>NC_044383.1:106497382-107747382 GCF_006542625.1 Nomascus leucogenys | reverse complement strand
CATTTAGTAACCTTTCAGCTCATAGTCAAAATACTACCAACGGTTTCATATATTTCTAACATTCTTTCACAAAAAACCAAGTGCAAACTCTTCCTGTCCCATTTTCGCCAAAGAAGAAAAGATCTAACAAGTGTTTTGTTTTGTTTGTTGAGATAAAGTAAGTCTTAGAAGCAACAGATGATGAGTTGCAATCTTTAACCTGGGAAGGTGTATTGCTTGCTCAACCACTGCCTTGCCATGTGACTTGAGAGGCCACCTGTGCTAAGCCTCTGCTCCTTTTATTTGTCTGATAAATGAGGACAGTTTTTGCCTGGTAGGTCTGTGTTTGCTAAGCAAAATCCTGATGTGTGTTATTCAAAGCACAGGTATCAAGAATCCAGGTAAGAACACCTATGAACACACATCCATAACGTTCTTTCCAAAACTTTAATGCTATTATATATCATTTTATTACTAATTTCACTCTGAAAGATTTTTTTTTTTTAAGATGGAGTTTCGCTCTTGTTGCCCAGGCTGGAGTGCAATGGCACGATCCCAGCTCACCGCAACTTCCGCCTCTTAGGTTCCAGCGATTCTCCTGCCTCAGCCTCCCGAGTAGCTGGGATTACAGGCATGTGCCATCATGCCTGGCTAATTTTGTATTTTTAGTAGAGATGGGGTTTCTCCATGTTGGTCAGGCTGGTCTCGAACTCCTGACCTCAGGTGATCCACCTACCTCAGCCTCCCAAAGTGCTGGGATTACAGGTGTGAGCCACCACGCCCGGCCTCTGGAAGATTTTTCAATGGTATATCAAGTGTAATTTGTGCATATCCTATATTATTGTCATTAACACTTTTCTGTTTCTTTTTTTAGAGACAGGATTTCACTATGTTGGTGGGCTCAAGCAATCCTCCTGCCTTAGCCTCCCAAGCAATGGTGACTATTTTTTTCTTAAGCAGTGACTTATGTAGCTCAGAAGTCAGCCTTCTGTCCAGAGAAAACGTAGGCTATATGGAAATATACTCTTGCTACAATGTGTCATTATATGTAGTAACCTACTTTCAAAAACAAAGACTAAATACACATCACACTTCAAGTAAAAAGTTCATTTTGTCTCAATACTACTTACAGCCTTATTAAAAAACAAACAAACAAAACCTACTTCAGGGTGTTTTCTCCAGCCAGAAAAGATTGGTTTTCATCTTTTCATTGTTGTATACTTTAAAGTTCCCTTACTGGGCTTTGGACCCTCAGGCTGTACATCCCATTTAATTTCTTATCAATATCTAGCTATCTAAAGTCTATGCCTTCTCCATTACTGAGTAAAAAGATCTGGCCAGGCGTGGTGGCTCACGCCTATAATCCACTCACGCCTATAAGCACTTTGGGAGGCGGGCGGATCATGAGGTCAGGAGATTCAGACCATCCTGGCTAACATGATGAAACCCCGGTCTCTACAAAAAATACAAGAAATTAGCCAGGCGTGGTGGCGGGAGCCTGTAGTCCCAGCTACTGGGGAGGCTAAGGCAGGAGAATCGCTTAAACCCGGGAGGTGGAGCTTGCAGAGATCACGCCACTGCACTCCAGCCTGGGTGACAAAAGAGACTCTGTCTCAATAAAAAGATGTAAGTCAGTAGAAACCAACAAGAATCCCCAAAGTTGTCTAGTTCAGTTTATGTTTCTAATTGCCGATTATCCATTTAGCTGATAAAAATTGATGTTCTCAGAGGTTCTCAGGGTATAGGAAATATTTAGCTATAGATAGAGCCAGAAGAAGACTCACAATCCCCAGGCAAGTCTTTTCAATGCCTCACACTGGTTTTAGAAGTATAGTAAGGCTGCGCTAAAGCTAGAAATGCTTCCACGCTTTGATATATACAACCTTAGCCAGGGTGAAAGCTGGGAAGAAGTGAGTAACATGATGTGGCAGGCATAGGGAATATAGGCTAATTTTCAGCAGATAGTAGTAATTGGAGGGTTTAGAAAAGGACAAATTAGTCAAAGATTGTTTAATAATTAAAAACAAACAAAGCTAAGACTTTGCAGGAGCTTAGTAATGAATTCTGAATAGATTATCTAAAGGTAGGATTATTTAGGCTTCTTAGAAATACGTTCACTATCTGAATATAAAGGAGTTTCTCATCTGGTGTTGAACTATGAGCTGTATCTCCTTGTAGAAAGTAAATGAAATCCAGGGGAGTCTTCTTCCCCAGCAAGCAACATTACATTTCTGTCTAATGACTGCGTCTCCTGGTCATAGAGAACAAGAAAAAATGAAATGGGCACCTGACCTGGGATTTCCTGGACCGAACAAAGAAGAGATGGCTGAGGCATAAAGCTAAACTATGCACCAGCTAGATGGTACCATGGCATCATGGGTACCTTTGATGACAGCCCAGGGACTGGTGCCAAAGAATGCTGAGTAAGAGTGGGAGGTGGGTGTGAAGTCCACAGAAATAACGCTCCCCAGTGGTCATAAAAAAGGGAGCTTCCCTTTTACTTAGGAAGGGTCATTTTAGATTCTGAAGTGACAAGTTAGAAAGTGAAATTGATGTATGAAAACAGCATCAATTTAAAACAGCAGTCAAGTAAGAACAAAGGCTTGAAAGGCTGACAAAGACAGTTGAATAGCCAAGGAAAAGCTTGAAGTGAGGGAGTAATTTAGCCGTGATGGACAGTTTGATGGTGAGAGAATATGAAAGAAAAAAAAAACCTATAATTTAGCAGAAAATACTAGACTGGAAATGAAGTACAGTCCATGAGGGTCAGACAAACAATTTTTGGAGCTATATCAATAGACAGTTTCTATGTGATGATGTGTAAAATTGGCCCTAATTCTGTTTGTAAAAAATTACAATATTTTGCCAGTGTCATCTGCTTTTGCTCAGATATTTCAATTGCTAGGGGAAAAATAACAAAAACAATCAAGTATAAAAAGATAAACTGTTTGCATAAACTCATCACATTCATGCAATGATAGAGCTGAAGACAAACCTATCATATCTAGAAATATGACCAGGCACAACAGAAGTTATTTTAGCTAGGATTTCATCATTACTCAAAGTAAAATATGATTGTGTAGATGCTTATAGTAATTCATCACTAAGTTTATTTACATTCTATAAAAAACATTTCATATGATACATGACTTTCATATAATTTTGAGATTCTACAAAAATAGTCCACAGTTCCATAGTATGTGAACTAAGTCATCAGGCAGCCCTTTAGTAGTTCTTTTTTAATACTCTAGCAACTTAATTGCAAAGTTGTGTCTTCCTTAAGCACCCATGCAGTTGTTATTTGCATTAATGAGTTATACTCCTTCATCTTAATAAGATATGAATTATCGAATTGGACACCTAGTATCCTGTAACACGTAGCTACCTGTCAATCACCACTATCATAGATACCATCAAATAATGTTTAATGTGACAGCCGCCCAAAAAGAGGTAACAAAAATTGTTCCCTTTTTTTTGGTAGTTGCTCACATTGCCATGAATCAAATTTTGGCAACTGGTTGTTCCTCCCTGCTGTACCTTCCCAAACTGGTTTAATATCTTCATTTTTCCAAGTCTTGTATGGTAAGTTAATATCCTCTTATAATAAAAGGGCATAATTATATGTTTACAGAATCCCTGGCATTGATCTACAGACTATAAACTGCACTTTTATTCACCATGGGGAGAGAGGTATATTTCTTATTTAATACATGAGAAGACCAACGCAGCTGGACATATCACATATATTCATGCCTTCACCTCTAGGATACTGAGCTGGTGCTTTATATATGTAGACCAAGGTCTGTCTAAGAGGAGTTGTGCAAAGTTCTTGTTAAGAGCAGAGTCTTAGCAGCTGGACCACACTTTTTGCCGTCTATGCATCATGTTAGATTACATTTCCATTGCTCTTCATGGCCCCCTAGACTGGATGGATGCCCAAAGCTACAGGCACTAAGTGTGACCAGCCTAAGGCCCCTCTGGCCCCTTTCCTGAACTGCATCACAGTCACTTGGCAGCATTTGTTAAAAACATACATTCCTGGTCTTCACCAGTCTGAATGAATCTGAATTTCTGGAGGTGGGGCCTAGGAAGTAAGGTTTTTTTGGTTTTTGTTACTATTCTTGACATTTCTGGCCCTTTCTTGTTCAAAATATTTAGGAGTGGGAGAAATGTCAGGAAAGCAGAAGGAACAGTCTAAAAAATCCAAGGGGCTGAGTACGAGGCGCAGCAGATCTCTGGGCACCCAGCATTGAGAACAGCCTTGGCTCCACAGCCGCTTGTGACTCCTTACATCTCCATCTGCAGCTCCCTGAGAGCAGAAGAACTTAAACGCTTTAATTCAAATGAAATCTCTTAAAAATAAAGCTTTGATTTTAAATTACATTTGACTATGTCTTTTGCTAGAAACAAATCACGGTGCCGAAGTTGCAGTTAAGTCTTTCCATGCCATTAATATACTAATAGTTATTAGAATTAAGTATTTTAGTATCAACTTTAAATATTTTTCTCAAGAAGAGATAAATGTAATGAGAATGGAGAGACTTAAATAAATAAAGGTAAATAGGATTATTGAAAACTAAAGTAAAATTTGATATCCAGCATCTTTTTATGATTGAAAGAAAAGAGAAGGTGAAGGTCTTTAATATCTGAAAGAATAAAATCAGAGTCTAAACCTACATAAGGAAATGTCTATGGAAGTTCCCGATAAAATCATTTAATGGATTTTTTGGGAGGAAAGGGAAATCATGTGTGTGTCTAATGTACTAACACCCAAAAATATTCATGCCCAAAAACTCAAATGCAAACCCTTCTAATGTTTTCTTTCACTTTTATAATAACCTCTGCCCCTCCAGTAAATGTCATTGAGTGAACTCAGTTGTCTATTCCTCCACACTTACAACAGCCACCCTTAGCTTCATCTCAGCCATCACCAGTTTGCTAGGTTTCATGTCATTAGCCTGGTCACCCTGCTCACCAACCTATACTCCAAGTAATCAGTCAATCTTGAGAAAACAAACCAACAATCAGCTTGGTTTGATGAGCTCTGCTCCATCCACGCAGCTCACATCCTCACTTGTTGCAGGTCTGACCTCATCGGCCAACTTTCCTGACCACCAAGTATGAAATAGCAACATCCTTTCCCCAGTCCTGTCATTTCCTATTCCCTTTGCCCTGGTTTTTAAAAAATTATTATTTTAATAGACTTTCTCTCTACTTGATATAGTAAATATTTGCCTGATTATTATGTACCTCCTTCCATGAGAAGGATTTATTATTTGCCTTCCTCAACTGGAATGTGAACAATACGAGGGAGTTTGCTTTGTTCACTGCTGTATCCCCATTGCTTAAAAGAGTAAGAGATGTGGCTCAAACCTGTAATCTCAGCACTTTGGGAGGCCAAGGTGGGAGGATCATCTGAGGTCAAGAGTTTGAGATCAGCCTGGCCAACACAGTGAAATCCCATCTCTACTAAAAGTACAAAAAAGTAGGCCGGGAGCGGTGGCTCAAGCCTGCAGTCCCAGCACTTCGGAAGGCCGAGGCGGGCGGATCACGAGGTCAGGAGATCGAGACCATTCTGGCTAACACGGTCAAACCCCGTCTCTACTAAAAATAAAAAAAAATACAAAAAAATTAACCGGGCGTGGTGGCGGGCGCCTGCAGTCCCAGCTACTCGGGAGGCTGAGGCAGGAGAATGGCGTGAACCTGGGAGGTGGAGCTTGCAGTGAGCCCAGATCGCGCCACTGCACTCCAGCCTGGGCGACAGAGCGAGACTCCGTCTCAAAGAAAACAACAACAACAACAACAAAGTAGCCAGGCATGGTGGCGGGTGCCTGTAATCCCAGCTACTCTGGAGGCTGAGGCAGGAGAATTGCTTGAACCCGGGAGGCAGAGGCTGCAGTAAGCAGAGATGGCACCACTGCACTCCAGCCTGGGTGACAGAGTGAAACTCCGTCTCAAAAAGAAAAGAAAAGAAAAGAATTAATTAATTCGGGTATATCTACATGTTAAATGAATTAAATGGGGCTTCCACAAAAAAAATAGATATGTGCAAAAAAAAAAACCTCACCAGTTTTTGTTTTTTCTGTCTCTTTGGGATTCTCTTAATTGTAGTTATATCTCAAATTTCTAAAGTTTCAAATTAATTAATTAAAAAGGAAACTTCACAGTAAAAAAGTATTGTCATCATCTCATTCTCATACTGTTAAATTTTCAAGTGACAATTGCTGAAACAGAGAACTGTTTGTTGAAACAACATGCCTTAAATGATTCCTGAGCAGGCAATAGAGCTAAATTAAGAAAAACGGCTCTTTACAACCCCCACTGCTAAATTTGACAGGCTTAAAAAAAAAAAAAAAAAGAAAAAAGGCTTTTTAACAAAGAGCTTCCTGAATTTGTTAAATTAGATTCTAATGAGGGTTAGGATTCTTGTAGAACTGCATCAGGTATCATGGTTGTACATTCAGTTCACTGTTAGGCTGTTGCAGGTTAGGATTTAAAACACAAAACAAAACAAGAAAAAGAAAAAACACAACTGTGTGGTTGTCCCCTAGTTCTACGATGTTCTAACTCCGATTGCACCACACAATTTTATTGTAGCCAAGGACACTATTACAAGAAGAAATAGCCTGTTTAAAATCGTGTTTATTTCCAGAATGATAAATATCGGGGAAGGCTAGGGTTCTGAAGGGGAAGAGCAGCAGTTGATATTAACCCTGGTTAACATAACATCTTTACATTCTGAGTCTATGCAGGCAGTAAAGTGATTAGAATCAAGTACCATGGAAAAGATTCCCAGTTCATCAGATAATATCCAACCTTTACTTCCTTACCTTATTTATACCTAGATGGCCTAACTGTAGTGTATCAAACTTACTGTATGTAATAATCTATTTATAAAGAATTGCACATTTGTGTAGGTATTTGAGGTTGTGAACTGCTTATTTTGGGGGCAGAGGGGAGGACAACAAAAAAAACGCCAACAAGCCTTCCTTCCCCAGCTCTTACCCCTCCTCATCACTGAACTTAATTAGCATCCACTTAACGAGATGAGATGGGGATTGAGGTGTGAGGAACTCCATCCAAAGAGAGGATGGTGCATCCCATAAAAGACAATCCTCTCCCTAGTTCAACAGCTACTACTCAATTCTCCCACAAAACGAGTTTCTCAAGATCAGTTTAGGGCTACCAGAGAGAAAACCCTAAGTCAGAAGCTGAGGCTAAAAGCCATGTTCTTCAATTGTGATGTAACTTAATATATTTCTATCAGTTCTTGGCGTTTCCTCTGCCCCTACTCTTAATTCCACCTCCAAATTGACTATTTTTAATGAATAGCCTTGTTGTTTTATAATCATATAAAGACACCCTTAGGGCCCTCACAAGTGTATTGATTAAGACAGTCTATTTATTTCAATGAGAATTTAATAAATAACTCATGCATGTGAAGCTCTTAGTAACAGCTCAGTAAAGTTTGGTTCTTACTCTTTAGACGACCTTTAGATATAGCCCATTTGTTTTTAAATTTTTCATCTTTTCTTTAGCAAAACAGTAACTAAGAAATGATTCTCAAACATACATTTTCTTTTTAAAAAAATTTTTTATAGAGGTGGGGTCTTGCTATGTTGCTCAGGCTGGTTTTAAACTGGCCTCAAGCGATCCTCCCACCTCAGCCTCTCAAGAGCTAGGATTACAGGCATGAGCCATCATGCCCAGCTGACGATAAACATATATTTTTCTTAAAATATTATTTTAAAAGCATAGGGAAATTGGAATGTGAAATTTATGAAATTGTATAAGCCACTGCTATATTTAAAAAAAAGAGCTAACCACAATTTGAAAACAGGTAAAAGACAATCTGTACATACATAGTTAAAAGGTTACTTTAGATGGAGAATTTAGGCAATTATGCTAAGAATTTAAAAAAATATATATTAATCTCCCATGGAAGAGATGCTCTGGGGATTTTTTAAAACTTGCATTATCCATACAGATTACACTAATAATAAACACTAGATAATTACTTTTTCTCTCCAGAGCTGAACTGGTGTGTGCGGATAAGCTCCCACACATCTCTTCAAATAACTGAGAATCCTGAAGATAAGTCAGAACAACAGGAAAGGCGGAGTGGAAGGTATTAATCACTGGTGACTGTCCTATCATTTCCTTCCCTGCGGGTATCATATATAAAGGCTCAAACCAAGCTACACCCCTGGATGTAGAGAAAAGAAAAGAAAGAATGCACCGTGTTTTCCCTCCTTCTCTATGCAGGAATCGGAAACATCTAAGTAACAAAGCAACCTTCAGTATCTGAAAGCACAGCCTTTTATCTGCCTCCTGCGGAGCATCTTTGCAACCATGTTTCCCAAGGAGGGTGAGAGCATTGTTGGTACCACAGCCGCCAAGGGTGAGGAACTCAGTGGCTGGGTTGAGAACCCTCAGAAGGCATTAGAAAAATGTGGAACATGTTTAAACAGTCAAGAAAGTAGGAGCAAAGCACTACCACTGCATTTTCCCAGCAGAGGACAGGTAACCAGTCTACCCTGACTTGGGAAGTACAAAGCACCCCCACACTGGGGGAACATGTTCTAATAATATAGAATCAACATCGCCAGGACGGAATGGAATGTACTGCCTCTGCTTGGTATAATTTCCAGTCAATTCGGCCTACCCAGAAGTAATTAGTCTTCTCCCAAAAGTGTTTTCTGTCTAACTGGCTTATTTCATTCCTGGCGCGGGGAGGGGAAGGGGCGGGGGGAGGCGGAGGGGCGGGGGGAGGCGGGCTCGCTTAATGAAATCTCTGCATTACTAGACGCTTTAATTTCCAGTTATCCTTGCACAAAAGTAAACATTAGGCTTCCTCACAGGGACACTTTTCACCGAGTTCAAATGCGCCCGACTTTCGGAGGGCGATATTCAGTATCTTTCTTGTCGTTACTAACTGGGTCGGGGAAGCAAAAGAAATTCAACCGACTTCCAAATAAAGCCACGCTTCTTTTTACAACATTGTGTAGCTCTCCCCTTCCCACCCCTACTTTGTACCTGGAGAGAAAGAGAAGCACGCCTTTTGGGAGCAAGGAGAGCTTATCGATGAGCGTTATCAGAAACCCCCAGCAAAGGCTGGCTGGGTCACTAAAGGGGCAGGGTGGGCGCAGCGCTGCTCCGACCGCGAGGCGCGCTTCTCCGAAACAGGCTGACTTGCCCCGGACGCGTCATCAGCTTCCCGAGGGTCTCTCCTCCCTGCCCTTTCCCCTTGAGCCGCCCCGCCTCATTCTCGGGAAGTTTCAGGAACTTCCAGGGGAGTTGCAAGTGCAATTTAAGCACAATTCCCAAGGCATTCAGGTTTTCCCAGCAACGCGGAGATAGTGGGATTCAGCAAATTTAAGAGAAAAAAAAAGGCTGGTATGAGAGGGATGGGAAATTAGATTGACAACTTTAATTAAATCAACCATTTGTTCTTCTACCATTTGGCACCCAGCCCATCTCTTCTCCTATCCCTCCCACCCCGCACCCCAGGTTCCTTTGCAGTGACTAACTCGGACCTGAGCTCGATTTGACCTGTAAGGATTTGGGGCAAATGTCCCAAAACCGCGCTGGTTCGGGCAGCGAAGGCGCGGGAAGGAGCCCGGCAGACGCTAAGATGGCAGGAGGCGCCCCGCGCCCGTCCGGCCCACGGCCTCCGCAAAGCTTTCATTTTTATTTGCTTTTCAGCATTCACTGGTGCAAATACTTCCACTGCAGGGTCACGTCAAGAATCTAAACTAATTATTTTAGTCTGTAGATTTACACAGAACAGAAAATCTTTACCGGGCACAAAAATGCATGGCTGCATTTCTGATGAACAAAATGGGTGTTACCAGTACAAGTATTTTAAAAATTGAACCCTTTTAAGCAACGCATTAGCGTTATCTTTGCCCTAGGAGCTCCAACTCCAAAGAACTGCCCCAGAGTTCTGAATTCTGTTACAGGTTCGAGCAGAGGGAAGGTGCGGGGCGGCGGGTGTTGGCGGGGAGAGCTCGCAAAGCGCTGTTTAAGAAAGTTTTTTTTCCTGCTCTTTCTAGGAGCTCCCGTTTTAGGAGACGGTTTTGGGAAAAGCACCCTAGCATACACTGTTTTTTAAACGTCTGATCTCTAATGCTCTGTAACTAACCACCACCCATTCAAGAGATTTCATCTTCTAAACTGCCAACGTGGTCGAGTAAAAGCTGTCTTTCCTGAGGGTCTCAAATCTTTCCATAGCAGTTGCTAACACAAAGTAACAATTTACTGTTGATTTTTAAAGCATAATATTAATACTCTTGAATTTTATACCTTTTTGTTTAATGGGGAAAATTCTAGGAGGGAACCACGTGGAAGTCAAGTAACCACGATGTTTTAACAAAGCACTTTGTCACAAAAGAAGTTGGCTTTGCAAAGCTATAGAACATCAATCAAGATTTCCATATGAAAAAAGCACTTTATTCTATGAAGTGTAGAATACTATAGGAAGCACGCTAAGCAAATTTGCACTTTGATTTTTGCGATGTAGCCAGTCAAATCCCCCAACCCAGGCGCCTAACCGCCCCCACCTCCACCCAACAAATGATAGCACCTAGACTCTTACTGATTACAAAAATAAATAAATAAATAAAATGATACTCTAAAATGAAAAACCAAACATCCAGTAAACTAATCCTTTACTCTAATCGGAATGGTTTGAACCTTGTTACCTGTTGCAATGTTAATAGAAACTTTTTTAACAGTCAAAATATATATTTGGTACAATAAATTTTAACTTTAAAACTATAGAAACACTTTCAAATCCATCAATCCATTTACAGTATCATAATTCAAAATTACATTTAACACATTTTAAAACTTTAGAAAAGTTTTACTTGTAGAAAAAGAAACTAATAGGTAACGTGTTCTCATTTTTGAAAAACTTACTCTTTTGCTTAAAAGAAGTGAAGTCACGCCAAGTGATTGAACTCCTTGGAGGATGAAGTAAAATGAAAAGGCAAGTTCAGGCACTCAGACCTGTCTATTTAAAGTTTAAAACTCCGCTGCTGTTTGGTACTTTCCTCACGCCTTCCCCCTAATGAAAGAAAAGTGCTGATACCTCGTAAAAGCTTTTTTGTAACTTGGAGCACAGAGCTTTTAAAAGTTTCAAGCCACTGACTCAACTGGGAGGAGGGGCTAGAAGAAAGGGGAGGGCAAAGGGAAAGGCTGGGAGGAGGTGGGGAGGAGGCTGGTGAATGTGGAAGGGCTGGGGGGAGAAGAGGCAAAGAGCAGGAGCGGGATCAGGATAAAGTTGTAGTTTAAATTGGCTGATGAGGAAAAATAAAATAGCATTAGGGACATGAATGCCTCTACTTGGAGATGCTCCTCACCCATAAGAATCATTGATTATAGTGCTTGCTTCACCAGAAGACCAGGGATAATGGGGAAAAAAGTGTATATTTTTATTATAACATTGTCTAAAATTTTTAAAGTAGCTTACAATAAATAAAAATGGTGGGGAAGCATATAACCAGTTCAAGTTTGTTTCACATTGACCAAGGTGTGTAAAGTTAGAGGTAGGTCGAGTGACCTGTTTGATGATCTAATTCCCTTCCTTTAAATGTAAGTAAGGACAATTAACAAAGGGAATGGTGGAGATGGGAGAGAGACATTTCGAAAATTGATATATATGAAGAAAAGTCCATACCCAACCCATCTTTCAACCCCTTGACTGCTTTGAACTTTTACTTTCTTTCAGTTTAGCAAAAGGCTGTGTGTGTATATATATATTTTTACATATATAGCATGTTTTGTTTGCCTATGAAATCTTGATATCTGACCTCTACCGTATCTCCAGAAAACTAAGAATTTATATTTCAGCCCTATTTATGCCAGGACACTAAAACCCAAATCTGTAGTGAAAAGTGAGGATTTTAAAAATACAGACTGTGGTTGCATTAAGTAGGTTCCCAAACTATTCAGCCCTCCTTAAAATCAGTTCCCCCTCTCAAGCCCACTAGAGAGTTTTCTGCCCAATGACAGTAGAGCTGAGCATGTCATCTTTATGTGCTTCCCTATCCCCTTCCAATGCTCTCCCTCTTCAGAGCTCTGCATTAGGGTTTATAATGGCCTGAATCATGTGGCCTCATTCTTAGAGCAGGCAGCTCCTTTGAGGGCTTCCCAAATGCCATAGCACAGTGTTGTGGTAGGACAATTCCTGATAAACAGGCTTCAGTGATGCTCCTGAGGTTGGACAGGAAATTTCTTGGCCAGTATTCTCTGGAGGCAAAGCAAACTCATCTGGCCTTCCTATTCCTAACACTTTTCTCACTCATGCAAATACCAGAAAAAAGAAGGATGCCAAATATATTCTGGTAGACGCCATTCCCTAATTAAACTTTCACTGAAATGACTAATACAACATCTTTTGAAATGTTGCAGGTTGTTTTTATTTTTTTATTTATTAATGTTTTTCTGAGACAGAGTTTCGCTCTTGTTGCCCAAGCTAGAGTACAATGGCGCAATCTCTTCTCACCGCAACCTCCGCCCTCCAGCTTCAAGCGATTCGATTCTCCTGCCTCAGCCTCCGGGGTAGCTGGGATTACAGACCTCGGCCTCCCAAAGTGCTGGGATTACAGGCGTGAGCCACCGCGCCCTGCCCAAATGTTGCAATTTTAAGGAACAATTTTGCTTTTACTTGTTGGCTATCCTATTTCCAACAGTATATTTTTCTTTAAATTAAGAAAGGGTAAAAACAATCTTCTAAAAGTAGAAATCGTAACCTGACTTTCGAGTCTTCAGGTTCAGCAACCTATAAATGTTGTTTTGATCTTGTATTTATATTGTTCTTTAAATAAATCTATTGTTTTGTCTTAACTAAAAATTATTTCATTGGACTTAGAACACATTCACGAAAATGATTTATTCTTTTTATCGTAAGAAAATACATTTCTTCTTTATAAAAAAGCATGCTTCATTTAATTTACATAGCAATTTATTTTTGTAAAATTATTTATCAGGTACGATTATAAAAAACATTACCATGATGCTAATTCAGAATAAGTTACATGAAAGAAAAGTTGTCACTGTTTTATAATAGGGTTTTTAAAGCAAAAAAAAAATGTGTTTATTTCTGTTATGTTTTGTTAGGTCTATAGATGAATATTGATGTTTAAGTATTTTTTAAATTATTCTTTTCTTTTTAATCTATTACCTATGTGACCAATTGGAAATAGAGCTAAAGAACTTCCTTATAACAAGTTAAATTATTCATGGATATCACTTGAACTATTTTCTGAGCCAAAGGGATTACTCAGCATGAGCCAGAAATTAATTACTTCTCTTAATACATGAACGTACTATGTCTTTTCTTTCTAAAATCATTTTTCCATGATCATTGATACAAGATCTCAACATGATTTCATGAAAATATCATTGATAAGACATTCTGAGGAACCTTCTCTTCTTTTGGGATAATGGCACTGAAATGCAGTGCTTTGAGTAATAATGTGCAGGGGAAACTAGGTTTTGCAAAAGGCCCCACAGTTTTCTCTCATGGACAACTAGCGGGGTCTCTAAATGACAGGTAGCAACTTCTATTATAACTCATACTCTAGCAGTGTTGGTGAGTTATATTTTTATTAATAATAAAATTGTTCAAAAGTATCTCACTTATCTGACCTTAGAAGCTTGTCTCCATTGGAATGTTTTGCAAAAATTGTGGAATAGTTTTTTTTAAAATGTGTTTTTCTCATATTCTCAGAAATGTCAATGCCATTTCTTTAATATAAACACTGACTTCCTAGAACTGTGTCTTCTCTGATTGCCAGACTTTGTCTATGTAGAAGAAATGGATGCAGCCTGATTAGCTGGTCAGGCAACACTGCTCTTTGGAGAACTACAAACAGTTATTTACAGTTTCTGTCTTCTACAGGGCTTCTTTAGGCCAATTCACCTGCCAGGCCTTTGATTCTGTTTTATCCATGTAGCTATATATTTTGAAAAATGCACATTGTTGGCATAATGGAGGGTAAGTTATTTTTCATAATTGTGAGATGTATTTCTTAATTTGAGAACCAACTCCTTTTCTGGATTTTTACCTTTGTTTCAAAATAGGAATTTCTGAAATTTTAAGAAATGAATGGAGTGATTTTTAAGGCCTTTAAATGCCTATCCCACATAAACTCTGATGGATTACTTTCACCTCACTGAGTAGCATAAACATTCAAAAATAATTGGTGGCCCCAGATTAGACTTGTAAGAAGAGTATTGTAATGGGAGAGCAGTAAGCTATAGGAACTTGAAAGGCAATACTAGCAGAAAGAAAGGAAAGGAAGGTAGAATTACCAGAACTTGATGACGGATGAATGGGAAGACAAGGGAGAGGAGGCTTTGGAAACCGAGTTTTGGAGTTTTGATTGGGAAAATATTACTAACACAAAAAAAGGAAGCTCGGGGAGGGACGGACCTACTGAAAGAGATACAAAGATTTGTTTGAAATATTTTTGGTATGAAGAACTGAAATATCTCGATAAAGACAGATGACTGACAATTTAAAACAGGAGCTGTGGAGTTCACTTTAAAATTGTTATGGCAGGGCACAGTGGCTCATGCTTGTAATCCCAGCACTTTGGGTGGCCAAGGTGGGCAGATCACCTGAGGTCAGGCATTCGAGACCAGCCTGGGCAACATGGTGAAACCCTGTCTCTACTAAAAATACAAAAATTAGCTGGGCGTGGTGGCACACACCTGTAGTCCCAGCCTCCTGGGAGGCTGAGGCACGAGAATTGCTTGAACCTGAAAGGTGGAGGTTGCAGTGAGCCAAGATCACACCAATGCACTACAACTGGGCAACAGAGTGAGACTCAGTATCAAAAAAAAAAAAATTGTTATAAGATTTGTGATTGGGCAGGCACAGTGGTTCAACTCTGTAATCCCAGCACTTGGGAGGCTGAGGTGGGATGACAACTTGAACCCAAGAGTTCAAGACCACCCTGGGCAACATAGGGAGACCCTGTATCTACAACAAATAAGGTTATTTAGGCGTGGTGGCATGCCTCTGTAGTCCCAACTACTCAGGAGGCTGAGATGGGAGGATCTGAAAAAAAAAAGATTTGTAATTAGAAGCTACAGGTACAGATGAAATTACTAAGAGATGGGATATAGGCAGTGTACCAAAAAGTGCACAAACAGCCTTGGTGGATTTCCTCATTGAATGCAGACGAAAAGAATGAAAAAAGAGTCAAGGTAACATCCGGGAAAGGGAAGCGTATTTAAAATAGCTACAAGTGGGCTTATTTGTGGGAAAATATTACTTGTGCACTGGAGGAGTAGTTAACTTTGAAAGGACAGCTACTCCTTTAAAAAGAGAATGAATGCAACATAAAGAAAATGTTTTCAGAGAGTATGGGCCACATTAAACTAGGGTTTGAAGGTATTTTCTCAAAGTAGGTAAGGTTATCAGCTGGCTGAGATGAAAGTAAGTGAAGAAGAATCAGAAAATTTGCAATCCCTCTGGGGCAATTCAAGGCATTTGTAGAAGAATAGAAAGACTACCTGAGACTAGGCGGGTCTAGGTTGATTTTGTAATGAGATAAGCTGGCATTATCTTACAGATTTCCTTTCCTTAGCATCAGAATAATCCTTTCTATGCAGCAAATTTCCATTTTAACTACTGTTTACCAGACAGCAAGAAAGAAGTAAAAGTTAATTTGGAAGTCAGAAGTTTGCAAGTTTAGAAATGCTCTACCCAAATTGGTAAAACTAGCCAGAAAATGTGTTCTTTATGTGACTATTGGTCAATTACATTTCTTTCAGAGCAGTGAAGATTTCTCATCGTATTACCACTCGTGCTGGTATCCCTTTTTCAAAAGACAAGTTTCTGGGGTCCGTCAATTCGCTTCATAACCCTGAAGTATTCCACTTAACTGAAAACATCTTTCCCATTTACTTAGCATTCTATTATCCTTGAAAAATGTTTAAGGATCAAAGATTGATTTGACCTGTATAAAATTTCAACTCATTTTTGTAGCCCACATTGACCTCCAAGCGAATGTTACTGTAAACCAAACTACACAAAAAGGTATTTGTAAAGGGAAGAATTTGTTTGGTTTGTTTGTTGAATGGGAAAGAAGTCCAGCCAGTGGATAAATATGTCTTTGGCTCCACCTTCTGTGCAGAGTGAAAATGAACATTACAAGGAGAAACTGGTAAATCATTTGCTATTTCATGTTTATTTGTTTAATTTTACCTTTTCAATGAAGCTTGGTTAATTTTTTATGATCACTTGTGAATTCATTCATTCAGTAAATATTTATTATGTCTCAGGGACTATGGTAGACATTAGTATTTTTTAGTTATGCAGTTAATAACAAAGCCAATATCAGAGTTGAACTTCAACTTTAGCCTTTGAGTTTTCTTTAAGGGAATTTTGAAAAAGCAAGCAAACAATGGTAGGAAAACAGAGAACTACTAGTTCGATTCTTTAAAAAAGAAACATGCAGGCCGGGCGCGGTGGCTCATGCCTGTAATACTAGCATTTTGGAAGGCAGAGGAGGGCGCATCACATGGTTGAGAGATGGAGACCATCCTGGCCAACATGGTGAAACCCTATCTCTACTAAAAATACAAAAATTAGCTGGGCGTGGTGGCATGCGCCTGTAGTCCCAGCTACTAGGGAGGCTGAGGCAGGAGAATCGCTTGAACCCGGGAGACAGAGGTTGCAGTGAGCCAAGATCGCGCTGCTGCACTCCAGCCTGGGCGACAGAGCGAGACTCCCTCTCAAAAAAAAAAAAAAAAAAAAAAAATCATCAGAAGCAAGGCTAGAGGTTTGGAATCTGCAACTCTTGATTTTGCTTGTATATTAGTTTTTGTTTATAGGAAGAGAAATAACAGGTCATTTGTACTGATTGACAGTCTACAAATAAATTTTGGCTCTTTATGCTAATAATTTTTTTTTTTTTTTTTTAGACGGAGTTTCGCTCTTGTTGCCCAGGCTGGAGTGCAATGGCATGATCTCGGCTCACTGCAAGCTCTGCCTCCCAGGTTTAAGTGATTCTCCTGCCTCAGCCTCCCCAGTAGCTAGGATTACAGGTGTGTCCCACCACACCCAGCTAATTTTTGTATTTTTAGTGGAGACCAGGGTTTCACTATGTTGACCATGCTAGTCTCCAACTTCTGACCTCATGTGATCCGCCCACCTCGCCCTCCCAAAGTGCTAGGGATTACAGGCGTGAACCACCGTGCCCGGCCTTATGCTAAGAATTTAAATCTTTTGAAGATCATGTAACAAATAAGGAAATATTTCAATATGTTTATTTTAGGGCAAATAAAATGAATATTATTTATTATTTAAAAATCACTTAGCCAAGTACTAACCTCCTCAAGATGACCGCTTGCCATCATTTTATGTTTAGCATTATACTACACAAGGTGGAAACTTGAAAAATATAGAGAACATTTTGCAAGTGGAGGTGATTCCTTATATGCACATTTTTTATGCAGGCTTTATCCAGAATATGAACAAATGTGTAGTTAAAAATAACAAATGCACGAACAAATTATTTACATACTTGTTGAACTGATGCCAAAGAAAAAGAAAAAACTTAGCATTGCTTCAAAAGTCAGCTGAGATAAAAATTCCCAAATGAAATATTTACAATGCTTGGTTATAGCACCACTTACCAAAGTCGTTAAAATGCCTTTCTGTTGTATGTCTAAGTCTGCTTTGGTGCACAGGATGAGGTACCTATGGACAGCTTTATATAGTACATGTCCTTTATAAACACTAACAAATTTAATACCGTTTTCATTTAGGATAGTGTAAACAGCACAATTATCTCTAAGAAATAATGCATCACGACAATTATAAGTTCTATGTGTATTAGAAATATTTCAGCCCTCATAGCTCTAACAATGGCAACATTTAAGAACCCTGTTAGATCTCTAAGAGAGCCTTTTGTTTGTTTGTTATTAATAACTGGAAATGAGTAGTACTGTAGTGTCAGATGGTTACTAATTTAAAAGCGAAGTCCAAATGTAGTAGGCTTGACATGTTTGGAAGATTCTAGTGCTAATCTCATCCAGAAACACCTTCTCAGGTACACCCAGAAATAATGTTTAATTTGGGCACCCTGTGGTCAGTCAAGTTGACACATGAAATAGATCAACACAGTTGCTTATTTATTTATTTATTTATTTATTGAGACGGAGTTCTACTCTGTGTCCCAGGCTGGAGTCCAGTGGCTTGATCTCAGCTCACTGCAACCTCCGTCTCCCGGGTTCAAGAGATTCTCCTGCCTCAGCCTCCCAAGTAGCTGGGACTACAGGCGCCTGCCACTACTCCCGGCTAATTTTTGTATTTTTAGTAGAGATGGCGTTTCACCATATTGGCCAGGCTGGTCTCAAACTCCTGACCTTGTGATCCACCTGCTTTGGCCTCCCAAAGTGCTGGGATTATAGGCATGAGCCACTGCGCCCGGCCCAGTTGCTTATTTAATAAGCAATTATTAGCAAGCAGGCATTTAACCATTTTATACAACTTATTTTGAATTCTCCATGAAATCCTGACTGTGTTCATTTTAGATGAGGAGACTACCATCTTACACAAAAAGTTCTTTTTTTTTTTCCCAAAGGAGTTATTTAAAAAAAAATTCATATACCTTAGTTGTACATATTTTGGAGGTACATTTGAGATTTTGTTACATGTATACCATGTGTAACGATCAAATCAGGGTAACTGGGATATTCATCACCTCAAATATTTATCTTTTTTGTGTGTGTTGGGAACATTACAACTCTTCTCACTGTTTTGAAATATACCATAAATTTCTATTAACTGTGATTTCCCTACTGTACTACCAAATAACTTATTCGTTCTAACTGTATTTTTATTTTTATTTATTTATTTTTCTCCACAGAACTTCCAAGTCTAATCTAACTGTATTTTTGTTTGTTGTTTTTTGAGATGGAGTCTCGCTCTGTCGCCCAGGCTAGAGTGCAGTGGCGTGATCTCGGCTCACTGCAAGCTCCACCTCCCGGGTCCACGCCATTCTCCTGCCTCAGCCTCCCAAGTAGTTGGGATTACAGGCACCTGCCACCACGCCAGGCTAATTTTTTTGTATTTTTAGTAGAGACGGGGTTTCACCGTGTAGCCAGGATGGTCTCGAACTCCTGACCTTGTGATCCACCCACCTCGGCCTCCCAAAGTGCTGGGATTACAGGCCGTGAGCCACCGCGCCCGGCCTAATCTAACTGTATTTTATACCCATTAACCAACTTCTCTTTATCTCCCCATCTCCCTCTTTCCCTACCAAGCCTCTGGTAACACTAAAGAGACAACCTGCATAAGGGGAGAATGAGATATTCTGCATGGATATCTCATGAAATCCATTTTTTTTTTTTTTTTTTTGGCTGCAACATGTGAGTGAGAATATGTAACATTTGTCTTCCTGTGCCTGGCTTATTTCACTTAACTTAATGACCTCAGGTTCCATCCTGTTGCCACGCTTTCTTTTTAAAAACATTATGGTTATTAACACAACACTAAGTTCACCAGTGAAAATCTATATTTTACATTCAGTTAATAAGATGTCTGAGGTGTTTCAGAAACATGGATACAGAAGCTCTTGTAACCTTCTCTGAGGCCACCTTTCTGATAAATATTTGCTATTCACCCCTAGCCATGAATTATTGATTATTCAGCTACCCTACATGTAGCTTAAAGTAACCAACACACACATTTATAGTACTATATCTTTGCGGAAGTATTTTAAAGTAAATTACAGAGATAACACAGAGAAACTGGACACTGTTTATACAAGTGCAATTCAGTACACTAGAAAGTGGATTATTAGCTCTTTGGTTCTTGATGGTGAGTGGTTAAAGTAAAAGCTGTGAGCTGAAATGAGATACCAGAATTGGAAACATTGAATAACATGTAGGAATAACTTAACAATTTTACACTTGGATGACCCTAATCTCAAGAAGTTGTGTATGTATTCCTAAAAAATAATGAATGCTTTTTGAACTGGGTGTGGTGGCTCATGCCTGTAATCCCAGCACTTTGGGAGGCTGTGGTGGGAGGATCATTTGAGGCCAGAAGTTAGAGACCAGCTTGGGCAACATAGTGAGGCCCCACTTCTACTATTAAATATTAAAAAAAAAAAAGGATTTTTAAATGCTTTTAAAGTTAATATGTATTCAATCTTAATACTTCAGAAATAACTTGGCTCCAACATAGTATAGTGTTCAGATTTATTCATATTCGAAATGTTTTCCTTTATGTTTCACACTTGACACCCCTCCCCTCCCCAAACCCTGCCATTTTCCTGGCCCTGAATAGTGAGATACTCGTAGGCAGGTTGTTCTCACTAAACTTTTTTTTTTTTTTTTAATGAGACAGAGTCTCACTCTGTCACCCAAGCTGGAGTGCAGTGGCGCAATCTCGGTTCACTGCAACCTCCGCCTCCCAGGTTCAAGCAATTCTCCTGCCTCAGTCTCCTGAGCAGCTGAGACTACAGGTGCATACCATCATGCCCAGCTAATTTTTTGTATTTTTAGTAGAGTTGGGGTTTCACTGTGTTAGCCAGGATGGTCTCGCACTCCTGACCTCGTGATCCACCCGCTTGGCCTCCCAAAGTGCTGAGATTACAGGAGTGGGCCACCGTGCCCGTCCTGTTCTCACTAAACTTCTAACACACTTTGCAAACAGCAGAGACAGTTGGTATTCAATATTTCCCATTTTATAAAATTCCCAATCAAAATACTAGGCTTGGTATGTTTGGAAAGTTCAGGTGACTTTTTAATCTCTTATGGATTTGTGTGATATTGAGTGGGATTCATTCCAGTAACTGATTTCCCTGCAGTAAATTTAGTAGTTCTTTTATGTTCATTCTTGAAGTACTAGTGGATTTTAAATATTGAAATTTAAAATATTAAAGAAAGTGAAAGAAAGCAAGTTATGATCACCATAGATGATAGAATATTTTAGAAATTTCTAATAGAGGTCATGAGAGCAGCTCTGAGATGTGATTCTTGGTTTTCAGTAACTTAGCCTTTTATGAAACAGCTTACCCAGTGGGGAAAAGACTGTAGAGTTGCGAAGCAGACCTTTTGATTACACCTATCCGTAGAAAGGCAGCATATTGTGTTTTAGACTAATTCTAAAATGTAGCCAGTCTTAACAGACGTTTCAATTAGTTAACCGCTAAACCAGATAAGACATAAAAGCAATCTTCATTTTAGACCTTAATTAGGCAATGAAAACTGCAATTTTGGATTCAGATGTAAGAAATGGTTATGGAAAGCCTATTATTTATTTTAGTATTTCGGTGATTTTGTGCACAGGCAATCCTGATAAACTTGGCCTCTCAGAGGTTAAGTCAGAGTCAGTTTCATTGAGCCAGGGGAGTGGGGCCTGTGGGCAGGAGGTATTCCAATATACTTAAAAATGAAGATATGCCAAAACCAGATTTAAAAATTTATGGAGTACTTTAATACTTATATTAACTAGTAAACAATTTTAATTTTAAAAACCCACTGATATGGTTAGGCTTTGTGTCCCCACCCATCTTGAATTGTGATCCCCATAATCCCCGTAATCCCCACATATCAAGGAGAGACCAGGTGGAGGTAATTGAATGATGGGGGTGGTTTCCCCCAGGCTATTCTTATAATAGTGAGTGAGTTCTCACAAGATCTGATGGTTTTGTATGGGGCTTTGCCTCCTTCGCTTGGTGCTTCTCCTTCATGCTGCCTTACGATGAAGGTGCCTTGCTTCTCCTTCGCCTTCTGCCATGATTGTAAGTTTCCTGAGACTTCCCAAGCCGTGTTGAACTGTGAATCAATTAAACCTGTTTCCTTTGTAAATTACCCAGTCTTGGGCAGTTCGTTATAGCAGTATGAAAACAGACTAATACACCCATGCAGCTGTATTATTTTACTACTTATATGAAAATAGGATGTATTGTAAAAATTAAAAATTACCTAATAGTTCATTGTCAGGTGACTTATTTTAAAGTTTTTTGAGGAACATATTCTTCTTTTCAAATTGTCAGTTTATCTCCTAACTATATGTATAATTTTATTTGGAAATGATATCAAAATTTAACATTTGAGACATTTCCTGAACAGGTGGCACAGTCCAAATGGCCTTTCTGATAATGGCCTTTCCCTCCTGCCTCACTCTGTCCCCTGGTCTCTGGGAGGGAAAAAGCCAGACTCCAAGCAAGAAGCTGGAGTTCTTCTTTGGCCACTCACTTGCTACTCAGTTTTGCTTTGAAAAATTCCTTCTCCCTCTTTTCTTTTATTCTAATTTTCTGAAGTGTAACGTACCTACAGAAGAAGGAATATCTTCTAAGTGTGTGGTTTGAAGGGTTTTTGCAAATTGAATACACCTATTTAACCAGCTCACATATCAAGAAATAGAACATGACATAAACATCCCTGTAGTCCTCTATGAGCCCTCTCCTTTCCATTACTTCCCCCATAAGGATAACTGTATTACTATTCTAGCTTTCCTGGAGTTTTCCCCTCTTTAATTAAATTAAGTCTTAAAAAGATATACTTTTTGTGTGTGTCTGACTTCTTTTTCTTTTTTTTAGATTTGTTTTGTTTTGACACAAAGTCTCGCACTGTCGCCTGGGCTGGAGTGCAGTGGTGCAATCTTGGCTCACTGCAACCTCCGCCTCCCAGGTTCAAGCGATTCTCCTGCCTCAGCCTCCCGAGTAGCTGGGGTTACAGGCGCCCACTACCACGCCTGGCTAATTTTTTGCATTTTTAGTAGAGATGGGGTTTCACCATGTTGCCCAGGCTGGTCTTGAACTCCTGACTTCGTGATTCACCTGCCTTGGCCTCCCAAAGTGCTGGGATTACAGGCGTGAGCCACCTCGCCTGGCCCGACTTCTTTCATTTTCATCTGTATTGTTGCAGACAGTCCTAGATGATTTATTATGTGAATAGACTATGACTTATTTATCTTTTCTTCTGGTAATAGGCTTTTAGGTAATTTCTAGTTTGGGGGTATTATGAATAATAATCCTCTCAACATTCTAGAACAGGTCTTTTGAGTTGTCTTTTTTTAAAAAATTAATTTGTAAGAGTTCTTTTTTTTTTTTTGAGATGGAGTCTCGCTCTGTTGCCCAGGCTGGAGTGTAATAGCACGATCTAAGCTCACTGCAACCTCCGCCTCCCGGGTTCAAGCGATTCTCCTGCCTCAGCCTCCTGAGTAGCTGGGATAACAGGCACCTGCTACCACACCCAGCTAATTTTTGTATTTTTAGTAGAGATGGGGTTTCATCAGGCTGGGCGCGGTGGCTCATGCCTGTAATCCCAGCACTTTGGGAGGCCGAGGTGGGCGGATCACGAGGTCAGGAGATCGAGACCATCCTGGCTAACACAGTGAAACCCCGTCTCTACTAAAAATACAAAAAATTAGCCGGGCGCAGTGTGGGGCGCCTGTAGTCCCAGCTCCTCGGGAGGCTGAGGCAGGAGAATGGGTGAACCCGGGAGGCGAGCTTGCAGTTGAGCCGAGATCGCGCCACTGCACTCCAGCCTGGGCGACAGAGCGAGACTCTGTCTCAAAAAAAAAAAAAAGAGATGGGGTTTCATCATGTTAGCCAGGCTGGTCTCGAGCTTTTGACCTTAGGCGTTCCACCTGTCTCAGCCTCCCAAAGTGCTGGGATTACAGTTGTGAGTCACCGTGCCCAGCCAGGAGTTCTTTTTAATTCTGGCTATGAGTCCTTTGTCAGTTATGTGTGTAGGAAATAACTTTTCTTCCTCTGGCTTGCTTTTCTACTCTCTTGTTTCTTGTGATGTATGGAAGTATGTACATTTAATATAATCTAGATTATCAGCGTTTTTTTCTTTATAGCTCTTTTTTTATGATCTTTTAAATAAATTGTTGCCTAATCAAAAATCAAGACTTTTTCCCTATGTTTTCCTCTAAAAGTTTTTGTTTTCTCTTTTAGATTTAGATATGCGATTTTACTTATAAAATTGATTTTGTGTATGGTATAAAGTAGAGGTCAAGTTACCTACTTCTCAATATGAAAATTCAGTTCATCCAGCATAATTTATTAAAAAGACCTTTCTGTTCCCATTGTACCGCCATGTCATCTTTGTCAAAAATTAGGTGACAGTGTATGTGAGTCTATTTCTGAACCATCTACTCTGTTCCATTGGTCAGTTCATCTACTATTGCCAGTAACATGCTTTTCTAATTACTATACCTTCATAATAAGTTTTTTTCCCCTCATATCCATTTTGACCATATAAGAAGTCTTGAAATATAGTAGCATAAGTCTTCCAGTTTTGTTGTTGTTGTTCTTCTAGATTGTACTAATTTTGTGTGACCACATATTTCATATGTTTTAAAAATCAACTTCTCAGTTTTCACACACACACGATTATTAAATATCTGTTGGGGTTTTGATTAGGATGACATAGATTTAGGGAGAATCTACATCTTTATTGGTCTTTCAATTCATGAATATGATGTATTTGTTAATTTATTTAGGTTTTCTTTAATATTTTGTAGTTTTCCATCTACAGATCTTTTGTTAAATCTAAATGTTATTGCTTTTCTTTTGATATCTTTAAAAAATAGTTTTTAAAGTTTTATGTTATTCATTACTAGTATTTAAATATAGAGTTAATTATTTTATCTTGGTCTTCTATGATCTCATAAAATTCATTAGTAGTAACTATTATGTAGATTCTTTAGGATTTTTCTAGATACATGATCATATTTTTGGCAAATAGTTTTTCAAAGTTTATGGTATTGAAAGTGAAAAATGTTAAAAAAAAAAAAAAAAAAGAAGTTTTACTTATTTTTTTCCAATTCTTTGCCTTTTTTTTCTTTTACTTGCCTTGTTGTACTGATTAGAATGACCAATACAGGCCGGGTGTGATGGCTCACGCCTGTAATCCCAGCACTTTAGGAGGCCGAGGTGGGCGGATCACAAGGTTAGGAGTTCGAGACAAGCCTGGCCAATATGGTGAAACCCCGTCTATACTAAAAATACAAAAATTAGCCAGGCGTGTTGGGGGGACGCCTGTAGTCCCAGCTACTTGGGAGGCTGAGGCAGGAGAATCACTTGAACCTAGGAGATGGAGCTTGCAGTAAGCCGAGATCACACCACTGTACTCCAGCCTAGGTGACAGAGTGAGACTCCATCTCAAAAAAAAAAAAAAAAAAAAAAAAATGCCCAGTGCAATGTTTAATGTAAGTGATGAAAGCAGACATTCTTCTCTTCTTCCTGATTTTAGGTAAAAGGCATTCTTTCATCACTGAGTATGATGTTAGCTATAGATTTTTTGTTGATGTTCTTTATCAGATTGAAGAAATTTTTTTTTACTTCTAATTTGCTGGCTTTTATCAGAATAGATTATGCATTTCATAAAATGTTTTTTTTTTTTTTTTTTTTTTTTTTTTTTTTGAGACGGAGTCTTGCTCTGTCACCCAGGCTGGAGTGCAATGGTGCAATCTTGGCTCACTGTAACCTCTGCTTCCCGGGTTCATGCCATTCTCCTGCCTCAGCCTCCCAAGTAGCTGGGACTACAGGTGCCTGCCACCATGCCCGGCTAATTTTTTTGTATTTTTGGTAGAGACGGGGTTTCACCGTGTTAGCCAGGATGATCTCGATCTCCTGACCTCATGATCCACCTGCCTCGGCCTCCCAAAGTGCTGGGATTACAGGTGTGAGCCACCGCGCCCGGCAAAATGATTTTTTTTGTATCTATTTATTATTTATTTATTTATTTTGAGACAAGGTCTCACTCTGTCACCCAGGCTGGAATACAGTGGCACCATCATGGCTTACTGCAGCCTTGAACTCCTGGGCTCAAGCAATCCTCCCACCTCTCAGTCTTCCAAGTAGCTGGGACGATAGGCACCCACCACCATGCCCAGCTAATTTTTGTATTTTTTTGTAGAGGGTTTTGCCGTGTTGTCCAGGCTAGTCTTGAACTCCTGGGCTTAAGCTATCTGCCCACCTCGGCCTCCTGAAGTGCTGGGATTACAAGCGTGAGTTGCCAGACTCGGCTTACATCTATTTAAATGACTTGTAGTTTTTTCATCAGTTTGTTGATATGCTGAAATTGAATACTTTTAATGGGTTGAATCAGCCTTGCATTTCCAGAATGAATGCTGTTTAGTTGTGATGCATTAACCTTTTTCTTCTCTATAATTAGTTTGATTTACTAAAATTTTGTTAAGAATTTTGGCATCTATGGCTGGGTGTGGTGGCTCAAGCCTGTAATCCCAGCACTTTGGGAGGCCGAGGCAGGCAGATCAGAGATCGAGACCTTCCTGGCTAACATAGTGAAACCCGTCTCTACTAAAAATACAAAAAAATTAGCCGGGCGTGGTGGCAGGCGCCTGTAGTCCCAGCTACTCGGGAGGCTGAGGCAGGAGAATGGCGTGAACCCAGGAGGCAGAGCTTGCAGTGAGCAGAGATCACACCGCCGCACTCCAGCCTGGGCGACAGAGCGAGACTTCATCTAAAAGAAAAAAAAAAAGAAAGAATTTTGGCATCTATGTTCAAAAGGGATATTGGCCTATAGTTGTCTTTGCTTGTAGTTGTCTGCTTGTGTTATCTTTGCCTTTTCTTAGTACCAGAAAATAATCCTCTGAATCCGTTTCAATAGGATTATTGGGCTTTTTTTTTTTTTCCTTGAGACAGGGTCTCTGTTGCTGAAGCTGGAATGCAATTTCACAATCATAGCCTACTACAGCCTAAAACTCCTTAGCTCAAGTGATCCTCCCACCTCAGCCTCCAGGGTAGCTAGGACCAAAGGCAGGTAACACCATACCTGGCGAATTCTGTTTCTTTTTGGTAGAGATGAGGTCTCACTATGTTGCCCAGGCTGGTCTCAAACTCCTGACCTCAAGCTATTCCTCCACCTTGACCTCTCAAAGCCACTATGTCCAAATTCTTCCTTAAATTCTTTTTTTTTTTTTTTTTTTTTTTTTTTTGAGACAGAGTCTCACCCTGCCTTCCAGGCTGGAGTACAGTGGTGCGATCTTGGCTCACTGCAACCTCCACCTCCTGGGTACAAGTGATCCTCCTGCCTCAGCCTCCTGAATAGCTGAGACTACAGGTGTGCGCCACCATGCCTGGCTAATTTTTGTATTTTTAGTAGAAATGGGGTTTCACCATGTTGGCCAGGCTGGTCTCGAACTCCTGACCTCATGATCCACCCACCTTGGCCTCCCAAAGTGCTAGGCTTACAGGCATGAGCCACCGTGCTTGGCCCCTTAAATTCTTAATAGAATTCACCAGTGAAGCCATTAGAGCCTGAAGATTTTTTTGTGGGAAGGATTTTAATTACGGATTCAATTTCTATAATGGATGGATATATGGCTATGCAAGTTTTCTTCTTTTTCTTGATCAGTTATGCTAATTTGCATCTTTCTTTTTTTTTATTTATTTTTTATTTTTTATTTTTGAGATGGAGTCTCGCTCTGTCACCCAGGCTGGAGTGCAGTGGCGCCATTTCAGCTCACTGCAAGCTCTGCCTCCCGGGTTCACGCCATTCTCCTGCCTCAGCCTCTCCGAGTAGCTGGGACTACAGGCGCCCGCCACCACGCCCGGCTAATTTTTTTGTATTTTTAGTAGAGATGGGGTTTCACCGTGGTCTCAATCTCCTGACCTCGTGATCCGCCCGCCTCGGCCTCCCAAAGTGCTGGGATTACAAGCGTGAGCCACCGCGCCTGGCCTTAATTTGCATCTTTCAAGTAATTTGTCCAACTATCTAGTTTTTCAGATTTTGGTCAAAAATTGTTTATGATCTTTGTCATTTAATATCTGCATGATTTGTACTGATGCTTCCTCTATCATTACTGATATTGATCATGTGCATTTGCATTGTCTCTTTTATCTTAAAAAATCTAAGGTTCATTTTCATCAATTTAATTGATCCTTTCAAAGAAACAACTTTCGGTTTCATTGATATTTTCCCATTTGTTTATTTCCTGTTTCACTTATTTCTTATCTTTATATTATTTCCATTCTTTTTTCCTAGTTTGAGTTTATGTTTTTTTTTTTTTTTTTTTTTGAGATGGAGTCTTGTTCCGTCACCCAGGCTGGAGTGCAGTGGCACGTTCTCAGCTCACTGAAACCTCTGCCTCCCTGGTTCAAGTGATTCTTCCCCCTCAGCCTCCCTAGTAGCTGGGATTACAGGTGCCTGCCACCACGCCCAGCTAATTTTTGTACTTTTTAGTAGAGATGGGGTTTCAACATATTGGCCAGGTTGGTCTCAAACTCCTGACCTAGTGATCCACCCACCTCGGCCTCCCAAAGTGCTGGGATTACAGGCGTGAGCCATCGTGCCCAACCTTTTTTTTTTTTTTTGAAACAGAGTCTTGCCCTGACACCTGGGCTGGAGTACAGTGGTGTGATCTTGACTCTGCAGCCTCCACCTCTTGGGCTCAAGCAATCCTCCCACCTCAGTCTCCTAAGTAGCTGGGACCAAAGGTGTGTGCCACGAC
This sequence comes from Nomascus leucogenys, assembly GCF_006542625.1. NCBI lineage: Eukaryota > Metazoa > Chordata > Mammalia > Primates > Hylobatidae > Nomascus > Nomascus leucogenys. The sequence continues at coordinate 107,718,941 of NC_044383.1, read as the reverse complement.
ACCTGGCTATAATTTTTGTATTTTTACTAGAGATGGGGTTTTGCCATGCTGCCTAGGCTGGTCTTGAATTCTTGAACTCAAGCAATCGCCTGCCTAGCCCTCCCAAAGTGTTGGGATTACAGGCATGAGCCACCATACCCAGTCTAATTTACTCTTTTTCTAATTTCTTCAAGTAGAAACTGTGATAGTTGATTTCATTCCTTTCTTCATTTCTTTCTTTTTTTCTTTTTCTTTTTCTAAGTTTTTTTTTTTGTTGTTTTTGTTTTTTTGTTTTTTTTGTAGAGATGGAGTCTGCCTTTGTTACCCAGGAGTCTGGAACTCCTGGAGTTGAAACTCCTGGCCTCAAGCGGTCCTTCCACCTCAGCCTCCTGAAGTATTGGTATTACAAGCATGAGTCCCAACTCCTGGCCTCTTCGTTTCTAATATAAGCGTTCAATGCTATATTTTTTCTAAGCACTGTTTTAGTTGCATCCCACAATTTTTTTTTTTTTTTTTTTTGTGAGATAGAGTCTCGCTGTCTCACTGAGGCTGGAGTGCAGAGGTGTGGTCTTGGCTCACTGCAACCTCCGCCTTCTGGGTTCAAGCAACTCTCCTGTCTCCACCTCCCGAGTAGCTGGAATTACAGGCACATGCCACCACGCCCAGCTAATTTTTGTATTTTCAGTAGAGATGAGGTTTCACGATGTTGGCTAAGCTGGTCTTGAACTCCTGACATCAGGTGACCCACCTGCCTCTGTCTCCCAAAGTGCTGGGATTACAGGTGTGAACCACCACGCCCGGCCCACAATTTTTAATATGCTATATTTTTAGCATAATTTAGTGGAAAATTTTTAATTACTTTGTTATTTTTAAACCCACTGATTATTTAGAAGTTTAATTTTAAATATTCAAATATTTTGGGTTTCCCTAGGTATCTATTGCTATTGATTTCTAATTCAGTTCTATTTTGGTTAGGTGTAATCTGTATTATTGCAATCTTTTTAAATTTACTGAGGTTTTTTTTATGGCCCAGAATATAGTTTATCTAGTAAGCATACCATGTGAACTTAAAAGAAATGTTATACTACTCTTGGATATAGAGTTCTATAAATAGTATTATCCAGGTGATTAATAGTGTTTTTCAAATCACCTATGTCTTTGATGAATTTTATGTAGTGGTTTGATGGAATCAATTGTTGAGATAAATGTTAAACCCTCATGTATGATTGTGGAATTGTCTGTTTCTCACTTTAATTTTTTCAATTTTTGCTTCATATATTTGAAGCTCTATTATTAGAGGTAAGCACATTTTTGGTTAGTAAGTGTTCCTAATAAATTAATCTTTTTATTTATCTAGAAATGAGATCTCTCTAAGTGCCTCAGGCTGGACACAAACTCCTGGGCTCAAGTGATCCTTCTGCCTCAGCCTCCCTAGTAGTTGGGACTACAGGTGCGTGCCAATGTGCTCAGCTTACATTGACCTTTTGGTCATTATGAAATATCCTTCTTAATGTCTGATAATATTTCTTGTCTTGAGATCTATTTTATTTGATATTAATATAGCTGTTCCAATCTTCTTTTGTGTACTATTTACATCGTATGCCATTTTCCATCTATTTACTTATTCTTAACCTATCTGTCTATACCTTTGTGTTTAAAGTATATCTCTTGTAGACAGATTACAATTAAGTTTTGCTGTATACATTATTCTGAGAAACATTTTAATTGTCATCTTTTTTTTTTTTTTTTTTGCGACAGAGTTTTACTCTGTCTTCCAGGCTGGAGTGCAATGGCATGATCTAGGCTCACTGCAGCCTCTGCCTCCTGGGTTCAAGCGATTCTCCTGCCTCAGCCTCCTGAGTAGCTGAGATTACAGGTGCCCACTACCACACCTGGCTAATTTTCGTATTTTTAGTAGAGATGGGGTTTCACCATGTTGGTCAGGCTGGTCTTGAACTCCTGGCGTCATGATCCGCCCACCTTGGCCTCCCAAAGTGCTGAGATTACTGGCATGAGCCGCTGAGCCCAGCCTTAATTGTCATCTTTAGTTCATTAGCATTTATTATAATTATTTATTTGAGTAGACTTAGGTATACCACTCTTTTTTATTGTTACTTGTCTCTCTGTTTTCTCATGCTCTGCTCTTCCTTTTATTTTTTCTTGTTTGAATATTTTTAAAAGTTATGTTTTAATTTCCCCATTGACATTTTAGATATACTTCCTTATTATATATTTTTAGTGATTGTTGTAGGAATTATGTCTCAAATGTTTCATGGTCCACTTATGCTTAATATTATACCACTTCATGTAGAATAAGAAATCTTTCCAAGCATACAGTTTCATATTCCCCTCTGTCTTTTTTGCTATAAAAAAGCAAGACTCAAAATGCATCATATATGTCATAAGACAATATCTTAATTGTGGTTTAAAACCATTATTTAAATTGTAGTATAATTAAAAGGGAAAAAGCAAAATAAATCAATGAAATACTTTTTTATATTTACACAGATATTTACTATTTTTAATGTTCCTAATTCTGAGGATCTCATTTTTCATCTGACAACATTTTTCTTTGGCCTGAAGATCTTCCTTCAGCATTTCTTGTAGTGCAGTTTTGCTGTGGATGTATAGTAGGCCATTCTTGCATTGCTTTAAAGAAATACCTGTAGACCGGGCATGGTGGCTCACACCTGTAATCCCAGCACTCTGGGAGACTAAGGTGGGAGGATCGCTTGAGCCCAAGAGTTTGAGACCAGCCTGGGCAACATGGTAAAACCCCATCTCTACAAAAAATACAAAAATTAGCTGAGTGTGCCGACGCATGCCTATAGTCCCAGCTACTTGGGAGGCTGAGGTGGGAGGATTGCTTGAGCCTGGGATGTTGAGGCTGCAGTGAGCTGTGATTCTGCAGTGAGCTGTAATCATGCTACTGTACACAACCCTGGGCAACAGAGCAAGACCCTGTATCAAAAAACAAAAACAAACGAACAAAAAAAGCTTGAGACTGGGTAAAATTTATCAAGAAAAGACATTTTCTTGGCACATTATTCTGCAGGCTTTCAAGAAGCACGGTGCTGGCATCTGCTCAGCTTCTGGGAGGCCTCAGGGAGCTCACAATTATGGCAGAAGGTGAAGTGGGGAACTTGCAGGTCACATGGCAGTAGCAGGAACAAGACAGGAGGTGGTACCACATACTTTTAAACCACCAGATCTCATGAGAGTTCACTTATCACCAAGGGATGGCTCAAGCCATTCATGAGGGATCCACCCCCAGGATCCAACACCTTCTACCAGGCCCCACCTCTAGCACTGGGGATTACAATTTAACAAGAGATTTGGGCAGGGACCAATAAACAAACTATATCAGGATGCAATCTCTTGTTTTCTTGTATCTGAAAAATACCTTTATTTTGCCTTCATTCTTGAGGAATGCTTTCACTGGATATATAATTTTGGGTTGACAGATTTTTCTTAATTTCACACATAATGTTTCACTCTTTTCTGGCCTCAAAATTTCTGAGTGGTGAGCTGTTAATCAAATTATTATTACCTTCTATGTCATTTTTCTGTGTTATTTTTCTCTTGCTACTCTCAAGACTTGCCCTTTATCTTTGGTTTTCAACAGTATAACTATTGAACTGTAAATTTCTATTTTTCATAAAGTTTGGGACATTTTCACCATTATATCTTCAATTAAATTTTTTTTTCCTGCTACATTCTCTTTTTCATGTTTATCTGGAACCATTTTATAGATAGAATCACTTGCTATCATCTAGCAGAACCCTGAGGTTCTGGCCGGGAGCAGTGGCTCACGCCTGTAATCCCAGCACTTTGGGAGGCCGAGGAGGGTGTATCACGAGGTCAGGAGATCGAGACCATCCTGGCTAACATGGTGAAACCCCGTCTCTACTAAAAATACAAAAAATTAGCTGGGCGTGGTGGCGGGCGCCTGTAGTCCCAGCTACTTGGGAGGCTGAGGCAGGAGAATGGCGTGAACCTGGGAGGTGGAGCTTGCAGTGAGCTGAGACTGCGCCACTGCACTCCAGCCTGGGTGACAGAGCGAGACTCCGTCTCAAAAAAAAAAGAACCCTGAGGTTCTATTTATTTTTTTTTCCTTTTTGTCATGTTGGATATTTTCTTTTAATCTATCTTCAAATTCATTTCCTTTATTCTTCTGTTATCTTCATTCTGCTGTTAAATCCATCTATTGATTTTTTTCACATATTTTATTTTTCAGCTCCAGAACTTCCATTTGTTTTCTTTAATTATTTTTATTTCTCTGATGAGATTTCCTATTTCTCTACTTCAGTTGTGGACATATTTTGTTTTAATTTATTGAGATTAGTTAAAATAAGCACTTCAAAGCCCTTGTTTTAACACTCGGCTCACCTCAATATTCCTCTTAGTTGATTTTCTTTTCTAGTGGTTGTATGCTCCATTTATATGGCTTTTCATGTCAGGCAATTTTTAATAGTGTTCTAGATATGTTAAGTTGTTAAGATTGTAGGTTTTGTTATTTTTCTCTGTTATTTTATTAGCAGACAATTGTTTTATTAGAATTTATGTAGGACAAAATTATTTTACAGCTGGACTGAGACAATTCTATGTTTACCTCTAGGATGTCTGAAAGTCTGGCACTATATCTTGGCCGAGAAAAGAACAGTGGACTAACTAATGATTTGTAAATGTACTGTTTTTAGTTCAAAACTCCCCTGAAGTCACCTAAAGCTGGTTTGTTTATGAATGAATGACACCTGGCATGACCAGTTACACTTTTCGTCTTGGCTTTTATATTCAAGAGGGCACTAGAAAAAACTGGCTGGAAACTTTTAGGCAGCTTTCCTGAAACCAAGATTTATTATACAGCTCTTGCAACTCAATCCTGAGATAAAGCACATATTCATTGAGAGTATGTCAGACCCAAGGAGCTGTGCCTGGAAGTCTCCCAGACTCTCAATGATTGCTGGTACTTTCTCCTGCTACACCCAATTTTTTACCTTTAATAAAACTCTTGGCCGGGCGCGGTGGCTCAAGCCTGTAATCCCAGCACTTTGGGAGGCCGAGGCGGGTGGATCTCGAGGTCAGGAGATCGAGACCATCCTGGCTAACACGGTGAAACCCCGTCTCTACTAAAAAATACAAAAAAATTAGCCGGGCGTGTTGGTGGGCGCCTGTGGTCCCAGCTACTCGGGAGGCTGAGGCAGGAGAATGGCGTGAACCCAGGAGGTGGAGGTTGCGGTGAGCCGAGATCGCGCCACCGCACTCCAGCCTGGGGGACAGAGAAAGACTCCGTCTCAAAAAAAAAAAAATAAAAAATAAAAAAAAAATAAAACTCTTACATGAATGTACTCTTTGGAGCTTTTCAAGTTCTTTCAGTGATCTAATCAGTTGTAATCCTTGCAAAATTGAACTGTGAAATCTGGTTGTTGGGTGGCAGCTTCAGCCCCCTTTCAAATCAATTTTTTTTTTTTTTTTTTAGACAAGATCTCGCTCTGTCACCCAGGCTAAAGTGCAGTGGCATGATCTCAGCTCACTGCAGCCTCAACCTCCATGGTTCAAGCAATTCTCCCACCTCCCAAGTAGTGGGGACCACAGGCACACGTCATCATGCCCAACTAATTTTTGTACTTTTTATAAAGATGGGGTTTCACTAAGTTGCCCAGGCTTGTCTTGAACTCCTGGGCTAAGTGATCCACCCACCTCGGCCTCCCAAAGTGCTGGGATTACAGATGTGAGCCACCATGCCCAGCTTCACTTTCAGATCTATTACTACTGACAGAGATGCTTTGTATCTGCTCCACGCATGTGTGGTTAAGGGGCCAGTGAAAGATACAGGCAGGCAGAATTTAGATACTCCCTTTCTAACTCTTTCCTTCCAACATTTACTTACTCACTTCAATCGCAACCATTTCCTGAACTTCAGTTTTCTGGTTCCCCAGTCCATTTTCCACCACACTTTTCTATGCCCCGCTGCTTCTGGCGTCATCTGCACTTGGTCTCAGGCTGAAAGTTTCAAAAAATGAGAACTCACTTTGTACAACTCCCCTCTTCCAAACAAGTACATTCCCATAGAGTCTCTTTTCTGCTTAGTCTCCAGTGATTTGGTTAGCTGTTGTTTGTTTTAGGTTCAGAGTTTATGGTTATTTTCTATGGAGAATTCAATCTGGTTTGATCTTACTTCATCACTAATGAAGTGGGACTTCTGATGAGATTTTTGAAATATTGCCCTTTTCCATGAAAGTTGTTTTAAAATGAAAAAAAAAAAGCTAAATTTTAGTTTAGTTTTCAGCAGAGAAAATCTATTGCCAACCATGAGCTAACAGAGTGTCTTAGAAACACAGCATTTAAAGGAGAACCCTGTTTCATCCTAAAAATGATCATGTTATTTTTTCAAGACAAAAATTGGTCAGAAAAATTATTTTTACCAAAAAAAAGCGTCAATCAGTTGTCTGCTCATTGTACCTAAGTGGTATAATGAAGTACTTGACACACTACAGTCCTGACATTATTAGATGATGACAAGCAGTTGCCAATGACAACTAGAAAGAAAGATTGCTATACATGCTACATGAATATTTTATCTTTGTTTCTTTTTCACAATGGTAATGTACTGTCTTCTTTAATTCTCATAATAATCCAATGAGATAAGTATTACCTATCCATTTAGTAGATGAGCAAACAGACATTATAGGGAGGGAGGACACATACTAAAAGATAACCCCTGGCCTGTTTGATTCCTAAGCCAGGCTCTTAATTACATGTGCTACATGATTAATTACTATGAGTTAGTTGACATTTATAAGTATATATGTGGATATGGGCCTGTGTATGTGTGTGTAAATATGCTTTTAGGATATTTTTAGTAAGTGATACTCCCAACACAGGAAAAAAAGCATTATTAAAGAAAAAGGTACTGCCTGATCTTAACTCTATAAAAGTTGTATACACTGGTATTAAATTTATCAAGAAATGAATGTGTTTTGTATGAGAAATATAAACATTTATTTTATACCAAAGTTATTTAATTTTCTTTACAATATTTAAAATAATTATGTCCTATAGTTAGTACCTCTGGAAGCCCGAATAGTGTATTTCAAAGTGTCATAGTTTTAGGCCTGAAAAGCAACAGTTGGCAAAATACAATTTGCAGGCCAAATTCCACCCGATACTTATTGCTGTAAATTCTATTCCATTCTATGGTTGGAATGCAGCCATGGTCATTTTTGTGTATTTTCTTTCTTTTTTTTTTTTTTTTTTGAGACGGAGTCTCACACTGCTGCCCAGGCTGGAGTGCAGTGGCACCATCTCGGCTCACTGCAAGCTCGGCCTCCTGGGTTCACACCATTCTCCTGCCTCAGCCTCCAGAGTAGCTGGGACTACAGACGCCCGCCACCACACCCAGCTAATTTTTTTGTATTTTTAGTAGAGACGGGGTTTCACCATGTTAGCCAGGATGGTCTCGATCTCCTGACATCGAGATCCGCCTGCCTCGGCCTCCCAAAGTGCTGGGATTACAGACCTGAGCCACCGCGCCCAGCCTTTTTAGGTATTTTCTATGGCTACTGTTGTGCAACAGCGGCAGAGTTGAGTAGTCACAGCCAATACTGTATGGTCTCCATGCCTACAGCATTCACTCTCTGACCCTTTCAGAGAAGGTTTGCTGACTCCTACCCTTATAGGAAACTTAAGGTTCTCTAATTTTTTTCTCTTGCTCACCTTCCGTTTTCCTATTTTATTAATAGGATACTTTAGATTCAGAGAGGCCTCCTGAATCACATAAATTAATTACATATCCAGGACTAGAACCTAGGTCTCTTATTTCTCACCTTAGTACTTTGAATTAAGTCATCATTGTCTTTTTTTGTTTTTGTTTTTTGGCTCATGTTGACAGAAAGAGAGGGCCTCTTAGTAGATTGCTTTTCCTATTTTAAAATCATTTCCCACATGGTAAATTAGGTTCATGATCTAGAAAAGTTTTTCTTTCAGGTTCACAAACACAAAATCATATCACAATGCAACCTGTTTTAAAAGGTTACATTTTTACCCAGATAACACACAATTTGATAGGCTATCATTTTGAAAACCAAAGCCAGTGGAGAGAAAACAGTTTTTTCACTCTATGCCTGCTTTTCTCAAGTTATCTAACCTTCCTATTTACTGAAATTTTCAAGAGTGTGATTGACCTTTTTAAAGGTGGTTGCTGGTTTTACTGTGCTAATTTCCAAAGCTTTAAGATTGATAATAAACATTTCAGAAAGTTAGCAGTCATATATTTAAGAAGAAAAATATGTCCACAGTGTCATTCTAATGTAACACGTACATAAATTTACTCTTTTTTTTTTTAGACGGAGTCTTGCTCTGTCGCCCAGGCTGGAGTACAGTGGCACAATCTCGGCTCACTGCAACTTCTGCCCCCTGGGTTCAAGTGATTCTTCTGCCTCAGACTCCCGAGTAGCTGGGACTACAGGTTTGCGCCACCATGCCTGGCTAATTTTTGTATTTTTAGTAGAGACAGGATTTCACCATGTTGGCCAGGCTGATGTCGGACTCTTGACCTTGTCATCTGCCCCGCCTCGGCCTACCAAAGTGCTAGGATTACAGGCATGAGCCACTGTGCCCGGCCATAAATTTACTCTCTATGTTTCCAAGGTGTGAGGTCTTATTCTCAACCTTCATTTCCTCTAAAAACCAAATGGGATAAAAACTAAAGACTTCAGGCCTACAATTTTACTTGTGTATACATGCCAAGCCTTCCATGGGTTGGCACAAACCATGATGATGGGATAGCAGCCCCTGCTGCACAGTGAAAAACATTGTTACTATTAAAATCTTGGTCTAAACATTTTTTTTACAAAGCCTTTTACTTGCACTCGGTCATTGGAATCCCTCTCACTTTTTTTTTCTTTTTTTTTTTTGAGACGGAGTCTCGCTCTATCGCCCGGGCTGGAGTGCAGTGGTGCAACCTCGGCTCACTGCAAGCTCCGCCTCCTGGGTTCACACCATTCTCCTGCCTCAGCCTCCCGAGTAGCTGGGACTACAGGCACCTGCCAGCACGCCTGGCTAATTTTTTGTATTTTTAGTTGAGACGGGGTTTCACCATGTTAGCCAAGATTGTCTCGATCTCCTGACCTCGTGATCCACCCACCTAGGTCTCCCAAAGTGCTGAGATTACAGGTGTGAGCCAACGCGCCCAGCCCCTCTCACTTTTTAATAGGGCATTTACTCTGGAATAGTGGTCCAAAAGTTGGCAGAATATGATATTTAATTGGTGAATTTATTTTAAATGCAGATGACTGGAATCCACCAGAGATACACTGAATGTGAGTTGTGGGATGGGAGTAGTCAGGGATCTGTATTTTTTAAAAGCTCTGCAGGTGATTTTGAAGCACACAAAGTTTCTCTGCTATTGAGGAAACTTTTTTATTTTTATTTTTTATTTTATTTTATTTTTTTCCAAGTCAAACTGTATCCAGCTTTATTAAAGATACTTTCCATAAACAATCATGGTATTTCAGGCAGGACATGGGCAGACGATTGTTAACAGTATACAACAACTTTCAAATTCCCATCTTCAATGGACTACCAAAAATCAGAAAGCCACTAAAAAACCCAATGAAGTCTTCATCTGATGCTCTGAACAGGGTGAGGGTTGACATTTCACATTTAGCATGTTGTTTAACAACTTTTCACAAGCCGACCCTGACTTTTAGGAAGTGAAATGAAAATAGAATTTTTCTGAAGACTCACAATCTAGAAAGAGAACCACTGTTCTTTTGACAGCTGCAATCTCAGCGGCATCACTGGGAAGTCCAGATTGGCCGGGCACAGTGGCTCACGCCTGTAATCCCAGCACTTTGGGAGGCAGAGGCAGGCGGATCATGAGGTCAGGAGATCGAGACCACGGTGAAACCCCGTCTCTACAAGAAATACAAACAAAATTAGCCGGGCATGGTGGCAGGCGCCTGTAGTCCCAGCTACTGGGGAGGCTGAGGCAGGAGAAAGGCGTGAACCCGGGAGGCAGAGCTTGCAGTGAACTGAAATGGCGCCACTGCACTCCAGCCTGGGTGACAGAGTGAGACTCGGTCTCAAAAAAAAAAGAAAGTCCAGATTGCCTGACACGCTGGTAACCAATGACTAAGGGTCAGGTCCCAGTGGATATCTGGGCTTAAGGGATTGAAGTCTATGCTGAGAGATGGAAAGGGGGAAGATGACATAAAAATGAGTTTGTTTTTCCATGCCACAAGGCTTTTGTGCCAAGGTGGCCATGTGTGTCAAAGTCAGGGACTCCCTCCTCCTGGGTGCCAAGAGGAAGTCTCTCAAAACTAGAAGGGAAAGGTGTTTTCCCCCATCAAGCCAGCTCTGGAGACATTCTATTAGTGACATGTGCCCCTTCCCCCAAAAACAGTGAAGTGTTCTGTGTGCTAACAACATAGCCTACAAAAAAAAAGTAAAATAAAATTCTGCATTTTTATAAAACTTGATAAAAAATCGTATTTCAAACCGCACAATCACCAGAAGTACACAGTTATAAAAAATGCACACACTTCGCTTGGCCTCTCCAGCACCTTACGCTTTCTGTGCCTGGTCTGTTTTGGCATCTCCATTTTCTGCAAGTTTATTCCCCTCCTTGCCAGAATCAGCTTTTCCCCTTTTTCTCTGTCGGTACCTCTTCTTCCTTCTTTGCAGGGGCCTTTTTAGGCTTTGGCTTTGGAGGAGCGGGCTTAGCAGACAACCTTGCGGATCTTCTCTGTGGTTCGTCCTTCACCTTGGCTTTATCTCCTTTAGCATCCCCTTCAGCCTTTCTCTTGGGCATGGTGGCAGCGTCGACGGCGGCGGGACGTAGGCGCTGGGCACGGGACACAGCGGCGCGCAGGCTTTGGTTGGTCAGGGAGTCGCTCTTATCTCTTCTTCTTTACACTGCTCGGGCTCCGGGGGTTTATAAAGTGAAACTTTTTACATGACAATCTGGAAAACTGGGTTCTAATCCTGGCTGTCTTGTTAAATTGCAATGTGGCCTTGAACAAGTCGCTTGGATAAGTAGCCAAAAAGGAGGAAGGGGTCTCCTATGGAAGGTCCTTGTTTTTTTCCATAGTTGTTCAATTGCTTTAGTTTTCTCAACTGTAAAAAGGAGGACATAACATTATTTACCTTGGGTTTGCTGTAAGGAAATTGCTTGTCACATAATAACAACTCAAAAGTTAACTTGTTAGATTTTATTGTTTTTATAATCATTATTAATGTTGATGCCAAAATGATACAGAACTATAATTCAGTATAATAGACATACTATATTTCCCTACACAACCAATAAAGAGCTGGCCTCATTCATTCACTTAGATAAGTAATTGTTGCTACCCATCAGGGTCCAGGTACTGCACTAAACTTGGGACACAGGATTGGATACTATGGGGTCTCTGACCTTAAAAGACTGATAACCCAGTGTCTGGTGTGGTGGCTTACGCCTGTAATCCCAGCACATTGGGAGTCTGAGGCGGGCAGATACCTGAGGTCAGGAGTTCAAGACCAGCCTGGCTAACATGGTGAAACCCAGTCTCTACCAAAAATACAAAAATTAGCTGGGCATGGCGGCAGGCGCCTGTAATCCCAGCACATTGGGAGGCTGAGGCCAGAGAATCACTTCAACCAGGGAGGCGGAGGTTGCAGTGAGCCAAGATTGCACTACTGCACTCCAGCCTGGGTGACAGAGTGAGACTCTGTCTCGAAAAAAAGAAAGAAAAAAAAAGATTATATCCTCCTTGTCAAAAGATATAATATATATAGCCAAATATTGAAGCTGCTACTTTTTCTAAAGAAAGCCACAAGTGTTTGCTGAAAAGCCATTTCACCCACTTCCACAAAGATGATAATAGCTTCTATTAAATAGTTCATCTCTCTTCTTGAGTAGTATGGCGTACATATATTAGACAATATTGTATTTTTGGAGAACTTATTGCTGTATGAGTAGCTTAGATAAAATGAGCTAAGAGGTTCAATTAAGTTCTCATTCTGATGGCACTCACTGTCTTTGACTTTTATAAAGGTTTATGATCCTTGTTGCTATAATTTTAAAGACTTAATAAAAATAGTGTTAATAGACTTTTCATCATTTAAACAGTCTTCCTTTGAGAATTTCGTTATTGCTTCTGATAAATTCCTTCTAGAAAGCATATGAGGAATGGGAAATGGTTAGCTTATCATGAACATGTTCAATATCAATGTTTCTTTTGTTAAAAATAGCACTAAGAATTTTCAAAGATGTCATGCTTATTGTTCTATAAACTAAAACTTATGTTTTCTACTAAGTTGAATAAGAATATAGACTGGTCTTGAACTCCTAGGCTCCAACAATCTTCCTGCTTCGGTCTTCTAAAGTGCTGGGATTACTGTGCCTAGCCAAGCATTAGTCTTAAACCTGCATACACTCTTTTTATCAATCTAGTCTCTGAAGGATGCACATGATAGAAACCTCCACTCCATACTAGCTTAGGCTAAACAGGGAATTATTTCTTGTGGATTATATCAGGATAGATTCTGTTACTGAAATTACATTGTTAGGAATCTGCCCCTTTTCATCTCTAGCTTCCATCTCTCCTCTGTGTTAGCTTCATACCAAGGCAAGCTCTCTCAGTGATTGCTGGAAAGCTGGGCTGGTGAACCCAAAATATCTGAGACAGGTCTCAATCCTGTAGAAAGTTTATTTTGCCAAGGTTAAGGAGGTTATGTTCCCAAGGTGGTGGTGGGGGAGACTTCCAGGTCATAGGTAGATAAGAGACAAAAGGTTGCATTCTTCTGAGTCCTTGATGAACCTTTTACTGACTATAATTTATTCTGGCTCAGTCTGTATTTTTACCTAAACAATAGAGCAGAAGAGGCAATCAGATATGCACTTGTCTCAGGTGAGCAGAGGGAGGACTTTCTGTCTGCATCTGTGAAGATATGTGGTGGGGGATGGGGGGGTTAGGGTGGGGAGTGAAATTCAACGCACGTGATTCAGGGTAAAGATTTTTGAGGCCACAGGAAATTTCCTTGTGGGCAAATTGTGAGGGAGGTATGTAGCTCTTTTACCTTTGTAGTTATCTTATTTAGGAATTAAAATGGGAAGCAGGTTTGCCTGATGGTAGTTTCCAGCTTGACTTTTCCCTTGGCTGAGTGATTTCGGGGTCCCAAGATTTATTTTCCTTTCACAAGCTGATAGCAGATAGCCAACCCTAACGAAAGGGAATGGCTTTTCCTGGAAGAGCCCAAGAGTGAGCCTCGTTGCCTGAGTTAGGTCTCATATTCAGTCCCGAACCAGCCACTGCAGCCGGGGGGTAGAATGCCCTGATTGCCCATGCTGGGGTCCTGCACAAGCCTTGAGGCCAGGGACGAAGTCAGCTTTATCCAAGCTCCTTGGGATACAGTGTGATTCTCCAAAGTAAGATGTTACCACCAAAAGAAGGGGAAATGGAAGCGAGTCAGGAAAAATCAACAGATATTCACTGCACAATTTCATCCTTTAATAACACTCCTGTAAATCAATGTTAAGAAATAATAAATGCAAAGATTAACATCCAAATATTTAATATAGCTTTGGTTATAAGGGAGGAGACCATGCCTCATATTGTCTTATGTCCAATTTCTGCCTCCAAAGAAAGAACTAAAAACTAAAAGGCAGAAATGAAATCCACAAGCAGACAGCCTGGCGCCACACCCTGGGCCTGGTAGTTAAAGATCGACCCCTGACCTAATCAGTTATGTTATCTATAGATTACAGACATTGTATAGAAAAGCACTGTGAAAATCCCTGTCCTGTTCTGTTTCGTTCTAATTACCGGTGCATGCAGCCCTCAGTCACGTACCTCCTGCTTGCTCAATCGATCACAACCCTCTCACGCGGATCCCCTTAGAGTTGTGAGCCCTTAAAAGGGACAGGAATTGCTCACTCGGGAAGCTTGGTTGTTGGAGACGTGGGTCTTGCTAAAGCTCCTGGCCAAATAAAGCTCTTCCTTCTTTAACTCGGTGTCTGAGGGGTTTTGTCTGCAGCTTGTCCTGGTACAGTTACAATACTTAAAAAAACAAAACAAAACGCCAAAACCTTGAATAATACTATTATTTGACAATAGGCAAATTGTAAATTAAGAAGTACAAAATGTATTAGGGAGCCATAAAATTGTATTTTAAATACCTTTTAGTGCTTATGAGGAAAGTATACTTTATGATATAAAGTCATAAAGGCAGAATGTTATATATACAGTAAGAGCTCACCTATATAAAAAAATGTGCAGAAAACAAACCTAGGAAAATCTGTTAAAATAATAATTAGCTCTAAGAACTGTTGGACTTTACTTATTCATAAAACAGGTTTTTTTGGGAGTGTTATTTAATGGCAAGAATTTTTATTCTGAATATTATTTCTTTATAATTTCCATACTTTTACATATGTTACAATAAGAAACTGAGAGATGCCCTGCATTTAAATAGAAATTCTAATAACTTTACTTAAATTATTATGACATTGCAAACATCATTTTAAGGTGCTTTCAGGTACGCTGTCTCATTTAACGTCTCTTACGTAGTCAGTTGTCAGTTTGATTTGCTCCATGAGGGTATTGTTCTTCTATAGGAGCCATAAATAAAATCTGTTGATTGACAGAGTGATTCATTTGTTTATTCATCCCACTACCTATGAATTGTTGGAGGGATTAAAAAATAACCCCTAAAGGAATTTGCTAAAATTAGGAAGGTAAGAAAGCTTTTAAATTATCTTGGGTCAGTGAACAGGTTTTTGCAGTGATTAGAATATATTAATTATTCTTTAAGTAAATGAAGAGCTAAATGAATGTCAGCAATTCTGTCAACGTCACTGTGTGTGAAGAGGTTATGCTCATGATAGCAATCTATTGCAATCTTAAAAATCATTGACGAGAGTGGTTTTTCTGCAAGATTTCAGAAATGTATCCTATAATTCATTTTTAAATATATTATGAATGTCGAATATAATACTTATATACTAAATACATTCAGAGTTAATTAATTTTCTACATATTCACTTATGAATAATTTTTATTCCATCTGCTGGTTGAGGTGGAATTTCTGGTCAAAGGGTATTTGTAGCTGCTACTTCCTGAAACTTCAGCTTCATGAGAGGAAGTGCCTCCAAGCCTCAGAGACTACTGTGGCCAACTCCCACAAAAAAAGAAGGATAGCAGAGGTTTTCTAGTCAAGATTCTATTAGGAGAGGATGTAGAATGACCCTTAAGGCCAACTGGAGGCAGTGATCTTGGCTATATAAGGCTAACTGGATCAGTATTAGGGTGATGGTTAAGGGAGCCAACACCAACACACATAAGAAACTTTCCTTTTTATTATGACCTAGAATTTTTAATATATATTTACTGAAATTTGGCCAAACACAGTAGCTCATGCCTCTCTGTAACCACACCACTTGGGAGGCCGAGGGCAAAATAGCATGATCAAAAAAAAAAAAAATTAACTGGACATGGTGGCACACTCCTGTAATCTCAGCTACTCGGAATGCTGAGGCTGGAGGATCACTTGAGCCTAGGAATTTGAGGCTGCAGTGACCTATGGTCATGCCAATGCACTCCAATCTGAGCAATGGAACAGGTCTCTGTCACTAAAAAGAAAAAAATAAGTAAATAAATGAAATAATTTTTATGGATTTAAATACTAATTTTTATTATATATCAGTCCTGGGCATGTACAAAAAGAAAAATATAAGCAGAATACATAGGTTAAAATATTACTTAAAACTTTCTCATATTTGAAGTCTAATTCTTTTGAGAGACTGAGTTATTGATACACCAGCTTTTTCTTAGAATAATACAATCCTTTGTGTAATGAAGAGTATTAGTGATGTGGTATATTTTCCACTCAATTGTGAAATATAATATACATACAAAAAAGAATACGTAACATATCAGTACAGTTGAACAAATAGTTAAATATAAACCCCTATATCAAGAGAATATTATGAGTGCCCCAGAGCCCATGATGTACTTTCTTTCTTTTTTTTTTTTTTTGAGATGGAGTCTCGCTCTGTTGCCCAGGCTGGAGTGCAGTGGTGCCATCTTGGCTTACTGCAACCTCCTCCTCCCAGGTTCAAGCAATTCTCCTGCCTCAGCCTCCTGAGTAGCTGGGATTACAGGCATGCACCACCATGCCTAGCTCATTTTTAATTTTTAGTACAGACGGGGTTTCACTATGTTGTCCAGGCTGGTCTTGAACTCCTGACCTCAAGTGATCCGCCCACCTCGGCCTCCCAAAGTGCTGGGATTAGAGGCATGAGCCACCACTCCTGGCCCCATAATGTACTCTCTTTTCCCCTTATAATAACTACAATCTGTTTTTATGATAATTATTTCTTTGCTTTTTTCTATAGTTTTATCAAGCACATTTGCATCTAAAAACAAAGATTTGTCTCTGTTCCCCACCTTTCTCTTTCTGTGTCACAGTGGGTTCTGAATTAGACAAGTACCTGGGCCTCATCCCATGACAGGTAGATTGTGTTGAATACACAAGTCAAGCCCATCCAGAGTTGGTGGGGGATTCCTACCAGGAATGACTCCTACCAGGAATGACTCCTACCATCAGTGATTCCTACCAGGTCATTGATGTATGTAATGGGTTCTTCCCAGACTTGAAACCAGGAGCTAGTCAATCCATTCAATCTCCTGGTTAGCAGTCAGAACTATAAAGTGGTGTAGGCCACTAATCTGACCTCTGATGGGGTTGTCAATAGTAACCACTAAAGACTTTGTTTGTTTGTTTTAGTAAAGAGACACAGCCAGTTTTGTGCTACAGTGGCTTAGGGTAGTTTTTGAGCAGATCAGAGGAGAGGCAATGCGGCTGCTTCTTTTCCCCACCTAATGCAAAGCAAGAGGATGATAGATGCTACCTATCTATAGGACTAGAGCTTAGTGTGTCCAGATAACTTAATACTCATTATATCTGCCATTTATTGAATTCCAAACACTGTTCTTAATGATTCATGCACAATAGTTTACTTAGCGCCTCACTAAACCATATAGGGTAGTTACTGTTATACAGATGTGTATATATATATATATATATATATATGTGTATATATATATATAGATGTGTATATATATATATAGATGTGTATATATATATATATATATATATACACACACATATATATATATCAAGTGAAGGAACTAATGCTTCCAGAATTACTTGCCCAAGATTCCACAGCTAATAAATGTACTTGAATTTATGCTTTGAGCTCCCAATATGGCTTGTAAAATTCTGAAGGTATGCATGCAGGTTATACTTGATAGTAGTAGGTTTTCATTCTGTCTTTATGAAAAATGCATGATTTTATACTGTACCTGAAGAAATAAAATTTCCTTCAAGCTGACCTCATGTTTTTTCTTAAAAGTTTTATTGTGTAGGCTGGGCGCGGCGGCTCATGCCTGTAATCCTAGCACTTTGGGAGGCCAAGGTGGGTGGATCTCCTGAGGTCAGGAGTTCAAGACAAGCCTGGCCAACAAGGCGAATCCCTGTCTCTACTAAAAATACAAAAATTAGCTGGGCGTGGTGGCACACGCCTGTAATCCCAGCTACTCGGAAGGCTGAGGCAGGAGAATCGCTTGAACCTGGGAGGCACAGTGAGCCAAGATCGAGCCACTGCATTCCAGCCTGGGCAAGGATATTGAGATTCTGTCTCAAAATACAACAAAAAAAGTTCTATTGTGTCTCCAACAGATTTTTGTTCTTGGAAGCTGAGGAGATAGAAGATAGCCTGTTGAATACAGTACTCCAATTCCCATGCCACCCTCCACATATTTATAGCAGGGAATGCGGGAATTCTGTCCTTTGAGCTGCATTTGCAATGCTTACCAATGGAGGGAGGGATCAGACTGTGGAGAGGAGCAGCAAGACCAGGCTAAGGAACTCCTTGGTTACTTCATGATCTTCTTTGGCAGCTGGAAGTAGATTGAGCATGAACCTCGTGAACCCTTTGTTAATGAAAGCAGATGTCTTCTTGTTATCTGGAAGAGAGGAGTTTGCAATCCCAGTGAGGGGAAGTGCCAGTTTGTAGGGACTTGAAGTGAAAAAACCTAACTGGCTTAGTATTCTACAGCCAAGTTTCTCTTTTTCTGTTTTTGTTTTTTGAGACAGGATCTCACTCTGTTGCCCAAGCTGAAGTGTAGTGTTGAGGCTTACTGCAGCCTCAACATCCTGGGATCAGATGATCCTCCCACCTCAGCCTCCTGAGTAGCTAGGACCACAGGCCTGTGCCACCTTACCCAGCTACTTTAAAATTTTTTTTAGACAGGGTTTCC
Source organism: Nomascus leucogenys (assembly GCF_006542625.1). Classification (NCBI taxonomy): domain Eukaryota; kingdom Metazoa; phylum Chordata; class Mammalia; order Primates; family Hylobatidae; genus Nomascus; species Nomascus leucogenys. The sequence continues at coordinate 107,700,654 of NC_044383.1, read as the reverse complement.
CTATGTTGCCCATGCTGATCTTGAACTCCTAGGCTTAAGCAATACTTCCATCTTGGCCTCCCAAAGTTCTGAGATTACAGGTGTGAACCGTGGTGCCTGGCTGAGCCGGGTTTCTCAAATTCAGCACTATTGGCTTTTTAGACCAAATAATCCCTTGTTCTTGGGGGCTGTCCTGTGCATTGTAAGGTGTTTAGTAATATCCCTGGCCTTTCCCAACTAGACATCAGTAGCACCCTCCTTACTGCCCCAGCTGTGACAATCAAAAACATCTCCAGGCTTTGCTAAATGTCCCCAGGGGAGCAAAATTAACACTGATTGAAAACCACTATCCTAGATATCTGAGATCTCTTGAAGACCTGAGGCCTTAGAAGATAAGTAAAGATATTCTTTTCCTGGTGACTAGGGAATCTAGGGCTCTTCTTGCTCTGGGATTCCACAGTTCAAAGGTATGCATGCAATGAATGGAGTTAGGCACAGTCCATAAACGAAGTATGGACAAAGGGCAACCAGTATCTTAACACCAGGCAGAGTGATGAAAGAAGTAAGAAGCAGCTTGAAACTTTACCAGTGGGGAGAAAATAATGGAAAATGGATCAAAAGGGAGGAAGTAGAGATAATCTCTGACAAGATGGGGTAATCAGGCTCAAGAAGCAAAGCCCCCCACAAGGGAAGAACTCTTATATCTGTATGGACGGGAAGAAGCTGTGAAATTATTTTAGCCGATTCAAACACTTCTCTCTCAACTTTCATCTTTCAGTATTTTCTGTCTCACTTACTAGTTTTGTTGTCCCTTAGCCACTCATTTTAGAAACCTTGGAGTCATTTTTTTTGCAGTGACTCTCTTCAGGAAGGAAGGCTTTTTTGTTTTTTTGACGGAATTTCACTCTTGTGGCCCAGGCTCTGGAGTGCAATGGCACAATCTCGGCTCACCACAACCTCCGCCTCCTGGGTTCAAGCAATTCTCCTGCCTCAGCCTCCCGAGTAGCTGAGATTACAGGCAAGCGCCACCACGCTGGGCTAATTTTTGTATTTTTAGTAGAGACCGGGTTTCATCATGTTGGCCAGGCTAGTCTCAAACTCCTGACCTCAGGTGATCTGCTCGCCTCAGCCTCCCAAAGCGCTGGGATTATAGGCATGAGCCACCACGCCCAGCCTAAAGGAAGGGATTTAAATGTGAATTTTCTTGTCTAATAGAAACATCCATGCCCATGATGGAACCTAGTTTACTTTGAAGGTTGTAAGGAACACTTTTCATTGCATGTTCTAGCAGGCTGGCAACAACTTCTTTCCTTGCAAGCATGCTGACTACCACAACCTAAAATAAGTTTAATCAAGAGGGAAGACTCAAACTAATACTAGATAACAGGAAAAAAACCAAACTAATAATATACAACTTGTAAAGCACATGAATTCAAAGACCCACATATTCTGTAACGCTATGCAGAGTCTCTTATACTGGCAGGACCTCTGTATTTACCAAAGGTAATAGTCATGGGTCTAGGGTCTTAACACCAACAGGTAGGTCACTGGTTAGTGCTCCTGATAGGCTCAGATCCACCCTTTAGTACAGCTGGGACTCATTCTAAGTTATCCATTCACATCTCCAGAGACAGTTTGCAGAAAGGATAGTATATGGATCCATCTCACCTGAGTTTCAACTTGTTTGGATTAAAGGATGCAAAGTATTGTTCCTAGGCATGTCTGTGAGGGTGTTTCTCAGTGGAATGAGAAAGGCAGACCCACCCTCAATCTGGGTGGGCACAGTCTAATTAGCTGCCAGCACAGCCAGAATAAAAGCAGGCAGAAGAACATGGAAGGACTAGACTGGTTTAGTCTTCTGGCCTACATCTTTCTCCGGTGTTGGATGCTTCCTGCCCTCCAACATCAGACTCCAAGTTCTTCAGCTTTGGGGCGTGGCCTAGCTTCCTTGCTCCTCGGCTTGCAGATAGCCTATTGTGGGACCTCACCTTGTGATCGTGTGAATCAATACTCCTTAATCAACTCCCCTTTATATATACATCTATTCTATTAGTTCTGTCCCTCTAGAGAATTCTAATACACCAGCCAATGATCAGCTCTTTTGTTAAAGTATGGCTTCTAATACTAAATCACTAAAAGCCGTTAGACTGTCACATTCAAGGGCATCTAGCTTAAACGTCGTTGCATTGTTTACTGGAGTGGGTCATAGTAAGCAGGACTCAATAAATGTTAATTAACTGAGTGCATGGATAATTAAATGAGTAAATGCATGGCTACACTCAGAGCTTAGAATAGTCTAATATTAACATTTGTCCTCAGACATGGAAACAGTTCTACTTTTTCTGAGCATTTGCTCTAGGATTCAAGGAAATTTTAATTAGAGGATGGCATGGTCTTTCACTGAAATTCTTTTTATTAACTGAAGCACCCATTCTGCAAAGACTCTTGAGTGTTAGCTAGTAGCAACTCAAAGTTTTCCCTTTCTCTTTACAAAGAATTTCCCTAGGTCAAATGACACCCAGAAACTGCCTCCTCTACCTTGAAAGCTACACTATCTTAATTTTGACCAATGGCTGACTGATGTGGGAATCCAAAAGTCCTCCTCCTTGTCTCAAGGTAATGCATATCTGTGTTGTAATTCATGTCCCAGATCTTCTCCAGTGAAACAAACTAAAGCTGCAGTTCAGCTGACACCACATTCTTTCTAAGCTTTATTTTCTCCTCCTTTATTCCTTTCCTTTCACTCCTCTTCTCCTGAAAACACCCCTCCAATGAAACATTTGAACAAGGCTGTGGTTACATGAGGGAATCTTACAAATTGAGTGCTATTTAGGCAAGTTAAAAAAAAAATGCCTTAAGCTCTCAACATCCATGAAATATCATTTTACATACATTTTAAGAACAGTGTGATTGTTAAAGAGAATTATTATCGAGATCTCTATATTTTACAAAATCAACTCTATATAAATGTACTAAACTAACTACCGAGTACTATGCTCAGTACCTGGGTGACAGGATCATTCATACCCCAAACCTCAGCATCACACAATATACCCAGGTAACAAATCTGAACGTGTACCGTCTAAGTCTAAAATAAAAGTTGAAAAAATTGTACTGGGTTTTCTCGCTGGGGTTAAGTTAATAAGACAAGATTTCTTCTTGGCTGGGCGTGATGACTCATGCCTGTAATTCCAGCACTTTGGGAGGCCAAGGTGAGCAGATCACCTAAGGTCAGTTTCGAGACCAGCCTGGTCAACATGGTGAAAACCCGTCTTTACTAAAAATACAAAAATTAGCCGGGCATGGCGGCATGTGCCTGTAATCTCAGCTACTCAGGAGGCTGAGGCAGGAGAATCACTTGAACCCGGGAGGCGGAGGTTGCAGTGAGCCGAGATCGCGCCACTGCACTCCAGGCTGGGTGACACAGTGAGACTCTGTCTCAAAAAAAGAAAAAAAGATGATCCCTCCTTCAAAGAGGTTAGCAGGGGAGATGAGCAAGTAAACAATGGGGCTGCGCTAGTGTGGTAACCAAGCTGTGGAGCCAGAGAGAAGCAGTTATTAATCTCATCTGCCGGAATGGGGTAAGGTTCCCAGGGGTGGTAACATTTCAGATGGTTCTTGAAGGGTGAATAGAATTCTGACAGGTAAAAAAAGGGGAAAGGAAAAGTTGGGGCATAGAAAGCCTTCTCATGTGGCTAAAGCAAGTGCTTCTCAGGAATAGAGGCCAGAAGTGTGAGCATTTGGATAGGATTACTGTGAAGGGCCTGGGATGCCATACACAACTTTGTTTTTGCTTTGTTTTGTGTTTTTGAGATGCAGTCTCACTCTGTTGCCCAGGCTGGAGTACAGTGGCATGATCACAGCTCACTGCAGCTCGATCTCCCGGGCTCAAGAAATCTTCGAACCATAGCCTCCCGAGTAGCTGGGACTACAGACATGTGTCACCAAGCCTGGCTAATTTTTTTGATTTTTATAAAGAGTGAAATCTCGCTATGTTGCCCAGGCTAGTCTTGAACTCCTGGGCTCAAGCGAACTCCTTCCTCAGCCTCCCAAAGTGCTAGGATTACGTGTGTGAACCACCATTCCTGGCCCATACACAATTTTTATGTCTCGTAATTATAATGCCTCTCTGCCTCCCACCCCCGATTTTCGCTTCCCTATAAATTGCTTTATTCTTCTTTCATTCTCGTAAACTAATTTCTGTTCATGTTACAGAGCGTTCAGCATGATGCTATACCCTACCATGCTGAAATGCTTTGTAACATGAATAAAATTAGAGAGGGGAAAGAGAAGAAACCTGCAATTTTCATCTTCATCTCCTTTCTTGGGCATTAATGGAGAGACGAAGAAACAAAATTGGTAGAAAAACTGTAGTTTCTATAAAAAGATGAAACTCATTCCCTCAACTAAGGAGAAAATAAACTAACATACTGAGCATCTACTATCACTACTAAATATATAAAGCACTTTAGAATCAACTCATTTAATTCTCACTAATTACTCAATGGGGAGTGTAACTGTGATTATCTCAAGTATAAAGATAAGAAACCTTAAGCACAGGAATCCATTCTATGGCCAAGGCCACACAGCTGCTGTGAGGTGGCATGCTCTGTCTCCAGACTTTGCCTCTGTGCAGCAGCTTCCTAGGAAGCACTCAACTGTGCACGCCAGGGGCCAGAAACACAGCATCTAAGAATTGGGCACTGAAATCCTGGGTGCTCCTTTCGTAAATCATTGAGGAAACAAAAGAGGGAGGAAAGCCAAATATAAAGAGGATTATTTAACCTGAGAAAGATGACTGAGAAAAAGGGAAAGAGTATTAGAGATAAGAAAGAGAGAAATGTTAAAAAGAAAAAAGAAAGATATGCTTTAAAAACATTAGATTGATTATAAATTATTATTCTCTCTAATAAGATACATAAGATACAAGTGTTACTTTTCTCAGTATTTAATGGGAAAAAAACAGGAAAACTTTGGTATTTTTATGTGGTATTTTTATGTATGTATATGCATATATATATATATTCAAGTAGATATATACACACAAGTGTATATATACACACACATATATATATACCTATATGTCTTCTTTTTGTTTCCATCTATAGATATACATACCTATATTAGATATATTAGGTATATAAGTATGTGTGTATGTGTGAGTATATATATATATATATATATACTTAAAACTACCAAATGTTTTCCTGTTTCTTCCATTAAAAAACACACACTTACGGCCGGGCGCAGTGGCTCACGCCTATAATCCCAGCACTTTGGGAGGCCGAGGTGGGCGAATCATGAGGTCAGGAGATCGAGACCATCCTGGCTAACACGGCGAAACCCCATCTCTACTAAAAAAATACAGAAAATTAGCCGGGGTGGTGGCGGGCGTCTGTAGTCCCTGCTACTCTGAAGGCTGAGGCAGGAGAATGGCGTGAACCCGGGAGGCGGAGCTTGCAGTGAGCCGAGATCGCGCCACTGCACTCCAGCCTGGACGACAGAGCGAGACTCCGTCTCAAAACAAAAAACAATACACACGTGTGTGTGTGTGTGTGTGTGTGTGTGTGTGTGTGTGTGTGTGTTTTTCTTAAGCTGGCAAGGCAGACTTTATTCAAGGACGCCATGGTGCTAGGTATGGGAACCACTGCAACTCGGTCTTGCAGTGGGAGGTAGAGAATGGACTCAACTCCCAGTATATTTTGATCTTTGTTTTACTTAGGCTTAAATTATGAAGTGGAACTCAAGGAAAAGAAGACTTTGAAAGGAATGGTTATAATCTTTTGTATCAATATAAATGCCTTTAAATATTCACCATCTAAAATGCTTCAAAAATATTCCCAATAAAGTATTATTTACATTTCAAGTCTATTAAAATTCCTTATTTTTCTTAAAGTAGTATATTGAATTATTTTGAAATGTTTCCATCCATATGTAAAATAATGATAATTTATTTCCTAAAATACAGTGTTATTTTCCCTGTGGATTAGCATTGCTAGTTTAGACTTGGCTCTAGAATGCCATAGGAAATATTAGATTTCAGACAGGTGGGGAATTTTCTGCTCATGCACAGTAGATAAACACATATTATACTATTAACATATATTGTATTTCTTCTCTCTTCCACTTGGGAAAACAAAGCCTATAAATCCTATTTATACTGTTAGCAATGGGGTCTTTGTTTAGTGAACCTTATAGAGCATCAGGTGTTTTTTCTCCTTGGGTCCTTAAACTGAAACTTAATTGTCCCATGTCACATCTGTTCACATCAATCAAGTTATATTATTTTCTCTACAATGTGTTCTTTGAGTTGATATGATTGATGTGACTAAATGTGATGGATCAAAAAGGTCTGTTAGGCACTACAGAAAATTTCAGAATCTCAGGTCTACAGGCCAAAGAATCTGTTTCTATGCATAATTTGGTGTAGAATTAAATTTAGAAGAGCAATACAGTTCACCAGATTAAGAATTTTTAACACTGATTCTTGGCAGACTCCCTTCTGATGATAAAGAGAAAGTATGAGTGATTTCCTAGGGCAGAGTTAAGGTTTGGGAGTCATTGCCCTGCTGTAAATCAGAGAAATTCAGGAAGGAATTAGAGTGGAAAGGGATTTGCAGTTGGAAGACTGGGTTTGGAATCCCAGCTCCTCATGTTCCAGTAATGGGGCCTTGCAGAAATTGCTTGAATTCTTGGAACCACAGTTTCTCATCTTTATCATCTAGCACATGAAGTATTGTGAGAATACCAGGAAACAATATAACTAAAGGAAAGTTATAAATTACAAAGTATTATGACAAGACTCCACAGTTTTCTTGAGAGCTTAGACTGAATAGGAAACAAATTAATTATTTTAAAACCTACAGAAAGAATAATGATTAAAATAATTAGATCTTTGATACCCAGGAGCACCACAAATTGTGAAAGGAGGTCAAGTGATGGGTGCTGTAGAATGCCTCCTGTTCAGCATCCTTGCACATCTTGAATTATCTACCTTTCTATTTTAACCATCATAGATTCTAACGTCAAAAGTCTGAGTGGTCATTCTTGTTGAAAATATTCTCTTGTCAGCTGATATATTCTTGACTTGTATTTTCACCAGAGGTTCACTGTAATTATAACTTTAAAAATGGGGAAGTTGTATCAGTTTTCTCAGAACTGTCCAAGTGGCATCGTGGTTTGGAATTTTCTCCTTTCTACATTCTATTCTTGCCAAAGACATCTGTTCAGAGTCTACAAGTGACTGTGAGTTCCTCTTTCATTTGTTTTTATAGATGGCCTGATGTAAAGTAATTTGTTAGGTTTTTTTTATCTGTAACTTTAAGCAAACTTTAAGCTAATTGTATCTGTAGTAAACATCAGACACATGGTCATGACCAGAATGAAGAGCTGTTATCATTAACTAGAAGTTGGGGTAGGAAAAGAAAGGTAGTGGCTGGAGAGTGAAAGTGCAGGAAAAAGAGCCTTTGCTGAGGGATCAAGATACTCATATTTGGTAAAAAGGATCCGCTTTTTACTAAGGTCAACTGTAGTTGAAATCATCATTCTATTTTCAGCTTTAACCTTGGCAAAGACATTTAAGCCCTCTGTGCTTCAGTATTCTCATGAATAAAATTGTCACATTGTAGCTAAACTTCTGTATTGTGAGGTTGCCAATGGACTACAACAACTCAAATGTGCTTCTTTATATCTCTAGGTAGTCAGAAAATATATATAAACCAATTATAGCCCAAGTTAGCATGAAGCAGTAGTATCCAAACATAATTTTTCTCTTTAGGTAACTTCGTTTATCTTCTATTACTCAGGTTCTTCTAGGATTCTGCTTCCCTTCTGGGTTCCTCCCCAAGTAGCATCTTTTGGAAGAATAATGGAGTTACTGGACCACTAGTAGCATCTTTTGCAGTGTGCTGAAGTTATTAGTTGGGGTTATTGACAGAATTAAGAGAAACGAGTCTCCTTGACCCTAGGCTGGTCCTTGTAGGTGGGGGGTGCACTGGCTGGTTTAATTCATTTATGAGCTGACTCCGTTGATGGTATTTATTGCTGACAATTATGGCAGTGAGCATGTGTTCTCTTTGTCCTCAACTCAGTGAGGACTTTGTGTTCTCTTTCCATTGATTTGGTTCCACCTTGGCATCCCTTTAGTACTGTCTGAACTCCTTAACTCCAGTTAGAGTGTTCTGCCCTTCAAACCCCAGCTCCAAGAACTCTCATCCTAATTACAGCAGCTACTTCTGACAAGCTCTCAGATAGAACTCGGAGTTGCTATCAAATTTACTTGGTATGCTTCTTTCTCCAGTTTTGAGAGGTTGTCTCTTCCCAAAGTCCCAAAGATAGAGAAGGGGCCAGATCTCCTCATTTGGAGTTTACCCAATATACCTGTGTTCTTTGGAAAGAAGACTGGAGAAAAGTATATCAGGATCCACGTGTTATACGTCCCATACTTTCTTTCTCCCTTTTCTTTCTTCTGTCTACCTTCCTTCCTCTACCCCTCCCAATAGAAAGGAAGAGCTTTTCTTTGATTTCCTGTACATCATATTCTCCTTTTCTCAACAGAGCTGCAAGACTTATTTTACCTATTATAAATAGGAGTATCTTTTTGCTCTATAGGAGAAATTCTATGATCTGGTCTATCATGTTGTAGGGTTTGGGTTATGAAACGTAAGTCTAATCTTTGTTAGAGCAAACATTAATTATTTATATTACTTTGATCATTTAAATAAAAGTAAGAGCTAAACCATATAGTAAAATATGAGAGCCTTCTCTTTCTTATTCTTTTTTTTCAAGATGGAATCTTGCTCTGTCATTCAGGCTGGAGCGCAATGGCGCGATCTCAGCTCACTGCAACCCCCGCCTCCTGGGTTCAAGTGATTCTCCTGCCTCAGCCTCCCAAGTAGCTGGAATTCAGGCATTCACCACCACGCCTGGCTAATTTTTTGTATTTTTAGTAGAGACAGGGTTTCACCATGTTGGCCAGGCTGGTTGCGAACTCTTGACCTCGTGATCCACCCGCCTCAGCCTCCCAAAGTCCTAGGATTACAGGTGTGAGCCACTGCACCTGGCCAAGAACCTTCTCTTTCTTACACAAATTTTGTTCCTTGCTATTCATTATTTGGCTTTATTGTTTTTCTTAGATTTCTAGGTATTTCTTTGTAATTCAACCATACATCTCACCAGGAAAAATGAAACCATTTTAAGAATTTACAACAAAGCTTTTCCTCCTTCTTTAGCCATGTGAAGTGCTGGCTCCCCCTTCACCTTTTGCCATGATTTTAAGTTTCCCGAGGCCTTCCCAGAAGCCGAGCAAAAGCAGAAGCCACTATGCTTCTTGTATAGTCTGCAGACCCAACAATAAAACCATTGCTTCAAAAAGCATCCAGAAGGAACCATCCTTGATTTTATAGTCCAGTGAGTCCTATTTCATCCTTCTGACCTGCAGAACTGTAAGGAAGTAAGTGGTGGTGTTTCAAACCACTAATGTTGGGGTAATTTGTTACAGAAGCAATGGGAAAATAGTACAGCTCTCTTAATTAGTGTGAAGTAGCATCTCCTTTAAGTTTTGATCTGCATTTGTCAAATGACTAATGATGTTGAGCATCTTCTCATGTGCTCTTTGGCCATTCGTGTACCATTTGGGAGCAGAGTCTAGCAGGCAACAGACTGTGCTATAGTGTTTGCACCTCATTCTACAGCAATGGAAACATGGCCATTCAGACTGTGGAGGAACTGGACACAGAGGCATCTGGAAGCTCTGCGTGGAGGCCTGTGTTGGGGAGAGATAGAGGCAGGAAGTCAGGAGAGTTCAGTGACCAGAGAAGAGGTGAGGCTCTAGGAATGACCAGGATTAAGATGGAGAAAAGGGCTCCAAGGTGAGCCCTGCTTAGGAGAAGGAGGGACAAGAATTAGTGATCTACGGGATGTGGAGAAGGGAGGGAGGAAGCTCGAGGTGGAGAACCACACCCTTGTTATGACTTTAAAAAGGGGGTCACTGTGTCATCAGTGAGATGCAGATCCCAGCAGAGAAAGGTTGGGAGTGGGTAGATGGTTGGTTCAACTTTGGCCATGTTGAGCGGAGCAATCCTAGGAGCCATCTAGGGAGAGGTGTCTAGTGGGATGTTGGAGGGTGAGACCTCCATGACACTCATCTGAGAGATTAGCCCGTGACTGTGTTTGCAGCTTCCACACCTGCTGCTGCCCTTGCTGCATTCCTACTGCAGGACCTGACAAAAAGCGAAGGGCCCAGGGCCTGTCAGTGTGGCCAGATCGGGGTGTAGAGAGCAGCAAATTCACCTCCCTGTGCCCTGCTAAGGGGCTGGGTGGACAGAGCAGGCCTAACCTCCAAGACCTCCATGATGAGAGCTGGACTCTCACCCAGAGTTGGGGACAGACAACAACTGGCTCATGTGGAATTCTCATCACAACTCAGCTTCTGCTGGCCTTGGGCCCTCTTGACTGGTTCAGGTCCATCCAGCACTAGGACTCAAATTCAGCATCATGTCCCTGCCTGCCCCACACCTCCTGCTTTGGTCCTGGGGCAGCACTCACCTGAGAAAGATGAGGCAGAGAAACGAGATCTTCACAGCTGCCTCCCCGATGGCCAAAATAAATACCTCCACCATGGGCCCTGGTTTTACTGGGAAAAATGGGACAAGGCAGATTCACCTGCTAAACCACAATTACTTGTTTTTCCTGTTCCTAAAAGACTTCGACATTTGTTCTTCAGATCCTTCCTGAATCCCTGGATGTAAGAACATGTCAGTCCAGGCCTCACCTCAACCCCTCTCAAGACTGACCAGCAGTAAACAGAGGGCTCTGTCCTCAGTGTCAGTCCAGGCCTCAAAGCTGACTTTGAATCTGGGCTGAGCACACTGCTAGTTCCCTGGGTGATCCCAGGGGGCCACTTGCTTAGCCACCTGGGAGCTGCAGGTTGTGGGAGGCTGCAGTCTGGCATGTAGCCCCTTGACACTCACTCTGCAGGGAGATCGTCAAGGAGCTCTGCTGTTCCCAGAGGGTTCTGAGCTTGGCAGGTAAATTCTCCTTCATCTCTGAGGTGTGCTTGCAGCTCTAGCACCCCAGTGTTGGACTGGGAGGGACTCAGGGTCAGGCTTTCCTGGGCCCAGCTCAGCCTGGCTGGAGGGTTGCTATTGACAACACAGACCAGGTGCAAAGACTGTCCTTCCAGGACCCGAAGTGAAGTGATAAACCATTTTTCAGGGTTATGGATTCTGGAGAGACAGAGACAGAGGGTCAGAGTGACAAAGACATTGAGAAGGAAGGAGAATGCCGAAGAAGAGCAAATAGAGGGACAGATTCAGACACACAGACATAGACTGAGAGAAACAGAGACTATGAGATGGATCCAAAGAGAGGAGTGAGCAGCAGCCCAGAGCCTGGCTCTGGCCCCAGTTTCTCTGTGAAGGGTGATATACTTTGGTCTCTGCACTGATGGGCTCTGTTCAGCTTGCTTGAGGCCCCAGAAAGTACAGAAGTCTCAGACTTCACAGGACACCCAGATAAGATGTCAGATTAGACCCATATTCCACACCCTCTTCAATGCTGTTACTGACACTTTAGCATCCAGGTTGACCCTGAACGTTCTTATTCTCTGTCCATATCCTCACCTGACACTAGTTTACCGACTTATCACCATGCCTCTGACAGGGGCTTACTCCAGGAAATTCAGAGTCTGGTGAGGAGTGGGGATTTAGGAACAGGTGCTCACAAGGCCACATGACACATGATGGAGGTAACTTAGGCTGCACAAGCCCTGGGGATGATGATGTAAATCAGTAAATGTAAATGAGGCAGTACATGTTGTGGTCCAGGAGGGCTTTCTGGAGGCACAGCTACTTCGCATCTGAAGTAAGATGTGAAGGATGATCCTGGGAGGCTAGAAGATAAGGGGTAGAAGAGTTTTCCAGGAAGGAGTAACAGAGTACAAAGATGACCAATGCCTGTGCACATCCAGGGAAAAGGAAGAGTAGACCTGCAGGGCTGGAAGGAGAGGGGATATTCAGCATGGAGGTTAAGTCCAGAGAAGGGACCCAGAAGGAAAAGCAGGGGGATTTGTTTTAATAAACTCAGTGGGGGAAATCAGAATCCACAGAAGAGATTGATAAATGCAACTGCTGAAATAAATACATCCCTGCACATTGTAAATCAAGGACATCTAAGAAAAAGCCACAAGAAATGTTGGAAATGTATTTGAAACTTGTATCACTGATACACATTAATTTCTCAAACTGGAAAAAAAAAGAATTTACAACAAAGGAATTGAATTTAAGGAACTGGAATGCAGGGAGAAGGCGAGAAGGTAAAGGGGGCAGTGAAGTAACTAAACACTTTGGTAACAGCGGAATGCTATTACCTTTTTCTCCTTTTTCTCTCTAGGTTTGAGAGAAAAAGGAGAAAAATGGTGTCTGAAGCCATAGCATTAATATCAAGTGATAGATGGTATCAAAATAGTAACTTAGGCTGGGTCTGGTGGCTCATACCTATAATCTCAGCACTTACGATGAGGCAGGAGGACTGCTTGAGCCCAGAAGTTTGAGACCAGCCTGGGCAACATAGGGAAACCCTATCTCTACAAATAATAAAAAATTAGCCGGGTGTGGTGGTGTGCACCTGTAGTCCCAGCTACTCGGGAGGCTGAGGTGGAAGGATTACCTGAGCCTGGGAGGTTGAGGCTGCAGTGAGCCATGATCAAGCCACTGCACTCCAGCCTGGGCAGCAGAGTGACAGTTTGCCTCAGGAAAAAAAAAAAAGGAAACTTATAATACTAAGGGAGTTGCCCAAGAAACGTAGAAAATAACCTGGTTTTCCTTCCTTTACTCTTCTCCAAACTGTTACCAGTGGTCTCAGTCAGAAATGTACTAACGTAGAAGCCCGAGAAAGCCAACCTGCAGGGACCATCCCTCCCTAAAACACTGAGCAGAGCAGAGGATAGGCAGGAAATGGATCTGAGAGCAAGCAGGACCAGGAATGACACATCCTAAGATGTCTCTAGATTTCAGGTCCACCAGGTGCCCTACTAATTTCAACTTTTGGAAGCAACCTCTCTGAGATTTCTGAGCTGTTGTAATCTAGGTTGAATACCTGCTAGACTTGGCTTACAGTGTTTATTTGGGGATTGCCCTTCATCTGAGGATTCCCTTTGTCCTCATGGGTTATATTTTCCATTTTCCATTTTCCATGTACTATATCTTTGTTTTTCTAGGTTTATTTGTTCAATCGTTAAAACATATTTTCTAGTAATTTTCTGAGAAATTGTACCAGGAAGTATATTTTGAGGCTATTTTGCCTAAAAATATCTAATTATCTTTATTCTATCTAATGCCTAATTGTATAACTATATATGGAATTCTAGATTGTAATAATTTTTCTTTAGAATTTTAAAGTCATTATTCCATGGCCTTCTATCTTCCACTGGCCATTGAGAAGTCTAAAGTTATTCTGCTGGGTGCGGTGGCTCACGCCTGTAATCCCAGAACTTTGGGAGGCCGAGGCGGGTGGATCACCTGAGGTCAGGAGTTCAAGACCAGTCTGCCCAACATGGTAAAACCCTGTCTCTATTAAAAACATAAAAAGTTAGCTGAGTGTGGTAGCAGGCACCTGTAATCCCAGCTACTTGGTAGGCTGAGGCAGGAGAATCGCTTGAACCCAGGAGGTAGAGATTGCAGTGAGCCAAGACCTTGCCATTGCATTCCAGCCTGGGCAACAAGAGCGAAACTCTGCCTCAAAAATAAATAAATAAATAAAAATAAATTAAAAATAAATAAATAAAAAAGTTATTCTTTGTTTGTGGAGGGAGGAGAATGTTTTATTAATTATATATAGGTAATATACACACAGCACAAAATTTAGAAGCAAAAAAATGGTAACTGAGAAGAGAAAAGTCGGTCTTCCTCACATTCCTTTCCCACTAGTCAACTCGTTTCCTATTCTCAGGATTGCAAGAACTATTACCAGCTTTTTGTAATATCTAACTTTTGAGGATATTCTATGTATATCCATATCTATGTATCAATTATCATATCAACCTAAATCCTGTCATTTGCACAAATTTTTGTGTGGTGTGGTGTGTGTGTGTGTGTATTTTATGCATTATACTCGCAGGAATCAGAAGACTTTGGCTAAGATACTGGTTAAAAGAGAGGCACTAGGCCTGATATAACAATTCATGTCAATGATGTGTTCATGGACGCATCATTCAATCTCTGCTGTACATCATCAATATTGTGGATCTCTTCAACAAAAGCAATGGTTTTATTATTTTCAAAATATTATCTGTGCATTGCGGAAAGAAGAGTATCTATGCCCTTCATATATATAGACACACACACACACACACACATATATAGACACACATACAAATATATATGTATGTGTATGTACATATACGTATATATGTGTGAGTGTATATATATGCATGTGTGTGTCTATATATATGAATGTGTGTGCGTGTATATATATATATATATATATATATGTATGTGTGTGTGTGTTGTTTTTATACTTTTCAATCTGCTGGGTACTCTCCTTGCCTAGTACGTGTTCTCCCTTCAGCATCACCTAGATTCTTATCACCTCTCCTTTTTGCTCTGTGCCATGAATTCTCCCTCTTGGTTTAATTTCTCTCTTAGGTTGACCGTTTTCTCTAGTAGCTCCCTAAAAGGATGAATGGGAGTAAAATTCTTACTTGATCAGGTGTGAAAATCTACCTTCCTTTGTAAAAAGGTATAGAATTTGTATATGGGAAAGATTTTTCCTTCAAAATTTAAAGACATTGCTCTGGTATTAAAATGTAGAAGCCTAAACCCATTTTTACTTCTAATTCTTTGCATGTAACCAGTGTTTATTCTCCAGAAGGTGCCAGGATCGTCTTTCTCCTGTGTTGTGGAATTTCAAATGATGTATCTTGATATTTTTATCAATTTTTTTGACAGTATATGAGTCATTTTAATCTAGAAACTCTTCAGTTCTGACAACTTGGATTGAGTTATTTCATTGTTGATGTCTTCCTTTCTCTTTCCTCTTCTCTTTGTCAAACTCTGTGTTTTCAAATATTCGTTCTCTGGACTAGTCTTCTATTTTGTAAAATATTTTTTGTCTTCTTCATCTCTTTATTTATTTGTTTTTCTATTTTCTGGAGATAGATTCAATATTATATTCCAGTTCTTCTGATGAGTATTTCATTTTTACTGTTAGATTTTTAATTCCTAAGAGCTTTCTCTGTTGGCTGAATATTTATTTATAAAAAAATCCAGTCTTTTTGTGTGTGTCTCTAATACTGTCTCTTTTCTCTCAAAGGAGATTTATGATAGTATCTTTGTCAAGACAATTAAAAAGCATGGGGGCATTTTAAAAGGTGACTGAAAACTAAGCACCTGAATATGGCTTGTGGATACTATTAGTCAGTGTCCAATAGGGAAGCAGAACCTCTATAAATATTAAGGATTTGTCATAGGAATTAGACCTAAATATTTGTAGGGGGAGCTAGGGAAGCAAAGGACTAGCAGATCAGATAAAACGTCACTAGAAAGTCCTCTTCAGGCACTGAAGTGGGTGGAAAAATCAGGGTCTCTAGGGTAATCTAAGAAGCCTAGCATGTCCAGTCACCAGAGCGGGACTGCAGACAAGAGGACAAGGAGGAGACTTGCGAAACTCTTACCTCTGTACTATCACTGTAGGTTTGCCACCAGGTATCTGGTGATGAGCCTGGGAATGCTGTTTGTTACCAGGGCCTATAGATGGAAAGAAGAATATGACATGGAGTTGAGGATATGGAAAGATAAGCTGGAATCTGTGAGGCAACTCTGCACTTTTCCAGCATTACATTTAACTGTGGAATTCTTAAGAGAGTAATGACCATTGCTTAATCTCCACCCCTAAATTTCATGTAAGTTTTTTTTTTTTCTCATGACTAGTTCTCACTCAGAACCAAAAAGAGAAAAATGTAACTCCCAACCTACCCAAGTCAGCAGTAGAACAATACAGCATATGGACTGTGAATGTTACTGTAGGGTGATCTGTTTGGGATGCTTAATTTTTCTTTTTGGACCAGTCAAGTTCTCAGAGAAGACTCTATCTGTTTGCTACACAGAGAG
Organism: Nomascus leucogenys; assembly: GCF_006542625.1. Lineage (NCBI taxonomy): Eukaryota > Metazoa > Chordata > Mammalia > Primates > Hylobatidae > Nomascus > Nomascus leucogenys. The sequence continues at coordinate 107,684,569 of NC_044383.1, read as the reverse complement.
TAAAGACCTGGGGAACAGTGGCTGGCTACCAAGGAGAGAGGAAGATAGGGGGTGGCCTCAGGTGTGATTACATATATACTTGTATAATATCTTTGTTTTGAGTGCACTTTTCCTGCCCCAACTCCAGTTTTCAAGTCTAAAGTTCTCTGGTTATTTCTTCAAAGACTATATCTTCAGTGTTTTTTTTTTTTCAAGATATAGCTGGGATTATCCCTATTTCTACAAGTATCTGGGATAGCCAGTTTCTGAGCATTTGGGCAATTCTGTGACTTAAACCACGTTAGCTATTGGCTTCTTCCTGTGCTATTTTAAAATTAGTTTTTCTCAGTTTTGCTGAGGCATTTCTTCTTATGTATTTGATTGCTAGATTATGAAGTGTTATAACTATAATCTCTGTATCTATTCTGCTTCCTTTTGTGAATTTATACGCTCAAAAACTTCTATTGTCACTTTAGAATGGTTTAAAGAGCAAGTAAAAACAGGTACATGTGTTCAATATGCCGTCTTTTGCTGGGAGTGCACACGAACTTATTTTATCCCCTTTGAAATAAAAATGATTGGATTTTTAAAAAATGTTCACATGGCCCATGATGGAAACATTCAGACATAAAGTAGCTTGAGCACATATCCTGGCTTTTCTCTTATTCTTTATTCTGTCTACATATGGAATAATAAAACAGCCAGATTTCCAAATCAAGACAATGCATGAGTCCACAATTTGCACAAGAATTTCATTTATTTCTTCACTCGACAGTTATATTTTGAGCATCAGTAACATTTCTGGCACTGTTTTAGGTGATGGAGATACATCAGTAGCAAACATGAAATCCCCTGTTCTTTATATTCTAATAAAAGTACACAGACAATGAGAAAAATAAGGTGTTGGCTGCAAAGAAAAATAAAGCCGGTTAAGAGGACAGAAGGATGTGGTTCTGCTATTTTATATAGAATGAATAGGGAAGGTCTCTCTGGAAGGTCACTTTTAATCAGAGACCTGAAGAAAGTGAGAAAAGTAAGAGGGGGGAAAAGACTTCCAGGCAGATGAATCAGGGCTGTAGGGCATGAGATTAGATTAGTCCAAATAATCTCTGAGGTGAATTACATTAGTGAGGCTGTGACTGTTGGTGGATTTGATACAGTTCTTAACAGGACCACTGGCTGCCCTTTTGTCCTTTCTTCAGCCACACCAATACTGGTGGAGGAGCAAATTTGTCCAGTCCATTAGAGTTCAGGTAAAAGAATTCATTCTCCCTAGTGCCAGGCAGAATCTGAGGGAGCAGCAAGAGACGAGGCAGCCTGTGTCTTCACAAGCTTTGGCACGAAGCCCAGTTTTCCATGAGGCAGCTCAACCATATCTTTGAATTCCCATAAGGAGGGCTGTATTTTTCAATGACTTATGGACTTAGGAGACACACCTAACCCAGCACTGTTGGAAATAAACCACTGGGCTGATTTGTGTGTGGTCCCTATGGTTGGAAAATGGCTATTGTTTGCATCTGGTGTGAACAGAGAGAAAAGATGTCCTTTTCTTTTGCATCAGCGGAGACATAATATAAGAAAAGACTGGCACATTGTAAAAATGAACAAACAAATCAACTTTTATATTTTCTTTTTTTTTGAGACGGAGTCTTGCACTGTTGCCCAGGCTGGAGTTCAATGGCATGATCTCGGTTCACGGCAACCTCCGCCTCCCTGCGGGTTCAAGCGATTCTCCTGCCTCAGCCTCCCAAGTAGCTGGGATTACAGGTGCCCACAACCACACCCGGTTAATTTTTGTATTTTTAGAAGAGACAGGGTTTCACCATCTTGGCCAGGATGGTCTTGAACTCCTGACCTCGTGATCCACCTGCCTTGGCCTCCCAAAGTGCTGGGATTACAGGTGTGAGTCATCAAGCCTGACCGTTTCCTGACTTTTTAATGATCACCATTCTAACTGGTGTGAGATGGTATCTTGTTGTGATTTTCATTTGCATTTCTCTAATGATCAGTGATGATGAGCTTTTTTTCAAATGTTTGTTGGATGCATAAATGTCTTCTTTTGAGAAGTGTCTGTTCATATCCTTTGCCGAATTTTCGGTGGGGTTGTCTGTTTTTTTCTTGTAAATTTGTTTAAGTTCTTTGTAGATTCTGGATAGTAGCCCTTTGTCAGATGGGTAGATTGCAAAAATTTTCTCCCATTCTGTAGGTTGCCTGTTCACTCTGATGTTAGTTTATTTTGCTGTGCAGAAGCTCTTTAGTTTTATTAGATCCAATTTGTCAATTTTGCCTTTTGTTGCCATTGCTTTTGGTGTTTTAGTCATGAAGTCTTTGCCCATGCCTATGTCCTAAATGGTATTGCTTAGGTTTTCTTCTAGGGTTTTTATGGTTTTAGGTCTTATGGTTAAGTCTTTAATCCATCTTGAGTTAACTTTTGCATAAGGTGTAAGGAAGGGGTCCAGTTTCAGTTTTCTGCATATGGCTAGCCAGATTTCCCAACACCATTTACTAAATAGGGAATCCTTTCCCCATTTCTTGTTTTTGTCAGGTTTGTCAAAGATCAGATGGTTATAGATGTGTGGTGTTATTCCTGAGGCCTCCATTCTGTTCCATTGGTCTATATATCCATTTTGGTACCAGTACCATGCTGTTTTTGGTTAGCCTTGTAGTATAGTTTGAAGTCAGGTAGTGTGATGCCTCCAGCTTTGTTCTTTTTGCTTAGGATTGTCTTGACTATATGGGCTCTTTTTTTGGTTTCATATGAAATTTAAAGTAGTTTTTTCTAATTCTGTGAAGAAAGTGAACGGTAGCTTGATGGAGATAGCATTGAATCTATCAATTACTTTGGGTAGTATGGCCATTTTCATGATACTGATTCTTCCTATCTATGAGCATGGAATGTTTTTCCATTTGTTTGTGTCCTCTCTTATTTCCTTGAGTAGTGCTTTGTAGTTCTCCTCGAAGAAGTCCTTCACATACCTTGTAAGTTGTGTTCCTAGGTATTTTATTCTCTTTGTAGCAACCGTGAGTGGGAGTTCATGTATGATTTGGCTCTCTGTTTGTCTGTTATTGGTGTATAGGAATGCTAGTGATTTTTGCACATTGATTTTGTATCCTGAGACTTTGCTGAAGTTGCTTATCAGCTTAAGAAGATTTTGGGCTGAGACCATGGGGTTTTCTAAATATACAATCATGTTATCTGCAAACAGAGACAATTTGACTTCCTCTTTTCCTAATTGAATCCTCTTTATTTCTTTTTCTTGCCTGATTGTCCTGGCCAGAAATTCCAATACTATGTTGAATAGGGGTGGTGGGAGAGGGCATCCTTGTCTTGTGCCGGTTTTCAAAGGAAATGCTTCCAGCTTTTTCCCATTCAGTATGATATTTGCTGTGGGTTTGTCATAAATAGCTCTTATTATTTTGAGTTATATTCCATCAATACCCAGTTTATTGAGAGTTTTTAGCATGAAGGGATGTTGAATTTTATCGAAGGCCTTTTCCGCATCTATCGAGATAATCATGTGGTTATTGTCACTGGGTCTGTTTATGTGATGGATTATATTTATTGATTTGTGTATGTTGAACCAGCCTTGCATCCCAGGGATGAAGCCGACCTGATCATGGTGGATAAGCTTTTTGATTTACTGCTGGATTCAATTTGCCAGTATTTTATTGAGGATTTTCGCATCGATGTTCATCAGGGATATCAGCCTGAAATTTTCTTTTTTTATTGTGTCTCTGCCAGGTTTTGCTATCAGGATGATGCTGGCCTCATAAAATGAGTTATGCAGGAATCCATCTTTTTCTATTGTTTGCAATAGTTTCAGAAGGAATGTTACCAGCTCCCCTTTGTACCTCTGGTAGTACTTGGCTGTGAATCTGTCTGGTCCTGGGCTTTTTTTTTGGTTGGTAGGCTATTAATTACTGCCTCAATTTTAGAACTTGTTATGGGTCTATTCAGAGATTCGACTTCTTCCTTGTTTAGTCTTGGGAGGATGTGTGTGTCCAGGAATTTATCCGTTTCTTCTAGATTTCCTAGTTTATTTGTGTAGAGGTGTTTATAGTATTCTCTGATAGTAGTTTGTATTTCTGTGGGATCAGTGGTGATCTCCCTTTATTATTTTTTTGTGTGTGTCTATTTGATTCTTCTCTCTTTTCTTCTTTAGTAGTCTGGCTAGTGGTCTATCTATTTTGTTAATCTTTTCAAAAAACCAGCTCCTTGATTCATTGATTTTTTTCAAAGGTTTTTCATGTCTCTTTCTTTTTCAGTTCTATTCTGATCTTAGTTATTTTTTGTCTTCTGCTAGCTTTTGAATTTATTTGCTCTTGCTTCTCTAGTTCTTTCAATTGTGATGTTAGGGTGTTGGTTTTAGATCTTTCCTGTTTCTCCTGTGGGCATTTAGTGCTATAAATTTCCCTCTAAACAGTGCTGTAAATATGTCCCAGAGATTCTGGTATGTTGTGTCTTTGTTCTCCTTGGTTTCAAAAAACTTCTTTAATCTACCTTAATTTCATTATTTACCCAGTAGTCCTGCAGGAGCAGGTTGTTCAGTTTCTACGTAGTTGTGCGGTTTTGAGTGAGTTTCTTAATCCTGAGTTCTAATTTGATTGCACTGTTATCTGAGAGACTCTTGGTTATGATTTCTGTTCTTTTGCATTTGCTGAGGAGTGTTTTACCTCCAATTACATGGTCAATTTTAGAATAAGTGCGATGTGGTGCTGAGAAGAATGTATATTCTGTTTATTTGAGATGAAGAATTCTGTAGATGTCTATTAGGTCGGCTTGGTCCAGAGCTGAGTTCAAGTCCTGAATATCCTTGTTAATTTTCTGTCTTGTTGATCTGTCTAATAATGACGGTGTGGTATTAAAGTCTCCCACTATTATTGTGTGGGAGTGTAAGTCTCTTCCTAGGTCTCTAAGAACTTGCTTTATGAATCTGGGTGCTCCTGTATTGGGTATATATATATTTAGGATAGTTAGCTCTTCTTGTTGCATTGATCCCTTTACCATTATGTAATGGCCTTCTTTGTCTCTTTTGATCTTTGTTGGTTTAAAGTCTGTTTTATCAGAGACTAGGATTGCAACCCCTGTTTTTTTTGGTTTTTTTTTTGCTTTCCATTTTTTTTTCTCCATCCTTTTATTTTGAGCCTATGTGTGTGTCTTTGCATGTGAGATGGGTCTCCTGAATACAGCACACCAATGGGTCTTGACTCTATCCAATTTGACATTTGACTCTATCAAGTGTCTTATAATTGGAGCATTTAGCCCATTTACATTTAAGGTTAATATTATTATGTGTGAATTTGATCCTGTCATTATAATGCTAGCTGGTTATTTTGCCTGTTAGTTGATAAAGTTTCTTCATAGAGTGGTCTTTACAATTTGGTATTTTTTTGCAGTGGCTGGTACCGGTTGTCTCTTTCCATATTTAGTGCTTCCTTTAGGAGCTCTTGTAAGGCAGGCCTGGTGGTGACAAAGTCTCTCAGCATTAGCTTGTCTGTAAAGGATTTTATTTCTTCTTCACTTATGAAGTTTAGTTTGGCTGGGTATGAAATTCTTCGTTGAAAATTCTTTTCTTCAAGAATGTTGAATATTGGCCTCCACTCTCTTCTGGCTTGTAGGGTTTCCGAAGAGAGATCTGCTATTAGCCTGGTGGTCTTCCTTTTGTGTGTAACCTGACTTTTCTCTCTGGCTGCCCTTAACATTTTTTCCTTCATTTCAATCTTGGTGAATCTGACGATTATGTGGCTTGGGGTTGCTCTTCTTGAGGAATATCTTTTGGTGTTCTCTGTATTTCCTGAATTTGAATGTTGGCTTGTCTTGCTAGGTTGGGGAAGTTCTCCTGGATAATATTTTGAAGAGTGTTTTCCAACTTGGTTCCATTCTCCTCGTCACTTTCAGGCACACCAATCAAATGTAGGTTTGGTCTTTTCATATAGTCCTATATTTCTTGGAGACTTTGTTTGTTTCTTTTCGTTATTTTTTCTCTAATCTTGTCTTCACACTTTATTTCACTAAGTTGATTTTCAATCTCTGATATCCCTTCTTTTGCTTGATTGATTCAGCGATTGATTTGGCTATTGATACTTGTGTATGTTACACGAAGTTCTCGTGCTATGATTTTCAGCTCCATTAGGTCATTTATGTTCTTCCCTAAACTGGTTATTTTAGTTTGCAGCTCCTGTAACCTAGTATCATGATTCTAAGCATCTTTGCATTGGGTTTGAGCACGCTCCTTTACCTCAACAGAGTTTGTTATTACCTAGCTTCTGAAGCCTACTTTTGTTAATTTGTCAAACTCATTCTCCATCCAGTTTTGTTCCCTTGCTGGAGAGGAGTTGTGATCCTTGGGAGGAGAAGAGGCATTCTGGTTATTGGAATTTTCAGCCTTGTTGTGCTGGTTTTTCCTCATCTTCATGGATTTATCTACCTTTGGTCTTTGATGTTGGTGATCATCAGATGGGGTTTCTTTGTGGACATCCTTTTTGTTGATGTTGATGCTATTCCTTTCTGTTTGTTAGTTTTCCTTCTAACAGTCAGGCCCCTCTGCTGCAAGTCTGCTGGAGTTTGCTGGAGATCCACTCTAGACCCTGTTTGCCTGGGTATCACCAGCGGAGGCTGTGGAACAGCAAATAATGCTGCCTGATTCTTCTTTTGGAAGCTTCATCCCAGTGGGGCACCCCCGCCAGATGTCAGCCAGAGCTCTCCTGTATGAGGTGTCTGTAGACCCCTGCTGAGAGGTGTCTCCCAGTCAGGAGGCACGGGGGTCAGGGACCCACTTGAGGAGGCAATCTATCCCTTAGCAGAGCTCAGGCACTGTGCTGGAAGATGCACTGTTCTCTCCAGAGCCAGCAGGCAGGAACATTTAAGTCTCATCTTATTCAATTGACTTATATCAATGTTTTATAGGTTTCATTCTAGAGATCTTTCACTTCCCTGGTTAATTTCCCGATATTTAATTTTATTTTTAATTATTGTAAATGGGATTACTTTTTAAATTTCTTTTTCATATTGTTCTCTGTTGTCATATGGAAATGTTACTAATTTTTGTATATTGATTTTGTATCCTGCAACTTTAACAAATTTGTTCAACAGTTCTAACAGTTTTTTAATGAAATCTTTAGGTTTTTCCAAATATATGATCGTATCATCGGCAAACAAGGATAATTTGACTTCTTTCTTTCTAATATTCATGCCCTGTATTTCTTTCTCTTGTCTTATTGCCCTAAGTAGGACCTCCAATACTGTGCTGAATAACAGTGGAGAAAGTGAACATCTTTGTTGTGTTCCAGATAGAGGAAAGGCTTCCAGTTTTCCCCATTTGGTATGATACTAGCTGTAGGTCTGTCATATATGGCTTTTATTGTGTTGAGATATGTTCCTTTTATACCCAGTATTTGGAGCGTTTTTATTATGAACGGATGTTGAATTTTATCAAATGCTTTTTCAGCATCAATTGAAATGATCATATGATTTTTGTCCTTTATTCTGTTGTATAAAATCAATGATGTATCACATTTATTGTGTATGTTGAACCATGCTTGCATCTCAGGAATAGATCCCACTTTGTTGTGATGAATGATCTTTTTAATGTATTGTTGAATTAGGTTTGCTGGTATTTTGTTGAGGATTTTTTGCATCAATTTTCGTCAGAGATGTTGGCCTGTAATGTGTGTGTGTGTGTGTGTGTGTGTCTTTGTCTGGTTTTGGTATTAGCGTAATACTGGCATCATAGAATGAGTTTGGAAAATATTCCTTCGTCTTCTATTTTTTGGAATACTTTCAGTAGGATTGGTGTTACTTCTTTTGATGTTTGGTGAAATTCAGCAGTCAAGCCATCTGGTCCCAGGCTTTTCTTTGCCGGGAGACTTTTTATTACAGCTTCAATCTTATTACTTGTTATTGATCTGTTTAGGTTTTGGATTTTTTTCATGATTCAATCATAGGTTATATGTCTCTGGGAATTTATCCATTTTCCATTTATTCTCTGTTTCTAATGATCCTTTGAATTTCTGCAGTATCAGTTGTAATGTGTCCTTTTTCATCTCTAATTTTATTTGAGTCATCTCTCTTTTTTTCTTACTTAGTCTGGTTAAGGTTTGTGAGTTTGCTTACTTTTTTAAAAAAACTATTCATTTTGTTTATTTTATTATATATTTTTTATTTTATTTTATTTTTTTCTGACACAGGGTCTCATTTTTGTCTCCCAGGCTGGAGTGCAGGGGTGACATCTTGACTCAATGCAGCTTTGACCGCTTAGGCTCAAGCGATCCTCTCACCTCGGCCTCCTGAGTAGCTGTGACTACAGGCACATATCACCACATCTGGCTAATTTTTTTATTTTCATATTTTTTTATAGAGGCAGGCTTTTACCGTGGTGCCCAGGCTCCTCTCAAACTCCTGGGCTCAAGGGATTCACCCTCCTTGGCCTCCAAATGTGATGGGACTACAGGCATGAGCCACTTTACCTGCCTCGTTGATTTTTTATATTGTTTTCATTTCAATTTCATTTATTTCTTCTCTGATTTTTTTTTTTTTTTTCCTTTAGAGACATGGTCTCACTGTCACCCAGACTGGGGTGTGGTGACATGATCATGGCTCACTGCAGCCTTGACCACCTGGGGTCAAGTGATCCTCCCACCTCAGCCTGCCAAGTAGCTGGGACCATAGTAATACGTCACCATATCCAGCAAAAATTTTTTTGCAGAGACGACATTTCGCCATGTTGCTCAGGCTGGTCTCAAACTCCTGAGCTCAAGCAATCTGCCCACCTCAGCCTCCCAAAGTTCTGGGATTACAATGTGAGCCACCATGCCTGGCCCTTCTCTGATCTTTATTATTTCTCTTTTTCTCCTAATTTTGGGTTTGGTTTACTCTTGCTTTTCTCACTCTTTAAGATGCACTGTTAGGTTGTTTATTTGATGTTTTTCTTCTTTAGTGATGTATGCACTTATAGCTATAAATTTCCCTTTTAATACTGCTTTCACTGTATTGCATAGGTTTTGGTATGTTGTGTTTCCATTATCATTTGTTTCAAGAAATGTTTCAATTTCCTTCTTAATTTCTTCATTGACCCACTCATCATTCTGGAGTGTATTGTTTAATTTCCATGTGTCAGTACAGCTTCCAAAATTCCTCGTTATTGATTTTCAGTTTGATTCTATTGTGGTCAGAGAAGATACTTGATATTATTTCAATTTTTTTAATGCTTTAAGACTTGTTTTGTGGCCTAACATATGGTTTATCCTTGAGAATGATCCATGTGCTGAGGAGAATATGTATTCTGTGGTTGTTGGATAAAATGTTCTGTAAATATTAGTTCGATTTGGTCTTAGTGTAGATTAAGTCCAAGGTTCCTTTGTTGATTTTCTGTCTTGAATGATCTGTGCAATGCTTCAAGTGCGGTGTTGAAGTTTCTAGCTATTATTGTGGTCTATCTCCCTCTTTAGTTCTAATAATATTTGCTTTGTATATCCATGTGCTCTTCCCTGTTCTTTTCTCAAGAAGAAGGGGTGTCTCCCGATAGCCACCATGGCTGGAAATGTGCTGGGTCACACCTGAAGCCAGCACATCTCTGAGTCTTCACGCAAGGCCTACAGAAAGTACTACCTGGCTAAGGCTGCTGATTGCTCAGGGGCCTAAGGGGTATTTCATCAGCTGATAGTGAATCCTGCCAGAACTGGTTCCTTGCCTTCAAGACAGAGGGCTTCTTTTTTTGAAACAGAGTGTGTCTAGAAACATCATTCAGGGGCAAGGGCCTGGAATGGGGTCCTCAGGACTCTGCCTGGTTCCCTATCCTACAGCAGATGAGCTGGTATCTAAGTTGCAAGACAAAGTCCTCTTTACTCTTCTCTCTTCTCTCCTCAGGTGGAGAAAAGTTGTCTCTCCTGGAGCTGTGAGCAGAGCTGCCTGGGTTTCAGAGAGGGGTGGTGCAAGCACTCCCATGGCCACGCTGGCTGGTGTCTCAATAGGTCGCATGCTCCCCAAGTCCACTGGCTCTGAGCCCAGCGTAACATCAGTGTTTGCCTCTGAATTGCAGTCCTTGTGGCTTAGTGGGCCTTGTGAGTTTATTTAGAACCCCAGAGCCCTTTAGTCTGAAATGACAAGACTTACTGGAACTCAGATTCCGACTGCTAAAATGAACAATTCCTCTGTGGCTAAAGCTGGTCTAAATGCACCCTCCATGGGCACAGGCTGAGTTCTGCCCAGTGTTGCTTTCTGCTGTGACACAGCAGCACTGAGTTCCAGTGCAGAGACCCCCAGTTGCTGTGCTCTCTCCACTGCAAGTGCAGTTTCTCCCTCCATGCCATGCAGTCACTGCTTGGGGATGGGGGAGGGATGGTGGCAGCAATCCAAGACTATCTTTCCTACCCACTTAGTGCCTCTTTCAGTGATAGGAAGTTAAAACCAGGTACTGCTATGACTCACCTGATTTTTTGTTTTTATGAAGGGGTGTGTGTGTGTGTGTGTGTGTGTGTTTGTGTGTGTGTGTAGCTGTTAAATTTGGTTTTCCTACAAAAGAACAATCATTGGAGGCTTCTATTGTTGCTCTGCCTCCTCCACATTACATTTAGTTGTCACATCTCCTTATGTTCTTCTTGGCTATAACAGTTTCTCAGACTTACTTTTGATGACTGACAGTTTTGAAGAATATTAGGTAGGTATTTTGTAGAATTGCTTAATCAGTTATGATTTTTCTGATATTTTTCTCATGATTAGACTGGCATTTTGGGTTTGGGGAGAAGGATCACAGAGGTAAAAATGATATTTTTATCATGTTGTATCAAGGGTACTATCAACATAATGTAAACAGTTCATGTTGACCTTGATCAGCTGGCTAGGTAGCAATCTGCCCACCTAGGGGGGCAGAATTTTTTTTACTATAGGTTTTTTTTACTATAAGTTTTTTACTACAAGTTTACCACCAAGTTTTTTTTTTACTATAAGGTTACTTTTTTCTTTCTCTGTTTTCATATTATAATTTTGAATAAAGTCACTATGCAAAGCCCACATATAAGGTATAGGAGTTATGTTCCACTTCCCTGGGAACAGAGTATATACACACATTATTTGAAATTATTCTGTATGAGAAATTTGTATATTCTCCCCTATTTATTTATTCAACCATTTATTTATTTTAATATGGACTCTTGGATATTTATTTTATACTGGGTAATAACCTAATACTACTTTATATTATTGCTAAAATTGTGAAAATTTGAGCCAATGGGAGGGCTTTCACTTGGCTTCTCTGTCCCTTTGACATATCTCCATCATTGTGGGGTTTTGTTTTATTTTGAGCACTTACTTTTCTAACACTACAAGATGATCCAATTCGTATTCTATATTACCTTCACTAGTACTAGAATCAGCCATTTATCCAAGGACCCATTGTTCCTTTTATTAGAGAATGATCTTGGAAATCAGATCTGAGTGCTGGGCATGTTCTTTGCTTTTTTTTTTTTTTTTTTTTTTGCTTTTTTTTGAGATGGAGTCTCTCACTCTGTCGCCAGGCTGGAGTGCAGTGGCGCGATCTCGGCTCACTGCAACCTCTGCCTTCTGGGTTCAAGTGATTCTCCTGCCTCAGCCTCCCAAGTAGCTGGGCCTACAGGCATGTGCCACCACGCCTGGCTAATTTTTGTATTTTTAGTAGATGGGTTTTCACCATGTTGGCCAGGATGGTCTTGATCTCTTGACTTCATGATCTGCCCACCTCAGTCTCCCAAAGTGCTGGGATTACAGGCGTGAGCCACTGTGCCCGACTGTTCTTTGCTTTCAGGGTGTTGTTGCTTCTAAGCCATCTCAACCGGTAGAACAAGGATATCCTTGTGTATACTAACCCATGTATATATACCTATCTATAAATATTTCTAATTAGTCATCTTTATCCATATTAAACTAAACATGAGTTCATACAGATGTCTCCAACTCTATTCCATTACCACATGGATCATTCTAGCCTCTCCTACTGGCTTATTTGTAATCTCCCACTCTAACAGTGAGACATCTGGCTTCTACCATCTGCCATCCTTTTACTTAATTTTTCAATTCCAGCATACATGGATATTAATATTAGAACTGATAAGCTATACTACTGTGGGGAAAATGTTTTATCAACCAAAGCACCATGCTTATTTACACTTTCTTTTGCTTTTAGTCCTATAGATACCACATACTTCCAAAGTTACTTAAGTCAGCATACTTTTCCCCTACTCTAAACTAATGTATTTTATAATTTGTTAATTTTTTGGAAAAATCATTATATTAATTTAGATGTGCATTTACATGGGGTAAATATTTGGAAAATTTTAGTCAAATGTTGGGTGGGTTCTGTATTGTTGTAGGTCTTGTAAAAATTACAGATATTGTTCCATTTTAAGTTAGTTTGCTCATTTAAACTGTCACATCACAAAGAGAAAAATAAGTCCTCAAGATGTAGAAACCAGCCAAAATGTTTTATTGTCTCTTTATTCTACTTCAAACACAGTGACGAGCAATATCCAGGTATTACCTGCACTTTCCTGCCCTCTGCTTGAACGTGAGATTCTTTAATTTTCCAGATGGTTTGGCGTTCCAGAGGTTCAGGTGAATGACAAAGGGTTTGCTCAACACCTACAGCACAGCCTCTACCAGCAGGACTGGGTTAATGTCAGAAGGGGTAAAAATGTTCCATTTCTTTTTATTACTTTTTTCAGGCAAGAAATTGTGGGCTCATGGTGAGACTCACTCATAATCCTATGATCTCATTTGGATCACTGAGGACAAATTTCTTCTTATCCTTCATAGACACACAAAAAACAAGGCTGATGTCTAGAAAAACAACAGGGGCACTTTGAGCTGAGGATTTACACACTGCTGGCTTACACGTGGTGGCAGATATTTCAAGTTCCCCAAATGAGATTTTTTTCTCAAGGTCTACTATAAGACATTCATCTCTCTACACTGAAAAAACTGCATGAAAACCAAACAAATATGTTTGGAGTCAAATAAATGGCTTTGTGGATGAACGCATCCACATATTGAAAAGTTCTTGGGTATTAAAGTTCACACCTAGGGAGTCTCATTGAACTACACAATAGAATGATTTAAAAATCAGCCTCATTTAGGTGATTCTGAGAACACCCTTTTGGGATGTTACCAATGCTCTTATCATTCTTAAAACAATCCTTAAGGACTGTATTTTGAAGTAAGCTCTTAGGTTATTGTTCCATGATAAAGTCATTTTCTAGGCAATTCCCTGTGGAAGTGGCAATTTAATTTCAACAACTACAGAGATGATCCTGGTAAAACCTCAATACAGATCACCCGCAGTGTAATTCTCTTTTGAGATAAAGGAAAGGTTACTCCACAGCTATTTCATCAGGATTTCTTGCCATGATTATCATTGGCTATATTTGTTTACAGGCTGGTCCTTTTAGTGTCCTACTGGGATCATTTCCACATTTCTGTTAACTGCATTACTCCCCATGAATTTTAACTGATATTGTGTCCCTAGAATTCATACTCATTGACCCTATTATGCCTCAGGAGCAATAGTAAAGAAATCCAATACAACTTTCTCATGAAACAACCCAGGCTCAACAGTATGATTTGTATCTATTAGTTTTTCCAAATATATACAATATATATTAAATTACAACACGTAATACATAATTTTTTTTTCTCTCTCTCTCTTTCTCTTTCTCCACTCTCTGCAGACAGCTTATGTCCATCTGTACTGTACATGGCCAGAAGCCAGGTGTTCCTAGAAGCTCTTGGTCAAATTTTACTTTATAAGTCTGAAACACCCTGACATACTACTTATTTTCTTTCTTATTTAGGAAAACATGCAAAAAAAGTGACTTTTTTTTTTTTTCTCAGAGAAGTTGTTACACCATTGATAACAACGGCAACTCTAGCCAGAAAGCAAGGTGAGCACATGAGTTGGGGTAGCACATAAACAAAATTCCATTCATAACACATTATTTGTATCATTGAGAATAGGATTGTTTTAAAATTTATACTGTGAAAATTGATTTCTTTTGTTAATAATAATGAAATATCTTTAGATTCTAATTCTTTTTCTATATGGTTTAAACATACTGTTTTAAAGAAACAGGATAATATAAGAGGTTAAGAAGGTAGGCTCTGGAACTAGACTGCCTGGTTTTCAACCCACCTGCACTACTTACCAATTGGTATTATGTGACCTTAAGCATGTTATTTATCTTTTTGGTACTTCAGTTTCCACTTTTAAAAAATGGGCAAAAACTAGTTCTACATTACAGTTATGGTGGGCATAGCAAAAGAATTAACATATGTCATCTATTTAGAAAAAAATATTGATACAGAGTAAACATTTAATAAATCTCAGTTACTCATTATTGTGCACCTATCATACCGCAGTCTATTTTAATTTGTGTGGTAATATGCTTTGGTTTTAAATAGTTATTCGTAAACTATTTGGTGTTTGTAACCAAATAGAAGTTGCAGAATATATCAAATTCCTAATACTCTGGTTTATTATGTTATAGCCCACAGCAAAACTTGGAAGAAATTGAAAAATTGGACTACTTTTCTTTGAAATTACAGTTTAAATATCTACCACTTATTGTAGTAATAATCCATAATCTATATTGTAATCCATATAAAGCTGGACCTCCTGCTCTCACTCTGAAGTCAACCTGAGCATAGTATGTAACTAGAGAACAAACATACAAACAGAAACATAATATGCCTAAAAATTCAGAAACCAATTTCATTTACTAATATCTCTGAAAAAACACCAAAAAGGATTTTCGGTCATAATACACAGCAAAATATATTTAAATCCTTTTTCACCTATCTTCTTAAAGTCCTGTACCACATGGTAGAGCGGCTCACTGTGTATTCATCCTAAGATTTTTTTTTTTTTTTTTTTTTTGAGACGGAGTTTTGCTCTTGTTACTCAGGCTGGAGTGCAAGTGCAATGGCATGATCTTGGCTCATGCACCCACCTCCCGGGTTCAAGCAATTCTCCTGCCTCAGCCTCCTGAGTAGCTGGGATTACAGGCATGCGCCACCACGCCCGGCTAATTTTGTATTTTTAGTAGAGATGAGAGCTCTCCATGTTGGTCAGGCTGGTCTCAAACCCCCGACCTCAGGTGATCCACCCGCCTTGGCTTCCCAAAGTGTTGGGATTACAGGCATGAGCCACTGTACCCAGCTCAAAATTTCTTAAAATGTGCCCTAAAGACCGCCTGGATTAGTCCTTACCTTTCTTGCCCTCCTTTCCTTTAGTATCCATATTTTCTTCAGCAAGCAACTCTTTGTCATTTCCAATATAAAGCAATCTAGCTCAAACCATTTTCAGTTATATCTTTATTTGGTACTCTGATCTGCACAACAAAACCGAGGCATTTAAGACTCAAGAAAATTATTCATAGTGGTCAGGCCAACAAAGAGGATATGAAGGTTTATATGTTGGCTTACCCTTGTAAACCCAGCACTTTGGGATGCTGAGGCAGGAGGATCACTTGAGTCTAGGAGTTCGAGATCAACCTTGACAACATAGTGAGACCCTATCTCTACAAAAAATAAAAAATATAGCTGGGCATGGTGTCACATACCTGTAGTTGCAGCTACTTGGGAGGCTGAGGTGAGAGAAATGCTTGAGCCCAGGAGATCGAGGCTGCAGTGAACTGTGATTGTACCACTGCACTCCAGCGTGGGCAACAGAGCAAGACCCTGACTCAATAAATAAATAAATATTTTCTAATAAATAAAATTTAATATTTTTCTACAACAATTGGAGTTATAACATAGAAAAATTAACTATATGATTAATAAAGACACATACTTGTATACATACCTAGTATTTATTTTTCAGTCCACACTTTTGCTTACTAGTTAACTGACAAAACGTATATGGAAAAACAGCTATAATGACAAATTGTGGTGTCTTTCTTTAGACATATGAGAAGTCTAATTTTAGAAAGAACTTGATGATCAACTGATTCTGGTCAAAAAGTACTAATTTGTTACATCTTGAAGTGTTTACATACCAATAGTAGCACAATTAAGCATGTGTTTTGGATAGTGTCCTTGTTTCTAAACATTGTAAAGTGTAGTATTAAAATCCTGCTTTATCAGAATATTTGGTTGAACTGTCCTTTTAGAATCTGAATCCTTGTTTGGAATCACTGCTCATTTTATTACTTTTTTTTTTTTTTTTTTGAAAAATGAGGGAATGGGGGAATTTACAGTCAAGTGATTTTCAAAATTTAGTAAGTAATTCCTGTGAAATTAAAGCATTCTGTTGGAACATAGAAGAGGAGAGTGAGACCAAAAATACTGCATAGTATCTAGTTTATTGTTAATGCATCCTTTCATAATGAGATAGTAGAATCAGATGTAGATAATTTGATATGACATTTAGCTGTTACCAAGTGATAAAATGTTGATTGCTTTATACTATTGCCTAGCCACACCCTCAAATGAGTTTTCAGGTTAGGAATAATTTTTGAAATAGGTTACAGATGGTATAGTGAGATAAATGTTTGGAGTTAAAGTGAAGATAAATCAATAGCTGAAAATATTCTTGGTGTAAAAAATAGAAAGTATTCTAGAGATGAAACTGACACTTTTTTGGCTCATGAGCATTTATTTAGATCTTTAGAAGAAAATTATGAGCTATATTTTTATTCTTTACCACAGAGAAGCATTTTTTTTCTGAAATACAGGGATCCTTTGAATAAAAATATACACAATCAATAGCCACAGTTTTTGTACCTCAGGATATTTATCTGACTTTGTGAAGCAGACATATTTTTCTGGTATGCAGAGCCTTAACAGCTAGGCATCAAAAGAATTATTTGTCTTGATTTTTTGCCTTAGAAAATGTTTTGAAGTAGACCTAATGATTAAACCTTTAAGAAAAAATGAATCATTCATACCTTTCCTGTGTGACTTATTGCTTTAATCACAACTGTATATTAACAATATTTCATAGCCACTATAGGTAGTGCCTTATGTTTAACTATGAGAGAAGTTTGCCTAGAAAAAAAGTACTGTTGTTTTATTGGTTCATCAGGAGGATAAGCTCTCTTTTAAGCACCATTACATAATGTCAGTGATTTAGAGAAAGTCCTTTTACCCTTTTACCCATAGACTAGTTGTCAGATAATGTTAAGACATATTCCATAGAATCATCCTTACTTCCTGTTAGTAACATTTAGTAAGTTCTGAAGATATATGCAAAATGTAAAGTTGTGTCATAAATTATAGTCATTACAAGAGTACACAGAATACAAGTTAATGCAATTATGTTTAGCTTCTCCTCTACTGGGTTCTTTTTTTTACTCATATGAAATTACTGTCTTATGATATTTAAAACAAAAGAAAGCAGAAAGTTCAACACAAAGTAGAGAGAGGACAACAGTAAGCTCTCAACTGCCAAGATTAATAATGTGTTTTAGGTATGCAGAAAATCAAACAGCAAGATACTGACTTAATAGGGGGCAGAATCCTGTTTGTCATTCACTGTTTACCCATAGGTCTCTGAAATTGTCTGCTCTGTTATGAAATGCATAGTGAAGTAGCTGATAGCAGCGTATTTTCTCCAATAGGATTCTGATCCTTACTTTAGGTCTATCTAGTGCTGTTGAAAAATAAATTACTAGTCTTGAAAATTTGCCCTAGGAAAGCTCCATCTTGATATAAAGAAGTAGGAGCAGACATCTGGTAGACATAAGCTACCTAGCAAGTGACAGAAGAATGTATATAATATGCTTATTTCATTGGTTTACTAAATTGGAAAGTAATATATTTCTGTATCACTGGCTATTGGACAAGGTAGAGAGTTTTAAAGACATTATCAAAGATATTATGAATTATTAATGTCCTTCCCCAACCTATCAAGCTAAAAAAATGAAGTATTGGTAGAAGAAATTATTTGACGTTAGGTAGAATAGTGTAAGATTAAATTTGAGGGAACAAATTTCCTTGTGTTTTATGCTTTTTCTTGTCTCAAAATTTTGAATCCAGCAAGCCCAGCTATTTCTCTTTTTGAAATTTTAAAGTATTTTTAATTGACAAATTAAAATTGTATATACCCAAGATAAACAATATGATGATTTGATAGGCATATACATTGTATACTAATTATCATGTGAAATTATGAACTATTTTTTAAAAATTGCTTTTCTAGGGGTCTTCATTAGTGAGGAAGTGAGTAATCTTGTATTTTTTGTCTTAAAAGCACTTTTTTCTATCTACATGTTGTGTAGCTACTTTAATGCAAGTGCTTACACTGCCATACTATCATTCTTTGCTTATGTCTACTGTAGGCAATCAAAGTTGTAATGAGTATCAATGATCATTGTTGTTGTATTGTATGTCTTCACATTCAAAGTAAAGCCCAGACATGCTTCGGAGAAAACTACACAGGAAGCCAGTGTGACATCTATGACACATATTAGAGATAGAAGATTTTGAATTCTATCACTATCTTTGTAACCTGTAAAATCCAAAATTGCTAGGTTTTTGATAATTGGTGAGTACTTTTACTCATACCACTCCCATGTCCTTCCCTCCTCACTATTACTTCTTGAACTTTTTGGACTTCTCCTTTTGTGTCTCCTCACAAACCACTGGAAAAAAAAATTGGTTGAGAAAGCAAAAGTTGGTGACAACATTTCATATTTTACTGTTAATTAAAATCTTCAATATTTATATAGTTTTTCTGTACAAGAATAGTACTGTAGACTTTTTACTAGTGATATTTTATTTGAATATGCAAATCCATAATTATTAGATCAAGGAAGGTCAGCTAAAATTAAGAGATCTCGTAGACTAAACGCTACTTTGAGGAATTTACCACAGTCTAACACTAGGGTGTGGCATTTAGTGTTTCAGCTTTACACATTTTTAATTATATATAGTAAAGTAATACATGTACGTAGTTTAAAAGTCAGGATTGATAATGAAAAGTAGCAGGTCATACACTGCTTCACCTATGGCTTACTCCCAGATAACTTCTCTCCTGAACCAATCATTTTCAACTCTTAAGTTGTTTTATTTTTTTAAATTTATAATTTACCTGTTATTTGAAAACTTCTGCTTAAATTCCTATTTCTTATTATATCAGTTTGATCATTATAACTTATTTCCTACTGTGAAAGCCACCTTTTACTAATTGTCCTCCATCCATTCTTCCAGTAGAATTACATCATAAGTTTTGGTGAAGTCAACATTTAGTTTTGCATTATTATGATTATAGCTGTGTGCCTTTACTTTATATTGTTCATTGCTGTGACATAAATTGTACAATTGTTATATTTCCCTTTGGAATTAATGACTACCTCATTTTGGGAAGGTTTAGGTTTTTTTTTATAACTGTGATTAATTTATCCTCAAACTCTGCAACAAAAATCTTTTAAAAAAGCTGAAATAAACTCTTAATCATGTTTTAAAAATCAGGAAATTCAGTAGTTTCCTTTGGATCTTTGAGAAATCACACTAGGCATCCTTCATCTTCCTGCTTCAGTCTAGAGTGGTAAATTTCAGTGCCTGCCTCAGAGCTGTCATTCTGGGCCATCCACTCATGATCATTTAAGAAATCCCTTACCTGTTTGCTATGTTGAAATTTATATTTTCTGGGTTTTGTGTCTTTCACTTTGTGGTTGACTACCTCATTTTAGCAAAACTCATCTTCCAGTTGTTTTCTAAGACAAGGTTTATGGACTTGCGTATATAAAAATGTCATTTTTTTCCTTTTTTGGGGGGTGAGTCAGGGTCTTGCTTCCAGCACACTTTGTATGATTTTTTTTTTCAGTCATTGTTCTGGGCATTTGGTGGCCTTTTTCATATGGAAATGTATATTTTCTTATTCTGATATTTCTACTTAAATTGTATCTTTAATAATTGTATCTCATGTATTTTCTTTTTTTTTGTTTCTGAAAATTCTGTTGGTTAAACAGAGATCTCTTGGTTTTGGTCATTTAACTTTATTTGTTTTCTTCAGTGGTGAATTTTTTCATAATTTTGTTATAATTAATAAGAAATAGTGTCAACATTAACATTTAGAAGTTCTACTTAGCTTATTTTTTAAATTTGACAACTGTGTTTCTAATTTCTAAGAATACTTTCTTGTTCTCTGAATGTCCTTTATTTTTCAGCCCCAGCCAACACATTGTTTGTAGCTTTATGAATGACCTTCAGGGAGAGATACCTAGCTTAGTCATGTCTGGATCTTGACCCACAAAAACTATGAGATGATAAGTGTTGTTTTAAATGCTAGGTTTTGGAATAATGTTTTATGCAGCAATAGATAACAAGCAAATACAACAAGGCTTTTTGGTTTTCTTAAAAATATATCCATATTTTCATGAGAAAAGACAAGCAACACAGCTGAATATAGCAGTATTCTCTTAACACAGGGCAAAAAGAATATTTTATATCCATGTATTATTAGTGCTTTTGGCATTTTATACAGATCAAATTATAAAGAATGAATATGAATACATTTTTTCCTTTCTTCCATTCATGAATTGCTATCTTATGATGTTATTAATGACTATTAATGAATGTCCTACATTTTTAATTTGTTAAATTTCAAATTACTTTCCATGTTATTAGTCTGTATATTTTTATATTGTTCTGAATTAGCGAAGATAAACCTTTAAATCACACAATTTCAAATGAAATTTCAGTGTATTAAATGCCCCCCCACTGGCCAGGTGCGGTGGCTCATGCCTGTAATCCTAGCACTTCGGGAAGCCAGGCAGGAGGATCACTTGAGCTCAGGAGCTCAAGGCCAGCCTGGGTAGCATAGTGAGATCCCATTTCTACAAAAAATAAAAAATTAGCTGGGTCGGTGGTGAATGCCCATGGTCCTAGCTATTTGGGAGACTAAGGTGGGAGGATCGCTTAAGCCTGGGAGTCAAGGCTGTAGGGAGCTGTAATCATACCATTGCACTGTAGCCTGGGCAACAGAGTGAGACACTTTCTCAAAAAAAAAGCCCCACACCCCAATACTATCATTACCAATGACCATTAAGGTGATAAAGAATGTAATTATGACCAGGATCAGTATGAATTCCATTTATGTTCAAATGCATGTTCTCTGAAGATGCCATGATCAGTCACGAAATTAGTGAATAAAATGGGGAGTCCTGTACACCTTTCTCCTTCTTGTTATTTATTTTTACTACTTTTTTATTTATTTAAAATGGAATACTTCACAAACTTGTATGACTTCCTTGTGCAAGAGCCATGCTACTCTTCTCCATATCATTCCAGTTTTAGTATATATGCTGCTGAAGTGAGCACTTTTAATAAAAATATTTTACCACTTGGCTAGAAACTAAAGAAGTTTCGACGGACTATGAAAGAAGTGCTGTCATAAAGAAGAAAAGACACCATAATGGAAATCAGATATAGGCAACATATTCAATGCCAGTAGTAAAAGAGGTAATTTTAAAATCATGTTTGAAAAAGTGGGTGGGAAGTGGAGCAAAATAGCTGTTACTGAATAACCATTCTTTGCCAGACACTATGCTAACTACTTATGTGCCATCTCATTTAATACCCACAACAACCCTGTGAGTTAGGCATTTGACTCCTTTTGCAGATTAGGAATCTGATGCTCACTTGTTAGTGCCAAGGAGTTAATAAGCAATATTGCTGAAATGCAACCTCAGATATGTGGGACCCCAAAGCTTCTCTTCTCTCTGTAATTCCCTTCCTGATACAAATGAAGAATTCTATTTCGTATCTGATATGGTTTGACTGTGTCTCCACCCAAATCTCATCTTGAATTGTAATCCCCGTAATCCTCACATGTCAAGGGAGGGACCCAGTGGGAGGTGATTCTATGGGGTGGGTGGGAGGGGTGATGGTTTCCCCCATGCTGTTCTTGTGATAGTGAGTGAATTCTCATGAGATCTGATGGTTTTATAGGCATCTGGCATTTCCCCTGCTTGCTCTTCCCTCCCTGTTGCCGTGTGAAAAGGTCCAAGCTTGCTTCCCCTTCACCTTCCACCATGATTTAAGTTTCCTGAGGCCTTCCTAGCCATGTGGAACTGTGAGTCAATTCAACCTCTTTCCTTTTTAAATTACCCAGTCTCAGACAGTTCTTTAGCAGTGTGAAAACCTACTAATTTAATATCCCTTAATACTATTACTCATTGCATGAGTATTTAGCTTCTCCCATATGCCACAGTTAGTTCTAGGTACTATGGATAAAAAAAGGAGTCTTGCTTCTGAAAGCTGAGAGACATTGTTGAATTTCAAACAATAAATTATTTTTTAGCAATTTATTTTACAGTTAAAAATCTCATTGATACTACTTATTTTAGTGACTGATTTTCTCCTTTGAATATGAGTCAAGTCTGATAATTTTAGTTGCAATCCATGCAATAAAATGGGACTCAAAATTCCGTCATTTCGTTCAGCAAATGTTGAATTGAATAGCAATACAAATAAATAAGGAAGGGCCACACCCACAGAGTAAACAAATTAAATCAGACATAAAATTTTATGAATGCCCTTTTTTGTTCTTAAAAAAATAGCAAAAATTTTTAAGATTAACATTATTTGAGTAATCTTAACTCTGTTTATTTGGCACTAATTCTGAAGACATTATTGGTTTTTGATGCGGTATGCAGCAGAAGTAACTCAAATGGACTATAAAAGAACAATGTGATCTCTGAGGAATGCTGAAACATTACTGTTATTTTTAAGAAATGTCAACCAATTGTGAAGAACTTTGTGTAGGGTTTTTTTTCAAAACTTGATGTGCAAGTCACTGGTTTAACATGTGTTGGCATGGAGATATTTTTTCTGGAATAATGTGTTTTCATTAGAAAAAAAAAATGACCTCAGGGTGCAATCAATGCACTGTTTCTTTTCCTCCCTTCTGTTGTAGAATACATTGTATATGGCTTTTGTTGGAAGAGGCAAACAACAAAACAAAGCAACAACAACCAAAACAAAAACAAACAATCAAAAGAACCTTAGCATTGTCATTGAAAAAGGATTTCAAAATGGCTTAGAAAACTGGCCTTACTTCAAAGAGCACATGTAAACTAGTTATTGCACCTTGTCTGAAGAATCAGAAACGTAGTCTGTTTTTTTTTTTCTTTTTTAGTTCTAAAATTCACTTGCCCGTTTCTGACCACATGGCAGGCTAGATGCCTATATTAATTCTCTGATAAAAACAAGAGAACATTTCTGGTAAAATATATTTAATAATATTTTCTTAAATGTATCAATAACTGATAGTAAACTAAGAAAATCTTAGGTCTGTTATCTAAGTGAAGTCAGGAACTCAGAAATGTAAGTGGAGAAATGGAACGGGCTTCCTTCCTAACCACATTTCTTGATGGCCTCACAGGGTACTTGAACAAGAGACAAATTCAAGGTGTATATCTAAGATAAGGAGTCTACTAGGAGGACATTCCTCCCCCATAAAAGTGGGATGTCAAATGGCTATGTAAGGGTGAGCCAAAATCAAACCTTCCCTCCTCACTTTACTCCCCAAGGAAACAAGGATAATCAACATTCTTGGACATAATTGCTGTCCTGGGAAGGCTGAAAACACATAGCTAACATAGCTGAGAATATGAATTACAATCCAACCCTCAGGCTCAATGTGTAGTAGAGGTCCAGCACAGTAAGACAGGAAAATAAAGGACTGGGGAAAAAAAAATTGTCATTATTTGCAGAAGATATGAATAGACACATAATAGTAAAAAGTTTATAAATAGAATTAAGAAAAAATAATGTTACTGGATTTAAAATGAATATACAAGAAGCAATTCCAATCCTATGTGATCTAGTAGTTTTGTCTGTAATGGCAAAAATATGTAAACAACTCATGTCAACCAAAAGTGAATTGAACAAAAATTTTGGTGTAGGCAAATATTTGAATAGTATACAGTGGCAAAACAGAAGTAATGGCAGCTACATATTATCTTGGATGAATCGCACAAATATATCAATATATATGAGCAAACGGAGCAAGTCATGGAAGACCCTCATTTGTATAAATAGGGATTCATTTATACAAAGTCAAAAACAGGCAACACTAAACAACTTGTTGGTTAGGAATATAATTTTTGAAGGTACAAAGATGAAGAAAAGTAAAAGAAGGATTACTATAAAAGACACTAAATACAGCTTTGACAAAAGAAATTCTGAACTCTACTTGGCATTGAATTTCACTGAAAGTGCTTTGAGGGTTTCCTCTTTGATAAACATGGTGTATATTCTGGTCCTACAGAGGATCTGAATTTTACATATCTTTTTACATCATTACTTGTTGTCATTTTATAATACAAAAAAGTATTTAAGTATAATTTTTATTTTTAAAAGTAATATATGCATATAGTTTAAAAGAGCAAATAGTGCAAGGTTTCTAATAATAAGCCCTAATCCTCCGCCTTACCTCTCCCCACCCATGGAATGTAATTTTAATTAGAGGTAAGCAATTACAATACTTAATTTTTTTCTTCTTTCATTTGCCTCTGTATTTTTATTTTATTTTAAAGATACATATATGTATATATAAAATTTAAAAATATATATTGGTAGAGACTTGGGTCTCATTATGTTGCCCAGGCTGACTCCTGGACTCAAGCTATCCTCCCAAAGTGTTGGGATTACAGGCATGAGCCACCATGCCTGGCCACCTCTGTATTTTTAAATACTACATATACACCGGTATTTCTTGATTTTTACAATTTCAAGCATATATTGACTTTCTAATATAGAAGATAAAGATGTAGTACTATAACACATATGTTCCCCCTTCATTCTGCTTAGTTATATCATGATTTTTAATAAGTCATATTCATTGCTTTTATTTCTGTGATATGGAAATACTGTTCAATGGTGAGCCACACAGTATGCTACAATTATAGTTACTTTTCTGTACAATGTTTTGTTTTTCTAGGAGCAACATTTGCCTTATTGTATTGTTGTTGTTGGCTTTATTTTTCTATAATCCTATCACTACTTCTCTCCAAATTCTCCAAGGTAATTGCAAGCAAGTCATCACAATATGGCCAAATGTTTCAGTTGATCAATCATTTCCATTTTTATTTTGTAGAAAAAATTCCAGAACTATTTTGCCCTCTATTCCATTATGACAGCTTTCTGGTTCTGCTATTCAGATTTTTCCTTTTACTGTCATCCAGGTAATTCCTTCACCTCTCTTCTGTTTTCTTTCATTCAACAAATACCCTAGAAAGGTATATACCAGGCAATATTATGGATGCTGGCAATAAACTGATGAAAACTGATTAGCTACTTTGATGGAGCTAATATCCAATGAGAAAAGCATAACGTTAAAAAATGTGGTAAGATGTTAAACTTTAAGTTTCCAATAAGGCATGTAAGTACCAAAGTGAAGTAAAAAATCAGTGTTAAAATTTTCACAAGAGAGAGTTGAAAAGTTCTTGCTTGATTCTTTAACTGCTCAGAAAATAATCAGATAACAGAAAACTTTGTGATGAAGGATCAGGAAAGGATGTTTTGCTATTAATTTTTTAATGTTAGGTGATCAGTAAAAATCTCTCTTTATGTTACTGATATTTGGGCAGAAATCTAAAGGGAGTGAGTGAATAAGCCATATGAATACCTAAAGGGAAGAGCATTCCAGTCAGAGGAAATCAAAACATCAAAGGCTTTGAGGTAACAAAATGCTTAATGTGTTTAGGAATAGCAAGGAAGTCTCTAGAGATCAGAAGGGCTTGGAGGAGGGAGGAGGAAGATTAGACGGAGATGAAATCAGAAAGTGAGATGTTGGCTTGACTGGAATGTGGATCACTGGATGTGATAAGAAATGGACAGATTCTGGATATGCTTAACAGTGGAACCGGCAGGATTTCCTGATAGATTGGACATGATACATGACTGAAAGAGAGGAGTCAGGAATGATTTCAGTGTTTCAGCCTGAGTAACTGGAAATGGAGGTAGGGCATTTACTGAGATGGGGAAAACTCCAGAAGGAAAAAGACATAGCACATATTCCAAAGCTCAATTTGGAAATGTCAAATGGTAAAAGTCCTATTATCTATGCAGATGGAAATATCCAGTTGGCAGTTGCATATAGGAGTGTACAGTGCAGGTGCAACGTTAGGGGCTGGAGATAAAAGTATGGGAGTCATCATGGTAGACCTGGTATTTTAAAGTTGTGGATCACTAAGTTCCTGTAGGGTATAAGCTGCCTACATTTGGTGAGCTGTGCCTTCCAATTTATTTCTCTCTTCCCAAACAAATAACGTTTCTCTTTTAGGTTAGTTTTCCTTGACATTTCATTAAACCTATGCCTATATTCCTTACCAAATGCTTTTCCTCTGAGTATATCCACCTATGCCTGATAAGGCCTGACTTTAGGGTATATTTTTACCCATACTCAGAGGATGCATAATCTCCTTTGGTTGTTTCTTGGTGTAAAAAAGAAGCCTGCCTACACTCAGGATACACCTAAGGCCTCCACCCAACTCTGTCTTCTTGGATGTTATGGCCTGACTTAAGGCAAATCCTACGTACATGAACTATAAGTATTCTTTCTAAAACATGCTTCCTTGAACAGGATGAGGTGAGATCTCAAGCTAAACCCTTGTCACAGCTTTCAAAAATTCTTCAGATTCATCAGCTTATGTCTGAGTAGGTAAACCCTAACTTGCAGTCTCCACACTTGAACAAACCAAATTCTCTGTGATTTCTAACATTCTCTTTGTCCTTGTGAGTTTATGTCTTTTGTATTTATCATTTTAGTGGTGTTTTTGGATGGAACAGAAATAAATGCATTTGTTCAAGCTGTCACATTTAACAGGCCAAATCATTTTTATATCATAATAATCCAGTAAAATGTTTCTTATAGGGTGTTTCTAGTTATAACAAATGTATATTATATGGGTGACCTTGCTTAATAGCAAATCACCTTCTTGAAATGATAAAAGAAGGTTTTAAAAATTACTCAGTGCTTATTGATGGTAGTCTAACAATACTTTTGACATTTTACTATAATTTTGTAATCTACCAGAATGTTGTGAACATTATTGGGTTACAGTAGTATTGTTTTTATACCTGTATTGGAAAAAATATTACTTAGCTTTTACAGATAGAAAAACTCAAGTCGCTAAATTCTATTACATAGATTACTCCTTCCAATTCAAATTTTTTTTAGTGCTCTGCTGTTTTTAAAATGGGTTATTCTAATATTCATGGTTAGTATCTACAGGAAAAGTACCTAGGAAATGAAAGAATATAATCAATTTTATTGTTTAGAAAAATATATGAATAAATTTGAAAACTGCCACTAAAATATTAAATATTACAAAACACAAAGGCTATTTTAAATCCATGTATGGAAAAATTGGCCTGGAAAACATTTTGAAATCAGTAAAGGGCTAAATATAGCGCAGCTGAATAATTTAAATTAGACTATTACAACTTCACTCAGATGATGTTACATATTATATACCAAGGTTAATGGAAATCAACAAAACTCCTATCTTTATATGAAAAAATAATTGATGAACCGAAAGATCTCTCAAAACAAAGATTCTTAGAACTCAAAATTATATGCAGAATGTTGTTGAATTATTTGTATACATGTCTCCCTTATATGGTAACATGTCTCCCTTACCAGACTGTGAGTTCGTAGGGACAGCAGTCTTACCTATTTTGTTGTTCATTGGGCTTACCATAGCACATAGCAAAGTACCTAACACATAGCAGATGTCTTTTACTGCATGTGTTTAAGTAATAGATGGTTAATGATTTTATAGAGATGATCAGTGACCCTGGAAGAAGAAACAATATGTTTGTTTCAACTTTGTTTTCCTTTTGATTTTTAAATCTAGTCTACGTACAGAAAGCATGGATTCTGCTCTGCTCTCTGCCTCCCTCTATAGGGGTGGCCTGCTATTTTACAGCTATACAAGTGGCTAGGTGAGTAAAGGCTAAGTAGTGGTGAAATATTAGCAAGATTGTCATGCCACATACCTAAGTCACTTCCTTCAATTAAACTTTTAATAAAGTTGATACTTTATCTCCAGTTATCTGATTCCTATATCTATCTCTCAGTTTTCGACCTTGAGTGGGAAAGAGGAATTTTTTTATGGGCTTCTTTTACCAACTTCTAAAAGTGCATTCTCTTTATAAAATGAAAGTACAAATATACATTAATAAAATAAAATAGTGTGTTGGTCTTATAGCAAAAGCAAGTGCCTCTGCTTCATTGTCTCTCTTGCTGTGGTTGCCCGGGAGTTTCAACTTCTCATAGGCAACCATATTCAAACGTTTCATTTTTAATTGTCTTGGTAGTTTTCTTATTAATTCATTATAATGCAACTATGCCATTATTTACCAACCTGTCTACTTTAGATATAATCTGTTGCCTTTCTTCATAATGCATGAGGATTTAATGCACTTACATGATCCCCGTACTAAGATTTTGTTGGATCCAGCATTATCTATACTAATACCACAATTGTGGGCAAATAAATTTCCACTTATAATTATGATATGCACACACATCACATATATATACACACATGTGTGTATTGTTTGGTATGCAATGCATTACACATAATTGTATAATGTATAAAATTGCACAGTATGACATTCAGTAAATATATATTGAATGAAGGTATGTAATTTTAGGTTCGAGCATTTTCACTCACAATGTTGTGAATATTTTCCCTGTTGTTAAATATTCACAGGAAACTTCTTTTTAAGTGGCTGACATGAACAGCATATGGCTGAACCAAATTTATTTAACCTTCAACCTATTACGAAATATGCAGGTTTCCAATTTTTTAGTGTTACCAATAACCTGTCTGTAAACATCTTTATAATTAATCATCAACTGCATATCTGATCCTTGAAGTAGATTCTTAGAAATAGAATTACTGAATCAAAAATTCTTGATACATATTGCCGGTTTCCTTTCCAGGAAGATTTTGCTTATTTGCATTTCTAACAGCACTGTAAAAGAGTAATCATTTTATTCCATATTATTTAACCCTAAATACATATATGCTCTAAAACTGCTAATTTTATAGATCTAGCTTGAGATTTTTGATTACCAGTATCACTGAAGATTTCTTCATATGTCCATTATTTATTATTATACAACATTTAAATTTTTTTCAGTTTAATATTTGGTACTATGACTAATTTGAATTTTTAATATTTCAGAGAAGTTTAATGAGTTAATTTATTTCTCAATTTTATCATTATTGGCAATTCTTTACATTTAAAAATATCCTAAAGAAAAGTAATTTTAAGGGTTAGCAATCTTATTAGAAATTCACAGTGAACTAAAAATTAGTTGCATGGCTACTTGTATTTATTTTGCCTTTTAATATACTATGTGGGCAATCAAATTTTAATAAAAAATTTCATATATCAATAAGAATTCTCCCCAGAAATAGTGCTATAAAACTAGCTTAGGAAAATAAAAAATTGTGGGTACTGAAATTTGTATAATCTTCTTCTTTTTTTTTTTTCCGAGATGGAGTCTTGCTCTGTTGCCCAGGCTGGAGTGCAGTGGTACAATCTCAGCTCACTGCAACCTCCACCTCCTGGGTTCAAGCAATTCTCCTGCCTCAGCCTCCCAAGTAGCTGGTACTACAGGTGCGTGCCACTACACCGGGATAATTTTTGTATTTTTAGTAGAGACAGGGTTTCCCCATGTTGGCCAGGCTGGTCTTGAACTCCTGACCTCGTGATCTACCACCTTGGCCTCTCAAAGTGCTGGGATTACAGGTGTGAGCCACCAAGCCTGGCCAAAATTTGTATAATCTTAAGGTGAGATGGCTTTTATAAATTAGAAGGGCAGTGGCAATGTTTATCATACTTATGTGTTAAATGATTGATAAGCATTGTGTTAATCTTATACTTTCTTTCCCATTGTCTATTCCATTTACTTTTTGCCATTTGACTGGAGTGATATGTGTACTTTGTGTGGTTAAAAAAAAAATGTCTGTAGTAACATATGATCAGAAGCAGTAAGAAGGGAAGATAGCAAGCTTTTCCTATTACTGTAGTGAGATAATAAGCCCTTGGATTATTAACAAATTTCCATGTGGTAGGAGCTGATTGATTTAGGCTATATTACTTGCCTGTATCTGCTGGCCTGGGATTGGCAGAAGGGGAATCTTCCTAATGTGGCTTCAGAAATGAAAGGCATAATTGGATATTCTCCCAAAACTTGTGATGGGGTAGAATCCTGAACAGTAGAAAAGATTATCAACTACATTGTCCTTGCTAAAAAATTTTCAATGGTGCTATTATCTGCAGGATAAAGTCTTATTCTTCTGATATAATGTATAATCTTGGTCTCCAGTAATCTAGATAACCATTTGTTTTTGAGCATTAACTACACAAAGCTTCCTTAAACCTATTTCTCATCAGAACACTAATACTTGTGCTAGTCAGGTAAGGTATGAATCTTGAAATTCATTACTAGTGTCAAGTTGGGCATGAATTGATACTGCTTTATAATTATTCTGGTTTGAACTTTCAGTTATACTCTATAAACACTAATTAAATGTTTAAATTAATTCAGTAGTATTTAGTACATGAAAAATTGTCTCAGAAAAATGTAATAGTTTTAATAGCCAAATGTGTAAACAACCCAAATGTCCACTAAAAGTCAATAGATGAACAGTTTGTGGCATATCAATACAATGGAATACTACTAAACCATACATAAGAAAGAACTATTGATATACACACAACATGGACGAATCTCAAAATAATTATGCTGAATGAAAGAAGAAAGACAAATAGTACATATTATATGTTCCACTTACATATAATACTAGAAAATGCAAACTAATCTGTAGTGACACAAAGCAGATGAGTGGCTGACAAGGGAAAGTGAAGGAAGAGTGGGGAGGAATGGGAAGTACAGATTACAATATGGTTCCAGGAAACTTTTGGGGTGATGGGTATATTCATTATCTTCATTGAGCGTTAGTTTCACATGTATATACATATGTCAAAACTTATCAAATGAAACACTTTAAAGATGCAAAAAAAGCAATGAAGTATGTAATAGCTCTTCATTATTACTGGCAATATAAAACTATAAATAGTGCTGTATACTAATTTATGTATGCACTTTTTGGTTTTGAATTTTATTATTTTTTCTCATAGGATTATATGTTTCTTGAAATAAATGTTTGTATTGAAAGAATTGTATCTTTACAGAAGAACTGGCTGGCCTTATTTTTATTTCATGAGTTTAACATTTCTTGATTATATATAAGTCTATCAATATGACTTCACCACAATACAATTCATCTATGTAACCAAAAACCCCTTGTACCACAAAAGCTATTAAAAAATTAACATGCCTATCAATGTGAAATTATACACTGGCCACCAGAATGAAATAAAAACAAAGAAATATTATCAAGAATCCACAAATGATAGAACTTACCATTTGTTTAGTATATCCTAATATATATGTAATATAATATAATATATATATAATATAAACAGTGGCAGTAGGATTAGAAGACATATACAGATTGGAGAGAGATTCAGGAAGCAGAATCAATAGCACTTGGTGATAGATTGGATCTGGGAGTTGAAGTAGAAGAAACAGTGAAGAATGACTTCAGAGCTGCTTTTACTTTGGGAACTGGTAGATAAAGTGTGGATAGTGGGAAGAGGTTTAGGAATAGTGGAGATAACATTGATCTTAGAAATGATCACCAGTAGCTGGCAATGGTGAGTTTGGCATGTGGATATAAAATGTATATATTTTAAACGGATAGTTACAGGTATGTGAGATGATAAGAGATCAATGTCAAAGATGAAAACTTATGACTCATAAGCAGAATCTGGCGAGTTGAATGAGTAAAATAAAATTCAGCCAGTCATCCATCTGTGAGAGTTTTAATTGAGTTTTGACTTAGCTGTGTCCATAGACAATTTATTTTCTAGAATATATGTTGCTATCTACCATAGGAATGGTAGATTGGCCATCTCATCTTCAAATCCACCCTCCAGCTACTGTGCTTTCTTGTCCTGTAAAGGCTGTGGCACTATCAATGGCATTTTCAGACTTCTGTGCAGCTAGTGTTCCGTGTGAATTTGGTTCTGCAAATTAAGCACACTTACACAATTGAGAAGGCAGAAGTTCTATGCCTTTTCTTGGTTCTGTATATGCTGGCAAACACGGTCATGGGAATGTGACATTTTCTTAGCATCCTTCCATACACTTATCTCCAGCTTCCTATGTGTTGGGAAGCAATTTCAGTAGAGATGGTGGCCATATTTCAGTACCCAATAAGCAGCTCTATGGGATTTGATGGGGATTTGTGCTGATCACAGAGGCTTCCAGACCCAAATCTCCTATCCCTGAATTTGGCTATTGCTGTTTATTCATAAATTTCATAGTTCTAGAGTAGCACAGAAGTAGTATTGCTACTAGAGGCTCAGTTCTGTAGTGCTCTGGGAATAATTTCTTGAGGCTCAGTTTAGAGCCTTCTTCTTTGGTCTTTCGGGCAATTTTATAAACTCCTAAATCCCTGTACTTCTTCCTTTTTTTTTTTTTTTTTTTCTGAGATGGAGTCTCACTCTGTCGCCCAGGCTGGAGTACAGTGGCGGGATCTCGGCTCACTGCAAGCTCCACCACCCAGGTTCATGCCATTCTCCTGCCTCAGCCTCCCAAGTAGCTGGGACTGCAGGTGCCCACCACCACACCTGGCTAATTTTTTTTTTTTTTTGTATTTTTAGTAGAGACAGGGTTTCACCATGTTACCGTGTTAGCCAGGATGGTCTCGATCTCCTGACCTTGTGATCTGCTTGCCTCGGCCTCTCAAAGTGCTGGGATTACAGACGTGAGCCACTGTGCCCGGCCCCTGTACTTCTTAAATTTCTAGACTGGTTTCTGTTTCCTGAAGTGAATAATATCTGATCTAGCTAGTAAATAATAATGTGTACAATTTGGGGAAAGCCAGAATATTACCATAGGTATATATGGCAGAGACTGCCGGCCATCTACCAATATCCATTCTGCCTTTCTTCTCTGAGTCACTGAAGATCCTAGTTTTATTATTCAAGCAAAGACTCCACGTTTTAGCCTCTGCAGCTACATGTGTTCATGTAAGTATGTCCTGGCCAATGAGATTAAACAGAAGTAGCGTATGTCACTTTGTGGTTGTGCCTTTGCCTGCTTATCTTTTCCACTGGCTGAGAAGCAGATGTAGTGGTGAGAATTGGAGAAGCCATCCTGGATCCAAAGATGAAAAATCCTTGTTGATGATGGCAAAGCCACTCTACCAGAATGGGACTGACTAGATCTGGATCCACACATAAGAGGTAAATAAACGGCTGTCTTTCTGAAGCTATCATATTTTTGGTTGCCCCCCACTCTCTGCCTGTTTTTTCTAGCAGCTTAGACTGCTAAGCTAACCCAAGCTAAGATCTAAGTGAGCTATGAAATTTGAGCCCAAGTCTGAAAATGTATGTTAGACTCTATTAACAACTATTAATTAGTTTAATGACGTAGCACATATAATATATTTATAGGAATAAGACTTGGAATAGCCAAGCTGGGCGCGGTGGCTCACGCCTGTAATCCCAGCACTTTGGGAGGCTGAGGCGGGCAGATCACTTGAGGTCAGGAGTTCGAGACCAGCCTGTCCAACATGGTGAAACCCCATCTCTACGAAAAATGCAAAAATTAGCCAGGTGTGGTGGCACATGCCTATAATCCCAGCTACTCAGGAGGCTGAGGAAGAAGAATTGCTTGAACCTGGGAGGTGGAGGTTGCAGTAAGCCAAGATGGCTCCACTTCACTCCAGCCTGGGCGACAGAGCAAGACTCTGTCTCAAAACAAAACATAAAACAAAATAAAGCACAAAAAGACTTGAAATAGCTCATCGATAATTCTTATACAAAAAGACTTCTTGCTGTAGGCTGATAGCATGCCCTCAAGTAATAGTCAGGTAAACAAAATTTACAAATTTTGTAAGACAAACTCTCCTCTCACAAACCTGACCCCTTTTTCGGGCAATATCTCAGGTAAAGATACTCCATCTACCCAGTTGCCCAAACCAGAAAGCCAGAACCCAGTTTCCCTGCCTCTCCTTCACATACACATCCATCCTAGCCTTATGCAGGCCTTCAGTGCCTTGTAGATAAGAACTTTGTCTTAGGCTGGGCCTGGTGGCTCAGGCCTGTAATCCCAGCACTTTGGGAGGCTGAGGTGAGTGGATCATGAGGTCAGGAGTTTGAGACCAGCCTGGCCAAGATGGTGAAGCCCTGTCTCTACTAAAACTACAAAAATTAGCTGGGCGCGGTGGCAGGTGCCTGTAGTCCTAGCTACTCGGGAGGCTGAGGCTGGAGAATTGCTTGAACCCAGGTGTCAGAGGTTGCAGTGAGCCGAGATCGTGCCATTGCACTCCAGCCTGGGCGACAGAGTGAGACTCCATCACAAAAAAAAAAAAAGGAAAAGAAAATCTTGCCTTCATCCTCCCTTCTTTATCACCACCATCCATTACTAACCTAGTTCACATCTCATCCTCCCTCTCCGGGATGCCTGTGAGGCCCCTGTCTCCATTCTGTCACTTATTCCCAGGCACTTAGAAGTCTTCTCCATGCACAGATTGTACTGAGCACAGGAAGCACAGTGGAGAACTGAGCAGGCTGACTGGTCTGTGTTCCTGGTCTGCTGGGACCCAGAGACAAAGAAACGGACAATGACCACAAGTGTGTGAGTGAGGATGGGAGCCTGGGATCTGTGCAGGTGCATGCAGGGATTTACCCCACACTCACAGATTTTGGAGCTAGGGCCAGCAACTTCATTTGTGAAGGGTCGTGGGGAGGTATTGAAAAATGAAAACATGTGGAGTCCCTTGTTCACAAAACAGGAAAAACTACTCTAAATGGTACTCAAACACAAAACCTTTTCTTTCCCTTTGTTCTAATAATTTACCATTGTTATTTGCTATTTAAGGTCATTCTGAGTAAAGAAAATTTTAATTCTAAATTTTTAGCTGAATTTTACTGTTCATCTTCATATTGTGCAATGTTAATTTTAAATACAAATATGAGTATTATATTCCTATGCAGAAACACTGAAATTACACAATTCATATTTTGCAGCTCATACATGCATATACATTTTGTTCTTATCAGAACAGTAGAAATGCTGTACAAAACTAAATCAAGGATTTTTATTTCACTTCCTGATAGTGGCAATGATACTGCCTTCTTGACGCTGCCTTCAGCTTATTGGTGAATAAGGAAGAACTGAAAGAAAGGAACTATGGCTTATCCTGTCTTTCCCTATCTTTCCATGCCATTATTTTTGGCATAAGCGCCTGATTAATATAGGAAATAAAATAAGTAGGAAAAGGTATGACTGGGGTCATTAGTCTGTGGTGTTATTCACAAGGTCATTGCCTTCTTTCTGCGTTTGAAGCAAGACCTCACATGGTAAGTGTGGCCTCCCTGCAGACTCAGTTATAGACATACAGGACGACCTGTTACTGGCTTGGAGTTCCGCTAGCCTGCGCATCTTAGGGGAACTGGAATATTGCGCTCACAGCGTCATCATCTCCTCTCCTGTGCTTTGTGCTCCTGCTGTGCGGTCCTTCCAAAACACAAGTTCAAAGGTAAATAGTATTAAGATTCAAGGCAGACCTGGCCAAGCATTAAGCCTAGCACAGAGCCTATCTGAGTGCACGGCCCCCCATGACTGCGCAAATTGTACCTCCGTGAAGCCAGCAGTTCTCTAGCCTTAACTGCAATCCATAGGGAATTCAAGGTTAGAGGAGCACGTTAAATGACACCACAAGGACACAGTCTGCAAATCCAGGGCATGGGGCGATGCAGAGTCAATGACCTGACTGCTCCAACAAGCCAGTGGGGGGAACAGGAGGGAGAAAAGGCTGAAACAGACTCAATGAAATGAAACGCGAACTTGTTTGGCTCCTGATTGAAATAAACCAACTGTGAAAACACATTTCTGGACAATTAGGGAAATTTGGATGTTAACTTGTATTTGATGCTATAAAGGAAGTCTTATGAATTTAGTTAGTAGTGAAGGAAAATCATATATATAGCGGTTATGTGGGGAATAGACCTGATCTATGAAAGATGCAGGCCAAGGTGTTTATAGACCAAATGATGAGATGTTTGAGGTTTAATGTATTTAGAACAAATGGGGCGGGGGGCAATAGTTGACATAAGATTGGCAAGATATTGAACATTTTTGAATCTGAGAGGTTCATCGTTTTATTCTCTATACTTTTGTAAAGTTTTTAAAATGTTTTGTAATGGAAAGAAGGAAAATGTATGTGTGTGTATTTATATATATATATGTTAATATGTATTCTTTAAACAGTTATTTTCTTTGTAGTAAATTCTGTTTTCAACACCGAATTATTACTTTTTTTTGCACCAAATTACTAAACAGTTAATGAAAACATTTGAATTCTATGATTTATACATAAGAATGTTGGCATGAAAGTCATTTTCTCCAACTTTGTGTTCTTTTCTTTTCTTAGAGCAATATGGAAAATTTCCCAGCACATAAGACATTTTAATGTTCTTTCCTAAAGATGTAACTATATACGTGTAAGTGGCTAATTATTCAAGTTTTTATTTAGTAATGAATTCAAGACAAATCCTATTTTTATTGAAAATTCTATTACTAAAATTTTTGTGATAAATTAATTCATCTTATAACTTTTAAGGAACAAATATGCTTTTTATATTATATTTTTTCTTAAAGTGAAAGAAGAAATTCACATGCACACACAGTGCACATGTAGTTTAGAGACTTGTTTAGACACGAGAGTAGATTGAATTTGACTGAATATGGTCTTAAATTAATAAAACCAAAGGAGGGGGAAAGTGTATTAAAATCAAGTCTTAAGAAGCAAGGTTCAGTTGCACCTGATGTACAGAACTTTGTAGACCACACAATAAATATCTTCAAAGTTGGATTCAATGCTGGAAACATGAGAGTGAATATATTTTAGCCTTGCTTTCAGAGCAGTGAGATTCTTGTCTTGCTGGCATCATACTAAAAGCAGGATTAGGCTAGGACGTTAGCTCGAGAGGCTTATTTGGAAAATTGCTTAGGCCAATAATTTAGGAGGGATCAGTAAGTGATCTCTGTAAATAAGGAATGTTATGTTTCCTGTAAATAAGGAAACATAGTTATTTATACCAATTCAAATTATTTCTCCAGACATGCAAGCAAACTTTCAAAGCCAAGAACTATATTTTGGGTAATGGCCAAACTCTATGTCAGACTTTTGAAGAAATTTTTCAACTGTGTTTGGTTTTCTAATCAAACCAAGTGGGAAAAAACAAAAGTCATTTTAAAATGGGAGATCCCAAAAATAAAAAGTCTTTAAGTAGAGATGTTAGAGGTTTATAGCTCCCTAATTTCATTCTGATTTGTTACCTAGAGAAGAAAAAGCCAATTTCAAAACTTGGAAGATTTGAAATACTTTACTCTCTTATTAGTTTATAAAAGTTGCATCTGGCTGGCTAAGTTCTATGAAAATATCCAATTCAAAGTTGTAGAAATGGGCAACGATGATAATAATATTCAATAGTTATTGAACACTTTTCCCAAATTCAAGGCCTTTGCTAGTATTTTACATGTGTTATCTCACTGCAAATCCATGAGTATGAAATACTATGCTCACAGCCTTTTCAAAAAAGTAAAGAAAATACATAAAAAATTTTAGATCATTGACACTGCTACTGTGGCCATATTTCTTTGGGACAAAAATTAGTTCTTTGACAAGAGTCCACTGTGTACAGAACAGACATAAGGAAGACCTGGCAGTCTATGACATGATCAGAAACTCATGTTATTATTGTAAGAACACCATGTGTTGGATAATGGGATAATATCTGATTGACTGAATCAGATTCCATAGCCAATAGCAT
Organism: Nomascus leucogenys; assembly: GCF_006542625.1. Classification (NCBI taxonomy): domain Eukaryota; kingdom Metazoa; phylum Chordata; class Mammalia; order Primates; family Hylobatidae; genus Nomascus; species Nomascus leucogenys. Next base: position 107,646,684 of record NC_044383.1, on the reverse strand, counting down.
TCCCTCGGAAATAAACTCAGAGATTCATATGCAGTAGACTTACTGGGGTGTACTCTTGGGAACAATGTCTGGGAAGAGTCTGGGAGGAAGAATTAGGTATAAGGAGAAGTTCAGCTGTAATGCTCTGGCAAAAAAGTCTCCAGCCAATCATATGAGGAGCTCTGAAGCTGAGATAGTGCTTCAGAGTAGTCCCACGGCTATCTTGGGAATTCAGCTTCCTAGGTTGAGTGTATCTTATTTAAGGATATATAAGAACATGTGCAGAAACATTCTCTGGAAAATATTAAAAACTTTTGGAGAGATTAAGAACTTTGTTTACTTATTAAAAATTCTCAAAATATTAAAAGTTCAACATTTTGGTATCTTCCTGTTGAATTACTTTTAAAAATTATAGTGCAACACTCTGTATGCCTAACATCTTTAAGTTTATTTTTGCTGATATGAGTATAGCTTCAACAGCTTTATTTTGGATAATATTCACCTATTTTATCTTTTCCCGTCTTTTAAATTCTTACTTTTCTAGGTTTTTAGGATTCTAACAAATAGCATACAGTTGGTCTTTTTTTTTTTTTTTTTTTTTTTTTTTTTTTTGAGACGGAGTCTTGCTCTGTCACCCAGGTTGGAGTGCAGTGGCGCGATCTCGGCTCACTGCAAGCTCCGCCTCCCGGGTTCACGCCATTCTCCTGCCTCAGCCTCTCCGGAGTAGCTGGGACTACAGGTGCCCGCCACCACGCCCGGCTAATTTTTTTGTATTTTTAGTAGAGACGGAGTTTCACCGTGGTCTCGATCTCCTGACCTCGTGATCCGCCCGCCTCGGCCTCCCAAAGTGCTGGGATTACAAGCGTGAGCCACCGCGCCCGGCCGGTCATTTTTAAAATCCAATCTGGCAGCTGGCTTTTAAGTGGAGTGTTGAGTTCATTTAAATTTATCAGTGTTTGGGGCTTTTTCTATAATGTTTCTTGGTATGTTTTTATTTTTCCTACTTTTGTAATGCTTTTTTAAAATGTATTAATTGTTTTCTTTCATTTAATTTTTCTCTCTATTTTCAAATTAAAATTCTCTATTTCTAATTTTCAAGTGGTTACATTTGAAATTTTACCATGCTGACTCAGTCAAGTTTAACATCTTAAACTCCTTTTAGAAAAACACAAGATGCTGGGTGCAGTGGTACATATCTGCAGTCCTAGCTACTTGGGAGTCTGAAGTTGGGGGATCATTTGAGCCCAGGAATTTGAGTCCAGACTGACCAACATAGTGAAACCCCATCTCTAAAAAAAGAAAAAAAACACAAAAATACAAAGATTGCAGAACATTTCAACTTATTCTATTTCCTACTTTCTAATTATTGTTTCTAGTATTTAAGTACTATGTATTTTTAATCTTCACAAATTAGAATATTTTATAATCATTATTTTATGAAGACAATATTTATTGAATTTTACCTTAAAGCATCCCTCCTCTGTTTTTTGCCCTCTTTCCTTCGTGTATCTCAGGTATTCTAAGTTTATTTTCCTTCTTCCTAAGGTATAATATTTAGAACAGTAGTTCTTAATCTGTCCAGTTCTATTCTCCTGTAGAAGGCTTTTTGAAATATGTGGGGACATTTTGTCATCACAGTGGCTTCAGGGCACTTACTGGCATCTGCAGTGTGAGACAGGGACACTTAAACACCTTAAAATACACCCAGGACAGTCACGTACACAAAAGGATTGTTCTGTTTCTTACATGACTCTCAGTGGTTTCAATGGTCTTTCTGGGTATTTCATGCAGAAAAAACACTCTTGGTAAGTATTTGAGTCTAGGACCTAATTCCATGTATATAAATAGATATAATATTTATAAATAGGATCTAATTCCATGTATATAAATAGATATAATACTTATAAACATGGAATTAGAAATATAAATATTATAAATATGAATATTATATAAACATAAATGGAATATTTGGCACAGTTTTAACACACTGAATTTTTCAGGAATGCAAAAGCCATGTAAACCAAGGAGTTTTGTTCTGAATTTTACCAATAATAGCAATATTTCAGAAAATCACATCACTAATGGTTATCTCAGTCTTCGTGTCTGAGTTGTCAATACAACCATCTGTTAATTTGAATATGCAGCTGTCACATTGCTGGTAACTATGTATGTGCACACACATACTTGTACATATACATATTGGGTTTTAAGCCTCACCCACAAATAAAGTTGCAAATATGCCTACTCTGCTAATATTTTTTTCCCCTAATGCAGTAGTTAGACAATCAAGACAATTAGCAGACATTTCAGAGTTACATGCCGCTAGAGCTGGCAAAGATGTATCATACTTTTGCTTCAGAAAATAATAGCGTAAACATCAAAGAGGACGTTAATCCTGGCTAATATGTGATGTGTACCTGATACTAGGGGAGTAAAATATAAGGCTGGATAAAGGAGAATTCATTGACATTGAACCACTCATCAGTGGGACGGTTCCTTATAGCCTGGACATAACCATGGTCTGGGGAATTGATCTAGACTGGAAACTGGATGAGGGACCATGAATATCCACTGCAGCTTCCTGCAGAACGATCTTTATATGTGATACCATCACATGGTGTCTCTCTGGAATCCCATTGCATCCTACTACTTGCAGAAAAATCTCGAATCCCTTAATGTGCCAAAAGATTAGACCCTTCCAGATGTGACCAATTTACTTCTTTAGCTTCCTCACCTCCTCTTTCTAACCCGATTACCTCAAGTGCCAGTATATCCTACACTCTGAGGCCCCTATTCTTTGCATGTCCAGTTTGCTCTCTTTGCTTCTTTCCTCAACTCCTCTATTGGGTTGAAACTAATTCTGGGTCTCCACAGCACCGACTTGGCACATTCTTTTTTCTAGCATGACATTTAATTGCACTGTATTGTAATCGTTAATTTATTTTTCTCTTTGTTACTCAATGAGGGAGTCTACTTCATAGCTCCTAGCAAGGCGCTTGGTAAGGAAAGTGTTTGGTAAGGCGTACGAGCTCAGTAGGTGTTAGCCGTTAGAGGAAAACAACACTGCAACTTTTCAAAACCATTCACTCTTCAATTGAGGCTTGTCAGGCTACTTTCAGTTTCACTTCTACCATCTTTCTTTTATTGATCACTTTCTCTTCGTACTCTCTTCCCTCTCACCTACAACGCGGCGGCGATGAAGAGTGGCTCACTCGAACATTTTCTGGGCGCCCCCAGGTCACCTGGTTGCACTCCCTCCCACCGCGGAAGCCACATCAGCGAGCTGACGTCACGCGCATCGTGACGTTCCGTCGTCGGGTCCTCCCATCAGATCATTCCTGATGTCTCTTTTGTTGTTAGTCGGGAGAGCCTGAGGTCTGCTGGTACTGAAGGCTAGCAACTACGAGTACCAGAGGCGAGACCTCGCGGACCCCTGCTGCCCCAAAGTAAGGTGACTCGTTTTCCAAAATGACGCGCTGGCAGCTGAGGGCCCAAGCACAGGCGCTCGCCGCGGTCTCCCTGGGAACGACGCCGCACGTAGCCGGGGCTGGGTGGGGGTGCGCGTGCGCAGTGCGCGGCTTTTTCTCGGACCTGGAGTAATGAGAGTGGGCGTTTGATTCCAACAGGATGGCCCATTTCTCCAGTGACGACCAGGCGATGCTGCAGGCGATGCTGAGGCAGTTGTTCCAGAGCGTGAAGGAGAAAATCACGGGTGCCCCTTCCCTGGAGTGTGCCGAGGAGATTCTTTTACATCTGGAGGAAACTGATGAAAATTTTCACAAGTAAAATTGCTTTTGATGTCTTAAGCCTGCAAACCATTGATCCAGAGAAGGTCCAGAGAAGGGTCAACAGTGTTAATTTATTTATTGTTTTTAAAATAGTGCCCAACTTGGAGGTTTACTTTTTCTCTTATTTGCCACAAACGTCGAATTTATTTAACATTTATTCTTATTTCCTAAAGCTTCTGCCGCCTTTCTCTATATATTTTTTGAGGGGGAGTCTCGCTGTGTCGCCCAGGCCAGAGTGCAATGGCTCGATCTCAGCTCACTACAACCTCCGCCTCCCGGGTTCAAGCGATTCTCCAGCCTCAGCCTCCCAAGTAGCTGGGATTGCAGGTGCCTGCCACCGCGGCCGGCTAACTTTTGTATTTTTAGTAAAGACGGTGTTTCACCATGTGGGCCAGGCTGGTCTCGAACTCCCGACCTCAAGTGATCCGCCCATCTAGGCCTCCCAAAGTGTTGGGATTACAGGCGTGAGCCACCACGCCCGGCCGCCGCCTGTATATTTTTACTGCCACAGCCAGCATATCCTAATAATCCATTCCCCCGCGCCTCACCCGGGCAGCACAGTAATATTAATTATAAATTATTCATGCTCTTTGAAAGAATACTTCCACAATTTCAAGGGATTCCTGTCACTATACAGTACTTAAAAGCAATGAGTTCCAACGATCTTTGTTCCTTTGCTGATATTTTAAGTGGCCGCACGAATTACTCACTCTGAGCACTGCAAAGGGAATACCGAAGTGAGATCATTAGTTTCCTCTGGAATAGTTTCTTAAGTTTGTCTAGAGGAGTAAGCCACATTAACTAAATGTCTGTGATACATGTCAGAAATATAAGAGACAGAGAAGGGGGGTCAGAGTGCTCTGTGTGTGGGAGCAGTAGGGAAAAGAGGTTTAATGAGAGAGGTGCCATTTGAGGTAGATCTTGAAGATCTTTAGAGACTTACGTTTTTCTTTTGGTTCATATAATTTCAGTTAAGCCTCTGAATTTACAAGTCTACCTCCAGGTGCCTCCATTCATTATTATTACTAGTGTTTTTAACCCAGTGTTTGCATTTCATTTTGATCTGACAGAGATGACGTTGGAAGTTTTTCTAGTTATACTACCTTTACTGACTCTTGGATACCCTTGGGTACCCTGAAGTTCTACTTAACTGGAACTCCTATCAATATCATATATGTGCATCAGGGCATTTTTGAGTTCTTTAAAATTCTATGTACAAGTTTGTGTTTACTTGCAGTTTTATAGGGGGAGTATTTACAGTTTTCACTACCTTCTCAATTGAGTTTTAAAAAGTGTGAAAGGTATCTTCATTAATATGGAGTTTCTAATTTGTTTAGTATTTATGATTATACATACGGTTTCTTTTTCTTTTGTATTTCCATGATTTTCTTGTTTATTTTTAAATTCACTACTAATACCTGTTATTAGATGATAACGTTATTTATTTTGGAGCTACCAGACACTAGCTTTTACTGGTTAGCTACAGATTTATTAAACAGTGGAGTATAGAAAAATTAGAACTTTTTCAAATATAGGTTGGGTGATTAATGTTTTGTAAGCTCATGTAATAATTTCCCTTACACACATCCACATAAAGCATTATGTTTGGGATTTCATTTCTGGTTTTTATTTTACATAGAGTTGTTTAAATCATCTGTAAATTACTGAGTAAGTTTTTGCTAGGATCATATTCTGGGAATTTGGCCATTTCATCTAGATTTTCAAACTTATTTATAAAAAGATTTTCATGAATATCTTGTTATCTTTTTAGTATTTCCAGTATCTGTAGTCATGTTCCCTTTTATTTTTATTTGTATCTTCCCATTTTTGCTCTTCATCTGTTATGCTAGAAGTTTATTAGCCTTTTCGAAGAACCAACTTTTGGCTTTTTCTCCTCGTTATATAGACACATATATTATTTTTTGTTTTATCAATTTCTGCTCTTTATTTTTTTCTATGTGGGAAACCTTTAACTTTATTGTACTGAATACTAGCTCATTAATTTGCAGTTCTTTTTTCTTTTTTAATAGAAGCATTTAAAGCTACACGTTTGCCTACAATTATTGCTTTATCTGTATCAATTTAAAACTTTTTTTCAAGTTAAAATTGGGTCATTGTAGTTCCTCTCTGAAGTCTAATGACTCTTGTAATACTGTATTACCCTTCAACAGCTCATTAGGTAGATTAAATAAATGCTTGTTGAATGACATGCACAGTTAATCGTTACTATTTACTAAAGAGATTTACTTGTGGCCTCCTAAAAAACAATCCAGAGAGACTCAAATTATAGCTAGTTTATAGTCTTAAAGGTAAGACAATGTTGAATCCTAAAAGTCATTTTTAGTCTTAATAATAGGGTAAAATTTATAATGTCTTAGTTGCAGTAGCCTGAGATCTGTGTCTTAGGAGGAGGGAACTCTTTTATGTGAGAAAGGAAAAGAGGAGCTGCTTAACTTTGGTCTCTCCATAGAATTTTACAATCTCAGAGTTGGAAGGGATCTTAAAGGTCAGTTATTTCAGGTGCTCGTATTTCCATTTCTCTTTCTTTCAGTGACCTGCTCTCCTTCAACACTTATTCTAGAGTCACTTAGGTGTGTCTTCCTTTCCAAAGTGTTTATTTTAGAATTACTCATTTTTCCACCTCCACTATTAGAACATTGATTCCTTAAATCCAAGTGATGTTGGCCTGTAATTAGCAAGAAAAATAATGTAATTAAAAGACTTATAGGGGAGGCTGGGCATGGTGGCTCATGCCTGTAATCCCAGCACTTTGAGAGGCCAAGGCAGGTGAATCACTTGAGTTCAGGAGTTCAAGACCAGCCTAGCCAACATGGTGAAACCCTGTCTCTACTGAAAATACAAAAAAAAAAAAAAAAAAAGTTAGCGGGTCATGGTAGTGGGTGCTGGTAATCCCAGCTAACTCAGGAGGCTGAGGCAGGAGAATTGCTTGACCCCGGGAGGTGGAGGTTGCAGTGAGCCGAGATCGTGCCACTGCACTCCAGCCTGGGTGACAGAGGGAGAGAGACTCCGTCTCAAAAAAAAAACAAAAAAACAAAAAGACTTATGGGGAAATTGTTGCTGGACTGTTAACATTTTTGTAAGAAGATGGTTTTTAAGACAGTTAATGTAATTTCAGGTGGTATAATAAAGTGAGGGAAAGTGTCATTTGGGGAGAAACTGCAGCGTAGGCAGTACAGCCATATGTAGGCATTTGTTTTATGAGACAGCTAACATACTATCTCTGCTTTTCATAGGCACTTCTCTTTTTCTACAGTAAACCGTATACACTCTCTAAAAGATCCAAGCTCTCCCGCTTTTCTCTAAGAATGGCAGAAAGGATTTGAGGCCTGGTGGGAGGGGAGAGAGAGAAGAGTGCGTTGCTTTCATTATGTGTGTATGTGTTGTGTAAATTTTTACACGCAGACTGGCTCCCTATAAAGCAGCATTGCTTTTCAACCTTTGCTGCACTGGTACCATCTGGGGGCTATTTAGAAAAATACTGATGTTTAGTCCCTACCACAGATAAATCAAAATTGCCTGGAGGTTTTGGCAGAGGGAAGTGGTAGAGGCTGGGCCCTGGAGGTTTTAAAACAAAGCTTTCTATGTAAGTCTAATGTGCAGTTAGAGTTGAGACCTCAGAATTAGAGCATAGTTACTGGCATTTCAGTGAGAAATGGTGTTTTGTTGTTTTTTAAAAGTACCTACCAATTCTAATGATTTTAACAGTGTCTAATGCAGAGGGTCACCTTTATAACCTTCTCACTTGATATGTTTTTGATACAGAGGGACCACAGTAATATTTATTGAATTGGGTATTATTCTTTGTTTTACAGAAGAATTCACCAGTGGCTTTTTAATTAGAGAACTCTAGTATGTTTAAGTGGTAACTTCAAGAAAATATTCCCTCTGGGCTGGGCTCACTGGCTTACGCCTGTAAACCCAGCACTTTGAGAAGTCGAGGTGGGCAGATCACTTAACACCAGGAGTTCAAAACCAGCTTGGACAACATGGCAGAACCCTGTCTCTACAAAAAATATAAAAATTAGTTGGGTGCAGTGGTGTGTGCCTGTAGTCCCAGCTACTCAGAAGGCTGAGGTGGGAGGATCTCTTGTGCCCAGAATGTCAAGGCTGCAGTGAGCCTAGGTAACAGGGCGAGACCCTGTCACAAAATAAAACAAAATAAAATAAAATAAAATAAAATAAGAAAGTGTTCATTCTGTAAGGTGATTTACCTGCATGGAGAAAATTACAAAGAATTATGTGTGCTTCTGTAATTAATGAATGCATTCCTAGTAACTGTTTATTATGAGCCAAAAGCTTATTTTTTGACCTAAAAAGTTGTAGGAGATGTAAAATACTCATTCTTTCTATTATATGGCCTTATATATACTAATGTGATATATAAGATTAAGTTCATCATATAATAAATTCTATGATTCTAAAATAATAGCCTATTTTAAGAATTCCTCATGTCAACATTACAATTCATAACCACTAATAAAATGTTTTTTAAAAAATTAGTGATAATTTTTTCCATGTATGATTGAATATTTCTTGCCTTTTTATTTTTTTATTTGTTTATTTTTTTGAGACAACGTCTCGCTCTTGTCCCCCAGGCTGGAGTGCAATGGCATGATCTCAGCTCACTGCAACCTCTGCCTCCAGGGTTCAAGTGATTCTCTTGCCTCAGCCTCCCAAGTACCTGGGATTACAGGTGTTTGCTACCATGCCTGGCTAATTTTTGTATTTTTAGTAGAGACCGGGTTTCACCATGTTGGCCAGGCTGGTCTTGAACTCCTGATCTCAGGTGATCTGCCCACCTTGGCCTCCCAAAGTGTTGGGATTACAGGCGTGAGCCACTGCTTCCAACCTCTTGCCTTTTTAAATAGCTAAAAGGATGACTTTTTTGAAACGAAGTTTACCAATGAGATTTTTTAATGTACTTATGTTGTAAGAGTAACCTCTCCGTATTTTTATATAAACATTATGAACATGTCAGAAGTTTATCCTACAAAAAAAATTATTGCATTTTCTTCGGAAATATAGGTAAGAAATCTGGCAAAAGGAGAATGGAAAAAGTGAATGTTGTTTTACTCAATTTGGTAAAGTTTTTCAATGTAAATGTGAAGAATTTCAAATTATCAGTTACTACTGATCATCAGACACATTGCTTATATTTTAATTGAGCTGCTTCTGAAATGTGGTGAGCTCCACTCCACATGTCTTTCTTTATTAACAAACAGCTGTCTTTTTAGGTTTTATTATTTTTATTTTTATTTTTTATTATACTTTAGGTTTTAGGGTACATGTGCACAATGTACAGGTTTGTTACATATGTATCCATGTGCCATGTTGATTTCCTGCACCCATTAACTCGTCATTTAGCATTAGGTGTATCTCCTAATGCTGTTCCTCCCCCCTCCCCCCACCCCACAACAGTCCCTGGAATGTGATATTCCCCTTCCTGTGTCCATGAGTTCTCATTGTTCAATTCCCACCTATGAGTGAGAACATGCGGTGTTTGGTTTTTTGTCCTTGCGATAGTTTACTGAGAATGATGTTTTCCAGTTTCATCCATGTCCCTACAAAGGACACAAACTCATCATTTTTTATGGCTGCATAGTATTCCATGGTGTATATGTGCCACATTTTCTTAATCCAGTCTATCGTTGTTGGACATTTTGGTTGGTTCCAACTCTTTGCTATTGTGAATAGTGCCGCAATAAACATACATGTGCATGTGTCTTTATAGCAGCATGATTTATAGTCCTTTGGGTATATACCCAGTAATGGGATGGCTGGGTCAAATGGTATTTCTAGTTCTAGATCCCTGAGGAATCGCCACACTGACTTCCACAATGGTTGAACTAGTTTACAGTCCCACCAACAGTGTAAAAGTGTTCCTATTTCTCCACATCCTCTCCAGCACCTGTTGTATCCTGCTTTTTTAATGATGGCCATTCTAACTGGTGTGAGATGGTATCTCACTGTGGTTTTGATTTGCATTTCTCTGATGGCCAGTGATGATGAGCATTTCTTCATGTGTTTTTTGGCTGCATACATGTCTTCTTTTGAGAAGTGTCTGTTCATGTCCTTTGCCCACTTTTTGATGGGGTTGTTTGTTTTTTTCTTGTAAATTTGTTTGAGTTCATTGTAGATTCTGGATATTAGCCCTTTGTCAGATGAGTAGGTTGCAAAAATTTTCTCCCATTCTATAGGTTGCCTGTTCACTCTGATGGTAGTTTCTTTTGCTGAGCAGAAGCTCTTTAGTTTAATTAGATCCCATTTGTCAATTTTGGCTTTTGTTGCCATTGCTTTTGGTGTTTTAGACATGAAGTCCTTGCCCACGCCTATGTCCTGAATGGTATTGCCTAGGTTTTCTTGTAGGATTTTAATGGTTTTAGGTCTAACATTTAAGTCTTTAATCCATCTTGAATTAATTTTTGTATAAGGTGTAAGGAAGGGATCCAGTTTCAGCTTTCTACATATGGCTAGCCAGTTTTCCCAGCACCATTTATTAAATAGGGAATCCTTTCCCCATTGCTTGTTTTTGTCAGGTTTGTCAAAGATCAGATAGTTGTAGATATGCAGCATTATTTCTGAGGGCTCTGTTCTGTTCCATTGAACTATGTCTCTGTTGTGGTACCAGGACCATGCTGTTTTGGTTACTGTAGCCTTGTAGTATAGTTTGAAGTCAGGTAGCGTGATGCCTCCAGCTTTGTTCTTTTGGCTTAGGATTGACTTGGCGATGCGGGCTCTTTTTTGGTTCCATATGAACTTTAAAGTAGTTTTTTCCAATTCTGTGAAGAAAGTCATTGGTAGCTTGATGGGGATGGCATTGAATCTATAAATTACCTTGGGCAGTATGGCCATTTTCACGATACTGATTCTTCCAACCCATGAGCATGGAATGTTCTTCCATTTGTTTGTATCGTCTTTTATTTCATTGAGCAGTGGTTTGTAGTTCTCCTTGAAGAGGTCCTTCACATCCCTTGTAAGTTGGATTCCTAGGTATTTTATTCTCTTTGAAGCAATTGTGAATGGGAGTTCACTCATGATTTGGCTCTCTGTTTGTCTGTGATTGGTGTACAAGAATGCTTGTGATTTTTGTACATTGATTTTGTATCCTGAGACTTTGCTGAAGTTGCTAATCAGCTTAAGGAGATTTTGGGCTGAGACAATGGGGTTTTCTAGATATACAATCATGTCATCTGCAAACAGGGATGATTTGACTTCCTATTTTCCTAATTGAATACCCTTTATTTCCTTCTCCTGCCTGATTGCCCTGGCCAGAACTTCCAGCACTATGTTGAATAGGAGTGGTGAGAGAGGGCATCCCTGTCTTGTGCCAGTTTTCAAAGGGAATGCTTCCAGTTTTTGCCCATTCAGTATGATATTGGCTGTGGGTTTGTCATAGATAGCTCTTATTATTTTGAGATACGTCCCATCAATACCTAATTTATTGAGAGTTTTTAGCATGAAGGGTTGTTGAATTTTGTCAAAGGCCTTTTCTGCATCTATTGAGATAATCATGTGGTTTTTGTCATTGGTTCTGTTTATATGCTGGATTACATTTATTGATTTGCATATGTTGAAGCAGCCTTGCATCCCAGGGATGAAGTCCACTTGATCATGGTGTATAAGCTTTTTGATGTGCTGCTGGATTCAGTTTGCCAGTATTTTATTGAGGATTTTTGCATCAATGTTCATCAAGGATATTGGTCTGAAATTCGCTTTTTTGGTTATGTCTCTGCCAGGCTTTGGTATCAGGATGATGCTGGCCTCATAAAATGTGTTAGGGAGGATTCCCTCTTTTTCTATCAATTGGTATAGTTTCAGAAGGAATGGTACCAGTTCCTCCTTGTACCTCTGGTAGAATTCGGCTGTGAATCCATCAGGTCCTGGACTCTTTTTGGTTGGTAAGCTGTTGATTATTGCCACAATTTCAGAGCCTGTTATTGGTCTATTCAGAGATTCAACTTCTTCCTGGTTTAGTCTTGGGAGAGTGTATTTGTTGAGGAATTTATCCATTTCTTCTAGATTTTCTAGTTTATTTGCGTAGAGGTGTTTGTAGTATTCTCTGATGGTAGATTGTATTTCTGTGGGATCGGTGGTGATAACCCCTTTTTCATTTTTTATTGCATCTATTTGATTCTTCTCTCATTTCTTCTTTATTAGTCTTGCTAGCAGTCTATCAATTTTGTTGATCTTTTCAAAAAACCAGCTTCTGGATTCATTAATTTTTTGAAGGGTTTTTTGTGTCTCTATTTCCTTCAGTTCTGCAATGGCAACAAAAGCCAAAATTGACAAATGGGATCTAATTAAACTAAAGAGCTTATGCACAGCAAAAGAAACTACCATCAGAGTGAACAGGCAACCTATAGAATGGGAGAAAATTTTTGCAACCTACTCATCTGACAAAGGGCTAATATCCAGAATCTACAATGAACTCAAACAAATTTACAAGAAAAAAACAAACAACCCCATCAAAAAGTGGGCAAGGGACATGAACAGAAACTTCTCAAAAGAAGATATTTATGCAGCCAAAAAACACATGAAAAAATGCTCATCATCACTGGCCATCAGAGAAATGCAAATCAAAACCACAGTGAGATACCATCTCACACCAGTTAGAATGACGATCATTAAAAAGTCAGGAAACAACAGGTGCTGGAGAGGATGTGGAGAAATAGGAACACTTTTACACTGTTGGTGGGACTGTAAACTAGTTCAACCATTGTGGAAGTCAGTGTGGCAATTCCTCAGGGATCTAGAACTAGAAATACCATTTGACCCAGCCATCCCATTACTGGGTATATACCCAAAGGACCATAAATCATGCTGCTATAAAGACACATGCACACGTATGTTTGTTGCAGCACTATTCACAATAGCAAGGACTTGGAACCAACCCAAATGTCTAATAACGATAGACTGGATTAAGAAAATGTGGCACATGTACACCATGGAATACTATGCAGCCATAAAAAATGATGAGTTCATGTCCTTTGTAGGGACATGGATGAAACTGGAAACCATCATTCTCAGTAAACTATCACAAGGACAAAAAACCAAACACCGCATGTTCTCACTCATAGGTGGGAATTGAACAATGAGAACTCATGGACACAGGAAGGGGAACATCACACTCCGGGGACTGTTGTGGGTTGGGGGGAGGGGAGAGGGACAGCATTAGGAGATATACCTAATGCTAAATGACGAGTTAATGGGTGCAGCAAGCCAACATGGCACATGGATACATAGGTAACAAACCTGCACATTGTGCACATGTACCCTAAAATCTAAAGTATAATAATAAAAAAAAAAAGTTTTCCAGGATATTTGCTGTTTACAGCTGTTGCTAAATGGTGGAGATTTTTTAAAAAATGAATTTTATTTTTAAAATGACAAATAATAATTGAACGTATTTATGGAGTACATAGTGATGTTTCCATACATGTATAGTGGTCAGATCAAGGTAATTAGTGTATTCATCATCTCAGACATTTGTCATTTCTTTCAATTCAGTATCTTCCTTCTAGGTATTTGAAACTGTATAATGTGTTATTGTTACTATGCTCATCCTACCCTAGAATAGAACACTAGAACTTACTCCTCCTGTCTAGCTGTACCCATTCCTTCTCTATAGGGATTTTTTTGATGTGTCTTTTATTTTAGAATTGTGTTTTTTTTTAGCTTTATTGACTACATTTTGTTAATGTGCTTGTGTTAAATTTCCTCACGGCCTCGATTACAGATACATCCTTTGTGTTGCTTACAGATTGGGCTTCATAACAAAGCATACCCAAGAGTTATACTTCTCATTGTGGTTTTGATTTGCATTTCTCTAATGACCAGTGATAATGAGCATTTTTTCCTGTTTGTTGGCTGCGTAAATGTCTTCTTTTCAGAAGTGTCTGTTCATATGCTTCACCCACTTTTTGATGGAGTTGTTTTTTTCTTGTAAATTTGTTTAAATTCTTTGTAGATTCTGGATATTAGCCCTTAGTCAGATGAATAGATTGCAAAAATTTTCTCCCATTCTGTAGGTTGCCTGTTCACTCGGGTGATAGTTTCTTTTGCTATGCAGAAGCTCTTTAGTTTAATTAGATCCCATTTGTCAATTTTGTCTTTTGTTGCCATTGCTTTTGGTGTTTTAGTCATGAAGTCTTTGCCCCTGCCTATGTCCTGAATGGTATTGCCCAAGTTTTCTTCTAGGATTTTTATGGTTTTAGGTGTTAGGTTTAAGTCTTTAAACCATCTTGAATTAATTTTTGTATAAGGCATAAGGAAGGGATCCAGTTTCAGCTTTCTGCATATGGCTAGCCAGTTTTCCCAACACCACTTATTAAATAGGGAATCCTTTCCCCATTGCTTTTGTCAGGTTTGTCAAGGATCAGATGGTTTTACATGTGTGGCATTATTTCTGAGGCCTCTGTTTTGTTCCATTGGTCTATATATCTGTCTTGGTACCAGTACCGTGCTGTTTTGGTTAGCCTTGTGGTATAGTTTGAAGTCAGGTAGCTTGATGCCTCCAGCTTTGTTCTTTTTGGAAAGCAGTGATACTTTTATGGAATTGAAATATCAGATGTTCTGATTCTTGATTCATTGGGTTCCTGGTTGTGACGCATGGTTGTGGTGGAGAACAAAGAGCTTTTTATTTATTTATTTTTTTTGAGACGGAGTCTTGCTCTATCACCCAGGCTGGAGTGTAATGGCAGAATCTCGGCTCACTGTGACTTCCACCTTTTGGGCTCAAGCGATTCTCCTGCCTCAGCCTCCCAAGTAGCTGGGATTATAAGCATGTGCCACCATGCCCAGCTAATTTTTTTGTATTTTTAGTAGAGATGGGGTTTCACCGTGTTGCCCAGGCTGGTCTTGAACTCCTGTCCTCAGGTGATCCACCTGACTCGGCCTCCCAAAGTACTGGGATTACAGGCGTGAGCCACTGTGCCCAGCCCAAAGAGCTTTTTTGACTTACCTCATCATGCACATCTGCCACATCTGTCTCAGAGCCAACTGTGTGTAGAAGCAGTATGGGCGTTGTCAGATATTACAAAATTGAGGACATATTTAAAGGGTTCTCTTGAAACCTTAATTTTTGATTTTTTTTCTTACCAATGTGATTTCACTGTTTTGTATGGAATGTGCAAAGATTTGGTTTATAATTAGACATACACAAATGAAATAATGAATAAATATTTAGTATAGATACGAAGTTTCCATGTATATGGGAAAATCTTCAAATAATATAAGGCGATGATGAATTACCAAAAGAAGCGCAGACTATTTACATGATGATTAGAGGCTGTTTTCTATGATATATGACTCAGTAAACTTTGGGTTTTGTTTTTCTTGGACTGTATTTCTGAAAATTAATGTTTGCTATTTCAATCTAATGTTATAAGGCGTTAGATTTACAAAATAGCTTCGTCTTCCTCTTCTGCTATTCTTAATACTTATTCCCTTAAAGCATAGAATTTACTATCTAAACATCGAATATAAATATTGAACATTTTAAAGGAAATTCAATCAATAATTAAAATATTTAAGTAAATTATACTTTTAAATTTAATATGCTAGTTATAATTTTGGGGGAATAAAATGTAATTTTTGTTGCAAAATGAAAGAAATTGAAATAATATACAAATTGGTAAAGATATGAGTATTACATTTATTTATTTCCCTTTTCACTCAATTTACAACTACAAAATATCTTATAACACTTCTGATATTTTTACATCTTTAGGACTCCAGGATTATGGGATTAACATGGGCTTTGGAGTAAAGTGAATGAATTAGTAGCCTATGAATTTAAGAAGGTTTTTTCATGTTTTGAATCTGTGTCCTCATCTATTTTACCTATCATATGGTAAATAAAATAATATCAATAAAGTGCTTAGCACAGAGTTTAGCATGGTAGTTACTTACAAGTTAGTTTATCACCTTTTTTTTTTTTTTTGAGATGGAGTCTTGCTCTGTCACCAAGCTGGAGTGCAGTGGCGCAATCTTGGCTCACTGCAACCTCCGCCTCCTGGGTTCAAGTGATTCTCCTGCCTCAGCCTCCCAAGTAACTGGGACTATAGGCACATGCCACCATGCCCAGCTAATTTTTGTATTTTTAGTAGAAATGGGATTTCGCCATCCTGGCCAGGATGGTATCGATCTCCTGACCTCGTGATCTGCCCACCTTGGCCTCTCAAAGTGCTGGGATCACAGGCGTGAGTCACTGCACCCGGCCAGTTTATCACTTTCTCATGTGAAGATCAACATGGTTGGAGATTTGTTGAGAATTTTGAATGTAGCCTCGTTTAAGTAGAGGTACTCTTATAAAAAGATTTGATTGATTAGGTAGCAGTATTTGACCATGAAAGATAATAGGCAGCCAGTTGTTTTAAATTCAGCAAATATTTATTGAGGCATTATGTGCATGCATGACATGGTATGAGGTATTGGTATGAGTAAAATGGCTCTAGCTCTGACTGAAATAATAAAATAAGTTCTTTCGGAAGGCTAATATGACTACAGTGTTTGGGATGAATATGAGAGGGAAGAAAATATGACAGGAGAGAGGGAAGTGAGAAGTTAAACAAGAAGGCTGCTGTAGTAATCTCTGTTTGAAGTGATATGGCTTTGTACTGATTGATAGAGAAAAAAGGGAGGCAGTGATGAAAGCCAGGGATGTACAGGAACATTAACACATGTTGGTGACTGCATGGATATGATTGAGTGGATGGGCAAGGGGTGCAGAAGATGCAGACATTAAAGAGCATTCTATGTTGTCAAGTTTGGGAGTATTGACAAATAATGCTGTTAGTGCCAAAAATGTGGTGGGTAGTTGGAAAGAGGAGAGTGCTTTTTGCTGTACACTTTCTTTTTTTTTTTTTCTTCTTTTCATTCCTCTTCTCTTTTTCTTATAGGCAAATTATAGGAAGGATAAGAGGCCATATATGGGGGGTGTAATTATAGGATAATGTCATCAGAAATTTGTTAATAGACATTACGTGAACAAGGAATTAACAACTAAAACAAACATTTAGAAAAGATAAGCAAATTCAAATTCACAGCCACTGATGTAGAAAATGAAGAGATAAACCTTTCCCCAAATGCTATATTTCAACCTAACAGGTATTTATAAAGTGTCTACTATGTACAAGATATTGCAGGCGATAGATAAGTGGATTTGTTCTGTTGTCAAGTCTGTCAACAATGTAGAAATCTGGGTGTAGAGGTGGTCAGGAATGAAGCAGGGGATAACGCAGGTCATATAACTGCATCCAAGAAAATGTTTTGCATGCTAATAGAGAAGGACAGAGTACTTTTGGGTCTTAGGTGAGAAAGGGTATCAGTTGTTGAGAAACAAGGAAAGCTTTTATCGGAAGGTAGCATTTTAGGCTGTAGAAGACAATCTATAGGAGGGTTGGTAAAACACTCTAAGTGGGCGAAATAATGTTTTCAAAGGTATTGGGAATAAACGTCACATGGAGAGTTGGGCATGTGTAAGGTAGTAATTGGACATAGATCTGGTAGGATAAATTGGAATCTATGAGGACTTTAAATACCAATGGCAAAGTGTGTCTTGAATTTAATAATAGTGATAATCTTAGTAACATAAGAACTGTTTAGGTGGAAATTACATCAGTTACTACTTTCAAAATGTACACAAAACTCTTCTGATGATGGAAGTTAACTTTTTCCAATTTCTTATTTCATGATTACTATATTCTAGATGATTTTCCTCATCAGCTTGAATAACTGAAAATCCTTAACAACTGCTTTTCATACTCTTCACTGTCACATGTTAAAGATAGGGGCATAAAAAAGAAATGTGAAGAGACTTCTAACCTGCTGAAAGTTTGGGCTGCTTCTGAAATTTGTTTTTCCCTACTGTGGTAATCTTTAAATGATGATTTTTGCCAAGTGTCTCAGAAAAAAAAAAAGCCAAAAATTTGTAGATTAGCTTGATGATTTGTGATGAATGACTAATTTAATCCTAGTTTAAGGTAAGAAATCTTAATATGTTACCTTTCTGTGTTGATTTTTTTTTCTGAATATGCTTATGATATTTACCACATTTATTTTCTAAATATTTGTTTCAGCTATGAATTCGTGAAATACCTCAGACAGCATATAGGCAACACTTTGGGTTCTATGATTGAAGAAGAAATGGAAAAATGCACATCTGATCGGAATCAGGGTGAAGAATGCGGCTATGATACAGTTGTACAGCAGGTCACTAAAAGAACTCAGGAATCTAAAGAGTGAGTATGGCCATAATAATATCTTCAAATAACCTCCTTCAATAAGACTTCTTGACAGCACCCTGATCTCTGTCCCTCACAGTCTATTTCCCTCATAGCAGCCAGAATGATTCTTTAAAACAACGAGTCAGCTCATGACACCCTTTCACCCAGACTCTCCAAAGGCTTCCCATCTCCTTTTGAGTAAAACCCAGAATTCTTTTTGTAGCCAACGAGGCCTACCATGGGCCTTCTGCTCCCTCTCCTACCCCATTTCTTACCATTTTTTTCTCTCGTACTGCTCTAGCCACTGTGGTCTTGCCTGCTGTTTTTCCTAAATATTTGCATAACTTGCTCCTTCAGTTTTTTTGGGGTCTAGGTTAATTAATATAAACAGTTAAGTTCCTACAGTATATTTCTGGTCAAAGAAACATCACCAAACTTCTAAATAAAGATAAAAACACTTCTAATATTAAACATTGAAATAAGTATGAGCTATATATACGTTTAAGAAAGATTAATAAGAGCAAGATAATTATTTAACTGGAATAATTATTCCACTTCAGAGTTGCTGGTAGCCTATCCTGCCTGGCTTCTCAGGGCACAAAGTGGGAACCAGCCCTAGGCAGGATGCCATCATCAATTTTTTTTTCTCGTCAATGTTATAATGAAAAGATGTTGAATTACATGATGTCATTTGAAAACTTGCTGTGGTTCATATTTCCAGTATCAGAGACGTTTGAATATATACCTGAGCTTATATTACTGACTGTATTTTAAAGTATTAAATCTAATTTACTTTTAATTAGTTACACTTTAAAAAATTATTTTGGACAAGAGCTCTTCCTCTGGGACAACTGATTGTATTATTTAAATTAATATGTTAGTAATTGACAAAGTGACATCATACAGCTATTTTAGTAAATTTAGCAAGTTCGATGCACTAGTCTATATCAAGCATAAGTTATAGAGGCTGAGATTTCTTATTTCTTGATTTGGAGAAAACCAAAAATAGAATCACCTTTATCTTTGGATAATATAATTCCTAGTAAGTCTGTTTCTAGCAGTATCGTTAAACTTAATTCTAGAAGGAATACTAAAATACTTTATTAGACAGTTAATGAAAGTATTTTCATGGTAAGAGCAGAATTTTATATGGTACTGCTAGGAAATTAGTTTTTATCTTTACTTAAGCTATTTGATTTTCCTGTGTTTCAGTTCATCCATGTGTTAAAATTAATACGGTAATAATTACCTCACAAAGATTTTAAATGACTCAGTAAATGTTTATTTTCCACTTTATGAACCATGGATGAAAGATTTTACATTGTACAGCTTTTTTTTTTCCAGTTTTTTTTCTTTTTTTTGGTGATTCTTTAGAAATCACTTAGGGCTAATGTAGCAACACTACATCTGTAAACAGCATTTCAATTGTTATAATTATAAAGTATTTTTGTAATTAAATGTTTTTATATTTATTTTTTAAACAGATGTTTGCACACAGAAGAATTCATTTGTAGGATCTATATAATATACACTATTCCTCATATAATGAGTGGAAGTACTTACTCTGTAGAATTTCGTAGTTAATTGATGTGGTTTTTATTCACTATTTCTTAGAGCTTTTTCTTTCTGTAGTCTTTAAAACTTGCAAAGCATGAAGGAATCTACTCAGTGGTGTTTATATTCTATTTTATATCTTTTTTTCTTAGTCTTTTCAAAACTGCAATGGCTGCTAATGAGTTTTAGTTCATTTAACTCTTGATATTGATAATATGACATTATTTTTTAATTTCCTTTTTAGAATTATTAGCTACTGCCTGTGGCCATTTTGTTAGTATTTCTTACAGCACAATTTATGCTGATCTTTTCTAAAAGGTCTGTTGGAAACATTCATGTTCAAAGCGAAACTTATAGATTTTCTATGGATTTTAAGTACCATTATCCCTACCCTGTGTATCATTAAGATTTACTTTTATACTTCTTTATTAAATCACCAGATTATAAGTTTTAAGGGGATAGGGACTTTATGTTGTTCACACAGCTTTACCTAGCTGCAAAGGAGGCTGGGGAGTGTAGTTTAGTCCTGTGACCAGCTAGAATTCAATCACCGTGGAAGGAGAGAACAGCTTTTGGTGGATGTGTATTGATTGCTGCCAGGGCACTGTTTTGTTTCCCTGTTTTTTGCTGTGCAGAATCTATAGAGACAGAAGCTGGGCCTCCAGGCTCAGTTATCCTTACCTATACTTTGCAAATTAGTGTGTGTATCTCAGGACTTCTTTTTGTTCTTTATGTCCCTTTACATCAAACTGGGATATTCCTCGGACTCTGTTACCTTTATTGAGTTATCTTCTGTATGTTTCTCCCCCTAGCGGTTCCTAATTTATTTCCATCTGCTTTCAGTATTTTTGTGTTTTCTCGTAATTTCTGGTACTTAAAGAAATATGTTAAATACATATATTTTAGAACTTATAGTTCTATATGATATACATATTAAATATTACATTTAAATATATTAATATATTTTAAATTATGTAGAAATTATATCTAACAAAATTTTAAAATATATTTTATACTTTTTATATAAAATCTCAGTCTATGATTTCTATTCAGATTTCCCAGCAGGTTTGATTTCTCTTATGAGAGATAAACTGCCTTTTCTTCTTTTGATTTATAGAGTTGCAGTGACCCATTATCCAGAATTATACAGAAAAGGACATTTCTGTACATATTTTCCTAGTGTATTTTCATTATTTTGATGATAATAAATACATGTATATATACACACACACACTATACAGGTATTTATTATCATTTTGGATATATATGTGTATATATATACACATACACATATGTTTATTTCTTGCTATAGTCATATGAAATAGGTTAGCTAGATTGTATTTTTAATCTCATTTTATAGTTGAGGAAATTGAAACTTATTTATGATGACAGAGCTGGCTGGTAAAATAGTCAGAATCCCCATTCAAGTTTTCTAATTTCAAATTTTGTAATTTATTCACTATTTTTACTTACATCTTTATGCCTTTTTTGTTTTAAATATAGAAATTTCAGTGGTTCAGGTCACATATGCCTCATTTGTAAAATAAAGAGCTAGACTATATTTATGGTTCTTTCTAGCTCTAAAATTCTATTCTTAGTTCCTGTGAGGATTTCGGTCTCATATTCATATGGATGCTTGAGAGTCTGAACTTACAAAGTAGAGAAATTTGATACCAGTTCTTTTTGAGATTTTTAGACCTACCAAAAGAGATTTTAAATATTATCCAATTCACACTCTTAATGATTTCAGGAATCTTTTTCCTAACATCCTGAGGGTGGGTTTCCCAGCCTCTTTTTGAAAGGACACATTGATAGCTTAACTCTTATATAGGTCTTGGGAGTATACAAGAGCTCTCAGTTGTGGCTATGGGTGTCTATAAAGTATCGGCAAGGGAGAAGAGAAGGGAAGAAAATAAAGGATGAGAGGGGTGGAGAAAGAGATAGGTATAAGATAAGAGGATGAAGGTGATGTGTAAAATAGCCTGGGTTTTGGTAGTATAATATTAATAGTTGACTTTGTTGCTAGCAATTGGAATCCATGCCATTGAAACCTGTTGCCTTAGGTTCTTTTAATTTTACTACCTTGATCCATGTAGCCATGAAAAACCCCAGGAAATAACATACTTTTTGAATTCCTTTTAATTTTTATTGCTGTTTTGTGAATTCTGTTCTACCACTTCTTCTTTAACAAAAATTGAGTTCGATTTTTCTCTTTAGCATTGTGTTCTTAAAGGGACTTCCCTTTTTATAGAAAAAAAATTAGATAATTTAACTAGTTGACTGTTTTAATTTCTGATCGTCTTTCTCTTATTAAGACTACCTTGAATTTAAAGGTACAAAGAAATGATGCATTACCTGAAGAACATTATGATAGCTGTGGTCGAGTCTATGATTAACAAGTTTGAAGAAGATGAGACACGAAATCAAGAAAGGCAGAAAAATATCCAAAAGGAGAAAAGCCGTAGTTACTGCACAGACAATTGCTCTGATAGTGATTCATCATTCAATCAGGTGTGTTGTTTAGTTTTGCATTTATGTCTTGAAATGCTGTTTAATAATAATTAGCTTCAATAAATTATTTCTTAGCCATATTTTTCCTGCCTTCTTAAGATTCAGAAGAAAAATAAACAATAAAATTAAATAACCTAATATTAAATATTTAGTCCATGAAATAACATCTTATAGAATTATGTTCGGTGAGTAGCTACATTATATCTGAGACAATTCTTGGTGATATGAGGAAACGAATGTATGTTGGAATTAAAAAAAATAACGCGTTGAACCAAATCTGCTTAAGCTCTAAAACATCTTATTCCCAGTTAATCTACATTAAAATTTAACTAAAATAGAGATTAGGTGTGATGATAAAACATTTCCTTTATACATTCTCTGGAGGTGAAAGTTGTTGTGAATTGTTAGTTTTAAAACATTAAGCTTTTTTTAATGTCAAGAGATTTGAGATACTACATTTTCTACTACCAGTTTATAGGAACCCTTGTCATTTGGCTACAGCAAAATTAAGAGAAAGATGGGCCAGTGGCTGGATTGGCCCTAATAGAAGACAAGGAAAACTAGCTAGACTAGAGCCTATGCATGTGCCATGAACTTGTATACAGAGGCTATCAGGCCAAAAGAAGCCTGTCTGTCCCTAGTGTCGATCTCACCTGGCATTTTTAGTCAAACATTTTTCACCTAATTAGTTATACCACAGGGACATAACTATAAAATAGATCCTAACCATATACCAAGAAGGGATTTGAGGAGTTTGGGTGAAAACATGAACAAATACGTACATTGGTCAAGTTGGGACTGCATGATTGAAGGAAAAATGGTTTTGGAAATATTGGAAGCATAACTTAAATGTTGCTGTGCATTGCCACCATTGCATCATTTAGCAGGAGAGAGTATGCTGAGTAGTGAACTTTACAAGTCAAATTGATTACCTGATGTGATGGAGGACATGACAAAGATTGTGAATTTTCTTCATGCTGTAACCCTTAATCATTTCTTGTTGAGGAACTGTGTGGAAAAAGGTGGGGTATAGGGATTTTAGTGTAATACAGTCAGATGGCTTGTTTAGTAAGTTTATTGAGTTGCTTCTTCAAATCAAGGACTTTCTGGACTTAAAAGGCACAGAAAACCCAATTTTATGACTCTGGGGGCTCACAAGATTATATGCTCGTACTTATTTGCTGAACCACCTGAATACATTGAAATTGAAACATAAGAAAAATAATGGCGCATTTGTTCTAAGAAGTACAGGTATTCAGATCTAAATAGAACTGATTTCATAGCTGGCAGTTAAGACCTTGCCGAATTCCAAATGCTGAATTATTTCCAGTCATTAAAATGATAGATTTTTGAAAAATGCAAAGCTTTGGTAGAAATGGGGTCATAATTTTTGAAGATGTTCTTGTTTTTTATCTTGTTTTGTTTCAGTTCTTGAGGAGGAATCATGCTTTAAGTTTCCCTGGATTTCTTGGGGATGTCCACAGGGTATATATAAATTTTCAAGTGTCTACCCTATAAATATGACTTTGCTTTACAAGGTACTAATTGGGTTGAAAGTGAGCTCTGCCCATCAAGAAGGCATGGTATCCCTGGACTTTTGGGAAGAAACATATGAGTGCCAGACTGTCCTGAAAGCTCTTTCAGTATGTCCAAGTTCTAGGAGATACTGTATATAACTTTGCTTATAGTGAAAAGAGACTCTCTTTCATATAGCTGACCAAAGAGAGGCTGAATATGTTCAGAATTGAAAAGATATTTAAAAATATATTAGTCATTCATTCCAATAAATATTGACAATCTTATTCATGCCTTCAAAATTGTTGTTTCTTGCTGTGGGGTGAAGAAAAAGGTCTGAATTTTCCTATGAATAACACTGTAAACAATGCTGATGTTACTGTTTTGATATTAGTGAAATACTTGCGTTTTGTGAATAGAATGGGCTTTAATTCATTGTTATTACTTAAAAAATTGCAGCCTGATTATATTTGGAGTTTTGACCCATTATTGAAAAACAAGAGACTGTTAGTGTAAGTGTGAGGATATTGAAGAACAAAGGGGAGATAGTAGTTATTACCATAGTTGCGAGCATTGCTATGAAAATATTTGGTATTGTGATTAAACCTGGAACAAGTCTCTGCAAAATAATGCCAGAAAGATAGAAATAATAATACCAGCTATAATAATAATACCTGCCGTATAGTGGTCCCTGTACTTAGCTTTATATTCACTGTAGGTATTATTAGTCCATTCTACAGAAAAAAGTGAGGCTTATAATAATAGTTAAGTAACTTACCCAAACTTGAATAGCTAGTGAGGCGGGGACTTTGAGTTTAAAACTAGACTCTCTCCCTGCAAAGAGAGTTATTTTTATTCTTTTCCCAGCTACCTGGAGACTGCTTGGGTGTAAGTTATGGTTCCATCGCTTACTAGCCATGTGGCCTTGGACAAATTTCTTAACTTCTTTGTGCTGTAGTGTTTCCCATCTGTAAATGGGGATGAAAATACTACTTACCGTATAGGGACGTTGAGAAGATTAACTGAGTTAATGTATGTCTTGTGCTTAGAACAGTGCCTGGCACACAGACACTGCTTTATACAGGTTAGCTTTTATTGTTGATATCTCTTAAAGGGAATGTTGAAATGGACACCATTCAGAGACACAGTCAAATAGAAAATTTCTCAGCTGTGGTCCTATATGATTTCAAACTGAACATCTCTGGGCCATTTTTAACTGCTTGGGAAATTAGAGGATTACCTCTGACGTACATTAAGCTTTCAGAATTTGTATCCTTTCCTCTTGCAGTTTTTCTGTCTTTCTCTTCCTCCGCAGTAATTAGTATAGTACAGTGCGGGCATTGTGCTGTTTTATAGCGTGCAAGCTATTTTATAACCTTCCAAGGGAACTTCACCCCAGGGTGTATACCTTACGCAGAAGGTGAGTTTAGGATAATAGTCACCTATTACTCTTGCCTGACACAAACATGTTTAAAGCAGTCACTGTTCCTTTGTTTTCCAAGCAACTTCTCCTTGAAACCCATCCTTTGGTACCTGTGGTACACAGAATAATGGTCCTCTCAAAGATGTCCATGTCCTAATCCCTAGAACTTGTGAACGTCACATGACATGACAAAAGGGACTTTGCTGATGTGACTAAGTTAAGGACCTTCAGATTGCAGGATGATCTCGAGTTATCCAGGCAGGACCCATATCATCACAAGGGTCTATGTAAGAGAAACCCAGGAGGTTCAGAGTCAGAGAAGGTGCTGTGAAGGCTGACATAGAGGTTGTAGTGATGTGATTGCTGTTTTTGAAGATGGAAGTAGGCCGTGAGCCAAGGAATGAGGGCGGCCTCTAGAAGCTGGAAAAGGCAAAGAAACAGATTCTCTCTTTCCTGGGAACAACCTGAGCTGTATTTTGTTGCTAGGCTTTGTATTCTTCCAGTAAGAATTTTCTTGAGTAGGTTTTTTTCCTTATTGGGTACATGGCCTTTCTCCTCTCATTCAGAGTATGTCCTTTCAATTATCCTAATTTATTTTATGCTATTAGTCTTCAAATCTTAATCAGAATATCTTGAGTTCAACAACTGTTTTCTGGCCTCTACTAAAATCTTCAAAACTCTACAATGCTCTTTTTGGTGAAGAATTCTGCTTTTAAGGATTTTATACTACTGCTGAGAAATGGCAAGACACTTATCTCTTTTTTTGGCAACATCACTCAGAGCAATAGGTTTAGCTACATTCCAACCTGTACTTCAGAAGTTCCTCCATGTCTGGCTACCCTCACTTGATAAGATTTTAATTATTATTTGTTTTGTAAGCACAAAAAGATGGAGTCATAAAATCTTAAAAATCTCTGCAGAATTTCACTTCTGTAGAAGTGAAAGGGAACGATACCTAGGATTTTTAAAAGATGAACATAGCATTGATTCTGCAGCTGCCTAGAGTTAGGCCTGGGACAGGTGGATTGTTTGAAAGAGGAATGTGTAGGGGCAGATGTGAACTTATTTTTGCTTGCTGGCTTGTTTGTTTGGTAAAAATAAAAAAATCAGCCAAGTGTAGTGGTGCGCGCCTGTAGTTTCAGCTAATTGGGAGGCTGAGGCAAAAGAATCACTTGAACTAAGGTGGTGGAGGTTGCAGTGAGCCAAGATTGCGCCACTGCACTCCAACCTGTGCGAGTGAGACAAAGTGAGGTGCCATCTCAAAAAAAAAAAAAAATTAAGGCCAGGCATGGTAGTTCATCCCTGTAATCCCAGCACTTTGGGAGAGCAAGGCAGGAGGATTGCTTGAGACCAGTCTGGGCAACATAGAGACAAGGTCTCTACACACACACACACACACACACACACACACACACACACACACACCCCACCATAGCTTGGCATGGCATTGTGTGCCTGTATTCCCAGTGATGGAGAGCTAAGGCAGGAGGATTGCTTTGTTACGGGAAAAGTGGTCTTGACCCAGAACCCAAGAGGGAGTTCTTGGATTTTGTGCAGGAAGGAATTCAAGGCAGGTTGCAGAGTGCAGTGAGAGGAGATAGTTTATTGAAAGCTACTCAGTTACAGAGTAGGGAGTCCTCAGAAAGCAAGTGGAGGAACGCACTATCTTTTTTATAAGCTTTTCTTATATTGTCTATGTGAAGACTAAACTAAGCTGTGTCTACATGCAAGTGGGCTGACATCATGGCACAATTTATTATTCTCTTGATTTAAAGAAAACTATCCTTGACATTTTAGCATGTAAGTACATCAAAGCATAACTATAATTATCTTGATAGAATAAACTGCTATGTGTACTGAGACATCTGGACTTTCTGTTGTAGGAATTTGCCTTTCAGGAATTACTAAGCTGGTTCCTTAGCTATAAGCATCTTAGGACCATGGATTGTGACTGGCAAGGAATGTGCCTTGTTAGTCTCAAGTTGGAATTGACTTTAAAATGAGGTCACTGTGGCTCTCCTAGGCTCCTGCTTCCCTAATTGCATGAGCCCAGGAGTTCGAGGCCACATTGAACTATGATTATACTACTGCTGTCCAGCCTGGGCTGCAGCAAGACACCATCTTAAAAAAAGAATTAATAGACTTTTTTATTTTTAATGTAGCACTTAAAAAAATTACTTTAAGTTCTGGGATACATGTGTAGAACGTGCAGGTTAGTTACATAGGTATACATGTGCCATGGTGATTTGTTGTACCTATCAACCCATCATCTAGGTTTTAAGCCCTGCATGCATTCGGTATTTGTCCTAATGCTGTCCCTCCCCTTGCCCCTCACTCCCTGACAGGCCCCAGTGTGTGATGTTCCCCTCTCTGTGTCCATGTGTTCTCATTGTTCAACTCTCACTTATGAGTGAGAACATGCGGTGTTTGGTTTTCTGTTCCAAGACAGATGATGGTTTCCACCTTCATCCATGTCCCTGCAAAGGGCATTAACTCATCCTTTTTTATGGCTGTGTAGTATTCCATGGTGTATGCGTGCCGCATTTTCTTTATCCAGTCTGTCATTGATGGGCATTTGGGTTGGTTCCAAGTCTTTGCTGTTGTGAACAGTGCCACAATAAACATACATGTGCATGGGATTGCTGGGTCAAATGGTATTTCTGGTTCTAGATCCTTGAGGAATAGCCACACTGTCTTCTACGATGGTTGAACTAATTTACACTCCCACCAACACTGTAAAAGCATTCCTATTTCTCCACAGCCTTGCCAGAATCTGTTGTTTCCTTACTTTTTTTTTTTTGAGGTGGAGTCTCACTCAGTTGCCAGGCTGGAGTGCAGTGGTGCGATTTTGGCTCACTGAAACCTCTGTCTCCTGGTTCAAGTGATTCTCCTGCCTCAGCCTCCCGAGTAGCTGGAACTACAGGCATGTGCCACTATGCCCAGGTAATTTTTGTATTTTTAGTAGAGACAGGGTTTCACCATGTTGGCCAGGATGGTCTTGGTCTCTTGACCTTGTGATCCACCCACCTTGGACTCCCAAAGTGCTGGGTTTATGGGTGTGAGCCACTGTGCCCAGCCTACTATTATAATTTTTATTTTCAGATGATGTTTTAGATATTATGCATGTTTAAATTGCCTTTGGTAGGAAAAAGACCCTTTCTTTCTCCAAAATATCTTATTAATCTACTATAAACTTTTTTATAGATGGAAGTTTTTACTTCAGGATTCTTTTCACCGCAGAACTATGGAGAAAGGCTAAGGAAAATTATAGGAAAGAAAGAGAACAAAACAGTCCAAACAGCACTATAGCTGTGCCTAGGGTACTATTGGTAGCTTTTTTTACTTATTTGTTTTGTTTATCTGTCTGTTTCATTCATCTCACATTTCTGAGTATGCAGCATTTTGGCTTTGTGTCTTTTGAGTCTTATAATATTATATATATTTTAATTGCTTGGCAAATAATAGTTTTCATATACATGAAGGTACACTGTTCTACTGGGAAATTCAGTTTCCGTTTAAAAGCCTTGGGAAGAAAGATTCTGAGTTGCTGCCAAATCAAAGTAGATCATCTCCTTCTCTTGTCTGGATTGTGTTTTGTGCTTGAAATTATATTGAAAAAATAACTTATAGCAACATTTCTAAAAGCCTTCTAAATAAATGAATGTCCTGTCAATTGTGTTACAGAGTTACAGATTTTGTCAAGGAAAATTACAATTGATTTTAGACCAGTTGGATCCTGGGCAACCTAAAGAGGTAAGTTTCAAGTATAGCTGTCAAGTTCATGCAGATAACATATGTTTACCATATATGAGATTACAATCAGTAGCAACCAGGTTGTTTCCCTTGAGGCTAAGCCTTTATCATTATGGGCAATCCTGTAATGATATCCCTGGTAAACTTTCAAGTCCAGATGAAAAGTCACAGAGTAAGGGAGGCTTTCCTTAGAGAATTGTCATGGTTTGAAAGAGGAAATTTTTATCTTCAGCATCAATTTCAAAGGGATAAAGTTATAGGCAGTTGTCCCCCAAACTGTTTTTTCACTGTTGTTTTATATGTAACATTGTAGTTAGTCATTTCTTAAGAAAAAAGATTTTTAATTCTTTTTTTACTTTCAGAAAATGTGAACAGCTTTTAAAAATAATTATTTTTAATGGTCAAATAAAAATTGTGTATATTCATCTTGTACAACATGTTTTGAAATATGTATACACTGAGGAATGGCTAAGTTGAGCTGCTCTAACATGCATTGGCTCACATACTTATCATTTTTGTGGTGAGAACATTTAAAATCTACTCTCTCAGCAGTTTTCAAGAACAAAACATTGTTTTAACATAGTCATCATGTCATCATGTTATACAGTAGATCTCTTGAATTTACTTCTCCTAACTGAAATTTTGTATCCTTTGACCAGCAGTTACCCATGACTTCCCTATCTGAGCAATTTTGACCCATTTATTTATTTTTTAGAAAAATTATATATATTATATATATAATATGTATATTTTATGTATATATATTATATATAATATATATATTTTATGTATATATTATATATAATATATATTTTATGTATATATATTATATATAATATATATATTTTATGTATATATTATATATAATATATATTTTATGTATATATTATATATAATATATATATTTTATGTATATATTATATATAATATATATATTTTATGTATATATTATATATATAATATATATTTTATGTATATATTATATATATAATATATATATTTTATGTATATATATTTTATATATATATTTAAGATAGGGTCTTACTCTGTCACCCAGGCCAAAGCACAGTGGCACAATCATGAATCACTGCAGCTTCTACCTCCCCAGGCTCAGGTAATTTTCCCACCTCAGCCTTCTAAGTAGCTGTGACTACAGTTGCACGCCACTGCACCTGGTGAAATTTTGTATTTTTTGTACAGATGGGGTTTTGTCACATCGCTTATGAAGATCTCAAAATACTGTGCTCAAGTGATCCACCTCCCTTGGCCTCCCAAAGTGCTGGGATTATGGGTGTGAGCCACTGTGCCTGGCCAGAAAAAGGATTTTTAAGAAAGGCAATTATATTGAATTGTATCTGTTTATATTTTAAGAGATTGTACAAATCACTGTTTATGAAGAACTATTTCATTTGAAAGTCAGCATGAAATAGAAAATATGATAGGATTTCTGAAGTTTTTTTTTTTTTTTTTTTTTTTACCTAAGCCTTTTTATGTATTAGTATGCCTATCTTGCCATTTGGTCTCAATTTGTAAAATTACTTTTCTGAAACTATTAAATTTAAACTAAATGGATAGTTGTGATTTACTCCTACTGAAATTTTTTAAAACCTCATAGAGAAGAATAATTTTTTTCTTCTCAGCATTTTGCATTATGATTTATTTTCTGGGTTCATAGTAAATAATAACATCTTTCAAAAAATATCAGAAATGAGTTTTAAATTTTATATGATAAAAATCCTGTTGCCTTCAATTTAAATGGATGATTTGGAAACTATACTTGTTTAGAAACCTACATTTTGCTTCTGCAAATAGTGAATTCTTAATGGGATTTTTTCCTAAAAATCTCCTGAAATGGAAAAATTACTTAACATTGTAAATGAATTCCTAATCTTAAATCTCTCAGTATTTCCCTTACTGCCTATCACAAATAAAGTTATATTGAGGAGTTCTTTCATATGAATATATAGACAGTTCAAATATATGTATATTCTTTATCTTTTTTTGTCGAAAAGTTGGGCCCTGATTCAGAGTGTCTGATTTGCTGAGGTTTTGGCTCCTGTCTCTTAGGCCTCATCTTTTTAATGACTAGGCTTTAGTTGTTTCAGTTGGGAAATGACCAGATTTTTGAGGATGAGGCTGGAATTAGTGTGTTATTATTCATGACTTGTATATTGAGTGGGAGAAAAGCTTTGTTCCATCCTTCATTGGAGTGGAACTATTCTCTACTACTTTCCCATGGGTCATACTATTTTGAGTGAATTCTGATTGCATGTTGAGAAGACTGATTAAGAAGTAAGCTTTCTATGAAAATACAGAAATATAATTTTGCATCCCACTGCTGACTTACTTTTTTTTTCTACCTAAGTAGTCAGAAGGCCAGAAAATATGGTATAGCAGAAAAAACAAGTTCAAACTGATTGTTTTGTGAGAATTGTTCATATATCCTAGAATGGGAATGCTTTGCCGGGGCATATCTGGGCAATGTTTTGAAATTAAAGCCCTCAAACTGTAGGAACGGCCTAGAATAGGGAAAGCCTGTAGGACAAGGCCACTGGAAAATGTTGCATTGGTGATTCTGATTCAACTACCCTTCTTCCTCCCATTCCTCTTAGACGTGATACCTAAAATCTGCTACCACATTTAGTATTTTAATTTTTGCTTTACACAAACAGCAACTGTTTTTTTTTTTTCTCTGCTTAGCACTTAGTTTAAAAAATGATTTCTCAAGAGCTTTTTAATATAAAGGCATCTGATAAATCACTCTTTATAAATTATCCAGACTTTGCCTTTTAGTAGTTTGTTAAATATTGTTTTGGAAAAGTGGCATTATTTGAGTGACTGAGTGTTAATAAAAGTCTTTTAAAAAAATTGTAGGTGAGATATGAAGCCTTGCAAACATTATGTTCAGCTCCTCCATCTGATGTCCTGAACTGTGAAAATTGGACTACTCTCTGCGAAAAACTGACAGTGTCTCTTTCAGATCCTGATCCTGTGTTTAGTGTAAGAAAATGGTTATAGAAATATTAAAAATGATTTGTTTTCCCACCATTCTGGAAATAAATAGAATATGATAGTTATGATAGTTTTCTTTTCTTTTCTTTTCTTTTTTTTTTTTTGAGACTGAGTTTCACTCTTTTTGCCCAGGCTGGAGTGCACTGGTGCTGCCTCGGCTTACTTTAACCTCTGCCTCCCGAGTTCAAGTGATTCTCCTGCCTCAGCCTTCTGAGTAGCTGGGATTATAGGCATGCCACCACCAAGCCTGGCTAATTTTTGTATTTTTAGCAGAGATGCGTTTTGACCATGTTGGCCAGGCTGGTCTCGAGCTCCTGACCTCAGGTGATCCACCCACCTTGGCCTCCCAAAGTGCTGGGATTACAGGCATGAGCCACTGTGTCTGGCTAATAGTTTTCTTTAATAGTAGCTCACACATTTATGGAACTTCAGTTTCAGCTTTCTAATTGTCAAAATTTTTCTTAACAAAATTTTGTGATTAGTTTCAAAATATGGTCGTATTTCATTGCCAAATAATACACTGCTACCTTCTGCATTTTATCTTGTAAAGGAATATCCTAATATTTTATTTTTGTTTCGTTTTGTTTTTTGAGACAGGGTCTTGCTCTGTCACTCAGGCTAGAGTGTAGTGGCATGATCACAGCTCACTTCAGCCTCAACCTCCCAAACTCAAGTGACTTTCCCACCTCAGTCTCCCAAGTAGCTGGGTATTATAGCATGCACTACGATGCCTGGCTGATTTTTGTATTTTTTGTAGAGATGGGGCCTCACCACATTGCCCAGGCTGGTCTTGAACTCCTGGGCTCAAGCGATCCTCCAGCCTCAGCCTCCCAAAGTGCTTGGATTACAGGCTTGAGCCACCACGCCTGGCTGTGTCATTGCTTTTGAATGATGCTGTTTTATGATACTCTCAAATTAAAAAAAAAAGAAAAATATTTTAAAAAGATTCATGGTATATGAAAATTTGAACGACAAATGATGAATTATGGTTTATTCAAAAGGGCTTATAAACATTTTCCTCATGTATTTAAGTGTTTACTTAGAGATTGCTTAACTGCTTAAAGAAAGAAGCTAGAAAACTAATGCTGAGATTTTAGAAAATAATTTGAGGTGAATCATAAAGCAAATATAGAACGTTTCTAAAATTGTAAAATTATGAAGTCAGTAGATATGATTTTATTTAAAAATTGGTTTGCACATGACTTTTTAGGAACAGTTATTATGTGATGAAAAGTAAGCTTTACATTAACAAGTGCAGTAATTCTACAGGTAGTATCTATGATGGGAATGAAAAGAAAACCCCTGATTATCCAAGAATTGCATTTTAAACACAAATTGGATTTCCTTATAGAGGATCTTTTCTTCCTAATTGATATATCAGTGAAGATAGTTTTGGCTTTAAAATAGATATGATGTTTGGCATAGAATTTAAGGCATTAGCAGAAGAGTTACATTTTGCTCTTTGTTCAGCAAGTATATATTGAGTATCTACAGTGTGTATCATTGTCTTTTAGACACTGGGAACACACCATGGACAGGACACAAAATCTTCACCCTCAGAGAACTTAGATTTCAGTAGATAACAGAGACAATAAATAAATAGTTATAGAAAAATATAAGGTATCGCAATATGTTTGTCTATTTAAAATCAGTCTACCGTCTACCATTAATGAAGATATAATTATACAAGGTAAACAGAAGTGGTTTGGGAATCACTGTTTGTAATTCTCATAAAGGGAAGAAGGTGTTTATCTAATACTTGGATGCAGTTCAACCTTGTTAACACCAGAGGGTATTGTAGACTTCTGGAACAGCTCAATGATCCAAGAACTTCAAGGTGAAAAAATGTATCTCAGAGTTGTCTTTAACATTTCATGCTCTCTAACGACAGATGCAATTGTCAATTTCCCTGTATTTTTTCTTTTACTTAATAAATACAGAATAGTAGCTGAATAGATTTCCTTTATTTTATAAATTATGAAATAACTTTATAAAATAGCAAATTGTAGCCATTTTAAATTATTATGCAGCAAGGTTCAGTTTTATTACTTATGCCAATAAATTTGGAAGCAATTATTATAGAAGAGAGATGATAATAAAATTAGTCATTTTGAAGTAGAAAACAAAGCATGGAGTTTTTTTCATTTTAAATTTGTGCTTGATCCAAATTCTTTTTGAGTTCAATTCTATTTCTTCATCTCCTCTAAAGGACTCTTACATGCAACTGAGTGAAGCCTATAGGGTTGAAAAGTATGACAGATACCTATTAGTTGCTGCAACTATAAAAATAGACTTCCCAAAGTATGTAATATCCTTTGTTCAGTAGGAATTTCTTGGGGCTATTAGAACATACCTTTAGTAACTTGGGGAACTATTTCTTGTAAGTGGATTATCTAACTGGTATCAACAGTGTTATTAATTTCCCCCCCCCCAGATTAGACTATTTAAGGCAATTTTATGTTTTTATTTAATGGAAAGTTGAATTTCACTATTAGGATTAATCTCATCATGATATTAATAAAGTAGGTATAATTAAAGGGATAATAATAGCTACCATTTTAAAGTAACTCTTAGTGCCAGGCATTATGCTAACTATGTCTGTTGCCACTTTTAACTTATTTACCTTCTAATGGTTTCTATTTTAGAGTTTTAATAATGTAAAAATTTAAACATAGAGTAATTTTCTTGGGAATAGGCAAAATTATTAGAAATAATTCTAAATTTCTAATTACTGAAGCTACCCATGTAAGCAATTAAAAATGATGAATTTTGGATTCGGAAATACGGAGTGTTAAAAAAATTTAGTACTGCCTACTCTGTTCCTTTGCTTGACATCTTTACATTGTCTCCTCTATGAAACCTCACCTTACCCCCACCTCACCATGTCAGTATATACTATGACCGGATTGTGCAGTAATCTCTTTCTGTTATTAGATTCACATATTAGTTTTGGTCAGTTTTAATTTTTGCTGACACAGAGTGTGCCCTTTTTAAATAAGTACATTCTGACTCTGGTTTCTGAATGGTTTATTTGTATTTATTTTGTTTTCTGAGTTTTTACTGTGTGAAAAAAATGTTTCATCTCTATTCTGTTCTTGTAAGATCTTAGATGCAAATTTTCTGTCTCATTTCCATAGGACCAGATTTTAAAATTCTGTGCACAGATATTTTCTCTTTCTCCATTACATATGACCAAGGAAATTTATATAAGCTTAGGTATGTTTATGAAAACATTTAAAAATGTTTTTTGTCATTTGCATGTACTTAAGAATGTATAGGAAATAACTTTTTTCAGAAGGCACTGTAAATGAATGATGTTAATTTTATATTTTCCCTTTTTTTTCAGCTAAGTATTTGGAGTCATACTTTCTTTCTAGGGAAAATCATATTCCTACTCTTTCAGCTGGTGTAGATATAACTAATCCTAATATGACTCGCTTACTTAAAAAGGTATCCATATACTAGAATATGCTTTCATTTTTATTTATTTAGTTTTATATTTGAGGATGCTAATTTTTTGAGAACTATTGTGCACTGCTTTGTAGATTCGTCTTCTAAATGAATATCAGAAAGAAGTTCCATCTTTCTGGATTCGTCATCGAGAGAAGTAAGTCCCCTCCCAACATATGCCAGCATAAAACCTAGCAGTGTTACCGCCCCATATACGTTTCAGACAGAAAGAGTAAAGACAGTCTTAATGGACTTACGTGATTGGGAAGGGATTAATAAAATTTTTATTTTTATTTTTCTTAAGCTTGTCATGTTTTATACTTAGCTATGTGAATTACTGTATACAGGTACCACTTTACATCATTTATCACAAGGTAAAAAGGAAATGTAGCATTAGTTTTTTTTTTTTTTAAATGTATCAGTGGTTTGAAGGTCTGCGTTAGGTTCTTATTGGTCTTTACTATTGCATTTTGGACAAGTTCCTTAAATATTCTTTAAACTTTTTCCTTTCAGCTATAAAATTTATTCTAAGTTGTAAGATAATCTGTGAGTCTAAAAAGGAAAGTTAAATTCAGAGATCCAGTGTTGAAGTAGAAAGAACCTGTTGTTAAAGCAGAAACATTGAGTATGAATCCTACTTGTCATTTAATGAAATAGAAAAAATGTTTCTGAAGATTATGTGCTACTTTATCATTCCATGAATATAAAATATACCACCAGAACTATATATGTAATTGTATTTCTTTTTTCCCAAATTTTAAGGTATATGGAAGAAATTGTGGAGAGTACTTTGTCCTTGTTAACAGTTAAACATGATCAAAGCCATGTTGTCTCACAAAAGATTTTGGATCCGATCTACTTTTTTGCATTAGTTGATACCAAGGCTGTGTGGTTCAAAAAGTGGATGGTAAGGAAAAATAGAATATTTTAATACCTTTTAGTGCATTGCTATATCATTTTAATAAATAGTTAATGTTTGAATATTTACTGTGTGCTAAGAGTTCTAATCACTTTTACGTGTGTTAACTCATTTATTTCTTATAAAACTTTACGAGGTTGGTGGTATTAATACCCCCATTTTTCAGATGCAGTAACTGAGATATGGAGAAGTTAACTTGCCCAAGATTTTTTACCTATTAAGTGGCAGAGCCAGAATAGGATTTTAAGTGGTATTTCATTTGAACCTAAGCTGAATAACCTATTCAAAAATCTATTTTTTCTTTAGTGTGAAAGCTTCAAAAATTTTAAGCAAATGTGGTAGAACATAAGGATTCAATATATATTTTTTTCGAGCTTAGGAGATATTTCTGAAAGTATTCTTTCATTTGCCTTCCTCCTGAACCTGAAGTTTGGGGAATGTGTTTAATACCTGAACCTGGCAATTTCTTATGAAGCTGGAACTGAAACTAATATTAAGAGTAGAGAGATCTTTATACTGTTACCTCCCTCAACCTCTGTTGACTAAGAGAGGTCTGTGTTTGTCAATAGCAGCAACAGGACTGGCTTTTATGCTCACATTGTTTTCTCTCTCAATCTGTACTGGGCACCTAGGTACTATATTTCTTGCACTTGAGAAGAGAGGGGCTGGGGCATTCATTTACTCTTCAGCACAGTTTGGATGTTTTCTAGCGATGGTGCTTTGTGCCTTTTGCTAAGTTGTATGATAAATGCCCAATTAACCAGAACACAATTCTGTCTCTAGTGGTTAGCCCTTACCTGGCCTGTCTAGTATGTGATTAATGT
Source organism: Nomascus leucogenys (assembly GCF_006542625.1). NCBI lineage: Eukaryota > Metazoa > Chordata > Mammalia > Primates > Hylobatidae > Nomascus > Nomascus leucogenys. Next base: position 107,609,710 of record NC_044383.1, on the reverse strand, counting down.
TTACTCAATTAAATTAAATTAATTTAAAATGAACCCTTTGTTCCTCACATCTAACAGTTAAAATTTTTTCTTGATTAGCAAATTATATCATTATTTGAGAAAATATGCAAAATATGTAAAAGCTTAAATAAAATTAAATTTTTCTAATTATACAATACAGGGATAACAACTGTTAAGATTTTCTTTCATGTAGATATGTTATATATACTTTTATATTTATCTGTTTAGGTCATCTTTTTTTAACAAAATCAGTCATATTTTACTAACTTTGTAATTAACTTTTTCGTTTGACATACATTCTTATTGCTGGGAGTTGATTCTTAAGAGAACGGGCTACAAATTTATTTAAAAATCACATTCTGAAGTGTGTTCTAATATACATGAAAATTCATTACATCCTCCTGTAATTTTTGCATCTAAGGCAGGACTTGACAGACTTTTTATGTAAAGAGCCAGACCATAAATATTTTTGGCGTTGTGGGCCTACAGTCCCTATTGTAGCTATTCAACCCAATTGTTGTAGCTCCAGAGCATCTATACATAATAGGTAAATGAATGGACTTGACTGTTCCAGTGAATTTTTTTGCAGAATTGGGTCTAGGCAGAATTTGATCTGAGGGCTGTAGTTTGCTGACCCTGGTCTAAAAGATATACTATAAGGATTTCTTTTCAGAACATGGTCAATATTAAAAATAGTTTAATACTATATCGACTTATTTCTCTTAAGTTGGAAAAAGGATTAATAGTTTCTGAAAACATTTTAAGCTACAAGGTTTAAAACACAAGGTTTTGATTAACCTTCGGTTAACCAAAACACAATTTAATCAATGTTTAATTAAAAATTCTATTCCCAGCCAGGTGCAGTGGGTCACGCCTGTAATGCCAGCAATTTGAGAGGCCAAGGTGGGCAGATCACTTGAGGTTGGGAGTTTGAGACCAGCTTGGCCAACATAGCAAAACCTCATCTCTATTTAAAAAGCAAAAAAAGGAAAAAAAAGAAAAACAAAAATCCTCTATTCCCTAGAATTCTGAAAAAGTTTTGACTTGTATTCTTCTGTTTAATATTTTTATTCTTTAAAAAAATTTTTTTTTATTATACTTTAAGTTCTAGGGTACATGTGCAGAATGTGCAGGTTTGTTGCATAGGTATACATGTGCCATGGTGGTTTGCTGCACCCATCAACCCGTCATCTACATTAGGTATTTCTCCTAATGCTATCCCTCCCCTAGCACCCCACCCCCAAACAAGCCCTGGTGTGTGATGTTCCCCTCCCTGTGTCCATGTGTTCTCATTGCTCAACTCCCTCTTATGAGTGAGAACATGCCGTGTTTGGTTTTCTGTTCCTCTGAAAGTTTGCTGAGAATGATGGTTTCCAGCATCATCCATGTCCCTTCAAAGGACACGAACTCATCCTTTTTTATGGCTGCGCAGTATTCCATGGTGTTTATGTGCCACATTTTCTTTATCCAGTCTATCATTGGGCATTTGGGTTGGTTCCAAGTCTATGTTATTGTGAACAGTGCTGCAATAAACATGTGTGCATGTGTCTTTATAGTAGAATGATTTATAATCCTTTGGGTATATACCCAGTAATGGGATTGCTGGGTCAAATGGTATTTCTAGTTCTAGATCCTTGAGGACATCGCCACACTGTCTTCCACAATGGTTGAACTAATTTACACTCCCACCAACAGTGTAAAAGTGTTCCCATTTCTCTACATCCTCTCCAGCATCTGTTGTTTCCTGACCTTTTAATGATCGCCATTCTAACTGATGTGAGATGGTATCTCATTGTGGTTTTGATTTGCATTTCTCCAGTGACCAGTGATGATGAGCATTTTTTCACGTGTCTGTTGGCTGCATAAATGTCTTCTTTTGAGAAGTGTCTGTTTATATCCTTTGCCCACTTTTTGATGGGGTTGTTTGTTTTTTTCTTCTAAATCTGTTTAAGTTCTTTGTGGATTCTGGATATTAGCCCTTTGTCAGATGAATAGATTGCAAAAATTTTCTCCCATTCCATAGGCTGCATGTTCACTCTGATGATAGTTTGTTTTGCTGTGCAGAAGCTCTTTAGTTTAATCAGGTCCCATTTGTCAATTTTGGCTTTTGTTCCATTGCTTTTGGTGTTTTAGTCATGAAGTCTTTGCCTATGCCTATGTCCTGAATGGTATTGCCCAGGTTTTCTTCTAGGGTTTTTATGGTTTTAGAGCTTATGTTTAAGTCTTTAATCCATCTTGAGTTAAGTTTTCCCAACACCATTTATTAAATAGGAAATCCTTTCCCCGTTGCTTGTTTTTGTTAGGTTTGTCAAAGATATATTCTGTTTTTTTTGAGACAGAGTCTCACTCTGTCACCCAGGCTGGAGTGCAGTGGTGCAATCTCAGTTCACTGCAACATCTGCCTCCTGGGTTCAAGCGATTCTTCTGCCTCAGCCTCCTGAGTAGCTGGGACTACAGGTGCACGCCACCACTCCTGGCTAATTTTTATATTTTTAGTAGAGTGGGGTTTCACCATATTGGCCAGTTTGAGACCACACTCGAACTCCTGACCTCGTGATTTGCCCAACTCATCCTCTCAAAGTGCTGGGATTACAGGTGTGAGCCACTGTGCACGGCCAATATTTTTATTCCTAAGTGAAATGAAGAAACTATATTTTGAACACTAATGATATCTTATATAATCCAGCTAAACAATATTTATAGTTTTCCCTGGCTTTGTACAATGCTATGCATTTATGTGTTTTAATTACATCTACATTTTGCTCCAAGGAGAGATTTAAAGCTCTTTTGACACTTTGAATCATTTTTAAATATGGTTGGCAGAAAATGATTAGGGTGCTGTCACTTTGGAGCATTTCAGTGTTGGCAGATTTCTGCACATGTAGACCATACAGTATCCTCTTCAGTATAAGAGTTGTGCTTTTTCAGCAAAAGAAACTACCATCAGAGTGAATAGGCAACCTACAAAATTGGAGAAAATTTTCACAACCTACTCATCTGACAAAGGGCTAATATCCAGAATCTACAATGAACTCAAACAAATTTACAAGAAAAAAACAAACAACCCCATCAAAAAGTGGGCAAAGGACATGAACAGACACTTCTCAAAAGAAGACATTTATGCAGTCAAAAAACACATGAAACGATGCTCATCATCACTGGCCATCAGAGAAATGCAAATCAAAACCACAATGAGATACCATCTCACACCAGTTAGAATGGCCATCATTAAAAAATCAGGAAACAACAGGTGCTGGAGAGGATGTGGAGAAATAGGAACACTTTTACACTGTTGGTGGGACTGTAAACTAGTTCAACCATTGTGGAAGTCAGTGTGGCGATTCCTCAGGGATCTAGAACTAGAAATACCATTTGACCCAGCCATCCCATTACTGGGTATATACCCAAAGGACTATAAATCATGCTGCTATAAAGACACATGCACACATATGTTTATTGCAGCACTATTCACAATAGCAAAGACTTGGAACCAACCCAAATGTCCAACAATGATAGATTGGATTAAGAAAATGTGGCACATATACACCATGGAATACTATGCAGCCATAAAAAATGATGAGTTCATGTCCTTTGCAGGGACATGGATGAAACTGGAAAACATCATTCTCAGTAAACTATCACAAGGACAAAAAACCAAACACCGCATGTTCTCACTTATAGGTGGGAATTGAACAATGGGAACACATGGACACAGGAAGGGGAACATCACACTCCGGGGACTGTTGTGGGGTGGGGGGAGGGGGAGGAATAGCATTAGGAGATATACCTAATGCTGAATGACGAGTTAATGGGTGCAGCACACCAACATGGCTCATGTATACATATGTAACAAACCTGCACATTGTGCACACGTACCCTAAAACTTAAAGTATAATAATAATTAAAAAAAGAACAAAAAAAAAAAAGCCTACATTAAGAGTTTTTAGTAGTAGGTGGCAGTGTGATTGACAAATAGGCCAAAAAATTCTCTAAAATATAATTATTCATGTTTTCTTATAATAAATATTATACAATTATGTATATACATGTAATAAATGTAATTATTCATTAAAAAAAGAGTTGTGCTTTTTAATTTTTTTTTTCCCCACTATGTATCTTTTTTTGGATTGTGTCATAGGTATACTTTTTTGGTGGTGGTTTAAAATAGTTTAGCTTGGAAATTGGACACAATTAATGGATAGAATGTTCTTGTACTGATCAGTCACTAAATGATCTGCAAGTTTTTTGATATGATTTGCATTCTTGTGATTGCTATGCTTCTAATCCAATGCACACATAAACACCTGTCTGTCATTGACTATAATGGTTTAAACCTAAGCTATTGTGTGATTTATGATGTTGTCATTAGAAATGATGCAGGAAAAATAGATTTTGAGTGGCACAGCTTGAGTATTAAATATCATTTCCTTTTAATTTTAGCATGCACATTATAGCAGAACTACAGTATTAAGACTTCTTGAAAAGAAATATAAGTCTCTGGTAAGTCTGTATTTCCATTTTTATGTTGAGAAATAATATCACCAAAATATATATGATGTACTAACTTGACTATGCAAAGTTGTGTGGTGATAATTAATATTGGATAATGAAGCAATTCGCCTTTTATATGATCTTAAACTACCATCCTGTGAAACATAAAGGGATAAAAATAGAGACTTAAAATGAATGCAGTCAGGATAACAATTAGAAAATATGTTTTTTATATATAGTAAATTGGCTTCTATAAATAACAAGCTGGTTTTAGAGAAGCCATATTTTTAAGCAGTAGCATGTAGTTCGATTCAGATCAAGTATTCATAAAGCCATTACTTCTATAATATAGACCCATGTTTTTCAGTGAAAATTACATGGCAAAACTCATAGTGATAAATACTTTTGCATTTTCAGTAATTGGTTTGAGTTATACCAAATGTAGACTTAATATTCTAAAATATGTTACCAAAATCATCTACATTTGTTACTATTAGTAGAACAATGTGTAAGGGTACTGAAAATAATTAAAAAGAAATCAGCAAGTCTAATAAATAATTGACAAAATGAAAAACACAAAATTTATTAAGACATTCAAATGTTATACTGATATAGCTTTGGGTCAATAAACATCTTTTACGTAGTTAGGCAAAACCTTGAGTTTGGAAGTCAGGTGAAGAAAAGATTCCAGAATTGTGATTTTTGGTTGAGTGCAGTATAGCATAAAATGAAGAAAGGAGAACAATAATTATTTTGTGTTTGAGAATCAAGAGAATTGAGCAGCAGAAGAAGAGAGGGATATTGAATAATAGGATGAGAATTTATTTGTAAAGGTAAAATATACTTCAATATTTTTATAGAAATTGAATTTAAATAGGTTTTTCCACATTTGATTTTTCTCTCATTCCCATTTTAAATAAAAATTTGTTGTTGCTTTATGAGCATAGACTGATCTTGCTAGAATAGAGAAAGAAAAAATAAAGAACAGGATGATTTTTCCCCATGGTTTATGTACAGATAATGACTCACTGTTGCTATCACAGAGGCCCCAGTGAAAGTATTTCAAATAAGGTTTTTTATAGATTAATTCTTAAAATTGGTTTCTTATTTGAAAAGTTAACTATACCTTAACTTTTAACCTGCAAACGGAATTATGTCATTATAAATCATCTTAATATTTTATCAACTTAGTCAAATATTTTATTTCATGTATATAGTATGTCAAACTTGTTTGACATTTCAACTTAAACCTCATTTGCACTAAAAAGCTTTCCTACATTTACAAAATATCAAAATATTATTCATATTATATTTATTTTTTTAAAGTAAACTTGGCTCCACTTTTGAAAATAAACATTGGGGAAAATGATGCAAGACCTGCTTATTCCCATTGTATTTTCAGAATCAAGGGTCAAATTTTGTGCATCTGTGATGGAAATTGCAGACCACTCCATCAATTTGTGTTTCTGTTCTATAAGAGATTCTTGTTTAAGAACTTTACTCATAGCAGCCTGTTTAGCATGACCTGCTGATGTATTTCCTTTAGCTTCTCATCAGTGCTCTCTGATGTCTTTTTCTGCAATGATGAAATATCTGTGTTGTACAGTACGGTAGCCACAAGCCACATATGACTGCTGAAAACTTGAAATGAGACTAGAGTAAATGAGAAACTGTATTTTTAATTTTATTTAGTTTTTATTAATTTACATTTAAATAGGCGTGTGGTTGGTGGCTACTGTATTTGTGTGGTTCTATTCTATCTTATGTTTATGACATTTTTAGTAGGTAGCATTAAGCTATCAATTTTTGTATATGCTGTTGGTTTTTTATAGATTTCCCTGAAAAAGTTAAGATAGTCTTTATTCCCATATAATCTGAAAGACATGAACTGGTTAAAAGTTTTGGCTGTCAGCGTAAATATTTAACCTTTAATTTTTAACAATTTGAATCTTGATTCAGTCAACCCCTAAAGGAATGGTTTCTCAAATGGTTTTATGTAGTGCCATTTTTACTGCTCTCTGAAAGTCATTTTAAAAAATGACTTGACGGCATGGTTATTTAAATTCTCCCTTGGTTTTTCCTGTCTTATTGTATTTAACCTTTTTTAAAATTTCTGTCTTAGGGGTTAACAATTAAATGAACTGGCTAGCATATATTTGATAGTATAGGGCAATAAGTATCAAATACAATCCTGAATTTTATAGCAAATTTCTGTCGATTTTCACAGGGGTTAGAAAAATCATTCATTATACTCTCACCTTGACTCTTTAAATTCACCTACTATAGATCTGCTTTCTGCTACTGTGGTTTAAAGGGATGTCATGTAATGTGATTGTTCATGTCCTGAAATTATTCCTTTTCTTTCCTGTGATTGCTACCTTTTCTCAAATAAAGATAGCATGTTTAAGAAAATATAAGGGAAAGATTAGAAGGAAAAGAAGGGAGTGTAAGTAAGTGGATGGTGAAGATAAAGCTGGGTAGTAATGGATGCAAGGAGGGTGGATTTCTAAAGGTTTGAATGAATGAGTCTTTGAGAGAGATTATTTTGGAGACAGTGTTTTGAGTTTTCAATTAAAGAAGCGGACTATTGTTTGTTCTTTTGTCTTCTAATTCTTTAGAGCTTCTCTTAAGTGTATTATTTTATAAATTTTTCCTGTCAAAAGTTTCCTAAAGTGTCAGTTGTTATTTTAATCCACTTCTGTTTTGTTTTTTTGTTAGAAAATGGGTCAAAGTTTCTAGGTAGAGATAGGGGAGAAGTATTGAAGCAAAAAGATGTTTAAGACATTGTATAATAATCCAAGCAAAAGATGATGGAACCATGGAAGAAGAATAAGACAGAATTGGGATAAATGGATGGACTCAAAATACTTTATTTAGAATGTAGGATTTAGAGGACTTTTGAATGAGAAGGTTGTGATTGAGGCCTCAGACAATTGATTAATGTCATTCATTGAGATAAGTAACACAGTGGGAGGCAAATATTTGCTTGAAAAGATAATGATTTTTAGAGTTGGTAGATTTAGTCATATTTGAAATGCAGATTTCTAGGAGGCATGGGTCTGGATCCCTGATGTTTGATTTAGAAAAGACACGTAGATATGGGAGGGGGAGGGGGGTCCCCAAGACAACCCCCAGGTTTGATGATTTGCTAGGAGGATTCATAGGATTCAGCATATAGTTATGCTCTCAGCTATCATTTATAATAATGAAAGGATACAAAGAAAAATCAGCAAAGAGGAAAAAGTTCATTGAGTGAAGTATGGAAGATATGAAAGTATAAGCTTCCAAGAGTCTTTTTCCCACTGGAATCACATAAGACATGCTTAACTCTTTCAGCATTGAATTGCGGCAACTTATGTGAAATGTTATATACCAGGGAAGCTCATTAGAAACTCAGTTGCCTAGTTTTTGTTTTTGAGGAGGGGGTGCTGATCACATAGAAACCCTCTGCCTGGTACATACCAGGGCCCAAGACTCCTAGAAGGAAAGCAGGTATTCCTCATAAATCACATTATTTGTGCAAACATTGTCAGCCATTCTCAGTTCTCAGAATGATGAGAGCCCTCCTGAAATCCAAGTTCCTAGATGCTATCAAAATCTCACCTTGTAAGGAGGCCTTTCTAAAGATAGAAGTCCTGCCATGTTACCTCTTTTCTGCATACAACTGAGGCCATAAGAAAGAATGAGATGGGAAAATCCATTAACTCCTTGATGCTACAATTCTGAACTTGCTTCTTTTCAAACCTTTATTTTTTTCCTATCTAAAGCTTAATTAATCATTCCTTCCACTTGGATTCCATCTGCTTCTTCCTCTGGTTTATTTTTTTTTCTATCAACTATCCCCTTTCTTTCCTACATAGTCAAACTCTTCCTCTCTGTTGGCTTCCCCCAGTAACATTTAAGCATATCCATATCCTTCTAAGCTGAAAAAGAGTTTAATCTTGACTCTAAGATACAGTTGTTGGTCTATTTTTAAAATTTTCCTCAGCTGTCTTTCCTGATAATAAAAATTATGCTAACCACCTTTACTTTTTCACTTCCTTATTCTTTTATTTGGTATAGTCTGGCTTTATTCAGCAAACTCCTCTGAAAGTGATCTTTTCAAGGTCACCAACAACTGCCTTGTTACCAGATTTAACAATTATCACACCATATATCACTGGTGGCTTTTATTTTTTTTTGGGAATTAGGATAAGAGGCCATCGATGGGTAGGCAGGTGCTGAGGAAAGGGGAGAAGGTTTGAAGTCTCTGCTTGTGGAGAATGAGAGGAGGAGTTAGAATGGAGACTAATGGGAGAATCACTGGGTACAGTAGGGGTTGGAGATCATTTTTTATTGTGACTCTTTTCTTTGAATTATGAGATTTTTCTTTATCAGTTTTTAGCATTTCTGGTATTTGAGATGGAAATAAAGACTTGATCCACTTGATATTTTGCTAGCTGGGTAGGAGGAAAAGATTCTAAGGCAAAGGAACTGAACAAGATAGTTTCTAAAGTTATGGCCATGGCCACAGAGTTTTTGCATTTTTCACCATAAAATATAAAGTACATATTTATTTCTGTCTAATGACACCAACATTATAACATTATCATGTTTGTTGGTCTGCAAATATTTTCAGTGTTCACCAGAGTGATGCCATAGTTAAAATGTAATTGAGGAGGCTGAGCTTTAAGGGCTAGAAAGGTACTGTGCTAAATATTTTTCTCAAATATTTCTCCAAAGTATTTTTACAGCTTTGACTAATTTCTTTTAATTCTTGGACTTGAGGGCTGCAAAGTTCTGGAATTAATAACTTATTATTTCATCAGGTAACTACAGCCATTCAACAGTGTGTTCAGTACTTTGAACTGTGTAAGACTAGGAAAGCTGATGAAACTATGGGACATTCAAAGCATTGCAGTAAGTATTATTTCCTCTATTACATACTTTTAAAAATGGTAAATTTTATTAGTAAATAGAGTTTAGTAGGAACTTTTATTTTTTTAATGATTGTTAGTATGGTAAATTAGGTCACTTTTACTAATGATGCTGTAAAATATATTTTACACACTTATAAGATACACTATAATCATTATTTTTTAGAACAGATCTACATTTGAAATTAATGTACAACCATACTGATTCTTATTAGATGCAGTTCTTCAATTCATACTAGGGCATATATCCTAATCTGTTATATTGCAACAATATACAGTCCATTGTTTCCCCTTCAGTAATGTATCAGTCATCTAATCAGGCATATATGCACTTTAATGGGAAAAAAACTTCCATAAAATGTTGTTTTTATTTTTGAACACCCTGTGTCACTCCGTGATCCTTCTTTGCTTATTCTCTGTCTGAGCTAAAATGTCCTGGATGCTTCGTAATCTGGCCCCAATTTCTCGATACGATCTCTTCTCTAGTTATTGATGAATCTTCTCTTAGTCTTTTTTTGCATACCAATGCCTATACAACATTATTTTTACTCCTACTGCCCCATCTGTAATTCCCTACACTAATAGATATTTATCGTGAATGAAGAAACTGTATTTTTTTTTTATTTATTTTTTTAGACAGAGTCTCACTGTATCACCCAGGCTGGAGTGCAGTGGCATGATCTGGGCTCACTGCAACCTCTGCCTCCTGGGTTCAGGCGACTCTGCTGCCTCAGCCTCCCAAGTAGCTGGGAGTACAGGTGCCTGCCACCACATCTGGCTAAGTTTTTGTATTTTTAGTAGAGATGGGGTTTCACTGTGCTGGCCAGGCTGCTCTTGAACTCCTGACCTTGTGATCCACCCACCTTGGCCTCCCAAAGCACTGGGATTACAGGCGTGAGCCACCGTGCCCGGCAGAAACTGTATTTTAAATTTCAAGGCCTCCCTGCCTATTCTGAATTTTTCTTGCTCTCGCTTATATCACACAATTTGCCATGTGAACCTGATAGCTTTTATTGTTCTGTTGTTTTTATGTTGTTTCCTTAAGCATATAGTAAGCTCCTTTGAGAGTATGACGATATCTTATACTTTTCTTCATTCTCAGGTGAATTTCTTTATCTAACTCAAAGCAAGGGAGATGGTGATGGACCAATAATTAATGGGTTTCAAAAGCTAGTGTTTTGTAGGGGAGGAGAAAGTGTAGAAGTTATAATTTGTTCTTCAAGAGAAGGAAAAGGACATATAAGTTCATATGTTATCTCATTTACAAACTTACAGATTTTTCTGATTTCTTGATATTAAAATGTAATATTTAGCTCGTTTCCCCCCATTACTTTCTTAGCCCTTCATGGTTTTGCTCTGTATCTACTAAAGACCTCAGGGTGCTTCGCTGCATTTTTTTTTTTTTTTTTTTTGCCGTGTGTTTAAAAAAATTCTTGCTCATTTCTCTTTCAGAGTTTTCTGCCTGCAGTTGCCCAACTTTAGGTCAATTCAATTCTCTATCTTTTCTGGTACTGAAGAAATTGAGCAGAGAGTATATGACATGGCTTGAGAGTAAATATATATTTTCTAACTTCAGCTGCTCTCTCTCTGTTGCTTTGGAATCCTCCTAGATGTTCTTTCTTTAGCGTTCCATAACAGCTATTACAAGCCCTTGTCAGTCTTATCGAACCTTCTGCTTTGCTCCTGCCCAATTCTCTCTCAGGAGGAGGAGCCCTTACTTACTCTTTCATTAAGAAAGATGGAACTTTCCAGATACGAATTCTCTAAATGTCTTGCTTCTTTGTATGCAAATACATATTTATGTGCCCTAATCAATATTTCCTTTTCTTAGCCTGCAAAGAAGAGATGTTTTGTTTTAGATTGGTGTCTTAATTCTGTTATCTTCTGTGTGTATATGTGTGAATGACAAATACATATTGGGAGATGTCTATATTGTAGAGATTTTAATTTCACTTAGACATGTGCTTGTTAATATGATCTTTTGTAATATTGACTTTTAATTGGTGGAATTAAACAGTAACTAACATTTTCTAATGACTTTCTTCTGCCCTTAATTTTGAAGTTCCTCTTCAGTGGCAGATAAGTCTGGCAGTCTTATGGTATTTATTTTAGAATTGACACTATATGTATACTATTGTTTTCTGAGGCCGCTTTTTAAGATGATTGCTTTTCTTCGGGGATTTATTGTAAAGGATCTTAGGAAACAATAAGGAAAACAAATAATTAAAAAATTTTAGACCAATAGTGTCTCCATTCTAGCCTGTAGCCTTGTTTAATGTCTAGAAGGGAATGAAGACAGGTACTGTAAAATATAATGACACTAAATAAATGTTCTTGTTTGCTTCCCTTTTAAGGAAACAAGCAGAAAACTTTCTACTACTTAGGACAAGAATTACAATATATTTATTTCATTCACTCACTGTGCCTTTTAGGAAGATTATTGATCTATAAACAAGGCAGAAAACTATTTCCTATTAAGCTGAAGAATAAAAAAGGTAAGTACAATTAAGAGAAATAAATTTGTTGAGATATGCTAAGATTTATATATGATGGAGTATTCAAACTTGGAAATTTGGCATGTTCCTTTCTATGGTACGTAGCTACATACCTTTTAGTGTATTGATAGCTTATACACTTCGAAGTATTTGTTTTCTTTTAGTTTTCAGTACGTACTTCTTCCTACATGTATCTTTTTTTTGTTGTTGTTATTATTCCTTCAGCCTTTAGGGATCCAGATGTAGATTTAGAGCTAGAAGACCTTGTTTAAGTTCTCATTCCGTTATAAACTAGCAGTGATCTTTTAGGAAAATCACTTAACCTTTGTTGTTTCAGTTTCTTTATCTGTAAAAATTGAATAGTGAAATCAGTAATATTTGACTTACAGAAATTTTGTGGCCACAGAGAAATGAGGTTTGCAAATACTGTTTTATAAACTGCAAAGCCCTGTGTCATTTTCTATATTACCATATTATTTTCACCCTAAGTCTCATTTACTTTTTCCCTATCAAACTTCAGCACATGCTGTTATTATATACTTAAACTCTTAAGGGAAGTAAAAATGATAACTAAGAATATAGTATATGGCAGGGACCAGCAAACTGCTTTTTGTTTGTTTGTTTGTTTTTGTAAAGCACCACATAGTAAATATTTTGGGCTGTTTTGGCCACATACTGCTTTTGTATATTCTCTCTGTGTGTGTACAAAAAAGAGTTAATGTAGCAGGGCTGAAACGGCTATCCTTAGAAAAGCCTGCTTGCAACGTTGAACCTTAGCTGGGACCTAGGAACTTAGATTTCCTATTATTCCTAGAACTGATGAGTGCCTCAACTGTGCACAGATCACCGCCTAAACTGTATAATGTGATTTATGTGGAGTACCTGGTTTTCTTTTGGGAGTTTAAAATTTTGGCGTGTGCTAGGTAGAGTGTGCTTACATGCTTAGATCCCCCCAAAACCTAAGGGACTGGGTCTCTAATGAGTTTTCTTGGTAGATGACGTTTCACATGTGTTCTCATAACTTGCTGCTGAAATAATTAAGTGTATTCTGTATGACTCAACCAGGAGAGGACACTTAGAAGTTTATGCTGGTTAGCTCTGGACTTCACCCCATGCACTTTTGCCCTTTGATTTTGCTTTGTATCCTTTTATTATAATAAATCATAGCTGTGAATACAATTATATGTTGAATCCTCTGAATCTTCTTAGTGAATCACTGAATCTGGGCATGGTTTTGAGGACCTCTGACACATTTAAAAAATGTAAAATCCATTCTTATCTTGTGAACCTTATAAAATCAGTCCACAATGGCTATAGTTTGCTGACCCCGTTACATAGTATATTTATTTTGAATACTCTTTTATACTGTTTTGTAGCTTTTTTATTTCTCTAAATCTTTTCTTCTCATCGATTGTGAGCTCCTTGAGGAAAGACATTGCCTTATATACATCTCTTGTAGTTCCCATGGTAGTGCCACATAATTCTATGCATAATGAGCACTCAGTAGATAATTGACTTTTAATAAAAGAGCTGTCATTTTATAGGATACTGTTGAACTTTACAGAAATATACTAATGTATACTTGTGATGTTGGTGCAGTATTCAGCTTACATTTATATGTCTATCATCTATAATTTATCATTTTATATTGACTTTTAACATCTACATTTTGGCCTACCAGATATTATAGACCACCTGAAAATTGAGTTTCTAGAATATTCTACTATATTAGCATAGGTCAACATTCACCTTTAAGTTTCACATGTGATTTCACCAGACTGTTTTAATGTAAGCCTCTATAGCAAGAGTTGGTAAATTTTGTCTTTGGGCCACATTTGATCCACTATCTTGTTTGTACACTTGTGAGCTAATAATGGTTTTTATATTTTTAAATTGTTCAAAAAAGGGTATTTTGTGATATGTGAGAAATATACATTAAATTTTAGTGCACACAAAGTTTTATTGGAGAATAGCCATACTCATTCATTTGCATATCATCTACATATACTTAGTGCTACCATGGCAGACTTGAGTATTTGTGACAGAGACCATTTGGCCACAAAATCTAAAATATTTACTCTCTAGTCCTTTAAAGAGAAAGTTTGCTAAGCCCTGTTCTACAGTTTTGTGTAGATAAGTCAGCTGGACCAACTTGGTAAGATGAATTTTACTGCTTCTAATTGAATAAACTCAAATAGCCTTGATCAGATTCATACATCTTCCTAGCATAGGTTTATCTTAAGTGATTGGTTCAAAATAAATGGTAAAACTGTACCTTTACATAGCACCTACAGCATTGCTTGCTTTGCCATGTTTTAATTTGTATGTAACTTGTTCTAGAGGCTTCTATCTCAGATTATAGCTCCCTTCTTCCTGATTGCCTCATAGTCTGTACAAAAACTCAATTGTATAGATGGATGGAAGTTCAGTTAAATTTCTCTAAGTTGAAAGAATATGCTAGAAATTAATTTTCTCTTTATTTTCTTTTTAAAGGTTTGGTATCCCTCATAGATCTACTTGTTCTATTTACCCAACTTATCTATTACTCACCAAGTTGTCCAAAGATGACATCAACTGCCCATTCAGGTAATTCTGTTTCTATTTTAAATAGAGAAATATAAAACATCTAAAAATATTTAAGTATTCTATTGTCTAGATGTTTTGAGTGCCTGACCTACTTTGGTAAGTAGGTTTCATTAAGATACAGTATTAAGAGAAATTACATTTGTCCTGAAGTAAGCCATGAAATTTAATTTTGTTCATTGATATTTTAAGATGTTTCTACTCTACTACTTTTTTATTTAGAATCAGTATCACTGAGAATTTTAATGATGTTCTTTATTAAGATCAAAATGTTCTCAAGACATGATACTGAGGGATATTTGATTGATAGGTCATAATGTGATTTTTTTTCCTGCTATTTTCCATTCTTTATACTTTCTAAAATGTTTTGATCAACTCATTTGTTTTGGCTTACATCCAAAACTTCAGTCTTTTCAAGGTCTTCTTTTATTGAAGAATAAAGAAAAAACCCTTTACGTTTTTCAGAAAAATGCCTTTTAGTTTTATGGCTGTTGACTAGCTTTTAAAAATGTTCTAAAATATTAACATTTAAAAAGTAACTTATATTTTTCCTTTGAGTATCAAGAATAGTTTCCAAAGTAAAACACTTAATCATAAAACACACCAATAATGCATAGACATACAGTGTTCTAAAACTAGGAAATAACCCTAGAATTGCTGACACAAATTCTAAGGCGAACTCAAGTGAATCAAAGAAAAAAATGGTTTTGGCTATATATTAGTGCTATAACATATCTATCAACTGGTAGGTTATTATTCAGTACAGTGTTCACTGTTCAGGTGATGGGTACACCAGAAGCCCAAATCTCACCATTATTCAGTATATCCGTGTAACAAGTATATCCGTGTAACAAGCCGACACATGTACCTTCTGAATCTATTTAAAAAAATATGAAACTAATAGATTTTATCCAAGCAATTATATTAGCCTATTGATCTTCACAGTGGTTCTCAGACTTTTTTCTGTCTTTATAGCATTTACATGTATAAAGAACTAGCTTAGGTCTTCTAACTATATACTCCTACAGCATAGACATCCTTTATGATTAAAATCATCTTTGTTTGTTCTAATTACTTGTTTATATATTGGTTTACCATGATGTGGACTGTTTTTGTCTTATTTACTTTTCTGTTCATAGTTCCTAGTACAGTGTCTGGTATGTATTAGGCACTTAATAAATAGAAGATGATTGGATGAGTGAAAGAATGGCCATATGCTCATCAATAATATCTGTCCTTGTAAACAGGGTTTCTCACTTGGAGCTGGTTGAAAAACCACTGAACTTTCCTTTTCCATTTTCTTTTTGTCAGATATTGACCTGAAGTCAGCATGTTTATTGAGTATGGAATATTGTAACATAAATTAAGAACTTTCATCTTATAATAGTTTCCAAAGTAAAACACTTAATAATAAAACACACCAATAATGCATAGACATACAGTGTCTAAATACTAAAGTATTGTATCTTACTAGGACAGTCTTACATTAAAAACTATTGTTTTGAGGATATTAGATTATATATCTGAAAATTTGTCAATTTATGAAACTGAAAATCATTTAATTCAGTGATGATTCCAACCATGTTACACTTATGTGTATTGTGTTTTCCTGTGTATACTGTATTTTGAAAGAAAATCTAAAAAGTGATCTTTGTTTTCACTGGCTTTATGGTAATACAAGAAGTATACTAGTGTCTATAAAATTTCTGAAAGTTTCCATTCTCTTCTGCTTCCTTTTTCCCATTTTCTTGTTTGAATGTAATTTTCTTGTAGGCTCAATACTTGAATATGTTATTTAAGAAAAATAATAAATATGAGTATGGTAAAAGTGTATTCTAGGGAGAAAAACATGTTTTCTAGGAGGAAAAAAGCTGTACATTTGCTTCAGACCACATCTTTAATATTAAGCAGTAATTTAATGTCGGACAGTAAATAATTTTGTATTCTTGTCTATTGCCATTCATGTTTGTTGTCATTTGCTTACTTTTTATGTTAAGCCAGTTGAGATTCCCCTAAGTCAGGTTATAATTTGGTAATACATCTTCCTTTGGACATTGAGTTGTATGACTCTTGAAGTACTGAATTAACTTTGATGTTGAACTTTTTGGAACAACAACAGCTAACACATAAAATAGTTCTAAGTATTTAATGTTTTGGTATTAAAAAATATTTATTGTTCATTAGAGAATTACTCTCCTGCAAGTATGGTGACTGAAGTTCTATGGATACTCTGTGATCAAAAAGAATGTGCAGTGGAATGCTTATATAACAACATTGTAATAGAGACACTTCTTCAGCCTATTCACAATTTAATGAAAGGAATTGAGGTTGGTATTATTTACTAAGGAGAAAAAGAGTCTCTTACCTGGGTATTAGTGGATATTCAGTGGGAGTTTATTTCTAAGTTTGAAATATTTTATTATGCTGTCCTTCCATATACGAATGTATTTTATGTTGATATATATTTTTATTATTAAATTATAGCTTGTGCAGTTGATTGATTTATTATGATATGCAGAGGGAAAGAACATAGAATATCTAAGTTGTTTTTTAATCAGACTAGATCTGCTGATGCAAATACCTTAGAAAAGTTATTCTGTTAAGAAGTTATTTGTTTTGCAAATCTAATAAATCTCGTAAATGTTTTGTTATTTATTTTATGGCATTGTTATAACTTTTGGAAATGTGATTATTTTCCTTAGTAACCAACTCTGTTTTATATTAAGAAGAACTACTTTAGAGAGAACACTTATATAGAATTCCAATTTGAACAGATGTATATCTCTTTACAGTTTGCACAATATATTCCCTTACATTATATAATTTAATAATCGCAACTGAGGCTGAAATAAGTGACTTGCTCTAGGTCAGACATTTAACAGGTGGCAGAGTTGCTACTGTTACTAGTTTGGGTGTCTGTTCAGTACCTCCCTCTACTTGTATGACTTAAGCTTCTGGGCAGTGATTTTTAAGGCTTATCAATAGGTTAAAAGCTTTTGCTTTTTCATATCTGTTTTGAGGTGTTTTTACTGTTTTCATCTTCCTCTTATGTTCACCCATCAATGGGCTGTCACATACTTTTCTGCTTGTTGCTTGCTAGGTAAACTTGGCAAATGCCAAGTTTTCTGTCCCCTAATTACTTTCTTATATATTCCAGTTATAATAGACAATTTGCACTTTCTAAATAAGGTTATTATATCTCCTTGTGTTTGTATGGTTTTTCTTCACCCTAGAAAATTTTACACTTGGTCCATATGAAACATTCCTCTTTAGACTAGAGTTTATCTTTGAAATTTCCTCCCAGTTCTCCTTTGCAAAGTTAGGTGGGTTTTTTCTCTGTGTTCCCATGTTATGTACTTCTGCAGCTGTACTTACATTATGCTTGAATTATTTATTCTTGACAGTAGCCCTCTGGCACTGACACTCAGTATCTAATTTAAGACAACCAGCATCACCCATTGAACCTCTACTATATCATTAGCTCTCTGCTGGGTACTGCAAATATATAAGTGAATAATACATGTTTATTGCCTTTAAGAAGCCTACTCTAATAGGCAAGGCAGACCTTTAAACAAAAAATATTTAAAATGAGGAATAGAAAGTTTTAAAATACTGTATATATGTATATAGACATGAGAGAATATATATAGTCTCATGTGAGAGAAGGAATGTGTTCTAAGGAGACAAGCTGTTTTAAAAAAGATACTTAATATGAAAAGTGATATACTTTTTGTGCTAAGTAGTATGAATAGTGCTATTCATGCTAAACAGTATGATTAGTAATAATTAGGACTTCTTTAGGTGAATACCTGACTAATCATTAGTTAGGCTGGCCCACTAAATTTATTAGAATGTACTCATTGCAACATTTATGTTTTCAAATGTGTTATAGGTAATATGTATGTTGGCATCCATGCAGGTACAGGTAAATAAGCAGACCCCACAAAGAGCATGAATTATAATACTGTAGATACACCCTAGCATTAACATGGCTGTCTGGTTTTCAGTATGTGCTGCTTTGTGCTGCTTTGGAATATATTGGCAAAGGTATTTTAGGACTTCCATTTGAAAGCAAAAGTGAGCAAAATTGGTTGGTTCAGTCTTTGTTTTCTTATTAGGTGATATTATTGCCTGTTGACCAGCCCATGAATTGGCTATCTCTAGTCGGATGTACATTCATGACGCAAACATGTGTATAGGAGGATGACACCCTTAGAAGGGATGGCAGTGTGTTAGATACCATATATAATGTAATTATATTGGATGCTCATGAGCCCAGTGGGTGGGAAATAAAGGGCAAAGTGGAAATACAAGAGCTACTACATTTGCCAACCAGAATTATATATCAAACTGTAACAAGAGCAGCAATTCTCAATAATTAGTTTGGGTGAAAAAAATTTGTATTTATTTGCTTCATCAGTTGGGCTGGTAAAAGAATATAATCTAATAACACATTTTATTCAGACATATTATTTCACAGCCAAACAAATCATTAAGCTTGTTTTTTCTTGTGGTAATATAACTTTATGGGACTACATACAATCTTCGAATTTTAGTCTGTGATACGTTAGCATGTCATAAAATTATGTGGTTTGTCTTGTTTTGTTTTTAATTTACAGGCATCTCCAAATTGCTCTGAGACAGCTTTAATTCATCTAGCTGGTATTTTGGCAAGAATTGCATCTGTAGAAGAAGGGCTTATTTTACTCCTTTATGGAGCAAATATGAACTCTTCTGAAGAAAGGTATGTGCTATTTTAAATCTGGATAATTATTCCAGGTATAGTTTGGTTTTCTAACAAGCTGCTAATAATATATTAAATGATCTAAAAAAAGTTGGAGTAACCAGGATCATGGACTATGCAGGCAGAGTAGAACTTGACGTCTGTAATTTCAAAATAAGGAGAGTTCACTCTCAATGGGTTTCCTTACCCCCCCATTATGTGCTCCCTTGTATTTTCACTTACAGACTTTTGTCACACATGATTAAGTCAAAACAAAGGCGTGCAAAGAAGCTAGCTATTTTTTTCTTCCTCCTTTAGTTCCTATTTTCTCACTTAACCAATGGTAATATTTCAGTGTTTACACTTCTAGACTTTCTCTGTGCTTATAATTATCCAATGCATCAGACAAACCTACATACAAACAGTCATATTTTTATCTTCTCCTTACAAAAATGGTATTATATTTTATACATTACCCTGCAGCTTGATTTATTTTATAACTATGGGAATTTTCTTAGGTGAATATAGAATGAAACATGATTTTTCATGGCTACATTATACTTTTGTGTATAACTTTACCACAATTTATTCAAACATTTCCCTCTTAGTGAACATCAGATTGTGTCTAGGATTTTTCCCTCCATAAATAACACTGCAATAAATTTTCTTTTTCTTATTTAGCTTGTGATATTACATTAATTGATGTTTGAATGTTGAGCCAGTTTTACATATCTGAAATAAATCCCACTTGTTCATCATGTATAAATCATTCTTAAACTTTGTTAGCTTTCATTTGCTAATATTTATTGAGAATTTTTGCCTCTATGTTCATGAGATATATCAGTCTGTAGAATTTGTAATGTCTTTGTCTGGTTTTGGTATTATTGGAATGGTGACCTCATAATAAATGAGAAGTTATTCTTTCTGTCTTCTGGAGGGTATGACACAGAATTCGTTTAATTTCTTCATAAAATATTTTATAAAATTCACCAGCGAACCAATTTTAGCCTGGTGTTTTCTATTTTGGGAGGTTATTAGTTATTGATTTAATTTCTTTAATAAACAGAGGCCTATTCAGATTGTCTGCTTGCTCTTATGTGAATGTTGGCAAAATATGTCTTTCAAGGAAATGGTCAATTTATCTAAATTATCAAATTTGTGGGCACGGAATTATTCATAATATTTCCTTATCCTCTTAATATCATTGTAATGAGTAGTGATGGCCCCTCTTTCGCTTCTGATGTTGGTAATTTGTGTCTTCTCTTTTTTTTTCTTAGTTAACCTGACTAGAGGCTTATAAATTTTACTGTTCTTTTCAAAAAACTAACTTCTGGTTTTGTTGATTTTTCTCTATTGATTTCATGTTTTTAATTTTATTGATTTCTCTTCTAATTTTTATTTCTTTTCTTCTTACTTTGGATTTAATTTTCTCTTCCTAGTTTTCTATGGTGGAAGCTTAGATGATTAGTTTTAGCTCTTTTCTTCTTTATAATATTTGTACTTTTATATTTGTACTTAATGCTATAAATTTCCCTCTAAACCACATCTTTTCTACATCTCATATTTTTGATAAGTTGTATCTTCATTTTTCATTTAGTTCAAAATATTTTCATTTTCTCTTCAGATTTCTTTTACACTTGTGTGTGTGTGTGTGTTTTTTTTTTTTTTTTGAGATGGAGTCTTGCTCTGTCACCTAGGCTGGAATACAATAGCACGATCTTGGCTCACTGCAAACTCCGCCTTCTGGGTTCAAGTGATTCTAGTGCCTTAACCTCCCAAGTAGCTGGGACTACAGGTGCGTGCCACCATGCCTGGCTAATTTTTTACTTTTATTAGAGATGGGCTTTCACCATGCTGGCCAGGCTGGCCTGGAACTCCTGATCTCAAGTGATTCACCTGCCTCGGCCCCCAAAGTGCTGGGATTACAGGACTGAGCCACTGCTCCCAGCCCTTGTGTTTTTACAGATATGACAGCACACTTTATATCATTTCTAGTTTTTAAAGTTTATTTTATGTTTTATGGCCCAGAAAGTGGCATCTTAGTGAATTATCTGTGTGAATTTATATAATATATATTCTACTATTGTTGGATGTCAATTATATTCAGTTGATTGATGGTACTGTTTGTTTCAACTTTGTCCTTACGGACATCCTGCTGAATCTGTCAATTACTGATAGAGATATGTTGAAATCTCCAGCTATATTAGTGAATTCATCTATTTCTCCCTGCAGTTCTATCAGTTTTTGATTTAAGTATTTTGATGCTTTGTTGTTAGGTGCATACACATTAAGGATTGTTATGTCTTCTTGGAAAATTGACTCCTCTATTATTATTTAATGTTCCTTTTTACCCTTGATAATTTTCCTTGCTTTGAAGTCTGCTTTGTCTGAAAATAATACAGCTACTCCAGCTTTCTTTTGATTATTGTTAGCATGGTATGTCTTTCCTCCATCCTTTGACTTTTAATTTATCTTCATCTTTATGTTTAAAGTGTAAAGTGGGATTTTTATAGAAAATATATAGTTGGGTCTTGACTTTTAATCTACTTTGATAGTCTTTTATTGATTATGACATTAACAATTAATTATTGATATAATTAGATTAATAGTTACCATATTTTTTGCCTTTGTTTTTTTTTTTTTTTTTGTCTTCTACTCTTTTTGCCTTATCTGGCTTTGATTGAGCATTCTGTATGATTTCATTTTATCTCCTCTCTTAGTATATCAATTATACTTTTTTGTCACTCTTTTTAATGGTTGCTATTAAGTTTGTAATATACATTTACAACAGAATTAATGGTAATTGCTAATTATATTGTTTTAGTTGTATTTAGTCCTCTTTCAAATAACACTATATCACTTAACGTCTAGTGCAATGACCCTATAAGAAGTCATTTCCTTCCTTCTGTCCCTTATATCATTTCTGTCAATCATTTACTTTTTCATAAACTATAATCACCAAATACTTTTTTGCAATAATTACTTCGAATAAATTTATCCGTTAGATTTGTTTTTTTGTTGTTGTTATTGTCATTTGTATTTTTTGAGCAAGGTCTCACTCTATTGCCCAGGCTGGAGTGCCGTGGTGCGATCTCGGCTCACTGCAATGTTTGCCTCCCAGGCTCAAGTGATTCTCGTGCTTCAGTCTCCCAAGTAGCTGGGACTATAGGTGTGCACCACCATGCCCGGTTAATTTTTTGTATTTTTAGCAGTGACAGGGTTTCACTATGTTTCCCAGACTGGTCTTGAACTCCTGAGATCAAGCGATCTGCTCACCTTGGCTTCCCCAAGTGCTGGGATTACAGGTGTCAGCCACCTCACCTGGCCTCATTAGATTAATTAACAAGAAAAATAAAGATTTTATGGGTTATCAAATGCTTTATATTGCTAGCCTTTTAAATTTTAGTAAGATAGTCCTGAAAGTGATATTGCTGGGTTAGAGAGTCTGTACATTTTATATCTTATAGATCCTGCCAGATTACTTTTCAAAATAGTTGAATTTTGCCTTCTTGCCAGCAGTCTACGGGAAGTATGAGGTATACCCTCCTTTTTATATTCTTGTCAGGACTGCATAATCAGTTTGTAAATGTTTTGGCAACGTAATGAGTGAAAGATCTTGTTTTGATTTATATTTACTTATTCGATTTATGTTTACTTATTTGATTCATATTTCCTGTGTCATCTCATTGAGTTTGAGCATCTCATTGCTCCTGTGGCAATAGGGTTATTGGCTATTTCCATTTCCTTGACAGTAATGTTCCTTTCCATATCATTTGTCCATTTAAAATTTGATTTATTGTTCGTTGAGTTGTATATGCATACAGTAAACATAAAGATTTATTATAAAAAGTAGCAGTTCCTTTCTTGCTCTCTAGAGACAAGTACTTTCAGCTGTTTTTGATGTTTTCTTTATTGTTTATATTATCAAATAATGTGCATATAATTTCTTTTAGCTTAAGGCTAAATTGTCAATTGTTCACTGACTTACATTGCAACAATTTATCTCTCTTCCCTGCTTTCCCCACCAAACACACAAATAGATATAGGTACCTAGTCCCTTCATTCTCCATCAGTGCAATAGTGTTGTGCAATTGACTTATTTAATGTTTTATTGTATTCACATTATTGTGAATGCTTTTCATAGCTGAGCCATGTGGTATTCTTTTGTTACTTTTCTGTTCTTTCACAATTTTTGCCTTCTTTGGAGATAATAGTTTTTTTTTTGTTGGTTGCTACAATTTTCAATGTACTTAACTTTCACTGCGGTACTAAGCCATCTACATGTTTTTTTCTAATTGACTAAATCCTCTCTCAGCATGTTAAAATACCAAAGTCTGTGAGTTTAATGAAAGGCATCTGTTTTTGAGTCTTCTCACCTACTTTGTTGAGAATGGGTTTCTGCCTCAGTTTTGTGCATAACTTTTACCCTGAAATATATTTTGTCATCATTATGGAGTAGCCTTATTTTTCATTTTTCTTTTTCTGGAAGTTTTTTTTTTTGTCTTTTTTTGGTGTTTAATGATCCGAAATGTTATGACGTTTCTTGATGAAGTTCTACTTTATGTACTTGATGAATGTCTTTTTAAATTGATACATAATAATTGTACATATATTGATGAACATTGTAAATTTGAAGATTCATGCCTTTTAGGGAAAATAGTTGGATTTCTTATCTTCTTTTTTTTTCTTTCTGAAATTCTATTATTTGAACTTGGACATTCTTATCTGTTCTATTTTCTATTCCTTTTAAAATCTTTTTTTCTGGGAATTTTTTTCTGCTTTCGTTTTCTAGCCTTTCTGTTGAAATTGAATTTTTGATTTAAGTTGTGCTTTTTGTTGTTGTTGTTGTTGTTTGTTTGTTTTTGAGACAGTCTCACTCTGTCGCTCAGGCTGGAGTGCAGTGGCATGATCTTGGCTCACTGCAACCTCTGCCTCCTGGGTTCAAGCGATTCTTTTGCCTCAGCCTCCCGAGTAGCGGGGACTACAGGCATGTGCCACCACGCCTGGCTCATTTTTGTATTTTCAGTAGAGATGGGGTTTCACCATATTGGCCAGGCTGATCTCGACCTCCCGACCTCATGATCTGCCCGCCTCAGCCTACTAAACTGCTGAGATTACAGGCATGAGCCACCGTGCCTGGCTTTTTTTTTTTTTTTTTTTTTTTTAATTTAACAGAGTTTAATTGAGCAAAGAACAATTTGTGAATCATGCAGCCTCTTCAGCCAGAGTAGGCTCAGAGAAACACCAGCACAGCCGCATGGTGGAAGATTTATGAACAGAAACAGGAAAGTGATGCAAAGAAAGGGGAAGTGAGGTATAGAAACAGTTGTTTTGGTTACAGCTTGCTGTTTGCATTATTTGAACACAGTTTGAACAGTTGGCCCCCTTTAATTGGCCAGTGGTGATTGGCACAAGAGTAGGTTACAGTCTGTTTATACTTCCATCTAGGTTATAGTTCACTATGTACAGAGAAATGTTTAGGCTGAACTTAAAATATGTAAGCAGGCAGTTTTAGGCCAAACTTGATTCAACAGCTTTTTTTTTCTTGTTTTTTTTTTTTTTTTTTTTTTTTTTTTTTTATTATACTTTAAGTTCTAGGGAACATGTGCACAACATGCAGGTTTGGTACATATGTAAACATGTGCCATGTTGGTGTGCTGCACCCATTAACTCGTCATTTACATTAGGTATATCTCCTAATGCTATACCTCCTCCCTTCTCTCACCCCACGACAAGCCCCAGTGTGTGATGTTCCCCACATGTGTTCATGTGTTCTCATCGTTCAGTTCCCACCTGTGAGTGAGAATATGCAGCATTTGGTTTTCTGTCCTTGTGATAGTTTGCTGAGAATGATGGTTTCCAGCTTCATCCATGTTCCTACAAAGGACATTAACTCATCCTTTATTATGGCTGCATAGTATTCCATGGTGTATATGTGCCACATTTTCTTAATCCATTCTATCATTGATGGATATTTGGGTTGGTTCCAAGTCTTTGCTATTGTGAGTAGTGCCGCAGTAAATATACGTGTGCATATGTCTTTATAGTAGCATGATTTATAATCCTTTGGGTATATACCCAGTAATGGGATGGCTGGGTCAAATGGTATTTCTAGTTCTAGATCCCTGAGGAATCGCCACACTGTCTTCCACAATGGTTGAACCAGTTTATAGTCCCACCAACAGTGTAAAAGTGTTCCTATTTCTCCACATCCTCTCCAGCACTTGTTGTTTCCAGACTTTTTAATGATGGCCATTCTAACTGGTGTGAGATGGTATCTCATTGTGGTTTTGATTTGCGTTTCTCTGATGGCCACTGATGATGAACAGTTTTTCATGTGTCTCTTTGCTGCATAAATGTCTTCTTTTGAGAAGTGTCTGTTCATATCCTTCGTCCACTTTTTGATGGGGTTGTTTGATTTTTTCTTGTAAATTTGTTTAAGTTCTTTGTAGATTCTGGATATTAGCCCTTTGTCAGATGGGTAGATTGTAAAATTTTCTCCCATTCTGTAGGTTGCCTGTTCACTCTGATGGTAGTTTCTTTTGCTGTGCAGAAGCCCTTTAGTTTAATTAGATCCCATTTGTCAATTTTGGCTTTTGTTGCCATTGCTTTTGGTGTTTGAGTCATGAGGTTCTTGCCCATGCTTATGTCCTGAATGGTATTGCCTAGGTTTTCTTCTAGGGTTTTATGGTGTTAGGTCTAACATTTAAGTCTTTAATCCATCTTGAATTAATTTTTGTATAAGGTATAAGGAAGGAATCCAGTTTCAGCTTTCTATATATGGCTAGCCAGTTTTCCCAGCACCATTTATTAAATAGGGAATCCTTTCCCTATTTCTTGTTTTTGTCAGGTTTGTCGAATATCAGATGGTTGTAGATGGGTGGTATTATTTCTGAGGGCTCTGTTCTGTTCCATTGGTCTATAACTCTGTTTTGGTACCAGTACCATGCTGTTTTGGTTACTGTAGCTTTGTAGTAGAGTTTGAAGTTAGGTAGCATGATGACTCCAGCTTTGTTCTTTTGGCTTAGGATTGACGTGGAAATGTGAGCTCTTTTTTGGTTCCATATGAACTTTAAAGTAGTTTTTTCCAATTCTGTGAAGAAAGTCATTGGTAGCTTGATGGGGATGGCATTGAATCTATAAATTACCTTGAGCAGTTTGGCATTTTCACAGTATTGATTCTTCCTACCCATGAGCATGGAATGTTCTTCCATTTGTTTGTGTCCTCTTTTATTTTGTTGAGCAGTGGTTTGTAATTTTCCTTGAAGAGGTCCTTCACATCCTTTGTAAGTTGGATTCCTAGGTATTTTATTCTCTTTGAAGCAATTGTGAATGGGAGTTCACTCATGATTTCTCTCTCTATTTGTCTGTTATTGGTGTGTAGGACTGCTTGTGATTTTTACAGATTGATTTTGTATCTTGAGACTTTGCTGAAGTTGCTTATCAGCTTAAGGAGATTTTGGGCTAAGACGATGGGGTTTTCTGAATATACAATCATGTCATCTGCAAAGAGTGATAATTTGACTTCCTCTTTTCCTAATTGATTACCCTTTGTTTCTTTCTCCTGTCTGATTGCCCTGGCCAGAACTTCTAACACTATGTTGAATAGGAGTGGTGAGAGAGGGCATCCCTGTCTTGTGCCAGTTTTCAAAGGGAATGCTTCCAGTTTTTGCCCATTCAGTATGATATTGGCTGTGGGTTTGTCATAAGTAGCTCTTATTATTTTGAGATACGTCCCTTCAGTACCTATTTTATTGAGAGTTTGTAGCATGAAGGGCTGTTGAATTTTTATTGAAGGCCTTTTCTGCATCTATTGAGATAATCATGTGGTTTTTGTCTTTCATTGTGTTTATGTGATGGATTACGTTCATTAATTTGCATATGTCGAACCAGCCTTGCATCCCAGGGATGAAGCCAACTTGATCGTGGTGGATAAGCTTTTTGATGTGCTGCTGGATTCGGTTTGCCAGTATTTTATTTAGGATTTTTGCATCAATGTTCATTAAGGATATTGGTCTAAAATTCTCTTTTTTTGTTGTGTCTTTGCCAGGCTTTGGTATCAGGATGATGCTGGCCTCATAAAATGATTAGGGAATATTCCCTCTTTTTCTATTGATTGGAATAGTTTCAGAAGGAATGGTACCAGCTCCTCTTTGTACCTCTGGTAGAATTTGGCTGTGAATCAGTCTGGTCCTGGACTTTTTTTGGTTGGTAGGCTATTAATTATTGTCTCAATTTCAGGGCTTGATATTGGTCTATTCAGGGATTTAACTTCTTCCTTGTTTAGTCTTGGGAGGGTGTGTGTGTCCAGGAATTTATCCATTTCTTCTAGATTTTCTAGTTTATTTGGGTAGAGGTGTTGATAGTATTCTCTGATGGTAATTTGTGTTTCTGCGGGATCAGTGGTGATATCCCCTTTATCTTTTTTTAATTGCATCTATTTGATTCTTCTCTGTTTTCTTCTTTATTAGTCTTACTAGCGGTCTATCAATTTTGTTGATCTTTTCAGAAAACCAGCTCTTGGATTCATTGATTTTTTTGAAGGGTTTTTTGTGTCTCTATCTCCTTCAGTTCTGCTCTGATCTTAGTTATTTCTTGCCTTCTGTTAGCTTTTGAATGTGTTTGCTCTTTTTTCTCTAGTTGTTTTAATTGTGATGTTAGGGTGTCCATTTTAGATCTTTCCTGCTTTCTCTTGTGGGCATTTAGTGCTATAAATTTCCCTCTAAACACTGCGTTAAATGTGTCCCAGAGATTCTGGTATGTTGTGTCGTTGTTCTCATTGGTTTCAAAGAACATCTTTATTTCTGCCTTCATTTCGTTATGTAGCCAGTAGTCATTCAGGAGCAGGTTGTGCAGTTTCCAAGTAGTTGCGTGGTTTTGAGTGAGTTTCTTAATCCTGAGTTCCAGTTTGATTGCACTGTGGTCTGAGAGACAGTTTGTTATAATTTCTGTTTTTTTACATTTGCTGAGGAGTGCTTTACTTCCAACTATGTGGTCAGTTTTGGAATAAGTGTGATATGGTGCTGAGAAGAATGTATATTCTGTTGATTTGGGGTGGAGAGTTCTGTAGGTGTCTATTAGGTCTGCTTGGTGCAGAGCTGAGTTCAATTCCTGGATATCCTTGTTAACTTTCTGTCTCATTGATGTGTCTAATGTTGATAGTGGGGTGTTAAAGTCTCCCATTATTATTGTGTGGAAGTCTAAGTCTCTTTATATGTCTCTAAGGACTTGCTTTATGAATCTGGGTGCTCCTGTATTGGGGGCATATGTATTTAGGATAGTTAGCTTTTCTTGTTGAATTGATCCCTTTACCATTATGTAATGGCCTTCTTTGTCTCTTTTGATCTTTGTTGGTTTAAAGTCTGTTTTATCAGAGACTAGGATTGCAACCCATGCTTTTTTTTGTTTTCCATTTGCTTGGTAGACCTTCCTCTATCCCTTTATTTTAAGCCTATGTGTGTCTCTGCACGTGAGATGGGTCTCCTGAATACAGCACACTGATGGGCCTTGACTCTTTTTCCAATTTGCTAGTCTGTGTCTTTTAATTGGAGCATTTAGTCCATTTACATTTAAGGTAAATATTGTTATTTGTGAATTTGATCCTGTCATTATGATGTTAGCTGGTTATTTTGCTCGTTAGTTGATGCAGTTTCTACCTAGCCTTGATGGTCTTTACGATTTGGAATTTTTTTGCAGTGGCTGGTACCGGTTGTTCCTTTCCATGTTTGTGCTTCCTTCAGGAGCTCTTGTATGGCAGGCCTGGTGGTGACAGAATCTCTCAGCATTTGCTTGCCTGTAAAGAATTTTATTTCTCCTTCACTTATGAAGCTCAGTTTGGCTGGATATGAAATTCCGGGTTGAAAATTCTTTTCTTTAAGAATGTTGAATATTGGCCTCCACTCTCTTCTGGCTTGTAGAGTTTCTGCCGAGAGATCAGCTATTAGTCTCATGGGCTTCCCTTTGTGGGTAACCCGACCTTTCTGTCTGGCTGCCCTTAACATTTTTTCCTTCATTTCAACTTTGGTGAATCTTACAATTATGTGTCTTGGAGTTGCTCTTCTCGAGGAGTATCTTTGTGGCATTCTCTGTATTTCCTGAATTCGAATGTTGGCCTGCCTTGCTAGGTTGGGGAATATCCTGCAGGATGTTTTCCAACTTGGTTCCATTCTCCCCGTCACTTTCAGGTACACCAATCAGATGTAGATTTGCTCTTTTCACATAGTCCCATGTTTCTTGGAGGCTTTGTTTGTTCCTTTTTATTCTTTTTTCTCGAAACTTCTCTTCTCACTTCATTTCATTCATTTGATCTTCAATCACTGATACCCTTTCTTCCACTTGATCGAATCGGCTACAGAAGTTTGTGCATGTGTCACGTAGTTCTCCTGCCATGGTTTTCAGTTCCATCAGGTCATTTAAGGTCATCTCTATGCTGTTTATTCTAGTTAGCCATTGGTCTAATCTTTTTTCAAGGTTTTTAGCTTCTTTGTGTTGGGTTCTCACATCCTCCTTTGCTCGGAGAAATTTGTTATTACTGATCATCTGAAGCCTTCTTCTCTCAGGTTTTCAAAGTCATTTTTCGTCCAACTTTGTTCTGTTGCTGGCGAGGAGTTGCGTTCCTTTGAAGGAGAAGAGTCGCTCTGATGTTTAGAATTTTCAGCTTTTCTGCTCTGGTTTCTCCCATCTTTGTGGTTTTATCTACCTTTGGTCTTTGATGATGGTGAGGTACTGATGGGGTTTTGGTGTGGATGTCCTTTCCGTTTGTTAGTTTTCCTTCTAACAGTCAGGACCCTCAGCTACAGGTCTGTTGGAGTTTGCTGGAGGTCCACTCCAGACCCTCTTTGCCTGGGTATCACCAGTGGAGGCTGCAGAACAGCAAATATTGCAGAATGGCAAATGTTGCTGCCTGATCCTTCCACTGGAAGCTTCGTCTCAGAGGGGCACCTGGTTGTATGAGGTGTCAGTTGGCCCATACTGGGAGGTGTCTCCCAGTTAGGCTACTCTGGGTTCAGGGACCCATTTTCGGAGGCAGTCTGTCCATTCTCAGATCTCAAACTCCGTGCTGGGAGAACCACTACTTTCTTCTAAGCTGTCAGACAGGGACGTTTAAGTCTGTAAAAGTTTCTGCTGCCTTTTGTTCAGTTATGCCCTGCCCCCAGAGGTGGAGTCTACAGAGGCTGGCAGGCCTCCTTAAGCTGCAATGGGGTCCAGTTCGAGCTTCCTGGCTTCTTTGTTTACCTACTCAAGCCTCAGCAATGGCAGACGCCCCTCTTCCAGCCTCGCTTTCACCTTGCAGTTCAATCTCAAACTGCTGTGCTAGCCGTGAGCTAGGCTCCGTGGGCGTGGGACCCTCTGAGCCAGGTGCAGGATATAATCTACTGGTGTGCCGTTTGCTAAGACTGTTGGAAAAGCACAGTATTAGGTTGGGAGTGTCCCAATTTTCCGGGTACTGTCTCTCATGACTTCCCTTGGCTAGGAAAGCGAATTCCCCAACCTCTTGTGCTTCCCTTTTGAGGTGATGCCCTGCCCTGCTTCAGCTCACACTCCGTGGGCTGCGCCCAGTGTCTGACAATTCCCGGTGAGGTGAACTCCGTACCTCAGTTTGAAATGCAGAAATCATTCATCTTCTGTGTTGTTCACACTGGGAGCTGTAGACTGGAGCTGTTCCTATTCGGCCATCTTTGAAACTTCTGCCTCCACTGCCCCCCACCCCCCGCCCTTTTTTTTTTTAGAAGAGCACATTGTTATTTTAGCATCCTATTTTTTTTTTAATTTTATTTTGTGTTCTGGGACACATGTGCAGAACGTGCATGTTTGTTACATAGGTACATGTGTGCCCATGGTGGTTTGCTGCACATATCAACCTGTCACTTAGGCATTAAGCCCTGCATGCATTAGCCGTTTGTCCTGATACTCTTCCTCCCCTTGCTCCTTTCCCACCGACAGGCCCCGGCATGTGTTCTTCCCTCTCTGTGTCCATGTGTTCTCATTTTTCAGCTCCCACTTATGAGTGAGAACATGTGGTATTTGGTTTTCTGTTTCTGTGTTAGTTTGCTGAGGATGATGGTTTCCAGCTTCATCCATCTCCCTGCAAAGGACATGAACTCATTCATTTTTATGGCTGCATAGTATTCCATGGTGTGTATGTGCCACATTTTCTT
Organism: Nomascus leucogenys; assembly: GCF_006542625.1. Classification (NCBI taxonomy): domain Eukaryota; kingdom Metazoa; phylum Chordata; class Mammalia; order Primates; family Hylobatidae; genus Nomascus; species Nomascus leucogenys. Next base: position 107,578,344 of record NC_044383.1, on the reverse strand, counting down.
ATCCAGTTTATAATTAATAAGCATTTGGGTTGGTTCCACATCTTTGCTATTGTGAATAGTGCTGCAGTAAACATACGTGTGAATGTATCTTTATAATAGAATGATTTATATTCCTTTGGGTATGTACCCAGTAGTGGGATTGCTGGCTCAAATGATATTCCTGCTTCTAGATCCTTGAGGAATCGCCACACTGTCAAAAATGGTTGAACTAATTTACATTCCCGCCAACAGTGTAAAAGTGTTCCTATTTTGCCACATGCTGTCCAGCATCTATTTTTTCTTAACTTTTTAATAATTGCCATTCTGACTGGCATGAGATGTTATCTCACTGTGGTTTTGATTTGCATTTCTCTAATGATCAGTAATGTTGAGCTTTTTTTCATAAGTTTGTTGGCTGCATAAATGTCTTCTTTTGAGAAGTGTCCATTCATGTCCTTTAGCCACTTTTTGATGGGTTTATTTTTTCTTGTAAATTTGTTTAAGTTCCTTGTAAATTCTGGGTATTAGACGTTTGTCAGATGGGTACATTGCAAAAATTTTCTCCTATTTTGCAGGTTGCCTGTTCATGCTGATAATAGTTTCTTTTGCTATGGAGAAGCTCTTTAGTTTAATTAGATCTTACTTATCAGTTTTAGCTTTTGTTGAAATTGCTTTTTGCGATTTCATCATAAAATCTTTGCCCATGCCTATGTCCTGAATGGTATTGTCTAGATTTTCTTCTATGATTTTTATGGTTTTGAGTTTTGCATTTAAGTCTTTAATCCATTTTGAGTTAATTTTTGTATAAGGTGCAAGGGAAGGCATCCATTTTCAGTTTTCTGCATGTGGTTAGCCAGTTTTCCCAGCACCATTTATTAAATAGTGATTCCTTTCCCCATTGCTTGTTTTTGTCAGGTTTGTCGAAGATCAGATGGTTGTAGATGTAGTCTTATTTCTGAGGCCTCTATTCTTTTCCATTGGTCTATATCTCTGTTTTTGTACCAGTACCATGCAGTTTTGGTTACTGTAGTCTTTTAGTATAGTTTGAAGTCAGGTAGCATGACACCTCCAGATTTGTTCTTTTTGTTTAGGATTGACTTGGCTATATGGACTCTTTTTTTTTTGATTCCATATACATTTTTTTTAAGCAGTTTTTTTCTAATTCTGTGAAGAATGTCAATGGTAGTTTGATGGGAATATCATTGAATCTATGATTTATTTTGGGCAGTATGGCCATTTTCACGATATTGATTCTTCATATCCATGAGGATAGAATGTTTTTCCATTTGTTGATGTCCTCTCTTATTTCCTTGAGCAGTGGTTTATAGTTTGCTTTGAAGACTTCCTTCACGTCCCCTGTTAGCTGTATTCCCAGGTATTTTATTCTTTTTGTAGCAATTGTGAATGGGAGTTCATTCATGATTTGGCTCTCTGTTTGTCTGTTGTTGATGTATAGTAATGGTTCTGATTTTTGCACATTGATTTTGTATACTGAGACTTTGCTGAAGTTGCTTGTCAGCTTAAGGAGCTTTTGGGCTGACATGATAGGGTTTTCTTTTTTTTTTTTTTTTGAGATGGAGTCTTGCTCTGTTGCCCAGGCTAGAGTGCAGTGGCGTGATCTCTGCTCACTTCAAGCTCTGCCTCCCAGGTTCATGCCAGTCTCCTGCCTCAGCCTCCCCAGTAGCTGAGACTACAGGCACACGCCGCCACACCTGGCTAATTTTTTTTGTATTTTTAGTAGAGGCGGGGTTTCACCATGTTAGCCAGGATGTTCTGGATCTCCTGACCTCGTGATCTGCCCACCTCAGCCTCTCAAAGTGCTGGGATTACAGGCGTGAGCCACCTTGCCCGGCCGAGGTTTTCTAAATATAGGACCATGTCATCTGCAAACAGAGACAATTTGACTTCCTCTCTTCCTATTTGAATATCCTTTATTTGTTTCTATTGCCTGATTGCCCTGGCCAGAACTTCCAATACTATGTTGAATAGGAGTGGTGAATCTTTTGCTGGTTTTCAAAGGGAGTGCTTCTAGCTTTTGCCCATTCGTTATAATATTGTCTGTAAGTTTGTCATAAATAGCTCTTATTATTTTGAGATATGTTCCATCAATACCTAGTTTATTGAGAGTTTTTAGCATGAAGGAGTGTTGAATTTTATCAAGGCATTTTCTGCATCTATTGAGGTAATCATGGTTTTTGTCATTGGTTCTGTTTATGTGATTTGCGTATGTTGAACCAGCCTTGCATCCCAGGGATGAAGCCAACTTGATCATGGTGGATAAGCTTTTTGATGTGCTGCTGGATTTGGTTTGTCAGTATTTTATTGAGGATTTTCACATTGATGTTCATTAGGGATATTGGCCTGAAGTTTTCTTTTTTTGTTGTGTCTCTGCTAGATTTTGGTATCAGGATGATGCTGGCCTCATAAAATGAGTTAGGGAGGAGTCCCTTCCTTTTAATTGTTTGGAATAGTTTTAGCAGGAATGGTACCAGCTCCTCTTTGTACCTGTGGTAGAATCTGGCTGTGAATCCATTTGGTCCTAGGCTTTTTTTAGTTGCTAGGCTATGTATTACTGCCTCAATTTCAGAGCTTGTTATTGTTCTATTCAAGGATTTGACTTCTTCTTGGGAGGGTGTATGTGTCCAGGAATTTATCCATTTCTTCTAGATTTTCTAGTTTATTTATGCAGAGGTGTTTGTAGTATTATCTGATGGTAGTTTTTATTTCTATGGGGTCGGTGGTGATATCCCTTTTATCATTTTTTATTGTTTCTATTTTATTCTCTCTTTTCTTCTTTATTAATCTAACTAGTGGTCTATTTTATTTTTTCAAGAAAACAGCTCCTGGATTCATTGATTTTTTTTGAAGGATTTTCATGTTTGTCTCTCCATTTCCGCTGTGTTCTTAGTTATTTCTTGTCTTCTGCTAGCTTTTGTATTTGTTTGTTCTTGCTTCTCTAGTTCCTTTAGTTTTGGTGTTATGGTGTCGATTTGAGATCTTTCTAGCTTTCTGATGTGGGCATTTAGTGCTATAAATTTTCCTCTTAACACTGCTTTAGCTGTGTCCCAGTGATTTTGGTATGTTGTCTCTTTGTTTTCATTGGCTTCAAAGAAATTCTTGATTTCTGCCTTATTTTCATTATTTACCTAGGAGTCATTCAGGAGCAGGTTGTTCAATTTTGATGTAGTTGTGTGATTTTGGGTGAGTTTCTTAATCTTGAGTTTTGCACTGTGGTTTTAGAGACTGTTTATAATGATTTCATTTCTTTTGCATTTGCTGAGGAGTGTTTTAATTCCAATTATGTGGTTGATTTTAGAGTAAGTGCCATGTGGCACTGAGAAGATTGTATATTCTGTTGTTTTGGGGTGGAGAGTTCTGTAGATATCTGTTAGGTCCTCTTGACCCAGAGCTGAGTTCAAATCCTGAGTATCATTGTTAATTTGCTGTCTCGTTAATATCCCACTGTCTAATATTGTCAGTGGGGTATTGAAGTCTCCTACTATTGTTGTGTGGTAGTCTAAGTCACTTTTAGGTCTTTAAAAACTTGTTTTATAAAGCTGGGTGCTCCTATAATGGGTGCATATATATTTAGGATAGTTAGCTCTTGTTGTTGAATTGATCCCTTGTTGTTGAATTGATCCCTTTACTATTATGTAATGTCCTTCTTTGTCTTTTTTGATCTTTGTTGGTTTAAAGTCTGTTTTGTCAGAAACTAGTGTTGAAACCCCTGCTTTTTTTCTGCTTTCCATTTGCTAGGTAGACTTACCTCTATCTTTTTTTGTGTGTGTGTGTGCCTATGTGTATCTTTGCACATGAGATGAGGCTCTTGAATATAGCACACTGATTGGTCTTGACTCTTTATCCAATTTTCCAGTCTGTGTCTTTTAATTGGAGCAGTTAGCCCATTTACATTGTAGGTTAATATTGTTATGTGTGAATTTGATCCTGTCATCATGATGCCAGCTGGTTATTTTGCACACTAGTTAATCCAGTTTCTTCACAATGTCATTGGTCTTTGTAGTTTGGTGTGTTTTTTTCAGTGGCTGATACTGGTTTTTCCTCTCCCTATTTAGTGCTTCCTTCAGGAGCTCTTGCAAGGCAGGCCTGGTGGTGATGAACTCCCTTAGCATTTGATTGTCTATAAATGATTTTATTTATCCTTCACTTATGAAGCTTAGTTTGGCCAGATATGAAATTCTGGGTTGAAAATTTTTTTCTTTAAGAAGTTGAATGGCTAGGTGCCATAGCTCATGCCTGTAATCCTAGCACTGCACTTTGGGAGGCTGAGGCAGGCAGATCACCTGAGGTCAGGCGTTCGACACCAGCCTGGCCAACATGGTGAAACTCCGTCTCTACTAAAAATAGAAAAATTCGCCTGTTATGGTGGCACATGCCTATAGTTCCAGCTACTCAGGAGGCTGAGGCAAGAGAATCGCTTGATCCTGGGAGGAGGAGGTTGCAGTGGGTTGAGATCACGCCACTGCACTCCAGCCTGGGTGACAGAGTGAGACTCTGTCTCAAAAAAAAAAAAGAAAAAGTATTTAATATTGGCCTCCATTCTCTTCTGTCTTGCAGATTTTTTGCTGAGATATATGCTGTTAGTCTGATGGGCTTCCCTTTGTAGGTGACCTGGCGTTTCTCTCTGGCTGCCCTTAACATTTTTTCTTTCATTTCAACCTTGGAGAATCTGATGATTATATGTCTTGTGGTTGATCTTCTTGTGGAGTATCTTAGTGGGGTTCTCTGTATTTCCTGAATTTGAATGTTGGCCTGTCCTGCTAGGTTGGGGAAGTTCTCCTGGATGATATCCTGAAGTGTGTTTTCCAACTTGGTTCCATTCTTCCCGTTTCTTTTAGATACTCCAGTCAGTCATAGGTTCGGTCTTTTTACGTAGTCCCGTAATTCTTGTAGGTTTTGTACATTACTTCTTACTCTTTTTTCTCTAAGCCTGCCTTATTTCAGCAAGATAGTCTTCAAACTCTGATATTCTTTCTTCCACTTGATTGATTTGGTTATTGATTCTTGTGTATGATTCACAGAGTTCTCGTGTTGTGTTTTTCAACTCCATCAGGTCATTTATGTTCCTCTCTAAACTGGTTATTCCAGTTAGCAGCTCCTGTAACCTAGTATCATGGTTCTAGGCATCTTTGCAATGGGTTAGAACATGCTCCTTTACCTCATTGAAGTTTGTTATTACCTACCTTCTGAAGCTCACTTCTGTCAATTCATCCATCTCATCCTCTGTCCAGTTCTGTGCCCTTGCTGGAGAGGTGTTCCGATCATTTGGAGGAAAAGAGACAATCTGGCCTTTTTGGTTTTCAGCGTTTTTTTCATTAATTCTTTCACATCTTCATGAGTTTGTTTACTTTGGATTTTTGAGGCTGCTGACCTTTGGATGAGGTTTTTTTGAGGATTTTTTTCATTGATGCTGTTGTTGTTGCTTTCTGTTTGTTTTTCTTTCAATAGTCAGGTCCCTCTTCTGTAGGGCTGCTGTGGTTTGCTGGCGGTTCACTTCAGGCCCTATTCGTCTGGTTTGCTTCCATGCCTGGAGATGTCACCTGAGGAGACTGGAGAACAGCAAAGATGGGTGTCGGGCTCTTTCCTCTGGGATCTCTGACCTTGAGGGGCACCAACCTGATGCCAGTAGGAATGCCCCTGTATAGGGTGTCTGGTGACCCCTTTTGGGGTGTGTCACCCAGTTGGGGGGCATGGGAATCAGGACCCATTTAATGAAGCACTTTGACTGCTCCTTGGCAGAGGGTGTGCTGCACTGGGGGGAAACCAACTCTTCTGGGCTGCCCAGATTCCTCAGAGCTAGCAGGAGGAAAGACTAAGTCTGCTGTTCCATGGAGACTACAGTCACCACTTCTTCTAGGGGCTCAGGCCAGGGAGATCAGACTTCTGTCCCTGAGCCGCTGGCTGGAGTTGTTGGAGTTCCTGTAGGGAGGCCCCACCCAGTGAGGAGGGTTGGGTCAGCGTCTGGTCTGAAGAGGCAGTCTGGCCAAGATCTGCCACAGCTGGTGTGCTGTGCTGTGGGGAATACCTCTTGGGACCAAGCCATTCAGCCTCCCTAGCGCTAGCAGGGAAAAGCACGGCCTGGAGCTATAGTGATAGCTGCAGCCCTTCACCGCTGGGAGCTTAGTGTCTTAGGTAGCTAGCCGCAGCAGTGTTGTCTCTGCCTCTCCCCCAGGGTTCTCAGATGGCTTAGACAGCAGGTAGCAGCAGTGGTGGCTGCCGCTCTTCCCCCTAGGAGCTCAGACAGCTTAGACAGCAATCAGCAGCAGCAGTGGTCATGGCCACCCCTCCCTCCAGGAACTCAGCAGGCTGACGACGATTCCAGCCGAGTGGCTGTTGAGAATCTGCATGGCTCCGTGGTTAGGACCGAAGGCCTCAGTGGAGTGGGCTCACCAGTGGGATCTTCTGAACCATGGGTAGCACAGTTCCATGGCAAAGCACAGCTTCCCAGGCTGGGTAACATGCTCACTCACCGCCCCATTTGGCTGAGGGGAGGGGGCTCCCCTGCCCTGTGTAGATCTAAGGTGGGCCGCCACACCACCTTGCTCTTCCTTCGTCTCCATAGGTCATGCCAGCCTCCTAGTCAGTCCTAATGATAAAACCTGGATACCTTGGTTGCCAGTGCAGGATTCACATGCTGTTTTGGTTCTTTTCAGTGGGAGCCTCTGATGGTTGCTGCTTCTAGTTGGCCATATGCCTCCTGCCCCCGTTTTTTTTTGAGTATAGTAAGTTCTTTTTACCTACATAAAGATAATAAAGTTTTAATCTGGCATATTTTCTTTTTTCCTTCTAAATTGCTTTCTGTATCTGTTATCATGGTCTCTATCTTTTAAATTGGAGGTTTATTCAAATATTTGAAAGCCAGTAAAAAGATGCTTGGAAATGATACAAGAAAGTGGGACTTGTAATTTGTGGTCTTTACTTTAGTGGGCCCTTTCTGTGGCATTTTGTTTGGGAACCCCTAATGTTATTATATTTGGTTTTTCCTTTGTTCTTATGGGATTCCATAGAGAAACTTCTTACTGTTAGCTGCCTGAGGAATATAAGCCTAGTGGGAGAAGAAGGCTGGGTGGAAATGGTGATGCATCTCAAGTGTTAGTATATAAACTTTGATTGAATCCTGTGATACCCTCTGTTGTCTTCTCTTTCATGAGCTCTGCCTACCTTCCAAGAAGCACACTGGGTTAGCTGCATGAAATGCGGAAGGGAATCTGGAGGTCAGACTCCTCTGAAAGACTGGCTTTCAGGCAGCTCTTCTGTTTTCAATTTCACTTTTACCCCCCAATTTAGAGATATTTGTTACCACCAATTCCTGTGTTTTTTTGAGAGGTTCTGTAAGATGAATCAGGTTTATTCTGTTTTTCACATTGTGGCTGATAATTGAGGTTTTTCTGTGTCCTGAATTACTGCTTGTTATTTTGATTTCCAGGTTCTAAAATTTTACTACGACATCTTTTCCATTCTTCTTGTCTTTGGGGGTTTTATTGCCTACTGGAAAATCCTTTTACTTTTGAATTTTAGTATTTATGGAGGGAGCAGTGAATGTATATGTTCAGTCTGCCATATTTAACTAGGATCTTTATTAATAACAACTTTATTTTAAATTAGGAAGACTAATTCTTTGTCATGAGTTCCAAGACTTCTTTTTATTGTCTACCACTTAACGCTATTTAAGTTTTTTTTTCTATATAGATATTATTAATTTACATGTAGTCAAATTTTTCCCAATCATTATCTTTGTGAGATCTGGGTTCTTTTTTTTTTTTTTGAGATGGAGTCTTGCTTTGTCACCCAGCCTGGAGTGCAGTGGTGCAATCTCGGCTCACTGCAAACTCCGCCTCCCAGGTTCACGACATTCTCCTGCCTCAGCCTCCTCAGTAGCTGGGACTACAGGTGCCCGCCACCACACATATTTTTAGTAGAGATGGGGTTTTGCCATGTTAGCCAGGATGGTCTTGATCTCCTGACCTCGTGATCCGCCCACCTTGGCCTCCCAAAGTGCTGGGATTACAGGCGTGAGTCACCGTGCCTGGCCTCTTTTTTTTTGTTTTGTTTTGAGATGGAGTCTCACTCTGCCGCCCAAGTTGAAGTGCAGTTGCGTGATCTCTGTTCACTGCAACCTCCACCTCCCAGGTTCAAGCAATTCTCTTGCCTCAGCCTACAGAGTAGCTGAGGCTATAGGTGTGCGCCACCGTTCTGGGCTAATTTTTGTATTTTTAGTAGAGATGGAGTTTTGCCATGTTGTCCAGGCTGGTCTCGAACTCCTGACCTCAAGTGATCCACCTGACTTGGCCTCCCAAAGTGCTAGGATTATAGTCATGAACCACTGCATCTGGCTCGCTCACTTGCTTGCTTGCTTGCTTGCTTGCTTGCTTGCTTGCTTGCTTTCTTTCTTTCTTTCTTTCTTTCTTTCTTTCTTTCTCTCTCTCTCTTCCTTCCTTCCTTCTTCCTTCCTTTCTCCCTTCCTTTTTTTAATATTAAAGAAAGTCTCCCTCACATTGAAGTTAAAGAGATAAGGCATAAAATATTAGATTTTCTTCTGAATCTTCATTGTCCAGTTAAAAGTATAGATTCTGATTATTTATATTAATGGAAGACTGGATTCATCTCAAAAGTTCACTAACGAGAGGCTAGTTGATTGAATTATATTTACACAGTGGAGCACTGAGCTGTCTATAAAAGGGAATCTTTTTGTGTATTTCTGTGGAGTTATTTTCAGGATATGTTGTTAAGTGAATAAAGGAAAACAGAAGAATGTTAATAGAATGCTACCTTTTGTATGGTACAAAGAAATATGAATGATCATATGTGTTTATATTTTTAGAAGAGAATGATGAATGGACAAAGTGAAAACTAATGAAAATGGTTACTTTTAGGAGGGGGAGAGAAAAATGTGGAGAAACAGATATGGAAACAAGATATTTAGGATTATACCTTGATTATACCTAGATTTGACTTTGGACTTTGCTGTTTACATATTAAATGTAAAAAAAAAAAAAAAAAAGCCGGGCACGGTGGCTCACGCCTGTAATCCCAGCACTTTGAGGAGGCCGAGGCAGGTGGATCACGAGGTCAGGAGATCGAGACCATTCTGGCTAACACGGTGAAACCTCGTCTCTACTAAAAATACAAAAAATTAGCCGAGCGTGGTGGCAGGCGCCTGTAGTCCCAGCTACTGGGGAGGCTGAGGCAGGAGAATGCTGCGAACCAGGGAGGCGGAACTTGCAGTGAGCCAAGATGGTGCCACTGCACTCCAGCCTGGGTGACAGAGCGAGACTCTGTCTCAAAAGAAAAAGAATGAAGCCACAATAATTGAAAGCTGCAAACAAAGGGATTAGTAAATTTAAATATCAATCAAGTTAGTGACATATTCGTGCAGAGAAAAGAATTACTTCGAATAATCTAATTTTGTTTGAAAATTTCCAGTGGGATATATTCTAAGGTTAAAAAAAATCCTCAAAGTAATCTTAAACTGCATTTAGTATTTGTTTAGAAGTAATATTGCTGTTGCTGTTTTGAAATTGTTATACATAATTATAACATAGAGCAAATAAGTAATTATAGTAATGTCATAAGGAACTAAGATTTTCAATATAAGAGAAAAAGATAAAAGTATAAAGTAGTTAAATAAGAAACCTGAATCTTCAATTCATAATAGAAATAAAATTATGAACTTATTTTTTCTCTTAAGTTATATTTTTCCCAGCACTATCACTGGAATAGTAGCAACTACTTCACTGTGAGCTATTATCTGTATTGTCTAAGTATCTTTTTGTTCTAAAAAGAGACAGGAGTGGCTGATTCTGGGTCTGTGCCAGGAAGTGTGGAGGATGATCCTGGGATATCTTACCATTTCAGAACCTATCTAAGACCAATGGGATAGTGTCAAAAGTACCCCAGAGCCAACCAGAAGGGGCCTCCTACTGGCTTAAGATGGATAATTTGAGAATAAGACAAATAATGACTGCAATGGATTGACATATATAAAGTATATAAAAAATACATGGGTTTGAAAAGGCACTGAAATAGAAAACAAACAAAAAATAAACTTTATCAATTACCTGCTGAGTCACTAGGACACCAACTTATTAGTATGCAAATTGATAAAAAGAAAATTTAAGCATTTTTTCCAGCCTTTTCTGTACAAACTGTATTTTAGTGTGACTAAAACATTACTGAGGAAAAGTTCTTCGCGGAAGAATTCTATCTAATAAATGCAAAATAAATGATATAATCAGAAAAATCATAGTTTGGTAATCCTTAATGAAATAGTAGATGTAGGAAATGATCATTAATGGATGCTAAAATCATTAGGTGAAAGGTTGATGGGGAGGGTTATATACTGCAGAGGTCAGGGTGATACCATCTGACCAATGATCTTTAGCACCACTAAAATTGGGACATCCAGATAGTGCTTCATGCAATAGGAGATAGACAGCGACAACCAACTATGAAGTTATTTTACCAAGGAAAAAAAAGGAAAGGAAACAAAAGAAACTAAACTTTAAATAATTCTCTAGATCTAATGATCACTTTATAGGATACATGGAGAACTAGAGAAAAAAGTTAAATGACACCATGGTAAAGTAGTTATCCAAATAAACATGACTGTTTTTCCAACAAATCAGTGGCGTAGGGAAAAATATTAGGACCTGTAACTACAACAGTCTAATGCGCACCATTGAACTTGTGTAAATTCTGAGCATTTATTAAGTACTTATCTATTATTACTTTTAAAAGTGTCTCAGCTGGCTGGGCATGGTGGCTTACACCTGTAATCCCAGCACTTTGGGAGGCTGAGGTGGGTGGATCACCTGAGGTCAGGAGTTCGAGACCAGTCTGGCCAATATGGTGAAACCCCGTCTCTACTAAAAAAGTACAAAAATTAGCCAGGCATGGTAGCACGCGCCTGTAATCCCAGCTACTCAGGAGGCTGAGGCAGGAGAATTGCTTGAACCCGGCAGGCGGAGTGAGCCAGGACCGCGCCATTGCACTCCAGTCCGGTTGACAGAGGACACTCCATCTCAAAAAAAAAAGAAAAAAAAAGTTTCTCAGCCTTTGATGTAGGGGAACTAAGTCCTGTTAATGGGATGGGGAATGTGTCAATAAGTGCTAGGAATGGAGCATTTAGGATTATGTTTTCACTGTAGAATTGACAATACTTATCTACATGGCCGTGGTCTCAATGAGTCTGTAATCTTTTAATTGTAAAGTTTTTCTGCTTTTTCCCTCTCTCTATATTTTTTCCTTCCATCCCACTGAAACTGTTCTTATTACTAGACATCTGCGCATGGGTGGGAACATGAATATTGACATGTCTGAGAAAAGTTAGAGGAGGACTAAAAGGGAGTCAAGCAAATGAAGAGTTTTTGTGACAAGACTAGCCTTTTTGGTAGAGCTTTTTGAAGTCAAGATTAATATAACTTTGGAATCACTTTCAGGTATCATCTTTTAGTCCTACAGGTGCTCATATAATTGCCCAGTTTTTGAAAAAACTTCTCGATGAAGATATTTCTGCATTTTCTGGATCAGAAATGTTGACTGTGGTTAAAGGAGCTTTTATTTCTGTGTGTCGTCACATATATAGTACATGTGAAGGCTTGCAGGTGTTAATCACTTACAATTTGCATGAATCTATAGCAAAGGCGTGGAAAAAGGTAAGTATTTTCAAGCTGTGGTTTTCCTCCCTGCAAATCTTTATTTCAAATGTAAGCACCATTGTAGTGTTGTACTTTGGATGAAATATTTAACTGGGGCAAATATGACTTCTTTAGCATCACAGTACTCTAGGGGACATAATGTATCTTAATTTGGCACAGGATGACTGCAGTATCTCCTTTCCCAGTGGGACAAGGTTCTAAGACTTAAATGGGTGCTACAGATTTTTATCTTCTCGTAGATGAGGCTTTAGGTTAATTTTCCTTACATAGACTAACACTCTTTGGGAGTTATTTTAAAGTAATTTTTAGAGACAGCTGGGTTTTTATTGTGGATACTAGAGATCGTAATGTAGCAATAGCCATATATATGTATATCAGTGGACAACTAAGTCTTTTCCCCCCATTTAATATGGTTTATTTGTAAAATATGTTATATGATATTTCATTAACAACCAAATAATTTAAAATTTCAAGATAATTTTGATTTTAATAACATTAAGGATAAAACAAAAATGCAACATAAGAAATCTTATGGGCAGTGCTATCAGTAAGAAATATAATTATAAAATATAATTATAAATATAATTATAAAAATATGAATATAATTATAAATATAATTATAAAAATATAAATATATGGGTAGTGCTATCAGTAAGAAATATAAATTATTCTACTATTTTTTAGACAAGTTTGCTGTCAGAAAGAATTCCTACTCCAGTAGAGGGTTCTGATTCTGTTTCTTCAGTAAGCCAGGAATCCCAAAATATGTAAGTACAATTGATGAAAGTCATCCATTTATTATATTTGCTGAAATAAATTTAAAATTATTAAAATGTAATAGAATACTATGGCAAAAATGTTTTATAGGATGGTAAATGTTTATATACAGGATCAAGGAAAATTAGTTTGGAAAAACTTTAGAGATCATGTAATACTCATAACCTTTTTAAAATCAAACAATATTTATTATACTTGTTTCATTCTGTTTTTACATCTTAGATTAGGAAATGTGACATATTATCGTGTTTCCAGAAAATTTGGAGAATTACTGAATACTAAAGTTGGAAAGTTAACTGGAGAGTTTAGTAGAAATAATATGTTCTCAAATGCCAATGAAGTCTATTTATATTTAAAATATGATTTTTCTAAATGTGGTGGGAGTACATTTCAATTAGGTTTTGGCTTTGGAAAATTATTTAAATCAATATTTACATCAAATTTTAATTTAGATGTCTCCATGTTTCTTTACAGATATCAGTAGGATATAGAGTCAGATTAATGGGGAAAATAGATTTTTTGAACTAAACTCGGGCAACATGTTTTTCTAGGTTCTGTTCTTATTTTATAATCGAGTATTGGCATAGTCTAAAATGATAATAATTAGGGAGAACTTGAAGGGCTATTCTTTGTTAAAGAGATGTTGAAGTGGAATTTGAATTTTTTTAAGGAAGGTGTAGTTTAACTTACAAAACAATCAAACAAAAAGCCTTCTGCATTTCCTTAACAGTGTAATGGTTCAACAAATAGTTAATTCCCTAAACATTTGCTATAATTTATTTTCTAATATAGTTGTCACACAATTAGCTGCTTTGTTTTTTACATTAAAGGGTGAGAAAAATACATTTCTTTTTTTTATTTTTTATTTATTTATTTTTTTATTATTATACTTTAGGTTTTAGGGTACATGTGCACAATGTGCAGGTTTGTTACATATGTATCCATGTGCCATGTTGTTTTGCTGCACCCATTAACTCGTCATTTAGCATTAGGTATATCTCCTAATGCTGTCCCTCCCCGCTCCCCCCACCCCACAACAGTCCCCGGAGTGTGATGTTCCCCTTCCTGTGTCCATGAGTTCTCATTGTTCAATTCCCACCTATGAGTGAGAACATGTGTTGTTTGGTTTTTTGTCCTTGTGATAGTTTACTGAGAATGATGTTTTCCAGTTTCATCCACGTCCCTACAAAGGACATGAACTCATCATTTTTTATGGCTGCATAGTATTCCATGGTGTATATGTGCCACATTTTCTTAATCCAGTCTATCGTTGTTGGACATTTGGGTTGGTTCCAAGTCTTTGCTATTGTGAATAGTGCCGCAATAAACATACGTGTGCATGTGTCTTTATAGCAGCATGATTTATAGTCCTTTGGGTATGTACCCAGTAATGGGATGGCTGGGTCAAATGGTATTTCTAGTTCTAGATCCCTGAGGAATCGCCACACTGACTTCCACAATGGTTGAACTAGTTTACAGTCCCACCAACCGTGTAAAAGTGTTCCTATTTCTCCACATCCTCTCCAGCACCTGACTTCAAACTATACTACAAGGCTACAGTAACCAAAACAGCATGGTACTGGTACCACAACAGAGACATAAATCAATGGAACAGAACGGAGCCCTCAGAAATGATGCCGCATATCTACAACTATCTGATCTTTGACAAACCTGACAAAAACAAGAAATGGGGAAAGGATTCCCTATTTAATAAATGGTGCTGGGAAAACTGGCTAGCCATATGGAGAAAGCTGAAACTGGATCCCCTCCTTACACCTTATACAAAAATTAATTCAAGATGGATTAAAGACTTAAATGTTAGACCTAAAACCATTAAAATCCTACAAGAAAACCTAGGCAATACCATTCAGGACATAGGCATGGGCAAGGACTTCATGTCTAAAACACCAAAAGCAATGGCAACAAAAGCCAAAATTGACAAATGGGATCTAATTACACTAAAGAGCTTCTGCACAGCAAAAGAAACTACCATCAGAGTGAACAGGCAACCTACAGAATGGGAGAAAATTTTTGCAACATACTCATCTGACAAAGGGCTAATATCCAGAATCTACAATGAACTCAAACAAATTTACAAGAAAAAAACAAACAACCCCATCAAAAAGTGGGGAAAGAACATGAACAGACACTTCTCAAAAGAAGACATTTATGCAGCCGAAAAACATATGAAAAAATGCTCATCATCACTGGCCATCAGAGAAATGCAAATCAAAACCACAATGAGATACCATCTCACACCAGTTAGAATGGCCGTCATTAAAAAGCCAGGAAACAACAGGTGCTGGAGAGGATGTGGAGAAAAATACATTTCTATAGTTTATTTTTCAGGTAATTTTTAGATCTCATTTTTTAATAATTAATTTTTATTTTTAATTTCAGTAGTTATTTCAATTTTTATTTCAATAGTTTTCGGGGTACAGGTGCTTTTGGTTACATGGATGCATTCTTCAGTGGTGATTTCTGAGCTTTTTGTGCATCCATCACTCAAGCTGTGTACACTGTACCCAATATGTAATTTTTTATCCCTTACCCCCCTTCCAAATTTTCCTCCTGTACCCGCAGAGTCCATTATATCATGCTTATGCCTTTGCATCCTCAGAGCTTAGCTCCCACTTATAAGTGAGAACATATGACATTTGGATTTTTATTTCTGAGTTACTTAACTTAGAAAAATCGGCCTCCAGCTTCATCCAACTTGGTGCAAAAGACATTATTTCCTTTTTTTTTGTGAATGAGTAGTATTCCATGGCGTATATGTACCACATTTTCTTTATTCACTTATTGGTTGATGGGCACTTAGATTGGTTTCATATCTTTGCAATTGTGAATTGTGCTCCTATAAACATGCTTGTGCCTATGTCTTTTTCATATAATTTCTTCTTTTCCTTTGGGTGAGATACCCAGTAGTGGGATTGCTGGATCAAATTGTAGTTCTACTTTTAGTTCTTTAAGGAATCTCCATACTGTTTTCAATAGTGGTTGTACTGGTTTACATTCCCACCAGCAGTGTAAAAGTGTCCCACCACATCCATACCAACATCTCTTGTTTTTTTGAGTTTTTTTTTTTTTTTTGAGACGGAATCTCGCTCTGTCTCCTAGGCTGGAGTGCAGTGGCATGATCTCGGCTCATTGAAAGCTCCACCTCCCAGATTCATGCCATTCTCCTGCTTCAGCCTCCTGAGCAGCTGGGACTACAGGCGTGCACCACCACGCCTGGCTAATTTTTTTGTATTTTTAGTAGAGACGGGGTTTCACCATGTTAGCCAGGATGGTCTTGATCTCCTGACCTCGTGATCCGCCTGCCTCGGCCTCCCAAAGTGCGGGGATTATAGGCGTGAGACACTGTGCCGACCTTGACTTTTTAATTATGGCCTTTTTTTCTTGCAGGAATAAGTGGTTTTAATTTGCATTTCCCTGATGATTAGTGATATTGAACATTTTTTTTCAAATGCTCGTTGGCTGTTTGTATGTTTTGAGAATTGTTTCTGCATGTCCTTTGCCCACTTTTTAATGAGATTATTTGTTTTTTGTTTTCTTGCTGATTTCTTTGACTTCTTTGTAGATTCTGGAAATTAGTCCTTTGTTAGACATTGCATAGTTTGTGAATATTTTCTCCCACTTTGGGTTGTGGTTACTCTGCTTATTTCTTTTGCTGTGCAGAAGCTTTTTAGTTTAATTATGTCCCATTTATTTATTTTTGTTTTTGTTGCAATTGCTTTTGGGGTCTTAGTCATGAATTCTTTGCCTAAGCTAATGCCCAGAAGAGTTTTTCCAATGTTATCTTCTAGAATTTTTATGATTTCATGTCTTAAATTAAGGCTTTGATTCACCATGAGTTGATTTTTATATAAGGTGAGAGATGAGGATCTGGTTCTTTCTTCTACATGTGGCTTGCCAGTTTTCCCAGCACCATTTATTAAATAATGTCCTTTCCCCAATTAATTTTTTTTTATGCTTTGTTGAAGATCAGTTGGCTGTAAGTATTTGGCTTTATTTCTGGGTTCTCTATTCTGTCCCATTGGTCTGCATGTCTATTTTTATTTTTTTATTTATTATACATTAAGTTCTGGGATACATGTGCAGAATATGCAGATTTGTTACATAGGTATACATGTGCCATGGTGATTTGCTGCACCCATCAACCCATCATCTAGGTTGTGATTCCTGCATACATTGAGTATTTGTCCTAATACTCTCCCTCCCCTGGCTCTCCACCCACTGAGAGGCCCTGGTGTGTGATATTCTCCTCCCTGTGTCCATGTGTTCTCATCGTTTGACTCCTACTTATGAATGAGAACATGCAGTGTTTGGTTTTCTGTTCCTGTGTTAGTTTGCTGAGAATGATGGTTTCCAGCTTCATCCATCTCCCTGCAAAAGGACATGAACTCATTTGTTTTATGGCTGTGCTCCATGGTGTGTATGTGCCACATTTTCTTTATCCAGTCTATTATTGATGGGCATTTGCATTGGTTCCAAGTCTTAGCTATTGTGAACAGTGCTGCAATAAACATATGTGTGCATGTATCTTTATAGTAGAATGATTCATAATCGTTTGGGTATATACCCAGTAATGCGACTGAGGGGTCAAATGGTATTTCTGGTTCTAGATTCTTGAGGAATCGTCACACTGTCTTCTACTATGGTTGAACTAATTTACACTCCCGCCAACAGTGTAAAATCATCCCTATTTCTCCACATCCTCTCTAGCACCTGTTTTTTCCTGACTTTTTAATGATTGTCATTCTAACTGGCATGAGATGGTATCTCACTGTGGTTTTGATTTGCATTTCTCTAATGACCAGTGATGATGAACTTTTTTTCATACGTTTCTTGGCTGCATAAATATGTTTCATATGTTTGTTGGCTGTCTTCTTTTGAGAAGTGTCTGTTCATATCCTTTGCCCACTTTTTGATGGGGTTGTTTTTTCTTGTAAATTTCCTTAAGTTGCTTATAGATTCTGGATATTAGACCTTTGTCAGATGGATAGATTGCAAAAATTTTCTCCTATTCTGTAGGCTGCCTGTTCACTCTGATGATAGTTTCTTTTGCTTTGCAGAAACTCTGTAGTTTAATTAGATCCCATTTGTCAATTTTGGCTTTTGTTGCAATTGCTTTTGGTGTTTTAGTCATGAAGTTTTTGCCCATGCCTATGTCCTGAAGGTATTGCCTAGGTTTTCTTCTATGGTTTTTATGGTTTTAGGTTTTATGTTGAAGTCTTTAATCCATCTTGAGTTAATTTTTGTTTAAGGTGTAAGGGAGGGGTCCAGTTTCAGTTTTCTGCATATTGCTACCAGTTTTCCCAGCACCATTTATTAAGTAGGGAATCCTTTCCCCATTGCTTGTTTTTGTCAGGTTTGTTGAATATCACATGGTTATGGATATGTGGTGTTATTTCTGAGGCCTCTGTTCTGTTCCATTGATCTATATATCTCTTTTGGTTACTGTAGCCTTGTAGTATAGCTTGAAGTCAGGTAGCATGATGCCTCCAGCTTTGTTCTTTTTGCTTGGGATTGTCTTGGCTAAGTGGGCTCTTTTTTGGTTCCATATGAAATTTAAAGTAATTTTTTCTAATTCTGTGAGGAAAGTCAATGGTAGCTTGATGGGAATAGCATTGAATCAAATAACTTTGGGCAGTATGGCCATTTTCACGATATTGATTCTTCCTGTTCATGAGCATGAAATGTTTTTCCGTTTGTTTGTCTTCTCTCTTATTTCCTTGAGTAGTAGTTTGTAGTTCTCCCTGAAGAGGTCCTTCATGTCCCTTGTAAGTTGTATTCCTAGGTATTTTATTTTCCTCGTAGCAGTTGTGAATGGGAGTTCACTCATGATTTGACTCTCTATTATTGGTGTATAGGAATGCCTGTGTTTTTTGTACATTGATTTTGTATCCTGAGACTTTATTGAAGTTGCTTATCAGCTTAAAGAGTTTTTGGGCTGAGGTGATGGGGTTTTCTAAATATATAATCATGTCATCTGCAGAGACAATTTGACTTCCTCTCTTTCTATTTGAATACCTTTTATTTCTTTCTGTTGCCTGATTGCTTTGGCCAGAACTTCCAATACTATGTTCAGTACGAGTGGTGAGAGAGACCACCCTTGTCTTGTGCCAGTTTTCAAAGGGAATGCTTCCAGTTTTTGCCCATTCAGTATGATATTGGCTGTAAGTTTGTCATAAATAGCTCTTATTATTTTGAGATATGTTCCATCAATACCTAGTTTATTAAGAGTTTTTAGCATAAAGGGGTGTTGAATTTTATCGAAGGCCTTTTCTGCATCTATTGAGATAATCGTGATTTTTGTCATTGGTTCTGTTTATTTGATGGATTACTTTTATTTATTTGCATATGTTGAACCACCCTTGCATCCCAGGGATGAAGCTGACTGGATCATGGTGGATAAGCTTTTTGATATGCTGCTGGATTTGGTTTGTCAGTATTTTATTGAGGATTTTCACATCCATGTTCATCAGAGATATTGGCCTGAAATTTTCATTTTTTATTGTGTCTCTGCCAGGTTTTGGTATCAGATGATGCTGGCCTCATAAAATGAGTTAGGGAGGAGTCCCTCTATTTCTCTATTGTTTGGAATATTGCAGAAGGAATGGTACCAGCTTCTCTTTGTATCGCTGGTAGAATTCGTACTTGCCTATTTTTATACCAGTACCATGCAGTTTTGGTAACTATAGCCTTGTATAATAATTTGAAGGTGGGTAATGAGATGTCTTCAGATTTGTTCTTTTTGCTTAGTTTTGCTTTGGCTATGTGGGCTCTTTATTGGCTCCATATTAATTTTGAGATTGTTTTTTCTAGTTTTGTGAAGAATGATGGTGGTATTTTGATGGGAATTGCATTGAATCTGTAGATTGCTTTTGGCAGTTTGGTCATTTTCATAATATTGATTCTACCCATCTATGAGCATGGGATGTGTTTTCATTTGTTTGTGTCATCTGTGATATCTTTCAGCAGTGTTTTGTAGTTTTTTTTTGTAGAGATCTTTACTTCCTTGGTTAAGTATATTCCTAAAGTTTGTTTTGTTTTGTTTTTGTTTTTTAGCTGTTGTAAAAGGGATTGAGTTTTTAATTTGATTCCCAGCTTGGTTGTTGCTGATGTATAGCAGTGCTACTGATTTGTGTACATTGATTTTGTATCCTGAATCTTGAGTGAATTTATTTATCAGATCTAGGAGCTTTTTGGATGAGTCTTTAGAGTTTTTGAGGTATATGATCATATAATCAGCAGAAAGTGACAGTTTGACTTCCTCTTTTCTAGTTTGGATGCCCTTTATTTCTTTTTCTTGTGTGGTTGCTCTGGCTAGAACTTCTAGTGCTATGTCAAATAGAAGTGGTGAAAGTGGGTATCCTTGTCTTTTTTCAGCTCTCAGGGGGAATGCTTTCAACATCTTCCGATTCTCCATGATGTTGGCTATGGGTTTGTTCTGTATGGCTTTTGTTATTTTGAGGTAAGTCCCGTCTATGCCTATTTTGTTAAGGGTTTTAATCTAAAGGGGTGCTAGATTTTATCACATGCTTTTTTTTGTTTTTATTGAGATAATAATAGGGGTTTTGTTTTTGATTCCATTTATGTGATATATCATATTTACTGACTTGTGTGTATGTTAAACCATCCCTACATCATGATCATGATGTATTACCTATTTGATATGTTGTTAGATTTGATTAGCAAGTATTATTTTGAGGATTTTTTTGCATCTGTGTTTATCAGAGATACTGGTCTGTAGTTTTCTTTTTATGTTATGTCCTTTTGTGTTTTGGTATTAGGGTGATACTGGCTTCATAGATAGATTTAGGAAGGATTCTCTCTTTATCTTTTGGAATAGTTTCATTAGGATTGGTACTGTTTCTCTTTGAATGTCTGATAGAATTCAGCTATGAATTTATCTAGTCCTGGACTTTTTTCTGTTGGCAATTTTTTTTTATTGCTGATTAAATCTTGTTGCTTGTTATTGGTCTGTTCAAGGTTTCTGTTTCTTCTTAATTTAATCTAGGATGGTTGTATATTTCCACAAATTTATTTATCTCCTCTAGATTTTCTAGTTTGTGCACATAAAGGTGTTCATAGTAGCCTTGAATGATCTTTTATATTTCTGTGATATTGGCTGTAATAACTCCAGTTTTATTTCTAATTGAGCTTATTTGGATCTGCTCTTTTCTTGGTTAATCTTGCTAATGGTTATCAATTTTATTTTTTCAGAAAACTAGCTTTTTCCTTCATTTATCTTTTGTATTTTTTTCTTTCAATTTCATTTAATTCTGTTCTGATCTTGGTTATATCTTTTCTTCTGCTGGGTTTGGGTTCAGTTTGTTCTTGTCTCTCTAATTCCTTGAGATGTGACATTAGATTGTCTATTTGTGCTCTTTCAGACTTTTTGATGTAGGCATTTAATGCTATGAACTTTCCTTTTAACACCGCTTTTGTTGTATCCCAGGTGTTTTGACAAGTTGTGTCACTATTATCATTCATTTCAAATGATTTTTTAATAACTATGTTGATTTTGTTAAACCATAAATCATTCGAGAAAAGATTGTTTGATTTCCATGTATTTGTATAGTTTTGAGGGTTCCTCTTCAAGGAGAACTACAAACCACTGCTCAATGAAATAAAAGAGGATACAAACAAATGGAAGAACATTCCATGCTCATGGGTTGGAAGAATCAATATCGTGAAAATGGCCATACTGCCCAAGGTAATTTATAGATTCAATGCCATCCCCATCAAGCTACCAATGACTTTCTTCACAGAATTGGAAAAAACTACTTTAAAGTTCATATGGAACCAAAAAAGAGCCCGCATCGCCAAGTCAATCCTAAGCCAAAAGAACAAAGCTGGAGGCATCACGCTACCAGACTTTAAACTATACTACAAGCCTACAGTAACCAAAACAGCATGAGGGTTCCTTTTGGAGTTGATTTCCAATTTTATTCCACTGCAGTCTGAGAGAGTACTTGGTATAATTTTGATTTTCCTAAGTTTGCTGAGACTTGTTTTGTGGCTTACTATATGGTCTATCTTGGAGAATGTACCATGTGCTGATGAATAGAATGTATATTCTGCAGTTGTTGGGTAGAATGTTTTGTAAATATCTGTTAAGTCCATTTGTTGTAGGGTATAGTTTAAGTCCATTTTTTCTTTGTTGACTTTCTGTCTTGATGACCTGTCTAGTGCTGTCAGTGGAGTATTAAAGTCTCCCAATATTACTGTGTTGTTGTCAATCTCATTTCTTAGGTCTAGTAGTAATGGTTTTATAAATGTGGGAGCTCCAGTGTTAGGTGCATATAAATTTAGGATTTTAATATCTTCCTGTTGTACTAATCCATTATTGTATAATGTCCTTCTTTGTCTTTTTTTTTTTTTTTTTGCTTTAAAGCCTGTTTTATCTGATATAAGAACAGCTACTCCTGCTTGATTTTGGTTTCTATTTGTGTGGAATATCTTTTTCCACCCCTTTACCTCAAGTTTATGTGAGTCATGTGTTAAGTGAGTCTCTTGAAGACAGCAGATATTTTACTGGTGGTTGTTTACCCATTCTCCTACTCTGTTTCTTTGAAGTGGAGCGTTTAGTCCATTTACTTTCAACATTAATATTGAGATGTGAGGTACTTTTTTATTCATCGTGTTAGTTTTTGCCTTGATACTTTCTTTTTCATTGTGTTATGTTTTATAAGCCCTGTGAGATTTTATTCCTTTGGAGGTTCTATTTTGGTGTATATCAAGATTTATTTCAAGATTTAGAACTCCTTTTAGCATGTCTTGTAGTGCTTGTTTGGTGGTAGCAAATTTGATTAGCATTTGTTTGTCTGAAAAATATTTTATCTGTCTTTCATTTGTGAAGCTTAGTTTTGCTGGATACAAAATTATTGGCTGACAATTATTTTGCTTAAGGGAGCTACAAATAAGACCCCAATTCCTTCTGGCTTGTAAGGTTTCTACTGATAAATCTACTGTTAGTCTGATAGGTTTTCTTTTATAGGTTACCTGATGCTTTTGTCTCAGAGCTCTTAAGATTCTGTCCTTCATCTTGACTTTAGATAACCTTATGACTATGTACCTTGGTGATGATCTTTTCCCAGTGAATTTTCCAGGTGTTCTTTGAGCTTCTTTTCCTCAATTATTCCCTAAAATGAGTTTTCCAAACTTTTAGACTTGTCTTCTGCCCCAGGAACACCAGTTATTCATAGGTTTGGCCATTTTACATAATCCCATATTTCTTGGAGAGTTTTTCTTTGTCTTTGTCTGATTGTGTTAATTTGAAAACCTTTTCTTTGAGCTCTCATATTCTTTCTTCCACTTGTTCTAGTCTGTTGTTGAAACTTTCCACTGTATTTTGTATGTCCCAGTGTGTCTTTCATTTCCAGAAATTGTGATTTTTTCTGTATTATATCTATTTCTCTGGAAAAGTTTTCTTTCATATACTGGATTGTTTTTTAAATTTCTTTAACTTGTTTTTTGCCTTTCTCTGTTATCTCCTTGAGTAGCTTAATAGTCAACCTCCAAATTATTTACCTGGCATTTCAGAGATTTCTTCTTGGTTTGGATCCATTGCTGGGGCCTGGTGTGACCTTTTGGGGGTGTTACAGAACCCTTTTATGTCAAATTACCAGAATTACTTTTTTCATTTGGGTAGACTATTTCTTCAACTTGTTTCTGAATTTATTTTTGATTGGATTAAAAAATTTTTTTTTTCTCTTAAGGATCTGACTTTAATGTTTATTATTTGTTTTAGTCTAATTTAATTCTTCATGCTTTTAGGTTGAAGAGTCGGTGTGATTTCCTTAGTTATAGAGAATCTTTGTGCACTGTCTTTCCCAGATGCTAGTTGTAGTAGTTATATACTTGGTATGTGGGCAAGTTCACTGTCTCCGGTAGGATTGGAATGGCAGGGATCTCCTGAGGCTTATCTCCTTCTCCAGTGTTGTACACTTTATTTATTTAATTTTTCTCCAGTATTTTATTTACTGAGGATTTGGGCTTCAGGTCAATAGGAGAGGCACCCCTGGGTATGCACCAGTTGTAGCTAAGGCAGATGAGTAGATGTAATACTCAATAGTGGTCAGAGGTCCTAGCCATGATGGCGGTGGCTGGGGGAGCTCTCAATTAGATGTACTGAGGTTTTATTAGGGCAAAGGGTAGGAGCTACCTCAGCTTCCCTCCCAGGCCAGCAGGAAAGCTATCCATCTTACAGCCTCACCACTGTTCCAGTGTTCAGCTATTCAGACTAGACAGACACCTCTTTTCATCTGTGGGAATGTTGATGTTTCAAGTAGGGAGAAATTGTCACTCTCCCTCTTGTGCAGGCCTGAATCTGGGGATGGGGGAGGGGAGTTTGCTCCTCCCATGGGGCTGAAGTCACCCTGAATTGTTCTAGGAAGGCTGTCTGTAGGTGCATCCATGCTCCATTCCCATGAAAGAAGGCTCAGCTGTGTCTGCAGTAATGTACTGGGGGGGACCAAGGACCCCTTCTCCAAGACCATTATCACAGAGGCTGTCTGCCTACTGGATAGAGAGGCAGACTTTCCTTACTGTGCCCAGCACTGCAATTATGTTTGTGATGTAAGAAATTTCCCACCAGCAGAAAGATCTGGGACTCAAGGCCTGCCATTCAGATTCTTTTAATCCATAGGGTGTTCCCTTGATGTGGTGCTCTCCTCCTTACTCTAAGAATGGGACTTCCTGAGAGCTGGACTGCAGTGATTGTTATTGCTCTTCTGGGTCTAGCCACCCAGTAGGGCTGCCAGGCTCCAGGCTGGTGCTGGGAATATCTGCAAAGGATTCAGTGATGTGACCTGTCTTCAAGTCTCCCAGCAGTGGATACCAGCACCTGCTCTGGTAGACATAGACTCTCTGATTCCTTGGTTGTAGATAGGCTTAATGTGCTGGCTTTCTTGAAGGTGGGTTATAATTGTAGTGATTTGTCATGTGGACAGACTCAGGACTTCAGGCTAGCCAGGGTGTTGCAGGCAGTGGTGTTAGCTGAGGTCCCACAGCCATTTTTTCCTTCCTAGGCACAGTGTTACTCTGCAGTGAGGTGCTGTAATGGCCTGAGTTGGTTGGCCTCCAGCCAGGAAGTGGCACTTGCAAGAAGAGTACCAGCTGTGATAGTAGCTGTGAGTTTTAAGCTTGCTCTAAGTTGGCCAGGACAAGTGTTCTGATTTCTTAGGTGATGGACAAGGCCATACAAAAGTTTATGTCCTTTGTGTTAAGCTATATATTCTTTATAATGTATTGGACCATAACTTCTAGAAAGACCTCTCCCACAAGTTGGCTCCCAATGGACCCTGCATAACCCATATCATCTAAATTTAGCATACTGTATTGCCATACCATATTTACTTATTTGTATTCTACACTACGTAATATGCTCATGTGTATCTTCAGAACTCAGCAGAGCACTTGGCCCAATAAGTAATTTAATAAGTGAGTAGA
The DNA here is from genome assembly GCF_006542625.1 of Nomascus leucogenys. NCBI lineage: Eukaryota > Metazoa > Chordata > Mammalia > Primates > Hylobatidae > Nomascus > Nomascus leucogenys. Next base: position 107,553,451 of record NC_044383.1, on the reverse strand, counting down.
AAATAAGTGCATGAATAAAAATGAAAAAGTGACAAATCATAGTAGAGGATTTCAAACTAAAAACACAGCACAGCAGAGGCAGTTATACTCCCCTCTGGAACTTTACCTCAGTGGCCTGAAAATCGCCCCCACAGCAGGTCCCGCCTAAGGAGTCTGAGACCCTGCCCCCACTTGGTGGTGTTTCTCCACCTGCCCTGGTAGCTTAACACAAAGGACATATGTGTACTCTTTCACATCATATAATGATACAACTTGAAAGTTTTTTGCTTCTGTTTTCTTTGGGAGGAGTCACATAGACTTCTTTTATTGATTCATTTTCTTTAATGGGTAATGTCTCATTCCGATTTTCTATTTCTGCTTGAATGACTTTTGATTACATTTTCTAAAAAATAACAATACTTTTTTACTTGTATATTTATTTATTATATGTTTTTAAAAAATATTTGTGTGTGATTTAAAAGTAATTGTTCTCCTGTTGTAACTATTTCCCCTTTTTGGATTCTTAGTATTTTTTGGCCTTTTCTCCTCTTCTTGACCAATTTATTGCATTAGTTTATGCAGACTAGGTTTTGGTCTTGTTAATGCTCTCTTTTTTCCCTCTCTCACTCCCTCGTTTGCTTTTATATTAGAGGAAAGTAAGTGGAAGGGGATTGAGAATGGATGTTGAGAGAAGCAATTTATATTAACCGCAGCAATAAATACATTTTGATATGTGATACTTCCATTATTAAGCTGTTCTAAATATTTTTGTAATTTTTGTTTTCATTTTACTCCTTAATTCATTGAATATTGGAAGTGTGTGTGTGGTTTTTTTTGGTTTTCAAACATAGTTGTTTTTACTATTTTATTTTGTTGACTTTTATATATATTCTTTTTAGAGAACATGGATTTCATGATATGTATGTTTTTAGGTTGGTTGAATTTACTTTGTGACCCATTACAGGGTCAGTTGAAAAAAAAATCTGTCTGCTTGAAAAGACAATATACTCTTCATTGGATGCTGATATTGTTTGTGTGTGTTTGTGTGTGTGTTTTGTTACTAAAACTTTTAATATCTCTACTAATATTTTGATATATAATCTCTCACTGTAGGGTAGATTTGTCATGATCCAAAAGTCATGATGTCTTGTCTTTTATTTAGGAAAGGAATCTCTTCTCATCAGATATTTTGCGAACATCCTATTGGACTTTTCATATGGCCACCTCTGGCCAGATGGTGGTTGGTGAAAAAGTGGTTGTAGATGGGGATTGGGTCAGCCAGTCAATATTATCAGTTACACATAGTTTCCCTTCCCCCAACCCCTTTTACTTTCTACTGTTCTGAGTAGCAAATTTTGTATTTTTACCCAGCCTCCAAATTTCTCTATATTTTTTATTAGGTGAGTTTAGTTTTTTTACATTTTTGAGATATTCATATGTTTGGGGTTATTTTCTTATTTTGTGTTTTGTAATTATATTTTCTTTGCTTCTTTCCTCTATTTCTTTGTGTTAGATAAAATTTTCCATTATTCCTATTTTTTCCTTCTCTGCTGGTTTTGAATTTATAAGTTGTATTTCTGTTTTTTAAAAAGTGGTTATTTCTAAGATGTTAATGTATATATTTATATATATTTTCAAAGAAAGTAAAAAGTTATTAGGTATTTGTGTCATGTTTTCAAATGCAACATGGGTTTTAGCACACTTGGACTAAGCATTGATTCTCTAAACATCCATAATTCCCAGTCTTATAGTTATCTAGAATTTTGGTTTTATAAATATATGTGATCTTTCTCATAGAAGTGTTCTGAGAAAAAATATCTTTCCCCAAAAGTAAAATAAATTAACACCTATGAAAATCAAAAAGAGATAATATCTATCATGTGCTTTTGAAAGCAGAAGACAGATACTTTATAATGAAAAGAAAATACAGAAATAATGGGGTGTTCAGGTTTGGAGAATTCATGCACAGCAGAATTTTAATAGGAAAATAGAATGAAATTAGTGTGTGGATGAGAGAACCTAGGTGTAATAAAAATGCTGACATATGCAGTTAACATTTTTTTCATTCAGTGAAGAGAAATTATAGGTATAGAAAATGTAAGAATAAAAGAATTCACTACCAAAGAAACCATGTTTTTATTTAATTTTAAACCTTTATTGATTAATTTTCAAGCAATATGTACTGTGTAGCTTTAATTGTAAACAGGGTTAAGCTCAGCTAAGACATACTCTTTGTTTTCAGTTTTTAGTATCTTAAAGAAAGCTCTCCCTTTCTTTTGCCTATTTCAGTATGGCTTGGGAAGATAATTTGTTAGATGATTTACTACATTTTGCTGCCACCCCCAAAGGATTACTACTTCTTCAAAGAACAGGTGCTATCAATGAATGTGTGATGTTTATATTCAACCGATATGCAAAAAAATTACAGGTATGAATTACCATCTGCCACAGGCAAAGGGAGTTTTTGTGGTTTTAAAAGCCATTAAGAACATCATTCTGTTTTCTGTGTATGAAGAAGTTATTAAGCCTCTATTAAAAGACCATATAGCATTGTAATAGTCAACTTGATTTTTTTTTTAGGAAAACATTAGAGAGTTGATATTAGTGTCTGTGGCTGTATTTACAAAATTGCAAACAACCAGATGGAATTGAAGAATGCAGTTAATTATCGTATGTTTTATAATTATGATATCAAAAATCTGGATGTAGTGAAACTGGGTGAATTTCCTAAGGAAATAAACCTATTGAGTCTAAATGTATATGTCAGTGAAGGTTTAGGCCTCACATTTTAAAGGAAACAAAAATATTTGTGGAGGCATTCTATTATTCTACTATTAAATAAATTTACAATGTAATTTAGTCTTTACCCAAACAGTCAAAGGTCAAAGGTCACTGAGTTGTAATCAGCTTTTTTTCTGTCATACTAAATATCCCTAGACTTTTGGGCTTTTTAAGATCTTAGGTATGATTTAAAAATATTTTTCAGAGTTTGTTTTTGCAGTTCTTACCATCTTGAAGGAATGTCTAGTTAGCATGCCATGTTTTCTTGCTTTTCATTGCTGTTCCTTATTTATGTTGTTAGGTCAGCAGGCATAAAAAATTTGGCTATGGAGTTTTGGTTACGCGAGTGGCATCAACAGCAGCAGGTGGCATTGCACTAAAAAAGTCAGGTAAATGTTTTCATTAGAATTATAATTATTTTAAACATAAAATGAGCAAGCCAACTGAAAATTTAAGTGGCACAATCAAGTATCAGGATATTTACTCTAAAATTCTTTTTACTAAGTTAGACCTTATGTAAAAGAAAGTCACAGAATTTTCTTTTTGTCCTTCTTCCATGAAATTCCAATAGGGTTTTGTGTTTCTGTGATATATATACAACCTTGTTCTCTTGCCTCGGACCAATGGCAAATAATGAACTCAGGAGAAACGTACTTAATGCTTTAAGAATCTTCCTTCATCTTATAAATCAGAAGAATATCATCTTCTCTCAGTACAGTCCCATCTGATAGGATTATCTAATGCTCATTGTCAGTGGCTTACATATGCTTCAAAATTTACACTGCTTTACATAACATTTCATAATTCCCTTTCTCCCTCTTTTCTTCTTGAAAGCATTTGTCTTACCACTTAGCTTTCACATTATCTTTGAAGTTGGCAGTAAGTATATATTCTTCCCTGTCCATTCGATTTGTAAGAAGTTAAAACATTGGAAATTTAGTATGTCTTTTGTGTGTGTGTGTGTGTGTGAGACAGAGTTTCACTTTTGTCGCCCAGGCTGGAGTGCAATGGCATAGTCTCGGCTCACTGCAACCTCCACCTCCTGGGTTCAAGCAATTCTCCTGCCTCAGCCTCCCGAGTAGCTGAGATTACAGGTGCCCACCACCATGCCTGCCTAATTTTTGTATTTTTGGTAGAGATGGGGTTTTACCATGTTGGCCAGGCTGGTCTTGAACTCTGACCTCAGGTGATTCGCCCACCTTGGCCTCCCAAAGTGCTGGGATTACAAGTGTTAACCACCGCACCCAGCCAGTATGTCTTATATTAAGGTTATCTGAGCTCTGAACAATATATAATCCCTGATAGAGATGCTATGACAATATTTTTTCAAGGCTTAGAGTTGAATTAAAGAGAGAATCACTACTGATTCTCTCTTTAAATACAAATATTTTTCCTATAGTATATTTTAAATTTATTTTTTGACTGAACTAATTTGGACTACTTGTATTATGAAACATGTTTCTTGGTAAAAAAAAAAAAAATTGTCCTAAACTGAACCACTAATTTTTTTTCTTCTACTTAGAATAAAATTCATGTAGTGCAGTATTCAGAGCACATTAACTGAAGTATTTGGAGACTAGATTTAATCTCAGATCTCACTCCTGGTAAAATCATTAAGCTTCTGAGCATCAGAGTTTCAAACTTTTCATGAGAGGGGTAAGTGTAGTTTTCAAAGGACAGAAGGAGGAAGACTACAGTTTCTTGAGCTTCTCTGATATCTTAGGTACTATATTAGGAACTTCACATGTATTGTCCTGTTGATACTTCATGGCAACCTTGGATTATGGCATCATTATTTCAATTTTCAAATGGGGGAACTAAGGCTCCAAGAAGTCACAGGATTTTTGCAATGATGAACAGCTAATAAACTGGCATATTTGGAATTTAAACTCTAATATTCTCGATTTTAGAGCCCATATTTTTTTCTCTCATACCAGAAGACCCTTTCTGATCGAATATTGTTGTTATGAACTTACTTATTTTATGATTCAATGTTGTGTTTGACACTTTTCCACATGATTTTTCTACTTGATTTTTTAATAGACTAATTTGAGAATGCGGTTTTATATTCATTTTCATTTAGTTGTATACTATGACTCATAAGAATTTAAAGACTGGGTTGAAGCAAAAGTTGTATGAAATGCAGAATTGTTCTTAGTGTATGGAATTACAAAAAAAATTAGTTATATTGGAATAAGGGAGCATACACTCTTTGGATGCCTACCCGGCCTCTTATTACCACTTTCTCTCCTCCCCTCACCTCTGAAAAACACAGACTGCCTTACTTTGCTGGCTGATTTGCAAAGCGAAGTATAAACCTTATTATGTTTCAGAAAACATGCTCAGAGAAGTTATTGGCCAAAGTGAAGAAGCTGGGACTCAAAATTCAGCAGTCTTCCAGGGAAATTGTCTCTCAGAATTTAGTTATTACAGAGTTTTATGATAATGAAGCATCATAAAAGTATATTAACAATAGCAGATATAATTTCTACCAAGAAGAGATTATTTCTTATATAAGGTTGCAAGTATGTGTCTTCTGTCAGAGTAGACCAGATTCATCAGAGGGATCATTATCTCTTTCCTTCATAATCCAAAAAAAATTATGCTATAAATGACTTGAAATAATAATTCTTTTTAGGGTTTATTAACGAACTTATAACTGAATTATGGTCCAATCTGGAATATGGAAGAGATGATGTTAGGGTAACCCATCCCAGAACTACTCCAGTGGATCCTATTGACCGAAGCTGTCAAAAGGTAAGAAGTTATTTGACTAAAAATACACAGATTTGAAAAGTATTTCACAGAAATGAATTCATTCATACTTTATCCATATTCAGTTACAACCAGCACACTTTTTAATATATTTATTTGTCCTCTTTTTAATTTTCAAACTATTATTTTTTTATTTTCAAAATAAGTTTAGCAAATAATAGAAATCCCAGTGTTTCGTGGGAATAATATTTTGCAAGAATTATTTTCTTTTACTTTATGTTTATTAAAGTTTTTCTCCCTTAACGAAGAGTAATAATGTACCAGACATGTTACAAAAAAAAAAAAAAAAAAACAAATCACTGGAACAAAGAAAAACCAACCAACCAGCCAATGAATATAAAAATCCAAGAAATGTTTTGCCCTATAGCTTGAATCTAATAGAAAATTGTCAGGAATATTTGAAGGAAGTACAGACAGAGAGAAGATGCTATCATTTAGAGTAAGGTCACAAAATTTTTAAAATCAGCCACCCAATGTTCTACCATAATTCAATGGCTTTTTACATTTAACATATTCTCCAACGTTTACTAAAATGAAGTGACAGTTCCTAACTTTGATTGTATGGTAGCTTAGAAAATTTTTATTCAAAAGATGTCATAAGATTGCTTAAAAAGCAAAACACTCCAATGTTTCAGAAGTTTCTCTTTCTGAACTAGTTCACTCTCATAGAAAACACAAATTCTGGAAAAAATAAGTTAAAAATCAAGTAGCTAAAAGCATTGGAATGACCAAAAACAGGCAGAAAATAGAGGGAAGTTAATGTATGGATGAATAGAGTGATATTTCTTGAGATTCTGGATTCAACAGATTTTTGCTTAAGGTCAAAACTTTGTGCTCCACTGATAGAAATCCACAATCTAAAATGCCTGAAGAACCAGAATAGAAAGCTTAGGACTACACAGCAGGTGGAAAATTAAAGGGGGTCCCTGGAAAATAGACCCACAGAGGGGACACTCCAAACTCTGTGTATATACTTTGCCCAGAAATGTGACTAATCACTCAACTATGCCTGTGAGATATAAAGAAATATCAGATGCTACCTATCATAGGTGTTAGAGAGTTCAGTTTGAATCTGGCCAATTTAACTGCTAAATTTTTTTTTAATGTACTCTTTGTCAGGGAGTATAATAGAATCCAGGATCTCTGTGGCATATTTCACAATGTATGGGATACAATCCAAAATCACTAGACATATGAAGGAAAATGGAAATGTGTTTCATTCTTGAGAAGAAGGCAACTAATACAGATTGATTGTGAAATGAAGAATTTAGAATTTTAAAGCAGTTATTATAAATAGAATATAAAGGAAAATATCCTTATAATGAATAAACAAATTAGAAATCACAGTAGAGAAATAAAACTATGTAAAAGAACCAGATAGCCATTCTAGAATTAAAAAAAAAAACTTACATGAAATAAAAATTTCTACATGGCCTTCACAGATTTAAACATGATAGAAGAAGTAGTGAACTTGAATCAGATCAATAGAAATTATACAGTCTGAAGAGCAGAGAATGAAATAAAAGAAAAACTTCAGTGATTTGTGAGACCAAGTCAAAATGTTTAACATGTATGTAATTGGAATATCAGAAATACATTTGACTAAATAGTGGAAAATCTTCAAATTTATTGACAAGTAGAAATCTATAGATAAAGAACTTAGTAAATTTCAAAGAGAATTTATGTAGAGGATGAAAGTAAAAAGGAAACTACACTAAGGCTCATCATAGACAAACTGCTAAAAACCAAAGATAAAGAGAAAATTTTGAAAGAAGCTTAAGAAAATCACACATTACATATAAGAGATTAGCAGAAAAATTTTTCGTGTCTCATTACAACAGTGGAAACCAGGAGGCAGCAGAGCATCTTAAATGTGCTAAATGGAAAAGTAAACAGAAGCAGTCAATTTAGAATTCTACATATAGTTAAAATATACTCCAATAATGAAAGTGAAAGAAATTTTAAAATAAACAAAGGCTAAGAAAATATTTGTCAGCAGACCTGCCTTTCAAATAATGATGAAGAAAATTCTTCATGTTGAAAGACAGTGCTACCAGATGGATAGCTGGATTTTCAGGATGGAAACAGGGAATTGCAAATAGGTAAGTGAGTATAGAAGCCTATTATTTTTCCTTTTAACTTGTTTTAAATACACATGATTGTTTTTTTAAAACAAAATTATGATATATAGTGGGGTTTATTTTGTACTTAGAAATAAAATCGTACATAGGATAGCTGTAGCATAAAGGACAGGCGAATTGTATAATGGTAAATCAATCTATATGGTTCAACTTCCTCACATTTTATATAAAATGGCACAATATTCCTAATCCCTTGGAAATATTTATAACAAGTGGAAGGTTACAGGGATTTTATTCAATTTGTTTGACTTTGCAATAGAAATGTCAGTATAAACTAAGGATTATTTTTTAAAAATATTTTGTATTCTGCTAATCTATATACAGAAAGACCTAGAAATGACAACTCATTGTAGTAAACAGCCCTAGAGTCCAGCTTCTAGTCTGTAAGACTTATTCCCTAAGGGATTCTTTTTTCATTTGTAATCTAATTTGGTCTTTTAAATTGTGGAAAACAGTTACGTAGTTTCAACGTATAACTAGATACCTTCGGAAACTTATGTCCATTCTAGTTCCCATCCTTCATCTTCTATCTCTAGCTTCCTCTGTGGCTGTGCTGTTAAACGTGGTAGACAATTGCCTTATGCAGCTATATAAACTTGTATTAATTAAAATTAAAAATTGAGTTCCTTAATTATATTAGTCATATCTTAAGTGTTGAATAGCACATGTAGCTAGTGGTTACCATATTGTAAAATTCAGGTTATATAATATTTCTATCATTATGGAAAGTTCTATTGCACAGTACTTCCTTAGGAAAGCACTAAAAATTAGTGCAAAGAGGTATAGCTCATACATAAATTTTACAATTAAAAAAAAATAAAAATAAAAATAAAAACACAAACCACACCCAGAATAAGGTGGGAAGGAAAGAATAAAAGAACAGGAAATGGATGGAAAAAAAAGAAAACAAATAGGAAAATAGTAACTCTAAATGCATCCATATCAATAATTGCACTAAATGCAAATGAACTAAATACTCTAATTAAAATACAGATTTTCAGCCTGTATAAAAAAGGAAGATACAACTATGTGCCATCTTTAAGAAATTAACTTTAGGATTAAGATGGTGGATAGGAGGTAGGACTAGCTTGCAGCTCCTGCTCAGACAGACAGAACATTGTGTGGAGACTTACGTCGTGAACTGTTGCTTCAAGAACTACCACAGGAACATACTAGGAAAGATGACAGAATCCACAGACCCTTTGAAGGAACTGGATCACTGCTGCAGGCTCACTGAGATGTGGAAAAACTGAGTTTGCTTGCTTTCTCAACAGAGAGGCTTGTGGTCTGGGTCAAGTTCTCAGCCCTGATCACCAGCTGCCTGGAAATAGACTTGGTGCTGTTGAGGGGCAAGATAGGAGTGAGACCAGCCTTTAGGACTGTCAGCTGCATGAGAACATGGTGAGACTGGTGACTGCCAGCTTTCCCCACTTGCCTGGCGATTTGTATGACTCAGGAGAGGCAGCCATAATCCCCCTGGAAGTATAACTCCATTGGACTGGGAACCACTCACCCATCCCCCACAGCAGCCACAGCAAACCTTGCCCAAGGAGAGGCTGAGCTCAGACACGCCTCTCTCTGCCCCCTCCTGGTGGTCTTTTTTTACCCTTCCTGGTAGCTGAAGACAAAGGTCATAATCTCTTGGGAACTCTATGGCCCTGCCCACTGCCTGAGAATCCTGAATACTTAACCAGGTGTCCCTAGGGCGAGTTTGCATCCTCCCTACGGGATCACAGCTAATGCCCTCTTGAAAGTGCCACCTGCTGGCTGGAGGCCAAGCAACACAAAACCAGCACACTGAACAAAACACAACCAAGGAGCCTCACAGAGTTCACTCCCCTGCCACCTCCACCAGAGCAGGTACTGATATCCATAGCTGCAAGACCTGAAGACAGATCACATCACAAGACCCTCTGCAGACACTCCTCACTACCAGCCCAGAGCCCAGTAGCTCTGCTGGATGGCTAGACCCAGAAGAGCAAAAACAATTACAATAGTTCAGCTCTCAGGAAGCCTCATTCCTAGGGGAAGGGGAGAACACTACCTCAGGTAGTGTTGGGATAAAAGTATCTGAACAGCAGCCCTTGAATCCCACATCTTCCCTCTGACATAGCCTACTCAAATGAGAAGGAACCAAAAAATGATTCTGGTAATATGACAAAACAAGTTTCTTTAACACCCCCAAACGATCATACCAGCTCATCAGCAATAGATCCAAACCAGGACAAAATCTCTGAATTGCCAGAAAAAGAATTCAGAAGGTTGATTACTAAGCTAATCAAGGAGTCATCAGAGAAAGATGAAGTCCAACTTAAAGAAATAAAAAACATGATACGGGATATGAAAGGAAAATTCTTCAGTGAAATAGAGAGAACAAATTAAGAACAATCGCAACTTCTGGAAATCAAGGATACACTTAGAAAAATACAAAATGCACTGGAAAGTCTCAGTAATAGAATTGAACAAGCAGAAGAAAGAACTTCAGAGCTCAAAGACAAGGCTTTCACATTAACTGAACCCATCAAAGATAAAGAAAAAAATTTTAAAAAATGGACAAAGCCTCCAAGAGGTTTGGGACTATGCTAAATGTCTGAGCCTAAGAATAATTGGTGTTTCCTAAGAAGAAGAGAAATTTGAAAGTTTGGAAAACATATTTGAGGGAATAATCAAGGAAAACTAACCCCAGCCTTGGTAAAGATCTAGACATCCAAATACCAGAAACTGAAAAAACACCTGGGAAATTCATCACAGAAAGATCATTGCCTAGGCACATGGTCATCAGGTTATCTAAAATCAAGATGAAGGAAAGAATCTTAAGAGCTGTGAAGCAAAAGCATTAGGTAACTTATAAATGAAAACCTATCAGATGAACAACAGATTTCTCACCAGAAACCCTACAAGCTAGAAGGGATTGGGGTCCTATTTTTAGCCTCCTTAAACAAAACAGTATCAGCCAGAATTTTTTATCCAGTGAAACTAGGCTTCATAAATGAAGGAAAGATACAGTCTTTTTCAGACAAAAAACTGCTGAGAGAATTCACCACTACCAAGCCAGCACTAAAAGAACTGCTAAAAGGAGCTCTAAATCTTGAAACAAATTCTTGAAATACACCAAAATAGAATAAATCTCCCAGGACCTATATAACAAAAACACAATGACAAAAATACAAGGTATTCAGGCAACAAATAGCTTGATGAGTAGAACAGTACCTCATGTCTCAATACTATCATTGAATGTAAATGGCTTAAATGCTCCACTTGAAAGATACAGAATGGCAGAATGGATAAGAATTTACCAACCAAGGTACTGCTGTCTTCAGGAGACTCACCTAACACATAAGGACTCACATAAACTTAAGATAAAGGGGTGGAAAAGATATTCCATGGAGTGGACACTAAAAGTGAGCAGGAGTAGCTATTCTTATATCAGACAAAACAAACTTTAAAGCAACAGCAGTAAAAAAGATAAAGAGGGATATTATATAATGATAGAAAGACTAGTCCCACAGGAAAATATCACAATCCTAAATATATACGCACCTAACACTGGAGCTCCCCAATTTATAAAACAATTACTAGTAGACCTAAGAAATGAGATAGATGGCAACACAATAATAGTGTGGAACTTTAATACTCCACTGACAACACTAGACAGGTCATCAAGATAGAAAGTCCACAAAGAAGCAATGGAGTTAAACTATACCCTAGAACAAAGAGACTTAACAGATATTTACAGAACACTTTACCCAACAACTACAGAATATACATTCTTTCATCAACACATAGAACATCCTCCAAGATAGACCATATGAGAGGCCACAAAAACAAGTCTCAGTAAATTTAAGAAAATCAGGGGGTGGAGCCAAGATGGCCTAATAGGAACAGCTCTAGTCTACAGCTCCCAGTGTGAGCTACGCAGAAGACCGGTGATTTCTGCATTTCCAACTGAGGTACTGGGTTCTCACTGGGGAGTGCCAGACAGTGGGTGCAGGACAGTGGGCGCGGCGCACTGCGCATGAACCGAAGCAGGGCGAGGAATCGCCTCACCCGGGAAGCACAAGGGGTCAGGGAATTCCCTTTCCTAGTCAAAGAAAGGGGTGACAGATGGCACCTGGAAGATTGGGTCACTCCCACCCTAATACTGCACTTTTCCAATGGGCTTAACAAACGGCACACCAGGAGATTATATCCCGCACCTGGCTCAGAGACTCCTATGCCCACGGAGCCTCGCTCATTGCTAGCACAGCAGTCTGAGATCAAACTGCAAGGCGGCAGCGAGGCTGGGGGAGGGGCACCTGCCATTGCCAGCGCTTCAGTAGGTACACAAAGCAGCCAGGAAGCGCGAACTGGGTGGAGCCCACCACAGCTCAAGGAGTCCTGCCTGCCTCTGTAGGCTCCACCTCTGTGGGCAGGGCACAGACAAACAAAAGGCAGCAGTAACCTCTGCAGACTTAAATGTCCCTGTCTGACAGCTTTGAAGAGAGTAGTGGTTCTCCCAACACACAGCTTGAGATCTGAGAATGGGCAGACTGCCTCCTCAAGTGGGTCCCTGACCCCTGAGTAGCCTAACTGGGAGGGACCCCCCAGTAGGGACAGACTGACACCTCACATGGCCGGGTACTCCTCTGAGACAAAACTTCCAGAGGAATGATAAGGCAGCAGCATTTGTGGTTCACCAATATCCGCTGTTCTGCAGCCACTGCTGCTGATACCCAGGCAGACAGGGTCTGGAGTGGACCTCCAGCAAACTCCAACAGACCTGCAGCTGAGGGTCCTCACTGTTACAAGGAAAACTAACAAGCAGAAAGGACATCCACACCAAAAACCCATCTGTACATCACCATCATCAAAGACCAAAGGCAGATAAAACCACAAAGATGGGGAAAAAACAGAGCAGAAAAACTGGAAACTCTAAAAATCAGAGCACCTCTCCTCCTCCAAAGGAACGCAGCTCCACACCGGCAATGGAACAAAGCTGGACGGAGAATGACTTTGACGAGTTGAGAGAGGAAGGCTTCAGAAGATCAAACTACTCCAAGCTACAAGGGGAAGTTCGAACCAATGGCAAAGAAGTTAAAAATGTTGAAAAAAAATTAGACGAATAGCTAACTAGAATAACCAATGCAGAGAAGTCCTTAAAGGACCTGATGGAGCTGAAAACCACGGCACAAGAACTACGTGATGACTGCACAAGCCTCAGTAGCCGATGCGATCAGCTGGAAAAAAGGGTATCAGCAATGGAAGACGAAATGAATGAAATGAAGCGAGAAGAGAAGTTTAGAGAAAAAAGAAACAAACAAAGCCTCCAAGAAATATGGGACTATGTGAAAAGACGAAATCTACGTCTGATTGGTGTACCTGAAAGTGACGGGGAGAATGGAACCAAGTTGGAAAACACTCTGCAGGATATTATCCTGGAGAACTTCCCCAATCTAGCAAGGCAGGCCAACATTCATATTCAGGAAATACAGAAAATTCAACAAAGATACTCCTCAAGAAGAGCATCTCCAAGACACATAATTGTCAGATTCACCAAAGTTGAAATGAAGGAAAAAATGTTAAGGGCAGCCAGAGAGAAAGGTCGGGTTACCCACAAAGGGAAGCCTATTAGACTAACAGCTGATCTCTCGGCAGAAACTCTACAAGCCAGAAGAGAGTGGGGGCCGATATTCAACATTCTTAAAGAAAAGAATTTTCAACCCAGAATTTCATATCCAGCCAAGCTAAGCTTCTTAAGTGAAGGAGAAATAAAACCTTTTACAGACAAGCAAATGCTGAGAGATTTTTTCACCACCAGGCCTGCCCTAAAAGACCTCCTGAAGGAAGCACTAAACATGGAAAGGAACAACCAGTACCAGCCACCGCAAAAACATGCCAAATTGTAAAGACCATCAAGGCTAGGTAAAAACTGCATCAACTAACGAGCAAAATAACCAGCTAACATCATAATGAGAGGATCAAATTCACACATAACAATATTAACCTTAAATGTAAATGCGCTAAATGCTCCAATTAAAAGACACAGACTGGCAAATTGGATAAAGAGTCAAGACCTATCAGTGTGCTGTATTCAGGAAACCCATCTCACGTGCAGAGACACACATATGCTCAAAATAAAGGGATGGAGGAAGATCTACCAAGCAAATGGAAAACAAAAAAAACAGGGGTTGCAATCTTAGTCTCTGATAAAACAGACTTTAAACCAACAAAGATCAAAAGAGACAAACAAGGCCATTACATAATGGTAAAGAGATCAATTCAACAAGAAGAGCTAACTATCCTAAATATATGTGCACCCAATACAGGAGCACCCAGATTCATAAAACAAGTCCTTAGAGACCTACGAAGAGACTTAGACTCCCACACAATAATAATGGGAGACATTAACACCCCACTGTCAACATTAGACAGATCAACGAGACAGAAAGTTAACAAGGATACCCAGGAATTGAACTCAGCTCTGCACCAAACAGACCTAATAGACACCTACAGAACTCTCCACCCCAAATCAACAGAATATACATTCTTTTCAGCACCACACCACACCTGTTCCAAAATTGACCACATAGTTGGAAGTAAAGCACTCCTCAGCAAATGTAAAAGAACAGAAATTATAACAAACTGTCTCTCAGACCGCAGTGCAATCAAACTAGAACTCAGGATTACGAAACTCACTCAAAACCTCTCAACTACATGGAAACTGAACAACCTGCTCCTGAGTGACTACTGGGTACATAACGAAATGAAGGCAGAAATAAAGATGTTCTTTGAAACCAACGAGAACAAAGATACAGCATACCAGAATCTCTGGGACACGTTCAAAGCAGTGTGTAGAGATTTATAGCACTAAAAGCCCACAAGAGAAAGCAGGAAAGATCTAAAATTGACACCCTAACATCACAATTAAAAGAACTAGAGAAGCAAGAGCAAACACACTCAAAAGCTAGCAGACGGCAAGAAATAACTAAGATCAGAGCAGAACTGAAGGAAATACAGAGAAAAAACCCTTCAAAAAAATTAATGAATCCAGGAGCTGGTTTTTTGAAAAGATCAACAAAATTGATAAATCACTAGCAAGACAAAGAAAGAAGAAAAGAGAGAAGAATCAAATAGACACAATAAAAAATGACAAAGGTGGTATCATCACCAATCCCACAGAAATACAAACAACTATCAGAGAATACTATAAACACCTCTACGCAAATAAACTAGAAAATCTAGGAGAAATGGATTAATTCCTTGACACATACACCCTCCCAAGACTAAACCAGGAAGAAGTTGAATCTCTGAGTAGAGCAATAACAGGCTCTGAAATTGAGGCAATAATTAATAGCTTGCCAACCAAAATAAGTCCAGGACCAGATGGATTCACAGCTGAATTCTACCAGAGGTACAAGGAGGAGCTGGTACCATTCCTTCTGAAACTATTCCAATCGATAGAAAAAGAGGGAATCCTCCCTAACTCATTTTACAAGGCCAGCATCCTCCTGATACCAAAGCCTGGCAGAGACACAGCCAAAAAAGAGAATTTTAGACCAATATCCTTGATGAACATTGATGCAAAAATCCTCAGTAAAATACTGGCAAACCGAATCCAGCAGCACATCAAAAAGCTCATCCACCAAGATCAGGTGGGCTTCATCCCTGGGATGCAAGGCTGGTTCAACATATGAAAATCAATAAACATAATCCAGCATATAAACAGAACCAAAGACAAAAACCACATGATTATCTCAATAGATGCAGAAAAGGCCTTTGACAAAATTCAACAACCCTTCATGCTAAAAACTCTCAATAAACTAGGTATTGATGGGACGTATCTCAAAATAATAAGAGCTCCCTATGACAGACCCACAGCCAATATCATACTGAATGGACAAAAACTGGAAGCATTCTCTTTGAAAACTGGTACAAGACAGGGATGCCCTCTCTCACCACTCCTATTCAACATAGTGCTGGAAGTTCTGGCCAGGGCAATCAGGCAGGAGAAGGAAATAAAGGGCATTCAATTAGGAAAAGAGGAAGTCAAATTGTCCCTGTTTGCAGATGACATGATTGTATATCTAGAAAACACCATTGTTTTAGCCCAAAATCTCCTTAAGCTGATAAGCAACTTCAGCAAAGTCTCAGGATACAAAATCAATGTGCAAAATTCACAAGCATTCTTATACACCAATCACAGACAAACAGAGAGCCAAATCATGAGTGAACTCCCATTCACAATTGCTTCAAAGAGAATAAAATACCTGGGAATCCAACTTACAAGGGATGTGAAGGACCTCTTCAAGGAGAACTACAAACCACTGCTCAATGAAATAAAAGAGGATACAAACAAATGGAAGAACATTCCATGCTCATGGGTAGGAAGAATCAATATGGTGAAAATGGCCAAACTGCCCAGGGTAATTTATAGATTCAATGCCATCCCCATCAAGCTACCAATGACTTTCTTCACAGAATTGGAAAAAACTACTTTAAAATTCATATGGAACCAAAAAAGAGCCTGCATTGCCACGTCAATCCTAAACCAAAAGAACAAAGCTGGAGGCATCACGCTACCTGACTTCAAACTATACTACAAGTCTATAGTATCCAAAACAGCATGGTACTGGTACCAAAACAGAAATATAGACCAATGGAACAGAACAGAGCCCTCAGAAATAATGCCACATATCTACAACTATCTGATCTTTGACAAACCTGACAAAAAGAAGCAATAGGGAAAGGATTCCCATTTAATAAATGGTGCTGGGAAAACTCGCTAGCCATATGTAGAAAGCTGAAACTGGATCCCTTCCTTACACCTTATACAAAAATTAATTCAAGATGGATTAAAGACCTACATGTTAGACCTAAAACCACAAAAACCCTAGAAGAAAACCTAGGCAATACCATTCAGGACATAGGCATGGGCAAGGACTTCATGTCTAAGACACCAAAAGCAATGGCAACAAAAACCAAAATTGACAAATGGGATCTAATTAAACTAAAGAGCTTCTGCACAACAAAAGAAACTACCATCAGAGTGAACAGGCAATCTACAGAATGGGAGAAAATTTTTGCAACCTACTCATCTGACAAAGGGCTAATATCCAGAATCTACAATGAACTCAGACAAATTTACAAGAAAAAAACAACCCCCTCAACAAGTGGGCGAAGGATATGAACAGACACGTCTCAAAAGAAGACATTTATGCAGCCAAAACACACATGAAAAAATGCTCATCATCAGTGGCCATCAGAGAAATGCAAATCAAAACCGCAATGAGATGCCATCTCACACCAGTTAGAATGGCGATCATTAAAATGTCAGGAAACAACAGGTGGTGGAGAGGATGTGGAGAAATAGGAACACTTTTACACTGTTGGTCGGACTGTAAATTAGTTCAACCATTGTGGAAGTCAGTGTGGTGATTCCTCAGGGATCTAGAACTAGAAATACTATTTGACCCAGCTATCCCATTACTGGGTATATACCCAAAGGATTATAAATCATGCTGCTATAAAGACACATGCACACTATGTTTACTGCGGCACTACTCACAATAGCAAAGACTTGGAACCAACCCACGTACCCATCAATGATAGAATGTGGCACATATACACCATGGAATACTATGCAGCCATAAAAAATGATGAGTTCATGTCCTTTGTAGGGACATGGATGAAGCTGGAAACCATCATTGTCAACAAACTATCGCAAGGACAAAAAACCAAACACCACATGTTCTCACTCATAGGTGGGAATCGAACATTCAGAACACATGGACACAGGAAGGGGAACATCACACACCGGAGACTGTTGTGGGGTGGGGGGAGGGGGGAGGGATAGCATTCGGAGATACACCTAATGCTAAATGATGAGTTAATGGGTGCAGCACACCAACATGGCACATAGATACATATGTAACAAACCTGCACATTGTGCACAGGTACCCTAAAACTTAAAGTATAATAATAATAAAATTAAAAAAAAAAGAATCATGTGAAATGGAGCACAAGGTTTTCAGTGTTACTTTTCTGCCTTAAAATTGTCCACCCTATGTGTTACCTTTCTACCTTGACTGTACCTTACATATGACTTAATAAATCATCATAAAGAAAAAGATCCTTTTGGTTGTGAGTAAAAACATACACAGATACAAAACCAGAGACTTTAAGTTAGCTTAAGGAAAAAATATGTTGGGAGGAGTTTACTGGAAGGGTTCCAGGATACATTAATTCATAACAAATGACCCCGAATCTTAATGGCATAAAACTGCACTCTTTATTTAAGTCAATTTTGGAGATTGGGTAGTTTTTCTCGTGTGATCCAGCTCCGGTTGTCTCTGCTGAGATTGTTCATGCCTCTTTATGAGCTGGCAGGTTAGTTACAAGCCAGATGATCTAGTGTGTTCTCACATTTCTAAGGGTCGGCAGGCTGTCAGCTAATGCAAAGGAATCAGTGGTTGGAAGGGACTAGGCCATGTGGCTCTCAACATCCAGGATGCCATACTGGGCGTCTTCACAGGGTTCCTAAAAGTACAATGAAGAAAGCAGCAAAGTCCTTGAGACTCAGACTCAAAACTCACATGATTCCATTTCTGTCACATTCTATTAGTCAAAATAGTTCATAAGGTCAGCGCGGACTCAAGGAACAGAAAACAGATTGTATTACTCCGTTCTCACATTGCTATAAAGAACTACCTGAGACTGGGTAATTTATAAAGAAAAGATGCTTGATTGACTCACAGTTCCATAGTCTGTACAGAATGCTTGGCTGGGGAGTCCTCAGGGAACTTACAATTATGGCAGAGGCAAAGGGGAAACAGGCACATCTTACATGGCTGGAGAAAAAGCAAGAGTGAAGGAGGAGGTGCTGCACACTTAAACAACTGGATCTCGTGAGAACTCACTCACTACCATGAGAACAGCAGAAGGAAATCCACGCCCGTGATTCAATTACCTCCAACCAAGCCCCTCCTCCAACATTGGGAATTACAATTCAATATGAGATTTGGTTGAGGACACAAATACAAACCATGTCATAGATTCACCTCTTGATGGCAGGAGCTGTAGTAGGGACATTTTGGCCCTCTACAACAAGGGATATTTCAAAGAAGTCAAAGATAATTTATATAGCCAGACGCCACAAGGGGCTAGAAGTGAGAACTGTAAAGCTGGCAGAGCCTGAGATATTTCCATTTTTATTCAGGCTGTCTGTCTGCCTCTCATCATATGGCCTCTTACTCTGCTTCTCTCACTAAGACAAATTACTTTATTCAATTACTTTATTCAAGGTATGTATATAAGACCCTAGAAGCC
The DNA here is from genome assembly GCF_006542625.1 of Nomascus leucogenys. Classification (NCBI taxonomy): domain Eukaryota; kingdom Metazoa; phylum Chordata; class Mammalia; order Primates; family Hylobatidae; genus Nomascus; species Nomascus leucogenys. Next base: position 107,534,471 of record NC_044383.1, on the reverse strand, counting down.
TGCCCCACGAATCCCCAGTGTGCATGTCTTCAGTTCAAGTGATCTGCTCAGACAGCTGAATAGTATCTCTTAGCACGAATTCCAATTCCCAAAACAGAGGATTTGATTGTCCCAGATTTGGGGCAGTGATTCATCCCAATTCATCCACTATTTCTGGAAGGGGAGCCACAGAATAGATACATGGTTACTGTGAGGCCCCTCTGCAGAAGAGAGTGGTGTGGGACCCTTCTCAGAGGATGAGAGACTCAGGAGATGCTTTCTATCACAGTATGTAATGGCAAAGCCTGTATGCCCTGAAAAATTCAACTCTCCAAATGAAGTCAGTATTCTGTTACTAAGTCAGTGCCAGGAAAATGCAAGAAAAATTGAAAACAAGCTTGTCATTTTCTTCTATTTTTTTCTGAGTCTGAAGTGCCCATAGATACTCTTAGTTATTTTAGAAAGCTTGAAAGCAATATTTAATGGAAGTCAAATTTGGTCCGCAGCAGATTTCTTTTTCATTTGATTTTCTCCCTCTTATCTTGGGAACAACCTCTAATGAGAGAAATATTCCAGAGCACCATCTCAAGATGTATCTGGGAAAGGAACCCATTGTACACCAGAGCAGATCAACTCTCTGCTCCCTGACAATATGCTTGGTTTTCAACAGCTTCCCTGATCCCACATCTTATGACTTTACCACACTTTTCTACACTTCCCGCAGGTTCAGCAAGGCTTCCATCTCCCTGCCGGTCTTGTCAGGGCTATCTCTTCACTGGCACCATGGCCTATTTTCTACAGAACCATTGAAAGCAGACATGGTTCCCATGCAGATTATCTTCCCATTTGCACTTACCAATCATGTGAACTCAGGCAGGTCCACCTCCCTGTCAGCTTGTCTCCTGCAAAATTTAGACTTCAAGTATTTTCTCTCACTGCTACCCTGTATGTTTGTTATCAGATCAAATGAGACGTCTGCATGCAGTAGCACCTTAAAAACGTTAGAATGCTCTGTACGTGCAGAGAAATGGAACTTCTCTCACAGATACTTGGTAGTGAGATAAAGTGGCATGGGTCATTTCATGTCCAGTGTCATCATACAGATGTAAAATCCCACCTTGGAAATGTAGGTGACCACATGTAGAATTTTACCTCTGCCTGCTCATGAGACCCTGTGCAGAGGACTCAGCTAAGTCATGCTCAGGCTTCTGAACCACAGAAGCTGTGAGATAATAAATGTATGTTGTTTAAGGCTGCTAAAAAAAAAAAAGGAAAAAAAATATCATTTGACCTAGCCATCCCATTACTGGGTATATACCCAAAGGATTATAAATCATGCTTCTATAAAGACACATGCACACATATGTTTATTGCGGCACTATTCACAATAGCAAAGACTTGGAACCAACCCAAATCTCCAACAATGATAGACTGGATTAAGAAAATGTGGCACATATACACCATGGAATACTATGCAGCCATAAAAAATGATGAGTTCATGTCCTTTGTAGGGACATGGATGAAGCTGGAAACCATCATTCTCAGCAAACTATTGCAAGGAAAAAAAACCAAACACCGCATGTTCTCACTCGTAGGTGGGAATTGAACAATGAGAACACATAGACACAGGAAGGGGAACATCACACACCGGGGACTGTTGTGGGGTGGGGAGGGCGGAGAGGGATAGCATTAGGAGATATACCTGATGTTAAATGATGAGTTAATGGGTGCAGCACACCAACATGGCGCATATATACATATGTAACAAACCTGAACATTGTGCACAGGTACCCTAAAACTTAAAGTATTATAATAACAAAATTAAAAAAAGAAAATCAAAATTATATCAGGTACTCTGTCAGACCACAGTGGAATAAAATTGGATTTTAACTTCAAAAGGAACCTCAAAACCATGCAAATACATGGAAATTAAATAACCTGCTCCTGAGTGATCATTGGACCAACAATGATATCAAGATGGAAATTAAAACATTTTTTGAACCAAATGATAATAGTGACACAACCTATCAAAACCTCTGGATACAGCAAAAGTGGGGCTAAGAGGAAAGTTTATAGCATTAAATGCCTACATCAAAATGCCAGAAAGAGCACAAATATACAATCGAATGTCACACCTCATGGAACTAGAGAAACAAGAATAATCCAAAACCAAACCCAGCAGGAAAAAGAAATAATGAACACCAAGCTGAGAATCAAATAAAAAACTCAAACTGTTTACAATAGCTGCAAAAATAAATAAATAAATAAAATACTTAGGAATATACCTAACCAAAGACATGAAAGACCTCTACAGGGAAAACGACAAAACACTGCTGAAAGAAATCAGACAACACAAACAAATGGAAAGACATTTCATGTTCATGGATGGCTAGAATCAATATTGTGAAAATGGCTATACTTCCCAAAGCAATTTACAGATTCAATGCAATTCCCATCAAAATACCACCATAATTCTTCACAGAACTAGAACAAACAAGCCTAAAATGTATATGGAGCCAACAAAGAGCCCGCATAGGCAAAGCACGGCTAAGCAAAAAGAACAAATCTGGAGGCATCACATTAAACAACTTCAAATTATTCTACAAGGCTACAGCTAACAGAACGACATGGTACTGGTATAAAAATAGGCACACAGACCAAATGTAACAGAATTAGAGAACTCAGAAATAAAGTCAAATACAGCCAACTAATCTTCGACAAAGCAAACAAAAAAATAAAGTGGGGAAAGTATACTGTATTCAAAAAATAGTGCCGGGGTAATTAGCAAGCCACATGTAGAAGAATGAAACTGGATCCTCATCTCTCACCTTATAGAAAAATCAACTCTAGATCAAGCAAAGACTTAAATCTAGGATTTGAATCCATAAAGATTCTAGAAGATAACATCAGAAAAACCAAACCCTTCTAGACATTAGCTTAGGTAAAGACTTTAGGAATTCAAAAGCAAATGCCACAAAAACAAAGATAAATAGATGGGACTTAATTAAATTAAAAAGCTTCTGCCCAGCCAAAGAAATAATCAGCAGAGTAAACAGACAACCCACAGTGTGGGAGAAAATTTTCACAATCTGTATGTACATCTGACAAAAGACTAATATCCAGAATCTGCAAAGAACTCAAACAAATCAGCAAGAAAAATACAAACAACCCTATCAAAAAGTGGGCTGAGGACGTGAATAGACAATTATCTAAAGAAGATATACAAATGGCCAACAAGCATATGGAAAAATGTGCAATATCACTAATAGGGAAATGTAAATCAAAACCACAATGTGATACCACCTTATTCCTGCAAGAATGGCCATAATCAAAAAATTTAAAAAAAATAGACCTTGGCATGTATGCAGTGAAAAGGGAACACTTTTACACTGTCAGTGGGAATGTAAACTAGTATAACTACTATGGAAAACAGCATGGAGATTCCTTAAAGAACTAAAAGTAGATCTACCATTTGATCCTGCGATCCCACTACTAGGTATCTACCCAGAGGAAAAGAAGTCATTATACAAAGAAGATACTTGCAAATGCATGTTCATAGCAGCACAATTTACAATTGCAAAAATATGGAACTGCCCACGTGCACATCAATCAATGAGTAGATAAAGAAAATATGGTATATATATACCATGGAATACTACTCAGCCATAAAAAGATCAGCCAACTGATCTTTGACAAAGCAAACAAAAACAAGGTGGGGGAAGCACACCCTATTCAAAAAATGGTGCTGGGATAATTAGCAAGCCACATGTGGAAGAATGAAACTGGTTCCTCCTCTTTCACCTTATGCAAAAAATCAACTCCAGCAACATCCAGCAACCTGGATGGAATTGGAGACTATTATTCTAAGTGAAATATTTAGGAATGGAAAACCAAACATTGTATGTTCTCACTCATATGTGTGAGCTAAGCTATGAGGACACCAAGGCATAAGAATGATACATCAGTCTTCGGGGACTCAGGGGAAAGGGTTGGGAATGGTGAGGGATAAGAGACTACACACTGGGTACAGGGTACACTACTCAGGTGGTGGGTGCACCGAAGTCTCAGCAATCACCACTAAGAGAACTTGTTCATGTAACCAGACATTATCTATTCCCCAAAAACCTATTGAAATAAAAATAAATAAATAGAAACACCATACAATCTGTTCCCCAAAAACCTATTGAAATAAAAATAACTAAAAACACCACACAAGTGGCAAATATATATACACACGTGTGTGTATATATATGTGTGTTTGTGTATATATATATTATCAGATATATACATATCAGATTTCAATAACATTTACCAGTAAAAAAGAAATTAACTTTATTTTTTCTGTGGACACTTAGTAAAATAAACATGTTCTGATTCACTTTAATTACAGGTGGCTTAACATCACCTAAGTTGCATGTTGATAACCATCTCTACTGAACTATAATTAGAAACAAAATGAAATTACATTTTAGGTGGTAGGCAAATGTAGTTAACCAGTGTTAAATATTTTAATATATTTACCAATAACTTTTAGCATGTCGAACTGTGATAATTTATAAAAGTATATGGTAGAATGCTTGGCATATAGTAGGCACTCAATAAATGGTAGAAAGTATTATCAGCATTAGTATGTTTAATTAGTCATGATGCATAATGTGGATATGAAAGAAAAACTATTAAATAATATTTTTAAACATTGGTTATGCTCAGAGAATGACCAAGAATCAATTCATTATCTTGAAACTTGTTTACTAAAATAATAGCATTTATTGTGCCTTTCCTGTATGAACTTGTTTTAGTCCATTTTCACACTACTATGTGGAACTACCCGAGACTAGGTAATTTATAAAGAAAAGAGGTTTAATTGACTCATAGTTCCACATGTCTAGGGAGGCCTCAGGAAACTTACATTCAGGAAGGAAGGCGAAGGGGAAGCAAGGCGCACATCTTATGTGGCTGCTGGAGACAGAGAGAGTGAAGGGGAACTGCCAAACACATTTAAACCATGAGATCTCAGGAGAACTCACTATCATGGGAACAGCATGGGGGAACTGCACCCATGATCCAATCAGCTCCCACCAGGTCCTTCCTTTGGCATGTAGGGATTACATTTTGAGATGAGATTTGGGTAGGGACAAAGAGCCAAACCATATCAGAACTCTGCCACTGGGTAACCAAATAGTAGGTGAAGGTAGTGCCTCTTTTTCATGAATTATCCCAACTAATAATTTTTTTTAAATGATGAAATTAGAATGTCATCATTTGCAGTCTGCAAGAATTAATTGAGTCACCTTAACATCACCGAAACAGAAACAGCTAAACATTATTAATGTGCCCTCTAATGAAAGAATAAATCACCACCTCTAGTCTTACCAAGGTATCTAATTTGACCAAGCCTTTAGATTCAGCTGCCAGTTTGCAGAATATGGAAACTGCATATATCCAAAGGATGGAAGAACAGGCTGAACTGCTCCCTGACTGTGCACTTGCTAAAATCCAGACTGGTGGAAACTTTACAGGTCAAATGGCCTGAGCTTGTCAACAGATGAAATGAGAAGAAAGGAGAGGGAGAAGATGAATGCCTGTAGATTAAAAGAAACTTTAAATGACATATCAAGTCTTGAAAATGGGAAAGACAAAATTATAGTGTCTAGATATGTACACCTGAGAAATAAAACCACAAGAAAATCTTTGAAAGTGATTATTGTAAAGGTCAGGATACTGGGTGTTATGGAGGGAGGGCAGGCGAGGTAATTGTAGGTACAGAGAAGGCTCTCTGGGGCAGGTGGCAGAGTTCTAGAAGAAGTTCACTTTAAAGACAAAGATAAGTTGGATGGCAAAAATATATACAAAGAAGCAATATACATTAGAAAACTGACATGGCCACATTTAGTGTCAGAAATAAAAGGAAAAACTATCAGATTAAGAGACACATTTTATAATGATAATATCAATATGGTCAATACACCAGAAAGACATAATCATGAATCAGTATGATCCTAATAAAATATTTAAAATATATGTAGTATTAAAATAGAATTTAAGGAAGAAGTAGGCAAATCTGCAATCAGAGTTGAAGATTTTAACATTTATCTTAGCAATTGCTAGAACAGATCAAGAGCTCTCTGTTAAGAATTAACATGATTGGAATACCACTATTAACCATTTGATATTTATAGAATATTATACTCGGTGACTGCAGAATACACATTCTTTTCAAGAACACATGGCATATCCTCAAAGATAGACCATGTTGGGCTAAATGCAAGTCTAAATAAATTTAAGATAATTGGAATAATATGAAGTATATTCTGTAACTACAATGAAATGAATTAAAAATCAAGAACTAGAAACTAGAAAAAAAGATACTTGGAAATTAAACCACATACTTACAAATAACTTGTAGCTCAAAGAAGTCACATGGGAAATTAGGAAATATTTCAAACTGGATGCAAATAAAAATACATCAGAATTTGTGGTTATAGTTGCAGCAGTCCTAAGAGGGATATTTTTAACTTTAATATTTATATTAGAAAATAAGAAAGATCTAAAATTACTGACACTAGCTTCCACTCAAAGGGAGTAGAAAAAGAAGAGCAAATTACACCCAAAACCAATGCAACAAGGGAAATAATAAACATTAGAGCAGAAATCAATGAAACAGAACAAACTGAAGAGTAATAACAAATCCAAATGTGATTTTCGGAAATGATTATTAAAAGTGATAAACCCCTCACTAGATTGATGACAAAAATAAGAGAGATCCAAAATTACCAATATCAAAAATGAAAGAAGGGTAAGACTAATGATTCCACAGATATTAAAGGATAATAAGTGAATATTATGATTTGTTTTAGGTCATTAACTCAACAACTAAGATCTAATTGGCAAATTTTCTTTAAAAGTAGGGTTACCAAAACTGACTCAATAAAAAAAAAAATAGGTATGCATTTGTTAAAGAAATTGAATTTGTCATTAAGAACCTTACACAGAGAAAAAGAGATGGTTTCACCAGTGGATTCTATGAAACATTTGTAGGAGAAAGAACACCGATCTCACACAAGCTTTTTCAGAAAACAGGTAGAGGAAACTGTTTCTAATTTATGAGGCCAGCATAACACTGATATAAAAACATCACCAAAAAAGAAGAAAATTATAGATCTATAGCCTGATGAATATAGACAGAACGTTTTTTTTAAAATACTATATTATCAATTGGAATTCAGCAGTATATAAAAGGACCGTTTATTATGATCAAGTGGGATTTATTCCAGGAACATAAAGTTGGTTAAACATTTCAGTACAAAAATACAACTTACCGTATTAAAGAATAAAAAAACTCTTAATATTATTTCAACATATGTGGAAACATTTTACTAAATTTCATATACATTTATGATAAAAATTCAAATGATTTAATCCATAATCTGATAAATGCTGTTTTTGGAAAACATACAGTTTGCATCATATTTAATGGTAAAATATTGACTCTAAATTTGGTTGACTCTTACTACTTTTATTTACATTATATTATGTAAGTATAATAAGGCAAGAAAAAATAGAAGGCATACAGATTGGAAAAAAAATGTAAAACTATTTGAAGATGGCTTGATTCTCTCATCCAAAAACAAGTAACACCCTTCTCACTCCACCAGCCCAAACAACATATCCTCTCCCTGAATCTAAATGCATTCTTAGTGTCTTCTAGTGGTTTACATCATAGCAGAGACTTTAGAGCAAGCTTGTTGAACCTGCGGCCCATGGGCTGCATTTGGCCCAGGACAGCTTTGAATGTGGCACAGCACAAATTCATAGCCTTTCTTAAAACATTATGAGATTTTTTTTGCAGTTTTTATTTTTATTTTCTTAGTTCATCAGCTATTGTTACTGTATTTTATGTGTGGCCCAAGACAATTCTTCTTCTTCCAGTGTGGCCCAGGGAAGCCAAAATATTGGACACCCCTGCTTTAGAGTCAGTGAGACTTGGCATCAGAAGCCAGGTGTTCCTTACAATGGTCTTACAGTTGTACATATTAAGGATTAAAATAGATAATGTATGTAAATATTGTACTATAGCATTTCGCCAAAAGTAAATGCTCATATAATAATAGCAGTTAAATTATTATCACTATTCAGTCTTCCTTCTCCCCTTCTTGTCCATACTACTTTAAAGAATAGAATACTTTATACACATAGTCTTCACAGACCTTTCCTTTACTCCTAAAACATGTATTCCCTGAGCACTAACCTTATGAGTAACTATTTGATTATTCTGTCTATTGGACATGTTTTTAATACATCTGTGCTCTAATAGGTGTAATGTATCTCTGACAGTCTTACAGCTTCCAAATTCTAATTTGTTTGTTACTCCCTTATATTGTCTACCCTCAAAACCATTTTTCTTTAGAGCATTCTATTTAAAATGTAAAATTTAATTCCCACTACTTTTCTGAAAACACTTTGCCCTTTTCTTTCCCTAGAGGATAAAGATAGAGCTTATTAACGTAGCACATCTCTGCCTGACTGCCTGCCTGCCACTTACACAGACTTACCTCTCACCTCTCCCTACATTGCTGAAGAGTGTCATCCTTATATCCCCCCGTTTCTGTCCATATTGCAGTAACGTGAGAACGTTTAGGCGCTATTTTAAGTGATTTAACAGTGTATTTTGTCCTGCACTACACTATGAGTCCTTGAGGGCAGGGACCATGCCTTTATTCATATTTTTATTGTTAGCATTTGGCACAATTGCTGATAAGCAGCTGGCACTAAAATATTTTTAGTGAATAAATAAGTGAATAGAAGATCATTATCAACCTGAAATATTTTAATTTATAAGAAAACTTCTTGACTTGGGGAATTAATTTTATGCTTTAGTTTTAAAAATATATCAAAGGTTGACTTTTCATTAGTTTCCTTATCATTATTGCATAAAATCTCATTCTTCTATTCAAAACATTGATGACATAGATTTATGTTTTGTGCTACTATAAATTTTAAGATAATTAATATCTGATATTAGCAACATCTTATAATGTGTGTTTGTGGGAACCAGTAATTACATTGTATATGTTTTTATTCCAGAAATGCTTAATACATCACAATTTTGCACAAAGCTAACATCTTTTAAAATGCCCAGTGTGTGAGAAATGGATGTATTTCTTCTAGAAACAAGCTGCTGAAATCTTCTCAACCTTCTTTAAAATTCCGTTCAGGTTGTTTTAGTTTGAATACAGTTGTTGAATTATTTTTACCTAAAGTTTTACTTGATTTGCTTAGAGTAGCATATCACACCTTACCTTGATTGTATGTGGTCCACATCATTTTATTTCTTACGTGAAGAGAGATTCCATAATCATCAGTTGAATTCTTCATGTATAAATAATACAAAAATGCTCAATATACTATTGATAATATGTGATTTATAAAGATTATATTTCTTTTTCTACCAAAATAGACATTTTTAAAGGCTTTTTTGTAATCTTTTAAGATTATGGTAGAAAAGATTCTTTAAACATAAAATAAAGGATTTATTCATGATAGTATCCAAATATTGCTGGATTAATATTAAGGACATTACATTAAAACATCTTTGCAGATTTAAATTATAAAGCATTATTAGCTTGTATTTTTTGATTCATCTGTGTTCTCAGGATAAACTAAATTGGATTAAAAATAAAGCTATAATGAAATCTGTTTTATTAATAATCTTTCTAGTTAATAGCCGGTGATTAGAGAAGTTTATTTTATTTTATTTTTTTTTTTTGAGACGGAGTCTTTCTCTGTCCCCCAGGCTGGAGTGCAGTGGCGCAATCTTGGCTCGCTGCAAGCTCCGCCTCCCGGGTTCACGCCATTCTCCTGCCTCAGCCTCCCGAGTAGCTGGGACTACAGGTGCCCGCCACCACGCCCGGCTAATTTTTTGTATTTTTAGTAGAGACGGGGTTTCACCATGTTAGCCAGAAAAAAAAAAAAAAAAAAAAAAAAAAGTTTATACAGTAGTTTCCTAGGTGACTATGAACCCTCCAGTTTTTCTGCAGTTCATTTTATGTATAATTAATAGACATATTTCTTAAACATTCTTTCCTTGGCAATCTTTTTCTCCTTTTTCTATAGTGCGTACTTCTCATGTAGTGTTCTCTTTACAGAGGCATTCATTAAATGGCAACTAATTTATTGTATTAGTTATTTTTTTTTTAAATGCTACATTTATTTCAAATATTTGACAAGTTATGAAAGTCCTGGAACAGGTTTCTAAGAACTACAACTCCCAGTGGACACATGTTCCACCATCCTTTTCTTCCTTTTCTCTAAAAGATTATTTTTTTTGCCTTCTTTTTTTTTTTTTTTTATTATACTTTAGGTTTTAGGGTACATGTGCACAATGTGCAGGTTTGTTACATATGTATCCATGTGCCATGTTGATTTCCTGCACCCATTAACTCGTCATTTAGCATTAGGTATATCTCCTAATGCTGTCCCTCCCCCCTCCCCCAACCCCACAACAGTCCCCAGAGTGTGATGTTCCCCTTCCTGTGTCCATGAGTTCTCATTGTTCAATTCCCACCTATGAGTGAGAACATGCAGTGTTTGGTTTTTTGTCCTTGCGATAGTTTACTGAGAATGATGTTTTCCAGTTTCATCCATGTCCCTACAAAGGACATGAACTCATCATTTTTTATGGCTGCATAGTATTCCATGGTATATATGTGCCACATTTTCTTAATCCAGTCAATCGTTGTTGGACATTTGGGTTGGTTCCAAGTCTTTGCTATTGTGAATAGTGCCGCAATAAACATACGTGTGCATGTGTCTTTATAGCAGCATGATTTATAGTCCTTTGGGTATATACCCAGTAATGGGATGGCTGGGTCAAATGGTATTTCTAGTTCTAGATCCCTGAGGAATCGCCACACTGACTTCCACAATGGTTGAACTAGTTTACAGTCCCACCAACAGTGTAAAAGTGTTCCTATTTCTCCACATCCTCTCCAGCACCTGTTGTTTCCTGATTTTTTAATGATGGCCATTCTAACTGGTGTGAGATGGTATCTCACTGTGGTTTTGATTTGCATTTCTCTGATGGCCAGTGATGATGAGCATTTCTTCATGTGTTTTTTGGCTGCATAAATGTCTTCTTTTGAGAAGTGTCTGTTCATGTCCCTTGCCCACTTTTTGATGGGGTTGTTTGTTTATAACTTCATTACTATCCAAATAGTTATTAGCTTTTAATCATGGATTATTTTCTTCTTGAATTGGTTAGAAATTCCTTCTTCATTTTAGGGAATATTGTATTATAGGGAAAAATAAGGATGATTTCAGTAAGTTTAATGTGAATTCATTTTTTAGACAGAAATAGCCTTTATTAAAAACCACTGTGTGTTAAATATATTCATTATGTAGCCACTGTTATTTGCTAAATAACATTGCATTTTGGCATACTAAGGGAGGAGATATAACATGGACTTGACTTTCTAGGTCCTCAAAGAAGGATGTAGAACAAGGGTGTCGGTGTCAAATAGTGTCTGAAGATTATATTATAATTTCTAATGACTAACTTGAGTCTGGAAATAAGAAAATACAGATTATTTTTGCTACCAAATTCCTGAGTGTGTGTCTTTGGCCAAGCCACTTCACTTGAGCTCAATTTTTTTCATCTATTAAATGAGATTGAATTAAATGTTCTTTTTAATTTTCTGAATTTTCAAATTTCTGGTTCTAGTGAAATATCTCAGTATGTCTGGTTCTCAAAGTTTCTGACTCTAGTGAAAATTTTTAGAAAATGTAAAGCAGAAAACTTTACAGTTACAAGTAAGTACAATTAATATAATGCAAGCAAAAGATACAAGTATTGACAGAACATAGGACTTCTAGATGTGCATAGAGTTAATTGGAAAGTCTTCAGAAAAGATGTGACATATTTTGAAAGCATATCAAGTGAGATAATGAGTAAGTGGAGGGCAGGAGAAGTGTGTTACTAGGATAAAAAAGTATGTATAGGTGGCAGTCAGTTGAAGGAGACCACAGGCAGATTTGATTGACTGAAGTGGCGACTTCATGCTGAGGAATACTAGGAAATGAGGCTTTTAAGACTGTGAAGAGTAGAATCGTGTCAATTAGAGAAGTGCCTTGAAAGCCATGCTAAGGAGTTTAGATTTGATGCTTAGTGATGGGCAACCACAGCATGGTTTTGAGCTGGGGAGCCCAAGAAAAAATGTGGCTGAGAAAAATATTCTAGTTGTGTTTAATAAGATGCAATGAGAGTGAAGAGCTTAAATATTTCATGGAGAGAGTGGTAAAATTGCACCAGAAAATAAGTTAGCTTTGATAGGAAAAGCCATGGCTTTTAAAAATTAGCTATCATATTTAGGTTAGTTGGATTTTCAGTGAATGTAGTTAAAAGATAGCCTCATGGTTTGAGGGCAAAAATATATAGAATTTATTATCTTGCCCCAGAGTCCCTAACTATTATTCCCTTGCATTTTCTTACATATTGGATATGACAGTGCAAAGAATGAGAAAGATGGATTATTGAATTTTTGTCAGAACCAAACTTTTAAGAGATATATGATATTTTAAAGCATATTCCAAATTTCATATATGTACGTAATGGCTGTTACATCATGCATTGTCAGCTTATAGATGATTGCTATGCATGTTAACTGTTTTGTACTTATCATGTATGTACATACTTCAAACTTCTGGGAATTAGGTATATTTAAAAATGAGCCCTCAAAGTCATGCAGATAGGAAACTACATTAGTGACTCTCCATGGATGTGGTTGACAAAAATGAATCATTTAAATGATTGTTTTCTTTCCCTCTAGTCGTTTTTAGCACTGGTGAACTTGTTATCCTGTCCTGCTATTTATGAGCTTGTAAGGAATCAAGATCTTCCTAATAAAACAGAATATTCTCTTCGTGAAGTCCCAACGTGTGTTATTGTAAGTCATTTTCTTTAAATCTTTCTCTGTTATAAATGCTACTATTTGAGATTGGTAGTAAAAATGCAATTTGACCAAGAAGAGAAAAAAGAAGCATTATGTAATGGCATTTAAGGGCTGATTTGATTAATCCTGCATGAATTATATCAACTTTTGAATTTTCTATGCATGGAATCTTTGATCCAGGTCACCTAACATTCCCAACACCTATCAGAATACGAGGTTAACTCCAACAAGGAAAGATACTTGGCATAAATAGAAGTTTACGTATGAGTGATTTTTAGATGACTCACTACATTATTAGTCAAACCAGTGATGCTCCTTCATTGGCTAGGATAATTAGGAATAAATTGTATCCATGGAGTCCACTACATTTTCTGCTTATATTTTAATGAACTACATATTATTGCCCCATGAGGGCAGTATATACAAGTTTATTTAATTTGAGACCTATGTTGTACTAATATTCACAGATAAATAACTTGTTTTAATCACTAGGGGATATTTTCTTCCTTATCTTTGGGTACATTTATGAATTAAACACGTAGAAACATATGCGTATATGCATATAAGGATTAGTAAAGACTTGATATTGAAATTTTATTATTGATCATTCCTTTTCATTTTCTGGTCGCTTCATCCTATGTGATATTGTTTTCATAAACATAGTTTTGCCCTTTTGAATACTTTTAAACCTGTTAACCCTAAATACTTGGATTTTTAAAAATTTTATCTACTTTGGGAAACTTTTAATAGCTTGTATGATGTGAAATAAAAAGATAGGTACTTCTATCATTTAACATTAACTTAGATTCTCTTATCTTCTTTTCCTTGAAGCTTTTCAGTTGTATTTTGTGCTTACTTGTATGTTGGCACTTCTTAAGTACAGGTATACCTCAGAATTATTGCAGGTTCAGTTCCATACCACCGCAATAACATGAACATTGCAATGAAGGAAGTCACACAAATTTTTTGTTTTCCCATGTAAAAGTTATGTTAACACTATACTTTAGTCTAAAGTGTGCAATAGAATTATGTCTAAAAAAAGTTTATTGCTTAATTGAAAATACTTCATTGTCAAAATATGCTAATAAACATCTGAGCCTTCAGTGAGTTGTATTCTGTTTTGCTGGTGGAGAGTCTTACCTCATTGTCAATGGCAGCTGACTGATGAGTGTGTTGGTTGTTGTGGGCTGGGGTGGCTCTGGCAATTTCTGAAAATAAGAGAACAGTGAAGTTCACTGCATCAATTGACACCTTTTGTGAAATATTTCTCTGAAGTATTTGATATTTTTTGATAGCATTTTACCCACAGTAGAACTTCTTTCAGAATTGAGGTCAATCCTCTCAACCCACTCACTACTTTATCAACTAAGTTTATGTAATATTTTAAGTCCTTTGTTGTTATTTCAACAGTGTTCACAGCATCTTCACCAGGAGTGGATTCCATCTGTGCTCATCCATAAGAAACAACTCAACTCCTCATCTGTTTGATTTTGATTTTAAGATTGCAGCAATTCAGTCACATCTTCAGGCTCCACTTTTAATTCTAGTTTTCTTGCTATTTCCACCACATCTGTAGTTACTTGTTCTACTGAAGTACTGAACTTCTTTAAGTCATCCATTAGGGTTGGAATCGGCTTCTTCCAACCTCCTGTTAATGTTGATATTTTGGCCTCTTCTCATGAATCACAGATGTGGCATCTTAATGGTGAATCCTTTCCAGAAGGTTTTCAATTTACTTTGCCCAGATCTGTCAGAGGAATCACCATTTATGGCAGCTATAGCCTTACAAAATATATTTCTTAAATATTTGAAAGTCAAAATTACTCCTTGATTTATGGGCTACAGAATGGATGTTATGTTAGCAGGCACAAAAACAATATTAATCTCCTTAAACATCTCCATCGGAGCTCTTAGGTGACCTGTTGTGTTGTCAGTGAGCAGTAGTATTTTGAAAGGAATCTTTTTACCGAGCAGTAGTTTTCAATGGTAGGCTTAAAATATGCAGTAAACCCATGTAGTCACATATGTACTGTCATTTACTTTATTTTTCCATTTATATAGCACAGGCAGAGTAGATTTAGCATAATTTTCCCGTGCTCCAGGATTTTTGGAATGGTAAACGAGCATTGGCTTCTACTTAAAGTTACCATCTGCGTTAGCTCTTAAGAAGAGAGTTAGCCTATCTTTTGATGCTTTGGATCCAGGCATTGACTTCTCCCTTCTAGCTATGAAAGTCCTAGACGGTATCTTCTTCCAATATAAGGCTGTTTTGTTTGCATTGAAAATCTCTTGGCCAGGCGTCGTGGTTCATGCCTATAATCCCAGCACTTTGGGAGGCCGAGGTGGGGAGATCACCTGAGGTCCAGAGTTCGAGAGCAGCCTGGCCAACATGGTGAAACCCTGTGTCTACTAAAAATACAAAAATTAGCTGGACATGGTGGCGTGTGTCTGTAATCCCAGCTACATGGGAGGATGAGGCGGGAGAATCACTTGAACCTGGGAGGTGGAGGTTGCAATGAGCCAGGATCAGGCCACTGCACTTCAGCCTAGGCGATAGAGTGAGACTCAGTCTCAAAAAAAAAAAAAAAAATCTCTTTAATGTAGCTAACTTCATCAATTATCTTAGCTAGATCTGGATAACTTGCAACTTCTACATCAGCACTTGCTACTTCACTTTGTACTTTCATGTTATTCAGACAACTTCTTTCCTTGAATCCCATGAACCAACCTGTTAATTTCAAACTTTTCTTCTGTAGCTTCCTCATTTCTCTCAGCCTTCATAAAATTAAAGAGAGTTAGAGCCTTCTCTGGATTAGGGTTTGGCTTAAGGGAATGCTGTGGTTGGTTTGATTTTCTCTTCAAATCACTCAAACTTCTTCATATCAGCAATAAGGTTGTTTCATTTTGTTATTATTCATGTGTTTCCTGGAGTAACACTTTTAATTTCCTTAAAGAACTTTTTCTTTGCATGCACAACTTGGCTAATTGGCACAAGAGGCCCAGCTTTTGGCCTGTCTCAGTTTTTGACGTGCTTTCCTCACCAAGCTTAGTCACTTTTAGGTTTTGACGTACAGTGGGAGACACTCAACTTTTCCTGTTATTTGAATGCTTAGAGGTTTTATAAGGTTACTAATTGCCTTAATCTTAATATTGTTGTGTCTCAGGTAATAAGGAGGCCCCAGGAGAAAGAGAAAGATAGGTGGTTGACCAGTTGGTGGAACAATCAGAGCAACATTTATCCATTAAGTTTGTTGTCTTATCTGGATACAGTTCATGGTGCCCCAAAATAATTACAATAGTAACATCAAAGATTACCAATCACAGGTCCTCATAACAGAATAATTATGAAAAGTTTGTGATATTGTGAGAATTACCAAAATGTGATGCAGAGACACAAAGTGAACACATGCTGTTAGAAAAATGACCCCAGTAGACTTGTTTGACATAGCGTTGCTACACATCTTAAATATTCAAAAAAGCATATTATCTGCAAAGTACAGTAAGTGACATGCAATAAAACAAGGTATGCCTGTAGTTTTATTGTTGGTCATTTATGTGCCTATATTTCCCACTACAATGGGAGTATCTTAGAGAAAGTAGGCTGTCTTCGATGTATATAAATCTAGCACATTATATGCATCCAGTGAAAATAATTGTTCTAATATGATTGGTTTTATCGAGATTGACTATGAGAAACAAGTACAAATTAGTTTTATGATATAGTCCAAAATGATGGCTTCAATGTTTGTTCTCTTAAGTTTTCATGTATCTCTGTGGGGCATATTCAAATATATCTTTCCACTTATGGAAAAATTTGTTTTCTGTTTGGTCTTAAGACAGTTAACTGCAGTTATATTACTCTGTTTCTCCCAAAGGCATTATATTTTAACCCTATAGAAAGATCACTGCCTTCTGTCATGATTTAAACATGTGTATGAGTTCCTTTTAAAACAAACAACTCTTTTGATCTATGCCTTCTTTTATTTACCACACTGTAGCTTGCTTTCTTCCCCTCCACCCTAAGCTTCCTGAAAAATTTGCCTGTGCTTTAAGTCTCTGTTTCTTTCTCTTCTATCAACCATGGAAGCCACCATAATCTGGCATCTTTGCCCAACTACCTAACTTAAATTGTTCTGCCAAAACCCAATAAATATGTAATTCCCTAATCTAATGGAACCTCCCTGTATTAGTCTGTCATGCTGCTAATAAAGACATACTTGAGACTGGGTAGTTTATAAAGGAAAGAGGTTTAGTTGACTCACAGTTCAGCACAGCTGGGGAGATCTCAGGAAACTTACAATCATGGTGGAAGGGGAAGAAAACACATTCTTCATCACATGGCAGCAGGCAAGAGAAGTGTTGAGCAAAGGGGGAAAAGTCCCTTATAAAACCATCATATCTCATGATAACTCACTATCATGAAAACAGCATGGGGGTAACTGCCCCCATGATTCAGTTACCACCACGTCTCTTCCACGACATGTGGTGTATTAGTCAGGGTTCTTTAGAGGGACAGAACTAATAGGATAGATCTCTCTATATATCTATATATGTGTATCTGTATATCAAGGGGAGAAAGATGTAGGCTGAGAGCCTAGGCCAGTATAGTCTTTTCACATTTTTCTTCGTGCTTTATATTCTAGGCACACAGACAGCTGATTAGAGAGTGCCTACCCAGATTAAGTGTGGGTCTGCTTTTCCCAGCCCACTGACTCAAATGTTAATCTCCTTTGGCAACCCCCTCACAGACACACCCAGGATCAAAACTTTGCATCTTTCAATCCAATCAAGTTGACACTCAGTGTTAACCGTCACATGTGGAGATTATGGGAACTACAATTCAAGATGAGACTTGGGTGGGGACACAACCAAATCATGTCACATCCCCACCCTCTTTAACTTAATTTACCACTTTGGAATATTTGACATGGTTTGTCCACTCCTTAGTGTAATTCTGTTTCTATGGCTGTGGCATTACTTACTTCTTGTTCTCTTCCTTCTTTTCTGGTCTCTCCTGCATAGTTGTCTTTATAGACTTCTTTTGCTTTGTTTGTCCTATGGCCTCCAGAGTGATCTCATCCAATTCCATGCCTTCAGTTACACACTGACAACTCTTTGACCTATATGACTTGACTGCCAGTTTTATATTTAGAACCCTACCAGACAATGGGCATCTGGAACAGTCCAGGCATCTTAGTCTTACTGTGTCTACAACTGAATGTAATGTTTTCTCTTTCCCAAATCAGTTCTGTTTCCTGTTTTTGTCAGTACTATTAGCCACACAATTTAATGAACCAGA
Organism: Nomascus leucogenys; assembly: GCF_006542625.1. NCBI lineage: Eukaryota > Metazoa > Chordata > Mammalia > Primates > Hylobatidae > Nomascus > Nomascus leucogenys. The sequence goes on along the minus strand of NC_044383.1, from coordinate 107,516,246 downwards.
AACCTGGAAATCATTATTGATTCATCCCTCTCGATAGGCAACAAATTACCTGATAGAATGTGCCTCCCTAACACCTTGATCTTGTTTTCTTTTTGTATTCTTTTTTTAAAAACTCTCATTTTGGCTTCAGTGGTACATGTGTAGGATTGTTATATAGGTAAACTCATGTTACAGAGATTTTTTGTACAGATTATTTCATCACCCAGGTACTAAGCTTAGTACCTAATAGTTATCTTTTCTGTTCCTCTCCCTTCTCCACCCCCTACCCTCTAATAGGCCCCAGTGTCTGACGTTCCCCTCTTTGTGTCCATGAGTTCTTATCATTTAGCTCCCACTTATACCTGAGAACATGTGGTATTTGATTTTTTGTTCGTGTATTAGATTGTCTGCAGCTCCATCCATGTTCCCATGCAAGACATGATCTTGTTCTTTTTAAATGCTGCATAGTATTCTATGGTATATATGTCCACATTTTCTTTATTCGATTTGTCATTGATGGGCGTTTAGGTTGATTCCATGTCTCACCTTATCCAAGTTCTCTCTGGATAAGATTATGACACAAAGCCGGAGAGTTGATATACTTCTGAGGTAGGACAGTAAAGGTATATTGCTGGTCTTGCCAGCTGAAGGCAAATTGCTTCTGGTGGGCCTTACGGACAGGAACAGAGATAAAGGCATTTGCCAAGTCAGTGGCTGCATACCAGGAGATGTGTTAATTTACTCAAGCAATGAAACCACATCTGGTACAGCAGCTGCAGTTGGTGTCACCACTTGGTTAAACTTAGGATAATCCAGTAGCATTCTTCAAGATCCATCTGTCTTCTGCACAGGCCAAATGGGAGAGTTGAATGGGGCTGTGTTAGGAATCCCCATCCCTGCGTCTTTCAAGTCCTTGATGGTGGCACTAATCTTTGCAGTTTCTCCAGGGATGCAATATTATTTTTGATTTAGTATTTTTCTAGGTAGAGGCAGTTGTAATGGCTTCTATTTGGCCTTTCCCAACATAATAGCCCTCACCTTACCAGTCAGAGAGCCTATGTGGGGGTTCTGCCAGCTGCTAAGTATGTCTATGACAATTATGTATTCTGGCATTGGGGAAAAGACTACAGGGTGAGTCCAGAGATCCACTGTACACGCTGTAAGTTGGACCTGAGGTAAAACTCTGTTAATTACCTGATGGCCATAAGCCACTGCTTTAACTGGAGGACCATAATGACATTTTGGGTCCCCTGGAATCAACATCAGCTCAGAGCCAATGTCCAGTAGTCCCCAAAATGTCTGATCATTTTCCTTTCCCCAATGCACTGTTGCCCTGGGTAAAAGGCCGGAGGTCTCCTTGGGGAAGGATGGGAGAAAAATTCACAGCATAAATTGCCAGTAATATAGCGGGGTCCTTCCTCAAGGGAACCCGGCCTCCCCTTCATTCAAGGGGTTCTGAGTCTGTAAACTGGCTCGTCTGGAAATTGATTGAGGGGCCACGATTCTCTGTTTTTGTAATTCAAATTAGTCTTTTGTCCATTCGACCTAGAAGTTTTCTGCTTATATTAATGAAGTAGGAACGCAGTAGGCTTCCTATCAATTTTACTTCTAGGAACACCGTGATTAGCCAGTGCCAGAGCTCAACAGGAGTTGGAGTATTCTGATTGCTGCTTTGTCTCTGGTGTCCATTACAGTAGCTACACCCATCTGGCCTTTGACGGTTGAGTGCCACCCCTTGGCCCCCACCACCTCGGGATTCAATTATTCTTATTTTATTTAAATTTTGTAGTGAATGAATTTGGTTCCCACATTTAGATCTGAGATACAGAGAAGAGTGATTACAGGGCTCTTCAAAGATGTAGGTGAGGCCCTCACAAATCTATTTTGCAAGGCATTGGTTAAGGGTATATCTTCTGGAACCTCCCAGCTGGGATGAGTAGCTCTAAAGTGACTAATCCACTTCACCATCTCAATCTCCCTAAGACTTGAGATCCTTTCCTCTATATTAAACCAAGGGACATCAGGCATTTCCAACTTGCTCACATTGGGCCATCTTTTAATCCATATTTCAGCTAACTGAGCAACTAAACAATTAGAACCTTTTTCAACTCCTCAAGCTGCAACATTAAATGCAGAGTCCCTACTTATTTGGGCCAAAGCAATAAATTCAGCCTGATTCAACTCTGTGTTCCTCCCACCATTATCCCATACCCTTAATATCCATTTCCATGCCTGTTCTCCAGATTTCTGTTTATGTAAATTGGAGAACTCAAGCAGTTCTGTTGAGTGTAGTGCGTTTCCTCATAGATCATGCTCTCAACCTCACCTTTAGGGGCCTGCAGGACTTTAGTGCAGTTATAGGTCTAGAAGGAAACAGGGTGTTGGGGTAGCTCCTGAGGAGAATCAACATTCTTTTGCCTGACAACTGCCTCAGGGGAGGCCATAACTTTTGCCTCAGGCAGTGCAGGGTTTATCTCCTCAGACAAAAGTGAAAAGGCTGATGGCACCATGGGTTGGGGAGGGGATGTTGCCACTACTGGGGATGGGGAAGCTGTTTCTTCTGGCAAAAAAAGGTTCATCATAGTGTACAAACTTAGTGTCCCCAGTTCTATGGGGTCCTCCCACATGTCCCCATTCAAAGTAGTAGGGTCCCATTCTTTTCCAATCAATGCCCTCACTTTAACAGTAGACACCTGGCGAGGCTGTGCATGCAGCTTTTGTTGCAGGTCAGCCACTCATGTGATAAGAACTTATGTCTGTTTTTCCACAATTTCAGCTCTTTCTCTGCAGGAAATGAAACTCTCAACCAGGGCAATTTTAGCAGATTTGAGGCTCAGTATCTTCTTCTGAAGCCAGGAGACAGAATCTCTGAGTTTATTATTTTCTTTCATCACTTTGTTCACTGAACTTAGAAGCAACCAACCAGCTTCATTATGTTCCTTGGTTTTCCACATATGGTCAAACATATTACATATAGAGTCACTAAATTCCTTGCCTCTCATGAGCGGTGAATCAGGAGTGTCAAATGCATTTATTTTGCATAACTCTTCACACCAACAGTTCACACCAATGACTATCAGTATTCTCCATACTTTTAGAAGTAGAGTCCTCCAGAAACCCCAAAACCAATAAAAGAATTCCAACCTTAATATTCTCTTCCTATAGAACTACTCCTGGTATCAAAATCTGTATTAGTCAGGGTTCCCTAGAGAGCAGAACTAATAGGATAGATAAAAGTATACATATAAAGGGGAGTGTATTAAGTATTAACTTACACAGTCAGAAGGTCCCACAATAGGCTGCCTGCAAGCTTGAGGAGCAAGGAGAGCCAGTCTGAAACTCAAAACTAAAGAACTTGGAGTCTGATGTCTGAGGGAAGGAAGCATCCATCACGGGAGAAAGATGTAGGCTGGGAGGCTATGCCAGTCTTGTCTTTTCATGTTTTTCTGCCTGCTTTATATTTGCTGGCAGCTGATTTGATGGTTCCCATCAGATTAGGGGTGGGTCTGCCTTCCCCAGCCCACTGACTCAAATGTTAATTTCCTTTGGCAGCACCCTCACAGACACACCCAGGATCAATACTTTGCATCCTTCAATTCAACACGTAGACACTCAGTGTTAACCATCACACCCAGTAATGGGATTGCTGGGTTGAATGGTAGTTCTATTTATCGCTTTTTGGGGACAATTGCCAGAATGCTTTCCCCAGTGTTGAACTAATTTATACTGTCAGTAACAGTGTGTAAGTGTTCTCTTTTCTCGACAATTTCACCATCATCTGTTACTCTTTTACTCTTTTGATAATAGCCCCTCTGACTGGTGTGAGATGGCATCTTATTTTAGTTTTGATTTGCATGTCTAATGATCAGTAATATTGTGCTTTTTTCATATGCTTCTTGGCCGCATATATGTCTTCTTTTGAAAAGTGCCTGTTCATGTCCTTTGCCCACCTTTTAATGGGATTTTTTTTTTTGCAAATTTCTTTAAGTTTCTTATAGATGCTGGATAGTAGATACTTGTCAGATGCATAGTTTGTAAATATTTTCTCTCATACTGTAGATTGTCTGTTTAGTGTGTTGATACTTATGCTGTGAGGAAGCACTTTAATTAGATCCCATTTGTGAATTTTTGCTCTTGTCACAATTGGTTTTGGTGTCTTTGTCATGAAATTGATGGCAGTGGTGGCCCATCTGGAGCAGTGGCTGCCATGATGTCAGCTTCATTTTGGAAGGCAAGGCTGGGCCTGCATGCCCCATGGAGCTGGTGGGAGTCCCACCCTCCCAGGCACAGCTGCAGGCACTCAGCTGCCTGTGGGTAGATAGTGGTGGGTCCCTGATGAAGCCCCACCTTCAAGCCAGGGTTGGCCTGAAGTGTGACGGCCAGGCTGCCAATTCTGCAGACTGGAGTGAGGACTTATGGTGCTTTTTCCAAGCCTGACTGTGGTTGCCCATGGACAAATCAGCATGCACTTTGATCCCTCTGAAGCCCATAAAAGCCCCAGTCTCAGCCAGACTTGGGCAGATGTTGGGACGCCCTGCCTGTGGAGAGGAGCTATGCACTGTGCATCTCCTCTCAGCTGAGAGCTGAGCAGACATCAGGACAACCTGCCTGCAGAGAGGAGATATACATTGTGGGTCTCCTCTTAGCTGAGTGCTGAGCAGACATCAGGACGACCACCCTGCAGAAAGTCTTTACCCACTTCTGGTCTCCTGAGAGCTGTATTGTTGCTCAATAAAGCACCTCTTTGCTTTGCTCACCCTCCAGTTGTCTACATACCTCATTCTTCCTGGATGTGGGACAAGAACTTGGGACCCACCAAATGGGAAGACTGAAAGAGCAGTAACACAAACAGGGCTGAAACATGCCTCCTGCTCATGCTCACCCTGTTGTGGGCAATGAGAAGGAGAGAAGAGAGAAAGGGAGAAGAGCTTTAGCCCTTCAGGTAGCCCAGATCTAGGAGATCCTTGATCCATGGCTGTGATACCCTCTTTGGGGCTCTGTGGTTTCTGGCATCTCCAGGATTTTGGGCACTGCTGTGTTCCCTGGTGCCTGTACTAGAAGCTGCTTGCTTTATGCCTGGTCCAGCTGCAGCCTCACAGGAAGCTGGCACCCATGCTGGTGCCTGGAGCTGCCCACCCTGCTGCAGCTGGCATGCCTGGTTTTGAGCAGTGGCTGGACCCCATGCTCATTCGCTCATACACGTAACCCTCACCGCTTCATGTCTGGCTCACCCTGGGCAGGCATGGGATCTGAGTTGGTAGCCTGAGATGAGCACAGCTTGCCAGGCCGAGTGGGTGGAATGAGCCCAGTGGGACTGAGCAAAATTCAGGCAAAGGTGCCACAGACCACACAGGTTTCCAGCTGGTGAATCAACACTCCAAGCATCCAAAGGCAAAATCTTTGCCTGTTTGTATGTCGGAATGGTATTGCCCATATTGTCTTCCAGGGTTTTTATAGTTTTGGGTTTTACATTTAAGTCTTTAATCCATCTTGACCTAATTTTTGTATATGATATAAGGAAAGGGGGTTCAGTTTCAGTTTTCTGCTTATGGCTAGCCAGTTATCTCAGCACATTTATCAAACAGGGAGTTCTTTCCTCATTGCTTGTTTTTGTCAACTTTGTTGATGATCAGATAGTTGTAAGTGTGCAGTTTTATTGCTGGGCTTTCTATTCTGTTCCATTGGTTTATGTGTCTATTTTTGTACCAATATTATACTATTTTGATTACTATAGTCCTTCCAAGTCAGGTAACATGATGCCTCCAGCTTTGTTCTTTTTGCTTAGGATTGCCTTGGCTATTCAGGCTCTTTTTTGGTTTCATATGAATTTTCAAATAGTTTTTTATAGTTCTGTGAAGGATGTCATTGTTAGTTTGATAGGAATATCATTGAATCTATAAATTGCTTTGGGCAGTATGCCCATTGTAATGATATTGATTCTATCCATAAGCAGCGAATATTTTTCCATTTGTTTATATCATCTCTGAGTTCTTTAAGCCGTGTTTTGTAATTCTCATTGTAGAGTTCTCTCATCTTCCTGGTTTGCTGTATTCCTAGGTATTTTATTTTATTTTATTTTATTTTATTTTATTTTATTTTATTATTTTTGTGGCAGCTGTGAATAGGATTGAATTCCTGATTTGGCTCTTGACTTGGCTATTATTGGAGTATAGGAATGCTAGTGATTTTTGTGCATTGACTTTGTATCCTGAATCTTTTCTGAAGTTGTTTATCAGCTGAAGGAGCTTTTGGACCAAGACTCTGGGGTTCTCTAGATACAGAATCATGCTCTCTGCAAACAGGGATAGTTTTGCTTCCTGTCTTCCTATTTGGATGACCTTTATTTGTTTCTCTTACCTGATTGCTCTGGCCAAGACTTCCAATACTATGTTGAATAGGGATGGTGAAAGAGGACATCCTTGTCTTGTGCCAGTTTTCAAGGAGAATGTTTCCTGCTTTTGCCTGAATGGTATGATGTTGGCTGTGGGTTTGTCATAGAAGGTTCTTATTATTTTGAGATATCTTCCTTCAATATCTAGTTTATTGAGAGTTTTTAACACGAAGGATGTTGAAGTTTATTGAAAGCCTTTTCTGCATCTATTGAGATAATAATTTGGTTTTTGTCTTTAGTCCTGTTTATGTGATGGATTATGTTTATTGATTTGCATATGTTGAACCAACCTTGCATCCAAGGGGTAAAGCCTACTTGATGGTGGTGGATTAGTTTTTTTGATGTGCTGCTGTATTTCATTTGCAAGTATTTTGTTGAGGATTTTTGCATCAGGTTCGTCAAAGATATTGGCCTGGGCTGGGCACAGTGGCTCGCGCCTGTAATCCGAGTATTTTCGGGGCCTGAGGCAGGTGGATCACCTGAGGTCTGAGGTCAGGAGTTTGAGACCAGCCTGACCAACGTGGTGAAACCCCGTCTCTACTAAAAATATAAAACTAGCCAGGTGTGGTGGCACATGCCTGTAATCCCAGCTACCCAGGAGGCTGAGGCAGGAGAATTGCTTGAAACCGGGAGGCAGAGATTGCAGTGAGCCAAGATCATGCCACTACACTCCAGCCTGGGCAACAAGAGTGAAACTCCATCTCAAAAAAAAAAAAAAAAAAAAAGGATATTGACCTGAAGTTTTATTTGTTGTGTCTCTGCCGGGTTTTGTTATCAGAATGATGCTGGCCTCATAGAATGAGTTAGGTAGGAGTACTTCTCTGCAATTTTTTTGGAATAATTTTATTAGGAATGGTACCAGCTCTTACTTGTATATCTGGTAGAATTCAGCTGTGAATCCACCTGGTCCTGGGCTTTTTCTGGTTGGTAGGCTATTTATTGCTTATTCAATTTTGGAGCTTGTTATTGGCCTTTTCTGGGAATCACTTTGTTCCTGGTTCAGTCTTGTGGGGGCATATGTGTCCAGGAATTTATCCTTTCTTCTAGGTTTTCTAGATTGTTTGCATAGAGGTGTTCATAGTAGTCTTTGATTGTTATTTGTATTTCTGTTAGGTCAGTAATTACATCCCTTTTGTCGTGTGTGTATGTGTGTGGTTGTGTGTGTGTGTGTGTGTGTGTATGTGTGCTGGGTTTGTTCATTCATTTATTTATTCAGCAGATACACAGGGAGTGCCTGCCATTTGCTCAGCACTGTGATCGAGGAACTGTGTGTACATTGTTGAGTGGAGCACATACTATCCTTGCTCTGTGACACTCACAGTTTGGCTCAGGTTCAGAGAGGAAGAGTAGGGCTCCAGGGTGTGGTCAAGGTTCCACTGGGACAGTGATGTTCCCCAAACCAGTGAGGGGTGTAGTCTCTCCAGTGAGTCTTCCACAGCATTTTACTTGTATGGGGCTGGGTAATCACCAAGTGGATAAAGAAAATGTGGCATATATGTACCATGTAATACTACTAAGCCATAATAAAGGAATGAAATAATGGCATTCACAGCAACCTAGATGGAATTGGAGACTATTATTCTAAGCTAAGTAACACTGGAATGGAAAACCAAACATCATATGTTCTCACCCAGATATGGGATCTTAGCTATGAGGATGCAAAGGCATAAGAATGATACAGTGGCCTTTGGGGGCTCGAGGGGAAAGAGTAGGAGATGGGTGAGGGATAAAAGACTACACACATTGTGTACAGTGTACACTGCTTGGATGATGGGTTCACTAGAATCTCAGAAATCACCACTAAATAATTTATTCATATAACCAAACACCATCTGTTTTCCCCCAAAGCCTATTGAAATAAAAAATGAATTAATGAAAGATTGTACAAACCAGTTTATCCATCACTAGTACCGTGAAAGCAAAATATAACATAATACTGTAGTGATAATAAAAGTGTTCTTAGAATTAAATAAAAATCATTTAAGAAAAATTGTTCTAACTCTATTAGTTAAGTTATCCCTGGCAACTGAAAGTGACGTTTATTTTTGTTAGAATAAACACAACTCTTTAGAAATTTGAAAAAATACATATTTTCTTTCCCTCTAGATGTAAGTGAAATATAGCCCGCTATACTCACCTGCCCTTTGCATTTTTCTATTAGTTGTCTTGTAGATGACTTTATAGCAGTATACAGAGCTGTTTCTTATCCTTTCCTCCCCGCCACGGTTGCCTAATAGTCCATTATGTGGATGTGCTAGAGTTTATCCAGCCTTTATTGGTGGACACTTGGGTTCTTTCAAGTCTTTTATTATTATAAATGATTCCAAAATTAATAGCCTTGGCTTATGTTGTACTTGCCAGTGTGTCTGTATTTTTTTTTATTGTCGTATAACAAATTCTTACAAACCCAGTGGATTACAACAACACCTCTTTATTAACTCACAGTTTTGTAGGTCAGAAGTCCAGCATGGTGTGCCTGAATTTTCTGTGGCTGTTAGCTAGGCACTTCTTTGTGGTTTCTGGAGGCTACACAGGAGTCTTTGTCCTGTGTCCTTTTGCATTTCAAAAATGGAGAACTTCACTTATACCGTATTCCTCTCATTCTTTGAATCTCTCTGACCCTTTGTGACCAGTTAGAGAAAATTCCACTTTTAAATTGCTTGTTTGATTAGGTCAAGCCCACCCCCGTAATCTCCTATCTTAAAGTCAACTGATTAAGGATTTTAGTTACATCTGCAAAAATTCCTTCACAGCAGTGCTTGCATTTGTGTTTGAGGCCTGGGAATCTTGAGGGCCATTTTCGAATTCTGCCTGCCACAGTATCTTCAGGCTAGATTTCTAGAAGCATGATTACTGGGTTGAAAGGTAAATTCACATGTAATGTATTCCAATGTATGGTTCTTATTGCTAGATTTCCATTCACAAAGAATAATCCTTTCGCATTCCCCTCATTAAGATATTATAGTGCCTGTTTCCTGGTAGGCTGATTAAGAAGATTATGTGGTCAAAAGTTTAGATATTTGTCTGACAAGTGAAAAATGTTGATTTATATATTTTTTTTCATTCCGAACAGAACATCCTTTTCTATGCTTAAAGGCCATTGATGTTTACTTATCCCTTAATGGTCTTTTCATTCATTTTTACCTATTTTTCTATTTGTGTAGTTCTTTTTCTTCTAAATTTTAAGAGATTCTTTAGCTTTTAGGGATATTAGGTCTTAACTTTTCATGGCTTCATATCAGGTATCTACCAGAATTCTAACACCTGTGAACAACTCTCAGGTTGTACTTTATTAAACTAAAGGTGAATGATACAAAATACCCTTTTCCTTTAATATACACAATTTTTTAATTGCTTTCAGTTTCTATGACTTACCATCCAGCTCTATGATAATGATGTGTAAACATGGTATTGTATTAGGTAGAAAAATGCAAATTGAATTAGTTTAGGGAAAGTAGGACATTTTTTGATTTATATAACTAACTTTCAGAAAAAGCAGGGACAACTGGAAACAGGACTGCAAGTGCTGTCAGGTCTATGTCCGTCTCTCTGTGTCTGTCCTCCTATGCCCTCCACCTTTGCTTATTGCATTTCATGTTGGCTTTGTTGAAAGGCAAACACAGTGTAATAATGGTTAAGAGTTTGAATTCTGAAGCCAGACTGCCTGCATTAGTTTCCTGGTTCTGCCTCTTACTAGTTGTGTGACCCTGAACAAGTTAGACCTCAGTTTTTTCTTGTTACAAGAGTGCCTTATGCTAAATGAAATAAGCCAGACACAAGAAGGACAAATACTACATAATACCACTTGTATGATGAATCTAAAATAGTTAAACTCATGGAAGTAGAGAGTGGAATGGAGGTGGCTAGGGATGGGAAAGGGGGAAAGCAGGCAAGTATTAGTCAAAGTGTATGAAGTTTTGTTTATACAAGATGATTAAATCCTAAAGATCTACTGTACAACATAGTGCCTACAGTTAGCAATACTGTATTATATACTTAAAAGTTTGCTAAGGGGGCAGATCTCATGCTGAATGTTTGTATCTCTCACACACACTGATCAATAAGGCAGGAGGAAACTTTGGGAGGTGATAGATGGGCTTATGGCATAGATTGTGGTTATGGTTTCACAGGTGTATACATATCTCCAAGCTCATCAAATTTATACACTATTAGTATAGCTTATTTATGTCAATTATACCTCAATGAAGTGAGTTTTTTTTTTTTTTAAGAAGAGCTGTAATATTTTCACCTCAGGGTTGTTGTGAAGACTAAATGCATTTAGATCACTACCTGGCAGAGAATAAGTGATATATAAATGTTTGCTATAATTATTTTCTTCTTCTGTAGATGGTATTCTCCATAGGAGAGGATTCCATAGTCCTCCATTCCCCATAGGAGGGGCTACCTGTTAATTCTATAGGGATATCTTCACTCTCTCCCCTTTTATTAATTTCCTAGGGCTGTCGTAAACACATTACCACAAACCGGGTGGCTTTAAATCACAAAAATTTATTCTTTCCCAATTCTGAAGGCCAGAAGTTTGAAAACAAGGTGCCAGCAGGGCCATACTTCCTCCCAAGGCTCCAGGGAAGAATCTTTTGGTTTAATTTTTTTTTTCCAGGTGTTTCATGTCTTGTTGCTACATAAATCCAGTTTCTGCCGCTATCTTTACACGTCTAGTTCCTCTTCTCTATCTTAAATCTCCCTCTGTTTTTCTCTTATAAGGACACTTGTCTTAGAATAAAGGTATACTTTGGTAATCCAGGATGATATGGTTTGGCTGTGTCCCTACCCAGATCTCATCTTGAATTATAGTTTCCATAATCCACATGTGTCATGGGAGGGGCTTGACAGGAGGTAACTGAATTATGGGATGATTTCCCTCATGCTGTTCTCGTGATAGCAACTGACTTCTCATGAGATTTTATAAGGAGCTTTTCTCCACTTTGCTCCACACTTCTCCTTCCTGCTGCCATGTGAAGAAGGATGTGTTTGCTTTCCCCTCCACCATGATTGTAAGTTTCCTGATGCCTCTCCAGCCATGTTGAACTGTGAGTTAATTAAAGGTCCTTTTTTAAAAAAAAAAAATAATAAATTACCCAGCTCTCTTTATTAACAGCGTGAGAATGGACTAATACATACCGCAAGACTCTTAACCTCTGCAATGACTCTTTTTCTGAATAGGGTGACGTTTACAGGTTCTGGGGATTAGGCCCTGGACATATCTTTTTTTTTTTTTTGATGTGTGGGTGTGAGGGGTCACCATTTAACTCTCTATAACCCCAAACAGGAGAGCAACCTTTTCCTCTACTTTTCCATGTTGAAAAATCCCAAGGAAGGGGTTTGATTAGCTTAGTTTTATTCATAGGCTAACCAATCATAAGCCACTTCTAGAAGTGGAAGTGCAGAACTACTGGGACATTACATTTGACCTGTCCTCACCCTTCACTTGCCTATTTCTTCAATAAAACGAGTCAGTCACATAGCCCAAACCTGGCTGTTGAGGCAATTGTAAACAGTAGGCACTCAAACATATCTTTATATAGAATTGATACTCCTTTTTGTTTTTCCAGTATGGCCTCAGTCTGACCTAGTAGGTTATTGAAAATATTCTCAAGCTGGACAGTATCTTTTAAAAAGATACAGAATTTCTGTCTACTTTTTGTAAGTCCCAGGTCTTCTTGCACTAGTTTGTTGCTGTGAAGCTGCTTCTTGATTTAGGAAGCTGATTCCCTTATTGACACGTTATGGTGCTTAGAAACTGAAGCTCTCCATGAGGCTTCCCAGGAGTTTTGTTTTCTTCCCTAAGTGGTGATATATCAATGTAATCTTATTCTTTGAAAAAATTATTTGCCATAACATTTGCTCTTTGAAAATGCATTCTCATTGATAGATTACTGTAATCTACTCTTCCATTAGCTTGTTGGTTATTACCAGTCTATCATTTTTATTCTAACAGTACCTAGTACTTAGATTCAGAACTAGAATCTCAGTTACAAGATGTCACTGGCTGTCAAATAGTTTGAGCTCTGCATTATATTCAAATAGCTGTGCAAATTTCAGTCACCTATATGAATTCTCTACCATTGAAGAAATATTTATTATAATACTTTTAGAAACTACTATGCATGGAACTAATTGGCAACCTTTCTCACCTCAGGTACAAGAAGGTTAATGATTCCTAATCAATTCTACATTGTTCTGTGAAGATTAACAGTGGTTAAAAATAGTGATAAGGTCGTTTCTCTAAAATTACAATAACTATTAAGTAATAAAACATTTGCCTATTTGTAGAATAGGTAGATAGTAAACAAGTTTCATCACTATGTCCAGGGCAAAGACTATTTATTTAATAGTATTCGGATGCTTGAGCAAGTCATAGCAATCTCTGTGGCTCTGTCATGTAGCTAATTCAGGAAAAAGTAGAGAGGTTAAAGGAGACAGAAAGAGTCATGATGCAATTAATGAGAATGACTGTGCAGCTGGGAATATGAATATGAGTTGTTTAGCTCACATTCTATTGTAATGTTTGAAGCAAGTACTGCCCAGCAAAGTAGTAGATAACAGCAACAGATCATTTAAAAATAATAGTCTTTTTATTCATCATTACTAGGTAGTTTATTAATATTTACCAATTTAAACTCTCATGCTAGTATTATTTACATGCTTCTACAAAATAATCAATAGAATGGAAATACATTCTTATATGTTGGGTACAAATTTTTACTAGGTAGCTTTACCCACAATCCAGTTGTTGTATTAGTATTGATCAGTATTTGGTATTTTTCAAATGTGATTTTGAAATATATATTATTTTCATTTTGCAAACTCATTCCTTTGCCTCTTTTTTTAATTTGATGAAACAGTCTTTGTATCATGAGCCACAAATTCCTCAATAAATATTATGTGACTTTTCTCCCTAGTAAAACCTTTCTTCTTTTGCCCTATTGGTAACAGAAATATCCTGAATTTAAACTCACTGGAGACTAGCAAGTTTCTTGGTCAGGAAAATGAGCAATGAGAGAGATAGGTATTTGTCTATGAATAAGTTTCTTAGGCCTGAACCCAAAGATATATGTAAAAGCAGGGCATTGTAGAAAGAAAGCCTTCCTTTTTTTTTTCTTTTCTGAGACAGAGTCTTGCTTTGTCACCCAGGCTGGAGTGCAGTGGCGCGATCTTGGCTCACTGAAACCTCCGCCTCCTGGGTTCAAGTGATTCTCCTGCCTCAGCCTCCCAAGTAGCTGGGATTACAGGCACCCATCACCATCACACTTGGCTAATTTTTGTATTTTTACTAGAGACAGTGTTTCACCATGTTGGCCAGGCTGGTCTGGAACTCCTGACCTCGTGGTCCGCCCACCTCGGCCTCCCAAAGTGCTGGGTTTACAGGCATGAGCCACCACACCTGGCCAAGAAAGCCTTTTAAAACATGTTCAAAATTGTGTGGTTGGCTAAAATTTTCAGTGCTAGAACAACTGCTGGCACCTAGATCGTCATATTCTGTGTATATTTGCATCAGTGGTTTTGAAGCCTTGGCTACACACTGGAACAATTACAGGGAGCTTTTAAAAGAGTATTAATGCCAGATTTCCACCCCTAGACATAGTGATTTAATCGGCCCGGGATTGAGCCTGGGCACCTGTGTATCTTTTTTAAGTTCCCTACATGATTCTAATGTTCAACCAGGGTTGGAAACCACTGATTTACATGAGCCAGATAATCTCTATTAAGAAAATCTAGTTACTAGATACAACATTTTGATCCGTTGTTCATTCTTCTAATTTGTGGATTTTATATTTGTTTTTCAAAGTAGTTTACATTTTTGGCAATTTTATCAGTATTTAACTGATGGCATAAGGTTCTCATTAGTGCCAGAGTAGGGTCAAAATCAATGTTTTGCACTTTGGCTGAATACTGGATTCACTTCGGAAACTTTTACAGTCCTAATGTAAATCTAGGCCACACTCAGACCAGTTAATTCAGAAACTTTGAGGGTTAGGACCTAGGCCGCCGCCTTGTTGTTGTTGTTGTTGTTGTTGCTGTTGTTGTTCTTCTTCTTCTTCTTCTTCTTCCTCTTCCTCTTCCTCTGCTTCTGCTTCTTCTGCTTCTGCTGCGTCTTCTGCTGCTGCTTCTGCTTCTCCTTCTCCTTCTTCTCCTCCTCCTCCTTCTTCTTTCTTCTTTCTTCTTCTTCCTTTTCTCTTTTTTCTTCTCTCCTTCTTCTCTCTTTCTTCTCGTTCTTCTTCTCTCTTCTCTTACTTCTTCTCCTTCTTCTCTTTCTTCTTTCTTCTTCTTTCTTCTTCTTCTTCTCCTCCTCCTCCTTCTCCTCCTCCTTCTCCTTCTTCTCCTTCTTCTCTTCTTCTTCTCCTCCTACTCCTTCCTTCTCCTCCTCCTTCCTTCTCCTCCTTCTTTCTTCTTCATTATTATTTACAGCTCCCCAGGTGATTTCCTTGTAAAGCCAAATTTGAGAGCCACAAATCTAAATAAATTGTTGTTGATTTAATTTTCTTTAAATGATTTCAGTTAAGTACAGTCTCACTTTGTCTCTCTTTTTCAGGATATTATTGATAGACTTATAATTTTGAATTCTGAAGCTAAGATTCGTTCTTTATTCAACTATGAACAATCACATATCTTTGGTCTAAGGTAAAGTGCTACATTTTACTTTTGATATTATATTTTATGTTCCACAAAAAATAAGCATTTGTCCTGTATTCTTTAAAAAAGTATTTAAAATTAGCTAATATTTAAAAGCATGCTTAAAGGTAATTTGTCTTCCTGTAACATTATAGACAAAGTAAATTATAGCAATTAGATATTTGTACCGTGGACTTTGTCTGAATTTGGATTCTGTATTATTACAGTATCTCCCATTCCTTAATTTAATAGAGGCATTTTAGGGACTATTTCATTTAGTTTGCTCAGGAGTCAATTTGACCTTCCCCGAGTTGGTATTTGGTTAGATTCTTGTCACAATATACCCTTAAAAGAGGCCTAGAAATGGGTGATTTATCCTGAGGCCCAAGTTCTGCTCTTTGGTGTTAATTACTTTCCAACTTTACTTTGCCTGAAGTTTAATTCTTTCTAGTTGAGTTCAGATTCCTTGACATTTTATTTCCCATGTTCAAATGGGAAATAAGGCATAGTTGGTAGGGCTACAGGGACTTGTGAAATTCACAGTCTTTTGGTCATATGTAAACATATAATTTGCTTCCCTTCCTGTAAATTACTACCTTTAAAATCAGCTGAATTAAGGAAATTTTCCATTTTCATAGTTTCATGATTTTTCTTTCTTTTCTATTAGCAAAGTAACTTTTTTAGACTTGAGGGAGATCAATGATAATTCACCACCTAAGAAAGGAAGCAATTATTTTTCTAAAGGAGAATTATCTGATGATAGTATATTTTTATCTTTTAACTGTATATTAATAGATGAGCTTCATGTTTGGACTTTATAGTACAAAGAAGGTATAACAAAGGTGCTGCTATTATAGTTCTTTGGGTGGTGTGCCCTTTATCTCAAAATGTGTTTTCACATTAAATTTTAATTTTCAGTCTATAGTCTCAGATACATCAGATAACAAGTTTTGATGGAGGAAACTAGGAAAAACTCCATTCAGTAGAATTTCCTTTTGCATAGCAAGTATGTTTCTGAGTTTTGCAGTTACAGAACATCGATTTTGGCCTCTTGTTGTTGATATACTGAGTAAATGTCTTTTTTTTTTCCTGTATATTTTCTTGCTTGTATGGAATAATATTTTCTGTAGTGTTCTTTGGAAGAAGATTTAACAGTAAGACTTTATTAAGTTATATAAAAAGCAATCCAAGAAGTGAAATGCTCCTGGGAATAACATACATTAATTTTCATAGTATGTGCTTTCTCATAATATCCAAATGTTATCATTCTATCCTACTGTAAAGAATTTACTATCCCATTGTTGATAGATAAAGAATAGTGCAGTATGGTGGTTAGCAACATGGACTTTGTGGTCAAACTGCCTGCTCTTTACTGGTTGTGTGAGATAGGGTCTCAGTTACTCATGTGTGAAGTGGAGGATAATTACAGTATTTTCCTTATAGAGTTATTGTCATAATTGATATGAAAAATTAAAAAGGCTTAAAATAGTACCTGGCACACAGAAAACACTGTCAAAACAGTAGTAGTAATAGTTCTAATAGCAGTTCTTCATGTCTTTCTTTATATCTACTTGACCTCTGCTGTTTTTGTGTTTTACTAATAATTTTTGTCTTCGTTTTTTTGGTATCTCAGTAGTCATAAACATGCTACCTAGTAATTTGCTTGTTTTGTATCAGCATTCAAAAAGAGAAAAAATGACAAAATTACTTTTTGAGGAAAAGTTTGTATTTTAACTTTATTTGCTTTTTAACAAGTTTTTCTTTCACAAATGTAGGTTTTGAGATTCCTATTCATAATAATCTTTAATTCAGGTATATTTGTAAGTCATACATTTTAAGCTAATAATTTACTTTCATTTTTCTATTAATTTCTGTCTATTATTGGTCATTGATATCTAATGGTGATAAATCTAGATCATAGCTTTGCATTATTCATAAATCTTGTGTTTCTGTGTGTTTGGGATTTTTACCCATATGTTTCTTTCTTATTCCCATAGTATTTTTTTTTGTTTCTAGTTAAGCCTTCCTTGTACCTTTCTCTTCAGTGGATTATCCATTAATATGTCTAAATCTATGTTTATCATTGCTTGTTCCATTTACTTTATATTTTCTTCTGCCTCAAAACTGTAGCAGTAGCATTAAGTGTAATGCTTGGTACAACTTATTTATCACAACACTCAGATGAAGCTAATATGAGGCTTAGTGAAATGTGGCATGAACAGCATCACATTCTGTTTAAAATTCTGAATTTTAATTTGCCAAGATCTTACAAATCTTACACTGTAAATGACTAATACTCAAGAAGGGTGCTCCTTTGATTAGCCTCCCTCCTTCACCCCTACCCGTTTTCTGCCTCTTCCAACCTATCCTTTTATGCTAGATCATTCATATTAGTGTGAAGACATGCCTTCATATGTCCCATCTTACAATGAAATATAACAAACCATACAAAGAAATATCCTTGACCTTGTGTCTCCTTGCAGCCTCTGATCTATATAGAAAAATATGTCTATACAAACTGTCCTCAGTTGCTCACCCGTATTTACTCAACTCACTTTGATTTGACATTGACTTTATAATTTTGTCAGAACTATTCATCCTGCTCATCGCTAGATCACTTGTAACTTCCATGCTAATGAATCTAGTGCATTCTTCTCTTTTCTCATCTTACTATATCTGTCAGTAGCATTTGATATAGGGGACCATTTTTTTTTTTCCTGTGTGAAAAAATTCTCTTCATTTCTGTGCTGTCACACACTCTTATTGCTGTAGTTTCTTTTTCTTTTTTTTTTTTTTTTCATTCTCTAGGCAACCTCTGAACGTTGGAATACTCAGGATTTAGTCCTGGGCCCAGGACCAAGGATCCTAGCTTTCTGTGCACTCTATTCCTAATTTATTACTCTTAAACATTTGCCTTTAAATATCATTTATATGCTAGTAGATGCCCCCATTTATATCTCTAGCCCAAACCTCTCTTTTCAGCTACCAAACCTATATATACACCTGCCTTCTGACATCTCAATTTATACATTTCTCCTTTAAACATGTTGAAAATTGAACTCTTGGGTCTCCCAAACCTCCTTCTACAAGAACAAACAAAGTAAGTCTTTCATTTATATCTCGTTAAATGACCAACCATTTCTTTAATTGCTTAATCTTGAAAGTCATCATAACTTTTTTCTGTTTTTTTAAACAATAGTTTATCTTTATTATAAATAAATTAACCAATGCAGAAACTTAAATATAATGAAATGAAATTCCTTGTAATTCTAAAACAGTCATTATTAACACTGTGGAAAATCATTGTAGACATCCTTCTGTACATATACAGACAGAAAGATATACAGATATATAAAAATAAATTCTTTTATAAAAATAGAATTATAGTACAGTTGCCACTTTAAATTTGAACTGAATTTTATAGAAAAACAAAAAGAAGACCCAGCCTGAGACTGAAGGAATTGCTGAATTTCAAATAACTGTTTTTTCGCTCCAGGGGTCATTATTTTCGAAGAGATTCCTCTAAGGTAAAGAAAAAACATTATGTAAAACATTTCAAGAGGTTCGAGCGTGACTTTTTACTTTTGGACAGTATTGATCAACTCTGCTATGTTAGACGAAGACATTCATGCTCTTATCAGCTGCCCACTTCCCCTGTCCCCACCTGTGTGAAAAAGTAGTTCCTTTGCCCATTTCCTAACCTACCATCATGAGTCAGAGACCCTATCTTCCTCCCTCCCCAGGAGGGTGATTAAGCAATAAGCTAATCTGCATTTTTCAGTGTAGTGACCTAATATATGAAGTGCCTGTTATGTATGACTATACAGTAAGATTTACAATTTTAAAATTTACTCTTCTTTATTTACTCAACCAGTATTTATTGAACACGTATTCTGAGCTACGGACTGTGCTAGTATGGGGGATGCAATGATGAGTGAATCAGATGTGGTGCTCATTCTCTTTAACCTTGTTATCTAGTGAGGAGTAAGATAATAAGTTAATCAAAGACTGTGAGGTAATTAAGGCAGAAAAGAAACACGTTCTTATAAAGCCCTCACCCATCTTTTATCATTTTAAGTTACTGGCAATTCTGGACACCATTGTGTGGCTTACCCTAATATATCTCTACCTTTCCTGTGTACAATAGGTCCTACCCTTCCTTAGCCTGAACTAATGCTCCGAGGAGGTTAGACTGCTTATCTCCCTCAAGGACAAAACAGCATTTATTCTTGCTTCTATAGTTGTTTTTAATGTCTTGACTACTGTCTTTGCTTTTGTCTACTTATACAAATTCAACCCATCCTTCAACACAAAGCTTGCTCTATGAATTACTTATAGCCCATTCTGATCTTGTCTTCTCTTTGCATGTCTCTTGCCTTTATGGTCCTTCCCACAGATTTAATATTTAGTTTATTTCTTCTTTCTGAATAAAACTTCAGTTTCCTAAGGGAGTATCATTTTCTTCTACTTTTGTGTCTACCACATTGCCAGATCGTTTTGAGTTATTTGGTTAGCATTTATTTGTTAAATCCGCTGACTGATTAAAACAGTTGCCTGGAAACTTTTGATACTGCCCAAGGCTTAGCAGCTTAAATTTTTCTTAACCATTTTTAGTAGGTTTAGAGGAATGTTATATTCCTTCTTGGACATTTTATTTCAAAACAAAAGCTGTAAATATGGTGGGGAAACATTATATCATCATTTAATATTAATAGTTTTCTTTATATCAAACTGACCACATTAAGTTTTATTATAGGCTGTAGAATTGCAGCTTTTTTTTTTTTTTTTTTTTTTTTTTTTACTTTGAATGGTCCTCAATGCTAAAGATGTACTTGGTTTTAACAATTTAAATCTTATATAGTAACTCTTAGTTAAATATATATTAAAATTTAACATGGTTTAAAAATGTTAATATTGTTCTTCTAAAACCTATTTCTTCTTTGCTCATTTGAAACTATAATGTGGCCCATTTATTGTTAATTTTCTTAAAAACAAAACTCGGGAGTCTCTACTTACAGAACAGCCTTTAAAATTAATCATTTGCTGTTGTTATTTTATATTTACCCACCAACACTAAGTTTTATATATAGTACAATGAACAGTTTTATGCATCCTTAGCTTCTTTGTTAAAAAAGTCTGACCTCTGAGATGACTTTAATATGAAAAGTTAAAAATTCATATTTGTTTTAAAAATTAGTGTAATTAAAAGCAGTTTGGTTATTTTAACAAGTAACAAACATAGCCAATTGTTAGTATTTCATCACAGCAAATCACCAAGTTATTTATTTCAAGTGACCCAGTTGCTAACTAGACTTAAATGTGATTAACCTTAGTAACAAGAAATAATCTCACAATTACCTCTTGTAATCTTTTTTTAATATCAGAAATTAGAATATAACATGTTGACAAAACCATCCACATTTTGGATTTTATATATACATATATACATATATACATACACACACACATCTAGAATTTATTTTTTCAAGTTAATAATAAAATAATAAAATGATCGATTACTGATTGAAGACAGTAACTAATTGAAAATTCTAATTTAATTAAACAATTCTTGTTTACATAGAAAAATTCAAGAATGCTGAAAACAAAAGGAGAAAGCAACACTCATTACCCTACCTCTTCATGGTAACCACTGTTAACCCTATTATGCTCATACTTTGACCTTTAGCTACAGAATTTTTTTTGAAAAATAGGAGTGTTATTGTTTCGAGACTTCCTTTTTTACTTATTTAAAATTATCCATTCACACCTATAAATATTAATCTGTATCATAATTTTAAAGGATTAAGTAATGTTCCAGTACATGATTGAATCCCAATTTTCTGTTTTTACACACGTAGGTTTTTTTTTATTTTTAAATATCTATGGATAAATATCTTGATGTTTGTAATTGTTGCTCCACAACAAATCCATAGAAATACACTTGCTAAGTCAAAGGATAGGCACATTTTCCAACCTTATGTATTTTTATCTACACCCTTATTATGATTTAATTTTCTTGACCTCTCTAGCATTTTATATTCTGCCTACTTAATGAAATCTATTCCTTTCATTTTTGTTCATTCATTCAGAAAATATTTATTCAGTCTTTGCTAAGTGCCATACTTTCTTAGATACAGTCTTTTTGGCAGCATCAGTGACTTTATTCTCTTTTATTTTTGGATTCCTTTTGTGTCATTCATTTTTGCTAATTCTTTATTTTCCTCCTTTATTTAACTTTCAGCTAGAATTGTCTTCTAGAGTTATGTCTTTAGTTCACCCTCCATTCTATTTACAGTGGCTTCAATGAACACTTCTTTTTTTTTTTTGAGACAAGAGTCTCGCTCTGTCGCCCAGGCTGGAGTGCAGTGGCACAATCTGAGCTCACTGCAAGCTCCACCTCCCAGGTTCATGCCATTCTCCTGCCTCAGCCTCCTGAGTAGCTGGGACTACAGGCGCCGGCCACCATGCCTGGGTAATTTTTTGTAATTTTGGTAGAGATGGGGTTTCACCGTGTTAGCCAGGATTGTCTTGATCTCCTGAGCTCATGATCCGCCCACCTCAGCCTCCCAAAGTGCTGGGATTACTGGCATGAGCCACCATGCCAGGCCGATCACTTTACTGACTACCCCTATATCTGTATGTCCAGCTCTAAGCCTGTCCTGAGCATATTTGCAAGTTTTATGTGGCATTTGGATCTGTGTATCATACAAGCTCCACAAACTCAATATACCTTGTATTAGAGTTCCTTAGAGGGGCAGAACTTATAGGATACATATATGTGTGTGTGTGTGTGTGTGTGTATATATATATTATATATTATATTTATATATAATATATATTATATATTATATTTATATATAATATATATTATATATTATATTTATATATAATATATATTATATATTATATTTATATATATAATATATATTATATATTATATTTATATATATAATATATTATATATTATATTTATATATATAATATTATATATTATATATATATATAATATATATTATATATTATATTTTATATATATTATATATTATATATATTATATTTTATATAATATATATAAATATAATATATATTATATATTATATTTATATATATTATATATTATATATAATATATATTATTTATAATATATAATATATAATATATATTATATATATTATATTTTATATATATATACACACATATATATAATACACAAAGGGATATATATATACTATATATATACAAAGGGGAGTTTATTAAGTATTAACTTACATGATCACAAGGTCTCACAATAGGCTGTCTGCAAACTTGAGGAGCAAGGAGAGCCAATCCAACTCTCAAAACTGAAGGACCTAGAGTCCAATGTTCGAGGGCAGGAAGCATCCAGCACAGGAGAAAGATGTAGGCTGGGAGGCTAGGCCAGCCTTGCCTTTTCATGTTTTTCTGCCTGCTTTATATTGGCTAGCAGCTGATTAGATGGTGCCCACCAGATTAAGGGTGGGTCTGCCTTCCTCAGCTTACTGACTCAAATGTTAATCTTCATTGGCAACACCCTCGGAGGCATACCCAGGATAAGTACTTTATATCCTACAGTCCAATCAAGTTGACATGCAATATTAACTATCACAAGTCCACCCGTTGTCAGCTTGAACCCATACACATCTCCTGAGATTATACATAATCTTCAAATAAAGACAATAATAAGGTCATAATTACGCCTAACAATAATACAGCTATCCTTCTTACACTCGGAAACGCCTCAATCCCGAACCCAAATACTATTACATAAAGTTAACAATACTTAAATGCTGATATGAAGTCAATAAATCTTATGTCACATGATAAAGGAAAAGGAAATAAAATGAAGATAATTTCTTAGTACAAGTGTATACAATCACAAACATGTTTTTAACAAAAGAAGGAGGAAATACTCATGACAGTTACAGTCCTCTTTTCTGCAGCTGGTCACGTGGTCGTAACTGTATTGATGACTACCTTCTCCTACTACCTATTCTGTGTTGCCTTTGCCTTCAGTACCTCAGGAGGTCATGGTTTTTTCCTTGGTGAAGTGACCCAAACCTTCATTTCTGAGGGGTCTGGACCATTTGTAGTCCTGCCTGGATTGGGCTGTTGTAGTTTCCCATTGACCTTAATCACAGGGCATGGTAATACTAAGAGATGCCCTAATGGATCTCCTGTATTCCATACATACTCTTCCTTACCTCCATTATGGAGTAGTAGACTGATTTCATCTTGATAGTCTGGGTCAGTCACCCCAGCAAACACTGTAACTCCCTTCATAGTCTGTTGACTTAAATGTAGGAGAAACCCAAAGTGTCCAGGTGGCAACCTTAACTTCCAGTTTAATGGAATTGTTGTTTTGTCTCCTGGTGGCAGTGTTCCTCCCTCTAGAACTAAGACCTCTAGGCCAAGAGAATGTAATCTTGTGGGAACAGGTGGTAAATATTTTGCTAATGGATCACTAGGGGTGATGGTGAGTGGTGCTACCTCCACTTCCACTCCTTAACTCCTGGAATCATGAATCCTGGCTATGGCAGAAACAGTATCATATATTGAATGCTGATTCAGAGCATACATGGCCTTCTGTAGAATTTGCCGCAGCCCTGCAAAGTATTGTTACCTAGTTGCCTTTGTAATTGTGACTTCAAAAGGCCATTCCACCCTTCTGTCTATCCACCTGCTTCAAGATGATGGAGAACATTGTAAGACCAGTGAATTTTGTGAGCATAAGCCGCTGCCTTGCTTCTTTAGCCATAAAGTGAGTGCCTTGGTCAGAGGCAATGCTGTGTGTAATACCATGATAGTGGATAAGGCATTCCATGAGTCCACGGATAATAGTCTTAGCAGAAACATTGTGTGCAGGATAGGCAAACCCATATCTGGAGTAAGTGTCTATTCCAGTGGGGACAAACCTCTGCCCTTTCCATAATGGAAGAGGTCCAGTGTAATCAGCCTGCCACGAGGTAGCTGGCTGATCACTCCAAGGAACAGTGCCATATCAAGGGCTCGTTGTTGATCTCTGCTGCTGGCAAATTGGGCACTCAGCAGTGGCCGTAGCCAGGTCAGCCTTGGTGAGTGGAAGTCCATGTTTGTAATCCCATGAGTAACCTCCATCCCTGCTACCATGGCATCCCTGTCACCATGGCCACTTTGTTCATGGGCCCGTTGGGTGATGACAGGGGTGGCTGGGGAAAGAAGCTGAATGGTGTCCACAGAACGGGTCATCCTATCCACTTGATTATTAAAATCCTCCTCTGCTGAGGTCACCCGTTGGTGACACTCATATGGGATACAAATATCTCAAGGTTTTTGACCACTCAAAGAGGTCCATCCACATACCTCTTCCTCAAATTTATTTCTCACCAGTTTTCCAATCATGCGTCTTCCAAGTCCCTGACCATCCAGCCAAATCATTGGCTACAGCCCATAAATCAGTATATAATCACACATCTGGCCATTTCGCCTTCCATGCAAAGTGCACAACCTGGTGCACTGCTCGAAGTTCTGCCTACTGGGAAGATTTCCCTTCACCACTGTCCTTCAGGGATGTGCTAGAAAGGGGCTGTAGTGCTGCAGCTGTCTACTTTCAGGTGGTGCCAGCCTATCATGCAGAACCATCCATGAAACAGGCCCTAGTCTTCTCTTCCTCTGTCAACTGATCATAGGGAACTCACCATGAGGCCATCGGTGCAAGCTGGGGGAGAGAAGGCAGGGTGGCAGGAGTGGAGACTAAGGGCATTTGAGTCACTTCCTCATGTAACTTTCTTGTGCCTTCAGGACCTGCTTGAACCTGATCACATATATACAACTTCCACTTGATGATGGAATGCTGCTGTGCACAACCCACTTTATGGCTAATGGGTCAAAAAGCACACAGTTCATGACAGGCAGTTCAGGTCACATGGTGACTTGACCCATAGTCAAACATTCAGTTTCCACCAAAGCCCAGTAACATGCCAACGGCTGTCTCTCAAAGGTAGAGTAGTTATCTACAGAAGATGGTAGGGCCTTTCCAAAATCCTAGAGGCCTCTGCTGTGATTCACTTATGGGGGCCAGCCAAAGGCTCCAAACAGCATCCCTATCTGTAACAGATATCTTAAGCCTCCTTGGATCTGCTGGATCATATGGCCCAAGTGACAGAGGAGCTTGCACAGCAGCCTGGACCTGTTGCAGAGCCTTCTCCTGTTCTAGACCCCACTCAAAACTGGCAGCCTTTCAGGTCACTTAATAAATGGGCTGGAGTAACACACCTAAGTGAGGAATGTGTTGCCTCCAAAATCCAAATAGGCCCTCTAGGCATTGTGCCTCTTTCTTGTTTGTAGTAGGGGCCAAATGCAGCAACTTATTCTTCACTTTAGAAGTAATATCTCAACAGGCCCCACACCACTGGACCCCTAGACATTTTACTGAGGTGGAAGGTCCCTGAATTTAAGTCAGATTTATTTCCCATCCTCTTGCAGGCATATGTCTCAGCAATAAGTCCAGTGTGTTTGCTACTTCTTGCTCACTGGATCCAATAAGCATAATGTCATCAGTGTAATGGACCAGTGTGATATCTTGCGGAAACAAAAAGCAATCAAGTTCTCTCTGGATGAGATTATGATACAAAGCTGGAGAGATATACCTCTGAGGTAGGACAGTAAAGGTATATTGCTGGCCTTGCCAACTGAAGAAAAATTGCTTCTGGTGGGCCTTAATGGACAGGAATGGAGAAAAAGGCATTTGCCAAGTCAATGGCTGCATACCAGGTACAAGGAGATGTGTTAATTTGCTCAAGTAATGAAACCACATCTAGTACAGCAGCTGCAGTTGGAGTCACCACTTGGTTAAGCTTACAATAATCCAGTGTCATTCTCCAAGATCTGTCTGTCTTCTGCACAGGCCAAATGGGAGAGTTGAATGGGGATGTGGTGGGAATCACCACCTATGCATCCTTCAAGTCCTTCATGGTGGCACTAATCTCCGCAGTCCCTGCAGGGATGTGATATTGTTTTTGATTTAGTATTTTTCTAGGTAGAGGCAGCTCTAATGGCTTCCATTTGGCCTTTCCTACCATAGTAGCCCTCATCCTACCAGTCAGTCAATGTGGGGGTTCTGCCAGCTTCTAAGTATGTCTATGCCGATTATATATTCTGGCACTGAGGAAATGACCACCGATGATTCTGGGGACCAGCTGGACATACTGTAAATCAACGTGAGCTAAAACTCCGTTAATTACCTGACCTCCATAAGCCACTACTTTAACTGGAGTACCACAGTGATGTTTTTTTCCCTGGAAACAACGTCAGCTCAGAGCCAGTGTCCAGTAGTCCCCAAAATGTCTGATCATTTTCCTTTCCCCAGTGCACAGTTATCCTGGTACAAAGTCAAAGGTCTCTTTAGGGAAGGATGGGAGAAATACTCACAGCATAGATTGTTGGTACTGAAGTGGGGTGCTTCCTCAGGGGGACCCAGTCTCTCCTTCACTCAAGGAGTTCTGGGTCTGTAAACTGGCTCCAGTCTGGAAATTGATTGAGGCGCCATGATTCTCTTTTTATAATTCAAATTAATCTTTTGTCCATTTGACCTAAAAGTTTTCTGCTAATATAAATTAAGCAAGAATGTATTAGGCTTCCTGTCAATTTCACTTCTAAAAACACTGTGATTAATTAGTTAATGTCAGAGCTCTACATGAGTCAGACTATTCTGTTTACTGCTTTGTCTCTGTTGTCCATTACGGTAGCTAGGTCCACCTTGCCTTTGATGGTTGAGTGCCACCACTTGGCCCTTGCCACATCGGGATCCAATTATTCTTATTGTATTTAAATTTTGTAGTTGAATGACTTCAGTTCCCACTGTTAGATCTGACATACAGAGAAGAGCAATTACAGGGCTCTTCAAAGATTCAGGTGCAGCTCTCACAAATCTATTTCACAAGGCAGTGGTCAAGGGTATATCTTCTGGACCCTCTCAACTGGGATGAGTAGGTCTAGTTACTAATCCACTCCACCATCTCAGTCTCCCTACCGTTGGATTCCCTCCTCTACGTTAAACCAAAGGAGATCAGTCATATCCAGCTTTCTCACAGTGGGCCATCATTTAATCCATATTTCAGCTAATCAAGCAAATAGACTGTTAGACCTTTTTTAACTCCCTGAGCTGCAACATTAAATGCAGAGTCCCTACTTAGTGGACCTAAATCAATAAATTCAGCCTGATCCAATTCTATGTTCCTCCCACCATTTTCCCATACCCTTAATATCCATTCCCATGCCTGCTCTCCAGATTTCTGTGTATATAGATTAGAGAACTCAAGCAGTTCTTTTCTAGTGTAGCACACTGCCTCTTGGGTCACAATCTCAATCTCACCTCTAGAGGCCTGCCAGGATTTTAGTTATATGTCTAGAAGTAAACAGGGGTGTTGGAGGTGGCTCCTGAGGAGAATCAACATTATTTTCTGGGCAACTGCCTCAGGGGAGGCCATCACTGTTGTCTCAGGCAGCACAAGGTTTGTCTCCTCAGACAAAGGTGGAAAGACTGATGGCAGCATGGGTCGGGGAAGAGATGTTGCCACTACTGGGGATGGGGAAGCTGTTTCTTTTGGCAAAAAAGTTTCATCTGAGTTTACAAATTCAGTGTCCTCAGCTTCATCATGGTCCTACCACACATCTCCATTCCAAATTGCAGGGTCCCATTCTTTTCCAATCGGTGCCCTCACTTTAACAGTATACATCTGGTGAGGCTGTGCATGCACCTTTTGTTGTAGGTCAGCCACTTGCATAAGAGCTTGCATGTGTTTTTCTACAATTTCAGCTCTTTCTCTACAGGAAATAAGCTACTCACTATGGGCAATCTTAGCAGATTTGAGCCTCAGCTTCTGAAGCCAGGAGACAGAATCCCTGAGTTCATCACTTTCTTTCATTACTTTGTCCACTGAACTTAGGAGCAACCAACCAACTTCATTATGTTCCTTGGTTCTCCACATATGGTCAAAGGTATTAGGTAGAGTCACTAAACTCCTTTCCTCTCATGAGAGGTGAATCAGGAGTGTCAAATCTATTTATTTTATGTAACTCTCTAAACAGTTCATGCCAAGGAATATCAGTGTTTTCCATACTATTACAAGTAGAGTCCTTAGCACTTTTGGATCTAAACAGATTAAGCAGCCAACTCCAGAAACCCCAAAACCAATGAAAGAACATCCTTAATATTCTATTCCTCTAGAACCATTCCTGGTACCAAAATATGTATTAGTCAGGGTTCCCCAGAGGGATAGAACTAATAGGATAGATATATATATATATAAAGGGTAGTTTATTGAGTATTAACTTACATGATCACAAGTCCCACAATAGGCTGTCTGCAAGCTTGAAGAGTAAGGAGAGCCAGTCCAAGTCTCAAAACTGAAGAACTTGGAGTCCAATGTTTGAGGGCAGGAAGCATCCAGCACAGGAGAAAGATGTAGGCTGGGAGCCTAGGCCAGTCTCGACTTTTCATGTTTTTCTGCCTGCTTTATGTTTGCTGGCAGCTGATTAGATGGTGCCCACCAGATTAAGGGTGGGTCTGCCTTTCCCAGCCCACTGACTCAAATGTTCATCTCCATCGGCAACACCCTCACAGACACACCAGGATCAGTACTTTGCATCCTTCAATCCAATCAAGCTGACACTAAGTATTAATCACCACATGCCCAAAAACCATACTCTGTGTGTTTACAAAAGCTCCAAGCAATATCCAACTGCAGGCAATCCAGAACGTTTTCTAAAACACAGATCTGAATTTGGTACATAGAGTAAGTGAGCAGGCCTCCTATAGTCTCCGCTCATTCTTTGCAGCTCTTTTACAATTTTATTGGCAAGCTGACCCTGCTCCCTATTTCTCTTCTCCAGATATGGTTGTATGTGTATTGAATATTGAAAGCTTCCTGAAACTTAAAGTATAATAAAAAGTAAAAAATAAAAAAATAAAAATGAAAGCTTCATATTTGAGAGTGTGGTTACTGTATGTAATTTATATTCTTCTCTTGGTTTGGATAGCCGACAGAAAAGGATTGGGATTTACATTTCTGCTACTTTTGTGTGTGCCAATCAGAAGGAAAACTTTTATGTTGGGGGAATGAAATGTGTTTGGTTAAGTAAGATACATATGTGTGCACATGGGTGTGCATGCATGTATATAACAAAAATTTCCATATATGTAGATATGTGTATATATCCAAATATATGTATATATGTACATGTAAATGTATATTACACATCCACACGTGCATATGTATCTTAACCAAACACATATACATATATGTGCATATATATATGCATACACACATTGTATTTGCTTAGAGTTTATAAAAGTATAATTTATGGTGATGTATACATGGAATTATTTAGACTGTTAATAGAAAAGAAATGTTTTTCTTCCATGTATATATTAAATTAGTACTAGGAGAAAGTGGCAGGATAAAGAGAAGGGGCTTATGACTGTAGTTGTGAGATAAACCAAGAACATGTTTGGAATTCTTTCAAGTGGAAATGATAGAAAGCTAAGACTAAACTTCATAGAATCATTCATTACCCCAGACAAATGCCCGCCTCCACACATTAATGATGTGATAATATTTTAACAGCAACACAGAAAGTTTATAGTAATTAAGAACAGAGAGTTATCATGTTTCTGGCGAGATTTGGTTTGGGTTTTAAGTAAACTCCTAGAGGATTCACCATATCCAAAATATGTCCCAAAACAGATGAAAAGGCTAGTCCCTCATCTTACAGTTTATTTTATTCCTCCAGATAGTTCAAATAAACATTTAACATAAAGGAGACACTGATTTTCATTTCCAGAAATAAAATTAGAGCCTGGAGGACGATAGTGAGGAGGGAAGGGAGAGTAGGTAGATGTGGGGTGGAGGTAGAGAGAGTGGGTGTGTAGGGGGGTAGAGAGAGTGGATGTGTGTGGGGGGAAGGGGTGTGTGTGCAGAGGAGAGTTGGGAAGGAAGACAGAGGGAAGAACGGTGGGGGGCAGGGAGAGGAGGAGGAGGGAGCATGGGAGACTAGGAAGAAAGGATGAGGTGGAGGGGGAATGAGGAAAGGATGAGGTGGAGGGGGAAGGAGGGAGGTTGGAACTGGTGGGGAGGCAAGGAGGGAGGTCAGGTGAGAAAAAGAGCAGGATGCTTGCGGGGAAGTTGGGAAGGAGAGGGAAGGAGGGTGGTGGGGGACGGCGGAGAGGGTCGTGTGTGTGCGTGCGTGTGTGTGTGTGTGTGTATGTGTGTATCGGGCTAGGAGAAAGAAAGAAATTATATAGTGTATGGTATTGTAAAATCTACCTCTTTGCAGTGATGCTAAATGCCCGTTTTCACACTAAAATGAACATTTAGTTGGGAATGCCCCTTAGTATCTGAAGCAAAACAATGTATCTCATCCATAATTCCATAATTGGACATGAGGATCAAGTGCAAAATTCTTAGTGTCCTGGCTTACTTAGGGCATATGTTCTGGGCCTAGCAGTCTCTTCAGGACTGAAGGGAAAACCCCAGGGAGGGCTCACAGTATGGTTAGTGGGAGCTGGTATATGTATATCTTGTCCTTAGACTGCTCTTTTGATTATAACTAGGTTATGCTAGTTGTGCTTTTTGGTGCATATTCAAATATATATTGATGTCTCCTGGGTAATGCTGACATGCTATGCAGCTGCGTATAGTGTTATGATGATAAATTAGATGTCTGTAAACTACTTGGGGCTCTAGAATCAAACATGTTACAAGCATTTTTTTTCTAGTGCATAAGAAGCCTTTAGTTAGTATATTTGCATTTTATAATATATAGATATAACATATAAACATATAAACATTTATAGGGTCAATATAATGAACATTAATATTAACTATAATATTTAATATTTAAATATAAAATTATATCAAATACAATAGTAATATTATGTAACAATATGTTATCTGTTGGAAATGCTCAGTTAGACTCACTGTGTCAGTCTTAATGTTCAGCATGGAAATCCTGTGAGTCTCAGGGCTCTGGACTGACCCTGGTTATAATTCTTTGCCCTGAAGTTCTGATTGTGTATGCTGTGATTTGTTCCTGAGTCTTCCATTTTGGGGTGTCAAAAATGCCAGTTTCCTATGGTTAAACTGAAATCTTTTACCGAGAAGGAATTTTATTTCAGGTTTTTAATGTAAACAAGATAAACTTCTTTAGGATGTCAGATTGGCATTTGTTTCTTTAAAAAAAAATAACTTATTTACCTCAAGTATTTTTCTTTATGACAGTTAAATCATATTAATTTAGTTTTGCTACATTAGAGATAAAATTTAATAAGGTGAAAATAATTAAAATCAAAAGACGATTTAGAGCTTAGAAAACAAATATGTTTGTTTTTGTTTTTATCTATTGGAGCAAAGGCCAAATAAAGGTCCAGATTCCGTGTGGCTTCGGTTCCTTTCCACTTCCAGCCCAGAGCCCATGTTTATCTTTTTGGCAGAGCAGCTAGAGAAGATAATAGTTCATGGTCTGTGTGATATCTACTAACCACTACTTTTTATTTTTATTGAAGTAATAATTGTACATAGTTTAAAAAGTCAAAAAGTATGGGAAGGTTTTTAAGAATGAAGAGTAATCCCCTACTCATTCTACTGTACTCCCAAGTTCCACTCCTCAGAGACTGCCACTTTTAATTCCTTATTTTGTTTTGTTTTTGTTGGGGGGACGTTTCATCTCCAGGTTTTAAAAATAACACGCTTACACATCTCTTATCTTTAGGGATTTAGAAGCTTAGGACTTAGATTTCGTTGACTCTCCTTCTCTCTCTGTTCTATAGTTTTGTCATATTTTTTATTAAATTTCTATTAAAAGCTTCCATTATAATGTCTGTATAAATATTATTTATTGGTAGTTTAAGTAGTATGTTGTGACTATGTATCCTTTTTCCTAAAACTTTACTTTCCTTGGAGTTAATAATTACATAATATTTTACATTTACTTTATTTTCAATGTACGTATTAGTAATATATCCCTAGACTATCCTAAAAATATACTGCTAACCTCTGCTACTGCATAATACTAATATAGTGCTCATTATGTCTCATGTATTTGTATTGGTTTTATATTTAAGTCACTCAATTTCAGAACAAACTTATGAAGTAGGTACTCTTTTTTTTTTTTTTTTTTTTTTTTTTTGAGACGGAGTCTCGCCCTGCCTCCCAGGCTGGAGTGCAGTGGCGCAATCTCGGCTCACTGCAAGCTCCGCCTCCCGGGTTCCCGCCATTCTCCTGCCTCAGCCTCTCCGAGTAGCTGGGACTACAGGCGCCCGCCACCACGCCCGGCTAATTTTTTGTATTTTTAGTAGAGACGGGGTTTCACCGTGAAGCAGGTACTCTTAATATCTCCTTTGTTTTGTTTTGTGTTTTAAAACAAATGATTCAACTGGGACACAGAGAAGTTAAGCCATTCAATTAATGTGACAAAACTGGTAGTTGGTATAGTTGGTATTTGAATCCAGGTAGACCGGTTCCAAAGAATGTAATACCTAACCCATATATTGTACTGCTTCACAAAATATATGTCAAGGTGCCCCACAATCATTCTTTACAATTATGTTTTATAACTACAAGGCTTTCACATTCTTGAGGGCAGAGACAATATCCTATTCATATTTGTGAAAACATAAATTTTCAACCAGCTAAAGGGCATCAGATAATCTTATTTTTTTTTCTTTTATCACATTCTTTTGTTCCACTTTGTACTGGAGGATTCTTTTTTTTTTTTTTTTGGCCCTGAGCATCAGCCTTCATGGGATTTCCCTTCATCATCATCCTGGGAATTTCTTTTCTCTCTTGTGGGTTAGATCCCCTGTTACCTGGGATCCAATTACCTATCTTGGTTTTCTCCCTTGTTTTCATGGAGCCACCTTCTCAGTAGGAAAAGATGTGTGGGAGGAAGTTTTTCAAGGTTGGAATGGGATGGAGGCTTCCACAATATAATTTCAGGAGCTGAAAAACCAATGGACAAGTTGTAACTGATTTATTAGGCCAGGAAAGCTAAAACCCAAGCTGGCAGTAGGGAAAACTCCGAAGCTACTTATTTGCATGTTACAACATTCCAGAAGTACTAGAATTAAGGGCACTACTGAGAATGCAGATGATAGTAGAGGATTAGGTGAAAGTCTAACCCTTTCAATAATAAGACTAGTTCCAATTATAAGACTCAGTTATGCTTTCAGATTTCCTGCATTCCTACACCATTTAGCTGAGTGACTGTTTTTCTCCTGCTTAAGCAGAACATTGGAGGGTTTTGCCTTCTGAAAAATAATGAATCAGAGATACCAAGTGCCCCTGAGAGAAGGGATACTGTGCTGAAAATGGTTAAATGTTACTCACTGCCAATTCAAAGATATATTGTGATTATATTTTATTTCCTTCCCCAATTTGTTTTTTCTAGAATTAGTAAGGAATCATTTATTCCTATTTCTCATTTGCTTAGTTTTTCTTTATATCTAGAGGTAATTTATCCCAAGATTGTTATTATCAAATATAATAATTCAGTACTAATATCTAATAGTTACAAGAGTGCTTACTGTTGGCAGGACCATTCTAAGCTCTTTGAATATTTTGAGTCATTTAAACCTCAGAGCATTAAAGTTTTAATCAACAGTAATAGCAGTAACATTCTTTCAGCTAATACAGTATAATTTTCCTTCCACAACAAAAATGGCCTTACCCTCTTCCCTAACATGGAAGTCTAGAGTCCCATCAGTATTTATTTGGTGATTTTTCTTCTTTGTTACTTTAGTTCTAGTCATATCTTCATATTCTTTAACCTATAAACTAAATTACAAAATCAACACCCTACATAAAGCAGGGGAGAGATGCAGAAAAAGGAAATTATAAATTTCCTTTTTAATATATATATGCTTACTTAACAGAGCAAAGTTTAAAATATGGTTAGTTAGTACAGTCTTTGTCTCTATAAGTGGACACATGGCTTTAGTGGGTATTTATAACTTTTCCCCTTCTACCCATTCTGTCTTCTCTTGTAATTGAAACAACCCCGGTTGGTTAGGATGCTATATATTATCTATATCTAAGTTTTTTTTATATCTAAAGCTTTGTTATTGAGGTTCTTGAGCCCTTTGTCATCTTGTCTGTATTGGTTTGCATTAGTCTTCCATCAATTTTTTACCACTAGATATGGCAGTACTAGTAGCTGCTACAGAGGATCCCTGGGACACCAGGCTTTATTTACCTCTGCCTCCATTGCAGAGGAGCAGTCTTCCTTTCATTGATAATCATGATAAATTCCTCTAGCCAATGCAGTTAACTTATTCTGCTATTGATTCAGGAATATGAGAAGCTTCAAAGGTTAGAGCAAAGTTTAACTTTTCAGTTCTAGTAGAAGTACTCTAGTTTGGAATAAGATCTCAAAACCATCAACTTTCTCGCCACCCTTCACAGAGTTAAAGGGTTAGAAAACCAAATAAAATCATTTTCCCTTCTACTCTTTAGTTCATAGACTCATATATTATAGGTATAAGAGAAATAACATCATATATTGGTTTCTAGTTCAGAGCATTTCGTGGGACAGCACCTCAGTTTTCCAAGGTGTTGTGTCCTACATGATATCCTACTGAGTATTCAACATGCCATTCCACCAATATCTATGATCATCTGCTTCTGGGAGCTAGGGTACATCATAAGACCAGTGAATATTTGCTCAGTGCCTTACTTTTTTTTATTATTAAACTAGTTTCTTGGTCAGAAACAGTGTTTTAGGGATGCCATCACCCCTAGAAAGTCCATAGTAAGATAATGTTTGATAGAAAAGCATAGTAGCCAAGGATGTGAAGTTTTGTGTATGGTGTAAGAAGGCATTTTTAATGTAATCACCCTGCCACTAGGTAGCTTGTTGGTATCCCCAGGGTTATTTACTGTCTTCTGAGTCCAGGGTTGGTCTCTGCCTATGGCAGTCTGGATGTTCAGTAACAGCTGTAGTCAGATCATCTGTGATGAGGGAATCCATATTGTTCAACTCACAGATATTTCCTATACAAATTTGGCAACCAATCTGGCATTGTGCACCATATGACTTTCTAAAATATAGTTTATATGTGCACGATAGCACTCCACCGTCAAGTGAAAGTGGCATTTGTAAGATAAGCTTAAATTAGCCCTGATAACACAAGTGAATTGTGTGAGCATATGACTGACATTCACAACGTACACCTCTGGCTCATGGGAAATTTTCTCTAACTAGGTGACCAGGGAAGAAAAACGGTTACTAAATCTGATTTATGGGTTGTATCATATATTAGTACATGCTAGAATTGGACTACTTTTCAAAGAGGGAAAATTTTGAAGTAGCATATCTACTCATTTACTTTGGAGACAGATGAGACTTCAGGTACTGATTTGTATAGATTTATGGACCATTGCTAATGGTTGGGCTAGATGGTCAGGGGCTCAGAATAAAAAAACGTTACAGAATAGTATGAGAAGATTGGTGGAAGAAGGTATATGGATGGTCCTCTGAGAATACATACAGGTTGAGGGAATAATTTTGACTTGTGAATGTTATTTAAGGGCTTCCTCTTCTTGCAAAGGAGGCAAAATAATCCCTTTCATGGATAGGTCAGCCTCTTTCCTCAGCTGCCCTAGTGCTTGCTGGAATGGGATTATGTGCAAAGTGGCCACGATGGTGGGAGCTCAAAATTATGTTTATCAAATTGAGGATCACAAAATAAGAATAGTTATTTAACAAAGGGAACATAGATTTACTCCAAAATCCTAGAAATCTGTGTGTGATCTTGTATTGCACCTTGTCGGAAGTTCCTGTGCTATCCAATCTGTCATTGAAACCATGACCAGCATTGAACCTGCTGGAGTAAAGGCCCAAGTGATAAACTCTCTGAACTTGGAGGCTGCATGAGTTTTTTTTTTATTTGTTTTTGCTGTAGGTCATAAAGTTGACAGAATTATAGGCGATGTCATAAGTAGTTCTGAGCAGTACACCCAAATATTAGAGAAGTTGCTTCCAAAATTGGAAGAGGCTAAAATCATGCATTATGCCATTTTCTTGGTAGTAATTAATGTGAGATGTAGCAATTTGTCATGCATTTTACAGGTGATTCTAAGCTACTAGAACTCAGAAACTTTACTGAGACAGCAAGCCTCTCAATTTTTATGGATTACTTACCCTCTGGAATTCTTGTTTTACTAAAGCATATGGAGTACCAGCTACTTCCTGCCCACCTAAGTCCAGTTAATATTATATCATCAATGAAGTAGTTTTTCATCATGACCTCTGGCTTGGTAGGACAATCAAGGCTACCCTAGACCAAATTTTGATAAAATGATAAAGATATGTTGTCCATGCCAGCTGAAAGTACCCTGTTTCTGACATTCACATTTGGCCAAGTCAAAAGTGTCTTCTCAGTCATAGAGACTGTGTTGATTCATTCTTGTGAAGAAATTTTTATCTTGATGATGTCTTTTGTTACATGTAATGAGCAGATACACTATTGTAAAGCTTAAGGAAACCTAAGAACATTGGGCAGATTGAGCAATACTTCCAGCTTCTCTGATGTATATGGGAAGTTTGTTCCCTGAAGCACATAGTGTGTATTGTCTGTGTTTAGTATTTCAGAGGGTTTTGATAGTAGCCATAAAATCATATGGGTAGTTTTTTATTGCTGTGAGAAGACTGTTGGAGAAATTCTGCAACTCTCCATTGACATCTTGTACTATGTTTTTTTCTTTCCAATGGGTATACATACAGTTCATAAATTTTGACCATTTTATTTATGTAATATATTTTAGGGATTGCTGTATTTCTTCACAGAAGGTTTAATTCACTTATTACAAAAAGGGAAGAGAAGATGTAATGATGATAGGTTTCTGTGAAAATTATTTGTGTAAGATCATACTTATGTGTAGCACAAGATGCCTAATAGAAATAAGGACTTGGCCTTCGGTACCTGAGGTGAAGTGAGAAAGTTGATAAACCTGACTCAAGGGAGGCAAGACACTTGACTGAATATCACCTCAAGTGTACAAATGCTTTCCTAGACTTACTAAAAGAGTCTAGATACCTCCCACCTCTAGCCACCTGCCGTGCCTCTAAAGCTTTGCTGCAAGCAAACAAACTTATGTCTTTATCATCTTCAAAGAGCATCCCATATCCTCAAGGGTACTAGACTTTTGGAGCCTCTGAGAGCCTTAAAATTATAATAGTGGAATAATAGTTGCACACTACTTAGCATTGTATGAAATAAGGAATAAAGGAACAGCTAAGAATTTTACTGTCTTTCCTTTGGTGTACAGAAACTTCTCTAAATCTTGATGAAAGTAACTTAATAATGCCTGCTCTAAGAGGGTTTTTGTGTGGCATAGACAGAATTAGTCTATTTTTCTAACTGTGTCCTAAGAGACACATACACAGAGATGCTCTGGTGTATTTACACACACACACACACACACACACACAGTCTCTTTCTGTTTTCTGAAATTTCCCTGTTAATATACTGTCGATATCTTTACATAAATTTACTTTAAATGATTTTTAATACTTTATCTTTTTCATTAAAAAAACTAAAAATATACCATTAAAACTTGTATCCATTCACCTGTTAATTTGGATTTAACACGGATAATTGTTGACTTTTTTTTTCAGCCTGCTTTATATGTGAAATACATACCTGATTTTTTTTCATAATTGGGAAACTCGGATTGGGGCCAACAAAAATAAAGCCTGACAATTTCTTGCTTATAATTCTAATAATAGGAATGTTTTCAGACATATTTTTCTGGTCATTTTGCTAGATTGATGGATATAGCATAACCCGTATACTTCTATTCACTTTGTAAACCTAGCCTTAATATTATGGTTAGGCAAAATGATAAATTCTGTTACTCAAGTGCTGTTTCCTTCTATGTTTAGTCTGACTGCTAGCTTATACCAATATGCTGGTATAATTAATGAGCCATTAAGTCTGTTTATTAGATGATTACATAATTGAGTACCAAATGGCATTTAGCTGATATCAAGTCTTGCAGGAATCTTTATACATAATCATGGAAGTATGCATTCTTTTATTAGTATTCTGAATTTGTTCATTTGTTGCCTACCCATTTTGACTTCTTGTCAATATAATATATACTTTTCTCATTACCTACCCTAGCATAATACTTCAGTTTTTAATGAAATAGTACAAATATAAATATTGGATAAAATATAAACATACAACTTAACAAATTGTTATAAAATAAATACTCATGAAATCTCAATCAAGTAAACAGAGAATTTGCAAGTACTATTTGCATTTGTTAGTCATGACTTTGTCCCTTCCCTCTAATGGTAACAATTATTTTGACTTTTATGATGTTTACTTCTTTGGTTTACTCATATGTATTTTGCTACCTAGTCGTATATTCCTAGACAGTGTATATATTTTTGGGTTTTTACATTTGTATGTCATAGTTGTACATATTTTGGGGATATGTGTGATATTTTGATCCATGTATACAATGTTTAGTAATCAAATCAGGGTAATTGTGAACCACCATTTTACTCCCTACTTCCATGAAATCTACTTTTTAAACTCCCACATGTAAGAACCTGTGATATTTGCCTTTTTGTGCCTGGTTTATTTCACTTAACATAATGATGTCCAGTTCCATCCATGTTGTTGCAAATGAGAGGACTGCATTCTTTTTGATGGCTGAATAATATTCCATTTTGTAAATGTATTACATTTTCTTTATTTATTTGTTGATGGACACTTAGGCTGATTCCATATCTTGGTCATTGTGAATAGTGCTGCAGTAAACATGGAAGTGCAGATACTTCTTTGATATACTGATTTCCTCTTCTTTGGATATATACCAGCAGTGGGATTGCTGAATATGTTTATTAGTCTGTTCTCACACTGCTATAAAGAAATACCTGAGACTGGATAATTCATAAAGAAAAGAGGTTTCATTGGCTTATGGTTCTGCAGACTGTACAGGAAGGATGGTTGAAGAGGCCTCAGGAAATCTGCAATCATGGCAGAAGGCAAAGGGGAAGCAGGCACATCTTACGTGGCTGGAGCAGGAGGAAGAGAGAGAAGTGGGAGGTGCCACACACTTTTAAACAACTAGATCTCATGAGAACTCACTATTATGGGAAGAAGAAGGGGAGGAATCTGCCCCCATGATCCAATCACCTCCCACCAAGCTCTCCTCCAAAAATGGGGATTACAATTTGACATGAGATTTGGGTGGGGACACAGATTCAAACCATATCAATGTGGTAGTTATATTTTTAGTTTTTGAGGAACCTCCATACTCTTTTCCCTAATGGCTGTTCTACTTTGCATTCCCACCAATAGTGTATGAATATTCCCCTTTCTCTGCATCCTCACCAGCACTTGTTATTTTTTGTCTTTTTGATAATAGCCATTCTAACTGAAGTGAAATGTTATCTTGTTTGGGTTTTGATGTGCATTTCCCTGGTGATTAGTGATGTTAAGCATTTTTTCATATACCTCTTGGCCATTTGTATGTCTTCTTTTGAGAAATATCTGTTTATATCTTTTGCCTATTTTTAAATTGGGTTATTATTATTATTATCATTATTTGTTACTGAATTGTTGGAATTCCTTATATATTCTGCTTATGAAATTTTTGTTTTATGGATAGTTTACAAATATCTTCTCACGTTCAGCAGGTTGTCTCTTCAGTTTGTCCATTGTTTTCTTTACTGTACAGAAGCTTTTTAGCTTGATGTAATCTCATTTGTCTATGTTTGCATTGTCGCCTTTGCTTTTGAGGGCTTACCCAAAAATTCTTTCCCTGGACCAATGTCCTGTAGTGTTTCCCCAGTGTTTTCTCCTAGTAGTTTCATAGTTTCAGGTCTTACATTTAGGTCTTTAATCCTTTACTTTTGCATGTGGTGAAAGATCTAGTTTCATTCTTCTACATATGAATATTCAGTTTTCCCAGCACCATTTATTAGAGAGTGTTTCTTCCCCACTGTATGTTCTTGGAAACTTTGTCACAAAGGAGTTGGCTGTAAGTGTGTAGATTTATTTCTGGGTTCTTCCTTCTGTTCCGTTGGTCTGTGTGTCTGACTAAACAATATATTTTAATTTTGTTGCTTTTTGAACTTCATTTTAATTACTATAGCTTTGTAATAAGTTAAAATAACTGATAGAGCAATTCTTCTTGCTTTGGTCTTTTCAAACATATCTCAGCTATTTTTAGTCCTTTTCTTTCCATATAAATTCCAGAATCAGCTTATCACATAAACCAACTCACTGAGCTTTTAATTATCATTGTATTGAGTCTAGAGATCAATGGTGGATGAATTGACATCTGCATAATACCGTTTTCCAATCTGTAAACATGGCATATATCTCTGTTTAATTAGGTGTTGTTTAATTACTCTCATTAAAATTTTATAGTTTTCTATGTAGAAGTCTCATATATCTTTCGTGGATTTAATTTTTTTAGCTTGATAGTACGTTCCCCAGTGTATATTATAGTGTGTGACAATATCAGTGAGCAGTTAAGAGCATGGACACTGGAACCACATTGCAAGACTGATGTTAGGGAAGGTCCTTAACGTCTCTGTGCCTCTTTTTCTTTTATATATGGAGGCAAAAGCTGTATGTTTCTTACCAAGTTTTCATGAAACTAAATACACTACAACTCTCCCAAATTTAGAACATGGTAAGCACTTGATAAGTAGTGATAAGTGTCTGTTAGATTCTTTTAGATTATTAGTGCAGGTATTTTGTTACATTCTGCACAAATATTTTGTACAGTTTTGATTAAATTATTACATAATGTTTATTTAAATTTATAAATAAAGTTAGTCGAGAATGCACATCTTTAAAATATTTAACATTCTCATCCTGGTAGGTGCTTTGTCTTTATTTATTGAACTCTTCACATTTTTTAGTCGTATATTGCAGCTTTCTTCATATAGATCCTGTCCTTTTTATATTGTGTATTATCTGTAATATTATATTGTCTATTATTATCATTTGTTTTATTATCATCTGTTGTATTTTTTGCTATTGCTAATGGGGTCTCTTCTTCCATGGTAATGCTTCATTGGTTATTGCTGGTATGTTATAAGTAAATTTATTGGAGTTTTATTTTTTGTACTTTTTTTTTTTTTTACAGGCCACCTATGTGATTTTCACACACATGCACACACTCACACACACTGTATATATCACACACACTCTCTCTCTCTCTCTATATATATATATATGTTTTTGTCTCCATATAGAAAAGAAATATATATATTTATATGTAAAGTAAATATATATATATATATAGTGTGTGTATATATATGTATGTATGTTTGTATATATACCCCCTGCCATTTCCAGTTGTTTTCTCCTTATCAACCAAATAGTATTATCATACTTTTAATTGCTTAGGTGTTAGAGTTGGAGTTTATATTATTTTTTATTGCTCTATTAAAAAATTTCTATAAACTTTGTTATTTAAAGCAACACCTATTTACTATCTCAGTTTTTGTCTAGACACACCTTAGCTGGTTCCTCTGTTCACAGTCTCACAAGGCTGAAATCAAGATGTTGGCTGTGGCCATGGTCTCATGTGAAACTCAAGAAAGATCTGCTTCCTAACTCACACAGGTTGTTGGCTGAGTTTAGTTCTTTACAGATTTAGGACTGAAGGCTTTGTTTTCTTGCTAGCTAAAGGCTGGAGGTCCTTTCTTACAGCTATCTATTGAAAGTTGCCCTCAACTCCTAGCATAGGAGACACCCAACAAGAAGAGCGCTACAGTCTTATGGAATGTAATCTTGTAATCACATCCTTTGTATCACCTATACCATACTCCACTGGTTAGAGACATATCATAGGACCTGCCTACACTCAGGAAAAGGGGATCACACAAGAACATGAGCACCAGGATGTGGGGATCTTGGGGGCTACACTAAGAATCTGGACAATGCAGAGCCATTCTTTCAGTCCAGAAATCCTAAGAATACCCTTAGGATATTTTAAGCCACTATCTTATCTAAATTATTGCTATAGCTTTTTAACTGGTTTCTTTTTGTCTGCTCCTGGCTAATTTTAGCCTATTACGTGCATAGCAGCTGGAGTGATCCCATTAAAACATAAATCAGGTAATCTCAGTCCTGTACTCACAAAGTTTTTCATATCATCAGTATGAAACCATCCCCAGTGATTTCTCATGTCACCATAAAAAAATCCAGAGTCATCACAATGGATGACTATGTGATCAGGACCCCTACTGATGTGGTTAGACTCTCTGTCCCCACCCAAATCTCATGTTGAATTGTAATAATCCCCACATGTCAAGGGCAGGGCCAGGCAGAGATAATTGAATCATGGGCATGGTTTCCCCCATACTGTTCTCAAGATAGTGAGTTCTCATGAGATGTGATGGTTTTATAAAGCATCTGGCATTTCCCCTGCTGGCACTTCTTCCCTTGCCTGCTGCCGTGTAAGATGTGCCTTCCACCTTCTGCCATGATTGTGAGGCTTCCCCAGGCATGTAGAACTGTGAGTCCATTAAACCTCTTTCCTTTATAAATTACCCAGTCTTGGGTATGTCTTTATCAGGAGTGTGAAAAAGGACTAATACACCTACCTAGTATTATTTTGACCTCATCTCCTAATACAAGTAGAGTATCCCTTATCTGAAATGCTTGGGATCAGAAGTATTTCAGATTGCAGATTTTGAAATACTTGCATATACATAGTTTGATATCTTGGGGGTAGGGCCCAAATCTAAACATGAAATACATTTATGTTTCATATAAACCTTATACACAAAGCTTGAATGTAATTTTATACAATATTTTAAAATAATTTTGTACATGAAACGAAGTTCATGTACATTGAACCATTAGAAAGCAAAGGTGTCAGTATCTCAGCCACCAACATGGGCAATCTGTGGTTGCCTGCTGTCACCATCTTTCCTGACTCTAAATTTGTATGCTGCTGTATTAGTCCATTCTTACATTGCTATAAAGTAATACCTGAGATTGGGTAATTTATAAACAAAAGAGGTTTAATTGGCTCATGGTTCTGCAGACTATACAAGAAGCATAGCAGCTTCTGCTTCTGGGGAGGCCTCAGGAAGCATCCAATTATGGTGGAAGGCAAAGGAGAAGCAAGCGTCCTACACGGCAGGAGCAGGAGCAAGAGGGAAGGTGCTACAGACTTTTAATCAACCAGATCTCATGAGA
The DNA here is from genome assembly GCF_006542625.1 of Nomascus leucogenys. Classification (NCBI taxonomy): domain Eukaryota; kingdom Metazoa; phylum Chordata; class Mammalia; order Primates; family Hylobatidae; genus Nomascus; species Nomascus leucogenys. Next base: position 107,473,008 of record NC_044383.1, on the reverse strand, counting down.
ACTCATTCACTATCACGAGAACTCACTCACTATCATGAGAACAGCACCAAGGGGATGGTGCTAAACCATTGAGAAATTCACCTGTATGACCCAGTCACCTCCCACCAAGCCCCACCTCTAACATTGTGGATCACAATTTGACATGAGATATGGGCAGGGACACATATCCAAACTATATCAGCTACTGATAAGCAATCATTTCCTTACACTTATTCACACATAATATTTAACACTAAAAAATGTGACATACCATTTATACAGTAAAAAAAAATGACATATTCAGGATAACTGGCAGCACAGTAGCATCACCAGAACACCTTTCTTAGCTGTTGAACATAAAACTGTAGGCTTTCAGTCTCCACCTATGATGCTGTGTTTTGATTAAAAGGTTACTGTACCTTGGGCCAGGTGTGGTGGCTCACACCTGTAATCCCAGCACTTTGGGAGGCCGAGGTGGGTGAGCGGATCACGAGGTCAGGAGTTTGAGATCAGCCTGGCCAACATGGTGAAACCCCATCTCTACTAAAAATACAAAAGTTAGCTGGGCATAGTGGCACATGCCTGTATTCCCAGCTACTCCAGAGGCTGAGGCAGGAGAATTGCTTAAACCTGGGAGGTGGAGGTTGCAGTGAGCCAAGATCGCGCCACTGCACTCCAGCCTGGGTGACGAGAGCGAAACTCCATCTCAGAGGAGAAAAAAACAGGTAATGTACATTGAGCAGTAGGGATGCCAACTAAACTGTGTGTTGTGCATTTTGATTGTGTTGTGACCGTGATCCATAACATGGTGTGGAATTGTCCACTTGTGGCATCATGTTGGTGCTCAAAACATTTGGGATTTTGAAGCATTTTAGATTTTGGCTTTTGGGATGCTCAATGTGTACTTCTCCCTCTCTTATTCCACTTCGGCTATATTGGCCCCCTTCCTGTTCAAACAGGTTATAAATTCTCTCACCTTAGGTATTTGGCTGAAGCTATTTGCTGTACCTGGAACACCTTTTCCCCCAATAGCTATATGGCTTGCTTCCTTATTACTTTTAGGTGTTTCCTAAGAAGGTTATCACCTTCTTAGTGAGCTCTTTCCTGACCACCTTATTTAAAATTACACACAGTGATATATTTTTCACTCCTTGTTAAAACTCATTTTTCACTTTCTTGTTTTAGTTGTATCCATTACTTTGTTGTTTAATTTTTAATTTTGTTCATTGTTCCCTTCCTCTACTATTTAGAGTTCCATAAGGACTGGGATATTTGTATGTATGTGTGTGTGTGTTTATTGGCAAATTCCCAACATTTAAAACAGTAGTAGCCACTTACTAGGTATTCAACCAATGTTTTTCTAAGTAAATTGAAATTTATGTCATTAGGAGATGGATTCACGAATAGTTTTATTGTCTTCTAATAATGAACATTCTATCTCCTTTTACATAGCATGCCTCTTTATTTTATTCTTGTCTTTTTGCATTAACTTGAATTTCTAGAACAATGTTAAAAATAATGGGCAGTTTTGCCTTCCTGATGACTTTAATGGGAATGCTTTTCCTGTTTATGCTTTTAGATCTTCTATTGAGATAGATTTGTCTTTTAAAAAATCAAATTAAAGAGGTAACCTTTCTTTAATTTACTCAGAATTTTTTGGAGGACAAGGAATAGAGAGTAGATGTTGAATCTTAAAGAGCTTTTAAGCATCTGGTCTGATGATTGTATGGCTGTCTTCTGTTACATATTGATGTCATAAATTACATCAGGAGATACTTTAATATTAAACTCTCTTTTTATCCCTGGAATGAACTGTGCTTGGTCACAGTATGGTACTATTTTAATTTACTGCTGGATTAAATTTGCTAAGCTTTACATTATTTCTAGTACTTGTAAGATTTTAAGTCTTACATCATTTGTTATTTTAGATTTACTCATTCCCTAATTAGCAGAATTCAGTCCAAGTATGTATTTACTCATAAAGTCGCCCCAATTCACCTTGGATCACCTCATTGTACATCCAGATACTGTAGACCTCTCTTTTCAAATCTTAACTCAAGATCCACTGACAGTCATTTTCATTATCTATTCAGTGGTTTAGTAGCCTAAAGAAAGAAAAGGGTCTCCCCAAACCTTCTTAACTTACAGCCTTATATATCTGGGTTGATGATAACATGATCCTCTCTATTGTTCAAACTAAACACCCAAGAGTCATTCTTGATTTTTTTCTTCTTTTACTCTACATCATAATTTGTTCACCAGGAAATCTTATCGCTTTTTTTTTTTTTTTTTTTGACAGGGTCTGTCACTCAGGCTAGAGTACAGTGGTGTAATCACAGCTCACTGCAGCCTCGACCCCCTGGGCTCAGGTGATTCTCCCACCTCAGCCTCTCTGATAGCTGGGACCTACGGTTGTGTGCCACCATGAGCAGCTAATTTTTTGTATTTTTAACAGAGACAGGTTTTGCCATGTTGCCCAGGCTGGCCTCGAATTCCTGGACTCAAGTGATCTGTCTGCTTCAGCCTCCCAAAATGCTGGGATTACAGGCATGATTCACTATGCCTGGTCTCTTTACTCTTAATATAATTTAAAATTCCTGTATATATTAGAGTCTATGTCTTGACTTTCTTTTGCTTTGTCATTAAAGCTGTTTAAATTCCTATGGTTTGTAATATGTTTTAATATCTAATCATGTTAGACCTCCTTCCAGTTTTGTCCTACTGTTCTGGTATTGAATGTTGCTGCAGCTATGTCTGGAACAATTTGATTTCCCCTCCTTCTGTGTCCCTCACCCCACTCTTGTAGTAACTTGGTCATTTTGCCTGGATACCCCAATGGTTCTTTGTTACTTGTTAAGCTTAACTTTACCAGGTTCTGTCTCCGTGCTGACTCTTTTGATTCAGTTTACTCTGGGACATATTGTACAGTTTATGTACTTAGATTGATGACTTTTTTTCTCCTGGGGAGAATTTCTTGACTAATATCTTTAAAGATATATCATGTTAGATTATTTTAGTTCTCTCTTCAAGAAATCAATAATTTAAACTCCTTATTTCCATTATATTTTTCACATTTTTGTCATTCTGTTCCTTATATTTGTTATTATCTTCTTAACAGTATCTGTTTTCTTTTTTACTGTTTGCAATTATACTTTCATTTCTATGACAGTTTTATTCTTCTATTTCATTCCTTAGCTCTGCCAGCTCATGTTTTACTTTTTCTGGTTGCCGTTTCTTTCCTGTGTTCATAGATTTTTATTTTGTGCAAGGAGCTTAATGGAGACCACTGCTTTATCAAACTTGTTTAATTCATAGAAAATTGTGTGTTCACAGTTTAAGTATTTAAAGGCAACTTTTTTTTAAGTATGTATCTTCTACCTGTTTATCTTTCTTTTTTTATTTTTTCTTATAGCACCTTTGTATGGTACTTCTTTTTGGAGAGATGTGAGCTTTTTCACAGCAGCTGTTTGTAGGAGGCTTATGCCTAAGAGAAGCTAGAGAAGCTAGGGTCATGCTCCTGGTTAGATGGAATTTTTCTAAAGGCCCAAATTTTGTATGTGTGTGTTTGCTCCTTTTTCAGGCCATCCTCTCCCCTCCCCTGGTACCCCCCATATATCTTGATATGGAGGTAGACAGTTTTCTGTTTGTTAGTAATTGTCTCTATAATCTAACTAGTAATTAATTATTAATAGAGTTTTTTGTGACTTCTGGTTCCACTGTGCTGCTTCTGCTTCTTGGTGTCATATTGGGGGTCTTGTGTATTCCATTTCCACTGTTGAAAACAGAGGATTAGGCATTGCCTCTTGGGTTATACTCCTATTTTTGAGAATTTTATATTGTTTTTCTTCTTAGAAATTTATTTTGCTTTTATTTTTATATTAGGGTTCTCTAGAGAGACAGAACCAGTAGGATACAAGTATATATAAAAGGGAGTTCATTAAGGAGTATTGACTGACACAGTCACAAGGTGACATCCCACAGTAGGCCATCTGCAAGGAAGCCTTGCTCCTGCAAAGAGCAAGGAAGCCAGTCTGAGTCCCAAAGCTGAAGAACTTGGAGTTCGATGTTGGAGGCCAAAAAGTATCCAGGATGGGAGAAAGATGTAGCTTGGGAGAGTAAACCAGTCTAGTCTTTCCACGCTCTTCTACCTGCTTTTGTTCTGGCTGCACTGGTAGCTGATTAGATTGTGCTCACCCAGATTGAGGGTGGATCTGCCTTTCCTAGCCCACTGACTCAAATGTTAATCTAATTTGGCAACACCCTCACAGACACACCCAGAAACAATATTTTGCATCCTTCAATACAATCAAGTTGACACTCAATATTAACTATCACAAGTCCACCCTTTGTCAATGTGAGCTCATAAACATCTGAAATCATATGTAATCTTCAAATAAAGACAACAAAAAGATTATAATTACACCTAACATAACTATCCTTTGTACAACAGGAAACACATCAATCCCCAACCCAAATGCTATTACATAAAGTTAAGAACACTTAAATGCTGATATGAAGTCAATAACTCTACGTCACATGATAAAGGAGAAAGGAAATAAAATGAAGATATTTTCTTAGTACAAGTGTATACATGCACAAGCATGTTCTTAACAAAATAAGGAGGAAATACTCATGACAATTACAGTTCTCATTTCTGCAGCTGGTCACATGGTCGTAGCTGGTATTGATGACTACCTTCTTCTACTACCCATTCTGTATTCTCTTTGCCTTCAGCAAGCACCTCAGCAGGTCATGGTTTTTTACCTGGTGGAGTGACCCAAACCTTCATTCCTGAAGGATCTGAGCCATTTGTAGTCCTGCCTAGATTTGGCTGTTGTAGTTTCCCATTGACCTTAATCACAGGGCGTGGTAATGCTAAGAGACGCCCTAATGGATCTCCTGTATTCCACGCATACTCTTCCTTACCTCCATTGTGGAGTAGTTCACTGATTTCATCTTGATAGTTCAGGTCAGTCACCCCAGCCAACATTGTAACTCCTTAGCCTGTTGACTTAAAGGTAGGAGGAGCCCAAAATTTACTGTATTAGTCTATTTTCATGCTGCTGATAAAGACATACCTGAGACTCGGTAGTTTATAAAGGAAGAAGAGGTTTAATGGACTCACAGTTCCACGTGGCTGGGGAGGCCTCATAATCATGGTGGAAGGTGAAAGGCACATCTTATGTGGTGGCATTCAAGAGAGAATACATATATATATCATGGGCAGCCACAATATCCTGTCTCATTCTTTCGCTTCCCCAGCACCATTTGTCCTATTTTTACTGCCTTTGGCTGCCCTTCAATTTATTTTGTGGTTAAACATTTCTGTGATATGCTGTTTTTCTCCCTTCTCCATGCTTTTGGGTAATTTCTAAGTGTATATACCAGTGTTACTGGAAGGTTGGTTTCTTCTTGGATTGCCTATTTCCTCAAATACCACCTTTCAGAGAGGCCTTACCTAACCACCCACTGTACCATAGCCCCCCAGCATTCTCATGATATTATGTTTGTTTGAACACTTTTTATAAACATAGAATTTTTAAACATATAAAAAATGTAGTGAATAGTATAATCTTTCATGTGCCCACCACTCATCTTTATTAATTATCAGTATTTCACCAGTCTTGTTTCATCTCCCTCCCTCCACATACATTTTTTTCTTAAGTACCTTAAGGCAAATAGCTGATACGCTGTCTTACATATAAAACATTCAGTGCATATCTCTAATAAGTAAGGACATGTTTTAAAAAACAAAACAAAAAAACCTTCATCATTGTGCCATTGTTACATCTAACAAAATTAACAATATTTTCCTGATCTCATCTCGTATTACTGCCACATTTTCCTGTGTGATTTAAAAATGCACTTTTAAAGTTTGCTTGAATCAAGATCAAAATAAAATCTTGACATTTGGTCCTCTTTTTTTTTTTTAACTTGTAAGAGTTTCTTTTTCACCTCTATTTTTTTTAAGACTTTTTGTTTTCTGAACAAATAATATATATATAATAATATATAGGATTCTCAAAACTCTGAATTTGGTTGACTGTTTTCTCCTTGCAGTGTTTTTAAATATGTTTCTCTAATGCCTGTGTTTCCTGTAAACTGATAATAAGATGTATAGGATTGATTAGATTGAGGTTCAGTTTCCTGGGCAAGAGTACTTCATAGACAGTACAGTGTGTGTCCTCTTGCATTATAATAGGAGACACATGATTTCTGCTTGTATCTTTTAATAATATTAAGATAGATAAGTGGGCTTAGGTGTTCTTACCTTGATCTGACAATTATAAAATTAGCCACTGACATTTTATCTAATGAAAATTTTCTAGATTGGCAGCAAAATGATGATTCTGTCATAACTTTGGTAATTAACTGCTGAATAAAAAATTGTGGCAATTTGGAGTTTTTCTGGATTTGCTAAAATTCTCTGATGAATTTTTAAATTAAGTGGCAGTTGAGAGGACAATTTACTATTTATGTAGATTTAGATAATTTCAAAAAATCTAGATTGGAAATTACCCATGATCTTTTAAAAATACTCAGTAAGAACAACTTTTGAAGAGGAGATTACTATTCTAATTGATTAAAAATGTATCTGAAATAACTAAATGATACTTTCTGTTAGATTTATATTTTGATGTACAGGTATTACTTTGAGACATCAAGGATGTAATTATGCTTTTGGGACATACTTTACACAATCTACGTTTATTTTTCTTTTTTATATAGGTTATTAAGTGTGATATGCTGTGATCTGGACACTCTTCTCCTGTTAGAGGCTCAGTATCAGGTATCTGAAATGTTACTAAATGCTCAAGAAGAAAATATCTTGGAGACTTCTGAGAGCCACAGGTAAAAATGGGTGATTAAAACACAGTAACAGCAGTTTTCTTTAGAGATGTTTTGTTAAGATAGTAATTTTTGATATAGTTTGTTTAATGTTTTTCTGCTTTCTAAATTCAATCAATTTAAATAACAGAATACAAAGCAACTAAAGTGTAAATATCACAGAAAGATTATGATAGAAGTGTTTGGAGAGGGCTTGCAGAGTACTACTTTCAAGTCTGTTGCTTTTGTCGTGTGTGTGTGTGTGTGTGTGTGTGTGTGTATGTATGTGGTACGTGTGTATATATATATATACATATGTAATACATAAAATATTAGGTAAGACCTAACTTTATTAATGGTTCCATAAAACCGTATCGCCTTTTAATTCAGCTGCTATTGTAAGATGACCCATTGAACAAAATTTTTGATTTTGTGTCCTTTGCAGAGGCACTCTTTATTCCATCCTCTTAATTATGTTAGTTCATAGTCATAAATTCTGATTATTTCCAAAATGAGGTTATGGTAATATCCTGATAAGTTTTTTCATTAATAAATCACACTTGCCATTACCTCAATTTGGCTGACTGTTGTCAAATACACATTCAATAGCTGGCATTGCCTTTATGTCTGTAATTAATTTTAAAAAAGAGTATGTCTGCATCTTAGCCAGGTCTTGGAAAATTACTATGGAGTATATTACTTGATGCTCTAGGTTTTTTGTAGAAGGAAAAGATTAACAGCTGCTGAGTATGGAAGCTGCTCATAAGCAACATTTAGATTTTGAGTTTAAGGCACCAGGTTTAAAACTTAAGAAAACCTTGACTGAAAATATGATTGTTGAAGTCACTGTAGAAATAATGCATGTCCTAATTCCATTTCTTTAAATGCAGTAATATTTATCAGGGAAAGTATTCTTTAATTAATGTCATTGTATCTCCATCAATTTTTTTGCTGTCTAGCAAAGAGAACTTAAAATGAAAAGTGAATTTAGCTTTTATATTTTAAGAAATACATTGACTTTTGTATATGGTATAAGGAGAGGGTCTAGTTTCAATTTTCTGCAAATAGATAGCCAGTTCTCCCAGCACTATTAAGTAGAGAATCCTTTCCTCATGGCTTGTTTTTGTCAGGTTTGCCAAAGATCAGATTGTTGTAGAAGTTTGGCCTTATTTCTGGCTTCTCTATTCTGTTCCATTGGTCTATGTGTCTGTTCTTATACCAGTACCATGCTATTTTGGTTACTGTAGCCTTGTAGTATAGTTTGAAGTCAGGTAGTGTGATGCTTCCAGCTTTGTTCTTTTTGCTTAAGATTGTGTTGGCTATTCGAGCTCTTTTTTGGTTCCATGTGAATTTTAAAATACTTTTTTTTTTCTAATTCTGTAAAGAATGTCAATATAGTTTAATATGAATAGCATTGAATCTATAAATTGCTTTGGGCAGCATGGTCATTTTCTCAGTACTGATTCTTCCTATTATGAGCATGGAATGTTTTTCCATTTGTTTGTGTCATCTCTGATTTCTTTGAGCAGTGGCTTGTAGTTCACCTTAAAGAGATCCTTCACTTCTCTTGTTAGCTGTAGTTCTAGGTATTTTATTCTTTTTGTAGCAGTTGTGAACAGGAGTTCATTTATAATTTGGCTCTTGGCTTGCCTGTTGGTGGTGTGTAGGAATGCAAGCGATTTTTGCATGTTGATTTTGTATCCTGAGACTTTGCTTATCAGCTTATGAAGCTTTTGGGCTGAGATGATGAGGCTTTCTAGATATAGGATCATGCCATCTACAAATATAGTTTGACTTCCTTTCTTTCTGTTTGAATGCACTTTATTTCTTTCTCTTGCATGATTGCCCTGGCTAGAATTTCCAATACTATGTTTAATAGGAGTGGTGAGAGAAGGCATCCTTGTCTTGTGCCAGTTTTCAAGGCTAATGCTCACAGCTTTTGCTCATTTAGGTATGATACTGTCTGTGGGTTTGTCATGTATGGTGCTTATTATTTTGTGATATGTTCCTTCAGTTACACTATATACAAAAATCAACTCAAGATGGATTAAATACTTCAATGTAAACCCAAGACCCAAAACTATAGAAACCCTAGGAGAAAATCTAGGCAATACCATTCAGGGCATAGTCATGGGCAAAGATTTCATGAGGAAGATGCCAAAAGCAATGGTAACAAACACAAGAACTGACAAATGGGATCTAATTAAACTAAAAAGCTTCTGCACAGCAAAAGAAACTAGCATCAGAGTGAACAGACAACCTATAGAATAGGGAAAACTTTTTGCAATCTGGCCATCTGACAAAGATCTAACAACACCTAATATCCAGTATGTACAAGGAACGTAAACAAATTTACAAGAGAAAAGCAAACAGTCCCATTAAAAAGTGGGCAAAGGACATGAACAGATGCTTCTCAAGAGAAGACATACATGTGGCCAACAAACCTGTGAAAAAAAGTTCAACATCACTGATCATTAGAGAAATGCAAATCAAAACCACAATGAGATATCATCTCACACCAGTCAGAATGGCTATTACGAAAAAGTCAAAAAACAACAGATGCTGACATGGTTGTGGAGAAAAAGGAATGCTTTTACACTGTTGGGAGTGTAAATTAGTTCAACTCTTGTGGAAGACAGTGTGGCAATTCCTCAAAGACCTGAAGACAGAAATAGCATTTGACCCAGCAATCCCATTACTGGGTATATACCCAAAAGAATATAAATCCTTCTATTAGACAGATACAGGCACACTTATGTTCATTGCAGCACTATTCACAATAGCAAAGACACGGAATCAACACAAATGCCCATCAATGATAGAAAATGTGATACATATACAGCATGTAATACTATGCAGCTATAGAAAGGATCATGTCCTTTGCAGGGACATGAATGGAGCTGGAGGCCATTATCCTCAGCAAATTAATATAGGAATGGAAAACCAAATACTCCATGTTCTCACTTGTAAGTGGGAGCTGAATGGTGAGAACATATGGACACATGGTAGGGAACAACACACACTGGGGCCTGTTAGAGGGTGAAGCTGGGGAGGAGGGAGAGCATCAGGAAGAATAGCTCATGGATGCTGGACTTAATACCTGGGTGATGGAATGATCTGTGCATCAAACCACCATGGCCCTCGTTTGCCTATGTAACAAACCTGCACATCCTGCACAGGTACCCCAAACTTAATAAAACTATATAAATGTTAAATGCAGTAAAGAAAAAGAAATACATTGATAAATATTTCTGCCTTTTTTCTTTACAATCCAGAGACTTGATTTAAAAATTAACACATATTCAATCAAAAGGATGACAAAGGTGATATATTTATTTTTTCAGGGACTTTATAATTGATGGCTTATCAGTGGAGAGAAATCATGTTCTTGTTAGAATAAATCTTGTTGGTGGGCCATTGGAACGGATTTTGCCTCCGAGGATACTCGAAAAGGTGAGTGTGAGGCAAAAGAAGTGGGATGTGTTTTTCTGACATATTTTGAAGCAAGATAGCCAACTCAAAGTCACCCTAAACTTTACCTCTTAACTGTCTACATCACAGAGTTGAACTTATTACTTGAGAATGTTTAGGACGCAAATAAATACTTTCAAACTAAAATAATGTTTTTGATGTCTAAGGGTCATGAATGCTAAAGTAGGTAGGTATTGTTTGCATGTGTAGTAGAGTAGGTATTGTTTTATTAAAAAGTTGTCATTTTTCTTGTGCACCTTTGAATATTTTACTTTCAATGTCTTTCTCATTCATGATCCTTAACTTTTATTATTAAATGACAAATTATTTTTTATTTTATTGGAAACATTGAGTACCTCTTCTTCCCTCAATATTCAAATATGGGTTTCTCATGAAGGTTTTTCATTTGTTTTCATTGTTGTTAAGAACCTTCTTGCTTTGACTGTCACTCTTGGAAAGATAAGATAGAAATGACTGACAGCACAAGAAAAAGTTTTGTGGAAAAAATCACAGGTTTCTTTTGAAGATTACAATTTTCCTTTTATGAAAAAAAAACCACAGTAAATGTATCATTATCGATTCTGCTTGCTACAAGTTACCATATGTTTGTCCTCAGTACTAATTTAATATTGTTTCTGTTACAGCTTGTTTTAAATATTACCCACTGGAATATTGAAGTATAGTATCAAATAACTTTTGGTTAATTGGGCAACAACTGCAGAATTTATGAGCAAGAAAAGCCAGTTTAAGTTAATGATATTTCAGATAGCTTTAAAATTCAATATTATTTTAGACCACTTCCTAAAGTCATCTGTCTTGCTTCTTTTTTAGAGTGATAATCCATATCCTTGGCCAATGTTTTCATCATATCCATTGCCAAACTGCTATCTGTCAGACATTACGAGAAATGCCAGTATAAAACAAGGTAAAATATTTATCATCAAATGCCATATTATTTTTAAAGCTTTTATTATAATTTGAAAAAAAGAAAATATTAAGGAAGATGAATATTAACTGCATTTAGCATGTATACATGTGTGCATTTATGCCTATTTCTCTGTATTTTTTTCCTCATGTTTCTTACTAACTTGGTACAGTCATGTGCTGCATAATGACATTTTGGTTAATGATGGACCAAGTATACAAAGGTGGTCTTATAAGATTATTATACCACATTTTTACTGTACCTCTTAAAATCTTTAAATATGTTTAGATGCACAAATACCATTCTGCTACAATTGCCTACAATATTCAGTACAGTAATATGCTGTATAGGCTTGTAGTCTAGGAGCAATAGGCTACACCATGTAGCCTAGGTGTAGAGTAGACTATACCCTCTAGGTTTGTGTAAGGTCACTCTACAGTGTTCACAAAGTGACAAAATTGCTTGAGGATGCAATTCTCAGAACATATTCTCATTTTTAAGCAATGCATGACTATTTGTATGAGGCTAATAATTCTTATTTCGTGTTACTAAGGTGTAGCTGATCTGTCCAGTAGCAACAGCTGTTTGATTAAAAAAAAAAGTAATGGTCTTTGTTTTGCTCAATTAATTCTAGGTATGTATCAACAGAGTAGTAATTTTTAGTAACTGCTGTGTGCTATACACAGGTCTTGTATACTCAACAACTGAAATTAGTGAAGATAATGGTTCCCACCTTTGTGGAGTCATGAACTCTTACAGAATGCATTCAAATAATTAGATAATTGTATAGCAGTACAATGTGATGGGAACTAAATAGAAAAATGTATAGCCTGCTAGGATAGTACATAGCAGGATACTCTTCCAAAGAAGAATATGTATATAATGAGGCATGTAGTTTAAATATTTATTTTCTGAATAAGAGAAGAGCATTTTTTCTTTTTGGCAGAGGAAAAAGCAGAGGGGCTGGAAGAAGCAAGTTATAGTCAGAGAACTGTGGTAGTTGAACAATGTCTGAGATTTGGAATGTGACAGCAAGAGTGACAGGAAGTAAGACTGAACATGTAAGCCCAGCCATAAGACCAGCGGAGATCAAACTCAGGTGTTTAGACATTATCTTATGAGCCACTAAAATTCAAACAGAATTTTTAGGCTGGAGAATTCTAAGATGAAAGATGAAGCTACATAGCCTATCTGCAGGCCACCACTCTTAAACTCTACCTGCTGGATAGAAGCCCAAATTACAACACCAAAAACATTTTGCCAGTATACAGTGCCTGTGACACTTAAGGTAAAAAATCAGCCACAAATAAAGATTCTGTATAGAGTTATAGCTCTCTGAAAGCACCCAGAAACAAAGCCAATTGAGTATATTCAACTTACCTCACAGTTAAAGGAACACCAGCCCTCCACATGGCAATTCAAAAAGCCAGAGTGTCCTCTTACCTCCAACCAAATGCACTAGTTTCCCAGCAATGGTTCTTAACCAGATTGAAAGGAATGAAATAACAGACCTAGGATTCAGAATCTGGCTGGTAAAGAAGATCATTGAGATCCAGGAGAAAGTTGAAACCCAGTCCTAGAAATCCAAGGAATCCAGTGCAATGATCCAGGAGTTAAAAGAAAAAATAATCATTTCAAGAAAGAACTAAACTGAACCTCTGGAATTGAATAATTCACTTTAAGAATTTCATAATTAGTCATAAAGCATAGTCAGAAGTATTAATAGCAGAATGGACCAAGCTAAGGAAAGAATCTCAAAGCTTGAAGACTGGTTCTTGAATCAGCTAAGTCAGACAAAAAGAAAAAATAGTTTTTAAAAATGACAGAACTTCCAAGAAATATGGGATTATGTAAAGAGACCAAATCTATGACTCATTGGCATTCTTGAGAGGGAAGGAGAGAGTGTAAGTAACTTGGAAAACATTTGAAGTCCATCAAAATTTTCCCAAGTTTGCTAGAGATGTAGACATAAGAATTTAAGAAATACAGAGATCACTTGCAAGATACTATACAAGATGACCATCCCCAAGGCACATCATCATTAGATTTACCAAAGTCATTGCAAAAGATAAAACTTAAAGGCAGCCAGAGAGAAAGGTCAGGTCACCTACAAAGGGAACCTCATCATGCTAGCAATAGACTTTTCAGCAGAAACCTTAAAGCCAGAAGAGATTGGAGGCCTATTTTCAGCATTTTTAAGGTAGAGAAATTTCAACCAAGAATTTAATATCCCACCAAACTCAGCTTCAGGGTAAAGGAACTATAAAATCCTTCTCAGATAAGCAACTACTAAGGGAATTCATTACTACCAGACCAGCCTTACAAGAGGTCATTAAAAGAGTGCTAAACATGGAAATGGAAAATCAAAACCTGCTACCACAAAGACACACTAAAGCACATAACCCACAGACAGTATAAAGGAATTACACCATCAAGTCTATGAAACAACCAACTGCCAACCCAGTGACAGGATCAGAATCTCCCATATCAGTACTAATACCCTGAATGCAACTGGCCTAAACACCCCACTTAAAAGGCATAGAGTGGCAAGCTGGATAAAAAGGTAAGACCCAACTGTCTGCTGTCTTCAAGAGACACATCTCACATGTAATGGCACTCACAGGCTCAAAGGGATGGAGAAAGACAACCACACAAATGGAAAACAAAAAAGAGCAGGTGTTGCAGTTCTTGTATCAGATAAAATAGACTTTTAACCAACAACAGTCAGGAAGAACAAAGAAGGCCATAACATAATGATAAAGTGTTCAAGTAAACAAGGAGACTTAGCTATCCTACATGTATATGCACTCAACATTAGAGCACTCAGATTCACAAAACAAGTTTTTCTTGACACAGGAAAAGACTTATATAGCCCCTAAATAATAGTGATGGGCTTCAACACCCCACTGACAACATTAGGCAGATCACTGAGGCAGAAAATTCCACAAAGATAATGTGGAATTAAACTTGACACTTGATGAAGTAGACCTAATAGGTATCCAAAGAATACTCCACCTAACAATGATAGAATATACATTCTTGACTTCTACACATGCGACATATTCTATGATTGACCATATGCTTGGCCATGAAACAAATCTCAGTGAATTTTTAAAAATGATGCCAAGCACACTCTCAGGCCACAGTGCCATAAAAATGGAAATTAATATCAAGAAGATCTCTCAAAACTCCACAAAAACATGGAAATTAAACAACTAGCTCTTTATAACCCTTGAGTGAACAATGAAATTAAGTCAGAAATAAAAACTTTCGTTGAAACTAATCAAAATAGAGACGCAACTTACTAACATCTTTGGGATGCAGCTAAATTTGTGCTAAGAGATAAGTTTATAGTCCTATGGCTTTCATCAAGAGGTTAGAAAGACCTTAAATTAATGATCAAACATCATACCTATAGGAAATAGAAAAAAAAAAACATCTGACTCCAGAGTTAGCAGAAGGAAATAAATAATTAAAATCAAAGAAAAACTGAATGAAATTGTGACACAAACATCCATAAAAAAGATAAATGAGACCAATAATTGATTTTTCAAAAGGAAAAACAAGGTAGATAGACTGCTAGCTAGATTAACAAAGAAAAAAAAAAAGAAGATCCAAATAAGCACAGTCAAAAATGACAAAAATGACATTACAACTGATCCCACAGAATTACAAAAGATCAAAATACAAAGAGACTATTATGAACACCTCAATGCACACAAATTAGAAAGTCTATAGGATATTGATAAGTTCCTGGAAACACGATATCCTAAGATTGAACCAGGAAGAAAGTAAAATCCTGAACATAGCAATAACAAGTTTCAAAACTGAATCAGTAATACAAAGTCTAACAACCAAAAAAAAAGCCTGGGACCAGATGGATTCATACAGAATTCTACTAGATGTATAAAGAACTGATAGCAATCCTTCTGAAACTATTCCAAAAAGTCGAAGAGGAGGAGCTTCTTTATAACTTATTTTACAAAGCCAATATTATCCTGATACCAAACTCTGACAGAGACAACAAAAAAAGAAATTTTAGGCCAAATATTCTTGATGAACATAGGCAAAAAAAATTTCAACAAAATACTAGCAAATGAAATCCAGCAGGATATTTTTATCCAGCAGCAAAAGTTAATTCACCACAAGTTAGACTTTATTCCTGAGATGCAAGGTTGGTTCATCATATGCAAATCAATGAATGTGATTCACCACATAAACAGAATAAAAAACAAAAACTACATTACCATTTCAATAGACACAGAAAAAGCCCTCAGTAAAATCCAACATCTCTTCATGATAAAAACCCTCAATAGGCTAGGCATAAAAGAACATATCTCAAAATAATAGGAGCCATCTGTGACAGATCCACAGCTAACATCACAACATTATACTGAATGGGTAAAAAGTGGAATCATTCCCTTTGAGAACTGAAAAAAGACAACTATGCCTACTCTCACTACACTTGTTCAACTTAGTACTGAAAGTGCTTGCTAGAACAATTAGTCAAGAGAAAGAAAGAAAAAGCATCCAAATAGGAAAAGAAGAAGTTAAACTATCTCCCCTTGCTGATGATACAATTCTATACATAGAAAACCCTAAGGATTCCAACAAAGGGACCCTAGGAATGATACATGATTTCAGTAAAATTTCAAGATACAAAATCAATGAAGAAAAGTCAGCTTTTCTATACAACAGTATAGATTGAAAGCCAAATCAAGAACATAATCCCATTTGCTATAGACACACACACACACACACACACACACACACACAATAAAGCCTAGGAATGCATCTAACTAATGATGGGAAGTAGTTCTACAAGGAGAACTACAAACATTGCTGAAAGAAATCAGAGACGACATGAATAAATGGAAAAATATTTCTGCTCATGGATTGTAGGAATCAATATTGTTAAAATGGCCCTACTTCCCAAAGCAATTTACAGATTCAGTGCTATCCCTATTAAAATACCAATATCATTTTTCACAGAATTAGAAATATGTATTCTAAAATTCATATGGAACCAAAAAACAGCTGGAATACCAAAGCAATACTAAGTAAAAACAACAAAGTTGGAGGCATCACATTACTATAAGGCAGAAGTAACCAACATGGCATGGTGCTGGTGCAGAAACAGACACATAGACCAATAAAACGGAATAGAGAACCCAGAAACAAGCCTACACACTTACTATTAGACCTTTTTCAGATTAATAGTTTGTAAACATTTTCTCCTATTCTGCAGGTTGTCTGTTTACTCTGTTGGTAATTTTGCTGTGCAGAAACTCTTTAATTAGGTGGCACTTACCAATTTTTGTTTTTGTTACAATGGTTTTGGGAACTTAGCCATAATTTTTTTGCCAAAGCCTGTGTCGAGAAGGGTGTTTTCCAGATTTTCTTCTAGGAATTTTATAGTTTGAGATCTTAAATGTAAATCATTAATCCATCTTGAGTTAATTTTTGTATATGGTAAGGTAGGGAGCTAATATCAAGAATCTAACAGGGCCTTGAACAAATCAACAGGTAAAAAACAAATAATCCGATTCCCTGACAAGATAGCCGAATAGGAACAGCTCCAGTCCTCAGGTCCCAGTGAGACCAATGCAGAAGGTGGGTGATTTCTGCATTTCCAACTGAGGTAGCCGGTTCATCTCACTGGGACTGGTTAGACACTGGGTGAAGCCCACAGAGGGTGTACAGAAGCAGGGTAGCTCTGTTCTCACCCAGGAAGCTCAAGAGTCTGGGGAACTCCCTCCCCTAGCCAAGGGAAGCCATTAGAGACTGTGCCATGAGGGATGGTGCTGTCCGGCCCAGGTACTACACTTTTCCCACTGTCTTTGCAACCCAGAGACTAGGAGATTCCCTTGAGTGCCTACACCACAAGGTTTCAAGCACAAAACTGGGCAGCCATTTGGGCAGACACCAAGCTAGCTGCAGGAGGTTTTTTTTTTTTTTTTTTTTTTTTTTTTTTTTTTTTTTAACCCTGGTGTCTCCTGGAACACCATCGAGACAGCACCATTCACTTCCCTGGAAAGGGGGCTGAAGCCAGGGATTCAAGTGGTCTTGCCCAGCGGATCCTACCCCCATGGAGCCCAGCAAGCTAAGATCTACTGGCTTGAAATTCTCGCTGACAGTACAGCAGTCTGAAGTCGACCTGGTATACTCGAGCTTGGTGCAGGGAGGGGCATCCACCTTATTAAGGCTTGAGTGGTGGTTTTCCCCTCACATTGTAAACCAAGCCACCTGGATATTCAGACTGGGTGGAGCCCACCTCAGTGCCTCAAAGCCCCTGTAGCCACACTGCCTCTCTAGATTCCTCCTCTCCAGGCAGGGCATCTCTGAAAGAAAGGCAGCAGCCCCAGTCAGGGGCTTATAGATAAAACTCCCATCTCTGTGGGACAGAGCCCCAGGAGGAAGGGGCGGTTGTGGGCGCAGCTACAGCAGACTTAAATGTTCCTGCTTGCTGGCTCTGACGAGAGGAGTGGATCTCCAAGCACAGTGCTTGACCTCTGTTAAGGGACAGACTGCCTCCTCAAGTGGGTCCCTGACCCCATACCTCCAGATGGGGAGAAATCTCACAGCAGGGTTCAGCAGACACCTCATACAGGAGAGCTTCAGCTGGTATCTGGTGGGTGCCCCTCTGGGATGAAGATTCCATAAGAAGGAACAGGCAGCAATCTTTGCTGTTCTGCAACCTCCAATGGTGATACCCAGGCAAACATGGCCTGGAGTGGACCCCCAGCAAACTCCAGCAGATGTACAGAAGAGGGGTCTGTTAGAAGGAAAACTAACAAACAGAAAGCAATAGCATCAACATCAACAAGAAGGACCATGCAAAAACTCCATCCCAAGGTCACCAACAGCAAAGACCAAAGGTAGATAAATCCACAAAGGTGAGGAAAAACCAGTAAAAAAAGCCGACTCTACATATCTAAAATAAAACCACTGTCACTCATCTACTACCACTGTCATCTCTTACCTGCTGCAATGTCCTGCCAAGTGCTTAGTCTGTTCTCAACACAGCAGCCAGAGGGACGCTGCTGAAACATGGGTTAGATCATATTACTCTTCCAATCGAAATCCTTCAATGACTTCCCTGTAGCTTACAAGGCCTAACACATTTGTGACATCTTTACTGGCATATGCTCTGTTTTAGGGAGTGTAGTACTATCTTAAGCCTTATTTAATTGCTTATTTTCCCACCATACTGGACAGGAACTCTTACTTTCTTTCTGTTTGTTTCTAAAGCACAAGTGTTTGAGTAAGACATTATTCCCAATTTAAAACTAGTACCTGATACTTCCTCGTAATAAGAGTGATCCTGATATTATTGTGGTTCTTGTTAAGGAAGAGAGAATGATCTAGGCATCAATAGATAGCCTAGGAAGAGATTTTTACAGCGATTTAGTCAGTTCATAATATCTCATTCTGATATTGCTGATATCTGTGTCACTGACCATATACTCTTAGCAGAAAATGGGAAAGTCAGAAGCATGTCCAGCTTCATTTTGTACCTAGGAGAGTATAGTGATGCTTTCTCTGTGAACTCAATGAAAAAAAAAAAACAGAGCTAAATGTGTTTCTAACAGGTATGTGTCTGGTTAAATACCGTTAAATAAAGCTAAACATTAATAGTGGACTTTAAAAAATACTATGCTTAAGGTAGCAATATTTAAGACATCAAAGTTACTTCAACAGCAACAGTCATCTACTTTCCATTCTTGTTTTGTGATTCACATGTAATGATTCACAGATTTTGTAAGGTGTTAGTTTAGTCATCATTTGCACTGCACGATTTTGGGATATAATTTCCTTGTTGTGGGAAAAAAAATCACTTCAGTTGTGTGCACATGGTGACATCCTCTTCATTTGTCTCCCAGCTTCTAGATTTATTCTGTTTGCTACAGTTAGCATCTCATCGTTAAATTGCCTCTTGTTAGCTCATTGGCATCAGTGTTAACTGTTAGATAATTCTTCTTCATCTATAAATAAGAATTTTGAAACATCATCTGGTTCAATTATTTTTCTTTATGAACATTTTTAGGGTCACCATATTAAAATGTAAGTGGCCATTTAAAAGCTATTGATCTATACATTCTCTGTGTATATATATGTATACATATGTGTATATATGTACACTTGAATACATGTATGTGAGTATATGTATAGATCATTACACACAAAAACATTCACTTCCTTGTGGTAGAAATAATTTCTACTTAGAATATCATTTGTCTGTTACCTGAGGGTGTAGATAGGTAGTATAATATATACTAGCATTATAACTTATATTATGGTACTAATGTTATTGCTAGTACTATAATATAAGCACTGGTTACATGTACTAGTGTTATAACTTACTGCCTCTGCAAAAGACAAAGAAGAGGCAAGCAGATTGGGTGGAAAAGAATAGTCTTACTATGGTCAAAAGCAAGTACCAGTTAGCATGTTAGGAGCTGTTAAGGTGAACTACTGGAGATTGCCTCATAGTGCCCTTCTGTATGGAACAGGAAGGCTAGTAAAATAGTAATTTAATTTCTTTTGTTTTTGTTTTTCTGAGCTAAAATTAGATTTCCCAGGACTTATTACCCCATTGGCCAGTCCACTCTACTATGTTGCATTTCAACATGCTCAGAATGAGGACTTCTTTCTCAGAGGAGTATGGGAAATTGAGAACTTCCATATAGAAAACTAAAAATAGCTTGAGGAATTGGATTGCATACTCCAGTCATTGAAAGCATCACAGAGACACATCTCAAGAAGATGAGATGTTTGTTGTTCTTATTTCCCCATCTAGCTTCCTATATCCATTTTATTACTTAAAAATACTTTTATAATGTTTATTCAGGATGACCTATAAAATAATCAGCATTCTAAATTACATCTGGATCCTATATATGTTACTACTGTGGAATTTCTGTCTTTATCAAGAAACCTTTTGGATGTATATTTACTCAGTTGAGGCTGCTATCTTTAAAGAGGAGAGTAATTTTTCTGGTCATTTTTTATATGTTTCTAGTGCTACTAATGAGACCAATAGAACATCCAAAGTGTGGGGCTGACTCACAAGGTTACTGGCAGTCATGCCACTTGGCATTAGATTGCCTTTCTCTGATCTTATGTATAAACATTCATGCTGAATCTGCCCTGCAGACACTGGCTGAGTGACAGATGAAAGGAGTACTTAGACAAAGGTATCCAGTGAAAGAGCGGGCTAGGGGACTGCCAGCACTGCAAAGAGTTTGCAGCCCCCCTAAGCTGGCAATGTTTGCACTTATTTAGTACAGATATAATGACGAAGACTTGGAGCAAACACAATTTGTGGGTAATAAACATTGTTGACCCCTCCAGTAGAGAGCAGTCTTGAGCACGATGATCAAAGGTCGGTTTTAGGACAACATAAATAAACAAGCTATCTAGATAAACTCCTCTACATTCCCTTGTTATTTGCTTTTTGCTATTAGCTAAAGGTAAGAGGATTAGGCTGCATTTAGCCATAAAATTTTCCTAAACCTTTTGCAAAACCTTCCGGCTTTTTAAAAAGGTTTGCGTCTTTCCTATAACTTTTTTTTTTTTTTACAATTTTCCCACCACCCTGACCAAACTCCTACACATTCATGCATAAGTTTCTGTGTGAACATACATTTCATTTCTCTTCAGTATACCTAGGATGAGAGTCACTGGATTATATGATAATCTATGTTTAATCATTTGAGCAGCTGACATAAATTATTTTCTGTATCTCTTCATCTGACATTTTGATCTAACTATTCCAGTGGCTATGAAGTGGTATCTCATTGTGATTTTGATTTGTATTTTGCTGATGACTTTTCATGTGCTTTTTGGCCATTTGGTATCTTCCTTTAAGAAGTGGCTGTTCCAACACTTTGCCCATTTTTAATTTATTTGTTTTTTAATAATTGAGTTGTAAGAGCACTTTATGTATTCTAGACATAAATTTCTTATGAGATAAGTGCTTTGCAAACTTCACTCCTTAAAAGACATTAGGCTTATGCCTCTGATCCTTTGCTCTTGGTACTCCCTTTTCCTGGAATACTAATTCCTACTCTTCCCATGGGTAGTCCTGTTTAAATCTTTTTTTTTTTTTTTTCATACTTTAGGTTTTAGGGTACATGTGCACAATGTTACATATGTATCCATGTGCCATGTTGTTTTGCTGCACCCATTAACTCGTCATTTAGCATTAGGTATATCTCCTAATGCTGTCGCTCCCCCCTGCCCCCACCCCACAACAGTCCCCGGAGTGGGATGTTCCCCTTCCTGTGTCCATGAGTTCTCATAGTTCAATTCCCACCTATGAGTGAGAACATGTGGTGTTTGGTTTTTTGTCCTTGCGATAGTTTACTGAGAATGATGTTTTCCAGTTTCATCCATGTCCCTACAAAGGACATGAACTCATCATTTTTTATGGCTGCATAGTATTCCACGGTGTATATGTGCCACATTTTCTTAATCCAGTCTATCGTTGTTGGACATTTGGGTTGGTTCCAACTCTTTGCTATTGTGAATAGTGCCTCAATAAACATATGTGTGCATATGTCTTTATAGCAGCATGATTTATAGTCCTTTAGGTATATACCCAGTAATGGGATGGCTGGGTCAAATGGCATTTCTAGTGCTAGATCCCTGAGGAATCGCCACACTGACTTCCACAATGGTTGAACTAGTTTACAGTTCCACCAACAGTGTAAAAGTGTTCCTATTTCTCCACATCCTCTCCAGCACCTGTTGTTTCCTGACTTTTTAATGATGGCCATTCTAACTGGTGTGAGATGGTATCTCATTGTGGTTTTGATTTGCATTTGTCTGATGGCCAGTGATGATGAGCATTTTTTCATGTGTTTTTGGGCTGCATAAATGTCTTCTTTTCAGAAGTGTCTGCTCATGTCCTTCGCCCACTTTTTGATGGGGTTGTTTGTTTTTTTCTTGTAAATCTGTTTGAGTTCATTGTAGATTCTGGATATTAGCCCCTTGTCAGATGAGTAGGTTGCAAACATTTTCTCCCATTCTGTAGGTTGCCTGTTCACTCTGATGGTAGTTTCTTTTGCTGTGCAGAAGCTCTTTAGTTTAATTAGATCCCATTTGTCAATTTTGGCTTTTGTTGCCATTGCTTTTGGTGTTTTAGACATGAAGTCCTTGCCCATGCCTATGTCCTGAATGGTATTGCCTAGGTTTTCTTGTAGGATTTTAATGGTTGTAGGTCTAACATTTAAGTCTTTAATCCATCTTGAATTAATTTTTGTATAAGGTGTAAGGAAGGGATCCAGTTTCAGCTTTCTACATATGGCTAGCCAGTTTTCCCAGCACCATTTATTAAATAGGGAATCCTTTCCCCATTTCTTGTTTTTGTCAGGTTTGTCAAAGATCAAATAGTTGTATATATGCGGCATCATTTCTGAGGGCTCTGTTCTGTTCCATTGATCTATGTCTCTGTTGTGGTACCAGTACCATGCTGTTTTGGTTACTGTAGGCTTATAGTATAGTTTGAAGTCAGGTAGCATGATGCCTCCAGCTTTGTTCTCTTAGATTAGGATTGACTTGGCGATGCAGGCTCTTTTTTGGTTCCATATGAACTTTGAAGTAGTTTTTTCCAATTCTGTGAAGAGTCATTTGTAGCTTGATGGGGATGGCATTGAATCTATAAATTACCTTGGGCAGTATGGCCATTTTCACGATATTGATTCTTCCAACCCATGAGCATGGAATGTTCTTCCATTTGTTTGTATCCTCTTTTATTTCATTGAGCAGTGGTTTGTAGTTCTCCTTGAAGAGGTCCTTCACATCCCTTGTAAGGTGGATTCCTAGGTATTTTGTTCGCTTTGAAGCAATTGTGAATGGGAGTTCAGTCATGATTTGGCTCTCTGTCTGTGATTGGTGTACAAGAATGCTTGTGATTTTTGTACATCGATTTTGTATCCTGAGACTTTGCTGAAGTTGCTTAACAGCTTAAGGAGATTTTGGGCTGAGACAATGGGGTTTTCTAGATATACAGTCATGTCATCTGCAAACAGGGACAATTTGACTTCCTCTTTTCCTAATTGAATACCCTTTATTTCCTTCTCCTGCCTGATTGCCCTGGCCAGAACTTCCAACACTATGTTGAATAGGAGTGGTGAGAGAGGGCATCCCTGTCTTGTGCCAGTTTTCAGAGGGAATGCTTCCAGTTTTTGCCCATTCAGTATGATACTGGCTGTGGGTTTGTCATAGATAGCTCTTATTATTTTGAGATACGTCCCGTCAATACCTAATTTAGTGAGAGTTTTTAACATGAAGCGCTGTTGAATTTTGTCAAAAGCCTTTTCTGCATCTATTGAGATAATCATGTGGTTTTTGTCTTTGGTTCTGTTTATATGCTGGATTACATTTATTGATTTTCATATGTTGAACCAGCCTTGCATCCCAGGGATGAAGCCCACTTGATCATGGTGGATAAGCTTTTTGATGTGCTGCTGGATTCAGTTTGCCAGTATTTTATTGAGGATTTTTGCATCAATGTTCATCAAGGATATTGGTCCGAAATTCTCTTTTTTGGTTATGTCTCTGCCAGGCTTTGGTATCAGGATGATGCTGGCCTCATAAAATGTGTTAGGGAGGATTCCCTCTCTTTCTATCGATTGGAATAGTTTCAGAAGGAATGGTACCAGTTCCTCCTTGTACCTCTGGTAGAATTTGGCTGTGAATCCATCAGGTCCTGGACTGTTTTTGGTGGTAAGCTATTGATTATTGCCACAATTTCACAGCCTGTTATTGGTCTATTCAGAGATTCAACTTCTTCCTGGTTTAGTCTTTGGAGGGTGTATGTGTCAAGGAATTTATCCATTTCTTCTAGATTTTCTAGTTTATTTGCGTACAGGTGTTTGTAGTATTCTCTGATGGTAGATTGTATTTCTGTCGGATCGGTGGTGATATCCCCCTTTTCATTTTTTATTGCATCTATTTGATTCTTCTCTCTTTTCTTCTTTATTAGTCTTGCTAGCAGTCTATCAATTTTGTTGATCTTTTCAAAAAACCAGCTCCTGGATTCATTAATTTTTTGAAGGACTTTTTGTGTCTCTATTTCCTTCAGTTCTGCTCTGATTTTAGTTATTTCTTGCCATCTGCTAGCTTTTGAATGTGTTTGCTCTTGCTTTTCTAGTTCTTTTAATTGTGATGTTAGGGTGCCAATTTTGGATCTTTCCTGCTTTCTCTTGTGGGCATTTAGTGCTATAAATTTCCCTCTACACACTGCTTTGAATGTGTCCCAGAGTTTCTGGTATGTTGTGTCTTTGTTCTCGTTCGTTTCAAAGAACATCTTTATTTCTGCCTTCATTTCATTGTGTACCCAATAGTCATTCAGGAGCAGGTTGTTCAGTTTCCATGTAGTTGAGCGGTTTTGAGTGAGTTTCTTGATCCTGAGTTCTAGTTTGATTGCACTGTGGTCTGAGAGAAAGTTTGTTATAATTTCTGTTCTTTTACATTTGCTGAGGAGAGCTTTACTTCCAACTATGTGGTCAATTTTGGAATAGGTGTGGTGTGGTGCTGAAAAAGTGTATATTCTGTTGATGTTTGGTGGAGAGTTCTGTAGATGTCTATTAGGTCCACTTTGTGCAGAGCTTTGTGCAGAGTAAGTTCAATTCCTGGATATCCTTGTTAACTTTCTGTCTCGTTGATCTGTCTAATGTTGACAGTGGGGTGTTAAAATCTCCCATTATTATTGTGTGGGAGTTTAAGTCCCTTTGTAGGTCACTCAGGACTTGCTTTATGAATCTGGGTGCTCCTGTTTGAGTGCATATATATTTAGGATAGTTAGCTCTTCTTGTTGAATTGATCCCTTTACCATTATGTAATGGCCTTCTTTGTCTCTTTTGATCTTTGATGGTTTAAAGTCTATTTTACCAGAGACTAGGATTGCAACCCCTGCCTTTTTTTGTTTTCCATTTGCTTGATAGATCTTCCTCCATCCCTTTATTTTGAGTCTGTGTGTGTCTCTGCACGTGAGATTGTTTTCCTGAATACAGCACAGTGATGGGTCTTCACTCCTTATCCAGTTTGCCAGTCTGTGTCTTTTAATTGGCGCATTTAGCCTATTTACATTTAAAGTTAATATTGTTATGTGTGAATTTGATCCTGTTATTAATGATGTTAGTTGGTTATTTTGCTTGTTAGTTGATGCAGTTTCTTCCTAGCCTCGATGGTCTTTACAATTTGGATGTTTTTGCAGTGGCTGGTACCGGTTGTTCCTTTCCATGTTTAGTGCTTCCTTCAGGAGCTCTTTTAGGGCAGGCCTGGTGGTGACAAAATCACTGAGCATTTGCTTGTCTCTAAAGTGTTTTATTTCTCCTTCACTTATGAAGCTTAGTTTGTCTGGATATGAAATTCTGGGTTGAAAATTCTTTTCTTTAAGAATGTTGAATATCGGCCCCCACTCTCTTCTGGCTTGTAGAGTTTCTGCCCAGAGATCAGCTGTCAGTCTGATGGGCTTCCCTTTGTGGGTAACCCGACCTTTGTCTCTGGCTGCCCTTAACATTTTTTCCTTCATTTCAACTTTGGTGAATCTGACAATTATGTGTCTTGGAGTTCCTCTTCTCGTGGAGTATCTTTGTGGCGTTCTCTGTATTTCCTGAATCTGAATTTTGGCCTGCCTTGCTAGATTGGGGAAGTTCTCCTTGATAATATCTTGCAGAGTGTTTTCCAACTTGGTTCCATTCTCCCCGTCATTTTCAGGTACACCAATCAGACGTAGGTTTGGTCTTTTCACATAGTCCCAAATTTCTTGGAGGCTTTGTTCATTTCTTTTTATTCTTTTTTCTCTAAACTTCCCTTCTCGCTTCATTTCATTCATTTCATCTTCCATCACTGATTCTCTTTCTTCCAGTTGATTGCATCGGCTACCGAGGCTTCTGCAGTCGTCGCGTAGTTCTCGATACTTGGCTTTCAGCTCCATCAGCTCCTTTAAGCCCTTCTCTCCTTTGGTTATTCTAGTTATCCATTCTTCTAATTTTTTTTCAAAGTTTTTAACTTCTTTGCTATTGTTTTGAATTTCCTCCCGTAGCTCGGAGTAGTTTGATCGTCTGAAGCCTTCTTCTCTCAACTCATCAAAGTCATTCTCTGTCCAACTTTGTTCCATTGCTGGTGAGGAACTGCCTTCCTTTGGAGGAGGAGAGGTGCTCCACTTTTTAGAGTTTCCAGTTTTTCTGCTCTGTTTTTTCCCCATCTTTGTGGTTTTATCTACTTTTGGTCTTTGATGATGGTGATGTACAGATGGGTTTTTGGTGTGGATGTCCTTTCCTTTTGTTAGTTTTCCTTCTACCAGACAGGACCCTCAGCTGCAGGTGTGTTGGAGTTTGCTAGAGGTCCACTCCAGACCCTGTTTGGCTGGGTGTCAGCAGCAGTGGCTGCAGAACAGCGGATTTTCGTGAGACCACAAATTCAGCTGTCTGATAGTTCCTCTGGAAGTTTTGTCTCAGAGGAGTACCTGGCTGAGTGAGGTGTCAGTCTGTCCCTACTGGGGGGTGCCTCCCAGTTAGGCTTCTCGGGGGTCAGGGACCCACTTTAGGAGGCAGTCTGCCCGTTCTCAGATCTCCAGCTGCGTGCTGGGAGAACCACTACTCTCTTCAAAGCTGTCAGTCAGACAGGGACATTTAAGTCTGCAGAGGTTCCTGCTGACTTTTTGTTTGTCTGTGCCCTGCGCCCAGAGGTGGAGCCTACAGAGGTAGGCAGGCCTCCTTGAGCTGTGGTGGGCTCCACCCAGTTCGAGCTTCCTGGCTGCTTTGTTTACCTAAGCAAGCCTGGGCAATGGCGGGCGCCCCTCCCCCAGCCTCGCTGCCGCCTTGCAGTTTGATCTCAGACTGCTGTGCTAGCAATGAGTGAGACTCCGTGGGCATAGGACCCTCCGAGCCAGGTGCGGGACACAATCTCCTGGTGTGCCGTTTTCCAGGCCGGTTGGAAAAGTGCAGTATTAGGGTGGGACTGACCCGATTTTCCAGGTGCCGTCTGTTACCCCTTTCTTTGACTAGGAATGGGAACTCCCTGACCCCTTGTGCTTCTCGAGTGAGGCAATGCCTCGCCCTGCTTCGGCTCGCACACAGTGCGCCGCACCAACTGTCCTGCACCCACTGTTTGGCACTCCCTAGTGAGATGAACCGGGTACCTCAAACGGAAATGCAGAAATCACCTGTCTTCTGTGTCTCTCAGGCTGGGAGCTGTAGATGGGAACTGTTCCAATTTGGCCATCTTGGCTCCACCCCTAAATCTTTTGATCTTAGTCTAAATGTCACTTCTTCAGATAAGTTATCTCCGCCTTATCTAAAATATATTTCTTCTCTAGCTTATTTCTCTCTCTGGACCTTTGTTTATTTCTCTACGAGTATTTATACCTTACAGTGAGCTTGTGTATTTATGTATTGTCTACTACCCTAAAATGTAATTTCCATGAAGCAAAGATGCTGTTTGACTTAAGTAGTAGGTTGTACATAAATATTTATTGAATGAAAGAGTAAATAGTAAATCAATGCTGGATTTCTTCCTCTTGTATTTTTTCCATTGTCTAGCTCTCTCTTCGACTCTGTCACTGGACATTAAAACTGTTGTTCAGACTAATCTAAAGTAAATTTAGGAATTTTTACTCATATTTGGAATAACCTCTGATTTGACTCATGTTCTAGAGTATGCAAAAGTTTGCAGTTAGAAAGCTTCTTGAGTTAGAATTCCATATATATTATTCATGAAGTAGACACCTTTATTATAGTTATTTCATCATTTAGGAAGTGGTACTTTACATTTTTATGGCACATAAAAGGTGTGCATTGTTAGCATTACATCCTATTTTTTCACAATTGAAAAAAATAACTAAAAAATGTACAGCCTTTTAGTCTGCTATTACTTCATATTTAGTCTTTTATAGCTTCAGTATCTTAGTTGACTGCCTTCTCCATCACATTTCTGCTTATCTGATAGGAAATTGATTTTCTGCCTGGTAAAATATTCTTTTTCAAATACTATATAACAGAGTAAGTTATATGGTTATAATCATTCCTTTCAATGTAATATACCAAATAATATTAAAATCTTTACAGTCAGATCATTCCAATACTTTAGCCAGATAGTTTCAGATGATATTATTCTTCTATGAGAAAACAGATCATTTTAAAGTTAATAATATGTAAGATATAAATATCCCTCTATAGTATCTTTTTCTTTGCCCCAACCTGTTGTAATTTTTTTTACTACAAATTAAATGAAATCAGGGTGGGGGGAGGTGTATATTGTATAAAACAGAAGCGAATTCTAGTTAGAACTTATTTTTCATCATTTGTAAATTTTCAGCTCTGAATGAATTCAGTATAAAATATGTCTCGAATCATTGGGCTCTATGTATGAGTCAAATGTCCTTGAAAACCGTATTATGCTCTTAGGTAAAGACCATGCTGCTAAGCCACTATATTGCATCTATATTATCTGCATAGTTTTGACACTTTATAAAAGTAGACAAGTGAAAATAAAAACCCCTGGCAATGTTAATGCATTAATATTTTGGGGAATGGAAAAGGTTTTCCTTTTGTAGGTATTACTATATAGAAAGTTTATTTTGAATATTTTATAGTTGCAAAGTACTATTTATCGAACAGCTAGAAAATTATTGCAATGTATTTTGGTTAATAATAAAACTAATGATAGATAACATTTCTAAATCAGAGATGGGGCCAGAGAAGAAGAATACCATATTCTATGTCTCTGGAGCTATGCAGCGTTCAGTGAGTGAGTAAAAAAGTTCTTGGGTTTTGTAATTATAATCTTAGGATGCCTATGTATTTTATCATCTTATGCTGATATTAAGTTTTTTTTGACATTAAAAGATGTTGAAATTTAGCCTTCTTAACTACAAATATCTATTTTTTTACTAGAACAATATCCTTAATTTAACAAGATAGTTTTCATTAATCTATACTGATTTTGTTTAACAATTTTTCTTGTTCTTATTGGATATATATCCTTATTCACTGGTGTTGATTCTTGCTGATACTTTCTGCCTTTTCAGAAATTAAGTCTCTATTCATGTCTCCGATGAATTATTGCCATTTCATTTACAAATTGATGACAATCCATTCTCCAATTCTAATAGTAAAGATTTAAAATTGGAATGTTACCTGCATAGTATGTGGAAATAAACTTTTTAAGAGAGAAAAGGGGAGAGTGAGATGGACTGTAATTGCAATTGCATTTTGATAAAATAATGAAAATTGCCTATTTAACGAATGACTGGACTGGATTGCCTTTGCAAGTGTGATGAATTATGTAAAATTTAGGATTACTAATTCTCCCCCAATCAACTAAAAATAGAATCCCCCGGGCATGAGTAAAAATTCTTTGAAAAATAATATGGTATGGCTGGGCGCGGTGGCTCACGCCTATAATCCCAGCACTTTGGGAGGCCGAGGCTGGCGGATCACAAGGTCAGGAGATCGAGACCATCCTGGCTAACACAGTGAAACCCTATCTCTACTAAAAATACAAAAAAATTAGCCTAGCATGGTGGCGGGTGCCTGTAGTCCCAGCTACTCCAGAGGCTGAGGCAGGAGAATGGCGTGAACCCGGGAGGCGGAGCTTGCAGTGAGCTGAGATTGCTCCACTGCCCTCTAGCCTGGGCGACAGAGCGAGACTCCATCTGAAAAAAAAAAAAAAAAAAAAATAATATGGTACTATATAAAGTGTAATATAACATGATGACAGATATTGTGTGTGCTTATTTTAAAAGCCTTTTGTATTCTGTCTTACACATATAGTCTATAAATACTTTTTGTTGATACAGTCTTTTATCAAGGCCTTTTATCTAGGCCTTTGTGTCAAGTCAGGCATTTTCTCATGCTTTTTTCTTTTCTTATTGTTTCTAACCTTGGAATTAAGATTTATTTTCTGCAGATAAAGGTAATTGACTTTTATTTGACATCAACCTATGAACTGAGGAAACTGGTAGTATGACTGAGATTATGGCTTTTCCCCTCTGTAGTAAATCTTGAGCTGCAGCTATTGAGATGACTAGAAAATCAGAGTAAGTATTTTCTTTTGATAAGGAAAACTTAGTTTTCATGTATTTTTACTATCATATCTATGTATAGCAGAGAAAATAGATCTTCTACTAGTGCAGGTGCAGTAACATGACAAGGGAAGACTAATTCTTCATTTGTTTATTTCCTCTGATTTCTCCTATAGTAAATGCTCAGTTATCAAATATTAATGAAAAGCAAAAGTGGGATGATAAATCCAAAATAAGGAATAATCTGTGTAAGATATAGATGACATAACTTAATCCACAGTTGTTCACACAAAATAGAGACTTGTCAGAATTTGGATACTCCCAAATTTATAGATGGAATGATATATAAATTCCTTGTATTAGTTTTCTGTAGAATTGCTTCTCAGGGACCACTCCAAGGTTTTTCCTTGCTTATTATGGTAAGAGTAAAGTGAAATGCTGACTGCATTAATCTAAATGGAGGAAGAGAAAGTAAGTAGAAACACAAAAATAAACTTCAGGATAATACAAGGTTGGCTATCTAAATTAAGCCTAGTAATCTCTTGCTAGTTTATAAAGTCTTTATTTTACTTTTTCTCCCTTTTGAAATGTCAGTTATAATATTATTTCAAAAATGGGCACTCAAAATTACTGATTGACATCCTAGAAAGTAATTATTAAACTTTTTCTGTGTAGATTGCATGTTTTCCTTTATATTTATATCGACCTTACTGTTTCCCTCCCCTTGAAATGAAAGAACTATACAGAAGTTCTTTCTGTATAGTCTCTCTTTCTACATCATCGATAATAATCTTACATTTTTAATACACTCTTTGTTCCTATATGACCTGAGAAAATAATTATATAATATCCCCAAATATAAAAAGATTATAATGCTTACCATAGCAAAGAATTTTAGAGTTTTTGAAATATTTTCTGCTCTCACCAATCGATTTTTTAAACATGAAACTAGATGTTTTCTTTTTTGTTTTACTTTTCCTCGGTGGTAAGGACAGAGATTAAAGTGGTTTTTTTTTTTTTTTTACCTTCTTCCAATTTTTCGTAGTTGTCTATAAATCATAGTGGTCTTAAAGAATATAGAGAAGAAGACTATTTCTTTCTCTACCTTACTCGTTAGATACATCAAGCCTTTCTTGGGAAAACAAACTGGTAGTTTTCCGTGGTGACTTCATCATAACTGGATATAGAATGGATATACTGAGACATCATTTATTATACTCTGTCTCTAGAAATAATACTGCACTTTTAGAGGAATGTAGACATGGTTGCTATAAAAATAAAGCATTGTGAGTTTAAAGGGATTATTATATTTAATCACCTAGAAAATATAAATTAATTTTTTATTTAGTCCTAAGAAGTGAATGTTCATTTCATTACAGGAGCCTGTATTTCATTCAGAAAGCAGTCAGAACCTCTTATCAGGACATATTAATGAGGATTTTTAAAATGTATACTTCAAAACACTTTACCATAATATAGTCATTAGAGTTCTTGGAAGTGAATCATTTTACACATGCATATACTTTTAATTAAATCTTAGTGAGTTCTGATATAGACTTTATAACAAATTATGAACTATAACTACTCATATTTTAGTAACGTACTAGTATGCTTAATTTCGATCACTTAAGTAACCTTTAATTATACACATACTTGTTTACATACACATGTGTATATAATAAAATTTCTATATACAACAGAATGCATCTGTTTTAAGAAAGGAGTTTGAATTTTTAGAAATATTTATACACAGATAACCACCATAATCAAATATAGAACATTTTCTCATGATCTCACATTAATTCCGTTTGTCTTTTGCAGTCAGCTTCTCTCCACCCACTTGCATGCTACCATTAATTTTTTTCGTTACTATAAGTCAGGGCTTCTCAGTCTTAGCACTATTAATATTTTGGGTAATTTGCTTTCCTTTGCCAGGGGGGGATTTTCCTGTGCATTGTAGGATTTTTAGCAGCATCCCTGGCTCCAATCCACTTGATGCCAATAAAACTCTCCCTCTCTCTTCTCAGTTGTGACAATCAGAAATGTCTATAGACATTGCCAAATGTTCCCTGGGGAGCAAAACCATGTCCACTTGAGAACCACTGCTATAAGATTAGTTTTTCCTGTTCCAGCATTTCATACAAATAGAATTACATAGGACACATTCTTTGTACCTGTTTCCTTTCTCTTAGCATCATGGTTTTGAGATTGACCCAGATTGTTGCATGTCCCATTCACTTGTCTCTTTTTACTGAGATGGCAGTATTGAAAAATCACAGTTAGTTTAAACATCTACTTTTGGTTTGTGTTTTCTTTAAATCCCTGAAAATAATTGCCTTTATGTCCTTGATAATTTCGATCTTTTGTGAATCTATGTCTATTAATCTGTTAATTGATGTATCTGCAGGTTATGAGTCACATTCTTTTTATTCATGTTAGGGGAGTTTCGGGGGGCATTAGACGTTATTTACTTTGAGTGCTAAATTTTGTTGTCTTTCTTTAAGGAGTGGTGGATTTTTTTTGGTGGGCAGCTAAGTTGCTTGTGGATCAGCTTTACTGTCAGGGCTTCCATTTTTTGTTAGGGTGGATGTATAATTGCCTTACTTTAAGACTAATTTTACCTGTTACCAAGGTGTGACCTTTCTGGGTCGTCTGTGGAAAACTGAGGTAATTAACTAGTACTCTCCACTCTGTTTGGAACTTGGACATCTTGTAACTCTAGGTGTGCTCTGGGAATTATTCAGTTTATAGCCCCCAGCTGTTGCTTGCTCAGCCTTGTGAAATTTCAGCCTTAGTTTCCACAGCTGATTAATCAGCAGCCAACTTGACAAATAGTTAACCAGTTTGCTAGAGCTCTTTCTCTCCAGTATTCTAATGCACAAATTTTAGCCTCTTTAATCTCTTTGAAATCTGACATCTGTCTCCTAAATTCAGCAAAACCTCCAAGAAGAAAGTGGACAATCATAAAGCTCACTGGTTTCCCTTTTCTCAGACATTACAGTCCTGCACTGCCCATTGGCTAATGTCTGAAAACAGTTGTTTGATATATTTTATCCAGTCTGGTTGTTTACAGCAGAAGGCAAATCTATTCCTAGTTCCTTCATAGTGGCCAGAAGGAAAACTTTTTTTAATACTCTTTTTTTCCTGATTATAAATATAGAAATGTTCCATGTATAAATTTTGGGAAATATGGAATTCTATGTATTTTTCGTATTACACTCACAGTCACTAATTTAGAATTGTCATATAAAATATCTATTATGGAGGAGCTTTCATTTTCCCTTACCTCGTGTCTCCATATCAAAGGGACTTTGCTGGAGTAATACCATTGGCCTCTCCCTGGACTTCCTTACTTATTCTGCATAAGTTAAGAGGAATGGTTGATGAGTGAATCTGGAAGAAGGAATAGAAGGTCGTGGGCTAGCCTACTTGTAGGCTGCACTTTTAATTTAGCCAGTCTTTAGGTTATTTTTGCACTTTTTCTAGCGGGAACAGTCACGGGGGCCTTTGTCTCTGTCTGTCTATCGCTGAATAGATTTATGGTATTCAGTTCAGGGAAGACATCTAGAAGGCCATGTGGCAGTAGATGCAAGCAATGATGCTTAATTTAGCTGTTTATATACTAACACTGATAACTTTGAACTCTGTTTATCTATACCCATTGGCTTCTCAGTTGGTCCCAAATTTGGAGAAGATAAAGGAATTATTTATTGTTCCCCTCAAACTCAGTAATATCACAGATATACATGTTTTTCAGTTAATATCATATCACATCATTTCATATTTTTAACTTTGAGGAATGCAAATTGTAAAACATATACTCTCAATGATGGCTGGGGGAAGGGTAACCAGAAGTATAATGCAGGGTACAAAGCTGTCTCACTAACAGTGTTTTAGTCAGCCTGTTTTCAGCTCAGCATTTCTTTATTGCCTCAAATCCAATTTCCAGCTATCTAAACTGGGTCCTTCAGGCTGTCTGCCAACTGGTAGATTCAGGCGCATACCACATCTGCTGCCTAGGTGCTGTTTACAATTATAATTCCTTGTATTCTTTTCCTTAGAATGAGATGATGAGAAAGCAAAACAGAATAGCAAGTGTGGAAGGAGAGAGAATGGAGAGCAAGAGGAGGGAGGAGTAAAAAGAAAACAGATTTGTAAATAACAGATAGCCTATGAAAGGGCTATATGGATGTCCTCTGAAGGAGGTAGTAACATCCCTTGTTTGAAGGAGATAAAAAAGGGAGTTACACATGAGTAGAAGAAGAAAACAGAGGAGGAAACAAAGATGAAAAAACTGCATTATCTTGCAACCATGTGTCACTAGTGTTTCTTATTAGACTCTAGATATTTTATTCTTAGCATTATGTAATATGGATATTTTAAATGAAAACAGTAAAAATTCAATTTCAATAATGTCGAATTAAGTCTTTACCTAATTCTTGTCAAGATACATTTAACATTAAAACTTTTTTGTTAGCAATAACATAATTTTCAGTAAAATTATTAGCTGTGTTGAAATTTTGTGAGTTTATAGTTTTAAGTGTTTTTATTAAAAAGAATCATTTTCCCTTTTGATTTAGTGCTTGATAATTTTTCTCTAGTTATTGCTTCTGACAGAGGCTATTTGTGAAATGTATCATTGTAGTCTTGGTATTCAAAGAAAATAGATTAGTACTGAATAGCAGAATTACATATGCTTTCAACAAAACAACTTTTTGCTTTATGTGTGTATTTATGTGAGTCCACATATGTTTGGTGTATGTATCTGTGCATTCATGTGTTTGTATGAGAGAGTATGTATATAGCTTTGGTATAAAAAGGCTTTTGTTGACCTAAATGTCAAATAGGGAAATATTTACATAAATCATGATTTTATATATGGTAATCATGAGGATCATGCAACAATATGTAGCAGTTTTCTTAGGGCTAAATAACACTGAAATTTTAGATGACAGGAATGACATACCTTGATTACAGTATTATTTTCTGTTTGTTTGTATGTATATACACACATATACATGCATATGCTTTATATGACATGTGCATTTCATGAGGGCAGTGATATTGTCTTAATTATTATATCCACATAGGAGGACTTCTGTATATAGTAAATGGAATTTTGTAAAAATTGGGCTGAAAAGTTTAAATAGTCGTATTATGCTGGAAAGCTTCTTTGATTTTTAAAACTTGGAAAAATAAAGACTTGCTTTCATCATTATAATTTTCTTTAAGAAAAAAGTAAGACATTGTTAGCTGAAACCCTCTCAAGTATCACGTTGACCACTAGTATCTTCCTGGTGGGGTTAATTAACCTAAAATAGAGCTTAGGTAGATGATTTTGTAGTGTTAATGTTCCCATACCATAATTTAGAGCAGAAACAATTAAGCCTTTAACCCTATAATTTCAAAAGGTTCTTGTTCTCTTTTTATCCTCAAAATCTCTTTCAAGTTGATAGACCGCTAGCGAGACTAATAAAGAAGAAAACAGAGAAGAATCAAATAGACGCAATCAAAAATGATAAAGGGGATATCACCACTGATCCCACAGAAATACAAACTACCATCAGAGAATACTACAAACACCTCTATGCAAATAAACTAGAAAATCTAGAAGAAATGGATAAATTCCTCGACACATACACCCTCCCAAGACTAAACCAGGAAGAAGTTGAATCTCTGAATAGACCAATAACAGGCTCTGAAATTGTGGCAATAATCAATAGCTTGCTAACCAAAAAAAGTCCAGGACCAGATGGATTCACAGCCGAATTCTACCAGAGGTACAAGGAGGAACTGGTACCATTCCTTCTGAAACTATTCCAATCGATAGAAAAAGAGGGAATCCTCCCTAACTCATTTTATGAGGCCAGCATCATCCTGATACCAAAGCCTGGCAGAGACACAACCAAAAAAGAGAATTTTAGACCAATATCCTTGATGAACATTGATGCAAAAATCCTCAATAAAATACTGGCAAACCGAGTCCAGCAGCACATCAAAAAGCTCATCCACCAAGATCAAGTGGGCTTCATCCCTGGGATGCAAGGCTGGTTCAACATATGAAAATCAATAAACATAATCCAGCATATAAACAGAACCAAAGACAAAAACCACATGATTATCTCACTAGGTGCAGAAAAGGCCTTTGACAAAATTCAACAACGCTTCATGCTAAAAACTCTCAAATCAGGTATTGATGGGACATATTTCAAAATACTAAGAGCTATCTATGACAAACCCACAGCCAATATCATACTGAATGGGCAAAAACTGGAAGCATTCCCTTTCAAAACTGGCACAAGACAGGGATGCCCTCTCTCACCACTCCTATTCGACGTAGTATTGGAAGTTCTGGCCAGGGCAATCAGGCAGGAGAAGGAAATAAAGGGTATTCAATTAGGAAAAGAGGAAGTCAAATTGTCCCTGTTTGCAGATGACATGATTGTATATCTAGAAAACCCCATTGTCTCAGCCCAAAATCTCCTTAAGCTGATAAGCAACTTCAGCAAATTCTCAGGATACAAAATCAATATACAAAAATCACAAGCATTCTTATACACCAATCACAGACAAACAGAGAGCCAAATCATGAGTGGACTCCCATTCACAATTGCTTCAAAGAGAATAAAATACCTAGGAATCCAACTTACAAGGAATGTGAAGGACCTCTTCAAGGAGAACTACAAACCACTGCTCAATGAAAAAGAGGATACAAACAAATGGAAGAACATTCCATGCTCATGGGTTGGAAGAATCAATATCATGGAAATGGCCATACTGCCCAAGGTAATTTATAGATTCAATGCCATCCCCATCAAGCTACCAATGACTTTCTTCATAGAATTGGAAAAAACTACTTTAAAGTTCATGTGGAACCAAAAAAGAGCCTGCATTGCCAAGTCAATCCTAAGCCAAAAGAACAAAGCTGGAGGCATCATGCTACCTGACTTCAAACTATACTACAAGGCTACAGTAACCAAAACAGCATGGTACTGGTACCAAAACAGAGATACAGATCAATGGAACAGAACAGAGCCCTCAGAAATAATGCCACATATCTACAACTATCTGATCTTTGACAAACCTGACAAAAACAAGCAATGGGGAAAGGATTCCCTATTTAATAAATGGTGCTGGGAAAACTGGCTAGCCATATGTAGAAAGCCGAAACTGTATCCCTTCCTTACACCTTATACAAAAATTAATTCAAGATGGATTAAAGACTTACGTGTTAGACCTAAAACCATAAAAACTCTAGAAGAAAATCTAGGCAATACCATTCAGGACATAGGCATGGGCAAGGACTTCATGTCTAAGACACCAAAAGCAATGGCAACAAAAGCCAAAATTGACAAATGGGATCTAATTAAACTAAAGAGCTTCTGCACAGCAAAAGAAACTACCATCAGAGGGAACAGGCAACCTACAAAATGGGAGAAAATTTTCTCAACCTACTCATCTGACAAAGGGCTAATATCCAGACTCTACAATGAACTCAAACAAATTTACAAGAAACAAACAAACAACCCCATCAACAAGTGGGCGAAGGACATGAACAGACACTTCTCAAAAGAAGACATTTATGCAGCCCAAAAACACATGAAAAAATGCTCATCATCACTGGCCATCAGACAAATGCAAATCAAAACCACAATGAGATACCATCTCACACCAGTTAGAATGGCCATCATTAAAAAATCAGGAAACAACAGGTGCTGGAGAGGATGTGGAGAAATAGGAACACTTTTACGCTGTTGGTGAGACTGTAAACTAGTTCAGCCATTGTGGAAGTCAGTGTGGTGATTCCTCAGGGATCTAGAACTAGAAATACCATTTGACCCAGCCATCCCATTACTGGACTATAAATTATGCTGCTATAAAATTACGTCTGCTATAAAGACACATGCACACATATGTTTATTGTGGCACTATTCACAATAGCAAAGAACATTTGGAACCAACCCAAATGTCCAACAACGATAGACTGGATTAAGAAAATCTGACACATATACACCATGGAATACTATGCAGCCATAAAAAATGATGAGGTCGTGTCCTTTGTAGGGACATGGATGAAACTGGAAATCATCATTCTCAGTAAACTATCGCAAGGACAAAAAACCAAACACCGCATGTTCTCACTCATAGGTGGGAATTGAACAATGAGAACTCATGGACACAGGAAGGGGAACATCACACTCTGGGGACTGTTGTGGGGTGGGGGGAGGGGGGAGGGATAGCATTAGGAGATATACCTAATGCTAAATGACGAGTTAATGGGTGCAGCACACCAACATGGCACATGTATACATATGTAACAAACCTGCACATTGTGCACATGTACCCTAAAAGTATAATAATAATAAAATAAAATAAAATAAAAAGGTATGAATTAATTTGGCTACTGATTCTCCCATTTTATTCTAGAAAATAAGAGAACATCTTTGCCTGTTTGGTCTCCTTTGAATTTTTACATATGTATATGTCTATATGAATACCTATGCGTATATCTTTTTTAGCAACACTTAACTGTTCATTTACTATATTATTCATTGATTTTTTAAAAATAAAATCTCATGGGTATAAGTACCTTTAAAGCTATGTAATTAAATGGAATCTGCTATGTATTCATGAGTTCACTTAGAAGAAAAGTTATATTTTAGCCATAAATACTTTCTTTAGCCCTATTCATTATCTTCAGTTTATGTGCAGAAAATCTCTACCTGCATCCTCTTTGGGTCCCAGCAGGATCTGAGAATTTAATTGAGATAATAGATTAACAGGAGAAAAGCATAATACAAGTTTTACATGGCATAAGAGTTCTCATAGGGAAATGTATATACTGAGTTGTACAAAGAATAATAAACTGTGAAAATGTGACTAAATTATGTGGGAGGCTTAAAAGATAAGTCATTTTAATAAGGTTTGCAAAGTGTTCTCTGGTCTCAACTTCTCATCCTTGAAGGCAAATATGTTGGCTTTTCTTCTAGTATAGAGAGTGTCTTTTAGATGAGAATTTCATTTTCTTTATAGAGAAGCAACACGAAGGTCAACGTGATCTTGCACTTGCTGTTTTTCAAGTGTCTTTAATTTAAATAATCAATATGCCAGAATAGCATATTTTAACCCCTTCAGCAGCATATTTTTTCCAAGATGAATAAATGATTCACTAAAGATTGTTTACACTTATGCTTTCTTTTTGCTTTTAAATAAGTGAATAAAAAGTTGTATCTGAAAGTACATGAGGAATGAGTGTAGTGTTCCTGTCAGTCTACATTATGAAATTTTAAGGTTCACGCTGTCTATTAAAACAGATACTCAGTAATGAGCCATATTCGTATAAGAAAAAGACTATTCAAGAATTATGGTTGCAAATCACAATACATTTTATGAGCTTTTAATAATATAGTAATTCATTGTTGTCAACTTTTAATACATGTAACAAGCAATGGTATAAGATGTAATTGCAGAAGAATATCTGTTTTCCTTTGAAAGCCATATGTATTCCATATGGAATTTTCAACTGTTTACATAGTTAACATTAATAATTTTTCAGTATATCTAGCATGTCTTATTATAATAATATGTTATCTTTCTGATTAGACAATGATCTTGACAAGCTTTTATTATGCCTCAAAATATCTGATAAACAAACTGAATGGATAGAAAACTGCCGAAGACAATTTTGCAAAATGATGAAAGCCAAACCTGATATAATCAGTGGAGAGGGTAAGTACATTGTTTCCATTGTGGGTTTTCTTATGTATGAAAATTACATTAATAGAATGTGTGGTTCTTAAAGATTAGTATTGGCATATGTAGAAAACATAATGCTAATTCCAGAAGTTCGCTGATATCTGAGAAAACTGGGATCCTGAGAGAACACAAATTAAAATATAAGACACTACTAAGCATTTTTTTTTTTTTTGGAACTGTCTAAACAGTCTTGGTGAGCAAAACTAGAACACTACCTCTACCTAGGTAACAATTTGCTTGGTTTTAGCAGTTTTTACCTGAATATGACATATTGTTATATTTTTTAGAAATTTTATTGATTTTTAAATCAACATTGTTATTCTGAATCACTTTTATATTGATGCAAGTAAATTTAGTGACTCCTAAGAAAATTTTGTTTTAAGGGAACAGCTATGTTTTCTAAATTAGCAAACAAGTTTATTTGTATTAGTTATCTACTTGTGCATTTGTTTTCTGAAATCATTTTTTAAATTAACATTATTTATTTTGAATAAAGTAAAAAAAAGTGCTTAGAAAAAAGTTCTAATGTCAATATAAGCTAGATTTCCTGAAAACTGTAATTTAAAAGGTATTGTGTGCTTTATCAGCAATGCTTTATAGTTTTCATATTTGTGTCATTTGTTCTAAAATTCAAAATGGGAAATGGAGAAGTTTTTATATTGTTAGTTGTTGGAGAAATATTTCCAGAGAATAATGTTATATATTTATGGCTAAGAAATCAAATGTTCTCCAAAGTTTGAGTATAAAGTGAGCAGTTAAGTTATGTTTTATCCCCCCAGATATTTATAAAATATCTATTCTAAGTATATATTTACCATTGATTGAACAATAGGGAATATTTAATATAAACTGTGGGCTACACAGTTTAATATAAACTCTTAATTTGCACAACAAATTAAGAAAGCAGCAGACTGGAATGATGTTCAGTTTAAATACAAGAACTAAATTTGTATCTCGTTCTGAGTTTATCTCTCACAGGATAGTAAGACAAAAGAGAAGTATCAGCTGTTTAACTCTTACTCATTCCTCTGAAACAGGACAAACATGTAGAACATTACCATTAAAACTGTGTTCTCTTTGGAATCTTGGTATCTTAGGGCACTTTCCACAAGTCTTGACCTTAGTTATTTATTAGTTTGTTTTGTTTTTGAGACAGAGTCTTGCTCTGTCGCCCAGGCTGGAGTGCCATGGTGCGATCTTGGCTCACTGCAACCTCCGCCTCCTGGGTTCAGGCGGTTCTCCTGCCTCAGCCTCCTGA
Source organism: Nomascus leucogenys (assembly GCF_006542625.1). NCBI lineage: Eukaryota > Metazoa > Chordata > Mammalia > Primates > Hylobatidae > Nomascus > Nomascus leucogenys. The sequence continues at coordinate 107,431,755 of NC_044383.1, read as the reverse complement.
GTAGCTGGGATTACAGGCGCATGTCACGACACCTAGTTAATTTTTGTATTTTTAGTAGAGACGGGGTTTCACCATGTTGGCCAGACTGGTCTCAAACTCCTGATCTCAGGTGATCCACCCGCCTCAGCCTCCCAAAATGCTGAGATTACAGGCATGAGCCACCGCGCCCTGCTTATTCATTACTTTGATACTCTTAAAAATAGAGTCTAAAGGTTTCTGGTTCCTTTTTATGGACTATAGTGTTGGGGCAAAATCTCATCTCTAGCAATGAGCATTAGGTGATTCCACATAATTACTCATAATTATAAAAAGTTTTCTTATATAAGAGTCTTCTTTTTAAAAAAGGAATGTGTTTTTGTGATTTCTAATTTACCTTTGGTTATATTTCAGTTTCTTTTTATTTTGCTCTGGTAATTTAATCCTATTGTCCCCTTTGTTTAAATTTTAGTGCTCCCAATTTTTAGGTTTTTCCTGTGTGAGATACCATCGAGAGTATAAAATGAAGTATGTTCTTCCTGTTGCTTTCTCTTTTCTGATTATTACCAATAGTATCTACTCAATCATTGAAAGGAGAAACTTAATTTTCCTTGACTTCTTCCTTTGTCCCCTGAATGATACCTGTCCTCTTAGTCACCAAGTCTTACAGATGCTACTCCTAAGTCTGTCTCTAATTTGTTCTTTCTCATTCATATCTTCTGCCATTACTTTAAGTATTCATCATTTAGCAACTGGACAATTATCTAACATGTTTATTTTAGGAAAATCAGAAATTATAAATAAGCAAAATAAAGAGCTAAAATTTACCTGTAATTTCATCCTTCATATATTATCACTTTTTATTTTTAATCAAAATCAGTCAATATAAACCATTCTATTTTATTGGACATTTCACTCAATACAATATTTACAGATGCTCTTCAACTTACAGTGAAGCTACATCCTAATAAATGCATCATAAGTTGAAAATGCATTTAACACACCTAACCTACTGAATATCATAGCTTAACCTAGCCTAGCTTAAATATGCTCAGAATACTTAAGTTATCCTATGGCTGGGCAAAATCTAACACAAAACTATTTTATAATAAAGTGTAATTTATTGAATACTATACTGAAAGTCAAAAACAGAATGATTGTATGGGTACTCAAAGCATAGAGCTGTCCTAGTTTTGGAATCAGTTATTGTTGTGATGATGTCTTAGTTTCTTCAGGCTGCCAAAGCAAAATACTTGAGGTTGGGTAATTTATAATCATTGGAAAATTATTTTTTACAGTTCTGGAGGCAAGGAACACCAAGATCAAGGCACCAGCAGATTCAGTGTCTTGTAAGGAATTGCTCTCTACTTCAAAGATGGTGCCTTCTTACTACATCCTTGCATGGTGAAATACAGGGAAGGACAGCTCCCTTCAGCCTCTTTTATAAGGGCACTAATTCCTATCATGAGGACAGAGCCCTCATGACTTACTCACTTCCCAAAGGCAAAACTTCTGAATACTATCTCTTTGGATATGTATTGGATTTTAACATAAGAAATTTTCAGGGATACCAACCTTAAGACCATAGCAGATGGCAAAGCCCAAGGAGAAAACAGAATCAATACCCAAGTATCCTTGAACAGTCTGCCTTAGTTTTCTCTTAGCAGAAAACCCACATGTTCTTCTTAGTATATAAATATAAATTTTGGTTTTATAGACTATTCATGTCATATTCCTACTCCAGGAAATAGATACGATTAAAGGGAGAAGGCCTATAATGTAAAACCCTCTATAGAAATTCCAGATCTGTCATTTAAAATGTAAAAATTCGCTTTAGAGGAACAACATTCTATAGTTTACTTTCTGGGCAGTAACATCCTAGAGTTAATTTGTTTTAAAGTTAAGGATTGTTTTGTGACATGAATTAATTTCCTTGTGTTAATGGAATTTTCAGTGGGTTGACAGTGAGGCTGTTGGTCATACTGAGATAAATAGCCACTCTAGTAATTATGTAGTTCAGCTACACTTACAATTGGTTAGAAAGATGTACTAAGAGTCATAGGTTCAATTACCACATATAGATCAATTTTTAGCATCGTTTCATGAGTACAGCCTATCCCTCAAAATACCTGAAAATATATGTTGCTGTTCATAAGGGTTGCTGGGCAAAATGAATAAATAGGCATTGGTAGAAATCTAGAACCTTCTTGGAGTACTTTAGTAATGTCATTTTTACGTATGCAATATAGAATTAGTTCCTCTGTAAGCCTCTAATATACTGATCCAATAACATTATATTTGAATATCAGTACTTGCCAGAAAATAGTGTGGCTCGCTATGTATGAAGTTAGTCATGTGACTCTTACGTATCAGATTATTTTGTGTGTAGTTCCCTCACAGATGTAATGAATTTTCTGTATTTCTGACCTAATCTCAGGCATAGGATTCAAAGAATTGCTTAGCAATATGCTGTGTCTTTTCCCATTAACTCAAGCACTTTACTTAAATACATAGCGTGTAGCAAACATGGTTGTGCTAAAGTAAAAATAATTACATTATGTTTGGAGTTATAAAAGTGTCTTTCTGTATAATCTTTGTTACTAATGTATATCTTTCATCTTAAATTATTATCATTAAACTAAGAATGATTATATCTGAACTTCATCAAGACATTGTTCTTTCTGCAAAATTTATAATCTCAAGAGACAGTACTAAGTGATTTATAAAGAAAGAAGTTTATACACATAAAATTTAAATGCTCTCCCAAAATTGACAAATGGAATCTAATTAAACTGAAGAGCTTCTGCACAGCAAAAGAAACTACCATCAGAGTGAACAGGCAATCTACAGAATGGGAGAAAATTTTTGCAACCTACTCATCTGACAAAGGGCTAATATCCAGAATCTACAGAATGGGAGAAAATTTTTGCAACCTACTCATCTGACAAAGGGCTAATATCCAGAATCTACAATGAACTCAAACAAATTTACAAGAAAAAACAAAAAACCCCATCAAAAAGTGGGCAAAGGACATGAACAGACACTTCTCAAAAGAAGACATTTATGCAGCCAAAAAACACATGAAAAAATGCTCATCATCACTGGCCATCAGAGAAATGCAAATCAAAACCACAATGAGATACCATCTCACACCAGTTAGAATGGCCATCATTAAAAAGTCAGGAAACAACAGGTGCTGGAGAGGACGTGGAGAAATAGGAACACTTTTACACTGTTGGTGGGACTGTAAACTAGTTCAACCATTGTGGAAGTCAGTGTGGCAATTCCTCAGGGATCTAGAACTAGAAATACCATTTGACCCAGCCATCCCATTACTGGGTATATACCCAAAGGGCTATAAATCATGCTGCTATAAAGACACATGCACACGTATGTTTGCTGCAGCACTATTCACAATAGCAGAGACTTGGAACCAACCCAAATGTCCAACAACGATAAACTGGATTGAGAAAATGTGGCACATATACACCATGGAATACTATGCAGCCATAAAAAATGATGAGTTCATGTCCTTTGTAGGGACATGGATGAAACTGGAAAACATCATTCTCAGTAAACTATCCAAGGACAAAAAAACAAACGTCACATGTTCTCACTCATAGATGGGAATTGAACAATGAGAACTCATGGACACAGGAAGGGGAACATCACACACCGGGGCCTGTTGTGGGTTGAGGGGAGGGGGGAGGGACAGCATTAGGAGATATACCTAATGCTAAATGACGAGTTAATGGGTGCAGCAAACCAACACGGCACATGTATACATATGTAACAAACCTACACATTGTGCAAATGTACCCTGAAACCTAAAGTATAATAAAAAAATAAATAGCTAACTTAAACCCATAGTTGTAATACTATAAGAGAAACCTTGTATATCCGCAATAAATATGAGATGATAATAAAGCAGTTAAAAAAATAATAATAATAAATAAAAAAAAAAATTGTGCACCCCCCAAAAAAAATTTAAATGCTCTCACCTGAGGGCTATTTAATTTGTTAACTCATAGAAGAAAGAGTTTTGAAAGATTTTTATAAGTATGGCAAAATTTGTGTCTACAAATGAAGATAGAACCAGTCTAAGCATAAATAGCTTACAATACTGATGTCCTTTCTGACCCTTGACGACTGGATTCTTATACTTTTAATACTTATTCAACTTTGAAATCATCATATGAATAGAGTTCAATGAATAAAATAATTTCATTTTTGTCCTAAGCCATTAAAATATTATGAGATAGAGCTTGTCAGCTACAGTTGCTGAAAAGCATATGTTATTCCTCTTTGATTTTGGACTTTTCACCCGTTGAACACTAATTGTTCTCTAAGAATTATATTCTTAAAATGTACTTGTTTGTGGAATAGAGTTCATTTAGTTAATATAGGTTAGAGTTAATATCCTGGATATAATTAAGGGACAATTTTACATAGTGAGTAAAGTGTACTTCTTATTTGAAGCATGACATTGACTCTACAAATTTATTTTCAACAACAACAACCAAAAACTCCAACCCACAACAAACTCTGGGTTGCATATTAATTATATTGTACCTGTTTATATCCATTTCAGGGGGATTAGATCCAAGCCTAGTGGCATTATCAAACCAGCCTAGAAAATAACCATTTTATCACTTCCAAGCCAGATAGGTCAAGCCTTCTTTTGATGTTGGTTGCCTTGAATAGATACCATCAGTTGCAAAGCATATAAAACATATAATATGTCCTGTTTTTGAATGAGCTATGCATTGATCCTAGCCTTAGAACCCACTAATACTTTTTTTCTGTTATGCATAAAGAACAAAGGTAATGTATTACAGCATAATTAGTGATATTTTTCTTTCAGTTTTGAAATCATTTAGCAAATTCTGAAATAATTCTTAGAGGATCTAAAGATAACAGATGATCCTTTTTCAGTTTTATATTGAATAGGTTCTTAGCTAAGGTATTAAAGTTTAATTTGCATCAGAAACTGTGTGATGAATACTAAAACAGTACGCATTTGAATTGAACTCCCTTAGAGTGTATCTGTGAAGTTCAGATGACTTTTATCTACTAGTTCTGTGATTTAAGGATGCATTGTCACATATTATTCTGACCTTTAATATCCTAATTATTCTCTTGTTTATTACAGCCTTAGTAGAATTACTTGAAAAATTTGTGCTTCATCTCACTGAAAGCCCATCTGAATGCTGCTTCCCTTCAGTGGAGTATACAGGTACATTTTAAACATTTTGAAGTTTGAAAAAGACTCAGTATGTAACTAGATAATTAATGGAGATGTGTAATGATATTACAGATAGGCAGTTTCCTCATCCTAACAATCTCTTACTTGGTGCCATATACATTCCAGATATCATTAAGCCTCTTTTCTTTGTAAATGTCTAGGTTTCCTTGCAACTCTGTGATTCTTTCTTGAGCTTTCTTTTTCTCTCTCTATCCACTAAAAGTTGTTTTGCCTTAAGCAATGTTTTCTATTCTTCTGATTCTATCCATTATTCCCTGGTGGTCTCCTCTGCTCATACTGTTTTACCTATCTCTCATATATTGATGATTTCAAAATTTATATCGTTCACTCAAAGATCTACTATAGGCTTTATTCTTATATTTCCAGTGGCCTAGTAAGTAAACATCACCTGGATATGCCATAGAATCCCTCAAACTCAGTATGTCTCACAAAAGATACATGCATTTGTCTGGGTTGGTGTGATAGGCATGCTAGCCTGTGTCCCACAGCAGATACTGAGAGGGCCCAGTCTCAGCCCTGGCTTCTTCTGCTGCAATCTTAACTGTGCAGGGAATTACTAGGTGACATGTACCCCTCTGAGCTGAGACATGTCTCTCCAGCTTCTATCTCATAGCAGATCCCTAGGATACTAGTATCAGCTCTAGTCTCTTCTAGAGCAGTTGGGGAGCTGTCTTTTCAGTGCAGGGACCTGCTAGGAGATTTGTGCACATCTGAGCCAGCATGATAGGCACATGAGGCTCCATCTCACAGCAGATCTTGAGGAGCCTAGTATCATCTCTGACCCCTCCTGTTGCAGCTGAGGAACTACTCCCACTTGTGCAGAGACCTGCTGGCTTACACATTCCTGTCTGAGCCAACGAGATCGCCTATCAGCCTCCTTCCTAAAGAGATACCGAGGGGCCTAGTCTCAACTCCAGTCTTCCTTATACAGAGACCTGCTGGGAAGCGCACCCATCTGGGGTTTACAGTCGTCTGGACTCTGATTCCTGGCCAGAGTTCCTGAATAGCTCCAGTGCTCTCTTTGGATCTTCCCCATGTCTTTCTGGGCTGGAAAGCTATGTCAAGCTCAGGCCTTGCAAAACATGCAGCAAGCCTGGGCTAGAGTGTTCTCTAGATGGATACAGTAGTCACAGGCTCAGCGAACTCTACAGACAGTCTGCTTAGAATCCCTGGAAGGCCCTCTAGAAAGATAGGCACAAACAAAGCTAGACTGCAAAGAGTAAAATAAATACATAATTCTGCAGCATGTAGATATCATCATGTGTCCACAAGTATTAAGAACATTCATGGAAATACGACCTCACCAAATGGACAAAATGAGATGCCAAAGACCAACCATAAAATAACAGAGATGTGTGATCTCACAAAGATTTCTAAATTGTTTTAAGGAAGTTCAACATACTTCAAAAAAACACTAAGATCAATTGAGAAACTTATCAGAGAAATTTAATAGAGCGATTGAAATCATTCTTAAAAATTAGGCAGAAATCCTGGAACTGAAAAATAGAATGATTGAAAGGAAAATGAAAAAATGTAATAAAGAGCACCAACAGCAGAATTGATCACACAGAAGAAAAAAAATCAGTGAGCTTGAAGACAATTTGAAAATACATAGTCTGAGGAGAAAAAAGGATGAAAAGGAATAAAGAAAGCTTATAGGATCTGTAATAACATCAAAAGAACAAATATTTGAGTTATCGTAATTAAAAAGAGAACTGAGAAAGACAAGGGCTAGAAAGTTTATTCCAGGAAACAATAACAGAAATATTTCCAAACCTAGAAAAATGTACGGATGACTAGATACAGGAAGGTCAAAGGTCAACAATTAGATTCCACTCAAATAAGAATACCCCAATACATATTATAATCCAACTCTCAAAATTCAAAGACAAAGAGACGATCCTGAAAACAGTGAGAGAAAATAAGCAAATAATATAGTAGGGAGCTCCAATATGCCTGACAACAGCTACTTTACAGGACAAGAATGAGTAGGACAATATACTCAAAATGTTGAAAAAAAAAACAAAAACAAAAACCATGTAAACCAAGAATACGATACCCAGGAAAGCTATCCTTAAGAAATGAGGAGAATAAGACTTTCCCAGACAAACAAATGTTGAGGGAATTTATCACTTTCAGACCTACATACAAGAAGTGCTAAAGGGAGTTTTAAGATGGAAAGAAAAGGATGCTAACATGATTATTGCACTAATATTTAGTCATGGTATGTTAACCACTTCATCTTTACTAAGAAGACTAAAAGGCAAACTATTAAAAAATGATAATTACAACAACTTTTTAAGGGATAGGCAATATAAATAATATAAATTGTGCTGTCAAAAATTCAAAATGGTGGTAGAAAGGAATTAATGTGTATAGTTTTTTTTGTTTGTTTTTGCAATCAAGTTATTATCTTTTTAAAATAACATCATAATAACTACAGGAAGGCTTTGTAAGCCTCATGGTAAACACAAACAAAAAAAAACCCTATAATATATACCCAAAAAAAATACTAGCAGAAAAAAATAAATGCAAAAGAAGGTAGTAAGAAAGGATAGAGGAAGAGAGGAGTCACACAATAACTAGTAAACAAGTAATAAAATGGTTATTATTAATAATAACATTGAATGTAAACAGACTGAATTTTTCTATTGAAATATACAAAATGGCTGAATATCAAAACAGGACCTAACTATATACTTTCTACAAGAAACTCACTCCACTTATCAAGACTCACATAGACTGAAAATGAAGTAATGGAAAAAGATATTTTATGTCAATGGCAGCCATAAAAGGATAGGAGTAACTATACTTATATCAAATAGACTTTAAGGCAAAGACTATAAAAAGAGACCAAAAAGGTCATTATATAATGATAAAGGGATCAATTCAGTGAGAGGATATAACAGTAATAAATATACATGCACCTAACACTGGAGCACCCACATAAATAAAAGAAATATTGCTAGACTTTATGTGAGAGATTAACTGCAATACAGTTGTAGAGGACTTCACTCTACTTTTGGCCAAGGATAGATCATCCAGGAAAAAAAACTATAGAATCATTTCAATAGATGCTGAAAATGCATTTGATACAATTCAACATCATTTTTAATAAAAAACTGTTAACAAATTGGGTATAGAAAAAACATACCTCAACACAGTAAAGCCCATATGTGATAAACTCACAGCTAACATCATACTGAGTGAGGAAAAATAGAAAGCTTTTCCATTAAGATCTGTAACAGGAGAAGTTGTCATAATAACCTTTTTAGTTGATATCTCTACTTGGAGTCTGGTTCTTTTTCAAAGGTGCTCTTTACACTGCTCTTAGAGTGATCTTTGACATGCAAATCTAACCCACTCATCCCCTCTGCCATTTCTCACCATTGACCACAGCATAAAGTCTCAGCTTATTATCATGGTACCCATGATCTTACATTATCCATGCAGAACACTAAACTCTTCACATCACTCCCAACTACCCCCTGTCCCAGACACACATGTGTTCTTTATGCAACAAATTATCCTGTATTAGGTACTGACACTGTGACAGAAAAAGTCTTCCCCTCATGGAGTTTACTTTCTAGTGGGAAGACAGAAAATAAGTAGAATATTCAGTAAGTTAAAAGGTGTAATGATACATGAGGAAATACACAACAGAAAAAGGATCTGGGAAGTTTTAGTTAGGAGTGAAGATTACAGTATTAAATAGTTTTCATATAAAGTTTTATTGATGATGCATTTTATTTTATTTATTTATTTATTTATTTATTTATTTATTTATTTTTTTACCACAGTTCAGCAGGGGAAGTGCAGGCAAGATACATGGGTATTTTCCGGGCAAGAGAGTGCTAACAAATGGCCACAAAGGAGACTAATATGGCTAGAAAGGAGTAAAGGAGAGGAATTGGTGGTGTTAAAAGTCAGATAGGAGAGCATGATACAGGATCTTGAAAGTCATTGCAGGGTTTTAAACATAGGCATGACATGCTAATTTGCATTTTATAAGAGCATTGTGGCTGTGGTGTTGAGGAAAGACTGAAGGAAGAGAAACGACTGAAGCAGGGAAATGAGTTAAGAGGCTATTGAAAAACAGGAATGGCTGAGATGAGGATGTCAGTAATAGAGACGGTGAGAAGTTTTTGGATTCTGGATATATTTTAAAGATAGGGCCAACAGAATTGGGTAACAGATTGAATGTGGGATATGAGAGAAAGAAAAGAGTCAAGGAGGACAATAAGCTATTTTTCTGAGTCACTAGGAGGATGGAATGATTGTACATTGAGATAAAGAAGAATAGGAAAGGAAGGGGAGATTAGGTGCTGGATTTTTTGTTGTTTTAGATACTTGTTGGACATTCAAGTAAATATGCTTTATACATTCTGGACATGTGAATCGAGTTTAGAGGAAAAGTGTGGGCTACAAATACAAATTACTAAGCCATCAGCTTGGTATATAAAGCCAATACATCTCATTGTAATTTCTTTCTCATATTCTGATTTAGTGTCTAATTCCTCACATTCCTGTAAATTTCTTTAGGGTTGTTTTTGTGTTTTACCTATCATTTCATTCCCTGCACCTAGAACAATAATGTCAATAAATGTTTGTCAAATAAAGGAAAGAATGGATAAAAGAATGATGGAGGAAGGCTTTATAAAGTGTGTCAATTAGTATCTTAATTTAATAGGCAATAGAGTAAACCATTTAAGATTTCTGAGCAGAAACATTACTTGATTCACCTGTACCTTACAAAGATTATTTGATAATAGTAACTGTGTAAAGGAAAAAAAATGGAGTACAGAAATGAAGTTTTCCACGGATGAATATCCAATACTTAAGGGGCAGTTGAATAAAGAGACAGTGAAGAAAGTAGAGTTAGCATATACTACTGATAACAGATCATCTTTCCTGTAAGGGTGATATCACTTCTTCTTTTGCTGAAGAAACCATCATTCAAATATGTGTTATTTATTCAAGTTAGGCATATCTTTCTAGCCTTATTGCCATTAACTGCCCAAACACATTCTGCGCATTTGCCTCACTAAATTTTTGCTCCTGTTGTTCCTTCTAGATGGATGCTTCCCTCTCCAAGACATCCACATGATAATGCCCGACTCACTTGTAAAGTTTCAGCTAGAATGTAACCTGTCTTATTCCTAAGCAGGATTCTCTCTTCTCTGCTCCTACTGCATTCACTTTAAACTACCATTTTGATAGTTTTATTATATTGTATATGGCTAAATTGTTACATTAGGTGTCAAACTCCTTTGTATCTTCAATATGAGATTTAATTATATATATACACATACTATATTCACATCTATATTCAAAGAAACGTATTATAGTTCTGTAACAATTCTAAATATCTAACAATTCACATAATTAGATATATGTGAATATACAGATGACCCTATACTTATTTACACATAATGACATCTGATGCAAACCTGGGAAAGGGGTAAAGGAGACCTAAGAGAATTAAAACAAAGAAATGAGAAGAAAATACAGGATACTATTAAACAAAAGTTAAGGTAGGTGAAAGGAATTGATATCTGTTGATCACCTCTCTTAAATTTGGTATTATGTTGAGGCACTTGATATACCTTGTGTCATTCAATCTTATAACTGTTCTCTGAACTAGACATAATTGTCATATTTAAAATGAGGAAATTGAGGCATAGAGGAAAGAAAACATAAATTGGGAAGAGATTTTAAAGGAAAGCATTTGTGAAGAAAATTATAATCTTATGAATGAACATAAAAATTTATGTGAAAATACAGCTTTTAATGGTTAAGTTGGGGAGTAATAGGAAATGGGTAAGAAGTGTGATAGTCATGGAAATTTGCATGACCAAAGTGGGCATTTCTTTAGACTTAAGCATAATAATCTCCAATTTGTATAGCTCTCATTTGCACATTGTTTTATTGGACCAAGTTTTCTGTAGAAAATCTAAAATTAAAATTATATTGTATGTATTATCTAAATATTCAGCAAAACTGATTGCTCAGTGTGCATGCATTACTGCCCTCTGTTATGTTTCTAAATTATGCTGAGTGAGATCTCAGATGTCAGCTTTGTTGAATGTATTAGCTAGGCAGATAAACCCTGAATGCGGATTTAAATTCCTTAAAGGTTCCAGCTGAAGCTATTCACCAGTCTTATAGTAAAGCCAAAAAATGAAGTGACTTTCTGTTGATTGATTGTTTAATATTCATTATTGTGATATACTGAGCTTGTTGCTAGTGCATTGTTTTCTTCCCAAGGCTTTAGGTATTCTCATCCTTTATCAAGTATTTTTTGGCTGGTGGAACAGTGATTTTTTTATTATAAAATTTCACTCTATTTGCTTTAAATTAAAAATTGTTTTGATATAAAATGTTTTAAAACAAATACTGGGTACATGTATTCAATGTTTTTTTAGGTTTCTGGAAATGAGAAATTGATTATCTTTTAAAAAATGACAGCCTTCTAAACCCTAAGGTAGTTGAAATTAGAATTACACAATCATCCATCTGTTGTTAGCTCCCTCAGGATTTCAATCCATTATAAAATTTGCAAATCTGGAAAAATCAAATTAGTTTGGCTGTTTATCCTTTTAAAGAAAGAGAAAAGAACAAACAGATAAACTTCTGCACATTTGCAGTTTGTAAATTCGTATAGGTATCTTTCCATATCTTAACAGACCTTTCCTTTTTGTTAGTTCAATTCCCTGGAACAAGTTGTGAATTTTTTTCTAGTGTAATTGCTTCTTCGAAATGATAAATTAAATGGCCCTTTCAGGGTGATGTGTATTTTTATTTCTTTTCTCTTCGTGATGCTAGTTAATCAAAAGGTTAGAAAAAATATCAACATTTTGCTTGTTTCACTTTTTGATTATTAAAATATAGTTTTAAATTTAATTAAATACACTTAAACACCTTTTATACTTTCTTTGAAAAGCAAAAAATGCTCTCTTCTGTCTTACATTTATGAAACATTTGTGAGTAAAGCACAGTGTGTGATAATTGCAAAGAGATATTTAATATGAACCTTTCCTCAGGAAGGAAAAATAGGGCATATACCTAAAATTAGGAATTAAACAAATTGCAGCATATAGTAAGGTAGAAAATAAAAGAAACAGTTTTTCAGCTGGCTACTTGGTTTCAGGCAGTGTGCTTTTTAATATGCTATTTGAATTTGGTGATTGTCAATGAGGGGTTTTATTTTAAGGGCCACAGGTATCCAGTAGAAAATGACATCAGTGTCAAATTGGTGCCATCATGGAAAATAGGAGGAAGCGTTAATAGAGAGCAGGAGTAGTACTTGTGCTGCCTCCTGGGTTATTAGAATGGAAAGAAACAAGAGAAGAGGGGAAAAGTCTTCCAGGCAGGGGTAATTGCATAATCAAGACATGGAAATGCTTTTTTTTCCCAAATAACACTGACTACATCAATTAGGAGGCTGAGACATGTACAGTAGACTGGTCACAAGGTACTGAATTCTGTGGTAGTAAGAACTGAATAAAATGCATGGATACAATTACATATTAGAAAAGAAGCAACAGAACTTACAGACCGACTTTGGGAAAGGAAGCAGGGAGGAAGAAATGTAGTCCATTGATTCCTTTGGGTAGTAAGAGTTTTCTTAAGTTAGGACAGATAAGGGAGGGCATTAGGAGAGTCAGTAAGCAGCCAACCAGTAACTGCCTCTCCAACCATGGATTTGTCCTTCAGTGGAGAAACTCTTTACTCTTCTGAAAATTTATTTTTTTCCACACTATTAGGTGCCAGGCAGAATAGATTTAATTTCTTCCACTGCTGCTGTATGTGCTAGCTTTGCAAACCAAAAACAGAACAGAATGCATGACCCACAATGAGTGATCTCAGTTCATGTCACATAAATTTTGTCAACTCATTTTATTTTGAAACTGTTGCATTTATAGTTAAAAGTATTGGTTATTTTGAATAATTTAATGATTAACTCTAGCTTAGATTGAATTAAGTATTGTTAGTGGGTAAGTATGATGCTATACATGTCATTGGTTGACTCTTCAACAACTTATTTCATTATTCTTTTCACAGTGACTTCAGGGAGTGGGAGCTATCTCTTCTATGTGTTACTTGATTTTAATATACAGAAAATATTTTTAAGTCTATGTCTGTTTTCTTCTCCATCTTGCTTCTAGTTTGATACTTAAAGTACAATTTCTTTTGTTGCTATTCATTGGATGTTGGTTCGTTCACTTATTCATTCATTCATTGTTTATTAAGTATGTATTATGTATCTTACACACTGTTTTTCCTAGATCAATTAATTACTCATTACCAGCCATGCATATGGATCAAAATCCTCTGAAGATGTCCATTTTTAAAATTATTTAATTTTACTTATTCATTTTTCCCTATCAATTTTGTTTTATTTTTGAGATTTCAGTTCCTGCCTTATAAGTTAATGTAGTCCAGAGTTTTATATAATAAAAGTTTCTTCCACCTAACTTTTGTTGTCTGAGATGTATTTGGAATATAAAATTTGCTTGCTAAGTTATCATTGTGTATCAGTGATATACAGTGATTTATTGTATATTGATATTGTATATCAAATATAATACAAATTTAAAATGGAAACCTCTTTTTTTTGTTTGTTTTTTTGAGATGGACTCTCGCTCTGTCACGCAGTCTGGAGTTCAGTGGCATGACCTCAGCCCACTCCCACCTCTGTCTCCCAGGTTCAGGCAATTCTTCTGCTTCAGCCTCCCAAGTATCTGGGATTACAGACATGTGCCACCACGCCTGGCTAATTTTTGTATTTTTAGTAGAGACCAGGTTTCACCATGTTGGCGAGGCTGGTCTTGAACTCCTGACCTCAGGTAATCCATCCCTCTCAGCCTCCCAAAGTGCTGGGATTACAGGCTTGTGCCACCATGCCTGACCTGAAGCCCATTTTTAAATATGTGCCCCTAACCCATTTTCTGATGTCTTCATTCCTGCTTTGGGAAAGTTTTTATTCCTTGCATATTTTTATCTGCATAGTTTTGTTCATACCAAAGTTATTTACATCTCTTTCACATCAGTGATTTTTTAAAATGGATATTTGATGTTTGTTTTGGTATGCCAACACTTCCATATATTCTCATTTAAAAGCTTTTTTGAGAATTTGCTACACCACATTAAAGTGAAATTTGGATAGTGTTGTATAACTGTCCAATTGTAACTATATCTAAATTTAACTTTTATTCCTTCAAATGTAAATCTCAACTTTATTGTATAAGAAATAAACTGTAGAGGTCTTTAAAAACACAAATGACTGGACGTTCCCTCTTGGCAATCTTATTTAGTAGTCTGGAGTCAAGTCTATTTATCTTTAGTTTTAAAAAGTTCCTCAGAAGATGAACCACCATAGTTGAGAACCATTATCTGTTGAAATGTTCAGAGTTAATTTTTTACTCTGAAGATACAGTGTCATAAAGTTTTAGAGAGAGTCTAGACCTTGGAAATTATTTGTACAACTCTAGGAAAGTGAAAGGACTCATCTCAGTCCTCACAACTAGACCACTATGTAAGAACTCTTTTCTTTCACAGGGAAGAACTATTTAACACATCCAATTCCTTTAGACAACTCCTGTCACCTTGCTCCATAACTTCATTACATTCTTCACTGATGTGTTAGGTCAGTGTTTCCTGATAGAAGCCACTGTGATCCGTGGAACACATCACGATGGGAATGCCCATTCTTAACACCTTTCTCCACCCACTGCACACTCATCCTTTACCAGTAAGATAGCTATCTATATCATACTTTCCAGAAGAGAAAAAAACATTAGTATTACTATAGGCACGCAGATCTATATATGTTAAGGTTCAACTTAAATGCCACTTCTTCCTAACTAGACATAATCTCTTCATCTTCTGAATTCATGTAACACTTTATCTGTATCATTCCTATTTCATATAGGGCTTTAAAATACCTTTATCAGAGTTATCTATATACACATTTGATCTCTGACATTACTTGGACAGTTTTTTAGGGAATGAGGTATGATTTATCTTTTATCCCTCATAGCTTCTTGCATGGTGTTCCATACTTACTATATCAGAGATAATTTACTAAGTGGATGAATGAGCCTGGAAGTGAAATAGATTATATTGATAGTCTGAGAAACACCAATGTGTAATGAAGGAAAAAAAAAAAAAAAAACTTCATGATATTCTGAAAACCTAGGTTTTGGTCTTCTCTACCACTAGGTAACTATGTGATGAGTCTGCTAATTGTGTGTGCATGTATTGTGTGTTCATGTGTTTGTGTGTATGTATGCATGCTACAGTTTTCTCAGCCAGAAATTGAAAGTTTCAACTAGACCCTGAATGCTGTTTAGTTGTGCCTTTTAGGGTTCACCATTAGTTTGGTCCTCTACTGTTCTCAAGAACTAATCCAGACTTTCAGCCTCACCTGCAGTCCTCTGTACTATGCTATTTCTATTCTGAAATGGACTTTGTAGATAATATAAGCAAGCTAATCACTATCTTATTTGTAAGAAATAAATGAACAGTGATTCATTATGAAATGTTTGGATATATTACAGTATAAGATATAACTAACCCCTTCTTCACTTTTGGTTAGATGATTACAACAACTACTTCGCAAAGAAAACTTGGCCTGCAGGAAGAAATTCATTCATTCTACACTCATACATTACCATACATTAAAAGTGGAACACTGATTACTTAAAGATTAGTATCAGGAAGGAAATAACCATGCTTGTATATATTTGTAATTCAGAGTTTTATGTATGCATTGCATGATGAAAGTAGTATTTCTAGATCACTTTTTGGGTCAGTGGCTCTTTTTGTTCTGAGAGCCAAGTAAAATAGGTTGTTTTAAAACTACTATTGTTATGTATTTAATATGTTTTCCAGTGCTTTTTATGGGAAAAAGTTACTTGTAAAAAGTTTTCTGTTAATTCCTTTGAAAATGTAACTGACAGTTCCTAAAAGAATGAATTCATCAGTGTTTTCAAAATTCACATTAAAATATGTAAAAATATTGCTTTCATCAATTTTCAATTAAAATGTGATTATTATGCAAACTTTTATACACTTTTATAACTCAGTTTTCTATTGTCTTTAGCTACTGATGCAAATGTGAAGAATGAAAGTCTTTCATCTGTGCAGCAGCTTGGCATTAAAATGACTGTCAGGTATATTATAGGGAAATATCTCCCTTGTGCATTTCTAGAATTTGTTTATCTGCCTCATATGTGCTCAGTAGTATTTAATTTAACAACCAACTATTTTGTATACTTTAAATGCAGAGTTTATCATTCGGAAAATGACTTTGTTTTTGAGGATATTGGCATATGATTAAATTACCTCTCCAGGTAAATCAGTTACAGTTCATTGTTATTCCAGAGGCCAATTACAGTATGTTTAAGCCCTCATGACTATCAGGTTTTTTACAAAAATAACATTGTAAAAGTCAGCACGTTGGTAGCACAGTCATACTATTTTCCAGAATATGATTAATTCCATGGTGATGCGTACGAAAGTACCTGAAGGACAGATGCAGAAGTTAAAATTAAAAAACTTATTGCAGTTTGAGTTTTTAATACTCAAGTTGTAATTCTGAAAATAAATGGGTGAGCTAAACAGCGAACAGAGAGTTAAGGACTGAAGCCTTGAAACTTCCGTTTCTTGCTTATTAAATGGGGATTTTAACATTCCCATTTTACTTATAGGGTCATCTTCAGAATCAAATTTTAAAAAGATACATGTAAGACTTGTTTAAAAAGCTGAGTATTTTTATAAATTCACAGCATGATGAAAGTGATATTTTTTAATAATTTGAACTTACATGCCTGTATCACATAGGGCATATGATTCTCTTAATTATGTTTTGTGATGCTGTGCCTGCTTTTTATACAAATATTTTATAATGCCCTATTGCTATCCTGAAATGGACTTTGTAGATAATATAAGCAGGCTAGTCACCTATTTTTTAACTCAATATAATATTTGTAAGAAACAAAGTTATTATGAAATGTTTGAATATATTACAGTATAAGATATAGCTGGCGTCCAAATGCAAAATCATTGTGACTACAGCAGCTACAAATACAGATGGATTTTTCTTTTCGTGCCTCAAATACTACAGTGTGGCCACGAGCAAAGAGACTTTTTTTTTTTTTTTTTTTTTGTGATGGAATCTCGCTCTGTCACCCAGGCTGGAGTGCAGTGGCACGATCTCGGCTCACTGCAGCCTCTGCCTCCCAGGTTCAGGCGATTCTCCTGCCTCAGGCTGCTGAGTAGCTGGGATTACAGGCCATGCCACCATGCCCAGCTAATTTTTGTATTTTTAGCAGAGACGGGTTTTCACCATGTTGGTCAGGCTGGTCTTAAACTCCTGACCTCATGATCCTCCCACCTCGGCCTCCCAAAGTGGTGGGATTACGGGCGTGAGCCACCACGCCTGGCCCAAAGAGACTTTTTAAAAAACGATGAACAATTATTAGTAAGGTTTCAAAAGTACAGAAGTACAAAAGAAAAATTACAAAAGAAAAATTACAAAAGCACTACCTTTGTTTGATTTATACACAGTTGCATTGTATGTATACTAAAAAATACAGAAGTTTTTGTAAGACAGAATTAGTTTCAGATAACTATAAACAACTTTTTCATCCATACCGTAACAAATAGGACATTTGCAAGTTACTGTTCAGGACTGTCCCATGTCTAATCACCTGGCCCTTGCTCATTAAGTACCAGTAGTGCCCCCTAGTCACTATGACAATCAAAAATAGTCCTACAAATTTCCAGAGTGGCCCCTGAGGGAAGTACCACCTCCATTTAGGACCATTAGACTGTTTGAACTCTGAAAGTACTTCTAGACTCAACATTTTGTAAAACTAACCTGTCAACCTTCCATGTTTTAGATTAAGTTCAGAAAAAAATGCTTATATTATACATTTCATCTACAGGATATCATCATGTTGTTCTCTCATTACTGTTTCATCTTCCTTTAAAGTTATCAGTATTTGCCAGATGCATACTGTTAATCCAAATATATCATGATCATCAGAAACATATATTGAGAGCTAATCTTTCATAAATATTCTGTATAACATAGTTATGCTAAAAGAAGTAATTTTAAAACATTCAATGCAAGACCTGATATGTTTTATGTTTTGTGGGCTTTTAATATAGGTATGGCAAATTCCTCAATCTCTTAAAAGATGGTGCAGAAAATGATCTTACCTTAGTTTTAAAGCATTGTGAGAGATTCCTGAAACAGCAGCAAACTTCCATAAAATCTTCTCTTCATATCCTTTTTGAGTATATTCACAATAGCTTAATTTTTTTCACATATTTTTCATGATTCTTTGATGGTATACCTTGATGCATTTATAGCAAAATAGTACTTTAAGCTATATTAGTGATTTGTTATGATATATTCTTACAGTATTTTATTTTGTATTTTAAATATGAATTTTGTTAAATTGAGCTGTAATCATTATATTTAGTCTCATTCATTGAATCTTAAACTGAATAAAGACATTAGAATGTATTTTCAGACCTGTCTAAGAATATTTAAAAACTAGGTTTCATAAATTCAGAATAAGAATGCCTGCTTTTTTATTTAATATATCCATTTTATTTTATTTACAGAATTTTAATATTTTTATCTTACAAAATATTGTAAAGTTTTCTTAACTGTGTTTTTCAGTCTGCCTGCAAGGGAATTATGCTGGCCATGACTGGTTTGTATCTTCTCTGTTCATGATAATGTTGGGAGACAAAGAAAAAACATTCCAATTTCTTCGTCAATTCTCCAGGCTTCTGACTTCTGCTTTTCTTTGGTTGCCAAGGCTACATATTTCTGTAAGACTTCAATTTGTTTTTAAAGGAGGGTTTGAAATTTTAAGGAACATTATACTTACATTCACTGGGGCATAATTTTGTTTGTGAAGGACTTTGTAATAAATTATACTCATTCTTCTACTTGAATGTTTTTTGACTAATTCTCTGATTATATAGATTTGACATTTTCTCAAATACTTGTTGTCTTACCTAATAGTAATTGAATGATTTATATTAGAAGCATTTTCATGAAGTAGAAACATGATAATGAAATAAAAATGATAGTTATATTAGTTAAATTCTGCACCTTAAAAGAGAACTATTGACTTGTGTTTTGTATCATTGCTTGGTTAGAAAGAATCTCTGGCTGATTACGGTACAAGAAAATCATTTCTTAGGAAGATATTGTAACTATTTTCTATAGAAGAAGAGAACCACTCATATACATTTTGGAAATCTATACTGAGTATTTATTAAAGTATTGTAATGTATTTTAGAAGATTTTACTAGTCTTATGCAATCTCAGAGGTTACTTTAGAGGTAAGTATATCCCTCAATCAATTTATAATGTTTATGTTTATTTTATTTGTTTATTGCCTGTTGTTAAGATTTCCAACTAGGGGAAACTGCCAAAAATATCAGCTATGCTAATGTTTCTCAAACCTTTTCCATGACATGTTGCATTTGGACAGTGAAATCACATGACAGTCAAGGATAAACTAAGGGGATTGGCAAGTATCTATGTGGAGATGAAAATATTCATCAGGTGTTTTTTACAATATATATTTGTGATAAGGAAAATAAAATCAATTCATCCTGGAATACAATAAATATTAAAATTTTGTAATGTTATGCTTCAAGTAGCTATATAGAGTTACTTAAAAAGATCATCCAATTCTTGTTCTTCACCATAATGAGAAATTTTCCTCCCATGAGCAGAGGGAAACTAATGGCAAAAAAAGTATGCACTAGTTTTTCTCTAGTCAATGGAACTATTTGCCTGCTGGTAACGAGAATTTGAGTAATTCTATTCCTTTAAACTGTCCTTGAAGATTTTAAAAAATCTAACAGCCTTTTCACTCTTTCATTTTCAAGTGTAATGTTGAAAATCTTTTGATAATGGGTATGGATTTTGTGTCCAATCATTCATTCTTCTGTCAAATATTTTAAAGTAATGTCTACATTCCACTAGTCTTAACAGTTCTGCCTTTAGTGTTCACATTATGACACCATCTAAACATCACCAGTGAATCATATTGAACCATAATTTTGTAAAGTTGCATTTATACTTTGAGCCTATAGAATAGTACATTTTTTTCATAACATCGACCATCTTGTGTTCTGATAGCATTTCTTGCTATAAAACTGAAAACAAGCAGGACTCTAGCAGCTTGAATTTTATTTGACTTACCATTTTGATAGCATCATTGAATATGGAATATATGAATGGAAGGGAGTGACACATTACTGGCTCGGGGTTTTCAGAATGATCTCTTGATGTAAAGCCTTGACACCTTTCTACTGATGGAGCTACAGTGTCAGTGAAGACTTAATGCAGTGCCTTCCATAGCATCATTTTTTCTTTTCAATTACAAATACATGAAGTTGAATGTTTTATTACCAGTAGTTTGTTTTGATGCTTCTTTGTAAAACAGATGACATGCTGTTAAGATTCCTCTACAGGAATTCTATCTAGAACTGTTAGCTAAGTGCTGCTACTAATATCTTACATTTATACGACAGTATAAATGTTTTTGACTAACAATCTTTTGAATTGCTATTTCCCCTATGTCACTTGACTTGATAGTACATTCAGTAAGTCTTAATATATTATTTAAAAGTGATACCTTTTCTATTTCATTTGTTCTATTGTCTCAAACATTGTGGTGATGGTTTCTATGCAATTTGATAATATGAACAAATCTGCAGCATGGTGACAGACACTTTGGCTATAGCTGTTGATAGTATACACTTGTCTACCTTCTTTAGCTCAACCTCACATTATTGTAATCAGCCTCAAAAGAAATCAACCTATTTCCTCAATTCTACTTACCCCAACCTCATTACCCTGTCCTGTTTTTTTACCTTTTTTATAGCCTATATCAAGTCCTAATGTTTATTTATCTATCTATACACTTAATGTAAGTTCTTTGAAAACAGTTTTCTGTTTTGTTCATAGATGTGTCCCAAACTATAGGCCCATAGTAATCACTCAATAAATGTATGTTGAATGTGTAAATTTATATACATATATATATATATATATATGTATTTATTTTTTTTTTTTTTTGAGACACAGTCTCACTCTGTCGCCCAGCCTGGACTGCAGTGGCATGATCTCGGCACACTGCAAGCTCCACCTCCCGGGTTCATGCCGTTCTCCTGCCTCAGCCTCCCGAGTAGCTGGGACTACAGGTGCCTGCCCCCAGGTCCGGCTAATTTTTGTGTGTTTTTAATAGAGACCAGGTTTCACCGTGTTAGCCAAGATGGTCTCGATCTCCTGACTTCATGATCTGCCTGCCTCGGCCTCCCAAAGTGCTGGGATTACAGGCGTGAGCCACGTCAATTAATATTTTAATAGAAATGTGTAAGGATCTGTAAGCTTTTATTACTCTAGAAAATGATTTGAAAGATATTAGATCCCCTGCATTCATAAGAATGTTGTAAACAAATGACCTTAAAAAGGTTTAAAAAAAATAAGCTTAGGATAAGCAAAACAGGAAGTAATGAAACATTAATTTGAAATTCTTAAAATTTTATAAACTATGACTGTATTACTCATATGAGATAAAAATAGTTTGAAAAATTATTCTTTGAAATCATTTACATCGGAAGAATCCTTTAATGTATTGATTTAATTAAATTATCTTCAATTATTCTTTGCTACTAAGAAAAAAACTTTGTAAATGATGAAATAGTTATTCTTTATGGAGTTTGATCAAGAATCAGAGTTTGGCCAGTTGTTAACATTGAAGCCATTAATAAAATGATACATTTTAAAAAATCAGGAAATTATTTTCATAGTAGAAATATCTAATTTCAAAGAATAAATTAAAGTTATGATCATAAATTTCCTCTCTCTGTAAAAGCATGTGAAAAAGGAAATCCAATTAATCTGAAATAAAAACCAGAGTATTTTACATGCACATGCAAACAAAACTCCACTGATGATAAATCAGGCTAAAGTAATACTCAAATGAAGTAATATAGTTCAACAGGAAATTCATGTAATAGTTATAATATAGGGTAATCACTACAGAAGCCTTCCCTTACTCTTCTTAAAATAACAATTACCTAGTTCAGAAAGTTCATGGATTTAAAAATTCTAATTGTATTCAAGTATAAATTTACATTTAAATTTTACAATTATTAGAATGGCATGACATACTTGTTACCCCTTTGTAGAACATCAACAAATGTAAGCCATGTGACCAATCACTTGTAGGAAAGATGTCTAGTGTAAAACCCCTTCCCTTTCTTATATGTGACTATAAGTCTTAATCATATTTGCAGATTCAGTTTTCCCATTTTTTTTTCTGAGAGGAGAAAGATTGATGTTATCTAGAATTATAGAATCAAAGTTTTAAAAAATCTGCAAAATTTTTTGTTTACCTCTATGCATGATGCACAAGTTAACTACAACATTGCTGTAAAGCATGGTGCATCCTTTGCCCACAAAGTCTGAAAGATGGAGGACTAGACTGGACCAGACTAGACTGAATCTGTTTGAATTGGAGAGTTTCAAGTCTTTCTAATGGGGTCTTTCTATTTAATTTTCATAGCAACGTAGAACTAGTTTTTTTTCTTAATATCAGGAATAAAATGACTGATCAAAAGATCTATAATGGAAGAAAAAAACCAAGACTGCTTTATTTTTAAGCATAAATCTTTTATTATTAATCACTAAAGTAATATACAGTATTCTGAAGAGTGTTATGTTGTAAAGTCCTTGCTTCATGTTATGTCACTTTCTAGGATCTCAAAGCCAATATCTTTATTGACAATTTTTTTGCACTTTGTCTTAGCATAGTTTATATATTATTAATTAGATGATGCTAAATGCTGCATCTAATTAATAATCTAATATATAAGTCCTGCATGTGTTCCATTAATCCAATATTCTGAATGATAAAGAGTTACTGTCCTTTCAGAGAGTGGTGACTGTCCTTTCAGAGAGTGGTAAACAAATTGCATCAAAACTCTATAAGTATAATAAACAATTTATCATTTGATGATTCAGAAGACTTCATATTATATTAATGTGACTTAGAGCTCTCACTATTGATCTAGTTTTATGAACAATGTTTACTGTAAAATAGAGGCATGAAATGGTAATTAATAGACCAACTAATGAAACTTTTTATATAAGTGAGCTTACTTTATGACAAAAAGAAAAGACACTAATGATTGCATACTGTGCAGTCTGTGTTTGCCATCATTAGTGTATTTTCTTTTCGGCATTCAGTCAATAATATGTTGAGTGTCTATTCTATGCAAGGCTTGGTATCAGGAGCTGTGTTACCACAAAGTATGGCAAACCTTCTTCCAACAGAGTCTAATTTATAAGAGTAGAACTCTTACCTCAATTCAGGGAGTCCATTACATAACAATAACTTATTTTCCTTGAAAATATAATTAATAAATCTATTGTCTTTATCTCTTGATGGACCTACTCTAAAGGTATTTCTAATGTAGCCTAGAAAAGACACTGTATATGAATCATTTTCTATACATAGAACTCTTATGCTACTATTAGACGTGTATTCAGAAAATTATTACCTAAGTTTGCATGGAAAAACTAAAATACATTTATGAGTTGATTTTTGTTTTCATATATGTTTGTTAGATTTACTCATTCTACAAAAAGTCATTAGTGAAACACATTGCAATATTTCACAAAAGAAGATAAATCAATGGATACTGTTTCTCATTCAGTCCATATTATTATTTTAACAACTCAGTAAAAAGTTTTCTTTTTGTCCTACATGTCGATATAAAGTTGGCTACAAGATGTCCATTTACTGTGCTATCCTTCATTCATTAATGCACAAAAATAATGTTTTTTTCAAGTACTGTGAGGTATCTCCTGGAGAAACCTTCATAAATATACATTTACATAAATATTTATGTTTCTACAAATATATATTTCTGCAGTGTGAAATAAATCATTTATGACAAATGATAAAACAGAAAAACCACTGTAAATCAACTTGCTGATTTCAGAAACTTTAGTGTGTAACTCAAACCTAAATTCTTAAAAGCATCCTAGCATTAGCAATAAGGCTTTAAATAAATCTTCTGTATTTCAACTCATATAATTGCTATGAGTTTAATTTGTTTTAATTTAAAAGTATTAACTTTATTTTATTTAAAAAGTTTGAAAATACGATGTGTCCAGTAAACGCAAGAAAATAAGATGCCTTTTTTGCAGTCTTTTAATTGTGTAAAGTCTTCAGATCTAATTTGATTAACTTTTTTTATTGATATAATTGCTAGTTGAACAGTTTTTCTTTACATAAAATTGTTTATTCAGGTTTATTACTCTTTGTTAAAAAACAATTATTATGGGTATATGTCAGATTTATAGTAATACACAGTACATTATTGATCATTTGCAATGATAAATTGTACCTAAGAACTAAATTGAAAAGATAAACAATATGTTTGTAAATATAGATGTGTGTATATATTCACATGTATATAAGTAACTATCAATCTAAAATTATATAGAAATAAACATAAATTTTATACAAAATAGTTGGCCTGAGAACCTTGATGGGAATGCCTTGTGCACTTCTTTCCCAGTTTTAGAGATGAGTTTCTCAAATCATTCCCAATTTGAATTATTATTAATTCAGGGTCAGATTTAGGCTAATATCAACATAGTAAAGGGCACAATGCAAATATCTTCAAGAGCTGACAAAGCTAAAATCCTTTGACATTATAGAATCATTGGCCAAAGCCAAGAATATTAAGCATATTTCAATACACTTACTATTAAAATGTAAAGTATTACTCATGTACTCACTTATATGTGTATTTATTCTTTCATGTAACAGCCCTCCTCATCTTTCCACAAGGATTTAAGTTGCCAAGATTATAAATTATTAACTTTATTCCTGAGTCTTGGAAGGTATATAACACTGCCTTTATCAAAATTTCTTCTTTCAACACTGTTTAACATTCTGACTTTTTACTTTACATAATTATATTTACAGTGATGTTATGCCACCATATTAATTTTGAAGCAGCAATTTGCAGCAAAAGGAAAATAGGTATGTTGGATTATTTTAAATGATCTGTATATTTATTAAATAATAAAATTAATAAAATTTTTAATTTTTCTCTTTTATGCAGAGTTACCTACCTAATGACACTGTAGAATCTGGCATCCATCCAGTATATTTTTGCAGCACCCATTATATTGAAATGCTACTGAAGACTGAGTTGCCTCTTGTGTTTTCAGCTTTTCACATGTCTGGTTTTGCACCATCACAGGTAATCCATAAGGGAGTAGCATTTCTCCAACTCCTTTATCTCAGTGTCTTCAAATAAAACTGTGTTCTCATCAAATAAGGAAATACCTTTAAATTAATAAAAGTGTATTTAAAATCCTCAAGCTAGCTTTTCTCCCCAGGCCTGTTATCATGTAAGTTTGCTTTATAATGCTTTCTACCATTCACAGAATTTCAGCTATTCAGGGCATAGACCTTCTGAAAGTCTGTATGGCATGTAGGCTTTTTAGTGGAGGTGGTAATACTTGCTTCGTAATGCCAGTGATTAACCGAGGTAACAGAGGGCAAGAATTCTTCCAACATTGTTTCGTGTATGATACACTGTGTCTTGTCTAACAAAAAATCCCCATTGATTAACCTGTGTGCCTCAGCCTTGGTTTCCACTGTCGGGATCTAGGAAGGCTTAATGTTTTTTTCTAGGGCCTCAAGTTACACAGTGCACAACCTTGGTGGTCATATACAGCCACAGATCCTTCTTTCTGTGTGTAGCCAGTCCTTCGTTGGTGGAGGTGTGCATTGTTGCTTCACTATGTTATAATTAGGCTAAAATTAATATTGTAGGGTTTAAACCTTCATCTGTCTTTAGAATTAAATCTTTAGGTCAGGGTCTGAGAGAGCAGAAATACTTAATTTAAAGTTGTAACCATTAATAGTTTTAAGGCTTGTGACTCATATTATCAAATAAATTTGATTTTATTCTCCTAACAGAAATGAAGACTGTCCCTATTCTTCATGTTTGGGTATTTGGTTTTTTCAAAACTAATCACTAATTTAATAGGTGAAAATTGTTATCCTTTAAAAAATTTTGTGTTTCTTTGAACATTAGTAAGTTTAATGATATGTCCATAATTTTGTTAACTAATTGAATCTCATTAATTGCCCACCTATCTTAGAGTGTTTCTTATTGATTTGTAGATATTTTAAAGTAGCAACAACTGTCCAAATTGCTTCAATTCCTAAATTATGTATTACTTATTATAACTTTGTATTATGTCTTAATGTTGAGTAAGAATAAGCCTATCATTTATTTTCTACTTTCCTCTAAAAAGTTAATCAACTATTTCTGTGTATACTACATATACTTTGAGATGAGTTTGCTCAATTTCAACTGGCCATTTAAATTTGGATCAGACTTAGATTGCTATTATGTTAAATTATAAATTACTTTGAGAAAAATTATGTTATTATACTCAGTCTATCTAGGAAGATAGTAAGCTTTTCCATTTGTTTGTTCTGTATCATATCTAGTAAAACCATTTTTTTCCACATGGATATGGTACATTTCTCATTAATAGATATTGCCAGTGAGTGTAGTTTGAGATCTATTTCAATTTTATTTTCTCTTTGGTTATGGTTAATAATTACTAAATATGTATCTTTTTATATTCATTGTTATATTTTTTCTAGACTTGTGTCGATTTACTTATATTCTCCATCTTTGTAATGTTAATGTACTTTGTTTCATTTTATTTTTATTAAATTATCTAGTTCTTCCAAAATAATTCTACGTAATTACTTATATGTTTTAGACTTGAATTATTGAGAAATTATCCAGCATGTTATCGCTGAGTAGCGTCTATTACAGAGAATTATTCTACATCAGTGCTATGGAAGAATCCTTCCAGTCTTGGATTCTAAAGTATTGAATTTTGTCTCATTTCTTTTCATTAAATTATAGTGTTGAATTTCACCAATATATTCTATGATTAAGATTAAGTTGATCTTGGGACTTCTTTGATATTTTTATGTGATACAGTAATAGATTTCTTAATAGCAAACTATCCATGCATTCCTTAGCTTTATCCTATAGGGAATCTTTTCCACTTAATTAGACAGTAGTTTTTCTTCATATTATGATATGAGCTTTCATATTTATTTTGAAGAAACTTTGTATCATTTATTAAATTTATTTGTATGAGGTTATTCTTCCTATTTTAAACTTTCTGAAGTTAATAAGAAATTTAAATATAGCAATGAATTGCATATAGTGTAAAGGAATACTCTTCCTTGGCCAATTTTTGCTCTTGCTATATGTACCTAAAACACTTTTTAGAACGTTAAATCACAAAATTTTTTAAGTCTGGTCAGAGGCAGTTGTTTAAACATTTACCGTAAGCTCAATAATCAATTCTTTCTATTCTTCTAAAAAGCTCAACTGGGAACAGTATGTTCCTGAGAGTTCCTTTTTGCTCTTCTAACCTATGTTAATGTAATGTGTATTGTCTACAGCATCCAATAATTTGTGAATCTCTACCATATACTGTTTTTTATATATTCTTTAAGTTCTAGGGTACATGTGCACAACGTGCAGGTTTGTTACATATGTATACATGTGCCATGTTGCTGTGCTGCACCCATTAACTTGTCATTTACATTAGGTGTATCTCTTAATGCTATCCCTCCCCCATACCCCCACCCTACAACAGGCCCTGGTGTGTAATGTTACCCTTCCTGTGTCCAAGTGTTCTCATTGTTCAATTCCCACCTATGAGTGAGAACATGCGGTGTTTGGTGTTTTGTCCTTGCGATAGTTTGCTGAGAATGATGGTTTCCAGCTTCATCCATGTTCCTACAAAGGACATGAACTCATCCTTTTTTATGGCTGCATAGTATTCCATGGTGTATATGTGCCACATTTTCCTAATCCAGTCTATCATTGATGGATATTTGGGTTGGTTCCAAGTCTTTGCTATTGTGAATAGTGCCGCAATAAACATACGTGTGCATGTGTCTTTATAGCAGCATGATTTATAATCCTTTCAGTATATATGCAGTAATGGGATGGCTGGGTCAAATGGTATTTCTAGTTCTAGATCCTTGAGGAATCGCCACACTGTCTTCCACAATGGTTGAATTAGTTTACAGTCCCACCAACAGTGTAAAAGTGTTCCTATTTCTCCACATCCTCTCCAGCACCTGTTGTTTCTTGACTTTTTAATGATCTCCATTCTAACTGTCATGAGATGGTATCTCATTGTGGTTTTGATCTGCATTTCTCTGGTGGCCAGTGATGATGAGCATTTTTTCATGTGTCTGTTGGCTGCATAAATGTCTTCTTTTGAGAAGTGTCTGTTCATATCCTTCTTTTTAATGGGGTTGTTTGTTTTTTTTCTTGTAAGTTTGTTTGAGTTCTTTGTAGATTCTGGATATTACCTTTGTCAGATGAGTAGATTGCAAAAATTTTCTCTCATTCTGTAGGTTGCCTGTTCACTCTGATGGTAGTTTCTTTTGCTGTGCAGAAGCTCTTTAGTTTAATTATATCCCTTTTGTCAATTTTGGCTTTTGTTGCCACTGCTTTTGGTGTCTTAGTCATGAAGTCCTTGCCCATGCATATGTCCTGAGTGGTATTCCCTAGGTTTTCTTCCAGGGTTTTTATGGTTTTCAGTCTAACATTTAAGTCTTTAATCCATCTTGAATTAATTTTTGTATAAGGTATAAGGAAGGGATCCAGTTTCAGCTTTCTACATATGGCTAGCCGGTTTTCCCAGCACCATTTATTAAATAGGGAATCCTTTCCCCATTGCTTGTTTTTGTCAGGTTTGTCAAAGATCAGATGGTTGTAGATGTGTGGTATTATTTCTGAATTCTCTGTTCTGTTCCATTGGTCTATATCTCTGTTTTGGTACCAGTGCCATGCTGTTTTGGTTACTGTAGCCTTGTAGCATAGTTTGAAGTCAGGTAGCATGATGCCTCCAGCTTTGTTCTTTTGGCTTAGGATTGTCTTGGCAATGTCGGATCTTTCCTGGTTCCATATGAACTTTAAAGTAGTTTTATCCAATTCTGTGAGGAAAGTCATTGGTAGCTTGATGGGGATGGCATTGAATCTATAAATTACCTTGGGCAGTATGGCCATTTTCACGATACTGATTCTTTCTATCCAGGACCATGGAATGTTCTTCCATTTGTTTGTATCCTCTTTTATTTCATTGAGCAGTGGTTTGTAGTTCTCCTTGAAGAGATCCTTCACATCCCTTGTAAGTTGGATTCCTAGGTATTTTATTCTCTTTGAAGTAATTGTGAATGGGAGTTCACTCATGATTTGGCTCTCTGTCTGTTATGGGTGTGTAAGAATGCTTGTGATTTTTGCACATCGATTTTGTATCCTGAGACTTTGCTGAAGTTGCTTATCAGCTTAAGGAGATTTTGGGCTGAGACAATGGGGTTTTCTAAATATAAAATCATGTCATTTGCTAACAGGGACAATTTGACTTCCTCTTTTCCTAATTGAATACCCTTTATTTCTTTCTCCTGCCTGATTACCCTGGCCAGAACTTCCAACACTAAGTTGAATAGGAGTGGTGAGAGAGGGCATCCCTGTCTTGTGCCAGTTTTGAAAGGGAATGCTTCCAGTTTTTGCCCACTCAGTGTGATATTGGCCGTGGATTTGTCATAAATAGCTCTTATTATTTTGAGATACGTCCCATCAATACCTAATTTAGTGAGAGTTTTTAGCATGAAGCGCTGTTGAATTTTGTCAAAAGCCTTTTCTGCATCTATTGAGATAATCATGTGATTTTTGTCTTTGGTTCTGTTTATGTGATGGATTACGTTTATTGATTTGCATATGTTGAACCAGCCTTGCATCCCAGGGATGAAGCCCACCTGATCATGGTGGATAAGCTTTTTGATGTGCTGCTGGATTCGGTTTGCTAGTATTTTATTGAGGATTTTTGCATCAATGTTTATCAGGGATGTTGGTCTAAAATTCTCTTTTTTTGTTGTGTCTCTGCCAGCCTTTGGTATCAGGATGATGTTGGCCTCATAAAATGAGTTAGGGAGGATTCACTCTTTTTCTATTGATTGGAATAGTTTCAGAAGGAATGGTACCAGCTCCTCCTTGTACCTCTGGTAGAATTCAGCTGTGAATCCATCTGGTCCTGGACTTTTTTTGGTTGGTAGGGTATTAATTATTGCCTCAATTTCAGAGCCTGTTATTGGTCGATTCAGGAATTCAACTCCTTCCTGGTTTAGTCTTGGCAGAGTGTATGTGTCGAGGAATTTATCCATTTCTTCTAGATTTTCTAGTTTATTTGCATAGAGGTGTTTGTAGTATTCTCTGATGGTAGTTTGTATTTCTGTGGGATCGGTGGTGATATCCCCTTTATCATTTTTTATTGCGTCCATTTGATGCTTCTCTCTTTGCTTCTTTATTAGTCTGGCTAGCAGTCTATCAGTCTTGTTGATCTTTTCAAAAAACCAGCTCCTGGATTCATTAATTTTTTGAAGGTTTTTTTGTGTCTCTATCTTCTCCTTCAGTTCTGCTCTGATCTTAGTTATTTCTTGCCTTCTGCTAGCTTTTGAATGTGTTTGGTCTTGCTTCTCTAGTTTTTTTAATTGTGATGTTAGGGTGTCAATTTTAGATATTTCCTGCTTTCTCTTGTGGGCATTTAGTGCTATAAATTTCCCTCTACACACTGCTTTAAATGTGTCCCAGAGATTCTGGTATATTGTGTCTTTTTTCTTATTGGTTTCAAAGAACATCTTTATTTTTGAAAGGGATCAATTCAACATGAAGAGCTAACTATCCTACATATATATGCACCCAATACAGGAGCACCCAGATTCATAAAGCAAGTCCTTAGAGACCTACAAAGAGACTTAGACTCCCACACAGTAATAATGGGAAACTTTAACACAACACTGTCAACATTAGACAGATCAACGAGACAGAAAGTTAAAAAGGATATCCAGGAATTGAACTCAGCTCTGCACCAATCGGACCTAATAGACATGTACAGAACTCTCCACCCCAAATCAACAGAATATACATTCTTCTCAGCACCATATTGCACTTATTCCAAAACTGCCCACATAGTTGGAAGTAAAGCACTGTTCAGCAAATGTAAAAGAACAGAAATTATAACAAACTGTCTCTCAGACCACAGTGCAATCAAACTAGAACTCAGGATTAAGAAACTCACTCAAAACCGCCTCTACTACATGGAAACCAGACAACCTGCTCCTGAATGACTACTGGGTACATACCATATACTCTTTAATTTAAAACTGTACTAACAAAGACTATGGGAAAACCCTGCTATACCTCCAGCCCTGCTATATCAATTTAGTGATTAAAAAGAGACTATCTGTCTAGTAATTGGATATATCTTTATTAGTTTTATATATTTGTATTAGTTTGAAACTACATACAAATAGCAGATTTATTTAATAACAACCACTTCATTATTTTGAAACAGTAATGCTATTCTTTCTCTTAAAGTAATGTAAAAGTGTCCTTTTAATGACTCCCCATGTGAGTTAATCTGTCTTAAGAAATTGTATCATTGCTCTGTTGATATTATTTACCATTTTATTGCTAATTATAAAATATGAAAACAGCTTTTAAGTAACTAAATAGGTATATGTGATTAAGTAATTATTTGGATACAAATTTCATAGCTTATTCATTTTGATCTAATTAGGAACAGTGCTTTTTGAAGTTGTGTATTTTTAGGCACTGAGGAATTGGTTGATTAGTGAAGGATTTGTAGGCAGATTGCTAAATGAAATACACAGATCTCTAAAGTAAAAATAAGCTCAACTAGAGTACAAAAAATTAAATGTAGCAAGAAATGCATATTTGTTGTATAGTTTCTTTTAGTAATAACTGAGTTTGGAAAGAAAATAGAAATTTGAATATATATTATTTTTAAATGAGCAACAGAAAATCACATGTTCTATTAACTTTATGACCAATTTATCTTCTGTTAAAAAAAGTCTTACTGTATTTTGTTCATTTTCCTGGCTTAAGAAGTACCATGTATCTTTAATGATTCATCTTTTATAATTCCTTGGAGTCACTATCCTGAATATCATTGATTATTATATTGTACTATGTCAACAATTAGTCTAACACAGATAATCCCTTGGATATAAAGTATAAAAATCTGCATGGATTTTCTCATTTGCTGTTTTTCCCCCTATTATGAAAGTGGGATTATAGAAAACTGTTTCATTATTTTTTTGTGACACATTGCTTTTTGAAAATGTAAAATTATACAAATGCAAAGCAGGATATGAATGCTGGGCATAGCCCTTGTTCAAAGTCAGATTTATAAGTGCATATGTCTTTATAAATGTGTATGTCTTTCCTCTCTTCATGTTTTGGATGTTGCGCCTTGAGATGATACCTTCTCCCTTCCTGTGAGTTATTTTTGCTTGTCAGTACTTATCCTTTAATATATGTCCAAATGGAAATATCCTGGATCATATACAAGTGGATGATTTTGCTTTGTGTTTGTACACTGCTTTCTACACACTTTGTACACTGCTTCTGTCCCCTCTTTTAGTAGAAACGCATGTACATTATTTGTATTCTTTACCTTGCTCTTTTTAGTTGAAGATCTTTAAAGGTATGGATATATATGTGCCTCACTTCAGGTCCCTTGATTTTCTGACAGTGTCTTGCCTAGAAATGCAACAAAAATAGTCTTATGTTTTTCATGTTGCTTCATAATATAAAGAGTGGTTCTTTTTTCATTTAAAATTTTAACCTTTATTGTGTGACAGATGGAGAAATTCACGATCAATGAAGTGAATTGACTTGAGGAGGTCATTCAGATAGTGTAAGGACTTGAAACCACTTTTATTCCAAAGTTAGTTTTCTTCCTTACTTTACTGATACTTTTTCTATGATGAAAGCAAATGAAGCCAGAGGAGTTGTTAAAATTAGTGTCTTTGAATCAGAAAACTTTATCGTTTATAAATCATACCTATTATGGCCTAATCAAGCATCTGTAGGTAATTGTTTTAACCAAACTTTTTTGACTTAATGTTTTATTATTATTATTATACTTTAAGTTCTGGGTTACATGTGCAGAACATACAGGTTTGTTACGTAGGTATACACATGCCATGGTGGTTTGCTGCATCCGTCAACCCGTCATCTACATTAGGTATTTCTCCTAATGCTCTCCCTCCCCTAGGCCCACACTCCCCAATAGGCTCCAGTCTGTCATGTTCCCCTCCCCTGTCTCCATGTGTTCTTATTGTTCACCTCCCACTTATGAGTGAGAAGATGCAGTGTTTAGTTTTCTGTTCTTGTGTTAGTTTGCTGAGAATGATGGTTTCCAGCTTCATCCATGTCCCTGCTAAGGACATGAACTCATCCTTTTTTATGACTGCATAATATTCCCTGGTGTATATGTGCCACATTTTCTTTATCCAGTCTATCATTGATGGGCATTTGGGTTGGTTCCAAGTCTTTGCCATTGTGAAAAGTGCTGCAATAAACATAAGTGTGCATGTGTCTTTATAATAGAATGATTTATAATCCCTTGGGTATATACTCAGTAATGGGATGGTTGGGCCAAATGGTACTTCTAGTTCTGGATCCTTGAGGAATCGCCACACTGTCTTCCACAATGGTTGAACTAATTTACACTCCCACCAACAGTGTAAAAGTGTTCCTATTTCTCCACATCCTCTCCAGTATCTATTGTTTCCTGACTTTTGAATGATTGCCATTCTAATTGGCATGAGATGGTATCTCATTGTGGTTTTGATTTGCATTTCTCTAATGACCAGTGATAATGAGCTATTTTTCATATGTTTGTTGGCTGCATAAATGTATTCTTTTGAGAAGTGTCTGTTCATATCCTTCGCCCACTTTTTGATGGGGTTGTTTTTTCTTGTAAATTTGTTTGAGTTCTTTGTAGATTCTGGATATTAGCCCTCCGTCAGATGGATAGATTGCAAAAATTTTTTCCCATTCTATAGGTTGCCTATTCACTCTGATGATATTTTCTTTTTCTGTGCAGAAGCTCTTTAGTTTAATTAGATCCCTTTTGTCAATTTTGGCTTTTGTTGCCATTGCTTTTGGTGTTTTAGTCATGCAGTCCTTGCCCATGCCTATGTCCTGAATGGTATTGCCTAGGTTTTCTTCTAGGGTTTTTATACTTTGAGGTCTTATGTTTAAGTCTTTAATCCATCTTGAGTTAGTTTTTCTATAAAGTGTAAGGAAGGGGTGCAGTTTCAGTTTTCTGCATATGGCTAGCCAGTTTTTCCAGCACCATTTATTAAATAGGGAATCCTTTCCCCATTGCTTGTTTTTGTCAGGTTTGTTAAAGAACAGATGGTTGTAGATGTGTGGTATTATTTCTGAGGCCTCTGTTCTGTTCCATTGGTCTATATATCTGTTTTGGTACCACTACCATGTTGTTTTGGTTACTGTAGCCTTGTAGTATAGTTTGAAGTCAGGTAGCGTGATGCCTCCAGCTTTGTTCTTTTGGCTTAGGATTGTCTTGACAATGCGGGATCTTTTCTGGTTCCATATGAACTTTAAAGTAGTTTTTTCCAATTCTGTGAAGAAAGTCATTGGTAGCTTGATGGGAATAGCATTGAATCTATAAATTACTTTGGGCGGTATGGCCATTTTCATGATATTGATTCTTCCTATCCATGAGCATGGAATGTTTTTCCATTTATTTTTGTCCTCTCTTATTTCCTTGAGCAGTGGTTTGTGGTTCTACTTTCAGAGGTCCTTCACATCCCTTGTAAATGGTATTCTTAGGTATTTTATTTTCTTTGTAGCAATTGTGAATGGTAGTTCACTCATGATTTGGCTCTCTGTCTGTTATTGGTGTATAAGAATGCTTGTGATTTTTGTACATTGATTTTGTATCCTGAGACTTTGCTGAAGTTGCTTATCAGCTTAAGGAGATTTTGGGCTGAGATGATGGGGTTTTCTAAATATACAGTATCACCACTGATCCCACAGAAATACAAAGTGCCATCAGAGAATATTATAAACACCTCTACACAAATAAACTAGCAAATCTAGAAGAAATAGATAAATTCCTGGACACATACACCCTCCCAAGACTAAACCAGGAAGAAATTGAATCCCTGAATAGATCAGTAATAAGTTCCGAAATATGACAGTAATTAATACCTTACCAACCAAAAAAGTTCAGGACCAGACCAATTCACAGCCGAATTCTACCCAGAGGTACAAAGAGGATCTGGTGCCATTCCTTCTGAAACTATTCCAAACAATAGAAGAAGAGGGAATCCTCCCTAACTCATTTCATGAGGCCAGCATCATCCTAATACCAAAACCTGGCAGAGACACACACAAAAAAGAAAATTTTAGGCCAATATGCCTGATGAATATCGATGCAAAAATCCTCAATAAAATACTGGCAAACCAAATCCAGTAGCACATCAAAAAGCTTATCCACCACGATCAAGTGGGCTTCATCCCTGGGATGCAAGACTGGTTCAACATACACGAATCAATAAATGTAATCCATCACATAAACAGAACTAATGACAAAAACCACATGATTATCTCAATAGATGCAGAAAAAGCCTTCGACAAAATTCAGCACCCCTTCATGCTAAAACTCGCAATAAACTAGGTATTGATGGAACGTATCTCAAAATAATAAGAGCTATTTATGACAAACTCAAAGCCAATATCATACTGAATGGGCAGAAACTGGAAGCATTCCCTTTGAAAACTGACACAAGACAAGGATGTCCTCTCTCACCACTCCTATTCAACACAGTGTTGGAAGTTCTGGCCAGGGCAATCAGGCAAGAGAAGGAAATAAAGGGTATTCAAATAGGAAAAGAAGAAGACTTAATGTTCTTATGAGGACCTTTGAAGATTGTTTTTTAATTCTAGTTACGAGGAGAAATAATTTGCCTCAAATAAAATAATGTGCACCTCAGTGTGGCATCTTAATGTCCTTTGGCATAATCTTAAGTGTGGTTCAAGAATAAAATTGCCTAGGAAAGCTGTGGTAGATTTTAATGCATATTGTGCAAGTGATTTTCCTTCCTTACAAACCTAAAAAGCTATTTAAATGTCTTAAAGTGTAATTAGTTCTATATTATATATGGAATGGTGGTTTACCATAAAACAAAATTCGTTTCACTTTCTTTATAAGCCAATTTCATTACTGTTGATAATAGCATTTTTTTCCAATGAATATAAAGACTCAACTGATTGTTTTTGAAAATGTAATAATATATTTTTGAGACATATAAATGGTAATTTGTCATTTTCTGGCAGAATTACATGTCCATTTATTGTTTAACACAGCAGTCTCATTTGTAGAGCTCTAACCGAGGAATACACTGGGAAAAAATTTGAAAATACGTATCCACTGGCCGGGCGCGGTGGCTCTCGCTTGTAATCCCAGCACTTTGGTAGACCGAGGTGGGCGGATCGCGAGGTCAGGAGATCGAGACCACAGTGAAACCCCATCTCTACTAAAAATACAAAAAAATTAGCCGAGCGTGGTGGCGGGCGCCTGTAGTCCCAGCTACTCGGAGAGGCTGAGACAGGAGAATGGCATGAACCTGGGAGGCAGAGCTTGCAGTGAGCCGAGATCGCGCCACTGCACTTTCAGCCTGGGTGACAGAGCGAGACTCCGTCTCAAAAAAAAAAAAAAAAAAAAAAATAGTATCCACAAATATGTTATTATAGTATTCTTTATATTATCTAAAGACTAGAAACACTGCAAATGTCCATGAATGGAGCTTGGTTGAATAAATTGTGGTTTATCTACAATGGAATACTATGCAGTTGGAGGAAACATCTTTAGTAGGAGAAAGGGATGGAGGAAAGGAGGGGAACCTATAGGGGAAAAGTAACAAGACACATATCAACCAATCAAAATTTGAAATTGTCTAGTTCATGTACTATTCTATCTTCCTTTATATATGTTTTAAAAAATTCCATAATAATTGTTAAAGAAAAAACTACATCATGTCTGTTTGGACACATACTATTTCTTCTGTCCTGTTAGAATTCTAGGTTGTCAGTTGATTTGCAGAACCTTATAAAAATACAGAAGTGGCCAGGTGTGGTGGCTCATGCAGGTAATCCCACCATTTTGGGAGGCTGAGATAGGTGGATCATTTGAGGTCAGGAGTTCGAGACCAGCCTGACCAACATGGTGAAACCCGGTCTCTACTAAAAGTACAAAAATTAGCTGGGGTCTTGGCGCACACCTGTAATCCCACCTACTCAAGAGGCTGAGGCATGAGAATCATTTGAACTCAGGAGGCAGAGCTTGCAGTGAGCTGAGATTGCACCACTGCACTCCAGCCTGGGTGATGGAGTGAGACTGTCTCAAAAAAAAAAATACAGAAGTTACTTGCTCAGAGATTAAAATTTATGACTCATAGCTCAGCATTCCTCCAGGGATACGGTGTTTTGGAGTTCTGCTATTTCAATGTAAGTCTGAAGTACTTGCAAATATAGTAAAGCCAATATAATTTCTACCAAGCAAAGAGGGTCATATGTTTAAAAAGGATGTCTCCCCTTTAATTGTAAACTTTGTGGAACAGGGATAAATGTCTTTTGTTCACATAAAAAATGAAATATTACCTTGTACATATTAGGTGGTCAAAAAATATTTGTTAAATAATAACATCTATACCTTTGTTATAACATAACATTTATATAGCACTTTTTCAAAGTACTTTCAGTTACAGTCTCAGTTTTCCTCCTCGAAATTTCCCATGTGATGGAAAAACATAGGTATTATATCCATTTAATGAAGAAAAATACAATGTACAGAAAACAATGCTTGAATGTATATACATGCCAAAAAATTAGAACTGCATTAGAAACTATGTATAATAATGAACTGTTGCAGATTCTAGGGTTACTTTCATTTAACCAATGTATATGGTGGACAGAAGCTGAGACCCCACATCTTTATCAACTTCCCATTCACTCCTGAAACTAACAATTGAGTGGGAACTGTTTTCTCTAGCTGTGGAGATCGTTTGTATTTATTTTCATTCTCGAATTATTTCTCCTTCTTT
This sequence comes from Nomascus leucogenys, assembly GCF_006542625.1. Lineage (NCBI taxonomy): Eukaryota > Metazoa > Chordata > Mammalia > Primates > Hylobatidae > Nomascus > Nomascus leucogenys. The sequence goes on along the minus strand of NC_044383.1, from coordinate 107,393,379 downwards.
ATCCATCCAGAGACTCTAGATTTTCATTAACACAGTATGGCCTTAAGTTGATTGGCATTAATAGCTGTAGCAAAGAACAGGGAGAGAATCTTGGCAGCAGGGCAACAGGCAATTAAGGAATTATTGCTTCTAGTCAAAGTACTACTGACTGCTTCAGTTTGCCTAGTCAAGAAGGAGCAGGAGATACTTCTTCCTCAGTCCACTAGAGCCATATTACAGGGATTTGTTGGGGTGGGGGCAATGGAGATTTAGTAATGTACTCTGTACGCCAACCTACCCTCCATGTTGAAATTTGGGAGATACATCCTATTAATTCCAAGTAAACAGTAAAGTAGGACCAAGGCGAATTTAATATATACTGCCTGTTGACTAATATTGGGTATTCATAGATATATTCTAATTTAATATTGAGTTAAAACTTATGGGCTCTTTGGAAAGATTTTGGAACATAACAGGAGGGGAACATTATCGTTGTAAAGGAAACTCTTACAGCTGAAAACAGAATTAATAGCCTTACTTAAAGGGTAACAATTGATATGAGTAATAATGTCTGGAAAACAGAAATTCAATAATACCCTCTGTGTCTCCTCAAAACTCACCTATTTAAGTCCTAACCCCAGCACTTCAGAATGTGACTATATTTGAATAGGGCCTTTAAATAAGTAATTAAGTTAAAATGAGGTCATTAAGTTGGACGGTAATCCAATATCACAAGTGTCTTTATTAAAGCGGAAATTGGGACACAGACATGTACTAAGGGAAGTCCATATGAAGACACAGGGAAAGACAACCATCTATAAGCCTCAGAGAGGCTTCGAAGAAACCAGCCCTGCCAATAGTTTGATGTTGGATTTCTCCAGAAAAGTAAGAAAACAATTTTTTATTGTTTAAGCCCCCTTGCCTGTGGTTCTAGCAAACTAATACATGTTAGTTTGTTCAAGTCAGTTAAAAGCAGGATCAGCATGCCAAAAAGTTGAATTAAGGATATAAAAATCAACTTTTAGAACCTTTTCAAGAATATATTTTTAGAAGAACAAAATGATAGAACACAAAAGGAAAATTTGTATATCTGTATCCTCTATACCTATGACAAATTGAGATAGGCCATTAAATCTTTTCCCTTTTCCTCCCCACATCTCCAAAAAAACCCATAAAACTAAAAGAGAAGAGATATTCAATAAGGGGAATCTTTTGTCGAAGGTAAAGTAATTTGTAAATCATAAATGAAAATGCAAATATTGGAAAGTAATTGTGTTTGTTTCTTATGACTATAGTAACAAAGTACCATGAACTTAGTGGCTAAAAACAACAGAAATTTATTTTCTCACAGTTGTGGAGGCCAAAAGGCCATAATCAAAATGTTAACAAGGCTATGTTCACTCCATAGTTGCTAAGCAAAGAACTGTTACTTACTCTCTCCTGGCTTCTAGCAGCCTTTAGAATCTTAGCTTGCAGATACATATTGCTTCTTCACATGGTGTTCTCCATTTGTGTCTTTTCAATTGTCTTCCTTTTTGTCTGCCTGTCTTTGTGACTGTATTTCCCCTTCTTATAAAGACACTAGTCATATTGGATTAGGGCTCACCATAATGACCTCATTTTAACCTGATTACGTCTGTAAAGACCCTATTTTCGAATAAAGTCATATTATGAGGTTCTGGGGGTTAGGGCTTTGACATATCTTTTGAGTGGGGCTCAACTTTACCCATAACATTGATGTATCAAAATGTTTCCAGTATTTATAATCTCTGTGTCATTGCTATTGTTTTTTCTTAAACTTTCCTGTTTTCCACAGTGGGCACGCATTGCTTTTATAATCTGAACAAATGTTATTCAAAAAATAAACAGGAAAAAAATTCCTTTTGTAAAAGTCTCACTTTTTAAATATTCTCTGCATTAGCTCCCAGATTTTATGTTATGTAATTCTGTTAGGTTTAAATTGTTTTCTGATTCAGGAAGAGTCCATTTGCATTAATGTAACATTTAGCAATCTGTCATCTGCATAATTATACATCTGTGGTTGTAGGTAGTATAGAAAAAAAAACTCCCATCTCTGAATTAAAATAGTCTCTTAGCATTTGTTATCTGTAGAGAGCAGATTGGTGTTTTGGGTAAGAGGAGCACAATATGAATAAAGAAGGCATTGAGTAATAGGTATATGAGGAGTGTGACCACTATCAGTTACCCTTAAGGCCTGAATTCCAAGGCCATGAAAGTTTTTTTCACAACTGAAGCAAATAGGAGAAGCATCCATTTTAGGCATCTATAAAGACTGTCCTTGTATTTTGATTAAGCACTAAGCTTTTCGTTGGTTTTGTATGAGTTATTGGTTAATGTTTTTTAAAAGTCAAATGTGGTTTTATAAGTTTTTTAATGAACTTACTACTTTTCTTTTTTTAAAGATTTGCCTGCAATGGATAACCCAGTGTTTTTGGAATTATTTAAATTGGATAGAAATCTGCCATTATATTGCTACTTGTGTTTTCCTTGGTCCTGATTATCAAGTGTATATATGTATAGCTATATTCAAACATTTACAGCAAGACATTCTACAGCACACTCAGACTCAAGATCTGCAAGTTTTCCTAAAAGTAAGTATGTTTATATGGAGAGGAAAATGTTGAGTTAATAGCTAACTTTGGTTGCTTAATATTAGATACTTTTTCTAGGCACTCATTTAATCCTAAAAACCAATGATGAGAGGTAGATACTATTATCATCCCCATTTTAGAGATGAGTAAACTGAGGCACAGAGTTAAGTTGCCACAAACCGTATAGCTAAAGTGGAACTGGAATATGAAATAAGCTGTCTGGATCCAACACTTTGTTTGTAACCCACATGCTATGGCAAAAAAGAAATATTTTAAAAATATTCCTATGGGCTTTTTGGTCAATAAAAGTTTAATTTATTGGTTTGATACTTTTTAAATATATTTAATATATTAATGATTTCCTATGCTTTCATATTTTTATATTTTTCTAAACTTCCATTTTTATAAAAGATTTTCATGAAAGATTATTTTATCATAGCACTCATTTTAAAAAGTTATCACCAAATATGGTACTATTTTTAAAAAAGATATAGTTACTTTCTCAATTACAATAATGTGATTTTGGAAGTTGGGGACTTAGAAAGTACATGAGATATAAATACATCCCAGTGTTCATTTTTTGGTGGAAATCTAGCTATTTGTTTAAAGTTAAGAATCTTTGAACTTAAAATGTTTCTTTATCCCTACTACCTTTGCCATCCCACAGGAACACATATACACGTATACACTAAAAACAACATTCATCATTTGCTAGGCTTTCTCTAGGTCAACAAACAATTTCTATGTAAATTAATTTTATTATTTACCATTAAATACCTGCCAGGGTTATTTTCCATCTAATGATATTTTTCTTTAAATAAATGCCATTGATCATTTAAGATTGCGAAATTATCATTTTTGTTTCATCAATTCAGAATTCAAAAGGTTTTAAACTTTCAATATATATCACTAGATTAGAAACAGTCTTAATGAAAAAGTATGCTGAGAAAAATGATTGCACATGTAGAGGAAAAACGAAGATAGAAAAATAAAAGAATGCTCTGTAAGAGGCGATTTGGAATACAGGAAGTGTTAAGCAAATTGAAATTATGTTGAATACAAAATGTAGGTTCATTTTCAGTAAGGGACATTTTCATCATCTGTAGTGGTCAGTTACAGGAATTTCAGAGTCTGAAATTTTCCTGTACTCATATCTGTCTGTATCCCCCAACCTGTAATTCTCTAACATCTTATCCCACTTTAGTTTTTCTCACAGTTTTTATCACCATCTGAAATTATTTTATATGTGTTTTTGTCTGTCTTCCCTGGTAAAATGTGTAAGCTCTATAAGGACTGTGACTTGGTCTGTTTCATTTACTGATGTATTTTCAACAATATATCAAACAATACCTGGTAGATAATAGGTATTCAATACATATTTGTTGATTTTGTAAGTAAATAATGTAAATAAATAAATGGGAAAGATGAATAAACTTTGTTTTATTCACATCAAATAACAAACATTACTAAATTCATTAAGTGCTTACCACTTATTTTTCTTCCTATCAAAAGCATCATCTTTAAATTTGATTAATGTTGATTTACAGTTTCATCTCTCTTTTGACTATTTGAGGGAAAAATTATAATAGAGTTTGCAAATATTAACCTCTTTAAATGTGTCCCAAACCATTCTCCATTGTGTTTTCAGCATAATGCTATCAGTTTAAAACTAAAGGATTTTAAATGGGGAGAGGAGATTATGACCTAAGCCTCTGTTAAATTACTAAAATTTGAATAGCGTTGGTTTAAATCCAAACTAAGAACATGTAGGCAAGGAATTAATTTTAGCATGTGTCCTAGAACTAACCTTACTTTTTACCCTTGTTGTTTTCATTTACCTGAGAGATTAGGAAAAATGCTTTTTTGATTGATACCATAACTTTACTTTTTTTGTTGTTTTATTTTCAGTGGGTAGGTGTCAAAATTCACTGTTCTCTTTTAATGGGCACTCATTTTTCTTGTGAGATAAACTCTGGTATAGTTTATTTAAATATGTATTTACATATCCCTTTAACTACTCCATTTGGCCCTGAAATAGTATCTTGTCTGTGAAGTATATATGTACAGCACTTTTCACTTATTCATATAATAACCAGTAATGAAGTATTGATTAATGAACTGGTTTTATTTTGCCTACCCTAGAAACATCCCCTGTCAAAAATACTCACATGATTTAAGAATTCCTCATTCAACTGAAGCTATAGAGATTAAACCTTGGAAATTATGTTTTATACTTTCTTATTCAAAATCTCAGATTTGTACAAAGGGAAAAAAGACTTATCAATAATTCTTTATATAGGCCAGGTGCAGTGGCTCACACCTGTAATCCCCATATCTTGGGAGGTCAAGGCGAGTGGATAGCTTGAACCTAGGGGTTTGAGACCAGCCTGGGCAACGTAGCAAAACCCCATCTCTACCAAAAAAAAGTACAAAAATTAGCTAGGTGTGGTGGCATGCACCTGTAGTCCCAGCTACTGAGGAGGCTGAGGTGGGAGGATCAATTGAGCTCAGGAGGTCGAGGCTGCAGTGAGCCATGATTGTACCACTGCACTCCAGCCTGGGCTACAGAACAAGACCCTGTCTCAAAAAAAAAAAAAAAATTCCCCATGTAACTGCATACCACAGCCATAATAATATTCTTGTATAGATTATTTAATCACATTATCCCTCACTCTACATATTTAATAATGATTGCTTCCAAGAAGAATGAAGATAAAGCAAAACAAGATACTTCTACTTTTTATTGTATATATTTATGTGGGCTTTATTTTATATTTGAGGAATGAGCTCATACTTCTTTTATCATGAAACTATTTTTAAGAAGAAATTGAATAAGTATATACAAATAAATAGATCAAGCATCTGACTGTTATAAATGAGTTCAAATAATCGGGCCTAATTGAATTCATTTTCAAAATATTGAAAACCACAAATATGTTATACTTTCAGTTATTATCAGTTATATTGAGAAACAAAATATGCAATTCTTTTCTTGATTTAAATTTCATGTATTGAGATAAAATGACATGATAAAAGCATTGTTTTAGAAATAAAAATCCGTGTGCAATATTCAGTATCAAGAAAATATCAGTCCATTTGTAGTCACTTTGGTTTAGGCTCAAGATTTTAAATCAGGTAATTGAGGGTATAGACTTATTGCCTACATTTCTAATAGCTCACTAAAGAGCTCTTCGTGATTCCAAATCAATATATTAAAAAGATAAGTTAGAATTTCTTGGATCAGAAGGTGGTGTGAACACTAATAGGCAGAACAGGTTTATGGGGGAAAGAAAAACTTATTTTTCCTCTTCAGATTAGACCACTGAAAGATTAGATGAATGCCTTGGGTATAAGTTGATATCAACAAAACATTGTCTGATTGTTTCACAGTATCCTTTTAGACACAACAAGAATGTGGGCTGGATATTGGAGCAGTTAAGTGCATCATTTTCATGCTGTGGTGATTAATGTATTAGTACCGAGCTAGAAGACAGCCTCTGAAGATATGCTGAAGAAAGAGCTCAGTCCTTGGGCCCGGAATTCTGAACATTTTTATCTGTGACAGATGATCGTTCAGAAAGTCTGTAGATATTTCCAAGGGGAAAAACATCCAACAAAGTAAATATTCTGTAATCTCCCAGCAAGCTGGAAAGTCTTAAGTTCATTCTTTCTTCATTCTTTCAACTCATCTGTAGCGCGCATACACACACACAAACAGGTTTAGTGACAGTTTAATTTAATAGTAGTTCATAAGTGGATGTTCTAGTGTTTTAGTGAGCTGTGTTGTATTCTTCTCTAACATGCTATTAGGCTGTCAGAAATCTTGGCTTTAGTTTGTGAATTCAACCTGGGGACAAACTTCACTGAAATACCAGCCTAGAAAAAGGTTGCCTTTCTGTGAAAATCAGGCTGTGAAGGCTCAAAATACTTAATTAAAATGCTTCAACTAAATCTTGCATATTGTGACAAAATCAATTTATAATTATGAAAAAATCAGATTAATTTCAACCCAATCAGTAAATTGTCAAGAGGGATTTTTTGTTGGTGCTATTGCAACTGCTATTACCAGAGAACATTGACAGGGTGAGAAATGAAGATTGGACTGAGAAAATCTGATTGAATACTAAGCTTTTATAAGATAAAAGTATACATAATATTTAAAACAGTTCACCATCTGGGCAAATATTTTAAAGATATTCAGTACAGTGTCAGCTGTGTTTTGCAGATATGTTTTCTGCATTGTCCTTATATTACTTGATTCTATCTGGTTTCAAATTCTAACTTTGTCACTCACTGTGTGAGCTAGAGTACATTGCTTAGACTTTTATGCTTATTTCTTCATTACATAGGGTTGTTGAAGAATTAAATGAGATGATACTTGTAAAATACTTTTAGATCATTATCTGGAACATAGTAAGTACTTAAAAAAACTTAGCGGTTTTTAAGTTGCTACGTCCCTCTACTAGATTCTTTTTATTTATTTGTTAACAGAAGAAGATATGTAGAGAATACAAGCAAAGGAAACAGAATTTTCTGAGTGCATAGCTACACTTTGGTGTACTTTTGCTCCCATTTTTCTCCAGCTCCTGAGACTTCTTAAGATATCATATAATAGTAATACCTGTCAATGACATTACCTTCACACCTTGGTCAGAAATATCCTCTTATGCTGTTTCTGATTAGGACCTATTCCCTCATTAACCTGGCCAAGACTAAATCAAGTCTCTGGTACAATCACGTATTTCCAAGTACCCTTCAGCTGAGTTTAATTCTTCAAGAACCACATACTATGTCCTGAATCTGTAAGAACTTCACATTCTATCCAGAATTACAAACACTATATAAACTCCCTGGTCCTAAGAATGACTTAGGGTACTTATGAAAATTAATGTATTTAGATTCCTTCCCAGACCTGTTAAATCAGAATTTATTTGGCAGAAGCATGAGTTGTCAGATTGTAGTAGAAAATCTTAAGTAGCCTGAAAACCTTTAGAATACATAAAACTGTGACCTTTGGAGTTTGTTAATAAATCAGAATCCAGAATGCCAATGCCAATGCCAAGGATTCGAAAATTTAAGGGACTGCATCCAGGAGTTTCTAATTTTACTGAACACCCCAGAAAGAACATAGTGGAAGAAACATTGCTTACTGGTTGTTATATTTCTATCACTTTGATCAAGAAGAATATATATATATATGCGTGTGTGTGTGTGTGTGTGTGTGTAAGACACAACACACAAAAAGATTATCTCTAGTAAGGGTAAAGAGCAGAACTATATTCATAAATCCTCCTCTCAAGAGCTTTCTATATGAGATTTGACATTAATGCGAGTCTTTAACTTTTGTTAAGTGTATGTTAAGTTCTATACCTTTTGTGGTAATTTTTTATTCTATGTCTCATAATGTTATTAATAAAAGTCAACTCTTCCAGTTTAACCCACTCAAAGTAACTTACCTTACCCTTTTTTTCTCCATAATTTATAAAGAGCTATTATATTTTAAAAATCATCATTTTGCAAGGGCATTAATAAGTAAGTATTTGGGAAAGAATATATCAAAGAATATCTAAACTTGGTCCTGAATTCATAAAGCAGGGTATACCATGTTAGCACACTTGATCTTCTTGTGCTTTTTATCTGTTTACTACTACAAAAGGCCTTATCGTCAGTTCAGATTTTAAGCTCACATGGCTTGCAGTAGTTCTAAAAAAATTTCTGCTAAAAATTAGTATCTTCAGTATTTTTGCAAACATCAACTAATACAAATAACTTTTCAAGGTATTGGTATAGCTTTCTTTCCAAAATAGGCACATTTTTGAAGTTGCAAGAAAAGCTAGTAACATCCTAATATTTTAGATAAATGGCTCCCTTATATTCCTGGCAAGGGGTTGAGGAGCAGAGACTGGAGTCAGTAATCCTTGATAGGCCCACCCATGCCTAACATCATATGTCTGTAGTGTGATCAAGAAAATGTAGCTGAGCCATTTCAAAGACCATCATTAATAAAAATGTGTTCTCATTATTTATGACCACTATGAATATCTTGAGTGCTTATTGTATGCCACACACTGGGCAAAGAGCTTTACAGGTATTGCTCATTCACTCATGGGCTTATTCAACTATTTATTGTGGAACAACTGTGAGCCAAGTACTCCACCCACATTGACCTTAAATTCTCCTGGAAGGCAAATAAATGAACAAATCCATAATATCTTAAGTATTATAGACCTTATTCTATTTCTAATAAGGAAATCAAACATGGTGGAGGAGTCTAAGTTGCCAGTTAGATAAAGAGGCCAGGCAAGACCACCCTTGATGGAGTAAACAGACACCTGAGTGAAACAAAAGAAAAAAGTCATACAAAGAATTCCTAGGCAAAATCCTGCTTAAATAGGAATAAAGTGCAAGATCTCTGCTTAAATAGGAATAAAGTGCAAGATCTCAGAGGTCGGAATGAGCTGGCTCACTTAGAGAGTGTCAAGAAGACCATTGTGGCCAGAACAAGGTGAAGGAATGAAAAAGGTAAGAGATGAGACAGGGACCAAATCATATAAGATACTCTAATCTATGGTAAAAAGTTCAGATTTAAGAATATTTAATCCAGAGAGCAATTGTATGATATTATTGTCCACATTTAACACATGAAATACTGAGGCTTAGAGTCAACATACCCAAGTTCATATATCTAGTAACTAACATAGGAGAATTCAAACCCTTTCATTTGGTCTGAATCCAAATCCCGTGTTCCTTTTACTATATCAAGTTGTTTTTCATTGACTAGTCTGACATTTTAATAAATGTCCTAGATTCAGTGGTCCCAAATCAAATGCTCTCAATAGTTAAAAGAAAACAGATGAATGCATATTTGAAATTTGAAACTGGAGTTCTATACACAAAGGAGAGAGGGAAACTTCATACATACCATATTATATAATATTGAATACATCCAACATTGTGGTTTAGAATGGGAATTTTTAATACTTTTGGATGATTCAACATTTGAAACTCAGAATTAATGAAGGCAACAAATTATTAAAAACGTACCAGTTGAATAGCATTAGATACAACAAACGAAATGCAATAAGCTCAAAATGAACTTCTTAACTAAAACGTAAATCACTCTAGTAGTAGTAATCTATTAAAAAAATTTCTTGAGCAAATACTATACTGTTAATATAAAGCAGAATAGTGTTGTTGTTACCTTATGTAATTAATGTGTCCACTACTTAAATAATTGAGGCATTCATATTTTATATAGAGTTTGATATACTTTGGTCTATAAATGAAATGATAAGCACTAGTCTGAGGAATTAGTCTGTTACAACTTGAACGATAAGCTGGCAGTCTAAATGGTCATAATCACAAGTAAAAGTTATCCACTAAAAAGGCCATTAGAGAACATTTAGGATAAGATGAAAAAATGTTCTACTTTGAAGACAAAATGTAAAATGTAGATATTTTGGAATTTTATTCAGAGCTAAAATTGCCTACAAATTTTCGATAATGAACTATATCATTTGAAAACACTCCTTTTTAAATGTGTATTAAAATTTTTCTCTTATGAAATAAGACGTTAATAGCCTTATGTGTCATTTTTATGGGTATCTCTTTGGTGTAGTTATCAGGGCATTTACAATTAATGTTTAAAATGGAAACCATGATTTCAAAAAATACATTCTGAGGAAAAAATATATTTAAATTGAGTTATAACTATGGCGGTCCCTAGGTGGTTTTATTAAAGTGAAACAATAATAAAAAGATGTTAAATAGATATTGCTTATTTTTTGCCCAGAAATGAATTATTAGAGCTTTGTTCAAGTGCTGTCATCTCCTATTATAATTCATATTTAATGAGCAATAAGTATTCCTTTGAAAATAATATGTCCTGAAACAGTTCTTCTGCTATTGGAACTTTAGTCTCTGGTTAGAATAACACATTACTATAATTCCTCCCCATCTTAGGTATAGTGTTAGTGAAGAGGTAGTTAAAGCCACATCACACATAATTTGAATGAAATGAATGGATAAATTCATAATTGTTCCACAACTATAACAATAGCTGTTTAAAATGAGTTCTTGAACACTAGGATTGTTCTTACTCTGATCCTATTTTTTCCCCAAAGAAAAAAGTGAAATATTTTTGATGGGACAGGAATTTACAAAAAGCCAGCATTTCTGCTATTCATAGGATAAAAATATTCCCTTTGACTCAGTTACTTATACATAAAATCAGAGACATGATATACGCCTCAATTGTCAACATTTTAGGGCAGGGTTCTTCTCACTCATCTTCGTGTCTTCAGTGCTAATCAAGAACCTTACGTATCATAAGAGAATGAATGAGTGAATAAGTGAAAGAAGGATTTAAATAATTTCACAATTATCTTGAGATTAGACCTCCAATACTTAGGTTGGAAGGTATTTGTTCTAGCCTTAATGGTATTAAGTATATAACAACACCATTTCATTTCTTCAGCTGTAATATCAGCCTTGTAGATCAGTCCTCAATTTTTTAGAATGTCCTGACTAACCTTTCCCTCAAACTATGTAGAGTTTTGGTAATGATGGCAAAATAAGAATAAAGTTACCCCAAGTTATATGCAAGCTGTGAATGGTTACTAACCATAAGTGACAAGTGATATCTGAAGCCTTTAAAAACATCTGTTCTCATCGAGATTGTGTAATGTTTTCCTAGCTATTTCTATATTGAGGTTTCTTCTCTACAAACTGCCTCTACACAGTATCTGGTATATGATATGCATTGTCTTTTATTCTTTTGGGTTGCTTTTTTTTTTCTTCTTATAGTAATTCTTGCCTTTAAACTGTAAACTCCTGAAAGGCATGAATTTTCCAAACTTTTTGTAACCTCTGAAACTCCTAACATTATAAATATTAATTACACTGAATCAAAGATGACTTTTCTTCTGCATATTTTGTTTTGCCTTGAGTGTAGGTACTGCGTAGATAGTATTTGGAGGTACTAAAAGGAATGGTCATAAAATTCTCTAAAAGACTCTAAACTGTTAAACGGGTGTTCTCACTGTTTATTCTTGAGTGTCTCGTTTGGAACACTAACCATTAAATTCCAAATTAGTATAGATGTGCACAGTACCAACATTAGTAATTGCAGATTCTTGGAGGTTTTATGGACAGTAGCTTATACAGCAGATATTTCTTGCACTATTATAGTATCCTTTGGTAGATAAGCTTTAGGGTCTTTACGAATTACAAACTTGAACAATCATTGTATAACATGATACTATATTTAAAATTAGGAAGGTTTCCTTATCTGTTTTTGTTTTTTCTTGGTAGCTGTAAATCATTTTTGGTTTTGAAAATAGAAAACCTTATTTAAGGGGAACATATAGTTTCTTCCTGTCATATATATGCACAGCTCACTAAATAAAAAGCAATGACACATTTACTGGCAACATAAACAGCCCACCCCCATCTATAGCTGAAAGTAAATGGTATATCAATTATTTAAAATTCATTAACTTGGAATTGTGTGTCTTACCCAAGTAAATAATTTTCCCTTTATAATTTTTGGCAGGAAGAAGCACTGCATGGTTTTCGAGTGAGTGATTATTTTGAATACATGGAAATTTTGGAACAAAACTACCGAACAGTGCTGCTGAGAGACATGCGGAACATTAGACTGCAGAGCACATAGATCATGAGACACACAGTTTAAATTCAGGTTTTATTTATTTTTAAAGGCAGCAGGGGGGCTTGATGGTTTTCTGTGTCTGTAACAACATTTAACTTGCGAATATACATATTATAAATCCTGAGAAGTATAACGATATATTTAAGTAGGTATGAGCTCAATTTGTGAATTCATTTTTGTAAATTTGTTGTTTTGTAAGGTTATTATAGAATCAGATCTAGCTTACTTATAGTTCTTATTCATATTTAAGAGTTAGTCCTGGCCGGGCGTGGCGGCTCATGCCTGTAATCCCAGCACTTTGGGAGTCTGAGGTGGGCAGATCACGAGGTCAAGAGATCGAGACTATCCTGGCCAACATGGTGAAACCTTGTCTTTGCTAACAATACTGAAATTAGCTGGGTGCACTGGTGCGCCTGTAGTCCCTGCTACTTGGGAGGCTGAGGCAGGAGAATCGCTTGAACCCGGGAGGCGGAGGTTGCAGTGAGCTGAGATCGTGCCACTGTACTCCAGCCTAGCCACAGAGTGAGACTCTGTCTCAAAACAAAACAAAAAAAAGGTTAGTCCCAACTTACATCTCCTTTATTAAGATGATTAAAATATTTTTTCCAGTGAGTTTGGAAAGGAGAAGTAATAGTGTAAATAATATTTTGACTAGCTGCAGAAAGCCCATAAGACAAGGAAAAGACAATATTTCTTCCATTCTTTATGTCTGTACATATAAAGGAAAATGGATAAAACCACAACTGCTTCTTTTACATGTGGAATAACAATGATATTATTTACCATGGCAAGTGGTAGAAAAACTGTTGTCCTTGGACATAATTGTTTTTTAGGAGTTGCTTTTGATACCTATATCAATTTATAATTCTTTGTTTGAAATGAAGTCTTTACATGGTTCATTGAAGAGACAGATTGGTTATTTCATACTGATAAGCATTCTGCTCTTATTTGTTATGCATTTTCCTTAGTGATATATTTTACTTGTACTGAACTTGAAAATATAAAGGGGAATACATTTCTAAATTATTTTAAATGGCTAACACTATGATTTGTTTTATTTAAATAGATGTCTCTGCACCAGTAAGATTAATACAATATGTGAATGTCTATTTTTTATATCTTAACTCACAATGAATATATGAAAGATAATACATGAATATATTACATTATTCATTTTTAGTCATGAGTTTATTTCAATAAGTTTTTCTAATTGTAGATACTGGTTTTTATTCTTTCCTTGTATCTAAATATAAATCAACCATTAAAATCAGTCTAACTCTAACCCTGCTTTTTTTTTCCTTTTCAACTAAAAGTGGATCATTCACAAACAGTTTTTCATTTAGCATGATCAAATAACTGGTACTATACAGTTTTCAATTTAGTAATATTTAGGCTATTGCAATATCAGCCTTCCAAAATCAAGTTTTATGCTGTAAATGCCAACAATAGCTTCTCAGTAATAGTGTTCCTAAAGGGCATTGTAAAGTTGAGAAAAGTAATTTGAGCGAGTTAATTTGACATATCGTGCACTTTCACTTCAGCCAATGTGAATTAAAAGAGAGTCATAGATGGCTCAAAATACTAAGCTTTGTCTACTTTCAAACTTAATTTTGAAAAGCTGTTCCATGGAAGCTGTAATACATGTTTATGGTTCCATTTCTTCCCATTCCCCTTCCTGAGTTATTGTTATGGGTCCTAAGAATCGTGCAGCTTTATTTCTTTTTATAATTGCGTACACGGTAGTTGGAAATACAAATGGAGAAGAATGAACTGTAATTTAATTTTATAATGTCCATTGGTGATTTTCATTGGAAACTGAGGTAAGATCTAGATTCTAACAATTACATTTTTGAAAAAAAATAACTTCAGCTAGAGCTAGAAGGCTCTAGTGACATATAAGTGTCTTCTGAACAATGACCTAGCAATTTGTTTGGTGAAAAAAAGTTTAAAATATAGTAGGTAGTGTAGCTATCATTATGAGTTATTTCTATACTTACTTTTAGAGTACCCTTTAGAACAATCATACCCTGTCATGCCCCTTGGTTTTATTTTTAATTATTTAAAATGTAAGTCCTTAGATTTTATTTCTAATTTGTGGAGGGGTAACTCATACATTTGATAGGATTCAATTACAATAAAATATGTTATGGTATAATGTAAAAAGGTTTATGAAAAATTCATATATAAAATATTTGAATATCTGCTTTCAAAATTTCATATTTGTAGTTCTATCTCCTCATAATACTCTCCTAAAGTATCATTGGAGGTAAAATAAGCCTCAGAAACTTATCTGAACTTTCACACAAGATTCCACATGAATTTGTGATTGGTAAATAATGATGTGCTCTCATTGGAATTTACAATTTTCAGATGTTAAATTTTGTTGTTTATTCATTAAGCAGATATGTTTTAAGGGTTACACATATAATGAAATTTTTTAAATATTCAAGATAGCACAGTAAATGATATACAGCATCTCAAAGAGTTCACAGTCAGCATGGGGAGGTGAATAATTTTAAAACCATGGAAAAATAGTGATACAGATGACAAATGTGAATTGACCTCCGGATGTGATGACCTTGACCTTGATAAGAGTAGTTTTGATTAAGTAAGTGAGGGCAAAAGTTTTGATTGGATACGGTTTAAATGACGCTGAGAGGAAAGATTTTAGAAACTGCTCTTTCTAGGAATATTGCTGTAATGGGTGGAATAGGAATGGCAGCTAATGCAGACTGGGACCAAAAGATGCTTTTTGTTAAGTTTTTGTGAGTGTGTTTTGTTTTTGAAATGCGAAATGGAAACATATTTATATTTGGATGGAAATGATGCAGTAGAGAAGGAAAAATTGATGGTAGAGAGGAAGAGCTGGAGTAAATGTCATGAATAGATGTAAGGGGAATAGGATATAGTGAATAAGTAGTGGAATTAGCCTTTCCTAGAGCATGGACACTGCATTTAAAGTAACAGAAGGTGAAACAGAATAAATGGGCACAGACATAGAGTAGGCATTTGTGGATTTGTTTTCTCAGTGATGTAGGAAACAAGGTCATCTACTAAAAATTAGAATAGTAAAAGCTTTGGTAGTTTTCAGGAGATAAGAGTATGTGAAATAATTGTCAAAGAGTGAATGGAATAGGAAAACAAGTGTTATTGTGATTTACTGGTCATGAGATGAGTTAGCAAAGTTTTATGTTTTTCTCCAGCTACCTTACACTGTGCATGTGTTGGCAAGGAGTAAGTGGTGAGTTGGGTTTAACCAGGGTTTTGCTTTAGCCAAGAGAATACAGTAAGCAAGGAAGGGCACAAGGGAGTTGATGTTATTTGCAAGTTAATTTTTATAATATTGTGACTGTGGTGTTTAAGCTGGATCAAAAGGGAAGTGGAGACAAGAGGGTGGATATGTATGGTACAGTGAAAAGCTGATAGGATCAATTGATTGTAGGTTCTTATGTATTGAAAGATTATTTGATTTCAAATCCTCCAGAGAGGAAGGTGAAATGATTAGACCTAACAATTGTTAAGTAAAATGCTTAAAATTGAGATTTTAGAAGGGGTTGACCATGAGAATGAACAACTAGAGGAAAGAAGAGAGATGAGATTATGTGAATAAAGGAAGTCAAGGAGCTGAGGTTTTAGTTTTGGAGGAATTGTCTTTTTGGATACTGGAGTTACCAAAATTGTGACAAGGAATTATTTTGAATAGCTTGAAAATAAGCCAAAAGCTAAAATCTTCAAGGATTGGTCTAGAAAGAAAAAAATGACAAGAGGACATCTGAGATGCAAAAATAAATGGAAACCAAAGACAATGGTACATAATCATTCTTTTAATGTAGTATGTAATTTGTTAATAAAACATACCTAATTTCTTTAAAGCCTTTGATTAGTCTGGCATTTCTTACACATAAAGTACAAGCCACAAAAGAAAAATTGTTACATTTTATGTACTTCTTTAAAATAAAAAAGCCCTCAAAATATACTCTCAAATAAATGAAAAAAGCTGTAAGAGAATAGATTTGCAGAACATAGCTAGTAGAGAACCTTGTATTAAGAATATATGAAATTTCTAACCACTCAACAGCAAGAGAATGAACAAACAACAAAATAGAAAATTTCTGAACAGACACTTCACCAAAGAAAATATACACAAAATGACAAGTACACAAAAAGAAACTTATCACCATTAGTTTTAGAGAAATGCAAATTAAATCCACAAGGAGATAACCACTACACACTCACTGAAATGTCTAAAACTAAAATACATAAAACAAAACAAAAACCTAATTTCAATGGCTGGCAAGAGGTGGAGCAATTGGAACACATGGTCTCTTATAGAAACAGGAAGTACAATAGCCATTTTGGAAGCTGAGTTTTTCGTTTTTGTTTTTTGTTTTTGTTTTTATTGTTGTTGTTGTTTCTTGAGTTAAATGCTTAACTCAGTATATGACTCACAGAGGACTCAGTAATAACCCCTCTAGGTATTTACCCAGAAGAAAATATAGTTCCATATGCAGATTTAAATGTGATTAATTACAGGTTTATTCATAATAGCTCTAACCGGAAACCAACCTAAGTTTCTTTCGACTGAGGAATGGATACACAAATTGTGGTTCAGCCATAAAATGGACAACAATTTAGCTATAAATATAGCCAGCTAACTACCAATGCACACAAAATCATGGATAAATCTGAAAAGCATTATGGTGAGTGAAATAAGCCAGACACAAAAGAGTACATGCTATATGATGTCATGTATATGAAATTCTAGAAAAGGCAAATCTGAAAATTCTAGAAAAGGTAGAAAGAATATTTGTGGTTTCCAGGTGCCAGCAGGTGAGGAAAGAAGATTGACTTCATAGAAGAAAGGACTTGTAAATCATAATTGTAGTGATAGCTACATGACTGGATACATTTTTAAAAACATTTTGTTTATATGCTGGATTACATTTATTGATTCGCGTATGTTGAAACAGCCTTGCATCCCAGGGATGAAGCCCACTTGATCATGGTGGATAAGCTTTTTGATGTGCTGCTGGATTTGGTTTGCCAGTATTTTATTGAGGATTTTTGCATCAATGTTCATCAAGGATATTGGTCTAAAATTCTCTTTTTTGGTTGTGTCTCTGCCAGGCTTTGGTATTAGGATGATGCTGGCCTCATAAAATGAGTTAGGGAGGATTCCCTCTTTTTCTATTGATTGGAATAGTTTCAGAAGGAATGGTACCAGCTCCTCCTTGTACCTCTGGTAGCATTTGGCTGTGAATCCATCAGGTCCTGGACTCTTTTTGGTTGGTAAGCTATTGATTATTGCCACAATTTCAGAGCCTGTTATTGTTCTATTCAGAGATTCAACTTCTTCCTGGTTTAGTCATGGGAGGGTGTATTTGTCAAGGAATTCATCCATTTCTTCTAGATTTTCTAGTTTATTTGCGTAGAGGTGTTTGTAGTATTCTCTGATGGTAGTTTGTATTTCTGTGGGATCGGTGGTGATATCCCCTTTATCATTTTTTATTGCATCTATTTGATTCTTCTCTCTTTTCTTCTTTATTAGTCTTGCTAGCAGTCTATCAATTTTGTTGATCTTTTCAAAAAACCAGCTCCTGGATTCATTAATTTTTTGAAGGGCTTTTTGTGTCTCTATTTCCTTCAGTTCTGCTCTGATTTTAGGTATTTCTTGCCTTCTGCTAGCTTTTGAATGTGTTTGCTCTTGCTTTTCTAGTTCTTTTAATTGTGATGTTAGGGTGTCAATTTTGGATCTCCCCTGCTTTCTTTTGTGGGCATTTAGTGCTATAAATTTCCCTCTACACACTGCTTTGAATGTATCCCAGAGATTCTGTTATGTTGTGTCTTTGCTCTCATTAGTTTCAAAGATCATCTTTATTTCCGCCTTCATTTCGTTATGTACCCAGTAGTCATTCAGGAGCAGGTTGTTCTGTTTCCATGTAGTTGAGCAGTTTTGAGTGAGTTTCTTAATCCTGAGTTCTAGTTTGATTGCACTGTGGTCTGAGAGACAGTTTGTTATAATTTCTGTTCCTTTACATTTGTTGAGGAGTGCTTTACTTCCAATTATGTGGTCAATTTTCGAATAGGTATGGTCTCAGCCCAAAATCTCCTTAAGCTGATAAGCAACTTAAGCAAAGTCTCAGGATACAAAATCAATGCACAAAAATCACAAGCATTCTTATACACCAATAACAGACAAACAGAGAGCCAAATCATGAGTGAACTCCCATTCACAATTGCTTCAAAGAGGATAAAATACCTAGGAATCCAACTTACAAGGGATGTGAAGGACCTCTTCAAGGAGAACTACAAACCACTGCTCAATGAAATAAAAGAGGATACAAACAAATGGAAGAACATTCCATGCTCATGGGTTAGAAGAATCAATATCGTGAAATGGCCATACTGCCCAAGGTAATTTATAGATTCAATGCCATCCCCATGAAGCTACCAATGACTTTCTTCACAGAATTGGAAAATCTACTTTAAAGTTCATATGGAACCAAAAAAGAGCCTGCATCGCCAAGTCAATCCTAAGCCAAAAGAACAAAGCTGGAGGCATCACGCTACCTGACTTCAAACTATACCACAAGGCTACAGTGACCAAAACAGCATGGTACTGGTACCAAAACAGAGATATAGATCAATGGAACAGAACAGAGCCCTCAGAAATACCGCCACGTATCTACAACTATCTGATCTTTGACAAACCTGACAAAAACAAGCAATGGGGAAAGATTCCCTATTTAATAGATGGTGCAGGGAAAACTGGCTAGCCATATGTAGAAAGCTGAAACTGGATCCCTTCCTTACTCCTTATACAAAAATTAATTCAAGATGGATTAAAGACTTACATGTTAGACCTAAAACCATAAAAACCCTAGAAGAAAACCTAGGCAATACCATTCAGGACATAGGCATGGGCAAGGACTTCATGTCTAAAACACCAAAAGCAATAGCAACAAAAGCCAAAATTGACAAATGGGATCTAATTAAACTAAAGAGCTTTTGCACAGCAAAATAAACTACCATCAGAGTGAACAGGCAACCTACAAAATGAGAGAAAATTTTCACAACCTACTCATCTGACAAAGGGCTAATATCCACAATCTACAATGAACTCAGACAAATTTACAAGAAAAAAACAACCCCATCAAAAAGTGGGCAAAGGATATGAACAGACACTTCTCAAAAGAAGACATTTAAGCAGCCAAAAAACACTTGAAAAAATGCTCATCATCACTGGCCATCAAAGAAATGCAAATCAAAACCACAGTGAGATATCATCTCACACCAGTTAGAATGGCGATCATTATAAAGTCAGGAAACAACAGGTGCTGGAGAGGATGTGGGGAAATAGGAACACTTTTACACTCTTGGTGGGAATATAAACTAGTTCAACCATTGTGGAAGTCAGTGTGGCGATTCCTCAGGGATCTAGAACTAGAAATACCATTTGACCCAGCCATCCCATTACTGGGTATATACCCAAAGGACTATAAATCATGCTGCTATAAAGACACATGCACACATATGTTTATTGCGGCACTATTCACAGTAGAAAAGACTTGGAACCAACCCAAATGTCCAACAACGATAGACTGGATTAAGAAAATGTGGCACATATAAACCATGAAATACTATGCAGCCATAAAAAATGATGAGTTCATGTCCTTTGTAGGGACATGGATGAAACTGGAAATCATCATTCTCGGTAAACTATCGCAAGGACAAAAATCCAAACACCGCATGTTCTCACTCATAGGTGGGAATTGAACAATGAGAACACATGGACACAGGAAGGGGAACATCACACTCCGGGGACTGTTTTGCAGTGAGAGGAGGGGAGAGGGATAGCATTAGGAGATATACCTAATGCTAAATGACGAGTTAATGGGTGCAGTACACCAACATGGCACATGTATACATATGTAACAAACCTGCACATTGTGCACATGTTACCCTAAAACTTAAAGTATAATAATAATAATAATAAAAGAAGATCATGGAAGATAATTAAAAAATAAATAAATAAAATAAAAACATTTTGACATGTATGCTTAAAATGGGTGAATTTTACTATCTGTAAATTCCACCTCAATAAAGCTTTATCAAAAAGGGATAAATAGGGACTTACTTGGGGGTGGAGCCAAGATGGCCGAATAGGAACAGCTCTGGTCTACGGCTCCCAGCGTGAGCTACACAGAGGACGGGTGATTTCTGCATTTCCATCTGAGGTACTGGGTTCATTTCACTAGGGAGTGCCAAACAGTGGGTGCAGGACAGTCGGTGCAGCGCACCGTGCGCGGGCTGAAGCAGGGTGAGGCATTGCCGCACTCAGGAAGCACAAGGGGTCAGAGAGTTCCCTTTCCTAGTCAAAGAAAGGGGTGACAGACGGCACCTGGAAAATCGGGTCACTCTCACCCTAATACTGCGCTTTTCCAACGGGCTTGGAAAACGGCACACCAGGAGATTGTGTCCCGCACCTGGCTAGGAGGGTCCTACACCCACGGAGTCTCACTGGTTGCTAGCATAGCAGTCTCAGATCAAACTGCAAGGCAGCAGCAAGGCTGGGGGAGGGGCACCCGCCATTGCCCAGGCTTGCTTAGGTAAACAAAGCAGCCAGGAAGCTTGAACTGGGTGGAGCACACCACAGCTCAAGGAGGCCTGCCTGCCTCTGTAGGCTCCACCTCTGGGGGCAGGGCACAGACAAACAAAAAGTCAGCAGTAACCTCTGTAGACTTAAATGTCCCTGTCTGACAGCTTTGAAGAGAGTAGTGGTTCTCCCAGCATGCAGCTGGAGATCTGAGAATGAGCAGACTGCTTCCTAAAGTGGGTCTCTGACCACTGAGCAGCCTAACTGGGAGGCAACCCCCAGTAGGGACAGACTGACACCTCACTCGGCCGGGTACTCCTCTGAGACAAAATTTCCAGAGGAACGATCAGACAGCTGAATTTGTGGGCCACAAAAATCCGCTGTTCTGCAGCCACCGCTGCTGACACCCAGCCAAACAGGGTCTGGAGTGGACCTCTAGCAAATTCCAACAGACCTGCAGCTGTGAGTCCTGTCTGTTAGAAGGAAAACTAACAAACAGAAAGGCCACCCACACCAAAAACCCATCTGTACATCACCATCATCAGACCAAAAGTAGAAAAAACTACTAAGATGGGGAGAAAACAGAGCAGAAAAACTGGAAACTCTAAAGAGCAGAGCGCCTCTCCTCCGACAAAGGAACACAGTTCCTCACCAGCAACAGAACAAAGCTGGATGGAGAATGACTTTGACGAGTTGAGAGAAGAAGGCTTCAGACGATCAAACTACTCCGGGCTACAGGAGGAAATTCAAACCAATGGCAAAGAAGTTGAAAACTTTGAAAAAAAATGAGACGAATGTTTAACTAAAATAACCAATGCAGAGAAGTGCTTCAAGGAGCTGATGGAGCTGAAAGCCAAGTTTCGAGAACTACGTGAAGAATGCAGAAGCCTCAGTAGCCGATGCCATCAACTAGAAGAAAGGGTATCAGTGCTAGAAGATGAAATGAATGAAATGAAGTGAGAAGGGAAGTTTAGAGAAAAAAGAACAAAAAGAAACAAACAAAGCCTCCAAGAAATATGGGACTATGTGGAAAGACCAAACCTACGTCTGATTGGTGTACCTGAAAGTGACGGGGAGAACAGAAACAAGTTGGAAAACACTCTGCAAGATATTATCCAGGAGAACTTCCCCAATCTAGCAAGGCAGGCCAACATTCCAATTCAGGAAATACAGAGAATGCCACAAAGATACTCCTCGAGAAGAGCAACTCCAAGACACATAATTGTCAGATTCACCAAAGTTGAAATGAAGGAAAAGATGTTAAGGGCAGCCAGAGAGAAATGTTGGGTTACCCACAAAGGGAAGCCCATCAGACTAACAGCTGGTCTCTCGGCAGAAACTCTACAAGCCAGAAGAGAGTGGGGGCCAATATTCAACATTCTTAAAGAAAAGAATTTTCAACCCAGAATTTCATATCCAGCCAAAATAAGCTTCATAAGTGAAGGAGAAATAAAATACTGTACAGACAAACAAATGCTCAGTGATTTTGTCACCACCAGGCCTGCCCTAAAAGAGCTCCTGAAGGAAGCACTAAACATGGAAAGGAACAACCAGTACCAGCCACTGCAAAAACATGCCAAATTGTAAAGACCGTCGAGGCTAGGAAGAAACTGCATCAACTACCGTGGAAAATAACCAACTAACATCATAATGACAGGATCAAATTCACACATAACAATATTAACTTTAAATGTAAGTGGGCTAAATGCTCCAATTAAAAGACACAGACTGGCAAATTGGATAAGGAGTCAAGACCCATCACTGTGCTGTATTCAGGAAACCCATCTCGCGTGCAGAGACACACATAGACTCAAAATAAAGGGATGGAGGAAGATCTACCAAGCAAATAGAAAACAGAAAAAGGCAGGGGTTGCAATCCTAGTCTCTGATAAAATAGACTTTAAACCATCAAAGATCAAAAGAGACAAAGAAGGCCATTACATAATGGTAAAAGGATCAATTCAACAAGAAGAGCTAACTATCCTAACTATATGTGCACCCAATACAGGAGCACCCAGATTCATAAAGCAAGTCCTGAGTGACCTACAAAGAGACTTAGATTCCCACACAATAATAATGGGAGATTTTAACACCCCACTGTCAACATTAGACAGATGAACAAGACAGAAAGTTAACAAGGATACCCAGGAATTGAACTCATCTCTGCCCCAAACAGACCTAATAGACATCTACAG
The DNA here is from genome assembly GCF_006542625.1 of Nomascus leucogenys. Taxonomy (NCBI): domain Eukaryota; kingdom Metazoa; phylum Chordata; class Mammalia; order Primates; family Hylobatidae; genus Nomascus; species Nomascus leucogenys. The sequence goes on along the minus strand of NC_044383.1, from coordinate 107,370,327 downwards.
AACTCTCCATCCCAAATCAACAGAATATACATTTTTTTCAGCACCACACCACAGCAATTCCAAAATTGACCACATAATTGGAAGTAAAGCTCTCCTCAGCAAATGTAAAAGAAAAGAAATTATAACAAACTGTCTCTCAGACCACAGTGCAATCAAACTAGAACTCAGGATTAAGAAACTCACTCAAAACCGCTCAACTACATGGAAACTGAACAACCTACTCCTGAATGACTACTGGGTACATAACGAAATGAAGGCACTATTCACAATAGCAAAGACTTATAACCAACCCAAATGTCCAACAACGATAGACTGGATTAAGAAAATGTGGCACATATACACCATGGAATACTATGCAGCCATAAAAAATGATGAGTTCATGTCCTTTGTAGGGACATGGATGAAGCTGGAAACCATCATTCTCAGTAAACTATCGCAAGGACAAAAAACCGAACACCACATGTTCTCACTCATAGGTGGGAACTGAACAATGAGATCACATGGACACAGGAAGGGGAACATCACACTCCGGGGACTGTTTTGCGGTTGGGGGAGCTGAGAGGGACAGCATTAGGAGATATAGCTAATGCTAAATGATGAGTTAATGGGTGCAGCACACCAACATGGCACATGGATACATATGTAACAAACATGCACATTGTGCACATGTACCCTAAAACTTAAAGTATAATAATAATAATAAATAAATAAATAATAAAAAAGGATAAATACTCCAAATAAAAACTGACAGTTTATCCTAATGAGTTTACCATAGCAATATGTTAGCTGTAGGTTTCCCAGGGATGCCATAACCAGGTGGACGGAGATCCCTTCTATTCCTACTTTGTGTGAGTTTCTTTTTTAAATCAAGAATACATTTTTTACTCCGAAGTGATTTATCAAATACTTTATATAAAAATGATCATTTTTTTTCTTTTTTTCTGTCAATATCAGTATGACAGTATATTGACATACTGATTTTTGAATGCTCAACCAACCTTGCTTTCCTAAGATTAAGTCTACCTGGTCATGATATTATTTTTACGTATTGTCAGATTTGATTTGTTAAAATTTTGCTAAGAATTTTTATATCTATGTTCATGAAGGATTTTTTTAAAAGTTTAAAAAATCTTTTAAACAACTGTACAAGTGCAGGTTTGTTACATAGGTAAACTTGTGTCATGGGAGCTTGTACAGATTATTTCATCATCCAGGTATTAAGCCTGGTACCCATTAGTTATTTTTGCTAATCCCCTCCGTCCTTCTACACTCCCACACTCCAAAATGCTCCAGTGTGTGTTATTCCTCTCTGTGTCCTTGTGTTCTCATCATGAAAGATATTTATCTGTAGTTTTCTTTTTTTGGTTTTGGTAGCAGGGTAATGCTGGCTTTATAAAATGAGTTTTGAAGTGCTCTTTCATCTATTTTGTGGAAGAGTTTGTGTATAAACTGGTATGTTTTTCTAAATGTGTGCTGGAATTCCCCAGTGAAATCTTTGTGATAAGCAAAACTAAAAATTCAGTTTATTTCATAGCTATCTATCTATTCAAATGATTTCCTCTTAAGAGAGTTTTGGTGGTTTCATTTAAGGGATTTATCCATTTCTTCTAAATTGTCAAATTATTGACATCAAGTTATTCATGATGGTTCCTTATCCTTTTTAATATCTATAATTTGTGTTGCTGTCACTGCTCACATTCTTGATATTTGTAATTTGTATGTTCTTTTTTTCTTCATCAGTTTAGCTAGAAGTTTATGAATTTTATTTAATTTTTTTTTTTTTTTTTTTTTTTGAGATGGAGTCTTGCTCTGTTACCCAGGCTGGAGGGCAGTGGCATGATCTTGGCTCACTGCAAGCTTGGCCTCCCAGATTCACACCATTCTCCTGCCTCATCCTCCTGAGTAGCTGGGACTACAGGCTCCTGCCACCACACCTGGCTAATTTTTTTTTGTATTTTTAGTACAGACGGGGTTTCACCATGTTAGCCAGGATGATCTCGATCTCCTGACCTCGTGATCCACCTCCCAAAGTGCTGGGATTACATATTAATGTTTTCAAAGAACCAACTTTAAGTTGCATCAATTTTATCTTATATTTTGATCTCTGTTTTATTGATTTTCGTTCTGATCTTTATTATTTCCTTTATTCTACTTTCAGTTTCATTTACTCTTTTTCTAGTTTCTTAAGGTTATTCATTTGAGAACCTTCTTTTTTCTTAGTAAAGATGTTTAGTACTAAAATTTCTCTGTAACTACTGCTTTAGTTACATCTACAAATTTTAATTGTTATTTTTTCATTTAGTTAAAAACACTTTCTAATTTACCCTTGTTATTTTCTCTGAACCATGGGTTATTTAGAATTCTGTGATTTAGTTTCCAAATAATTTGGAATTTTCCAGGTAAGCTTCTGTTATTTATTTCTAGTATGATATCATTGTGGTTGGAACATTTTTTATATTATTTTAATCCTTTCAAATTTGTTTAAAGTTGTTTTATGTTTTATGTTTCAGAATATTATCTATCTTGGTAAAGTTTCATGTTCACTTAACCTGATTGTATAGTACATTTTTTCATTACGTGTTTCATAAATCTCAATTAGATTAAATTGCTTTATATTATTGTTTAAGTTGTATCTTTCCTGATATTGCTGGCTACTTGTTTATCAATTAACATCAGAGTAATATTGAAATTAAATTTATGGATTTGTCTGTTTCTCCTTTCAGTTCTATTAGCTTTTGCTTCTTGTATTTGAAGCTCAATAATTAAGCATATAACCTTTTATGATTGTGACAGCTTCTTGATAAATTGACTGTTTTATCCTTAGGAAATGATTATGATTGCCTTTGTTCCTTGTGATATTCTTTGCTCTGAAGTCTACTTCATTTGATATTAGTATAACCACTCCAAGTTTTTGGTTTTATTGCTGGGGGTTTTTATTGTTGTTGTTTGTTTTTGTCTTTTTTGTTGTTGTTACTAGGATTTTCATGGCCTTTTTTCATTGATTTACAAAATATTCTTTTAATCTCTATGTATCCTTATATTTAAAGTGGCTTTATTGTAGGCAGTATAGAATTGGGTCTAACTACCCCATCCTTTCCCAATCTGGCATATCATGCCTTTTAATTGGAGTGTTTAGACCACTTACATTTCACATAATCATTGATGTGTTGGAGTTTACATTTACATTTTTTTTTCCATTTGCATTATGTTTTTCCTATTTTTGTTCTTTTTAGTTATCACAGTCAAGTAATATCACACCACTTCAAGTTTAGTAAAGGAACTTTACAACTATGAAATTCCAAATCGTTGCTGGTACTGGAATCCATAGGATTCTCTTTTTCCTCCTAAGTTATATAAGGTTTCTTAACCCTCAACTGGTAAATATAATATAGTCATATATAGTATTCTTATTTTTTAATTGCTTTTTATCTATTATTGTGATTTAATCCCAGCATTATTATTCAACATATGTATCATTAGTAAACATTTTTTCTTTGGGAATGTTATATATCAAAATTAAGTATAAGCAGCTTAAGGAAAGAGGCAAAATCATTTAATACATATTCCCCATAAATTCTGTTCTAGTGCTAGAAATAAAGCAGAATATCAGACTGTTTACTGAATGAAATGTCTAAGTTGTTTTGAATTATCATATAGATACAACTGTAACAGAGATTGAAATATTAGACAAGATTTTCCCCTCAGCTCCTTTAAGGAGGAAATTATCTATGTTCTTGGTACAAATATGTTTTCTGCAGATTATATTTTATTAAAAATAATCAAAGTTTACCACATTTTATTTAGCAAATGTAACTAAAATATGTATGTGTAAGATTTTCTTTCTGTGGAAATGTGTGTGTATGAGTGTGTTTATATTATTGCACATGAGTATTATTTTTACCAAAACATGCATCTGATAGAGTTGAGTGAACTATCCTGATAGCCTAATCATGATTTGGTTACCAGACTATAGCTTTTTGAAATACAGCAATGAGTGCAAATGTGCACCTGTCTTGAACTTATAAAAACTGACAGGGATTAATTTGGTGTTTGAATCTATATAGTCTTTCTTCCTAGAAACCAAGAGTCAGTCAGACTTCATATGTCCCAAATAATGTAGTTGTGAAGGCAGAAAACATGAAAGTCTGATGTGTCAAGATCTCTTCTATCAAAATGATGTTGCATATTCCTAAATTTGTTCTTGCTAAAGCTAGCCCAATCATTCCATTATTACATATGATAGTTTGCACATGGGTTGACAAACTACAGCCTGCTAGTCAAATCCAGCCCGCTGCCTGCCTGTTTCTGTAAATAAAGGTTTTATTTGAAACATAATGCCAATTTGCTTTCCATGGCTGCTTTCATGCTACAATGGCAGAGTTTTGAGAGAGACCACTTGATTTGTAAAGCCTAAAATACTTATTATCTGGCCATTTACAGGAAGTTTGCCAACATCTGCTTTAGAATCCTAATTACATATATAAATCCAAATCCACTTTAGGAAGAATCAGCTTTTTAGAGGTACAGGGGAAGAGGTGACCCAACGTCATGCAGAGGGGAAATATGCAGTAGGTAGAGAGAGAGCCTGGGGGACAAGGCTATCTGGATTTGTATCCCATCTCTGCCATCAGCAAGTTATTTCCTCTGTGCCTCTATTTACTTGTTGGTAAAATGAGCATAAGAGTATACCTGCCTCATAGGCTTATGATGAATGCCTATGTTTATGACAACTTCTTTAAGTACTCTATCAATTATAGCTATTATAATTATATGTTATTATAGCTATTATAAATTATATCTATTTTTTATTTTATGAGGAATCTTCAAACTGTTCTACATTGTGGTTGTACTAACTTACATTCCCACCATCACAAGAGTGTAAGGGTTCCCTTTTCTCCACATCCTCACCCGCCTTTTTATTGCCTGTCTTTTGGATAAAAGCCATTTTAACTGGGGTGGGATGATATCTCATTGTAGGTTTGATTTGCATTTCTTTGATGATCAGTGATGGAGCCCCTTTTCATATACCTGTTGGCCATTTGTATGCCTTCTTTTGAGAAATGTCTATTCAGATATTTTGCCCATTTTTAAATTGGATTGTCACACTTTGTCCTATTGAGTTGTTTGAGCTCCTTGCATATTCTGTTTATTAATCCCTTGTCAGATGGTTAGTTTGCAAATGTTTTCTCCCATTATGTAGATTGTCTCTTCACTTTGTTATTTATTTCCTTTGCTGTGCAGAAGGTTTTTAATTTGATGTGATCTGATTTGTCCATTTTTCCACTGGTTGCCTGTGTAGCCCACTCCAGTGTCCTAGAGAGTTCACCCAATGTTTTATTTTAGTAGTTTCATAGTTAGAGGTCTTTAAGTCTTTCATCTATTTTGACTTGGTTTTTGTATATGGTGAGAGATAGGGGTATAGTTTCATCCTTCTGCACATGGATATCTGGTTTTCTCAGCACCATTTATGGAAGAGACTGTCTTTTCCCCAATGTATGTTCTTGGCACATTTGTTGAAAATGAGTTGACTGTAGGTGTGTGGATTTGTTTATGGGTTCTCTGTCTGTTCCATTGGTATATGTGTCTGTTTTTATGCCAGTACCATGCTATTTTGGTTACTGTAGCTCTGTAGTAAAATTTGACATCAGGTAATTTGATTCCTCCAGTTTCGTTCTTATTGCTCAGGATAGCTTTGGCTATTCTTAGTCTTTTGTGGGTCCATATAAATTTTAAAATTGTTTTCTCTATTTCTGTGAAGAATATCGTTGGTATTTTGATAGACATTGCATTTAATCTGTAGATTGCCTTGGGTAATATGAACACTTTAACAATTTTGATTCTTCAAATCCATGCACATGGAATATCTTACCAATTTTTGTGTCTCCTTCAGTTTCTTTCATCAATGTTTTATAGTTTTCATTCTAGAGATTTTTTACTTCTTTCATTAAGTGTACTCTTAGGTATTTTATTTTATTTTAAACTATTGTAAATGAGATTACTCTCTTGATTTCATTTTCAGATTGTTCTCTATTGGCATATAGAAATGCTACTGATTTTTGTATGCCGATTTTTGTATGTTGCAACTTTCATTAATTTGTTTATAAGTTCTAATAGTTTTTTGATGAAGTATTTAGATTTTCACCAGAAGGTGAAGGAGGAGCAAACGCACATCTTATATGGCAGCAGGCAAGAGAGCATGTGTAGGAGAACTCCCATTTATAAAACCATCAGATCTCATGAGACTTATTCACTACTATGATAACAGCATGGGAAAAATCCCACCCCCATGATTCAATTACCTCTCACTGGGTGCCTCCCACAATATGTGGGATTATGGGAGCTACAGTTCAAAATGAGATGTGGGTGGGGACACAGCCAAACCATATCATTCTACCCCAGCCCCTCCCAAATCTCATGTACTCACATTTCAAAACACAATAATGCCTTCCAAACACAATCACACCTTCCAAACAGTCTCCCAAAGTCTTAACTCATTCCCAGAGTCTTATTAACCCAAAAGTCCAAGTCCAAAGTCGTATCCGAGACAAGGCAAGTCCCTTCCACCTATGAGCCTGTAAAATTAAAAGCAAATTAGTTACTTCCCAGATACAATGGAGATACAGGTATTAGGTAAATACACCCTTTCCAAATGGGAGAAATTGGCCAAAATGAAAGGGCTACAGGCCCCATGTAAGTCCAAAATCCAGTGGGGCAGTCAAAATTTTTTTTTTTTTTTTTGAGACGGAGTATCACTCTGTCACCCAGGTTGGAGTGCAGTGGTGTGATCTCAGCTCATTGCAAGCTCTGCCTCCTGGGTTCACACCATTCTTCTGCCTCAGCCTCCTGAGTAGCTGGGTCTGCAGGTGGCCGCCACCACACCCAACTAATTTTTTGTATTTGTAGTAGAGACGGGGTTTTACCATGTTAGCCAGGATTGTCTTGATCTCCTGACCTCATGATCCACTGCCTCGGCCTCCCAAAGTGCTGGGATTACAGGCATGAGCCACCGCACATGGCTGGGGCAGTCAAATCTTAAAGATCCAAAATGATCTTCTTTGATTCCATGTCTCATATCTAGGTCACATTGATGTAAGAGGTGGGTTTCATGGCCTTGGACAGCTCCACCCCTCTGGCTTTGCAGGGTACAGCCTCGCTTCTGGCTGCTTTAACAGGCTGGCATTGAATGTCTGTCTGTGGCTTTTCCAGGTACACAGTGCAAGCTGTCAGTGGATCCTACTATTCTGGGGTCTGGAGGGCAGTGGTCCTCTTTGCACAACTCCACTAGGCAGTGTCCCAGTGGAGACCCTGTGTGGGGGCTCCCACCCCACATTTCCCTCTGCACTGCCCCAGCAGAAGTTTTCCATAAGGGCTTTGCCCCTGCAGCACACCTCTGCCTGGACATCCAGGTGTTTTCATACAGCCTCTGAAATCTAAGCAGAGATTCTCAAACCTCAATTTTTGACTTCTGTACACTCACAGGCTCAACACCACATGGAAGCTGCCAAGGCTTGGGGCTTGCGCCCTCTGAAGCCATGGCATGAAATGTATCTTGACCCCTTTTAGCCATGGTTGGAACAGCTGAGATGCTGATTACCAAATCCCAAGGCTGCACACAACAGGGGGGAACTGGGGCCAGCCCTGGAAACCATTTTTCCCTCCTAGGCTTCCAGGCCTGTGATGGGAGGGGCTGCTGTGAAGGTCTCTGGCATGCCCTGGAGACATTTTCCTCATTTTCTTGGTGAATAACATTCTGCTCCTTGTTACTTATGCAAATTTCTGCAGCTAGCTTGAATTTCTCCCCAGAAAATGGGTTTTGCTTTTCTACTGCATCATCAGCCTGCAAATTTTTCAAACTTTTATACTCTGCTTCTTCTTGAATGCTTTGCCACTTAGAAATTTCTTCTGCCAGGTACCCTAAATCATCTCTTTCAAGTTCAAAGTTCCACAGATCTCTAGAGCAGGAGCGAAATGCTGCCAGTCTCTTTGCTAAAGCATGACAAGAATCACCTTTGCTCCAGTTCCCAAGTTCCTCACCTCCATTTGAAACCACCTCAGCCTAGACTTTTTGGCCAAAACCATTCCACAAGTCTCTAGGAAGCTCCAAACTTTCCCACATCTTCTTTTCTTCTTCTGAGCCCTCCAAGTCTCTAGGAAGTTCCAAACTTTCCTACATTTTCCTGTCTTCTTGTGAGCCTTCCATATGATTCCAACCTCTGCTGGTTACCCAGTTCCAAAGTTGCTTTCATATTTTTGGGTATCTTTTCAGCAGTGCCCCACTCCCAGTCCCAATTTACTGTATTAGTCTATTTTCATACTGCTGTGATGAAATACCAGAGACTGCATAAATTATAAAGAAAATGAGGTTTAATGGGCTCTCAGTTCCACATGGCTGGGGAGGCATCACAATAATGGCAGAAGGTGAAGGAGAAGCAAAGGCATGTCTTACATGACAGCAAGCAAGAGAGCATGTGCAGAAGAACTCCCCTTTATAAAACCATCAGATCTCATGAGACCTATTCACTATTATGAGAATAGCATGGGAAAAACCCACCCCCATGCTTCAATTACCTCCCAAAATGTCCCTCCCACCATAACTGGGGCTTGTGGGAGCTACAATTTATGATGAAATTTGGGTGGGGACACAGCCAAATCATATCAAGCATCAATTGAAATGAAAGGCTGTTTTTTTCTCTAGATTTATTGATGCAGACCAAGTCAATGTATAATGGATTAGCAATGTATTTTTGAGTGATTTTCTATTCTCCAGTGATAAGTAAAACAAATGTTTGATTTTATATGACATAAAATTTTACTAACATGTTCTTTGTAGGAAAATTGGCTTACCTACTTTTTTGCATAATATAAAGGGAAAAAATTATTACTTAAGTAGGTGACAATGTATTTACTTATCTGGTGAGTTTGAACAGGGTCAGGGGAATTAGGCTTACATAAACCCTGAATTTTCAATGCAAGCAGTATTTTAGCCTTTAAAATCAGTTAACTTATTTGGCATGTTTCCCACCCTATATTCTACTATTGGCAATAGTCCACCATGAAATGCCAAGTGCCATGGAAATAATTGGACTGTCATGTTTGCTAATAGAGTGCATTTGAGATACATTTGGGACACAGTCGTTAAAATGCTGGCTGTTTAAGTTTGATCATCTAGTGCAAGATTTAAGCATTGATGTACTATCAGAATATGTACTATCAGTTATTGTTTATTTAATAATACATTTATATTTAGCCCTGTCCTAAAATGCCAAAGTTCATCTTTTTTTATAAAAGCATCTTTAAGTCCTTTTTCTGACAACATCTAACATAATCAACTACAGTTTTAATGGAGATACTCAGATAATGAAAACACTTTTTTGTTCAAATTGTCTTCATCACTGTCTAAATTTTAATTTTAATTTTCCTCAGAGTTTTTTTTTTTTTGCTGTGGGATCTCACTGTCACCCAGGTGCTTACTAACATGATTTGTTTTTTGATGGGATCTCACTCTGTTGCCCAGGCTGGAGTATAGTGGCATGATCACAGCTCATGGCAGCCTTGACTACCCAGGCTTCAGCAATCCTCCTACCTCAACCTCCTGAGTAGTTGGGATCACAGGCACCTGCCATAACACCTGGCTAATTATTTTTCTATTATTTGTAGAGATGGGATCTTGCTCTGTTGCTCAGGCTGGTCTCCAACTCTTGGGCTGAAAGAATCCTTCCACCTCAGCCTCCCAAAGTGCTGGGATTACAGGCATGAGCCTCTGCATTCAGACATGAAATAATTTTGAGTTGAAAAATTCTTGATTAAAATAAGTGATGTGGGTATGGTAAAGACTGACTAATCTTCAACAATCAGTTTCCTTTTTCTAGGCAAACAATATTGCAGGGCCTCTAATCAGCTTAACCACTGTAAAGTGAGCAGCCCAAAGAATAAAGACCAGGTTGGCTTCTCTATGAGCTCTCTTCTCTCTTTCCTTGGTGCCTTTGGAAACTTAAATCCCTGAATTCATGAAGAGCAAAACCTCTACTATGACCGGAAGAAGAAATATAAATCTTACATTAAATGTTTGAAATCATATTATTTCATCTAAGCATTAACACTGTCACCATCTTTGATTTTCCCCATGTTTGCCCCCTTTTCTGAATAGTTTTTGATATGCCTAGCTAGTAGTTATTTTCTTAATTCAGTGCCTTATTAGGTTTCTTATGAGAGTTCAAGTGTGCATGAATGAGGCAAAGCTGTCTAGCACAAATTAAATTTAAAAGTTTCATTGATATTCGTGCCGATTAGCAAACAGTTTTGGATATGGCAGATACTATTTGACTAACAGTTATATATCGTATCAAGGAAGCTTTGTTTCTGTAGGTGAAGGCTGAGACATTTAAAGATTGCCATTACGGTATCAGTCTCATGAATTAACTCAAATTTGATGACAGTTCTGTATTTTGAATATTCTATATAAGTTTAGCCTAGAATTTCTTTCTACATCTTTTTTTTTTCATTTTGACACTTAGGTTCTCATTTGTACACTGAAAAATCTTCCAAGCCTTTTGCATACAGTGAATGTTAACTTACTGCTTACTGGAAAATTAATGGGAATTTTAGAAAGCACTTTAGTGTGCAAATAGAAGAAACATATTTCAGTTGGGTTAAGGATTGCCAGGAAAACTACACATGCCCACACATGTAAGATAAGGTCAGATAAAGTTCCTGATTTATTTAGTCACAGATATAGAAATGTTTTAGGTTTGAGGATCAGATGCAGCATATTTAGTGTAGACAGTTGTATTAGTCCGTTTTCACGCTGTTGATAAAGACATACCTGAGACTGGGCAATTTACAAAAGAAAGAGGTTTTATTTAACTGACAGTTCCACGTGGCTGAGGAAGCCTCACAAACGTGGTGGAAGACAAGGAGGAGCAAGCCCCATCTTACATGTATGGCAGCAAAGAGAGAATGAGGAAGATGCAAAAGCAGAAACCCCAGATAAAACTATCAGATCTCATGAGACTTATTCACTGCCAAGAGAACATTATGGGAGAAACTGCCCCCATTATTCAATTATCTCCCACTGGGTCCCTCCCACACAATGTGGGAATTGTAGGAGTACAATTCAAGATGAGATTTGGGTGGGGACACAGAGCCAAACCATATCATTCTGCCCCTGGCCCCTTTCAAATTTCATGTCCTCATATTTCAAAATTAATCACGCCTTCCCAACAGTCCCCCAAAGTCTTATTTCAGCATCAACTCAAAAAGTCCACAGTCCAAAGTCTCATTTGAGATAAGGCAAGTTCTTTCTGCCTATGAGTCCGTAAAATCAAAAGCAAGCTAGTTATTTTCTAGATACGATGGGGGTACAGACATTGGGTAAATACAACCATTCCAAATGGGAGACATTAGCTAAAACAGAGGGAATACAGGGCCCATGGATGTCCGAAATCCAGCGGGGCACTCAAATCTCAAAGGTCCAAAATGATCTCCTTTGACTCCATGTCTTACATCTGGGTCACACTGATGCAAGAGCTGCCATGGTCTTGGGCAGCTCCGCTCCTGTGGTTCTGCAGGGTACAGCCTCTCTCCTGGCTGCTTTCACCGGCTGGCATTGGGTGCCTGCAGTTTTTCCACAGCCCTCAGTGGATCTACTATTCTGGGGTCTGGAGGATGGTGATCCTCTTCTCACAATTCCACTAGGTAGTGCCCCAATAGGGACTCTGTGTGGGGTCTCTGACCCCAAATTTCCCTTCTGAACTGCCCTAGCAGAGGTTCTCCATGAGGGCCCTGCCCCTGAAGCACACCTCTGCCTCGGCATCCAGGTGTTTCCATACATCTTCTGAAATCTAGGCAGATGTTCCCAAACCTCAATCCTTGATTTCTGTGCACCCACAGGCTCAAGACTACATGGAAGCTGCCAAGGCTGTGGCTTGCACCATTTGAAGCCATGGTCTGAGTTCTACATTGACCCCTTTCAGCCACGGGTAGAGCAGCTGAGACACAGGGCACCAATTCCCTAGGCTGCACACAGCTGGGGGACCCTAGGCCCCACCCAGAAAACCACTTTTTCCTCCTAGGCCTCTGCACCTGTGATGGGAGGGGCTGCCATGAAGACTTCTGACATGCCCTGGAGACATGTTCCCCATTGTCTTGGGAATGAACATTTGGCTCCTCATTACTTATGGAAATTTCCACAGCAGGCTTGAATCCTTCCTCAGAAAATGGGATTTTCTTTTCCATCTCATTGTCAGGCTGCAATTTTTTAAAACTTTTATGCTCTGTTTCCCTTTTAAAATGGAAATGCTTTTAACAGCACCCAAGTCACCTCTTGAATGTTTGCTGCTTAGAAATGTCTTCCACCAGATACCCTAAATCACCTCTCTCAATGCAAAGTTCCACAAATCTCTAGAGCAGGGGCAAAATGCCACCAGTCTGTTTGCTAAAACATAACAAGAGTCACATAACTTACAGTTCCACGTGGCTGAGGAAGCCTCACAATCATGGTGGAAGGCAAGGAGGAGCAAGCCCCATCTTACATGTATGGCAGCAAAGAGAGAATGAGGAAGATGCAAAAGCAGAAACCCTAGATAAAACCATCAGATCTCGTGAGAGTTATTCACTGCAATGAGAACAGTATGGGAGAAACTGCCCCCATGATTCAATTATCTCCCACTGAGTTCCCAACAAGTTGCTCCAGTTCCCAACAAGTTCCTCATCTCCATCTGAGACCACTTCAGCCTGGAACTTATTGTCCCTATCACTATCAGTATTTTGGGCAAAGCCATTGAACAAGTTTCTAGGAAGTTCCAACCTTTCCCACATTTTTTTTTAAATTTTCTTCTGAGTTCTCCAAACTGTTCCAACCTCTTCCTCTTACCCAGTTCAGAAATGACTTCCACATTTTCAGATATCTTTTTAGCAATGCCCCACTGTACTGGTACTAATTTACCATATTAGTCTGTTTTCATGCTGCTGGTAAAGATATACCCAAGACCAGGCAATTTACAAAAGAAGTTTAATTGGATTTACAGTTCCATATGGCTGGGGAAGCCTCACAATCACAGCAGAAGTCAAGGAGGAGCAAGTCACATCTTACATGGCTGGCAGCAGGCAAAGAGAGAATGAGGCAGATGCAAAAGCAGAAATCCCAGATAAAGCCATCAGATCTCATGAGAATTATTCACTACCACAAGAACAGTATGGGAGAAACTGCCCCCACCCCTCCTCTGGGGAAGAAAACTTGATTAGGATTCACCATACTGGAGCCATATCTCAGCCATGAGCTCAGCAGGATTTCATAAAGCCCAATTCTCTTCAGATTGCTAAATGCAAAAACAGGGAAGAAATAGAAGTGACAGGTACTGAGTAGACAGTATGTGCTTAATACATCAACACTGAAAAGACAGTATGCTCTGTACCTTTGTATAGTGATTTATTGTTTTCAAAATATCTGCATGTACATTTTGTCTTTCCAACAACTCTACCACCCAGATATGTTGTATTCAGATTTAAAAAAATATTTCTCATGAACTGAAATTTAATCTTTACATTTGGACAAAATTGTGATCATACTATGCAGATAAAATTTTAAATTCATTTTGATATTAGAAGCAGTGATTATTTAAACTCAAAAATGATTCAACTTGAAAATATATTCCACATGAAAATTACATACATACATTTCATATTATAGGATCCGGTGATAATAAACTCTAATTTCAATCTATCAACAGTATCTGAGTCCACTCTGTTAGGACATCAAATATAAGATGATCTCTACTTGCAAGGAGTTTATAATATGCTTCAGAGTGATAAAACATGTGTGTGCAGCACAAAGGGTAAGGGTACAATTTCATACTTTGTATATCCTGAGCTGTATATCAAGGGCATTTGGTGATAGGAATATTCAGAGGTAGGAGACATTACTTTGAGCTGAGTAATCAAGGGAGAAACAGAATTTTAATTGGCTCATCTGGAATGGATAGGAATAAAGCAAAACAGTGAGGAGCACACAGGATGGAGGTGGAGAGGGAATATTGAGAATAGCTTGAAGACAGTGAGGCTGTAGAGGAGCAATGAAAGGAGCTTGAGTAAAGTCCTGTGACTAGGGTGGAGATTTGTTTAAGGAAAAATACTAGAAGATAAGCTTATTGTTCAAGTAATTTAGACTCTCTCCTGTAGGCTGAGTAAATACTAAATATTTTTCAGCAAAGGAGTAACATGTAGCAATTCACCTTGAAACTTAAAACAACTATCTTTTAATATTCCAGTAGCTAATTTTAGACCTAACTTGATTTATTTAATTCTCTTTAGAGAATTTCAGGTTTAACAATCACTTTATTTTTTTGACAAATATTATTAAATAATTATTCTTATTATGATACAATGCCATAGTCAAAAACATTTTTTTTCTTTTTTTATTTCAAGAAAATATTTTAGTTTGGGGAACAGGTGGTGTTTGGTTACATAAGTAAGTTCTTTAGTGGTGATTTCTAAGATTTTGGTGCACCCATAACCCAAGCAGTGTATACTGTACCCATTGTATAGTCTTTTGTCCTTCATCCCCCTTCTACTCTTTCCCGCGAGTCCCCAAATCCATTGTATCATTCTTATGCCTTTGCTTCCTCAGAGCTTAGTTCCCACTTATGAATGAGAGCATATGATGTTTGACTTTCTATTCCTGAATTACTTCTCTTAGAATGATAGTCTCCAATCCCATACAGGTTGCTGCGAATGCCATTATTTCATTCCTTTTCATGGCTGAGTAGTATTCCATAGTATATATATATACATATATATATATTACGTTTTCCTTATCCACTCATTCATAGATGGGCATTTGGGTTGGCTCCACATTTTTGCTATTGCAAATTGCGCTGTTATAAACACCCATGTGCAAGTATCTTTTTTGTGTAGTGACTTCTTTTCCTCTGGATAGGTAACTAGTAATGAGATTGCTACTTTTAGTTCTTTAAGGAATCTCCACAGTGAAACACAATTTCTTTTAAAACCAACTTTTCCTTTTCTTATTTTACCATATATTTTATAATATTTACCAATAATACATATGTCTAGAACTTTTTAAGCTGTAGTTCATGCTAATTTGGAACAGCCTTCAAAATGACATCATGTAGTATTTTAAAAATTTCTCCTTTCGTGGTATTTGAAATGCAGTTCTATAAGCGACATGAAGGTGAAAAGGTTTGCATTTAGAATAAAAGGACAAGTAAAACCTCCAGCAACTCTAAAATAAGAATCTATTCAAGAGAGTTAGAATGAACACTGCTAAATTTCTCTAATGAAGTAATTATTTCAAGCTGTGTTTCTTAAGGAATATTTAGTAATTAAGTTTATGAGTCCTTAATGAGAGCAAAGCTGAAATAAAGCACTGTACAGAATCCTCTTGACTATTATAAAACAGCTTTAGAGAGTAGAGGAAAGGATATAACCTTGAAAGGCCCCCATCCATACTATTTTTACTGTGTCAGACAATCTTGACAATAGGTTTAATGCTGTTTTAAAATGCTGTGTAGCTGCTGTGATGGCCCTGACAAAACTGCTCTGTAAGGAATTTATCAGTACCCCTTCTCCATCACCCACCTACCTTCTCTTTATTTGCCATTAATTTTCCTTAGGGAACCAATTGATTTCTTTCTGTACTCCTTCCAATGCACCCCGGTTCTTACATTCTGCAGTCTAGAGCTTTACTCAACTTTAATCTCCTTTCAGGTTTAATCATATTAGATAGTGTGGAGAAGAACACTAAGACAGAATGTCAATAAATGTGTATTCTAGTCTTGCTACTATGAACAACTAACCTTTTCATGTTAGCACCTGAATGTTTGTAGGCCTCAGTTTCTTCCCGTGTAAAACAAGAGTTACTGACCTACATGACTTATTGGGATCATCTAGTCTAACTATTGGTTCTAATATTCTGTGCTATGGTACTGAAGCTTAATTTACAGTGAGGCACAGATGGCTGATAAAAGTTTCAGATGATCTTCCCAGATTCCACTGGCATTTTCAAAATAAACTTATTAAATGAGATTATAAAGCAGTAAGGGCTATGGGCATAGTAGGTACTAAAATATGAATTGCCTTTGCCTTCCTCATTAAAATAAATCTTGGTGAGAGTCGTAGATAATGTGGAATACTGATGGAACGATATTTTTATTGCGTTGTCAGTGGAAACGTCACCTATTTTATAAGTACACATGTACATTCCATTTAAATAAGAAAACGTTATTTTAAGATAATTTGTGAGAATGTGATAGTCCTGAGCTACCTCTTTTTCTACAGATATATTAGTGAAATAAAAGAGAGCTTTTTGAATCTGGTCTATAATCATAATTAACCAGTACTTAATGAGTATTTGACACTTCAAAAACGACACACAGGAATTAAGACTGTCCTCAAGCAGTTTGCCTTTGGATATCAACAATATTAAAAAACTGCTGCCCATTAGCATCCCTTATTGAGAATCCTCTATGACTGAAGTGTTATTATCTGCTTTTTTACTCCCATTCTCTTTAGCTTCAGTATAAATAAAACTAATCATCAGTAAAATTATTGTTAGCATAGAGGTAGGGAGGGGAGCAATTCTTTACTCAAACACTGCAAGGCAAGATTTGAAACCATTACAGTAACTTTGGGAGTAAATTGAGTTTTAATGATATTGGCTTCTCAGGAAAATAGTAGGAAAGGCCATCTGTCTAGGTTATTTTGTTTTATTTGATGACAAAATTACCAATACAGGTAAGGGTAGAAAATGAAGAGAAACTATAGTGCTTGGATTCATAAAATTCATATTGAACAGTGCTTAATGGAAAGCAGTATTATCAGTAATCATTAATCCTTCTAAAATATTGAACATTTGAAATTTGCTAAGATAGAAATTTAAAAATCTGTACTTTAAAAGAAGGGAAACCTAGAGCAGTACTTTTATGTATAGTTGGCAGAGAAGTAAAGTGTTGGAAAGCAATCTGGCAACCTGTATTAAAATTAAAAAATACATAGACCTTTAGATTCAGCAATCTTCCCCCTAGGAATTGACTCCCACAGAAATAAAAGCATCTGTACTGAACATATTGGTACAGAATATTTATGGCAGCATTGTTTGTAATCAGGAAAAATTCAAAAATTGAAACAAATATTTTGGCAACATTGTTTGTAATCAGGAAAAATTGAAAACAAAATGAATGCCCATCAATGGGAAAAGAGCTGACTAAATCATGGCACATCCATTAAAGCAAATGACCTAAGAGTTTTATCCCACTTCATGGGATCCCCATATTGTTGAATGCACAAACAAGTGTGTTAGTTCATTCGTGTTGCTATAAAGAAATATCTAAGGCTGGGCAACTTATAAAGAAAAGAGGTTTATTTGTCTTATAGTTAGTTAGGCTATACATGAAGCATACTGCCAGCATGTGCTTCTGGTGAGGACCTTAGGAAGCTTACAATTATGGTGGAAGGCAGAAGAGAGCCTCCATGTCACATGAAGAGAGAGCAAGAAAACACAAAAGTATGTGTATAAGACTGTTTATTGTCAAACAAAACCTGTATGCATATACGTTGTAGATGTTTCCGTGTCAGTAAATTGTTACATGAACACAAAAGAAAAAATGAAAAATAAAACTAGGGATTCTGATTTGCATGGAAAGAAACAAAAAATATTAAAAAGAGAAAGTAAAATCTTTAGCAGTGGAATAAAACTGTCAAGAAATACAAAATTTACAACTGTAATTCATTATTTTGGGGGATCAAGTTTCTTTATCACAGAAATTCTTTCAACTTTTAAAGCTGTAAAAGCTCCCGTTTTGACTTATTGATGCTCAAACCACTGAGAGCTATCACAACATCATCTTGACTTGAGAATTCTCAATGAACACAGTGAAAAAATTAGATATGTAAAGTAAATGAAGAAAGTGAGGAATGTGAAGTCAAAATAACATGATATAATAAAAAAGATAGAGGACTGATATCTTCATGTGAGTAAGCCAGTCTAATAACTTTATAATATTATACACCATTGCTTTCAAATTGTAAGAAATAATTGTTGCTAAAATAATTCTAGTGATTAACAAAATAATATAGGTAGTATGCTATTCAAATGAAAAAGTTCTAAATGTATTGAATATACAATTATAATAATTACAATTTAGTTTACCTTACAGGACCATTCATTTCAAGAATTCTTGTTCGTCTCAGCAGAGCACTGGGTTCCTTTGTGCATAAGATTCCCTAGGCAATTTGGAAGACTCAAGGAAAGCCTGTAATTGATGATTGTATGAGCAAATATCAGGATTAAGGGACATGGGTAATAATGGTTGGTCCACACCAGGGCAGAGTCGCTTATTATGGCAGGGGAAAGCAGACAAAACATAGCTCAAGTTTCAGTACACTCTCAAGGGGACAAAGTAATTGCTTTAGAGTAAGTCTAAACATAGGAGGCAGGGGCGTGTCACAAAAAGAACTCTTTAGCCTGCTCCTTGACAAATGCAACTTAACCTCCTAAAAGAATATGGCTACTTTGGGTAGAATGAAAGAATTTTATCACTTAGAAATCCAATTATCTAAGGTGGATTGAAATCATTGTCACACAGAAATTTCTCTGTCGGGTGGAAGGAGCTATGGCTCCTAGGAGATAAGCTGGAGCAGGGATGGTAACGCTTACCTGACTGAGTAACTAGGAGCAACTGGAGAGGAGTCATAAACTGCAGTAATGGTTGAGGCTGGGAAATGTAAGGTATGGGAGCAATAGTGAGTTGATATTGGGAATTGAGATAGTGTGAACCCTTGGAAAAGTTGCCACTGGGTATTTTTTCCCTTCTAACCGTTCTAGTCTCTTGGGAGGAGTTGGAGGAGTTAAAATTTTTCTAACTGTGGATCTGGAGCTCAGTGTTTCCAGGATAACAGCTTAGGCCGTTGATTTTCCTCATGACTGGTGTGTAATAGAAATAATATCTCTGCATTCATTTATTAATTTGCTCAACAAATATGTATTAAGCTTGTCCATGGCAGATTTTACTTTGTGTATTTGTAAACCAAGCAGATAGATTAGCTATGCATTCACCCATGCTCCCCAGGCCCCAACGCAAGAGCACTAGCTCTTCCTAAGTATAGTGTTCTGTGTTTCCAGAAAGTACTCAACCTTGATTTATGCCACAGTTCCCTCACCTGTCCTTCATACCAGGAACAGCTTTTGCCTCTGATCCATTTTTCTCTGTATCTATTCAAGATCTACCTCCAGCCCTGGCTTATCTGTCAACACAGTCCCTTTATCCCCTGTTGCATAAATTCATCATGATCTTAGGTCTTCTGATATTTCTAACTTCAATCCTCAATGCTGTTATGGATTAAATCTTTTAACCCACTTGCTATTATATTGATGGGATTTTGAAAAGAGGAATGATAAATATGATAGGAAGGTACTTTATATTGGAAATAGAACAGGTGATGGTCAGAGTAAGAAAAGGAGCAGAGGTGAGGAGACAGATGAAGAGACTACTGTAATAGTGCAAGCCAAAAGATTTTGCTTCTGTTTTATTTGAAATATGATTTTTCCTTTAATAGCTAAAAGGAAAATTGGATTCAATTACGTAAAACAGTAAAAAAGTTAGAGTAATTTAATAAATCATTGAACACTGCGTAACAGTCTTTATTTCAGAGTTTTTATTAATAGATTTATCATGTTTTGTTATGTTTTAATGGAATCACTTCTCAGTTGAAAATATTACTGCTGATACTATTAAAAGTACATATTTTTAATATCTGAGTCTATATAATTATCTCAAACTTCCGTTTTGAAAGGACTTACCTTGGCAGTTACATAAATTCCTGCAATTATACTAGACAGACAAATATTTGTACAGTTAACAAAAACAAATACTTTTTTTTAATAAAGAGGCACCAACTAGTGAAATTGAAAAGGAAAGTAAAATGTAGGCTGAAAGTTTCAGAACTGGATCTTCAAAAATGGGAACTCAGTTAGGGCCCAGTTAGAAACATTATCAAAAGTCTTCATATTCAATCAGAACCTAAACTCTACGTATAACTGACACTTGTAAAACCATGTGCCTCTTTCTTTTGACTATTTAGTCCAATTTCATTATACTCACCATAGGTGTTTGAAGAAAGAATGGGAAAGCCCAAACTAATGAGTTTTTGTAGTGTTGTAAATCTGTACAATGGCCAAAAGCTATTGCTCTGCTGTTTTCTGCAGCAGCACAGACCACTTTTCCTCTGGGCAGTCACTGCTTGAAATAATTACTGACATTAATGATGCAATCTCCTGAATTTAATAGATCTAGGTTTGTGTTGTCATCCATCACTGTGCAACATCTTCTATCTTCTCTGCTATTACCAGAAGTTTCTTTAAGTGTTTGAAGATATTTTATTTGACCCAGCGATGCATTTTAACTACAAGAAACCACCAAGCAAAAATTCCAGGACTCTGAGTTTTATGTATATTATGGTAGTTATATTGGTATGAAATTATTTCTTAATCAACACTAAAGAAGAACAGATGCTAGTAAGTGTCATATAAAACATCATCTTAGTCTCTTATGTGTCACATAACCTTGTAATGATAAATTGTTAACACTTAACAAAAGCCTTCGTTTGATAAAGGTTTCTTTTGCCTTTTTAAAAGGTGGATTTTTACAAAACTTTGTTACATACTTTGAGATTTAACTGCCACCATTTTCTGCTGCTCAAGTGCTAAGATGGATTTTCCTGAGCTATTATTAGTAGGGAAGAATGGGTCCGGAGACGCTCCTAGTTTCATGGCTCTAGAGCTCCCTCTTCTGTTCTTATTGTGAAGTGCTAAAAATATGACCTTTCTGAGATGTGTCTCCTCTGCTCTCCTCCAATTTTTATCCGTACCATCCCTTAGCCACTGTTGTCCCTGTTTTGCTCATTCTAGCTTGAGAGAACTTCAGTTGCTTAGTTTCAAAAGTTCACAAACCCATATCCCTCCAGCACCACCTGAATTTTGTGTTCCCCTCCTCTCACTTAACCTCCTTCTAGATTTGTCTGCTCTTCGCAGATTGGCCTGCTGAGCTTTATTGAGCAGGGACTCTGCTGCAGAGATTAACTACCTGCCAACAATTCAATATATGGGATTCTCAAAAGTCATTTTTCTTTTCCTTTGCTTTCATTGTTGGGCACTTTGCTGATGCCACACATTTTATTATTACTGTTGAAATTTGATGGCACCCACTTGTATTTTGGAATCTATGGAGATAACATGTCATCTAGTTTTGTTGAAATGTTGTCCGTGGATTTTTTTCTTTGCTATATCGTTTTCTTTGACTGGTTGGGGGCTTGTGGAATTTACCCAGCTAGGCTGCCTACTGCAGCTCCAGTCTTGCTCCAACTTCTCTATTTCATCTTGACTCTATTTCGCTAAATTACATTTTTCTAGACATTTGTCCATTATAGTTCTTATTTCATTGTGTTGAGAAGTATAATATACATATAGAAAAGTACAACAAACAAAATGTATATATGATAAATTTTCATAACATGAAATTCCATGTAATCACAACTCAGTTAAAAAAATAGAGTTAATAGTTTCTAATTTCCTTTTTGATTCTTCTTTGACTTGAGTTAAATGCTATTTAATTTCCCAATATTTGGAAATTTTTCATATATCTTTTTGTTATTGATTTCTAGTTTAATTCCATTATGATAAGAGAACAGCTTTTGTATGATATAAGTCATTTAAAATCTGTGAGGCCTTTTTAAAGGCCTAGTATATGGGCTAACTTGGTAATTGATGTACAGTTTAAGATTGTATTTTCTGATGTTGTTGGATGAAGTTTCCAATAAATATTAACTAGGTCAAGTTGGTGCATAGTCTTCTTCATGTCTTCTACATGCTAATTGATTTTCTGTCTACTTGCTGTACCGATTACTGAGATAAGAGTGATAAAGCCTACAATTGTAATTGTAGATTATCTATTTTGCTTTAAATTCTATCAGTTTTGCTTCATTTTTAAGCTCTGCTATTAGATGGATGCACATTTAGGATATTATTAATGAACTGGCCTTGTTATGAGTATGTAATATCCATCTTAATGCCCTGGAAATATCCTTTGTTCTCAAGTCTACTTTGCCTTTTATTAAGACAAATACACCTTCTCCCCTTTGATTAGTGTTTGCATGGTGCATCTTGTTCTATACTTTTAACCTATCTGTTTTGTCTTTAATGTGAGTTTCTTGTAAACAGCAGGTATGTGAGTCTTACTTTTTATACAATCTTTCTTTTGATTGGTCTTTAGATCCAAACTTTGTTTCAATTAGAGTTTAAGTCTTTTATATTTAATGTAATTATGGATATCATTAGATGAAACCATACCATCTTGCTAGATTTCTTTTCCTTCTCCACTTTGTTCTAATTACTTTCTTCTAATTTTGGATTATTTATGTTTCATGATTGTTTTATCTTCACTACTGTCTCGTTAGTGTGAGTGCATATATGTATATAATTATGTCTTTAGTCACAATCTATCTTCAAATAATATACCGTCTAAACTGTTTGTACTCCCAATACTTCTGACGTGAAATGTGTAGTGTTTTCCTCACACCAATCAATTTTTCAACTCCCTAGACCCAACTCAATGTCCTGCAAATCAATCAATTCAATTTAGACACTACCTGGAGTTAGCACAAATGCCACATTGTTAAGGGTTCAATCCCACAAGACTGTCCCCACTTCAGATGTCAGTCACAAGTCCGGGCAACCCATATTTCTGACCAACTAAAAGTCAGGGGTGCAAAACCCCTTCCTCAGGTTCTGTAATTTGCTAGAATGGCTCACAGAACTGAGGAGAGTGCTTTATTGACTATTTTATTTCCTATTAACAGTTCTTATCATTTATTTACTATTTATTTACTATTAACAGTTCTTTTAGTATTAACAATTTACTATTAACAGTTCTTATTTTAAAGGATATCAGTCAGAAACAGTCGAATGGAAGAGATGCATAGGGCAGGGTATATGGGAAGAGGTGCTTTTATGTCGTTTTTAGGCATGTCACTCTTTCAGTACCTCAGTGTGTTCACCAAACTAGAAGCTATCCAAATTTTATTGGCTAGGGATTTTTAACGGAGATTTCTTTATGTAGGCACGAATGATTAAATCATTGGCTTTTGATGATTACTCAATCTCCAGATCCTCCCCACTTCTGGGAGATCAGGGGATAGGGCTGAAAGTTGCAACCCTCTAACTACATGGTTTGTCCTTGAGCAGCCAGTTTTCATATGAAGCTATCTATGGGTCCACCAAAAGTCACTTCTTTAGCATAAAATCCAGTATGGTTGAAGGAAGCTTACTAAGAATAACAAAAGGTATTCATGTCACCCCTATCACTTACACATTTCCAAGCGTTTTAGCAGTTCTTGTGTTAGGAACTGCCACAAAGACCAAATATACTTTCTTATATGATAATATCACATCCTGCTTCACATACAACAATACATTCCCAATTCTTCACATCCTTTTTGCAGTGTCGTCATACATTTTACTACATTGCTACTACTTTTACTATAAGTCATCAAGTACTTTATTTTATTTTTTGGTCTTCTGGCTAGAAGTTGAGGGTTTAACTATGCCTTTCTGCTTTGTAATTACACAACTGTGCTCACATCTAGGGTCAAGCAATGAGAGGAAGGAGAGAGAAAAAAAGCAATGGGGTTGGTCCCACCTTCTGGAAACCCCTACTTCACCAACTAGAAAGAAACTTTCAGAGTTTTGGTTCCTGTGGGGCTCTTTCTACCAGTCATTGCCAACATCACCACCACCACCATGACCATGGAACTTCTTGGAAACTATGGGGCCAGACAATGAAGAGATGAGAGAAAGAGAAAAAACAAAAAACAAACAAAGAAAACACATAATGCTGCTCTCTTACTGAGCATTAGAAGTTCCTTTTCCAGTCCCTCAAACTAGAGCTAGATCTATTATCCATTTGTGTTTTAGACATGAAGTCCTTGCCCACACCTGTGTCCTGAATGGTATTACCTAGGTTTTCTTCTAGGGTTTTTATGGTTTTAGGTCTAACATGTAAGTCTTTAATCCATCTTGAATTAATTTTTGTATAAGGTGTAAGGAAGGGATCCAGTTTCAGCTTTCTACATATGGCTAGCCAGTTTTCCCAGCACCATTTATTAAATAGGGAATCCTTTCCCCATTGCTTGTTGCTTGTTTTCGTCAGGTTTGTCAAAGATCGGATAGTTGTAGATATGCAGCATTATTTCTGAGGGCTCTGTTCTGTTCCATTGATCTATGTCTCTGTTGTGGTACCAGTACCATGCTGTTTTGGTTACTGTAGCCTTGTAGTATAGTTTGAAGTCAGGTAGCGTGATGCCTCCAGCTTTGTTCTTTTGGCTTAGGATTGACTTGGCGATGTGGGTTCTTTTTTGGTTCCATATGAACTTTAAAGTAGTTTTTTCCAATTCTGTGAAGAAAATCATTGGTAGCTTGACGGGGATGGCAGTGAATCTATAAATTACCTTGGGCAGTATGGCCATTTTCACGATATTGATTCTTCCAACCCATGAGCATGGAATGTTCTTCCATTTGTTTGTATCCTCTTTTATTTCATTGAGCAGTGGTTTGTAGTTCTCCTGGAAGAGGCCCTTCACATCCCTTGTAAGTTGGATTCCTAGGTATTTTATTCTCTTTGAAGCAATTGTGAATGGGAGTTCACTCATGATTTGGCTCTCTGTTTGTCCGTGATTGGTGTACAAGAATGCTTGTGATTTTTGTACATTGATTTTGTATCCTGAGACTTTGCTGAAGTTGCTAATCAGCTTAAGGAGATTTTTGGCTGAGACAATGGGGTTTTCTAGATATACAATCATGTCATCTGCAAACAGGGACAATTTGACTTCCTCTTTTCCTAATTGAATACCCTTTATTTCCTTCTCCTGCCTGAGTGCCCTGGCGAGAACTTCCAGCACTATGTTGAATAGGAGTGGTGAGAGAGGGCATCCCTGTCTTGTGCCAGTTTTCAAAGGGAATGCTTCCAGTCTTTGCCCATTCAGTATGATATTGGCTGTGGGTTTGTCATAGATAGCTCTTATTATTTTGAGATACGTCCCATCAATACCTAATTTATTGAGAGTTTTTAGCATGAAGGGTTGTTGAATTTTGTTAAAGGCCTTTTCTGCATCTATTGAAATAATCATGTGGTTTTTGTCTTTGGTTCTGTTTATATGCTGGATTACATTTATATCCCAGTGCTAATTTTTTGGGGCACTGGAGCTTTGGGTTCAGGTAAGGGTATATTGAAAGAAAACAATATTGAATACTGCCAATTCAGTGACACTTTGAATTCTGGTCTTCTCCCCCAGTTCTTCCACTGCTATTTAATTTTCTGTGCCTTCAAACAGCTGCTTCATGCATTCTGACAAGATTTTATACCTGTGTTCATGCAGGGAGACAGGCTAGAGTATGCTTCATCTTACCCAAACTGGAATGGTTCATTGTGGTTTTAGTTTGATTTAATTTAATTCTCTGGTTACTACTATGGTTGGAAACCCTTTAATATACTTTCTGGCTGTTTGGCTATCCCAGTTTGTAAATTGTGTGTTAAAGTCTCTTGGCCATTTCTTTTGTTTGTTTATAATTGGGTTCCATATGTTCTTATTAATTAATATAAATTATTTTACTCTAAAGTGACTTTTTTCAATTATCAAGTGTCAGGTATGTTGGAGATTTGTTCTTGGGCTCCTTATTTGATTTCTTTCCTATATTTGTTCATTCTTTTGCTTCAATACCACACTGACCTAATTGTTATATTTTTATAAGCTTGGTATGGAACATAGGAAGTCATTTTAACTCACTTCGTTTTTCTTGAGTTTCATGGATTATTTTTAGTTGGTTTGCATTCACATACAAATTTTAGGATCAGCTTATCAATTCATACCTCAGCACCCAGAATGAAAATTTAATAGGGTTTTGTTGAATTGCACTTAATTCATAGATCAGTTTTGGGAGAATTGACATTTTTATAACATTGAATCTTCCAATTTTTTTTGTTTTTAATCTCAATAGTGTTGTTTTTGTTTTTAATCTCAATAGTATTGATACAGTTTTCTGCATCACAGTTTCATGTAACATTTTCTTTCTTATAATGTGCTTTTTCAGTTTTGTATCAGGATTATCCTGGATGCATTAAATAAGTAAGAAAATATTTATTTTATCTATTTTTTTTGAAAAGTAGTCATAGAATTAAAATGATCTTTTCCTGGAAATTTGGTGGAATTTGCCTATAAAACTATCAGGTGTTTTCTTTATAAAAAATTTATAAAACTACTTGGCTTTCTATTATTTTTTCTGTAAGTTGATAAACATTAATTTTTAGAAATGTGTCTATTAAGTATTTAACTATATTGGCAAAAAATTAGTAGTAGTTTTCTCTTATTTTAAAAAAATATTTTCTGTTTCTGTACTTATGTCCCTTTTGGCATTCAAAATGCAATTTATCCGTGGCTTCCCTCTATTCTCTCTTACTTCATGATATTTTGTCAAATGTTTGTCTAATATATTACTCTTTCAAAGTACCAACTTTGTTGATCATCACCTTGTCTGTAATTTCAATTTAAAAAAATTCTGCTCTTAACAATATTATTTACCCCAGTGAGATCCAGGATAAAGGGAGGCGATAACCCTTAAGGCAGAAGGCACTGGGTTCCACAGTAGAATGGGTAACGTTTGCCGTTCCTCTCTCCACTAAACATCTCCTTAGATGAGGGCTTTTCACTGGAAGAAATAGCACTCGAAGAAGGTTGTCCTTCTAGTTTGTTACCTGAGAGCCCCAGGAGTTTCCAGATGGAAGGGCCGAAGAATGACTGCCCAGATAGTTACAATGGTTGTTTTAATCAGTACCTCACCCAAGTAGAATTTTTGCACAGGCTTTGTATTGTTCTCATAGTCACCTTTACCAACATGGGATCAATCTCCTTAATTTCTCTAGTGAGGATGCAGGCATGATTTCAAGCTAATAGCAGAGTGCGACAAGAGAAAAGCTTAAAAGACATATCTGTTATCTATTTTACAATTGCTATCATAAGCCAAACTTTGCTTTAGACTACTGTCATGCTTAGTAGTTCAATCCACTGTTTATCTCTCCAGGGGAAGATATATCAATAATATATTATCAATATAAAAAAGTAATTTTAAGAATTAACAAAAATATTAGATATAAAACTATAATAGTTGAAATAAATAATGCAATACATATAATAAATAGAATGGATGAGGCTGAAAGATAAATTAAGGAGTTGAAATAACAGTCTAAGGAGCTCTCTTGGAATGAAGTGTAGAACAATTACAATTTTTTTTTAAACAAAGCAAATGTTAAGATACATAGATTATAGAAGTAGATCTAGTATGATACAGCTAATATAAGTTGTAGTGGGGAAAATATTAAAATAAAGAGTAGCAAATATTGAAAACACAATGTAGATGAACATGACAGAATTAAAGAACAATAAATGGCCTCAGATGAACAAGGCACAGGGTGTTAAACAGGAGAGACAAGAAAAAGTTGACATCCAGACGTGTTATAATAAAGTGCAGTAGTTAGTAGGAAAATTTTAAGACTCCTGAAGGAGCAAAACATCTTTGAAGATGAACAGCAGTCTTCATCATAGCAACATTGTATACAAAAGGACAATGGAATCATATTTTTAACATATTGAAGGCATATAACTTGGATCTAGAACCGTTTATTCTTCCATGTTGATATTTCAATGTTCGAGCAATCATATATTCAGCTACTTAAACCTCTGAAGTTATACTACATAAAAGCCTTCATCGAAAGAACTTTTGAAGGAACTTCCAAAAAATATAGTGACAATGCTGCATATTTTTTCATAAAAAAATTAAAAGTTTTAAGATACCTTGGTAAAATTATTATTTAAAAATGTATGGCATTTTTCCACAAAAGAAAAATACACATATTTTCATGATAGCCTAGGATGAAAATACCTACTTAATATAAAATCATGCACATTTAAAAGAGGAAAAAGCAAAACTAGAGATATTTAGAAAATGTTAAAGTTTTTGTTTTGCTTAAAGAAATATATAGATATTAATTTTTATATAGGTAAGGAAATAGAAGAAACAAACAGAAAGTGGGGTAAAAATTAAAATAAAAAACGTTAGATAAAAATGTGCAAATATATAATCATTGTCAATAAATAGTGATTAGAATTACAGTTAAAAAGCACAGGCTGTCACACTATGAAAAAATCTAGCTTCATGCTTTTTATGAAAGATATATCTAAAACATCTAATATGCAAAGACTGAAAATTAAAGGATGGAAAAAGATATATCAGGAACAAACCAACCATATGGTGTTCCTCTACTAACATTAGACTACACAACTTTAAACCAAACAACATTATAGTCACTAAATAATATTGAATTATTTATTTATTATTGCAGGATCTGGCCAGCGGCCCGCGATGCAATGGGGCTCTTTGTTTGTTCCCAGGCAGATCAGCAGGTCAAGAAATAATAGACACACACAAGATAGTGAAACCTGGGTCCAGGGGGATCACTGCCTTCTGGTCCCGTGATGCCACCAACGCACTGTATATACCAGCATTTATTATTAAGTTTAGTTAGGGTGGGGGTAGGTTAGTGAGGGATTTAGGGTCA
This sequence comes from Nomascus leucogenys, assembly GCF_006542625.1. NCBI lineage: Eukaryota > Metazoa > Chordata > Mammalia > Primates > Hylobatidae > Nomascus > Nomascus leucogenys. Next base: position 107,341,654 of record NC_044383.1, on the reverse strand, counting down.
TTTGATTATGAGGTGAGATGGTCACATGGGGATGAAGTAATTCTTTAACATAACATCTGTATGCATAAGTACAGTATACAGAGATAAGAATTTACAAAATAGTGTGTGCATCAGTAATTTCTAACAGAGCCTTAAACAGAAACACAGTCTTTCCACAACCTATGATTAGCAAGATATTAATCAGCAGTAACAGTTGCAGCAAAAGCTGGTTACAAATAATCCATAGAAACAGGATGTGAAGCTAGACAACCGGTGAGACCAGAAATTCTCAGAAGGGAGTATGCCTTAACCTTAAAGAGGCCTAGAAGAGCCATGGCAAGATGAAAGCGTTTATAGCCCTATCTTATCCATATGAACAGGCACCCGTCATGCATCCATTTATAGGCTCTCCACAAGGGTCACAATCCATTCCCAGAGCTATGAACGTCTGCTTTTCTGGGATAGGAATCTTGGTGATGTGAAACCTCCCTGACTGCATGTCCGTTCATAGGCTCTGTGCAGGGGGAAGCACATCATGCACTGTTGGCTCATTCTGGCAGCCCAACCTGGCATTGTCTTCACACAATCCTGTATGCAATTTTGTATTTACAATAACCAGGAGCATTTTATGTTTTATTCCATAGCAATAGTTTCAGGGGGTCTCCCTATATCTCTCCCTTTTCTCTGATTTAAATGAACCATAGCAATCATAGCTTGGCACTGATCATGATTGGATTGAAGAAAATTTTTTCCAATTTTACACATGAACAACAAACCAATAGCACAAATTATACTCAGAACAAAATTAACAATAGTGGATCCTTCCAAAGATTTTACCCATTGAATGGGGTTGAGATTAGATAACCCCTCAGAGATACCGTCTAAAACTTCAGCACCAGCTAAAGCAGTTGTGTGCTTGAGAGGCCTCAAAAATCTGTTCTTTTAGCTTGCTTATGTCTAAACTTAAATTATCTTCACTTCCTTGTAAATGGCATTTTACTGATTCCCAGTTGTGAACAGACTCATTACATTGAAATGGAGTTATACAAAAATCAGAAGTATTCCAATCACATTGCATTTGTAATCTATGTTCTAAACTCATAATTCTATCTCCGATTCATATAACAGTTTGTCTTAGATCATTAATTTGATTGGCCAATTTTTGATCAATACCTGACTGAGAATTCCACATCTGAGTAGAATTTTTTTGCCATTTATCCACAAAATGAACAGTTTGAATAGACTGATGTGATGCAACTCCAGCAGTAGCAGCAGTCGCAGTAACAGCAATCAAGCCCATTATTACTGCAATTAATGTAAAAATAAATTGTTTACTCTTTCTAAGAATTTTTTGTAGAATATTGTTAATAACATGGAGAGAAAGGGAAGATTCGCAGGCCTATGTAAGGCTACAGGGAGCCAAATACCTTCTCTGGCTCTGACTATTAAAATACTATGATACTGATTAAAGGATGAGTCAATACGAGCATACAAGTAACAATTAACACATGTAATTATGTTGGTTTTTGAACTAACATGCATCTTTCCTACTAATAACATATATGGTGGTTTAACACAACTTTTAAGTGGTATAGTCTTGTTGGATTCCATATAGATAGGGTATATATTTTGGGATGGTACTCTTTTTTGTGAATGTGGGGTGGAGGGAATAGGTTGTATGAGAGGTGGTGGGGAGACATTAGCAATGGGGGGGTATAAGTCCTCATAATCTTTACTGTCCCATCTTTGAATTGACCTTTTGATGATTGCCATAGTGATATTTTTGGCTGTGTGGAAATAGTAGTGTAAATTAACCTGTTGTCTTAGTTTTTGAGGTGACAGGTGAATTTACTTATAACACTTTTTCCAGCCCAAACTCTCATACCAGTCATAGCTATGGTTAATCTCCATAATTCTGAATGTTGAGGTCCTAAGTGGGGAACAACCAGCCTTGGCTTTGGAGGGGCAGCCCCTGCCCTGTTCCACTTAAAAGGAAAAAATGAGTTAAATCTATGATATAATAGGGGAGGGTTGTCACTACTTTTTTGATAAGTAATATCATAGAGAAAATGTTGGCAATCTCTGTGATCTTGAGAGCAATCATTAGTAATATGACCTTTAGGAGCCCAATCAACAATGCTGTAGTGAGAAGAATTAAATAACACAGTTCCTTCTGAACTAACACAATCCTTCCATATTAATTTTTCAGCATTTGAAGACGAGTTGAGCGGACACGCAGATCCTTAAAAGCTTATATTGGGATATGTGAATATAATCAGTGATTCCTATTTTGATCTGCCTTAGAGGTTTTAATGAGAGCCCTGATACCAAGTGTCCCAAAGGAGGGACAGAGTGACCAGATGGTAGTGTGACTGCCCACGTTTTAACATCTAATGAGAGACATCCATTAGTGGGTCCCATGCACAAAGGTGGATACCTAAAACCTAAAGTGATATCGAAAGGGGTTCCTTCTTCTGAAGGTTGGTCAGGACCACGATCATGTACAGAACCAGGCATCCAAATATTATCATTAACATAGACCTTGATAGGAGCGTCCATCCATGTCACAGCTCAAATAAGAGGAAGAAAAGGAATATAGGCCCAATATATATAGTTTTTAACAGTCTGTGGAGTGACAGAGGGTAGAGGGTTCAGTGTCATCAGGAGGAGGCAGAGGTTGAGCCAGATCTGGATCACTGGAGACGAGTTGTTCAGGATGACTGACTGGATTGTCTGTTGTAAAGGAGTTAACGTGATTTTTTTTTCTTTTTGATGGTTAGATGTGTTAGTTGTTTCCTGCTGTGGCATTTTCTCAGCAAGTTTCTCCGTCTCCTTTTTGCGTGCATCTTCAGGACACAATTTCAAGTGTCTAGTAGGAATCCAAACAGGAGATTGATGTTCACCTGGGGAAATACAAGCATAGCCTCTTCCCCACATTAAAATAGAAACTTTTGAACATATAGTAGATTGAACATCTTTCTACCACACTTCCCTACCTTGGTTTACTGTGGGACGTTTAACAGAGAAATGTTTTTCTGGCAGCAGTAACAGAACTAGACTTAGGAATTTAAGAAAATTTAATGTGAGCAATGCCAAGTTTAGTTGTATGTGGGTATGGGGGGTAGACAACTCCTTATCCCCCTCTTTTTGTTTAAGTAATTGTAATTTTAAAGTTCTGTTACTTTTTTCTACAATAGCTTGGCCTTGTGGGTTATAAGGAATACCAGTAATATGTTTACTATGCCACTGATCAAGAAAATTTTTAAAAGCTTTACTGCAATAGGCTGGACCATTGTCTGTTTTGAGCTCACTAGGAATTTCCATAACCACAAAACATGAAAACATATGTTTTTTCACATGAGAAGAGGCTTCTCCAGTTTGACAGGTAGCCCAGATGAAATTGGAAAAGGTGTCAACAGTGACATGCACATAAGCTAATTTTCCAAAAGAAGGAACATGAGTAACATCCATTTGCCAAACAGCATTAGGAGAAAGGCCTCGGGGATTAACTCCGGGAGATTGTGTGGGTAAGACAAGAACCTGACATTGAGAACAGTGTTGTACAATTTGTTTAGCTTGTTTCCAACTGAGAGAATATTTATGTTTAAGACCTGAGGCATTAGTATGAGTGAGTTGATGAAATTGTTCTGCATCTGTAATGGCTAGAGAAACTAGACTATCAACTTTATGATTACCACTGGATAAAGGTCCAGGTAAATTAATATGAGAACGAATGTGAGTGATGAAAAAAGGGTGGTTTCAGTTTCTGGCAGTTTTTTGTAACAAAGAGAATAAGGAAAATATATTAGTGTCAGTAATATTTTTGATGGTAGCTGTTTCTATTCCCTTAGTGGCATGGACTACATAAGCTGAGTCAGAGACAATATTAAGAGGCTAATCAAAAATCCTGTAATGCAGAGATAACAGCAAACAACTCAGCTTTTTGAGCAGAAGTGTATGGAGTAGAAATGACTTTATCTTTTGGTCCTACATACCTTGCCTTCCCATTACTGGATCCATCAGTAAAAATGGTAATGGCTGCCTCTAGTGGTGATGAACGAGTTAAGTTTTTTTAGACTCCAGGAAGTATTTCATAGAAATTGAAAGAATTTTGACTTAGGCAAATGATTATCAATAGTGCCAATGAAGTCCGCCAGATTAGTCTTCCAGCATAAAGATGTAGAAAAGGCATTTTAAACTTCATTTTTTGACAAAGGGACCACAATAATGTTTGGATCAAAGCTGGAAATTTTAGTGATATGTTGACGTATCACTAAATCAAATGACGTGGCCATTTGATCAAGATTTATTGAAAGAGTTTTAGAGGCTGAATTAGGAAGAAATACCCATTCAACTAGAGAATCATTTTGTAGTATAAGTCCTGTAGGAGAGTGAATGGAAGGAAAAATTAAAAATTGTAAGGGCAAATTTGGGTCAATACAAGAGATTTGTGCCTCTGTCACCATTCTACAAAAGACAACTCTTGTTTTGCTGGTTCAGTTAGAGAGTGAGGAGTGTTTAAATCTGTGTCTCCTGAGAAAGTAGCAAACAGGTGAGATAATGCATAAGTAGGGATGCCTAGGGTTGTTCTGAGATAATTGATGTCACCTAGTAATTTTTGAAAATCATTGAAGGTGTTTAAATTGTCAGTATGAAGTTGGACTTTTTGCGGCTTAGTGGAGTGAGCTTCTAGCTGCATTCCTAAGTACAGAAAAGGAGTGGCTTGTTGAATTTTATCAGGAGCAATGTAGGGTCCTGCATTGGCAACAGCTTATTTTAAAGAGGTAAAACATTGAATTAATTCATCTTTAGTGGGAGCAGCAATCACTGTATCATCCATATAATGAAGAATGTAATTATTTTTAAAAGTCTGTTGGATAGGTTGTAACACAGTACCGACAAACTGACAAATAGTAGGACTGTTAATCATTCCTTGAGGTAAAACTTTCCATTGATATCTAGCTGGGGAAGCTGAATTGTTAATGGAAGCTATAGTGAAAGCAAATTTTTCACAGTCTGACTTGTCTAAAGGAATATGAAAAAAGCAGTCTTTAAGGTCAATGATAATTAAAGGCCATTCCTTAGCAATCATGGAGGGGGAGGGCATACTGGGTTGTAATGCCCCCATAGGTTTAATAACTGCATTAACAGCTCTTAAGTCTGTTATCATTCTCCATTTTCCTGACTTTTTTTGTACAACAAACACAGGCGAGTTCCATGGAGACAAGGAGGGCTCAATAGTGTTTGCTTGTAGTAAATCATTAACAATTTCAATTAAAGCCTCCAACTTGTGTTTGGAAAGTGGCCACTGCTCTACCTAAACAGGTGATTCACACATCCATTGTGCAGGGGCAGAGGAAAAGAGAGAAGGAGAGTGAAGGTGCCGGCACGTGGATTAGGGGGAAGCAGGATTCCAAGCCTCTGAAAGAAGGGGTCATGGAGCGTCAAAAGAAACAGTAGGCTTAGAAGAGGGGAGAGGTCCAAAAGGATGAGAGGAACAAGAAACAGGCCATTCAGATGAATGCCACATGTCCTCCTCTGGCAGAGGGGGCAATGGCTTAGTAGAAGAAGAGTTAACATATACAGGTTCCAAGATAGGAGGCGGAGGGAGAAGATCATCACCAGGTTCCTTCTCTTGGGGCGAAAACAAGGAGAGATCAAATTTCTCCTCATCATCAGAAGGAGGACTAGTAGGGAGTCAGCTACCTGAGGTAAAGGGAGTGGCTCAACACCCATGTTAACTTGTGGCAGTTGAAGAGTATCACCAGACTGAAAAGGAAGTAAAGCAACATGAGTAAGAGCCCAGTCAGTCCAAACAGAAATAGGAAGTAAAACACCATTTCTCATGAGTTGGCGGAGAGTGGTGCCAACTCTATCCCAGTCTAACAGGTCCACAGAACCTTTGTCAGGGAACCAAGGACAATATTTTTCAATAGTCTGAAATAAGAGAATAAGGCTATTGGAATCAGCCTTGATTCCACCCTGTTTAAGAAGAAGTTTAATAAAATACAGATAAGCCTGGTGTTTAGATTGTGATTGTCCCATAATAACCCTGGAATAATACCAGTCGACAAAACCAAAAAGAGGGGAGAGTCAGAAAAACCTGGAGACCTTACCGTTGAGACTGAAGACTAGTCATCACAAACCCGCACTCAGAGTGCACTGAGCTGAGGAACAAAGAAGGCCACATTAGGCACCAGATATTGTGGGATCTGGCCAGCAGCCCACAATGCAACAGGGCTCTTTCTTTGTTCCCAGGCAGATTGGCAGGTCGAGAAATAATAGACACACACAAGATAGTGAAAGCTGGGTCCCGGGGGTCACTGCCTTCTGGTCCCATGATGCCACCAATGCACTGTATATACCAGCATTTATTATTAAGTTAAGTTAGGGTGGGGGTAGGTTAGTGAGGGATTTAGGGTCATTTGATTATGAGGTGAGATGGTCACATGGGGATGAAGTAATTATTTAGCATAACATCTGTGTGCATAAGTACAGTATACAGAGATAAGACTTTACAATATAATGTATGCATCAGTAATTTCTAACAGAGCCTTGAAACAGAAACACAGTCTTTCCATAACCTATGATTACCAAGATATTAATCAGCAGTAACAGTTGCAGCAAAAACTGGTTACAAACGATCCATAGAAACAGGATGTGAAGCTAGACAACCGGTTAGACCAGAAATTCTCAGAAGGGAGTATGTCTTAACCCTAAAGAGGCCTCATGGCAAGATGAAAGCGTTTATAGCCCTATCTTATCCATATGAACAGGTGCCCGTCATGCATCCATTAATAGGCTCTCCACAAGGGTCACAATCCATTCCCAGAGCTATGAACATCTGCTTTTCTGGGATAGGAATCTTGTTGATGTGAAACCTCCCTGACTGCACATCCGTTCATAGGCTTTCTGCAGGTGGAAGCACATCACATGCTGTTGGCTCATTCTGGCAGTCCAACCTGGCATTGTCCTCACACAATCCTGTATGCAATTTTGTATTTACAATAACCAGGAGCATTTCATGTTTTATTCTGCAGCAATAGTTTCAGGGGGTCTCCCTACAATTTATTTATTTATTTTTTGAGCTGGAGTCTTGCTCTGTCGCCCCAGCTGGAGTGCAGTGGCACAATCCTGGCTCACTGCAAGCGCTGCCTCCCAGGTTCACGCCATTTTCCTGCCTCAGCCTCCTGAGTTGCTAGGACTACAGGCGCCTGCCACCACATCTAGCTAATTTTTTGCATTTTTAGTAGAGATGGGGTTTCACTGTGTTAGCCAGGATGGTCTCCATCTCCTGACCTTGTGATCCACCCGCCTTGGCCTCCCAAAGTGCTGGGATTAGAGGCATGAATACTGAAATATTTAATTCATCAAGAAGATATAAAACCATTCTAAATATGGAAATATAAAATAAAACACCCTCAAAATAAATATATAAAGCAAAAATTAAATTACAGGAATAAATGAATAAATCTGCCATTATATGGAAGATTTCAACACAGTTCTGATTCACCATTATGTCAAAAGAAAAAGTATAAGAAAAGGAAAAATACGTTTTTAAATTGCTTACAAGCATAATTATATACGAACTGTGAGGAAAGAAAAATAATTTTCTCTAAGGATTTTTCATGGACTTTTTTTTTTTGTTCCTATTTGTTATTTCTGGATATTTTGTTTTCCTCTGGTTTCTCTTTGGTTGACTTTAAGAAAGGAATCACATCCTCTGCTCATTTCGTCGTTGTTGTTCTGGCAGGAACTAAAGCCTACATTTTTTTTTTCCCTAATGCAATAAATAAATATACCTTAAAATACATAAAACTGATAAACTGATTACTAGGTTTATTAGGTTAGAAATAGAGCTAAAGGAGAAACAAAAGCAAGTTCACAATCAAGACAGCCTGTTACCTTGAAGATCAAATGCATTGGACTTTAAAAAATATAATTATACGTAATTATTGCTGTTTTTTGCTTCTGTAGAAGTAAAAAAAAAAGTCATTTGAAGACCTTTTTGGAATGAGATGTTTATAAACAATCCTAAGTATTCTAAGTATTCAAATATCACTGACTATTCAGGAAAGTACATCATGCCTGGCTCAAAAATTCTGTACCTGGGAAATTGCCAATCCATTCACGTAGACTCTGGAAACATTCAGAAATGTGCAAGTCAACAGACAAATACTTACCCAGAGTTCTCAGAATAATTAAGAGAGGTCAAAAGAATATAAATACTACCTTTAAACAGGAGATTTAAACTTCTTGAAGAGCTTGTTGAGATCCTCATCCCAATCAGACTGTACCACAGGAAGCTTTGAGTCTCTCTAGGGAGGAATCTGGGGTCTAGAGAAGTCCGCAATTTTAGGTAGTAGTATGTTGCTATGTATCCTTGTTTGTGAAGTAAAGCTACCTGTATGGATGAGTTATTATAAACTGGTGTCAGCTGGTGTCTTTTAATTAATTATTATTACACTCATAACAACTGCTTAGTATTTAACAAAACAGCCAAAGAAACTGTGTAAATGGATGAAACTCAAAAAACAAAGTCTTATTAGTTTTTCCTACTGGGTCATTTTCACATAATCTAATTGCAATGTCTTATAGAAGTGGAAATATATCATTGTTTGGCTAGATTTAAGAAAACAGAAAAGATCCTTTAGAATATATGAATATAAAAATAGGTAGTTTAAAAGTCTGAAAATGATCAACTATTTGCTGATTTGATAATTGATATGAAATGGTAAGCACACAGTTTTTTCCCCAACATTTTATTGAGAAAATTGTCAAGTGTACAGCAAAGTTGAAAGAGTTTTACAGTAAATAACCAAATACCCACCCCCAACATTCTACCTTTAACATTTTACTATATTTGCATTATCATATTAAGAGGTGAAGCCAGCTGGACTTCCTGGGTCGAGTGGGGACTTCGAGAACTTTTCTGTCTAGCTAAAGGTTTGTAAATGCACCAATCAGCACTCTGTAAAAATGCACCAATCAGCACTCTGTGTCTAGCTAAAGGTTTGTAAATGCATCAACCAGCACTCTGTAAAAACGGACAAATCAGCACTCTGTAAATGGACCAATCAGCACTCTGTTAAATGGACTAATCAGCACTCTGTAAAATGGACCAATCAGGAGGACGTGGGTGGGGCCAAATAAGGGAATAAAAGCTGGCCACCCCAGCCAGCAGTGGCAACCATGTTTGGTTCCCCTTCCGTGCTGTGGAAGGCTTCTTCTTTCGCTGTTTGCAATAAATGTTGATGCTGCTCACTCTTTGGGTCCGCACTACCTTTATGAGCTGTAACACTCACCGTGAAGGTCTGCAGCTTCACTCCTGAAGTCAGTGAGACCACGAACCCACCAGGAGGAATGAGCAACTCCGGATGTGCCACCTTCAAGAGATGTAACGTTCAGGTATGCAGCTTCATTCTTGACGTCAGTGAGACCACAAACCCAACAGGAGGAATGAACAACTTTGGATATGCCACCTTTAAGAGCTGTAACACTCACTGCGAAGGTCTGCAGCTTCACTCCTGAAGTCAGCAAGACCATGAACCCACCAGAAGGAAGAAACTCCAGACACATCTGAACCTCTGAAGGAACAAACTCCAGACACACCATCTTTAAGAACTGTAACACTCACCGCAAGCGTCCGCGGCTTTATTCTTGAAGTCAGTGAGACCAAGAACCCACCGAAAGGAACCAATTCCGGACACAATATTTATCTCCAAATCCACATCCCTCTCTGTATCCTTAATCCATCTTGTTTTTCAAAATAAATTTCATATATTAGTACTTTTCCGTCTAAAGACTTTAGCATGCATATCATGAACTACAGTTCTATATTTGCTTATATTTTATGTAAAATTAATGAATAAAGAAATGCACAAACGGTAAGTGTACCTTTGCATGACCTTCGACAAATGCACACACCTGTGTAACCTGAATCCCTAAGAAGACATTGAACATCATCACCAATCCAGATAAGTTCCTTTTTCCTCTTCTCAATTAGTCTGTGTACTCCCATCCCCATAAGAAACTATTAATCTGATTTTATGCACCACAGAATAGTTTTGCCTGTTCTAGTATTTCATCTTAATTAATAGATATTTAGTCATACAATATTTAATGATTTGTGTAAGGCTTCTTTCAGTATATAGTATACTAATATAATGTTTTTGAGACTTGAGTTTTGGAGTGTATGAGTTTGTTAGTTTTTTATTGCTGAGTAGTATTCATTGCATGTATATACCACAGTTTGTTTATCCATTCTCCTATTGATTGACACCTGTGTTGGTTCTTGTCTTGGGCTATTATGAACAAAGCTGCTATGAACATTCTTATATAAACCTTTGTGAATGTATATTTATTTCTTTTGGGAAAATACCTAGGAGTCGATTCAGTAAGTCATAGATTCAGTAAATGTTTACTTTTATAAGAAACTTTAGCACGTGTTTTAAAAAGTTATTATCAGAAAGGTCGCTACAAAAGGAAAGAATGGGAGAGAGCATATCAGCTTTAGAATCAGTCTTACTGTTTAAATACAGGCTCTATTAGCTTTATGACAATATTAGACATACATGTGCTAAACTGAAATAGTATCTCAATTTTATTTCTCACTTAAATATTTGTCCAAGTGGGCGTTCCTAGTCCTGGATTGTTATACTCTCTAGTTTAAAGATAGTATTTTGTTTACATTTCTTATTCTCCTTATTGCCTTGAACTGAATTGAGAGATTTTTAACAAAAGTCCCGTAATATTTTATTAAACTTTAACTTCGACATCTCCAAGGTTTCACTTTTAACACAGTACCTTTTTTCTTAACAGATTCTGTGCCAACTTGCTTTCCTACATATTGCTGTTGCTGAACTGTCACATCACTGTAAATAGAGCTTCTCAATTCCAAAAGTCATTCTCAATAAGCAAACACCATGCACTAAAGAATTTTATTATCCTTATGTTTAGCAGAAATTCCATAATTTAAGTGCAGCATAATAGCAAATTCATAGGTAAAAATATTAGCACTTTGGGGAAAGGAAAATATATATCTGTATAAATGCCTCAAACCTGTGGTTTGGCTACTCCTTTTTTTATTATTTTATTTTATTATTATTATACTTTAAGTTTTAGGGTATATGTGCATATGTATACATGTGCCATGTTGGTGTGCTGCACCCATTAACTCGTCATTTAGCATTTAGTATATCTCCTAATGCTATCCCTCCCCCCTCCCCCCACCCCACAACAGTCCCTTGAGTTATCTTCCTGTTTCTCCCAACAAAACTCAATTCTAGTGGCAAATGAGTAGGAAGGCTGGAGGCAGGCATGGGAATGGTAGAGCGGCATAAGAAGCAATGGGGTCTCTGGCAGTGTTTGATGCACACTTTCTCTGCCTTGCTAGTGTGAAAGCCAAGACAGAGGGTGGCGTCCCTGCCAGAGCCAACGTGCAATCCACGCAAGGCCATGCTCACCGACACCGGAAATCTGGTACATCCAGTCACAGAAGTGTGGGTGCTATTCGGAATGGCGTAAGCCTACTGGAACCCCTAATCACTGAGAAGCTGGGAGTGGAGGAAAAGGCGTCTAAAAACCATTTGTCAGTGTTACCCATTCTCACTGGCATCTTGCTGTTCATGGAGAGGAAGAACTGGACTCTCATCTGAGTGAATTATTGCCAGTGGCATGTAATTCCTCACATCCTCAAAACTGATTCTGAAGAAAGGACGGTCAGCAGTTGACTGGATTCCTTGTTGCCTAAATAAATATTCAAGACTAACTATTCTAACAGCTGTCCAATGTTGACGTCAGTGGACTGTATTTTTTTACCCTTTTATTTTTTTTGAATTACGTTTTGGCAATTTGGGAGCTTTCCAGCCAACAAATTTATGCATTTGAGTCTTAAACATAGTTAGGTATTATTGTGGCTTCAAACAAGCTATTGATTCTGAAGTAGTGGGTTTTAATTGAATTGATTGTTTTAAAAAAATCTGTTAAGAGTTTAATTGCTATGCGGAAGTCTTAGCAATAAATATTTAGCTTTTACTGACTTTAAGACTTTACTTTTACTCTGGTAGATAAGCTCAATAAAGTTCATATCCTGACACACATCCCCTGCACCCCCTGAAAAATATTCTCACCAACATGTTGAACATCAGGGGAGAACCAATGACTCTTAGAAATAAAACAATTGCTTTCTGCACTCGTTTCCAGCTGTTGGAATAGTCTCCTGGCCTTTCTTGTGTTCATATCAAGGACTGAATCAGCTTGTGAGAGTCAACACCTGTTTGCATAATAACCCTCAACAGAGCGCTCACTTCCTCTACTTAGAAAGGGTGGTTCCTGCTGTGCTCCTGGTACATCCTCTAGAAAAGAGCAACGGTTGAGAAAACTGATCGGCAATACTTTACAGAGATAGCTGTCAGATGTGTTGTTAGAATGTCAAAAGCGCCACGAGTAATTCCTTCTTAAGAAGAAATCATCTTCATTTGTGTCTTATATTCAGAAGAAACCTTTCCAGCAAGTAGGAATCCTTGATTTTTGTTTTCTTTTCAAGGTAAGGATTGTGCAAATCTGAATAACTCCAAAATAAATGAGCAGTGGTATGTGGTAGTCAATAAAAAATAGCACAGCCTTGGACAGGCCAGTGGCGCAGGCGCAGGCACAGGCCTGTAATCCCAGCACTTTGGGAGGCCAATGATGGCAGATCACTTGAGCTTAGGTGTTGGAGACCAGCCTGGGCAATATAGTGGAACCCCATCTCTACCAAAAAAAAAAGGTTTAGCTGAGTGTGTTGGTGGGCATCTGTAGTCCTAGCTATTCCGGAGGCTGAAGAGGGAGGATGAAGTGGCGGGATGGCTTAAGAGCCGAGATGAGATCTGCCATGGCATTCTAGCCTGGATGACAGAGCAAGACCCTGGCTGAGAAAAAAAAAAAAAAAAAAAAATCACAGTCTCAAACTAGCTGGTCAGCCCTCTGATATTTTATGAACATCTGGGCCATTCTTCCCAGCATACTCAGTGGCCCAAGCTTTTATAGAAAATAGATACAAAAGAATATGGTAAACTTTTATTGCACATATTTGCTCTAGATGTGTCATAAACATTTTACCAAACTCTAATTTTAATTGGAGCAACAAGAAAAATCTAATGCAATTTTGCACTGAGAAAGGTGTTCATGGTTCATTTGATTTTCTATTCAAAATGAGTACAGACTCCTTTCATCTGGTGTTCCTCTCACTAGTAATAATAGTAGCAATAAAAGGTTAATCCATTCCTACTGAGAATGGAAATTATATGTGAGAAAAAAAGACCGATAGTTAATAGTAATCTTTTTAGAGAAGTAAGACCAAAATTAGTTTTTTAATTTACTAATTCTTTTGTCCAATATCACTTGAAATTTTCATATTCTTTTGTCTAAGCATCTCTGGATTTTTTTGTTTCTTTTGTTTTGAAAAAATATTTAGTATTTTGGTGCAGTATCTACTGTCTTGCACTCTATCCAGTGTAACACATTGGAGAGTTTAAATGTCAAGTAAATACTTAACAAAATATTTAGCTGTGCTATGTTCTTTAATACTTAAACTCTAAAAAGTGTTTAAGAAGAGAAAAACCTTATATATGCTTAATATAATACTTTACTAAATAGCAACATTGATGATAATAAAATTTCAGTTTTTAAAAGTATCACAGAGTAGTAGTAAAATGAATTCATGGCCTTTGATTCTTATTGTGAACAAAATAGCTATAAAAGACATTCTTATAATGGTTGAAAAAATTTGATTAGAGACTGGGTGTTAGATAACAGTAGAATTTATGGTTTATTGTTTAATTGTGATAATTCCTTCACTTCACATAATAAAATATCATAATAAATTTAGTGTGAAATGTCATGATCTGTATAATTTACTTTTAATTTTAAATGTTTAACCAAAAAACTACACAAATTAAATATGATAACATGTTGAATCTAAGTTATGGATATATGGATATTTCTTATACTCTTCTCTGTACTTTTCTGTATGTTTGAAATATTGCATAATGAAAATTACAAAGACAAGTAAAGACAGAAGGAAAGGAGTGAAATAAAGAAAAACAGCAGTGAGTAATAAAAGCAAATAAATGAATATAGAATCAGAAACCAAGATAGAGGTCGTAGCTTCTGCTACATATGCAATTATGGGAAAGACATATAATTGATCTGAATTTAGTTTTCCTATTTTTAAAATGGGGGTAATCTAAAATGAAATGCTGTGACATATCTACTAGATGGTTAAACCAATAAAAAAGACTGACAATATAAAGTGTTGACAAGTAAATGGAGCAAATTAAACATATGTTGCTGGTAGGAATTTAAAATTTTATAACCACTTTGAAAAATTGTACAACATCTTTTACTAAATATATATGTAATATATGGCCAAGCAGTTTCACTCCTAGTTACATACAAAAAAGCAAATAAATGCACATGTCAACAAAATGTATGTTCAAAATGTTCATAGCAGTTTTATCCATAATAGCACAAAACTGAAAACAACCGGATGTCTATCAACAGGTGAATAAAGAAACAAATGTTTGTTTCTTGAGTGCTGTGCAACAATAAAAAATGACTAACTCTGGTATATGCAACAAAATGGATATAACTCCTAGATGTTATGTAATATTGAGGGAAAGTAGTCTGGCACAAAGACATCTTTATTCTGTGATTATTATTATTATTATTATTTTAGATAGAGTCTTGCTCTGTTGCCAGGCTGGAGTGCAGTGGCATGAGCTTGGCTCACTGCAACCTCCACCTCCCAGGTTCAAGCGATTCTCTTACCTCAGCCTCCCTAGTAGCTGGGATTACAGGCACGTACCACCACACCCAGCTAATTTCTGTATTTTTAATAGAGATGAGGTTTCACCATGTTGGCTATGATGGTCTCGATCTCTTGACCTCGTGATCCACCTGCCTCGGCCTTCCAAAGTGCTGGGATTACAGGCATGAGCCACTGCACCCAGCCTTTGTATCTTGAATTTTACTCAGGCATATACATATATATGTAAAAAATATCATTCTTTACTTGAGAGTGCTTTATGCACTTTCCTGTATTCCATGGTATCTTTCAATTAAATAAATAAAACAAAAATATTAATATTCAAATCCCAGGAAAGAAGAGCAAATATGATAATATGGAATTATTTAATAAATTATAAAACACTATACAAATTTCATAATTATCACTTTCTAAGCTAAACCTCAAAATTTTTGCAAAAGGCAAGATTTTATTTTCACGTTGTGACAAGCATTGTTATTATTTGTATTATACTAAATTTGGCTCATCTTTTACTCTAATCTTTTTTTGGACTAAGCCTTGTCATAACCTAATTCCTATCATTTTTCCCTTTTCACTGATAGTGGAAAATTGTATATTTCTATTAATTTGCAGTTGCCAAATATTCACGCAAATGTTAGTTGAATGCCTAGTATATGCCAAACATTGTGCTAGGTACTGGTGACACAGATTTACATGAGACATTATCTCTTCTTTTCATATCTTCACATTTTAGTCTAAAACTCAATTACGATACTTCAGTTGCACTATATTCCAGAATTTTTAAATGGCGGAAGCCAAAATGATTATTATACATTGAAAACAAAACTAAAAAATAACTTTAGTTGATATTCAAATGAAATTAATTTACCTCCATTTTGCTTCTACTAAGCTTCTGGAAGTTAAAAGGTATTCTAGGTTAATTAAAAAAAAAAAAAAAACTTTGAATTTCAGATAATTAAAAAATATATTAAACTTGATCATCACAGCAATACTTTTGAAACTACAAGTTATTATTTAAATGATTATTATTTAAATGATATTTTAATAATATGTTATTTAAGTGATATTTTAATAATATGTTATTTAAATGATATTTTTACACTATTAAAATTTTCTTAGAAATGTGTAAATAGCTGGTGTCATTCTATAAGATAATTATTTAAAATTCCCTGCTCCAGATTATTTTTCCATTTAATGTTCCATTCCTCAGTAGTAATCACTCAGTGAATAAAATAATCTTTTATGCCTTTGATATTCTCAGAGACTGGCAAGTTAGCTTGCTTCTTAAGGTTTGAAGCTCAGTTTTTAAATAGGAGATTATAGTGCTCAATTTTTCAGATGTCACTCATTGAGAATACTTGAATATAGGTACTCAACTCCTGTGCCTCCCATCTTTCAAAGCACTAGTACAAATTGATCTTCCAAAAAGTGTGCAAATGATGCACAATATACTGAGCAGCATGTGATCATCTGAGCAAAAGATTTGAAAACAGTGAATTACTCTTAAACCCCTGGAGACCTTTTTATAATTCGGGCACAGAGAGCCCCCATTCTGAAAGGTAATATATCTTTTTAAACACCCAGCTTTCCTATTCTCATCTCTCAAGGTTTCATTTCATAAAAAAATGTTAGTTGACATTAGAAACAGATGCCAGAATGCACTCATCCAGCTCATGAAAAATTCAGCATAAGTTTAGCAAAGCGTAGCAAAATCACTTATTAGGGGAAAATGCATAGTCTGATAGATGACCATGATTATCAGGTAAATTATTCATTTCTCTTCACAAAGCAATCACCCAGTGAAGACTCACTCATTATTCACAGGTTGTCAGGGAACAGGATGTGAGCAGTAAAGATGTGGTGTGAGTGAGCAGCATTGCCATGTAAGTCGCAGAGAAATGCTGGAATGCACAAAAGCTGAGTGCTATTTAATAAGTCCAATTGATGCCAGGGAAAACATGAAATTTGGAGCCACAGACTTGCAATGGAACTACTATCAAACTAGCATATCAGTGCTACAGAAATAGGCTAAAGCCATGTGAAGTCATCAGAGCCTAGAAATTATTTTTTCCACAAGCTAAAATCTAACTTCATTAGAAATATAAACACACATTCATGGCAATTCCAGTTTCAAATCTTCTCAAGAACAAAAATAATCGTAAACTAGAAGCAGCACCCAGTAGGTTGCATGTTAAAACATTTCTGTCAGAGATTGAACTTTGAAATGATTAGCATTCAATCTATCAGATTATAAATTATTTTATACTCTGTAAGCATTAGAAAATTCAATTGTTTTTTAGGGTTTGTGAAAAAATTAAAATTATAGTTGTGTCTAGTACAATTTTGTAAGAAAAATTCTTTACCTTTTGAGCCAATTTGAGCCACCTTTTATTCTCATTCAGATTTTCAGTGAATATTTATAATCTATGTTGTCCAGTTGTGTTTGAAGTTAGTTTTGAGGATGAGCTGTAGTCAGAATAGTTCTGCTCTCCCATGTCTGCAGCAGTCATGGAGGAAGTGATAAGATGTTACTTATCTTAACCAAAAACACAGGGATTTTGTCTTCTATCTAGAAAGCAATATCTTCATAGCTTATCCATAATTCAATCCTGTTTTATCTCAGGGTTTATCTGGACCAGAGAGTTTTTATGTGGCTTATAGCTGGGGCACATCAATGTACTAGTTTATTCTGCAATGCAGGATTCAACCCTTTTTAAGAAACAACTTTTACAAAAATTAATAGACTTTATCTTTTAGCTAAGTTTTAGGTTTACAGAAAAATTCAGCAAAAAATATAATTCCCAAATACTCACTTTTGCTCCCACACCACACAGTTTCTGCTATTGTTAATATCCTCCATTAGTGAGGTACATATGTTACAGTTGTTATTGATTATATCGATTAATTATATTGATAATATAATTAATCCAATATTGATACATTATTACTAACAAAAATCCATCATTTATATTGGTATACACTGTATGTATTGACTATTCAATGGACTTTCACAAACACATGTCATGTTCCCACCATTACAGTATCCTAAAGAGGTTTCATTTTCCTAAAAATCCTATGTTCTACCAATTCATCCTCTTCCTGCTTCCTGCGAGAACACTGGCTATTATATTATTATTTCTACTGTCTCCATAGCTTTGTCTTTTCCAGAATGTCATATACCTGTAGTCATACAGCGTATAATCTTTGTAAATTGGCTTCTTTCACTTAGAAATATGCATCTAAGTTTACTTCATGTCCTTTTGTAGCTGTGTAGCTCATTTATTTTTATTTCTGAATAATAAACACTTCATTAAATGAATGTGCCAAAGTTTGTTTATCCATTTATCTATGGAAAAATATTTTGTTTGCATCCAAGTTTGGCAATTTGGAAATTTATCTATGGAAAGGTATTTTGTTTGTGTCCAAGTTTGGCAATTTGGCATTTTTAATGAAAAAAAGTGTGCTATAAACATTTGTGTGCAAAATTTTTGGGAACATTAATTTTCAACTTATTTGGGTAAATGCCTAGGAGCATGATTGCTAGATCATAGGTTAAGACTACATTTAACTTTATGTGAAACATCAACCTCTTCCAAAGTGACTTAACAACAATCAATGAGAGTTTCTGTTGCTGTACATGCTCTCCAGCATTTGGTATTTTCAGTTTTTTTTTTTTTTATTTTAGCCATTCTAATAGAAGTGTAGTGATTTCTCATTTTCATTTGCAATTCACTAATGATATATGATGTTAAGCATACTTTCATGTGCTTATTTGCCATCTGTATATCTTTATTTTTGAGATGCCTATTTGAATCATTTGTTCAATTTTTAAAAATTGACAAATTTTATATATTTTCAGGGTACGGTGTGTTGTTTTGATACATGTATACATCGTATAATGATCAAATCAGGGTAATTAGCATGTACAACCATTTATAGTTTCTTAGTAGTGACAACAAAATCCTCTCTTCTAGCTGTTTTGATATAGACAATACCTTGTTGTTGAATATAGACATCTACTGTACAATAGGACACCAGAACTTGTTCTTCCTTTCTAACTGTATACCCGTTAACTATCTTCTCCCCATTGCCCTTTCCCCTTACCCTCTCAAGTCTCTGTAACCACTGTTATATTCACTATTTATGAGACCAACTTTTTTTAGATTCTATATATGAGTGAGAACATGTGGTATTTGTCTTTCTATATCAGGTTTATTTCATTCATTGTAATGTCCTCCATGTTCACTCATGTTACAGATGACAGGATTTCATTATTTTTTATGAAAGAATGGTATTTTTATGTATGTATTAGTAGTATTTTATTATATATTATATGTAATGATTATATAATATATAATTTATATATACTATATATATACATTTATGTAAATTTATATATTATATATATGCACCACATTTTCTGTATCCATTCATCCATTATTAGACACTGTTTGATTCCATATCTTGGTTATTGTAAATAGTACCACACTAAACTTTGGAGTGAAGATATCTCTTTTACACACTGATTTCAGTTACTTTGGATGTATATACCCAGTAGTGGAATTGCTGGATCATATGGTAGTTCTATTTTTAAATTTTTGAGAAATCTCTCTACTATTTTCCATAATGGCTGTACTAATTTACATTCCTATCAGCAATGTACAAGGGTTCCCTTTTCTCCATATTCTCACCAACGCTTGTTATCTTTTTTCTTTTTGATAATAGTCATTGCATCTGGAATAAGATGATATCTCACTGTGGTTTCGATTTGCATTTCCCTGATGATTCGTGATGTTGAGCAATTTTTAATATACCTGGTGGTTATTTTTTTTTTGAGAAATGTCTGTTAAAATCTTTTGCCCATTTAAAGTTGAATTATTGGTCTATTTGCTATAGAGTTGTTTGAGTTCCTTATATATTCTGGATATTAACCCCTTGTCAGATGTATAGTTTGCAAATATTTTCTCTAATTCTGTAGGTTGTACCTTTACTCTGTTAAATGTTTTTATTGCAGTGCAAAAGCTTCTTTAGTCTGATACAGTCTCATTTGTCTATGTTTGCTTGTGTTGCTTGTGCTTCTGAATCCTCATCCAAAAAAAGATATTTCACTAGTCCAGTGTCATGAAGCATTTTTTCTTATGGTTTTCGTCTAGTAGTTTCATAGTTCCTGGTCTTACATTTAAGTCCTTAATTTATTTTGAGTTGATTTTTGGCCTATGATAAAATATACAGGTCCATTTTCATTTTTCTGCATGTGGACATATGATTTTCCCAGCACCATATACTGACAAGACTGTTCTTTCCCCAATATGTGTCCTTGGTTGTCAAAAATCAATTGATGGTATATGTATGAACTTATTTCATAACTCTGTATTCTGTTCTGGTGGTCTGTGTTTCTTTTTAAATGCCAATACCATATTGTTTTGGTTATGATAGCTTGGTAGTATATTGTGAAGTCAGGTAGTTTCATGGCTTCAGCTTTTTTTTTTCTTAAGATTTGATTTGCCTATTCGTAGTCTTTTGTGGTACCATGTGAATTTTAGGATTGTTTTGTATATTCTGTAAAAAGTCACTGGTATTTTGGTGGGAATTGCATTGACTCTGTAGATTGTTTTGGGTAGTATGGACACTTTAACAATATTAATTCTTCCAATCAATGAACACTGGATATATTTCCATTTATTTGTGTCCTCTTCAATTTTTTCATCAATGTTTTATAAATTTCATTGTAGAGATCTTTCCCCTCCTTAGTTAAACTTGTTCCTAGGTATCTTGTTGTTGTTTTTTTTATCTTTTGTAAATGGAATTGTTTTCTTGATTTCTTTTTCAGATAGTTCATTACTCAGGTACAGAAATACTACTGATTTTTGTATGTTGATTTTATATCCTGCAACTTTACTGAATTTGTGTATTAGTTCTAACAGTTTTTTTTAGTGGAGTCTTTAAGGTTTTCTATTTATTAAATCATATCTTTAAACAGAGACAGTTTGATCTCCTACTTTCCCATTCAAATACCTCTTTATTTTTTTTCTCTCATCTAATTGCTGTAAGACTTCCAGTACTGTGTAGAATAGAAGTGGTGAAAGTGGGCATACTTGCCTTGTTCCAGATCTTAGAGGAAAAAGTTTCCATTTTTCCCTGATTACTATGATTTAGCTATGGATTTTTCATATATAGCCTTTATGGTGTTGAGGTATGTGCCTTCTATACCTAATTTGCTGAGTTTCTATTATGAAGAGATGTTGGATTTTATCACATGCTTTTTTCCGCGTCTATTGAAATGATCATACGATTTTTGTCCTCCTTTCTGTAAATGTGGTGTATCACATTTTTTGATTTGCATGTTCTAAACCATCCTTGCATCATTGGGATGAATTCCATCTTATCATGGTGGATGATCCTTTAAATGTGCTGTCGAACTTGGTTTGCTAGCAACTTGTTGAACATTTTTGCATCTATGTTCATTAGTAATATTGGCCTATAGCTTTCTTTTTGTGTGTGTGTCCTTCTCTGGTTTTGGCATCAGGGTAACAGGGCCCTTGTAGAATAATTTTAGGGTACTTTCTTCTTCAATTTTCTGGAATATTTTGAGAAGAATTGATGTTAGTTATTTGACCCTTTTATCTTTCTCATTTATGTATCTGCTCCAATGTCTTTGTGGTTACAATGGGATTAACATAAAGAATCTTGTTATAATATACTATTTTAAGCTGACGACAACTTAAACTATGGTCATCTAAAAATACTCTAGACTTCTACTCTCCCCCTCAATTTATATTTTTATTGCCTTAATTTATACCTTTGTATATATTGTGTGTTCTTTAACAAGTAATTGTAGCTTAGTTATATTTGAGAATTTTGACTTTTAACATTTATACTAGAAGTTTGAAGGATTTACATAGCACCATTACAGTATTGTTTTATTCTGAGTTTGATTATAAAATTACCTTTACTAGTGAATTTTATACTTTTACTTTTATACTTCATGTGTTCAGCTGGCCTGTGTTTGGTTTCCACACCGTGCAGGACTGCCTATTCCTTAGGGGTAGGGCATTCTGTAGATTTGGGCAACATAGCCATGGCTGTTTTGCTGAGCCCAGACTCCAAAGTCCAGAGTCTAGCAGTGGCTCTGATTTCAAGATTGCACCATGCAGTGGCATTTACAGTCACTGAGGGTGAGGGAGGTGCTCAACTTGGGCCCCTACTCTGGAGCAATGCAGCTACATGATTTCAAGGCAGCTCCCTAAATTATGCTCAGTGTCTGTGATGACTGCTGGATTCTTCTGAAGCAAGGACTGCAGGTATCTGAAGTCGCAGTGGAGGCTTTTGGGGGTCCTCTGTTTACTTCTTCCCTGCACGAGGAAGTCTCTCCTGGCTCTTAAATAATCTTTATGGGGGATATGAGGGAGCAGAGATGGGATGCTTTGTTTCCCACTCCTTACTGCTGTCATGGATTTATGTGCACCACAGTGATTTCACCAGTTCATTGCTGTACAGCAGTACTCTCTTTCGGAGACTCTAGTTGAATTTTAGTTGTTTACTTGTTGTTTTGTTTTTGTGGGAGGATGAGCACCAGTTACCTCTAGTCAACAATCTTGCTGATGTTGCTCATCCTACTAGGACTCATCTCTTAGCACACATTTGGAATTGAATTGCATTCAGAAATAAGGATGTATCCCTCATATATAACTCACATTTCAGTAGTCTCCACTGCTGCTATGATCCAATAAAAGACCCATAAGGAAATACATGTCTATGTAAAAAGCAAATTTGGAAACCTAGTCCCATTTCATTAAACAGTAACTCCCTTTTGGAGAAACTGTGGAGTATGACTGCTCAAGTTACACATGCAAACCACTACAAAGTAATATTCAGGCTAAAGGGAACTGAAGTTTCAGTTCAATTTGTCTTCCTATGAAACCCTATATGCAATCAAACTAGTCAGGCCAAATCTGTCCTAGAGTTGTGGAATCAAAGGACCAGAACAGGGTCATTAAGAGTTGGCCTGGCCTATGTTCCTATCTTGGCACTAGATTATAATCAAAAGACCGGGTGAAAATTGGGCCTCGAGTAAGTTCACTAAAGAACATATTTCTTATGAATAAGTGCTTACGATCACAAAGACAAAGAAAAATGTTGTAGTGTGAGATCTTGGACTTGATTTTCTATTTCTGCTTATCTTTCTTTTTTTTTATATTTTTTTTATTATGCTTTAAGTTCTAGGGTACATGTGCACAACGTGCAGGTTTGTTACATGTGCCATGTTGGTGTGCTGCACCCATTAACTCATCATTTACATTAGGTATACCTCCTAATGCTATCCCTCCCCCCTCCCCCCACCCCACAACAGGCCCCGGTGTGTGATGTTCGCCTTCCTGTGTCCATGTATTCTCATTGTTCAATTCCCACCTATGAGTGAGAATATGCAGTGTTTGGTTTTTTTGTCCTTGCGATAGTTTGCTGAGAATGATGGTTTCCAGCTTCATCCATGTCCCTACAAAGGACATGAACTCATCATTTTTTATGGCTGCATAGTATTCCATGGTATATATGTGTCACGTTTTCTTAATCCAGTCTATCACTGTTGGACATTTGGGTTGGTTCCAAGTCTTTGCTATTGTGAGTAGTGCCGCAATAAACATAAGTGTGCATGTGTCTTTATAGCAGCATGATTTATATTCCTTTGGTTATATACCCTTCTGCTTATCTTTCATTTCCTGCTTTACACCAGCCTTTGAATTCTTAAGTCCACAATTAATGGCCTTTCTCTTTTGATGATTATTTTGCATGTAGTTATTCTTTAACAAGTTTTAAACTCTTTTAACAACACTTGAGTGTGGTGCATTTCCTTACATTCTTTACATTTAAAAGTGTCCAAAACTAGATGTGGATTAACATTCAAGAACTGAACAGTAAGTACAGGGAAGCCTATGGAGAAACACTGAAGCCAACAGAGAAAGAGCTGTTGGAGGGTGAAAAATGAGGTGGGAACTAGTGAGAGGCCATGCAGCCCAGTTTGGTCACAACAAATAGTTCTATCAGCAGTGAATAATTTTTAGGGAATATTGAGTAGGAAGAGATTTTTGAAAATGAGCAGGCTAAAGCATAGGCACAAATAAAACCAGTTTTTTGCATATGCCTACACTGGTTAAGCAATGATTCATAGAGGCTTTCTCCATTTTGGCATGTTCCATTCTTTTTTTTTTTTTTGCCATTATGAATGTAATTTTTATTTTTTTCTTATTCAATATCTTTTTTTTTTTTTATTATTATACTTTAAGTTCTAGGGTACATGTGCACAACGTGCAGGTTTGTTACACATGTATACATGTGCCATGTTGTGTGCTGCACCCATTAACTCATCATTTACATTAGGTATATCTCCTAATGCTATCCCTCCCCCATCCCCCCACCCCACAACAGTCCCTGGTGTGTGATGTTCCCCATCCTGTGTCCAAGTGTTCTCATTGTTCAATTCCCACCTATGAGTGAGAACATGCAGTGTTTGGTTTTCTATCCTTGTGATAGTTTGCTGAGAATGATGGTTTCCAGCTTCATCCATGTCCCTACAAAGGACATGAACTCATCCTTTTTCATGGCTGCATAGTATTCCATGGTGTATATGTTTGACATGTTCCATTTTATCACTTGATCTGTTCTACTTCCTCTTTCTTTCTTTTCTTCTTTCTTTTTTTTTTTTTGAGACAGAGTCTCGCTCTTGTTGCCCAGGCTGGAGTGCAATGGCATGATCTTGGCTCACTGCAACCTCCACCTCCTGGATTCAAGTGATTCTCCTGCCTCAGCCTCCCGAGTAGCTGGGATTACAGGCATGCGCCACCACACCCGGCTAATTTTGTATTTTTAGTAGAGTCAGGGTTTCTCCATGTTGGTCAGACTGGTCTTGAACTCCTGACCTCAGGTGATCCACCTGCCTCGGCCTCCCAATGAGCCACTGCGCCCAGCCTACTTTTTTCCAGATGGCTCCTTTCTTAGAGATTCTACTAGGTGGTAGTAAGTTCTGAATCACTGCAAGATTCAGTTTTCTACCTCCTTTTCCTCCCTTTCTCCCTTCCTTTAGCAATTAATACAGCTCGGATACAGGCCATAATCTAGGTGCTAGAGATACTTCAGTGAACATAATTCTTGCCTTGGGGTTGCTCGTAAACTGTTGTGTGAATAAAACAAATTATACATCTATTTTTATTTTTCTTCACATCCACTAAGGATTTGGTATCCAATCTAATTAAACATTGAAAAAATTGTGAAGTCACCTATATTAATCAGCTTGGGCTGTCATAACAAAATTCCATAGATAGCGTGGCTTAAGCAACAGAAATTTATTTCTTCACAGTTCTGGAGGCTAGAATTCCAACATCAAGGTGGCAGCATGGGTAGATTCTGGTGAGGGATCTCTTTCTGGCTTGTAGATGGCTGCCTTCTTGCTGTGTCTTCACATGGTAGAGAGAGAGTTCTGGTGTCTCTTCCTCTAATTATAAGGACACCAGTTCTATTTGTTCAGGGCTCTACCTTTATGACCTCATGTAACATTATCACTTTCACGACTCTATCTCCAATACAATCACATGAAGGGTTAAGACTTCAACATATGAATTTTAGGAAAACACAGTTTGGACCATGGCATCACCCACATGACTCTTCAGTGACGTTTCTCTTCTCCCACTTTGAACCCATCTAAGGTTCCATCATTCTAGTCTAACCACTCTGGTCAATTATTTAATATTAAATAATTTCCAGGTCAAAAACCTTCTGTCTTCTGTTTTTTTACCTCCTCACTCATAGAATTTGATACATAAGTACCATAGCACTTTGATATATAATTAGTTATGTGTTTTATCTCCCCTGATAAACAATAAGCACCTCAAGGGTAGTGTTCCAATGATCCATTGCTGTGTTACAAATCACACAAAAACTTAGTGACCTAAAATGAGAATCACTATTTGATTACCTTGCATAGTTTTGTGAGTCAGGAATTAGGGGAGGGCTTGGCTGGATGGTTCTTGCTTAAAGTCTTTGCAATAGTCTTCTTGGGCTGCCAGAACAAGAAGTCCAAGATTAAGGTGCCAGCAGGATTGGTTTCTCGTGAGGCCTCTTTCTGGCTTGCAGACACTAACTTCTTACTTTCTTCTTTGGCCTTTCTTCTGTACATGTGTGGAGAGAGAAAGGTCTCTGATATCTCTTTCTCTTCTTGTATGGACACCAAATCTATTGGATTAGAGCCCCACTCTTATTACCTCATTTAATCCTAATTACCCCCTTAAAGACCCTATCTCCAAATATAGTTGCTTTGGGGGTTAGGGCTTCTACATAAGAATGAGAAGGGACACAATTCAATAGTCTCTTATGTGGTTTAGTTGGATAGTGGATGGAGCTGAAATATAGGGGGTTAGAGAAGCTGGGAGCTGATTCCCTTGTTCTTGCTCTTGTGTTATTCCCTCTCCCCCTACTTTTTCTCTTTCCACATATTTATAGGATCGCTCTGCGCTGCCTCCAAACAGGTTGACCTGTTTGGGCTTATTGGACTGCTTATATGGCATCTGACTTCCCCCAGACCAAGTGTCTCAAGACAGCAAGGCAGAAGAACCTGGCATTATTATGGCCTTGTTTTGAGATTGCATCACTTCTAACATACTATATTTCTTGAGGCAAAACCCCACAGAGGTTCAGGAGGCATCAACTCTACCTTTGGATTGGAGAAATATCAAAGTCATATAGTAAGAAGAGCATATTGGTTTGGTGGCATTATTGCTGCTATTTTTGGAAAATATGATTTGTCATAGGAAGGACCCAGGTTTCCATCAGTTTTCTTACCTCCATGTCTAACACAGGCCCAATAAGGGAATATGTCCTATAAATAATTTTCAAATTGGTTAATTACTGTTAGCTCATGTGCATATGTTTTTCCAATGGAACCTTCTATGGAAAGTCTTTTTTGTTTCACTCGTTGTTTATAGTTACAATTGAAAAGATAAGAGATATTTAGGATACAAAAGCAGTAGCAGGACTCATGAAGAATACCTAAGCATATTTCCATGTCAAGTGTACTAAATCCAGAATCAACCTAGGATGCCATTTTACTTGACGTTGGCTAATTGACAATGGTTATTGTTTTCATACTGGATCTCTTTTATGGTCTACCTCTTTATTTTAAAATAGACACTTTAGAAGTAAGGGTTCTCCAGATGAACAAAAGCAATAGATGCGCACGTGCAACCACACACACACACACACACAGAGAGAGAGAGAAAGATTTTTTTAAAATTCTTAGTCTTTAGACATCCTGGGAACCCAAGGATGAGTTGATGCTGCAGCTCAAATCCAAAAGCAGTCTTCTGTCAGAATTTTCTCTTCTTCGGGATAGGTCAGTAATTTGCTTAAGGCCTTTAACTGATGAGATGAGGCCCATCTACATTATGGAGGTTAGTCCACTTTACTCAAAGTCTATGATTTAAATGTTAATCTCATCTGAAAAATGCTTTCACAGCAACATCCAAATGTGTTTGACCATATATCTTGGTATCATGACCTAGCCAAGTTGACACATAAACTTAATCATCACAGACACTAATGACAGGGTTGGTCAGTGCTTTCACTAGGAGCATTTAAAAACTTTAAACCCACATCAGACACAGACTTTATTCATGAAGTTATCTGAAATAACCACTGTCTGCATTTCACAATTTCCTCTTTGCTGAATTGATTCTGTATGTGCAAGATCCTGAATGAGACATGGTGTTACAGTGTCAGGCTAACTACAATAATAAACCCAACATTGTAGTGGCTTAACACAATGCAAATTTATTGCTCACACAAAAGCCTAATGTCCCTGAGATAAATCAGACATGTAGGCTCTTTTTAGTTATGCCTCTTCCTTCTTCTCTATTTTCAG
The DNA here is from genome assembly GCF_006542625.1 of Nomascus leucogenys. NCBI lineage: Eukaryota > Metazoa > Chordata > Mammalia > Primates > Hylobatidae > Nomascus > Nomascus leucogenys. The sequence continues at coordinate 107,313,959 of NC_044383.1, read as the reverse complement.
CATCCTTTCTACTCAGCTGGTATATAGGGAAAGGGAGAGAGTAAAGAAGAAGCCTTGCTGAGATGGAAGAGAGGTGCGAAATACATTTACCAGTGTCTCCAAGAATCAGAGGAAATCATAAACATTAGTGAACAATCTTAGGCTCAGACACAGGCCATCATTTAGGGATATGGCATTTGTTGGGACTGCCCTCTATCCAGCAGTGAACGTAGGAGTCGTAACAGAACAGGAACTCCAATTAGGAGGAATTCACATTCTCTTCAGAGAGCCTTGCCTCTTTATTGGGATATGGCTAACAATGTACTATTTTCCATTCTGTAAATATACATGAGGTATATTCCTTCCATTTTAACTACCTATTTTAGTTTAAGTCTTTATGAAGAGAGAAGATTCTACAAAATTTCTCTTTGCTGGAAAACAAGAGATTAAAAACAAGACTCCAGTCTTTAGATCAATCACTGGTTCCATATGGTGAATGTTCTCTTTGATGGCATCATTTAGAACTTCAAGAAATTTTGCTCAGATTTAAAATTCTCATTATGGGCTTTGCCAAAGCATCTTAATGCAAAGCAATCTTAGCTTTAAAAATTTAGAAATTGCTGAGGAGATATACTGTTTAGAGCCAAAAACTGAAACCTGTGAGATAAAATGGGTCAGAGGAAAAAAATTCTAGCACATTCTAAAAGACTACTGCTCTCTGAAAGTAAAATACCTTCATTATGGTTTTTAATGGTTCTTTTCTATATAGAGCTATATTCATTCTTCTGTAGCTTGTAGGTCCCACCCCAATTTATAGGAAAACATGACATATAGCTGATAGAGATTTTTCTTAACATTTGCCACTTCCTTCAGCTTTGGAGTGAATCCCAATTGGAATTGGTATTATAAGTTACATGTTTTCTCTGCTCTTCAAGCAATATTGATCTCCTTCAAATCCATTTCTTTGTCTTCTAGAAAAACAGACATCTCTGTTTCTGCAGCATGTCCTATATGGACATTTTCAGTGGACAATAAAAGAAAATACATTCATTTTCCCCCCAAGAAGCACTATATTCTGTCATTATATTAACCCTGGCCTGTCTTAGAGCTTTTTGATATCTCTTAATTTTAATCCCTTTCCATAACATCATCTTATTGTTACTGGGTTTCAGGATATATTGATAACTTAACTATTTTATCTGCAAAGGTGTTTTCCGTATTTTATGTGGACTCCCATAATGCTTATATTTTCTTCCATATTTTAATGTTTGCTGAATTGACATATGTATAATTTTCCTTGTGTATTTTTCCACTCAGATTTTTAAGTATCACTATCTTCTCTATGGTAAAAAAAACCAAGTAATATTTCTTTAAATAGAATAGAAAAGAGATAATAAGCAGCAGGAAAGTGTGCAGAGCCATCACAGTGATAGATTGGCAATATCTTTGTAATTATTTCTATCATAACTCTTACAGTGATAACACACAATGACTTCAATAGAAGATATACGTATGTAAGTTTCCTTGGGAATGTCAAACACAATATGCTAGAGAGAGGTGCAAGGCATATTGCTGCACATTCATAATGCCAACAAATTGGAAACAACCTAATTTAAAATTTCTTTTTTTCAAAACTAATGCTTTCTTTGCTCTATCCCCTCTATTTTCTACACAATGTATGGGAGGAATAGGCAAAAAAATATTCTCAATTCGCAGTGGAGATGGAAGAAAATGAGAGAATCAACATTTTGTGAGCAACCTCTTTGGGTCAAGATTTCACATAAATTGCCTCATTGATTCACACAGCAATGTTCTGATTCCTGTGTGTGCATAATTTTTCCCACCATATGTATAAGGAAATGAAGACTCAGTTCAAGTAATAAACCAAAGATTGAATTGCTAACAAGAAGCCACAAAGGGATTTGAATTAACTCAATGTGACATCAACTCTGGATGACTATGACACTATGTGGTGGGGCGTGAGAAGAAAAAGAAGCATGTGGCATCCGTAGAATGGCTTTGAGCACATTAATGTGCCATTCATTAAAAGAATATTTAGCTATCTTCAAATCTATCCATTTTAGTGTTTGATGAAAGCTGAGCAAGTATAATTCAATTAGTTGTGATGTGGATATGTTCAAAGTGATGGTAAAGACGGAATTTGAACTTAACGAGACATTGATGATTTCATAGATGACTAAATTAAAATAACTGAAGGATCATTAAACACACAGGATTGATAACTAAAGCATCTTGCTGAATTATTTTCTTTGGCTGTCTTTGAGAATGGGGGAACATAAATTACCATCTTTTCCAAGTTAAGTAGATGAGAGAGAATATATTTTTCATAGTTTCTTCAACAACTAAGTATACCTTTATGAATTATCCTAACAATTGAATCTTTTATCCTGTGCTTCCTCAAACACTTAATGTACCATAATGCTTTGCATAGTGATTTATGCCTGGTCACCCAGGTTCTGTAAATGTGTTTGGAGTATTACATATATTATTCAGTGAACTGGTTAATAAGCTTTTTCAGGGCAGTGATCAGCCCTTTAAATGTTTTACTGGGGTGCATCAGGGAGAGGCATAATGGGAGAGAAGGGCAAGGAGGCCAATATTTTAGTAAAATATGTAGAGAAACATATAAGACTGAGAGGTAGTGAACATAAGAAGTAAGAGGAAAGCCAAAGAGAATGATATCATGAGTCAAAAGAAAGAGATCTAGAATGAGAGGAGAACCAAATACTGCAGAAAGGTTTAGAAGCATGGAGTTGACAAAAGGCTACTTGTTTTTAAGAAAGTGATCATCGACAATTTTACTACACCAGTGAGAAATTAAAGCAGACTATAGAGTGTTGATGAATGAACTGGAGATGAGAATGTGGAGGCAAAAAGTGTATATTATCTTATTTTTCTAGAAGCTTGATGATAAAGGAGTGGGGAAAGTTGGAGTGGTGACTTGAAGGGAAATTAAAACCAAGGACAGGTAGTTTTTAGATAAAATACTTGAACATGTTTAGAGATGGAATAGAAGGAATAAGAGGTTAGGAATAGATTGGGGATAAGCAATAGAGGAGACATTATCAGTCAATGTTAATCATGTGTGATCTGGTACCAGACCACTAGAGTTTGAAAGTTGAATTTATAATAGATATTTCTAAAAATATATTTTATTAGTTCTGTGGACCTGGACAAACTTCAGTTTTGTCACTTACTTAAGAGGGATAATTTAGGGTTGTTGTGAAGATTAGGTGTTACAGTACTTTAAAGTGCTTAGTCCAGTGGCATGTGGTAAACGTTAGATACACAACAGCTATTATTATTGTTGTTGTTAGAAAGCTCCTAAACAGAAATCATAGATGAAGGTATTGGTGCACAAAAGTACATAAGCATCACCTTTTCTTACTGAGGAAGATAGTACTGATGATGTTATAGTTTACATGTAGGAGGTAAAATGAAGGAGAAAATATCAGATGGACTCAAGTTTTTTTTTTTTTCAAAGAAGGGAGTTAGATTATCAATTGAGAACAAATGCTTAATCTTACTAGATTTGGTTTGAAAAAACTTTGTTCTATTGACAAAGAGAATTATGCAATAATGATAAGTAAAATAATGGGTGGAAAACATTGAAGACTACTAAAGTTGAAAATCATAAATTTTATTGTAGGTGATCTTTACTGTTACATGATTTTTCTCCAGTAGTTTGCAATAGTCCAGCAGAAAGAAATAGAAAAACAGGTATTTTTGTTCTTCAGAGTTGAGGATAGGAGAACTTGTTATGGTAAAAGTTTGGATGGCCAGGAGATTTGTGAAAGCTGGTAAGAAAGGAGTTGAAGTAGGGTTTAGACTGGATTGGGAAGGAAATGAGACTAGGAAGGGATAATTTAATGGTAAATTATGTTGAGGTTGTAAAACAGGATCAGTAAATCCAGCTGTAGGAGGAGGAAGTTGAATCAGAAAAGGGAATATCAGTAGTTCAAAATTTCAGGGGTGTAGATGTATAGATGTTGAGTGTCGTAGTGATTTCCACGTTTATTGGTCAAGTTGAGTAAAGATAAATTTAGAATAGTTTCATATTGTGTAAACGCAGCACAGAGCATGCTGACAATTAGGCCTAAAATTTATTTATGAGGGCAGCAGAGATCCAGAGAATATTTACTCCTTGCCTTGTAAGTCTATTGTGTCAGGGTCAAAACTCTCATTGAGAAGGTACAGAATCCTGAGATTTGGAATGGGGACATTTGAGTCAAAACACTTGAAAACCTGAATCCTCACATTCCTCTGAAATCTCAGCGTGCAGATATGGCCGGCTTTTCCTTATTGAAGACAAATGTTCTACCATCTTCTGGAAGATGATATAGACAACACATGCGGACCTCCATCTCTCCTCTCGTATTAACATAACCCAACTGGGATAATGCTGGACTTTCTATAGAAAAGAAAGGACCTAGTTAACATGTTTCAGGAAAAGCCTGGAGAATATGTGTGGGGCTGGATTCTGGGGATAACTGAATTGAGGGAGAACATAACTTATTTGGATAAGATAGTTTATTGATATGGAAATGCTTTCTTCTGATACAGGATTTAACACTGCGTCAAAGACCCCAAGAAATGCTATTAAAATGCAACTAAGTTGGTTCTTAGAAGTTTGGAGAAAGCAATGGCACACATTTAATGAAGCAGAAATGCTAGAGTTGCTATAGCAGACAATGCAGGAAGAAACCAAGAGACTGGGAGAACATGCTGGAGGGATGTATTAGGTAAGCACAGAGGATACTCCATTTTCCACAGCAGTAAGTAATGTTCTCGTGAAGGGAACCAGCTTCACTGAGAAGCTCAGTGGTGGCCGTCCTCTGTGGGTTATGGCTGATGATAGAATTGGTGTTACAGAACTGGAGTCCCTAATTGCAATGGAAATGTTAGGATTTTGGAATAATCAAAGCCAGCTTATAGTATTTAAACCATTCGAAGCAAGATAAATGAGTGGCAATGTCAGAGAGGCATGTGTATGTGTATGTTTGTGCATGAGTATGTGTGTGTGTTTCTGTGTATGTGTGTGCTGACCCACAGAAAGCTGTGGAAATGTTTACTAGAACACGACATGCCTAGTGGTGTGATTTAAACCCTACAAAACCTAATTTGTCTATTTCATCACCTACAGAATGATCTGCAAACTGGTAGGGCATCCCCTCAAATATATAGTACAAATTGTTTCATCTTATAATTCTCATTACTTAGTAACAGTGCTCAGACCCATTTACAAGTGACTGAAAGATTTTAGTTTTCACTAGGGCTCACAGCAGGTCCAGGATGGAATTGACATACTAGTCTCGGGTTTTTTGCATTTCCTGAGACTAAGCCTCAGCCAACATCAGTACTTGTGAACTGACAGAGTATGAGGCAGGAGTGGCCTCGCTTATCATTCCCAGTGGTCTACTGGGATAATTTGTGCTTCCTGTCCCCAAATTTTAGGTTCTGAGCAACTAGAATTCTTGTTCCACAGAGTGGGGATGGGTCTACCAGGAGACACAGTATGAGTCATATTAAAATTGAAGGTGTGGCTGCTATAGGTGCTGTATGGTCACTTTGGCTGCCAGGAGTATTGGCTGCTCTTAGCTTAGAGTTGAATACCTCTCTACCGATTGTTTTTATCCAAAGGGACCTGTCTTAAAAAGGTCATGCCCTTTCTTTGGGAAAAACCCTGCTATCCAATGACTAGTCAATATGGGGTTTCAGGGACTCAGCCCTTTTGCCTCAATTCCAGGCACATATGAGGGGTAATCTCAGCTCTTGGACTTCCTGTGTGATTTTCTCAGTCCCCTGTTGTCTGTAACAGTTCAGTTTCCATTTCTGCCTAATTCTGCTTCCTTCACTTCCTTACAAATCTTGTTCCTAGGAGCAACCTTTAAGAAAACTACTACATGTAAATTTCTGTCACAGAGTCTGTTCTCTGAGTACTCAAACTAAGTAATATGGTTTGGCTCTGTTTCCCACGCCCCCCCACCAAATCTCATCTTGAATTGTAATCGCCATGTGTCGAAGGAGGCATCTGGTGGGAGGTGATTTGATCATGGGGGCAGTTTCCCCATGCTGTTCTTGTGATAGTGAGGAAGGTTTCACAAGACTGATTGGCTTAAAGGTGGCAGTTCCTGCCGGGCATGGTGGCTCGCACCTGTAATCCCACCACTTTGGGAGGCCAAGACAGGTGGATTGCTGGAGCTCAGGAGTTTGAGACCACCCTGGGCAACATGGCAAGACTCTGTCTCTACCAAAAATACAAAAAGTTAGCCGAGCATGGTGGTGTGTACCCGTGGTCCCAGCTACTTGGGAGGCTGAGGTGGGAAGATTACTTGAAGCCAGGTGGTTGAGGCTGCAGTGAGCCAAGACTGCGCCACTGCACTCCAGCCTGGGTGACAAAGTGAGACTCCGTCTCAAAAAAAAATAATACATCAAAATTAAAAGAAATAAAGGTGGCAGCTTCCCTGCTCTCTCTTTCTCCTGATGCCTTGTAAAGAAGGTGCTTGCTTCTCCTTCCCCTTCTGCCATGATTGTGTTTCCTGAGGCCTTCCCAGCCATGTGGAACTGTAAGTCAATTAAACCTCTTTCCTTTCTAAATTACTCAGTCTCAGGTAGTATCTTTTTAGCAGTGTGAAAACTGACTAATACACTAAGACAGTAGTGGATTGGTGAAGGTGAGTACACATGCTCTTAGGAAGCTACTTGAGTAGTTCAGGAGTGGCCGTCTTTATCTTAAACTTGCCAATTTACTTTCCAACTTCTAAATATAATTTTCAGTAAAACTTCTTCTGAAAGGTTTCATAAAATATCAGAGTATATTGTAGTATGTAAAGAAAATAATATTAAAATAAATTTATTTTATACAGAAATTGGACTTTATCAATCGGGGATTATTAACAGGAAAGTTAGGAAGAGAGATGCTTAATAACCAAGACAACTCATTATCCAGAACATGTCCAGGTGTATAGTGAACACTCTATAATTGTTTGTTGAATCAATGCATGAATGAAATGTTTAGTAGTGTATTCTAATTTTTGTACTGCTACTAATATCCAAGTTAATATGGTATTTAGGACAAAGATGATTCTCAGAAAATTCAGCCTTCTTTAGTTGTGTGACTAGGGTAAGATGTTTAATTTCTATGAAACTTTGTTTCTTTGAAAGCATATGAAGGATAATGCAACTGTAGTAGTTTATAATTGCTACTATAATAAATTACTACAAATTTAGTGAATTTACAATGCAAATTTATTATTTTACAGTTCTGTAGGTGTGGTGTACAGAATAATGGCTCTCCAAATATGTCCACAAACTTATTGCCAGAACCTGTGAATATGTTACTTTATATGGTAAAAGGGATTTTAAAAATGTGATAAAGCTAAGGATTTTAAAATGGAAAGATTATTCTGGATTATTTGGGTAGACCCAATGCAATCATGATTCCCTGCCCCCCAACCCAGAGACACGGTCTTTCCCTGTCACTGTCCAAGCTGGAGTGCAGTGGTGAAAACATGGCTGTCTGTAGTCTCAGACTCCTGGGCTCAAGTGATCCTCCCACCTCAGCCTCCTGGATAGCTGGGACTACAGCTGCATGCCACTATGCCTAACTAATTTTTAAAAATTATTTTTGCAGATATGGAGTCTCACTATGTTGCCCAGGCTGGTCTCAAGCTCCTGGGCTCAAGCAATCCTTCCACCTTGGCCTCCCAAAATACTGAGATTACTGGAATGAGCCACTGTGCCTGGCCTATGTGAGACTTTATCAGAGGGAGGCCAACAAGTCCAGAAAGAAAGAGATGTAATGAAGGAAGCAGAGATTGGAGTGATGAAATTGCTGACCAGTACTGACATCTTGATTTTAGCCCAGTGAAATCTATTTCAGAGTTCTGACATCCAGAACTATAGGATAATTTATTATCAAATTTGATAAATTTGATATGGGTCTTGTGTGAAAATCAATGTGTCAACAGGGCTGCATTTCTTTCTGGAAGCACTAGGGAAAATCTGTTTCCTTGCCTTTTTCAGCTTATAAAGATTACATGCATTCTTAGATGCTGGGTGCATTCCTTCCACTCCAAGTTCAGCAACACTGCATCTTTCCCTGACAAACTACAGCCAGGAAAGTTTATCCACTTTTAAGTAGTCATGTGATTAAATTAGACCCACCCCCTCATCTCGAGATTCTTAACTTAATTACAGCTTCAAAATACTTTTTTGCGATGTAGGGCAATATATTCACAAGTTCAGGAGATCAGGATATGGATATCTTTTGGTGGTTGTGGGGAGATTGCCTTATTTTGCTTATCATAGCCACTTACCTTGCAAGGATTATATTAATTTAATTGATGAAATATAAATATATAGCATAATGCAGTAAATATTAACAGTTTTTTCTCTTTGGAATTCAATCTCATATTTAATTCCTTTTATCTCCTTTGACATGTTCCAATGGTTACACTATCCAAATTAAATATAGTGACTTGGTAGATGTTACTTTAGACTCATTTATTAAAACTGTTAAATAGTTTTCTTAATTTCCCTAGCCATCTGAACCTAACTTAAAATTATTGAAGAAGTATGTGAATTGAGTCAAAATAAGCTCACATTCAAACATTTAGTTTTTAAGTTAGAACTCAGCCTTGTCCATCCAACGGATATTTATGTAGTGGCTAGTAGGGGAAGAGCCAGGCACTCTTCTGGGCACTGGGGGTTCAGTAGTAAATAAATCAGCTGAGCATTCATGTGAGTTTCAACTGAATTCAGTCTTGAAAGTAAATTGTCATTTTTCTTATGCCTATTCTTTATGTGCAAAGAATAGCATTATTTGCTTAAGGAGTACCTTTTTCTTTTAGTATTAATTATTGTTTTCCTGTAGGGGGCTTATATATTTTTTATTATTATACTTTAAGTTCTAGGGTACATGTGCACAACGTGCAGGTTTGTTACATATATACACATGTGCCATGTTGGTGTGCTGCACCCATTAACTGGTCATTTACATTAGGTATATATCCTAATGCTATCCCTCCCCCCACCCCACGACAGGCCCTGGTGTGTGATATTCCCCTTCCTGTGCCCAAGTGTTCTCATGGTTCAATTCCTGCCTATGAGTGAGAACATGCGGTGTTTGGTTTTCTGTCCTTGCGATAGTTTGCTGAGAATGATGGTTTCCAGCTTCATCCATGTTCCTACAAAGGACATGAACTCATCCTTTTTTATGGCTGCATAGTATTCCATGATGTATATGTGCCACATTTTCTCAATCCAGTCTATCGTTGATGGACATTTGGGTTGGTTCCAAGTCTTTGCCATTGTGAATAGTGCCGCAATAAACATATGTGTGCATGTGTCTTTGTGGCAGCATGATTTATAATCCTTTGGGTATATACCCAGTAATGGGATGGCTGGGTCAAATGGTATTTCTAGTTCTAGATCCTTGAGGAATCGCCATACTGTTTTCCACAATGGTTGAACTAGTTTACAGTCCCACCAACAGTATACAAGTGTTCCTATTTCTCCACATCCTCTCCAGCACCTGTTGTTTCTTGACTTTTTAATGATTGCCATTCTAACTGGTGTGAGATGGTATCTCATTGTGGTTTTGATTTGCATTTCTCTGATGGCCAGTGATGATGAGCATTTTTTCATGTGTCTGTTGGCTGCATAAATGTCTTCTTTTGGGAATTGTCTGTTCATATCCTTTGCCCACTTTTTGATGGGGTTGTTTGATTTTTTTCTTGTAAATTTATTTACTTTCTTTGTAGATTCTGGATATTAGCCCTTTGTCAGATGGCTAGATTGCAAAAATTTTCTCCCATTCTATAGGTTGCCTGTTCACTCTGATGGTAGTTTCTTTTGCTGTGCAGAAGCTCTTTAGTTTAATTAGATCTGCAGGGGGGTTATATTAAGTGTACCTTTATTTAAATTCTAGATCTGTGGGTTCTTGCAAAGTTCATATTTGTAGTAAATGATAAATTGCAAAAGTCATTAAACATATATTCAATTAGAGAAATAATTAAATTGTTAACCATGAATTTTGGCAGTTTTCCAACTATAGTCAGCAAAAACAGCTGTTTTAATCAATTGTGATTATAGATCAAAAAATGCGTGACCAAAGCTTTTACATGTATGACTGAATGAGAAAAGCATATTTTTATTCACTGAAAATAAAATTCCTTTTAGGGAAGGAAGAGTCCTTACTTAGGAAAATAAAGATATGCAACTTTTAGGTCACTTGGAGTTGGAAAGAAAAACACCAGGAATTGAAGAAGATTTAACAAAAACACTAGAGTGACATTACTCTCTCTCTCTCTCTATGTATATATATATGAAGGATGATAAGCCAGCATTTTGAACCTTGAAAGTAGCAATGAGAGGGGAAAGAGAGAGATGGAGTCAAATAACATGGAAAGAACCCAGAACCAGAATGGCCAGAATTGTCTAAAAGACTTAAAAAAAGCAAAGATATCAAGTATGAAGTTGTTTTCTTTGCTGTGATGTTACTTCCTGCTCTCCACCTAGCCAAACTCTCTGTGAAGTGTGGCCTTTCAACACACATGGAATGGGATTTCTTTCTGGTGAAAGCTAAAGAAGAGGGATTGAAGTCCTAGTACAGAGCAGACAGAAAGGAACAACTTCATAACACAGAATGAAGACCAAAAATTCAGTATATATATAGAAAAGGATAGCCAGAGTTGGTTCTAGAAGAGGAAAATTCCTGGGCCTTCAGGCCAGTCTTATTCCTGTAAGGCAGAATGAACCAGACTGACTCTGGGTTATACAAAGTTTGATCTCAAGGTGCATAGCAATCATTTCTACATTACAAGCTGTGATACTTTGATCTAATCACTTGTCACTTTTGGTCTTAGTTCACCTACAAAAATTGAATAAAAATTAAGGGCCTACATAAGTGGGTTGCTGTGGTAATTAAATATTAAATATTATCATTGCAATTGTTGTTATTGTTACTGCTAATATTGTCTCTTCTTTTTTTTTCTTTGTCTCTTTCATCCCTAGAGGGCAACAATTATTATAATAGACATGGAGACAAAGAAGAATTGAAGTGGATATGAGCAAAATAAATATCTTTTCCTCCTACTCATCCAGAGTTCTCAAAAGGTAGTTTATATTCACTGCCTCTCCTTCTTTATTTCTATTTACTCCTCCATGCAGTTATCTTTCTGCTACCAATTACTTTTTCTAAAATATTGCTTACATGAAGGATACAAATGTTCCAGCTGGCAAAATTTATTCTTCCCTACTTTATTTTCATTGTACCTTTCCTACATTGACACTATTGATACATGCTACTTCTTAAAATATTCTGCACTTTGTTTTCTGTATTCAGCTTTCCTGGTTCTGCTCATCTTTATTTGTTTTTAAATATCTCATGACTATCTTTTCTATACACCTCAACCCTGTCAACACTGACACTACCATTCCTGCCAGCAAATATCGTTATCCCTTTCACCTCCGCCTGGACCTGCCACCTAGTGTTCTTCCACTTACCCACTTCCAGAGTTTTAACCAGCATTGTACCTTATTAGTTTCCAAATCTGTGTGTTTAATTCCTGAGTTTCAAACCAATTTATTCAATTGCCAGCTGGAAAGCTCTGCCAAGATGTCCTCAGATACCTAAACATACATCCAAAATTAAATCTATTCTCACTCTTCCCTAAAACTGGCTTCTAATCTGTTATTTTCTGTCTTATTTGGTGGCAAAAATATATACCTGTCACTTGAGTAGAAACCAGTCTTCTCTATTCCTTTTTCTTCCTACACTCTATCCACATCTAAACAGTGGTCTCCAAACTATTGTGATCTTGCACCCTAATAGTAAAAAATGTTAATCGGGCACTTCAAAATGAGTTCATTTAGTTATTATTTACATGCATTATCAATCGATGTATTAAATATAAGAAAACTCTATTTTTTTAAGATAAAAGAAGTTCTAATATTTATTTCCTATAACTACTATATAGTCATTCTACTCCATTTTGGAGATCCCTGAAATAATTATTAAATCCTGCTAATTCCACATCTAAATATTTGTTTAATTGATTTCCTTCTTTCATTTCCTGCCTTTTTCCTTTCCCCTGCTCTAGTTCAGAAACTTGTTGCTTCTTGACTGGGAGATTCCTGCTCCAAATGCCTCACTTCATGGTGGTTCCTGACTTTGTGTGTGTCTTTCCCAAATTCTCACGTCTTATTTTATTTATTTTTATTCAAACTATACAACAGAATCTTCACACTTCCCTTTTTAAAACCATTTGTTAACCTTTCATTGTCTGCTGGATAAAACCCAGGTCTGTTATAAAGCTCTGCGTGGTGTACATCCTTTTCTAGCTTGATGTGTTACTACTCCATTCTTTACATTTTAAATTTCAGCAAAATCAAACTGATGTATTTTCTTAAACTCAAACATTTTTCCCTCACTTCTTTGCCTTGTGTGTTTTCAGTGCCTCTTTTTGTATTCTCACCCTGCCATTCACCACATTTCTTTTTCTGATTCATCTTTATTTATTATTTTAGGCTCATATTGGTTACTGCGTCATTCAAAATACATTTCCCCTGGTCATTGGGGCTAGCCAGACCCACATAAATGTATAATATTCTGTGGGTAGCTCCACCATTCTGGAACTGATTCTAGCTAGAGAAAAATTCTCAACCATATTGATTACTCTCACCTTAAATATATGACCACAACTTTCAAGTAAGCTCATAAAAGCGTAGTGGATGCCCCTAGCTATTTACTCTCCAAATATCTTGGATTATTATTTGACATCTTATTTTCTCTATGCAAATTCCCAGCATCTCCAAGCCTATCCTCTATTTTACCTAGTGACCTTGCATCTTATTCACTAAAAATAAAAGCAGATGGAAGACATATTACCCATTATCCCACTACCCTATTTGCCAAAGTGCCGAGCCAGCACCTGTAAACACACCAAATACAATGCTTTCTCATCTATTATCATAAACTGTCCATACTCTTGTCTAAAGCTATTCCTGTACTTGTGCACTAGATCACATGTCTGTGTTGCCTACTCAAGGACACGGTTCCAACCATATTTTTTGTCTCTTTTATATATCGGTCAATTTTTTCCTACTAGATTATTGTAATTATCATAAATACATTCTATTGTTTCCCCTATCTCAAAAAACAAAGCAAAACAAAACTTACTAGGTCCTAGACGATATTAAGGACTTATCATAAATTTTATTTACTGTGACAGTGGTATTGTGGTTATGCCAAAATGCTTGCATCAGTTGAAAGTACATTCTAAAGTATTTTTAGGTGAAATAATATGAAACAAGATACGCTTTAAGAGTGAGGTGGGATATAGATTAAATTAGATTAGCAAAATATTGTTAATGATCAAAGCTTGGTGATGAGTACTATACTATTCTCTGTACTTACGTGTATATATAAAATTCTTGATAATAAAAAGTAAAACAAACAATAAGAAAACCTATTGACCCTACTTTCCCTACCGGCTACCATACTATTTCTTTGCTCATTTTTATTATTGAATTCCTTGGAAGAGTCATTTATACTCCTTGTCTTTAATTGTGTTCCTTAATTCTCTTTTAACCTACTCCATTTAGATGTTTGCCCCTCCACTCCTTTGAAATTACACTTTTTAAAGCTCATTCATGTTACCATGTTACTGAACCCAGTGGACTATCCTTAGTTACTATTCCATCTGCAGAATTTGACATAATTCTTGATATACTTCCTTCACCACACTCTTCTGATTTTCTTCCTTTCCTTTTCCTCTCAGGTTCATCTTCTCAGTCTCCTTAACTTCAGAAACTCAAGGCTCAGTGATTGATACTCTTTTCTTTTTATATTTATTCCCTTAGTGGTTTTATCCATTCATAAATTTTTAAATAATATATAGCCATCAACTCTTAAATGTATATCTCCACCCTATACCTCTCTCCCAAACCCCAGAGGCATATATCTATATACTCTACACTTTCACTTCAATGTTTAGTACATATTTTACCCCCAAATATCTCAGACCAAACCCCTGCATTACTCCCAACTTCTGTAACAAGGTTTTCCATTAGTTATTTACAACTTCATAATTGTCATTGATCAGGTCCAAAATCATTCATTCTTGCCTCTGCTTTATATCTATATTCAATCCATCAAGAAATCTTGTTGGCTCAACATCTGAAATACATTCAGAATTGGAACGTTTCTCTCTATATCCTTTATCACCATCTTTAAGTCATCATTATCTTTCCCCCAAGATTACTATAATAGTTTCCTAAGTGGTTTCTACCCTTGTCCCAACCTTCCGTTCTCAACATGAGGACCAGAGTGATCCTTTTAAAATGAAAGTCAGATTATGATATATTCCTCTCAAGATCCTGCAATGGACAGAAGTTATTTGTTAACGATTTTGTAATTTTGCATTGTTTGTATTGCTGTACAGTTGAAATTATATTTTATTTTGTAACTTAATATTATAAAATTATTAAATATAGAAATTTACAAAATAGAACAAATTTTCTTTTTTTTAAGTTTTCTTTTAGATTTGGGGGTACAGTGCAAGTTTGTTATATAGGTAAACTCGTGTCATGGGGGTTTGTTGTACAGATTATTTTATTATGCAGGTACTAAACCAAGTACCCAATAGTTATTTTTTCTGCTCCTGTCCCTCCTCCCACCTTCCACCCTCAAGTAGGCCCCAGTGTCTGTTGTTCCCTTCTTTGTTTCCATGAGTTGTCATCATTTAGCTCCCACTTACAAGTCAGAACATGTGGTATTTGGTTTTCTGTTCCTGCATTAGTTTGCTAAGGATAATAGCTTCCAGCTCCATCCATGTTCCCACAAAAGACGTGATCTCATTCTTTTTTATGGCTGCAAAGTATTCTATGGTGTATATGTACCACACTTTATCTAATCTGTCATTGATAGGCATTTAGGTTGATTTCAATGCCTCCCATTTGACAGGATAAAAACCCCAATCCTTACTGTATTAGTCCATTCTCAGGTTGCTATAAGGACATTGCTGAGATTGGGTAATTTATATATAAAAAAATAGGTTTAACTGACTCACAGTTCCTGAGGCTGGTGAGGCCTCAGGAAACACAATCATTGAGGAAGTCACCTCTTCACAGGGCAGCAGGAAAGGGAGAATGAGTGAAGGGGGAAGCCCCTTATAAAACCATCAGATCTCATGAGAACTAAGTCACTACATGAGAACGGGATGGTGGAAACAGCTCCCATGATTCAAAATTATCTCCACCTGGTTCCTCCCATGACACGTGGAGATTATGGGAACTACAATTCAAGATGAGATTTGGGTGGGGCACAGCCAAACTATATCACTTACAACGGTCTATAAAGGTCGCACACAATTCACCTTCCTATGACCTTTCTAACCTCATTTTCTACTATTCTCTGCCTTGCTCTCTCTGTTCCAGACATACTCGCTATTCCTGGAACACATCACATATTCTCTCACCAAATTCATTGGCCAGTTCATTGGATTTTACCTCCGCCTCGAACATGCTTTCCCATGGTTTACATGGCTCACATTTCTTTGCTCCAATATCACTTTCTCAATGCAATTTACCCTTACCACCTGATTTTACATTGCAACGAGACCTTTACCTCCTCCACCTTCATATTCCTATCTCCCTTACCCTGTACTAATTTTCCTTTTTTGATAGCACTTATTACTTAATATATTATAATTTCTTCATTTTTTTGAACTTACTATGCATGTGCCCTCAATACAGTGTAAACTTCATTTAAAAATTTTGGTTTTTTTGCTGATGTATCTTAAGGACTAAAACAGTGGTTAGCACTTAGTATGACCTCCACAAATACATGTCGAATGAAATATTTGTTGAAATGCTACCTTTAACACATTATATTATAGCTAGTTCATTTATCTGTCTCCAACACTAAATTGCAAACTCCATGATACAGAGACTGTCCTAGTCATCTTTCATTGAAAAGCTATATTTATTAAGGTACAATTTAAAGACCCTAAAATATACATTTTAGAGTAAACAATGAATTTTGACAGATTTATACAGTTACCATAACCACCACCACAATCAAGATATAGCATATATCCATTACCCCAAAAAGTTCACTCATGCTTCTTTGCAGTCAATCTCTTCTTTCTAGCCCCAGCTGCTGGCAAGCATTGATCCATTTTCTAAACTTGTTTTGCTTTTTGTAAAAATTTTAGAATGTCATATAAAAAGAATTTTACAATATGCAGCTTTTCATGTCTGACTTCTTTCCTGGCCATAATGATTTTGAGGCTTATCCATGTTGCATGTATCAATTATTTTTACTTGATGTTGATAAGGAATATTCTTTTGCATTTATGCACCACAATTTGTTTATTCATTCACCAATTAATGGACATTTAACCATTTCCAGCTTTTTGATATTATAAACAAATTTGCTATAGTAGCATTATTGTGGATTTCCTGGGATTCTCTATGTAAACAATCATGTAGTCTGTGAAGAGAGAGAGAGTTGTACTTCCTTCTTTCCAACCTGTGTGGTGTGTATGTGTGTGTGTGTGTGTATGTGTGTGTGTGTATGTATGTGTGTTCCCACTTGCATGAATGTGCAAATTTACTCCAATTCAGTGTTGATTAGGAGTGGTGAGGGTGGATCAACTTGTCTTTTTTATGATCTTAGGGAGAAAATATTCAGTCTTTCACTGTTGTATGTATTCTGTAGTATTTTACACATGTTCTTTTTAAGACTGAAGAATTCCCTTGTTTCAAGTTGGGAATTGTGTGAATGGATGTTGAATTTTGTCAAATGTTTTTTTCTGCATCAATCAAAATAGTCATATATTACTTTTGCTTTCTTAGTATGTTAATATGATGAATTAAATTAATTGAAGTTTTAATGTTGAACCAACTTTGCTTTCCTAGGATAAGCTAACTGAATTGTGTTGTATTATCCTTTTTGTATGTTGCTGGATTGGACTGCTAGTAATTTTAAAAACTGTGTTTAGGTTTGAATATTTATATTTTTTTACATCTATATTTATAAAGTATATCTTTGTGTGTTTTTTTGCAGTGTTTTTCTGGTATTGGTGATAGGTTTATGCTGGCCTAATAAAATGAGTTGTCAAGTGTCAAGCCTTGTCGACTTTCTTAAAGAGGTGATCTAAAATTTATATTAATTCTTTCCTAAATTTTTGGTTGATTTCATTCTGTGAAGCCATTTTGGTCTAGAGTTTTCTTTGGAGGAGTCTTTAATTTCTTTAGTAGATATAGAGCTATTATGATTATCTATTATCTGTTCTTTCCAAGAGTTTGCCCATTTCATCTAGTTTTTAACATACTAATCATATTCATTAAATTAAATTAATTTATTTATTTGAGGCAGGGTCTTGCTCTGTCACCCAGGCCAGAGTGCAGTGGTGTGATCATAGCTCACTGTAACCTCGAACTTCTGGGTTCAAGCAATCCTCCTGCCTCTGCCTCCCAAGTAGCTGGGACTATAGGCATACGCCACTACATCTGGCTAAAGTTTAAATGTTTTGAAGAGATGGGGTCTTGCTATGTTGCCCAGTGCTGCTCTGGAACTCTTAGCCTCAAGTGATCCTCTTGCCTTGGCATCCTAAAGCTTTGGGATTATAGGTGTGAGCCACTGTGCCCAGCCCATATTCATTTTAAAGTCTCTATCTTGTTGTACCATTATCTGGACCATCTCTGGGTCTAGTTCTGTTGACTGCTTAATTTTTTGACAATGGATCTATTTTTCTTGCTGATATTTTGTGTCTCATGATTTTTAAAATTTTAAAATTTTTATGGATACATGGTAGTTGCACATAATTATGGGGTACATGTGATATTTTGATACAAGCATACAATGTATAATGATCAAATTGTAATTAAAATATCCATCACCTTAAACATTTATCATTTCTTTGTGTTATTAATATTCCAATTCTATTCTTCTAGCTATTTTGAAATACACAATAAATCATTGTTAACTATAGTCACTCTATTGTGCTACCAAACACTAGATCATATTCCTTATATCTAACTGTATTTTTGTACCTATTAACCAAGCCATCTTTGTTCCCCCCTCCCCAGTACCCTTTGCAGCCTCTGATAACCATCATTCTACTCTCTATCTCTATGAGATCAAACTTTTCAGCTTCCAGAGATAAATGAGAACATGTGATATTTCTGTTTCTGTGCCTGGCTTATTTCATTTAACATAATGTCCTTCAGTTTCATCTAAGTTTTTGCAAATAACAGAATTTTATTCTTTTCTATAGCAGAATAATATTGTCTTGTGAATATGCACCATATTTTGTTTATTCATCCATTGATGGACATGTAGGTTAATTCCATATATTGGCTATTGTGAATAGTGCTGCAATAAACATGGAGTGCAGATATCTCTTCTATATACTGATTTCTTTTCTTTTGGATATATATACCCACAAATGGGATTGCTGGATCATATGGGATCATATGATGGTTCTATTTTTGGTTTTCTGAGAAACTGCCATACTGTTCTCCATAGTGACTGTACTCATTTGTATTCCCACCAACAATGTACAAGCATTCCCTTTTCTCCACATCCTCACCAGTATCTATTATTGACTATCTTTTTGATAAAAGCCATTTTCACTGGGGTGATATGGTATCTCATTGCAGTTTTGCCTTTCTCTGATGAGCAGTGATAATGAGCATTTTTTTGAAATGGCTCTTGGCCATTTGTATGTCTTCTTTTGAGAAATGCATATTCATATTTTTGGCTCATTTTTAAATTGGATTATTTGGTTTTTTTTTTACTATTGAGTTATTTGAGTCCCTTGTATATTCTGGTTATTAATCTCTTGTCAGATAGGTAGTTTGCAAATATTTTCTCCCATTTGTAGGTGGTATCTTCACTTTGTTGATTGTTTCCTTTGCTATGGAGACTCTTTTTAGCTTGCTGTGATCCCATTTGTCCATGTTTGCTTTCATTGCCTATGCTTTTGAGTTCTTACACAAGAAATATTTGCTCAGACCAATGTCCTAGATTGTTTCCCCAGTATTTTCTTCTAATATTTTCAGTTTCAGGTCTTACATTTAACTATTTAATCCACTTTAATTTGATTTTTGTATATGGCAAGAGATAGAGGTCTAATTTTATTCTTCAGCATATGGATATCTAGTTTTTCTAGCACCACTTATTGAGGAGACTGTTCTTTCTACAGTATATGTTCTTGGTGCCTTTATCAAAAGTGTGTTGACTGTAAATGCATGGATTTATTTCTGGGTTCTTTGTTCTGTTCTCTTGGTCTATTTCTTTGTTTTTATGCCAGTACCATGCTGTTTTTGTTATTATATCTTTGTAGTTTATTTCAAAGTCAGGTAGTGCAATGCCTCCAACTTTGTTCTGTTTGCTCAGGATTGGTTTAGCTATTATTGTGTGTGTGTGTGTTTCCATATAAATTTTAGTATTACTATTTTTATTTCTGTGAAGCATGTCATTGGTATTCTGATAGGGATTGCAATGAATCTGTAGATTGCTTTGCATAGTATTGACATTTTTAACAATATTTATTCTTCCAATCCATAAACAGACTATGTTTCCATTTTTTTGTGTCCTCTTCAATTTCTCTTATTAATGTTTTACAGATTTCATTGTAGAGGTATTTTACTTTTTTGGCTAAGTTTACTTCTTGTATTTTATTTTTATTTGAAGCTACTGTAAATGGTTTTACCCTTTTGGTTTCTTTTTCAGATCGTTTGCTGTTAGCATATAGAAATGCTACTGACATTTTATGTTAATTTCATATTCTGTAATTTTACTGAATTTGTTTATCAGCTCTAACACTTTTTTGATGGAGCCTAGGTTTTCCCAAGTATAAGATCATGTCATCTGCAAGGAAAGCTAATATGACTTTTTTTTTTTTTTTTTACAAATTGAATGCCTTTTATTTCTTTCTCTTGTCTAATCGGCTAGGAGTTCTAATACTATGTGGAATAAAAGTAGTGAAAGTGGGCATCTTTGTCTTAATCCAGATCTTACAGAGAAGGTTTTCAGTTTTCAGTATGTTAGCTGTGAGTTTGTCATGTTTGTGTCTTATATTTTTTTACTGCTGACATTGTATATAGGTCAGTAGAAACTGAAGTAAATAGTATTTATGCCTTGCAATTGCTACACCTCTTTTCCTATCAGGTCATTAGCATGGGGAGTTAAATTAATCCCAGTAGTTTCACTGGGTTTGAATTTTGTTGTTGCTAGTTATTTTGTTGTGACATACACTTCAAATTCCTACAGTAGAAAACATGTTATTTTGTTGTTAGTGGAAGTTCTAGATTTCCAGAGTGAAATGGGAGGGAGTGGTAGTCCTGAGTCTTCCTCATCCATCCTCAGATCCATCCTTCTTTTTAGCAGGCCTTCTGTGCCTGCAGGTCAGACGTGTCTCTCGCAGTGGTGCTGTTTCACCTCTCTTGTGGTAATGTGCCATTGCTTTTTACTTGCTTCAAGACTGTTTGTGGTGATATTAGAGGATACCTTTGTTTTTCTTATCCGGCATCAGTCTTAGGTAGCTTTTTGTTCTTGAGCCTGAGCAGTGATTCCTGACCTTTCTTCCTGTGTCAGCCAAACTCTGCTTTCTGTCTTTGGGGGATCTTGGGTACAGCCAAATTTCTTGTTTCTCTTTTATTGCAGCAGGCCTCTGCTTTGTATTAATTTAAGATCCTGAACATGAATGCACTTCCTGTCCTTCCCCCAGTGACAGATGTTTTTATTTTTGCTTCATTTCAGTGCAACGTGGGAAGGGTGGATTTCTGTCACACCCCAGCAATTAAACTTTTTTTTTTTTTTCCCAGGGGGTTCATTTTTAGGAGCACTTTCTAGTCTTTTTTCCAACATCATGGGACACTAATTTCCAATACTGCCCCAGTGCTTATCATCATTCACCTGGTAAGGGGGAGGTGAGCGTGTGGGTTTTACTTTCTAAGATATATGAGTCTAGGACACTGCTGGGTTTGTGCCAATTCTCCATACTACTGTGCCACCTCTATGATGGTACCCCTGAGAGAGACTCTATCATGTCTCCTGCCTCCCAGTCTTTCTTGTGAGCAGCTGGTAGAAGGAGGTGTAAAATTGCTGGTGAGTTTGTGCAGACTCCCTTTGTGTCTGGAGCTCTCAGGGATTCTAAGTTATCATGTTAGCCTGCAGTTAGCCTTTAAGATACATTAAAAGATTCGTTGTTTCCTTTTTACTCACTTCTATTGCTGCTACCTCTTCTTCCCATGCTCTGCCAAGGGCACGACAGTTAATAGTTCCCAATTCTTGGAAAAGCTTGTTGCATTTTAGAATTCTGTATATTTGGTTGTTTTGAAACCTTGGCTCTCATAGGTTCCAATAAAATTATGACTTTATAGATTTTCTGAATTTTCCTTGTACTTAGGATGAAAGTGATACTCTCTTGCATCTATGTACATTGTAAGTGGAAGGAGAACTATCATTTTAATCTTTGTGTCCTGATTTGGAACTCTCAGTTTTAGAGAACTTCTAAGAATCTCTGAGGATTTTAAAAAATTGTGCTTAATCTCTAGGTTCATCCAGAAACATCATGGAATCCTGGTCTTTGTAAGAATTTTGGTTTAGAAAGACTTAAATGGTTCCAATTCCCATGATCTCAAATCACAGTCTCAACATGCAATCTAAAGCCTTTCTGGCAGCCATTAGACTCTTTTTCAGGGCTTCACAGTTACCCACCAAGCTCGTTTCCCTCTCGGGCCTTCACATGTGGCTCCTCCACTTGGATAACTCCTACTTCATTAGCTCATGTCCTAAACTCCACTTCTTCAAAAATGCCTTAAAAATCCCTTGTCTACGTAAGGCATCCACCTCCTTAATTATAGTCTCGCACAGTACCTCATTGATTTCCTTCTTAGCACTTACCATAGTTTATAATTTGTAGATATATTTGATTATTCATTTAATTAGTCTCTTCACTGTTAGTTCCATTGGATCAGAGCCTCTGTGCAGTTTACTGTTACTCACTGTCTTGTTGACACAGCTTAACTTGTACTTTGCCTAGTGCATAGTAGTTACTCAAAATTGGTTGAATGATAAAATCCTTCTGGAGACTCAGGAGAAACATGGTAGCTAGAGAAAAATAAATTCAAGGCAGGCTTCCAAGAAAAGGCTAGTTTTGGCATAAGAAAAATGGAAAGCCACTTATCAGAAACAGAATCCAAAACTAGGGCCAAACTAGGCCCTGTTTAAGTTTGTTCTTTAAACAAGCACACCAGTCTCTGCAAGTGAGCAAGTAGGCAAGTTGAATATTTGCCTTGAATTTATTGTCCCATATGAACTTGGTAAAAGAAATGCCCACATAAACTTGAGAGGAAGGGATTATGCATGAAAGCTTTGGGTACACACCTGACCAAAAGAACTCAATAGTCTTCTTAGAGAGAAACATACAGAATTTAGCATTAGGATAGGTTTTTATATATTAGGCAGCTGGCTTTTGCCATGCAGGGTGTTTCATAGAAATCATTCCAGCCCAGATTAATGCAGAAAGGACAGATTGTTTAGTAAATAGTTTGCAAAAACTGGATCACTCCGTGGAGCAAAATGAAACTGAATTTCTGCCTAACACTACAAAGTTGGATTTCAGGTAGAATAATCCTGCAAAGTTAACCATCTATGATATAGGAGACTATTTTTGTCACCTAAGGTTGAGGAACGACTTCATAAAGAAAATCTGAAAAGCACAAATCATGAGCTGAAAGAATGGATTTATTTGATTGTGTTAAAATTAAAGATTTCTTTTAAATTACGGGTGTCATGAACAAAATAAACAGATATAAGAATGGGAAAGGTATTTATAATGTCTATATCTGACAGGAGATATATATCTACAACACACAGGGAACTTTACAAATAAATAAGAAAAATATAGGAAAAAACAATAAAATATAGGAAAAGTAGGAACACACTATTTGCAGAAAAAGCACTCAGTTATCAGACACGTAAGGAGATGTTCAATATCAAGTCTAGTAGGGATAATGGAGAAATGGAATCTGGTGGACATACAATATGGGATATGATGTGGCAGTTAGAAGTCATAGCCCAGCTTTGTGTAGTAACATGGAGAGATCTTATGAAATAAGGATATATGAAACATATAGTGATGTTAACAATAATAGAAAACACTTACTAGTATTTACTATGTGCCAGTTACTGTTCAGAGCTCATAACAACCATGTGATGGATTATTACATCCATGTTTTATATAGATGAAGAAGCTGAGGTATATAAGGTGACATTGTAAGTGGACATTCTAGATCTGAACTTGGGCATCTGGTTGCAAAATTTTTGCTCTATATGCCTAAGAACTACAATAGGAGCTATAGAACAATACTGTCAATGAAATAAAAAGTTTATGCACTTCAAACTATGATACATGTTTTTGTAGGATATATTAATATGAAAGAATATCAAAGCATGTTAATATGGAAATAAAAGGAAATTAAATACATCAAGACGGGGTTCTTGCACAAGCCTGTGATGAGTGTGCCAAAATGGAGGCAGAGGATTAATTTAACTCCTTGGACAAATAAGAATATGTAAATTTAACTTATACATATTTTGTACTTAAATGTGGTTTTTAGTGTGTTTTGTTTTTTGTTTTATTTTTTTTTTTTTTTGAGATGGAGTCTCGCTTTGTCGCCAGGCTGGAGTACAGTGACACGATCTGGGCTCACTGCAACCTCTACCTCCTGGGTTCAAGTGATTCTCCTCCCTCAGCCTCCCAAGTACTGGGACTACAGGCGCATACTACCACGCCCAACTAATTTTTGTATTTTTAGTAGAGACAGGGTTTCACCATGTTGGCCAGGATAGTCTCGATCTCTTGACCTCGTGATATGGCCACCTCGACCTCCCAAAGTGCTGGGATTACAGGCGTGAAACATCACACCCAGACTTAAATGCAGTGTTTTAAAGCATTGATATGAGGAAAGGCCAAGAAGCAGCTCCAGGAAGAGCCCTGAAGCAGTAGCAGGTATGAGGTGCAGATGCTGATGAATAAACATAACATGAGATACAAAGAGAAAAATCAGAAAGTCGAAGAGTCAGCAAGATGGCAACAGAGGAATATTCTTTTAGCCACTTTTGTGAGAAGGAATTGGACTTTTTGTTGATCTTGTTTAATATGCAACTCTGGGCCAGCATAGTGGCTCAGACCTATAATCCCAGCACTTTGCAGGCTGAAGTGGGCGGATCATTTGAGGCCAGGAGTTCAAGACCAGCCTGAGCAACATGGCAGAACTCCCTCTATACCAAAAACACAAAAAACTACCTGGGCAGGGTTGCGGTTGTGGTGCACACACCTGTAGTTCCCACTACTCAGGAGGCTGAGGTGAAAGGGTCTCCTGAGCCCAGGAGGCAGAGGCTACAGTGAGCCAAGATCATGCCTCTGTACTCCAGCCTAGGTGACAAAGTTCAGACGCCTCCCATAACCTTTTCCTTGTGGCCTTTCATTAGCTTTACAAAGGTGGTTTTCAGTTCCTGAGGAAAGAAGGGGTTCGTTTTTTAGTTTTTTTTTTTGTTTGTTTGTTTTGTTTTGTTTTTGGCGGGGGGAGGTTTTGAGATGGTGCCTCACTGTGTTGCCCAGGCTGGAGTGCAGTGGCGTGATCTCAGTGCACCACAACCTCTGCCCCCCAGGTTCAGGTGATCCTCCCACCTCAGTCTCCTGAGTAGCCGGGACCACAGGTGTGCACCATTACATCCAGCTAATTTTTTTGTATTTTTGGTAGAGACAGGGTTTCGCATAACAATGAAGAGTTCACAGTTAAGGACTTAAACATTTTTTTTTAACCCTAGTCAGAAGTCAGCTTTCTGTCATTTGGCTAATATGGAGCTCCAAGAGCAGGATTTCTTATCTTTTCTGTACCTAACTTTAGCCTTTTTACATAAGTTTTGTCTTCATTCAGCAGCCATAAATTCAATTCAAACAATGAATTGCTCTTGCTTGAGTTCTTCTGGGATGCCTGATAAAAACATAGGTTTTGGTATTATCCCCCCAAATCACTATAATCATAGTGATTCATAATCAAGGAAAAACATAAAACAAGACTCACAGAACAAAATAAAACAAATTATTGGGTATTTCCTATACTATACTTTTGTAAACACAAATATATAGCAACTAGAGATTAGGCAGTGGCAGCAATTGGTGTCAGAGTTGGGGCAGTAAACTGCAAGGCAAATGACAGCACCAAAAAGAGAACATGACCTGTTTCTTGTTTGGAGGTGGTTATGGCTGCTTGTGACTTTTAGAAGCAGAGGTAGGTTATTAGATTAAATTGGCAGAGTAGCAAGAAAATCAACTTATAAGGAAAACAGCTGTCCTCAGCTTTTTCCTAACTAGTCAGCTGAATCACCTTTTGCTTTTTTCTGGAAGAACTAAGGGTCTGTTGGAAACAGCTTTTTTCCACCTTAAGGTAAGTTAAAATGTTTGGTCTGGCAAAATTAATTTAAAAAACCCAAAAACTAACAGGTGATAAAAAGGTAAGGTAATCTTAATTTTTCTTCCATTTTTTCAACTCTCCCCCTGTTATTTCTAATGTGGGTACTGGCTGATGAAGGGTGGACGGGTCCAGGAGGATATGTGATGTATAAATCTACAGTAGAAATTGGTATAGGAAACTCACACACACTGCATTTTCAGTGTAATCATGGCATTGCTGTAAATATATATATATATAAAACCTATGATCTTCTGCTTTTGTACCTTAGCTCACATTTTCCTCCTCCTATAGGTTTTCCTATCTCTACCATTCAAAAAATTTATCTTCTTTGAAGCTGCCTCCAGATCCCGCCACCTCAGTTACACCTTTCCAAATGTACTCAATGAGAATTAAATCCTACCATCTCTGAGTTTGCATAGAACTGTGTTTTAATTCTGTTCTGTCAGCTCTCAGTTCTGCCTAGGACTATAGTAATTTGTTTATACATATTTTACTCTCTTGTCTTGTTTATTTTTGCTTCCCTCATAGTGAATGTTTCTACATGGTGTGTTCTCAATAAGTGAATATTGAATGAATTAGAGCGTTTCAAACATAGTAAATGCAGATTTTTAGCGAGCTGCATCTGATAGTCCTGTATGGGATGAATTGGGGGCTGGGAGATCACGGAGTTAGAGAAGTTGTTTATAAATGCATTGTGATATTCAGGCATGAGGCAATGAGGGTCCAGAAGGACAGTGATTGTGTACCGGAGAGGAAATGGTGATTCATAGGGAGATACTGGGGGGAAAAAGAACAGATTTTATGAATAATGATGATGAGGATGATGACGGTGATGATGGCAATGAGGATGCTTATATTTGTATAGTGGTTTACAATTTATGTCGATGATTCCAGAGTTATGTATGCAGATCTAACTCCTGGGATTCAAGTGAAGTGATGCAATAAATAATCGTGTGTTAAAGTGATAAAATGCATGGCATTTTTGTATTTTTCTAGGAAAGGCTTGTTAGCCTCAAAGCCGAAAAGATATATAGCATAGAACATGGTGACAACTTACAATTTAGGTTAATCATGTCAGTTTAAGAGTTGCTGCACTTCTTCTGCTCATCAGGGGGTAGTCAGAAGATTTATCTGAGGAACAGTCTGAAAAATCCATTACAACAAGTCCCTAATAATGAATTCCAAATACCAGTGTTATTTTTAGCAAATATTTATTTAACTCCCATGGATTCTGTGGGCACTGTATTATTCCTCCAGAGAATGGAGATGGAGTAATAGTTCCTTATGCCTGGGGAGACATTGGTGTCCAGCTTGCTATATTCTGGTGCAAAGGCTAAAGTGAACGTGTTTGTCTTCCGAGGGCAAAGGGCATAAAACACTTTTAACAGAATGCTGCCAGGTCACTTACATTTGTACCATGGGAATCTGGAGCTATAAAGGAAGCTGACTGCAGAAACCTCAAGGACCCGGGTGCTCTATTATTGTAGGCTCATGTATCTTGGTGTATGTTGATGAGTGTCCCTCCATCCTTTTAATCAAATTGATTGAAATACAAAGTACCACATGCTTAGCTGGTATCTGCTTAAGAGTTTCCCAACAACAGCTAAAAAAAAAAATGAAGAGATTTCATGTGTGTACACATTTAGCTGAACTGTTAAATTTTTTTGTTTTTGGTTTCTCCTTTAATTTTGACTTGTGGAAAGGGCTTGAACTTTGTCTTGTTGTGGGACAAGGAAGAATTATATTATTTTGAGATATAAATTGATGATACCCTGTGGGTCCCACTTTCCTTTTTATGGCCCCAGCAGGAATGAGGGAGTAAGAGTTAGACTATCAGGTCTAGAGCTGGCTCCTGGGAGAGGAGTAAAGCTTTCAACTCCTATTTTACAGTGAGAATGGAAGATGACCATTTGGTCTGGGCTTGAAAGGAGACCACAAGGTTCCAATGAATATGGGAAAGAGGCAGCGTGGAAGAACTCTTTAGATAACGATAGTTCTCTTAGGAGGTCAGGGATCAGTACCCTGGCTCAAGTGAGGATGACTGAGTAGAAGCAAGACCCAAGCAAGTGTAAACCCAACATGAATAAGACAAAGGGGGTCTCATTGATCAAGTTGAATCAGGAAGGGAAGGAGACTAAGGCTCTCTTTATGCCACATCAACTCCAGTTACTGCAACTTGGTATGAATGGGACTGCTAATTGTATAGAGGGAGCATTTAGTGGTAAAGTTGGGAAAGAATTGGAATTTAACAGGGGGATAAATTAGTTGAAAGAAAAAAGTTTGATTATAGTGGGATTGGCAGGAAATTGATAATATGATTGGTAGAGGGCTATCTTTTTAGGTAACATTTTAGAATGTCTAAGTGGAAAGTAGCCCCTTTTATATATTTCTTTTAATGAGATAGCATAGGAACAACTGAAATGGTCACTTTGGCACAAAATATTTCTTTATTAAAAAGAATACCCAGTGTAGTCACTCATTACCCAATGGGTGTGACTTTTAGGAAGAGACAGGTGAGGGAGGAACATATTTTCCCCAGGCTTGACTTATTTTCCCCAGGCTCACATTCACAAAACTAGAGGGGAAGCAAAAGTTTAAAGACTATGTTGACTGATTTGTGTGGCATGTTAGCAAAGGACCCAAGGCAAATTGAAAGGGATTCAGAGATCTTTGATATCTACAATGATTCTGGGACCTTTAAAATATATGTCCTAAAACCCCTTATTGGCTTGCTGTAGTTTGCCAACCAATATGGTATGTGAGTCCAATCTCGTCCACGTGTCTATTTCAGTTGTTTGTTTCTGATAACCATGACCCCAGGGGCTACCACAAATGAAATTTTGTACTTGGAAAAATAAATAATAGAAAATATTGAGCCAAGAGAATGGAAATAATACATACCAGGGACAGTGAAATTGAGTCTTTCTTTAGAAAGGGAACAGAAGTTAAAGAGCCATCTAAAAATAAAACACAATGAAATCTATTTCCAAGACTGCAGCTGAACTTTGTACTGACTTTTCCAATAACAGCTGCATTACAGAATTGTGTAAACCCCACATTTACTTATCAGGAATCTCCAAAGATTAGTATCAAATGAATCTGCAATTATTTCAATAAATGGTCATATTAACAATTTGCTTAAGTCAAGGGGATGAAATCACATGATTTGCTGAAGTATTTTTATCTAGAAATCATTTTATTAGAATTTTATTATTTATTAGAATATCTGTTATACATTAAAGAGGCAAGAACTTTTAAAGTAAATAAATTAAAAACTTATGTTGGAAAGAATAGATCGGGAAACTAACATTTATTGCATGCTACTTTATACTAACCATTATGTTAATATACTTATATACATTATCTTCTTTCAATTTCACAGAAACCCTAAGAGATATAGTTCTTGACCATTCTGGAGATAAGGAAGCTGAGGTACAGACAGGTTGAGAACTTGCTCAAATGAAAGGTCTTTTTTTTTTTTTGTCTTGAGAATAACAATAGCAGAATGACAACTAAAAAAGAATGATGGGAGTTAAAACATCACCACTTTACAACCATAATGATAAAAATGAATTCAGGTTTCCAACAAAAAGAATAATTAATAGATTCTGAGAGTGGGGAAATTTAATGAAGAACATGTATTTACATAGTCCCAAAAGACAGTCATACACTGCTTAACAATGTTTTGGACCATTGGACCAACAATGGACCCACCACACATGCACCAGTGATTCCATGAAATTATAATACTGTATTTTTACTGTATCTTTTTGTGCTTAGATGTTTAGATACATAAATACCATTGTGTTATAGTCACTTACAGTATTCAGTATGGTAACGTGCTATACAGGTTTGTAGTTCAGGAGCAATAGCCTATACTATGTAGCCTAGGTGTGTAGTAGGCTATAGAGGCTAAGTTTGTGTAAATACACTCTGTGATATTCACACAATGACACAATTGCCTAACAACATATTACTCAGAACATATTCCTGTTGTTAAGCTAAGCATGACTGTATCTTTCCACAAATTATTTACTAATAAAAAATTTAAAAAATCTTAATGCTGTGCAGAAAACGGTCAACAACTGATCAAAATTAACATCCTCAATAAGAAGCAGTGAATATCATGTGCCTCTGAATGACATATGTACATAGCATCACTGTACTATTTCAGCTAAAATGCATTATCTAAATCAAGTTAAAAAGAAAAATCAGAAAACACACACTGAGGGATATTCTGTAATGTACCTGGCCATATTCTTCAAGATTATTAATGTCATAAAAGACAAAGAATAAACACAAAAAGAAGAGAAGCTGCCAAACTTAAGGAAGTGAATGTAACCTCGATACTAGGGTCACAACATATCAAAGTTTACTGCCCAGGAGACCCTGGCCAAGGGTGTGAGCAGCAGTAGGTGTTGAATATAGTCTATTATATCCTGCTTACCAGCTGTGAGCCCTGCACAGTCTACTCCAGGCAGTGGGAATTTATATAAAGATGCCACAAGTGCTACTTTTTTGTTACCCAAACCTGAGAAAGCATGAAAAGCAAAGCAATTTCTCTCATGATTATAGATGTAAAAGCACAAATTAATACAGTTGAAAACTCACCACATGCTAAAAGAACACCATGTTATGATCAAGAAGCTTTTATTTCAGGCATAGGCAAATGGTCAATATTAGAAACTCGCAGCTCAGTTTATCGGTAAATCAAAGAAAAATTAAATGTAATTATTTTAACAGTGCCAAATAGATTTGATAAAATTTGACATCAAGTCCTGATATAAAGGTTCTGTAAACTAGAAAGATGTTTTCTTAACATGATAAAACCAAATCACACTCAAAGATGAAAACATGCATGAAGCATTCCCATCAAAATCAGAACCTCAACTCTCTCATTTTACTGTGGATATAATACTACATTTCAGTGCTGCCACAAGGAGGAAAAAAATGCTGAAAATAGCTAATAAGCATATATGAATTAATATTGAAGTAATGAAATTAAGTATATTAGTCATTATACTAAATATGATTATAAATAATTCTCCTGTTAAAGATATGCACACATGCACAGACACAAACTTGAATTATTGGTAAAATATCGGTAATATGAAAATATTTTTAAGCTTGCCTAATCAAACTGTATTTGATCAGAAGATTCACAGTCCATACCATAGTGTAAAGGCTTAATAAATGTTATACTGTGTATTCTCTTCTGGTTAAAAGCATATAATTATGTAGATCTTCTAAATAAGTATTAAATTATGGGACATTTTATCATTATTATTATTGTTATTAAGATTCTTGTTCAGGTGTGGTGGCATTCAACTGTGGTCCCAGCTACTTGGGAGGCTGAAGTGGGAGGATCACTTGAGGCCAGAGTTTGAGGTTGTAGTATGCTATGATCATGCCTGTGAATAGCCATTGTGTTTCAGCCTGGGCAATATAGCAAGACCCTATGTCTAATTAACTAAACTAAAATAAAAATCTTTGTTTTTTAAATTATTGGTTCCCTAAACAGAAATATAAGCTCAATACATCACAGAAATACTAACATATCATATAAACAAGTTCTGAATGACATAGCCTGTAATGCCCATGTAGAGATTTTTATTGGACTAGAAAATAAGTTCTAAAACATATATGCCTATAGGTGTTGGTAGAATACCATAGTAAGACATTTATAACATGAATAATTTATATCATCTCTTACCCGATAAAATGCTTGGGGAAATCTTAAGTCAAGCTGTTCTGAGAAAAAAAAAAATTTTAAATAATCAGAAAACCCCTATCTGGTATGAAGAAAGAACAGAAAGAGAAAAGGAGCTGTCAAATTGTGTGGATTTTACCATCAAAATCTCCAAAAAGCAAAACACGTACTTATGAAATACAAAAATTTAATTATTTAAAAAATATTCTGTAACATCAGCTCATTTATGTGACTGATTAATTTCTGATGCAGAATATGTC
Organism: Nomascus leucogenys; assembly: GCF_006542625.1. Classification (NCBI taxonomy): domain Eukaryota; kingdom Metazoa; phylum Chordata; class Mammalia; order Primates; family Hylobatidae; genus Nomascus; species Nomascus leucogenys. The sequence goes on along the minus strand of NC_044383.1, from coordinate 107,282,489 downwards.
TACACAGCCTCCTGACTCTTCTCTTTCATAGGACTTTTCCTTTTCTTTATAGCAATTACCACAATTCTAGATTGTTTCTGTGAGTTTGCTTTTTTAACGTTTGCTTCTGCAAATAAACCCTAAATTAAAAAGAACATGCTTAATTTGTCTGTTATTGCTACCTAGAAGTTAGCAGAGTGCTTAGCACAAATTAGTGCTCCATCTATATTTGCTAGTGAATAAACAAACAAATACATGAACTAGTAAAGTCAGTAAATCAAATTAATTGTAAATGCAGTGTATCTAATCAATAAATTTGACGATTCCCCAGATAGCCTTCTTCTCTTCCTCTTTCTTATTCTCTGGCAATTTAATGGATAAAAATGAAGGAATTGAACAAAATTACTGGTACATGGATGGAATTATTTTTTTAAGGCAGCATAGATGAATGAAATGCCTACCTGGTGTGTTTAGACGGAGTACTAGTATAGTATCATTACCATAGTTGTCAATTGGGTCTAGTGCTTTTGCAGCTGTTTTTCAAAAGACCTGAAAAACTGATTGTAACTAAAGGCAATGAAGTGTCTAAACCCATGCTGTGGAAGGAAAACTATATATAGTTCATATTGAATATGGTTCTGATGTTTTCTCCCAAGCCTTTCCTATTAGAATCATGGGCCAGTGGTTTAGGGGGACGTTTCCTTCTTCAATTCTCAGAAAATGCCCCTTTTTCTTTCATGATTTTACTTAAGTATTCTCCAGTGATATGCTTCTGAGTTCTGCATTATCTATTGCCTAACTGCACCAAGGCTTTTGTACAAATTACAGCAAATTCTCTCTCTTCTTTTGTAAATGCTCAAATTACACACATTAAATCCTTAGTACATAGTTTTTATTGAGTATATTTATATAATTCTAGATATCACCGGTTGCAACTACAAAAAAATTATAGAGAAGTTGCCAATATTCTTTGAAAAAGATCCTTACAACTGGTTACTCATTTACTCCAGGAATGGCTTTTCTGAACTTTGCTGTGACCTTTTGGTCTATCTTCAGTAGTTCTCCGTTGCAAAGAGCTGCAGTGGTGGAATGGGAAGGTACTTTTCCCCGTTGTGATGGGTTATTTTATGTGTCAACTTGAGTGAGTTATGGGGTGCTTAGGATAAACATTGTTTCTGTGTGTGTCTGTAAGGGTGTTTCTGGATGAGATTGGCATTTGAATTGGTGGATTTAATAAGGTAGCCTGCCCTTCCCAATGTAGGTGGGCATCATCCAATCTGTGGAGGGCCTGAATAGAATAAAAGGTGGAGTAAGGAGAAATTCACCTTTTTCCTCCCTCACTGTTTGAGCTGAGACAGCTCATCTCATCACTTCCTGCTTTCAGAATGAGATTTACGTAATCACTGGCTCCGCTTGTTCTCAGGCCTTCTGATTGGGACTGAATCACACCACTGGCTTTCTTGGGTCTCCAGATTGCATGCAGCAGACAGTGGACTTTCCACCTTCCATAATTTCATGAGCTAATTCCTAATAATCAGTATCTCTCTCTCCATAAATATATGTGTGTGTGTGTGTGTATATATATATATATATATATATATATATATATATATATGTAAAATATATCAGATAGATAGATGGATAGATAGATGATAGATAGATAGATAGATAGATAGATAGATAGATAGATAGATAGGGCCATATCCTATTCATTCTGTTTCTCTGGAGGACCCTGACTAATATACCTAAACTCATGCTCCTTGACATTTTGGGTAGAAGAGAACATCTTCAGAACTGACTGTTACTTAAAAATTACTCTGTTTTAAAATGCACCCGAAATTTTGTTTTCTTTCAGATATGGTAAGGCCAACAGATCAGGAGAAAATTGCCATTGAAAAGGTAGTTTGTTACTTATAGCTTCCAAGAGTAGGGGCACAACAAGCCATTCAGGGCCACATGGGGAAGCACCAAAGTTGATCAGGAGACAGAGGGAGCAGGGGGAATGCATGGATCAGAACCTTTATTGTGATTGCTGTGGGATGCAGTGAGAGAGGCAGGGTAAGCAGCTGTATAGGTTTAGGATTGGATAGTTTGAATAATTTTAGTAGATTCTGGGCTATATGAGTGGCCCCTAGTTGTATAGTACCTGACCCTGGGGTGATTATAGAACAGGGAACATTGGCTTGGTGTGTGAGAATTAGATAAAATAGATGATTGAGGTATGGGGTCTGGATTGGTTGGTTTGCAAATCAAAGGCATGCTCTTGGGTAAGTCATTTGGTATTTCTAAGAATTGGCTAGCCTTGAGAGGGGCAGTCTCTCCCCAGTCTTCAAGGCCCGGATGCCAGAGCATCGAGAATACAGAAAAGAAGAAAACATTGTTAATGAATATCTCTTCACTACACCAAAGTAATTGGGAGCTATTCCTGTGTTGGATGGAATATTTGATTACATTATTCCCCTTCTTGTCACACACCCTGATATGGTTTGGCTGTGTCCCCACCCAAATCTCATCTTGAATTGTGGCTCCCGTAATTCCCATGTGTTGTAGGAGGGACCTGGTGGAAGGTAATTGAATCATGGAGGTAGGTTCTTTCCCATGCTGTTTTCGTGATAGTGAACAAGTCTCACAAGATCTGATGGTTTTACAAAGGGGAGCTCCCCTATACAAGTTATCTTGCCTGATGCCATGTAAGATGTGACTTTGCTCCTCATTTGCCTTCCACCATGATTGTGAGGCCCCCCCAGCCATGTGGAACTGTGAGCCCATTAAATCTTTTTTTCTTGATAAATTACCCAATCTTGGGTATGTCTTTATTAGCAGTGTGAACAGACTAATACACATCCACTACCTGCTGCAATAGCTTTACCAGTTAACTCTTTAGTATTTCCTATACATGGATTCTGTGCCTGCAGGTTAGATACAGCTGTTAACAATGTAGTCAACTTGGCCATATGTTTTATGTAGGTTGATAAAAAATTATTTAAAAAATCAAATCTTAAAAAAACCTAAATACATTTAAATTATTGCTGCTGTTAGTATGTATAACAAGTCAAAGCCATTTTAATTTCTCATGACTAAGAGATCTGACCTGTGGATATAAAGAGCAAAATCTTCCTTCAGTCTCTTGATGAAATCAAATGAAATAGGATGATTTTGGAATATTTAGCATAGGACCAGGCTCACACTAGATGGTCAGTAAAGGTCAGTTGCTTTATGTTTTTAAGCCTAATTTATTTTTTAACATCAACGAAAACCACGCAAATGTCTGGCATCCAAGAGATGATTAGTCTTTTGACTTCACTCTCTAAAAGACCGATATTCTGAAAAATAACAACAAAAACATATTTTCTTGAATTATTTATTTATTTATTTATTTTTATTTTTTGAGGCAGAGTCTCACTCTGTTGCCCAGGCTGGAGTGTGGTGGCGTGATCTCAGCTCACTTCAACCTCTGCCTCCTGGGTTCAAGTGATTCCCCTGCCTCAGCCTCCCGAGAGGCTGGGACTACGGGCACACACCACTATGCGTGGCTGATTTTTGTATTTTTGGTAGGGACGGGGTTTCACTCTGTTGGCCAGGCTGGTCTCGACCTCCTGACCTCAAGTAATCCATCTACCCACCTCAATCTTTTATATATTGATTATTTTATTTTAAGCTTTTTAAGAGGAGAGAGATTCCTCCTACTTCAGGAAATAGAGAAATTAAATGTTTATATAGTTTCATTGTTTAGTAATCTTCAATTAAGATTCAAAGTTCATATGCTTATTTATTTATGGATAATCAACTCCTAATTTCCTGTCATACTGATGATTAACTTAATGAATAGATTGTTTTTCATTCCTCATAACTCAGCCCCAAATTGTTTTCTACAGACAACCAAATACTCTTACGATTTTGTCTTAGCCTGTTTTGTGATGCTATAACAGAATACCTGGGATTGCATAATTTATAAAGAACAGAGACTTATTTCTTACAGTTTTAGAGTCCGGGAAGTCTAAGGTGGAGAAGCCCACATCTGGCAAAGGCCTTCTTGCTGCATCTTTCTATAACAATAACTAACCTACTCTCATGATAATAGCATTAATCCACTGGTGAGGGCAGAGTCTTCATGCCCTAATCACCTCTTAACCGTCTCTTTTAACACTGTTGCATTGGGGATTAAGTTTCCAATACATAAACTTTGGGAGACACATTCAAATCATAGGAGATTGCATGACTGTGTCTCTTTAGTATTTTAATGTATCTAGAGGTCTGGGAGAGGAAAAAGATACTAAAAATGCCCTTTAAGTCTTTTAATAGCATGGCCACAAATTCTCATTTTGCTGTAAAGTCAAAATGATGAATAACTGCTGTATGTAGTCATATATTTGCTGTGGCGAATTAGCACTCTTTCAGTGTAAAAGTCCACATTAAGCTTCCTTTAAACAAGCTTCCATAGTCTTTAATTTTAACTGTAATGGAACAACTAGTGTTAGTAATAAGAAGTCATTTTGAAATGATGGTGTAAGAATGCTACTCATCAGCTCATGGACCCAGGAGGTTAATGGAGTTATTTTAATTTCCAAAGCATATAACCAAATACTACTAGAAAGCTGGTTCTCTGGCAGGAATACATCGTGAAAAATACATTGTACCTAATAAAAGAAGTTATGATTGTCAATATTTTAGTTTCCTTTTTTTAGGAAAATTAAGATAAAACACTAAATTGCACTGTAAGCCATCATCGATAATAAAAATTAATTATATTTGAATAGTCTATATTTTTATAAATTTTCTTATAAAATGTTATCCAGTTGCAAATTTTTTTTATATATGGTTTTTCTCTTAAACTTCCTCATATACTAGAACCTTGATGATAATTTTATAAAAGAAATACTATGGAATACTGTCACAGTGCTTTTCCTTCTACCTCTTTGTTTCTCTCTGTTTCTCTTCCTGTTTATCTCTCTGTCTCAGTCTTGATTATATAATAAATTAAAATGAGAATAAGAACTCTGATTTTTTCTATTAAAATTGAATATATTTCTCTCTTATTTTCATTGCAAATATTGACTGGCCAACAATCTTTTAAATGGGGCCACTGATAGAAGATAAAGTGGGCAAGAGAGTATAATTGGAACAGGTTACAGGAATTTGAGCTGCCAGAGTCTATAGATGATTAAGTCTAATGCCTCATTTTAGAGCTGAGAGAGAAAACGTGGTTGAGAGACATTGTCTTTTATCTAAGAGTGCTGAGCTATTTAATGGTGAGACTACACACACGATTCTATTCCCAGTGTTCTTTTACTGAATTCAATTATTTATATTGCCAATACTTCAAAACTTATTCCAAGTACATGTCAAGCAAAGGGAAGAATGTTTATAAGCATAAGGTGTTTTGTGATAGTGGGTGTAACTATTTTAAGAAGGCCTGTCTGGGAAGGCAAATGAAGAATTATCATTTCCATATCAGACTCCCATTTTAAAATATTTGTGACTATATCAGCCTGAAGCTCTGTGTTGTTTACTTCTTTTATTTTTTTATTATACTTTAAGTTTTAGGGTACATGTGCACAACATGCAGGTTAGTTACATATGTATCCATGTGCCACGTTGGTGTGCTGCACCCATTAACTCGTCATTTAACATTAGGTATATCTCCTAATGCTATCCCTCCCCTCTCCCCCACCCCACAACAGGCTCCGGTGTGTGATGTTCCCCTTCCTTTGTCCATGTGTTCTCACTGTTCAATTCCCACCTATGAGTGAGAACATCAGGTATTTGGTTTATTGTCCTTGCGATAGTTTGTTGAGAATGATGGTTTCCAGCTTCATCCATGTCCCTACAAAGGACATGAACTCATTTTTTATGGCTGCATACTATTCCATGGTGTATATATGCCACATTTTCTTAATCCAGTCTATCATTGTGGGACATTTGGGTTGGTTCCAAGTCTTTGCTATTGTGAATAGTGCCGCAGTAAACATAAGTATGCATGTGTCTTTATAGCAGCATGATTTATAATCCTTTGGGTATATACCCAGTAATGGGATTGCAAACAAGGCCAATTATTTGATCAACAGGGTCAACCAAATCAGCCCAGAAACATTAAAGTAGACCAAATCAAAAATATCTTTCCTGGCTCCAAAATTCTAGCTAGTTTCTCATTTTTTTAAATAGCAAGATTAAGTACAAACAATACACACAAAAAAAACAAACCTGGAATTCTAAGAAGGTAGATGCTGCTACTTTTTCTTTATTAGAAACAGAAATAGAAAATTTTCAACTATCTAAATAAAGATCAATGAGCACCAATATAATCTGAACTATAATCAAGTTTTTATTTAATTTATTGCTGGAGAATATTGTCTAGTTCTTTAGTATATTATACCGTCACACTGCCAATAAATTATAATACTATTTGAACACTTTTAAATATTAATTTAGTGTACAGAATCCAATTTCCAATGCAATTCAAGTCACAACTATAGTGCTATTGGGCTAAACTCCCAAAGCATCAATAAAAGGAAAAAAATATTTCCCTCTTTTCAAAGCTTCTCAGTCATTAAACACAATATTTCTCTGAATGGCTCAGCACTGTTGCCTTATACTTTTTCCAACTGTGTAATAGAAAAGAGAGACATTTATGGTAAACTTAGTTTTCTTCTTAAGTTACTGCTGTCCACCTACTTTTGTACTTTTTGAGAAGGAATAATTATTCTAGATATTCTGATTTGTTTTCAAAATTAAAACATATAGAAAATATGCACTGTAATTAAAGCTTGGGCCTCTGCAAGGCACAAATGGTTAAATCTCTATCAATTTATATGTCAAAGGGTTAATTATACCAAAGAGCTTGAGAATATATACAGGAAATAATAACTAAAATAAGACCAATGCCATTACACAAATGCAATGTAGGCAGTCAAAGAGAACTCCAATTAAAGAAATCAACTTCTACTTATAGTTGATACAGGTAGATATTGATCCATAATAAATAATTTTATACCATAAGCACAAGTTAACAAGGTATATGAATTCACGTTTCTAGAAGAGAAAAACAATCTGAATGTGTACATCTTTTTCTCTCTGTTTTTTTTTTTAGCGTTTGATATTTAGTTATTTTTGGCTACAATCTTTCTTGGACCCAGAGGGAAGAGCTCTCATTATAAATGTTAAATATTAAGGTGCTCTTTAAGTAGTTTTAATCTTCAGTAAATTATTTCTTAAGTGAGCTCTTCCCGAGGTGGTAGTGTTTGAAGTAGGGAAAAGAGCAGAAAAAAAGAAGAAGAGCAGAAGAAAGATTAGGATCTAGATCACTTTTTGGCAAACAAAAATCTAAGTATCTCTCAGTAGCAAACTTTGTAGCTGCTATGCAGTCAGACCCAGAAATTCAATATAAAACTTGAGACTTAATAAACTTCACACAGTTCATACTAAATTATCCTAATTGCCAATGAGTAGTACACTTGTACATAGAAAACCAGAAAGGTCATGCTAAATTACACAGGCCCATGCTGTTCTGGAAATCCATTGTTCCTTGCAACTCTGTCTTGTTGTCTGCTGTGCAATCTTCTGAACTTTACTCAACTTTACCACATGCTGGTTATTCAATTCTAATCAATAGAAGCAAATATTCACACAGCCTGACCTTCAGCAAATTTCAAGAAGGATAGAAGGGCAAAATAATTCAGAGTGGAATAAAATAGTGACCATGTCTTATAAATTCCAGGAATATATTTAATTTTTTTGTTTTTATTTTAACTGAGACAGGAAGTGAATGAATTATAAAAAGAAATTGACTTTAAATTGGAAAAATTTATATCGTAGCTCTGGAAAATATTCATGAACTCAGCTTTTCTTGACTTCTGTATATTAAGACTGGATGTAAACATGTTACCATAGTAGTCAGGTTTTTTTTTTTTTTTTAAAACCAGGGGATAAGAGAATCACTTTTATAACTTTTATAATTCCAGGGCTAGAAAAAAGACCATAAGGGAAGTTATCATGGTTTTCTTTCTCTCAGTCTTTTAAATCCCGGCCTTACTCCAACTGTTTTATCTGGAACACTTATAAAAGAATGCTTGAGGAAATGTCTAGCTTAGCACTTCTTGACCTTTAAAATGTGCACATAGCTGTCATCCTTATGAGGAAAGAAGTGTTTAGAGCTAAGACAAAGGGAAAGAGAGAGAGAGTAAAATGGAAAGGCAGAAGAGGAGGCTTTGCAAATAGAAGGCAATGTTTGCCCTTAACTTATGCCCCTTTCTTCTCACCTTCCTTCTTTTTCACCTCTCTTCAGTGTTCTTGTCTGACTCCTATCAAAACTCACTTCCAGAGGGGCTCACACATCAGTCCCTATAACTTTGTGGTGAGTTGAAGTTAAATTGCTGGTTTTAAAACATTATATTTACATATTTTAAGTGTAATCTATCATCGTGGAGTAAGGTTTGTCTTCTGTCAAAGCATTTTTAGGCATCAATAGGCAACTGGAGGAAGGTTTATTATTTGTGAGGCTGTGTAGTTAAATGAAATTGTATCCTATTGTTCCTTGGAATCTGTGGTGGATTAGTCGCAGGACCCCTAGGGAACCAAAATCCGCAGATGCTTGTCTCTGGTATAAATGGCATAATACTTGCATATTATCTATGCACCTCCTCCTGTATACTTTAAATCATTTCTAGATTACTTATAATATCTAATACAATGTAAATGTTAGGCACATAGTCTTTATACTGTATTTTTTATTGTATTTTTTGTGAATTTTTTTTTTAAGAGACGAGACACTATTCTGTTGCCTAGGCTGGAGTGCAGTGGTGTTATCACAGCTCATTGCTGTGTCAAACTCCTGAGCAGAAGGAATCCTACCTCAGCCTCCTGAGAAGTTGGGACTACAGCTATGTGCCACTGCACTTGACTAATTATTTTCTTTTTTAGACATGGGATTTTATTATGTTGCTCAGGGTGGTCTTGAACTCCCGGCCTCATGTGATCCTCCTGCCTCAGCCTTCAACTGAATATTTTCAATCCACAGTTGATTGAATCTGTGGATGTAGAACCCACACGGATACAGATGGCTGTCTGCTTCAAAAAAAAAAAAAACTAGATTAAATTCTACATCAATTTACTTTAAACTTTAATGAAAGCATATAAAATTATTTTCTGATTTGACTTAATTGTCATCTATTATGCCAATTCAGGATTTTACAGACCGGTAATAGGTAAAATTAAAATAAAATTCCATGATGTGCTGCTTGAAGAGATTTTAGCATCTATGAAAAGTCTGTATGCTTGTATATTGCAAAATTTTATCTACATTCTTTTGGTTAAGAAAAGGATAAAGAATGAGAATGTTGATTTTCCTGTGTCTGCTTTGTGCCAGATATCTCCTAGAGGCTTCTACATACATTATTACTATTATTTTACTTTAATAATTCTTTCTTTAAAAATAGTATGTGCATTATTTTTAAGGATTCAGGAAATTGAGATTTTAAAAAAATACATTGTTTTTGGTTATCTGAAATTCAGAAGCTAAAGTTATGCACTATATAAAATTAGGAGCCTTTTAAAAGCATCAGACACCTTTTTTTTCCTATGTCATTGGATATTCTATAGAGAAAAGTATGAGTTATGAAGTATGCTAAGAATTTGTATGATATTTGCAATCCTTTTTATTATTTAGACTCAATTATTTTCAATTTTTCCTAAAAGACTTATTTTTTTAAATGTAATATACCAGGAGGAAGACCATATTCCCTTCTTTTCCAATAATTTGTCATTGTATTAGTACTTTTGATGCTTGTTTGCTGGACTAGTATATTTCACTTGCCCATTTTATGGGACTGTGTATTCTGTGTTGATTTAAGTAACTCTTGAGAAAGAGTGATTTCATACAAAAGTACAAAAGGTTCCTAACCATAGACTAAAAACAGAGGCAATGGGACCTAAAAACTCCAGGTGTGCTGCACCCATTATCTCCTAATGCTATCCCTCCCGCCTCCCCCCACCCCACAACAATCCCCGGCACCAACATGGCACATGTATACATATGTAACAAACCTGCACGTTGTGCACATGTACCCTAAAACTTAAAGTATAATAATAGAAAAAAAAACTCCAGGTGTGTTATATGGAGGATGATATAATTCTAAATGTTCCCAGCATCTGTAGGAAGAATACAAGATGTTGGGTGGTGTCACATCTTGGAAAAGTGAATCATTGTGTTTTATAATGGATTGTGAAAAGAACTTGATCTAATATATCACAGATATTTTGATTCCATAGGTCACCCAGGGAAGTGGCTGATAACCTACTTGTAGCTAGCAAGAATATATGATGGGATTAAATACATTTATTCGTAAATGAGCAAAAATTGTATATTCAAGGTGATAGGCACTTTAAGTTCTCATAAGCTTTCAGGACAGTTCCATAGAGTGGATTTTTTTTTCTTATTTATTCTTATTGACTGTGAGGTAGATCCTAAATTGATGAATAACCAAACTTTTTCAAAACTTTAGCAAGATGATTCTTTTGAAAGTAAACCCTTCATTAATGCTACAGAGATGACAGCTGTGTCCATAATTCTTTAAGCAGATCAGAAATGTTTTTGCAATGTAACAAAAGGTCAAAGACTGAAAGCTCACACTTTTAATAGACTGTTTCTCTAACCATGTTTGTATAAAAATTTTTTATTAAAATGCAGTTTACCTATTTCTTCCACTCCAGATATTAATTATTTTGACAAGCAGCAGGGAAATGCCATGAATATGTGAACTGATGAAAACAAAAGCAATGATACTTCCAAGCATGCACCTGACAGCTCTTATGGGATCTAGAGAAATGAGAGAATTACAAAGAAGACTTCAAGTGTTTTAGTAATAAACTCAGGTAATTTAAAGTTGCAAAATTTATCAAAATTTTACTCAATTTAGATCCTTTCTAAATGCATAACAACTCCCTTTTATAACTTTTCAATGCTATAAATTTATATTAGAATAATTTGACTTCATATTTTGGTAAAATATATTAAGCACAGATTTAGAGAATAAAACTTAGTTTTATATGTTATAGAAACTGTGCCCTGATTTCTAGTCTACGTATACTATATACTTGTCTGGATTACTACATCTTAGGTTTGGGGACTATGTTACAATTCCATTAACAGCAATTTTCCTTTGCAATCCAGTTATTTCTTTAAAATAATAGAGCTTACTTTATTTATTATTTGGTACCTTTTTCTATATATCTTAGGTTTTTATACTTTCTTTTAAATAAAACAATAATAGAGCTAACTAAATTTCTTTTATACAAAGGTAGAGATTCAAAGCTAATGGATTGGGTTAATCAAAATAAATGAATAGACCACATTCAGAAGCTTGAAAGATGGTGAAAAGGTCATGGGAATTCCTGGGGATTCCTTCATTTAAAAATTATCGTTGGATTTTCCACCTGTCTGTGTGTTACAGCAGCAACATCCTAGATTGAGATTGCAGTCTAGATTGCAGCAACATCCTAGATTTCACCATCACCATTGTCTTCATTGCTGCAGAGACTTCTGAATAATATTGAGGTACATGTTAAGGACTGGTTGTCTTAGTCCTCTCTGATTCATATAGTCCTACCCTATCTGTTTTGGATAGATGGAGCACGCTGTATGTTGGGGCTTTAAAAAGTGGAAAAGAGGCAAATTTATAAGCACAATGGACAAAGAAGGAAGTGGTATTAACCATTTGCCCATCCTATTTTTCCAGAGAAGGATATTTAAAATGTTCCAGGAATTAGTCCCCTAGAGGTAGATTAGGCTAGCTGCAAAAAGAGACTAACTACAGAGGAGGATGTTTGAGCTGTAGAAGCACCCAAACAAGATAGATGGTATTAACCAGTAGTAGTAATTTTGCTTCATATCTCAGTCCTTCTATAGTATTCTCATATTCCTGTCCATTATGGCAAGATTAGCTTCCCACTGGTCCATCTCCCCAAGGCTGCCACATCAGAAGCTAAGGCTTACTTCTCGTTTTCTTATTTTTTCTTAATACTCTTAAAGAAGTGTGGGCTTAATTACTTTTGGATCAACAGATTGTTTTGCTTAAACATACACAATTAATACTGGAAACCTTAGCATTTTTGTGTCCCCATCCCATGTACCAGAATGAAATGAACTCTAATTAGTTTTCCAAGAGAAATGAACTCCAAAACAAAACGTATTCCACATGACTCTCAGTTTTCCCTTCCCCAAAGTGAGATACTATCACTATTTTATAGGAAATTATTAAGCATTTACTAGCAACAACTTTTTCTTTATGCAAATAATATCAACTACAATAGCAGAAATGTGTCAGTTGTGACCAATTTTAGACAAACAAACCAATATAGAGCACATTTACAGCAAGTTTTAGATAGGAATTAAAGATGCTTAGAACTCTGTGGTCATCATGTTTATTGACAAGACCATAATGTTATTAACAACAACAGAAAATGTCCATGTTCCCTAGGAAATTAATTCCTGAAAGAAAGGCTCAGACAGGAACAATTATGTCATAAATTAACATTGGAAGGAGGAGGAGAATATCTTCCTGAATTTCTACATTTATGAGGGAGGTAATTGGTAACCATTCAGAACTAGGATAGGGATAAGGTGGTATTTCAGAAATAAAATGCCAAGTTTAATAAAGATGGTCTCAAACTTATAATATTTTGACTTAAAATTTTCAACTTTGTAATGGCACAAAAGTGATAAACATTCAGTAGAAACCGTACTTTATCCTTACAACCATTTTGTTTTTCACTTTCAGTACAGTATTCAATAAATTACATGAGATATCCAACACTTTCTTTTTAAATAGGCTTCGTGTTAGATTATTTTGCCCTGTTGTGGGTTAATGTAAGTATTCCAAGCATCGTTAAAGTAGGCTAGGCTAAGCTATGATGTTTGGCGGTTTAGGTGTATTAAATGCATTTTTGACTTAATGTTGTTTCCAATTTACAATGGGTTTGTTGGAACTAACCCCATCATACGTAGAGGAGCATATGTACTGATAATACTCAAGGATGACCTTTTCACCTCATGAACAAAACTCAAACCTTTTCTGCAGCCCATCTGTTTATCTTCGATTTGTAATTGTTAATAAAATATTGGTTTGAATTCCCATAAATGATTTAATTATACCCATCTTGCTTTCCCAGTTGACTTTTTATTTGAAAAGACTTTTTGTCAAAGGAGAAATCTAATTTATTATTAGTTTACTTATGATCATTAATTCACTCATACCACAAAAGTTTGTTATGTACTGTTGAGTCAATAAATTTAAATGGAGAGCTTTGTTTGAAGGGGGTTCCATCCTGCAGGTGCGCCTGTGGGAAGTAAGCCTCTGGCCAAAACTATAAAGCCATGCTTCAAAGGGAGAGAAAGAAGAGGTAGATATATATTCTAAATGGGGTGGCAGGGTGTACATATTTAACAGGAGATGGGAGGATTTATGAATATTCATGAAAGATGCTCACATGTGTGCACTTTAGATTTACATGTATGAAACATACATTATGACCCATTTTCACTTTGGGGTGGAAATTTAACATTTAAATGCATTATAACTCGGTTCTATACATAAAAAAGGTGAAATACAGGGTACAAGTTCTGTGCATCCTCAGGACACTGGCCAAAACAGGTCCACAGGTGGTAGTCAGTTTTGAAGAAGAAATTCCTTGTGAACTGGGATAGCTGTTATGCTGGAGCCATAAAAATAGGAGGAGCTGATGGGCCTTCCAACCTTTTGTTTTCTCAAGCTGGCTTTTGAGAAAATCTAGTAATGATGAATGAGTAAAAGAAGGTGGAAGCAAATGGGATGTAATTAGCCTCCCACCTGACCTTGGAAGGGAACTTAAAATTTTGGGTTTTTTTAGTCAAAGGAGTGTCCGTTGGAGAAATTTAGGAGTTTTATTTTATTTTGGTCTTCAGGGACCCATTATGTGCGGTGGCTTATGGTGCTGGGTCCTATAGTTCTAAACGTACAGTTGGAGACAAATGTGTACATTTGTAATTGCATCAGGGAACAATATGTTCTATATTTATAAACATCTGTGGTGGCACAGCCTTTGCTGAAGAGGCCATGGAAAGCTTAACAGAAAAGATGTCTAATATGAATTCTGGTGGCTAGGTTTTCTAGTGTACAAGGTGAGGAAGACATTTCTGGCAGAGGAAAAGCATTATAAAAGTACAGAAATATAAAAATACAATGTCTTATGGAGGACACTTTATGTTGTGATAGCATCATAGGTGCAAGATAAGGTGTAGGAAGCTGGAGAGGTAAATTATGATCAGATCATGACAAAATATGGTGCTACAAAGCTTAGGCTTTACCCTAGAGGAAATTTGAAGCCATGGATGAGTTTTAAGCATGGGCCATATGGCCGTATTTAAATTTAGAAATAGCACTCTGGTGGCAGTATGAAAAATGGATTTGAGAGAAAAAGAAATGAGGAAGAGAAGACCAGTTATGAGGTAAATATTGCAATACGGAAAAGGGGTGAAGAGCATTAAAATTAGGACAGTGACGGTGCAAAGGAAATAAAGAAAAGGTTAACCAGTTAGGACTCTAGGACCAATTGCATTTGAAGAATAAAGAAAGAAAGTCAGAATGAATTGCATGTTCCTTGTTTGGGAGACTATGGCACTGGGTACCATTATCTAGTTATGAGATAAGAGTGTGGAAAGGTTTTGGGGAGAGAATAGCAAGTTCACTTTGGACATGCTCAGTCTGAGATAGTTTATGCCCATTATACAGATGGCCATGTGAGCCTTAAGCTTAGGAGAACAGTGTAGACTACATACAGATTTGGAAGTAATCAGCATAAAACAAAAATTGTGTTTAATCCCTTCCAGAGGGTTTAGTGAGATGAAAAAAGGGTAAGATTTTTTGATTCCAGAATACAGCTCAGCACCAGATACACAGTGAGCTTTCAATATGTGCTGTTTAAGGAAGAAACGGAGCAAAGCCAGGAAAGGGAGTGATGGGTAGCAATAGAAAGAAAGGAAGAAAATTAGGAGGAAAACCTGGTGTCATGGAAGCCCAGAGAAAAGACTTTGAAAAAAGACTTATCAACAGTGTTTAATGCTACAAAGGGGTGAAATAAGATAGAAATTGTAAAACCAGAACATGTGTGGTTCTTCTTTTATGCACAAACCCAAATATGTGTATTTCATTTTTATTTACATTTAATGAAATCTTAGTAGTTGAATGAAAGTCAGGCTATGTTTTTGGTAGATAAATTTCTTTTTATTCAACTTCAAATTTCCTTTCTAACTCTCCAAAGTATGTATTTACCAGAACCAACAAGTGTACATTAAATGAAAGGGTCGAGAAGCAAAATTATGTTTTGTGGAATGTAGGTTAAATTATATAATCAATAATATGATATATTGATGTAAATACAAATCTGGAGCCTCAAGACTGAAAACAGCCCTGTTTCATTTTATTTTTTAACGTGTTACAATCTTGTGAATTCTCATATTCACAGAAAGATGGCTAAACACTCAGATATGGAACAACATTGGAAAAAATCCTTGGAAACATTAATTCAGAGTAAACTCACCTATGGCTTTTTAAGTAAAATAAGGACACTAATTATGCAGAGCAGTGTCTCATTTATTCATTTAACAAATATTCACTGAGCACCTACTATGTTTCAAACACCGTTCTAGGCCATGGAGTTTCAGCAGTAAATAAAGCAGACATAGATTTTGCCCTCTTGGCTCTTGCAGTTACAGGCAATATGAAAAGCATATGATTAGGTAAATATTAATTGAAATCAAAATACATTCTCTGGCAACTACATAGAGGATACTATGAGGGTGTAAAACAATGTATCTTGCTATACAATATAAAACAGGATTTATTATATGCCCTCATAGTGAGAGGTGACAGCGTGCTGGCAGTCCTCACAGCCCTCACTTGCTCTCAGCACCTCCTCTGCCTGGGCTCCCACTTTGGCTGCACTTGAGGAGCCCTTCAGCCCACCGCTGCACTATGGGAGCCCCTTTCTGGGCTGGCCAAGGCGGGAGCCGGCTCTCTCAGCTTACAGTGAGGTGTGGAGGGAGAGGCGCGAGCGGGAATCGGGGCTGCGCGTGGCGCTTGCCGGCGGGCTGGAGTTCCAGGTGGGCGTGGGCTTGGTGGGCCCCCCAACTCGGAGCAACCGCCTGGCCCTGCCGGCCCTGGGCAGTGAGGGGCTTAGCACCGAGGCCAGCGGCTGCGGAGAGTGTACTGGGTCCCCCAGCAGTGCCGACCCACCGGCACTGTGCTCGATTTCTCACCGGACCTTAGCTGCCTTCCCGCGGGGCAGGGCTGGGGACCTGCAGCCCGCCATGCCTGAGCCTCCCACCCCCTCCATGGGCTCCTCTGCGGCCCGAGCCTCCCCGAGGAGCGCCACCTCCTGCTCCACGGCGCCCAGTCCCATGGACCACCCAAGGGCTGAGGAGTGCAGGCGCACGGCGCGGGACTGGCGGGCAGCTCCACCTGCAGCCCCGGTGCAGGATCCACGGGTGAAGCCAGCTGGGCTTCTGAGTCTGGTGGAGATGTGGAGAACCTTTATGTCTACCTCAGGGTCTGTGAGTGCACCAATCGACACTCTGTATCTAGCTGCCCTGGTGGGGCCTTGGAGAACCTTTATGTCTAGCTCAAGGATTGTGAATACACCAATCGGCGCTCTGTATCTAGCTCAAGGTTTGCAGACACACCAATCAGCACCCTGTGTCTAGCTCCAGGTTTGTGAGTGCACAAATCGACACTCTGTATCTAGCTTCTCTGGTGGGGCCTTGGAGAACCTTTGTGTCCATACTCTGTATCTAACTGATTTGATGGGGATGTGGAGAACTTTTATGTCTAGCTCAGGGATGGTAAACGCACCAATAAGCGCCCTGTCAAAACAGACCACTGGGCTCTACCAATCAGCAGGACGTGGGTCGGGCCAGATAAGAGAATAAAAGCAGGCTGCCCGAGCCAGCAGTGGCAACCCGCTCAGGTCCCCTTCCACACTGTGGAAGCTTTGTTCTTTCGCTCTTTGCAATAAATCTTGCTACTGCTCACTCTTTGGGTCCACACTGCTTTTATGAGCTGTAACACTCACTGCGAAGGTCTGCAGCTTCACTCCTGAAGCCAGCGAGACCACAAGCCCACCAGGAGGAACGAACAACTCCAGACGCGCCGCCCTAAGAGCTGTAACACTCACCGGAAGGTCCGCAGCTTCACTCCTGGGCCAGCAAGACCACAACCCGCCAGAAGGAAGAAACTCCGAACATATCCGAACATCAGAAGGAACAAACTCCAGACGTGCCACCTTAAGAGCAGTTAACACTCACTGTGAGGGTCCACGGCTTCATTCTTGAAGTCAGTGAGACCAAGAACCCACCAATTCCGGACACAATAGCAGCAACAGATATGTTTCAATATATTTGCAGAAAAGATATTTTTAACTACTTAAGGAAGTGGTTTTTATTCTAAGAATTAAAGAATGAATACAAGTTTGCTTGATGAGTTGGGAGTGGAGAAGATTAGAGAGATCTTTTTGGATGGAATAAACAGCATATGCTCTCTAGGGCAGGGAGGAGTCAGCACATTTGGGGCATTAGAAGCAGAAGGAACATTAGAGAGAGGAAAGGAACATGGTCCGTGGAGACACTGGAGAGATGGTATGGAGAGCTTCGGGACTGTGTTGAGTTTTGTCACCATCCTTTTATGAAAATTAGTACATGGTTATAAATAGGTAAGTGACAGGAACAGTTGTAATTTCTTTACAGGATCTCTTTTGTTTAGAGTGTTAAAAAATGAAGAAAAAACTGGGAAATGAAACATATACAAAGAAAGCAACTATTATATTTAGGATATTGCCTTCTATGTTTATTAGGAATTTTCTCATACAGAAAATGAAAATAATGGTGATTTCCTTTTAGTTTTCTTAGGAAGACTAAAGATATAAAATACTAAACAAGGTTTCTGGTACGTTATAGACTCTTAAATGTTATTTTCCTTCTTGATCCTAGATAAGTGAAATCAGCTCTGTATTTAAGAATTTCTTGTCTAACAGTAAGTTAATGCTGACTGGCATTGCTAGGGGAAAATAAAGGCTTTCAAGAATATGACTTTCCAATCCAGGGACATCCTTGAGCCAACCATTAAGGAGGAAGCCTAATATTATCACAGAGACATCCTGGATGGGTGCTGGCCTTCAGAGGTAGCCAGAATACCCAGTCTGGTACCCTGATTGAACAGGGCTAAATCTGAGAGAACCACCCTTATGTAGAACAGCTTCAGGAGATTAGCATTTGGTTTGGGGTTAATTATAACTATCTGGAAATTCCTCATAAAGTATCATGTTAATATCCTCAAGCACTCTGAATATTGTTTTTCACTAGAGAAATCTACTTGAAACCAAACTAGGCCTAACAGAAATTTCCAGAATTTTATGCCCCATAACCCTTGGTTGCTTCGGAACAGTATTGATAAAACAGTAGCAGCAATGTATAATTCTGAAGTTTTGAATGATTTTTTAAAAAAACGTATCCAGTTCAAGTGCACATCACACATTAAAATCCAGGGTTTCTTTTTCACATTGAAATGTACTAAAAAGGGAAGTATTATTTAATGTATTCAGCAGTAATGGTGCTTGAGAGTGAATGAAAGCCTGCTAAGACTCCCTGTTAGTTTTCCAATGAGAGTACGGGAAGACATGGCCTACACACAGTATCCCCTAACTTTTCTGAAGAAATCCTTTTGACAGAATGGCTGAACACCTGTTAAGCTAAGTGCTTTTCTAGAAAAATAAAGCAACAAAAAGCAGCAGTCATGAGTGTTGTTATATTGTTTCAAAACACAGAAGTCTTTTTTGAGCAGGCTGTAGTGGAAAAATACTCATGCCTGGGTAGGCATCTCTGTTGGAAATTAATCAAAACATGGTCATTAGAGCTCATATTCAGATTATAAGCATTTCAGGAAAAGTTCTCCTTTCTCTTCTCTAGGCTGTGAGCTGTTGATGTTTTTGTTTCACTTATTAGTTTGTTCTAACGTAGACATATCATGCAGCCCTTAGGACTGATCCTTATATTTGAGTTAATTGGAATTGTACCCAGTGAAAATTGCAGTTTTCACACACTATGGGGTTTTTATAATTTTTTGGAAAATCTGGAGAGTTGTTTAAAGAAACAGAGAGCCTAGTAAGGAAAAAATGGCATGCTCATAGAGAGATGACTAAGAAAGGTAATCAACGCAAGGGATACACATTCTTTTTTTGTTAGCAAGATAATTAAACTGTTTAGATCAAAAAGATTTGCCGTTTAGCTCTTCAAAGCATGGCCTATCAAAAGGAGGAGCGAGTTTATTTTGTAGGCACTACCAGTCAATTGCATTAACACTTTACTGCAGTGGAATAAAGGATCACAAAAACAACGAAGTTAGAAGAGATAGAAAGTGACAAATGCATCGATTCCTGTTTCTCTGGGCTGACTAGAAACATACAAATTCAGACATCATTTGCCAACAACTACAACAACCAATTAGCTATTCAGATGAATTGGGTACTGGGAGAAAAATCAAAGGATAGTATTTTTATTTCTCATCATGACTATTCAATGTACATATATGCATACTAAAATGTATGCTTACGTGCACACAAGAAAAGTGGCAAGATTTATAGGCAAAGATCAATGACCTGCCTATATCTGATTCTTAAGGTGTATGCACATTTTTCTACTGACAGAAAACATGATTTGAAGCTAATCAATTTTGGCACTATTAAAATTAATTTAGAAAAGGCATAACAAAGACTAAAAACAGAATATTAATGCTCATGTGCTTATTTTGTGATAGGTACTGAATTTAAAGGAGTGACCGTGGCTTCTACCCTAGAAGATCTTAGAGTTTGAATGGAGAAAAAAAAGCTAAAAAGTAATGATAGTGGCATGTGAGGAAGGCATGTAATAGAGGAAGCCATGTAAACACTAAAGTGCCTCTTTTCCTGTGAAATATTCAGAAGATTATATTTGGTTTGTGTCTGAAAGCCCTGTGGCTGTGTGTCACCAAAAATGGTGTAAAAGGTGGTAGTGCATACTGGACAGAAGGGATAGTCTATATGACAAAGACTCCAAGTCATATAGACTTCAAGTCTGTTGGAAGAACTAGAAGGAATTTAGTGGGCCAAAGTCATAGTCTGTGCTTGCCGGTCAACACACCTGCTTTTTCCTTCCTAAAATTCTCATGCAAGCTAATCTCATCAGCCAAATTGTTCAACCCCAGAGGTCTAGAGACCTGCTACTCCTACAAATCCTCCTTTAAAAATTGTTTTAACGACGAATAATAGTGTATATTTATGGGGTACAATGGGATATTTTCACAGGAATATACAATGTGGAATGACTAAATCAAGTGAATTCACATATCCATTACCTAATTTATTTATGTGGTGGCACATTTAAAATTACTCTTAGCAATTTTGAAATATACAATACATTACAAACTATACTCACCATGCTGTGTAATAGATATCACAGGAGATATCCTCCTGTCTAACTGAAACTTTGTGTCCTTTGACCACCATCTCCCCAGTCTTCCATTTACTCTCTCCCCCACCCTCTGGAAGCCACCATTCTACTACCTACTTCTATGGTTTTGACATTTTCAGATGTTTGTCTTTCTGTGCCTGTTATTTCACTTAGAATAATCTTCTTTAGGTTCTTCCGCATTGTTGCGAATGGCAGGATTTCCTTTAAGGCCGAATAGTATTTCATTTTGTATATACTATTAATATATGCCACATTTTCTTTACCCATTCACCTATTGATACAAACTTAGGTTGATCTTGGCTATTGCAAATAATATCCCAATGAACATGGAGGTACAGATATCGCTTTGACATACTAATTTTAATTTTTTGATACATATCCAGAACTGGGATTGTTGGGTCATATGGTAATTTATTTTTAGTTTTTTGATGAACCTCCATACTGCTTTCCATAATGTACTAATTTACATTCTCACCAATAGTACCAGGGTTGCTTTTCCCCACATACTCGCTAACACTTGTTATCGTTTGTATTTTGATAATAGGCATTCTAATAGGTGTGAGGTGATATTTCATTGTGGTTTTAATTTGCATTTCCCTGATGAGTAGTAACATGGAGCATTTTTTCATGGACCTGTTGGCCATTTGTATATATTCTTTTGAGCAATGTCTATTCAAGTCCTTTGCCCTTTTAAAAATTTGATTATTTGTCTTATTTGCTATTCAATTGTTTGAGTTCCTTATATATTTTGGATATTAACCCCTTATCAGATATATATGGTTTGCAAATATCTTCTCTCACTCTCTGATTGTTCACTTTTTTAATTGCTTCCTTTGCTGTGCAGAAGACTTTTAGTTTAATATATTCCCATTCATCTATTTTTGCTTTTGTTACCTGTGCTTTTAACATCATATCCAAAATATAATTGCCCAGATCAATGTTGTAGAACATTTCCCCTATGATTTCTTCTAGCAGTTTTACAGTTTCAGGTCTTATATTTAAGTTTTTAAATATATTCAATGTTTTACATATATTCACCACAATCAAGTGAGATTAATCCCTTTAATTAAACCCATTTTCAGCAGTAGTAACAATTGCAAAAGTACAAGTAATATGAGGAATAGGTGAAGCATGGAGAGGTTTGACACAGCCAATGCCACTTCTCAGGTCCCTTTTTGCTGCATGCTCAGGCCAAGATTTAATATATGACCTCTCTAAGTGTGACTGTATCACACATACAAAGAGTGAAACCACTTTTGTAAAAATTATGACAGTGAGAGAATCTAGTCTAATTGACTCCATCTTGCTTCTAACCTCACAAGCTAACCACCTTTGTTAACGTTAAAACAAAGATGATCATAGTCTTTTCCCAAAACTGACCCTCTCAGGGATCTTGAAATCACCTTTGTAGGACTCATGAAAGGCCACAAGATTAGGATTATGGGAAGGGCCTGACTTCTGCTAAGGTGTAGGTGTAAACGATAACCAGTCATTTTTCTTTACCTTGCCTTCCTGTAGTTGTTTACTGCTCCAAAGGTCACAAGATTTTGTAACTTCCTCAGTTGCTCCAATAGATAACATAACTATTGTCAAAACCTAAGGTTGGTCTTTGAGATATTTTTTAGACTTTTGTGTTCTAGTGACTGACTGACTCCACCTAGACCCATGACTCATACCAAGAAACTAATTCAACTGGTTCTATGATCCCCATCCAAGTACTGACTCAGTGCAAGAAGATAGCTTTGGCCTCTTATGATTTCATCCCCAGCCCACCCAATCAGCATTCCCCATTTCCTAGCCCCCTGCCGACCAAACTATCTGTAAAAAACCCTAACCTCTGAGGTTTTTGGCAACGGGATTTGAGAATTAACTTTCATCCTCCCTCCTGACTTGCCCTGCAGTTATTAAACTCTTTTTTTGCTGCAAAATTCTGCAATTCCCAATGCATTGGCTTTTTTGGGCAGTGGGCAAGATGAACCTGTCTGACAATTATAAGTGGACTCTTTCAGTCATGACACATTTCTCTTTTGTGCATTATTATACCTTGCATATTATTTATCTTCATCTATAGATTCTGGGTATTTTTGTTATTGTTATTTATTTACTTTTCCTCAAGCAACCCTAGACAGGTACATCCTGCTGGAAATATCTATCCATAGAGTCTTTCTAGCAAGCTTGATTACAATAATTTCCTTCCCACCTTATAGTGCCCTCTTCATCTTTCCCTACTTTCCATGGATATGGGTGTTTATGGTGTGATTTTATGATTGGTGGAAGATGCAACTGGTGGGAGAAAACTTGATTCTTTTCTGTAATTCGGAAGCATACAAAATGTTCATGAGAGCTTCTCATTTTTTGGGTCAGTCTTGACCATGAGGACTATGAAATCTCTTAAGTTCCTTCTGGCCAATGGTCCTTTTGGTCTTATGTAACCCAGGAAGTCTTCAGTAATTTAGGTTACTCCTCTGCAAGGAGGCAATTTCAGTGAAGTGGGAAGGCATATATACTGGACACCACCTGCTTTTTAACATTAATTTTTTTATATTAGTAACAAAATTTATTATCAAGTATTATGTAGTGTACATAATTGTATGTGGTATACTTTTAGATGACTGGCAGCATGGTGTGTTTACACCAGCATCACCACAAACACGTGGTGTTGGACAGTTATGATGTCATTAGGCTATGGGATTTTTCAGCTTCATTGTAATTTTATGGGGCCAGCCATTTTTGTGGTCCATTGACTGAAACGTTATGCAGCATATGACTGTATCAGCACATGAATGTCTGTGATCCATTTTAAATTATTTATTTATTTATTTTTAATTATACTTTAAGTTCTAGGGTACATGTGCACAATGTGCAGGTTTGTTACATAGGTACACATGTGCCACGTTGGTTTGCTGCACCCATTAACTCATCATTTACATTAGGTATTTCTCCTAATGTTATCCCTCCCCCAGCCACCCACCCCCAGACAGGCCCCTGTGTGTGATGTTCCCTGCCCCGTGTCCATGTGTTCTCATTGTTTTAAAATTAATTTTATTTGGAATTATAGAAAGGAAAATGAGCTAGATACCATATCGATTCAGGCAGTATTTACATGATTCCTAACTCATCAAACTAGAGAATAACTGTGAAGGTGGCTCACACCTGTAATACCAGCACTTTGGGAGGCCAAGGCGGGTGTATGACGAGGTCAGGAGTTCAAGACCAGCCTGGCCAACATAGTGAAACCCTGTCTCTACTAAAAATACAAAAAATTAGCCGGGCATGGTGGCGGGCACCTGTAATCCCAGCTACTAGGGAGGCTGAGGCAGGAGAATCACTTGAACCTGGGAGGCGGAGGTTGCGGTGAGCTGAGATCACGCCATTGCACTCCAGCGTGGGCAACAGTGCAAGACTCTGTCTCAAAAAAACAAAAAAATAAACAAAACCAAAAAACAAAAGCCTCAAAGTCATTGTTAAGTGAAACAAAAACCAAATGAGTGAGTGATTTGTTGCATCTTTCACTTTTCAGCTAGCTTGGCTGGAATTGGTTAGAAAAGTTGTATCTGACAAAAGGGAAAACAGCATAAATATTCTGCCTATATCCCCTTTAAAATGGAAAAGAAAAAACAAATATCAAACTTTTCAACTATTCTGAAAACATATTTGTTTTCTGTTAGCCATTTGTTAGGCTTCCTGTATCAAGAGGGAATAATACAGAATCTACATTTAAAACAAGAGCCTGTTTCATAGCCCAACATGATTATTTTGGCTTCTCATTTATATAGAGTACTTTTTATCTTTTATTAAAAATACTGGCCAGGTGTGGTGGCTCACGCTTATAATTCTAGCACTTTGGGAGGCTGAGGCAGAGGGATCACTTGAGGTCAGGAGTTTGAGACCAGCCTGGCCAACATGGTGAAACCCCATCTCTACTTTAAAAATACAAAGATTAGCCAAGCCTGGTGCATGCCTGTAGTCCCAGCTACTTGGGAGGCTGAGGCAGAAGAATCGCTTGAACCTGGGAGGTGGAGGTTGCAGTGAACCGAGACCATGCCACTGCTCTCCAGCATGGGTGACAGAGTAAGACTCTGTCAAAAAAAAAAAAATTGTTGATGTTTTAAAGTCATTTCATCAAAATATTTTTAATCACAAGAAATTATATGTAGAAATTATACTAAAATGGAAATGAAAGTAGTTTTATTTCTAAAAGTCAGCAAATAGTTCCAGCTGTCCTTGAAAAAAAGAATAAGGCCTAATATTTACAGAGACAGGTTAATGAACAGATAAAGACGTGAGAATAAAGCATAATGAGAAATTGTTCTATTTTTTCTTAACTTTCTTAAATCCACTTGCAAATTCATCATTCACCTTTGAAAGGCAATAATGTGTTGTGAAACTAGTGGATCAACATTGCCTGGAGGACCTGAAGCAGCTCTCAGCTTCCCTGGACCAGCCTTCTCAATAAAACAGAGCAGCTGTGTGACATAACCCCAGCTAAGCTCACAGTCTTTCTACATCTGAGAAGACTAATACAAATCAGATGAGAAATTGAGATGCTGACCCTAAACTCCCGATGACAATGCCTGCTTTCAAATTCACAGTCTTCCTTTAATACAATTCACCCTTGCTCCCCTAGTTTTAATGAAATCTTGAATGAAATATATATTTTCCCTCAAAATAAGATTTCTAGTTACATTTGGCTTTTTACACCCTCAAGGTTTCTGAAAATTGCTAAATATATTACTCATCAGTTGCTTTATGAGCCTTCAGGAGAGATGTGACAAATCTTAAACCATGCCCAGTATGACTTCTTTTAAATCATAGCCAATCATTGATTTTTCTTACTCTTCTTTTAAATCTAACTCTAATAGTTCCTTGAATTAAACACCTGATTTAATGTGAATACACTGGCTAGCAACGACTTTTTAACAAGGCATGGTATCCTGAGATTTTACTGGCATTCAGTCTTCAACAGACTTTTTTGATTTGTGCATTGAGGTTTGTAGAGATTTGCCTTACTATCCTATCATATGACCTCACTTTCTGTTTTTAATTTATTACTATTTTTTCCAATTCATAGGCAGATAGATGAAACAAAGTAGCTCACTGGTTTGGGTTTGAGAAACAACCCAGTGTATGACAATATGACACTGTATTTGGTCTACACTGTGATACCTTTAGTAAGAGGCACCTACACCTATGTCCTTTTGAAAAATAAAAATAAAAAGCTGGCCGGGCGCGGTGGCTCACGCCTGTAATCCTAGCACTTTGGGAGGCCGAGGCGGGCGGATCACGAGGTCAGGAGATCGAGACCATCCTGGCTAACACGGTGAAACCCCATCTCTACTAAAAATACAAAAATTAGCCGGGCGTGGTGGCGGGCGCCTATAGTCCCAGCTACGTGGGCGGCTGAGGCAGGAGAATGGCGTGAACCCTGGGGGGCGGAGCCTGCAGTGAGCCGAGATGGTGCCACTGCACTCCAGCCTGGGTGAAAGAGCGAGACTCCGTCTCAAAAAAATAAAAAAATAAAAAAAATAAAAAGCTGAAGGAACAAAGTGGAAAAGAAGCCCACATGAAATTTTAATATCTCGTCATCCTATGAAAAAGAGCAGTGCCATAATGTGTTGAGACAATTTCCAAATAAGGGATGTATAATCCCATTGAAAATGTATCTTCCAGAGAAGTGGATTAGTGTTTGTGGAAAGATATTTTAAATACATTTCCTTGGGAAGGGCACTATTAAAAAAAAAAAAAAGCTGGAGAAATGCAACGAAAAATTGATTCTCCCTTAGGGAAAGGATAATGATGTATAGAAACTAAGTACTATAGACACGGGAAAGTTGTAGAGCAGTTTTCACATAACTCTGTGGAGATTGAGAGCTAACCAAGGTCAGAGGAACGTGCCTTGAGAAAATTGCAATGAAGTAGCAGGACATCCTGAATGCTAACAACTGCAGGGGAGCCAGCCAGGCACTTTATAAGAGGAGAAATGAACAGAGTGCAGTAGGAGCCAGCTCTTTAACTTTTTGAACAATGTTAAATGCATGCTAACGATTTTTTTCAAGAGCCTCCTATTAGTAATTTTAGTTTAAAAATATACATAAAACAAAAAATAAATAGAAGAATTCACACTCCTAGTGACATTGATTTCACTGTATTGTATTTCCTTCCTATCTTTTTCTGTATATTTTTGTCCCCAATAGTTGTGTCATATGTGTATATATAGATACACACATTTATATATACACAAATTTTCTATTTATCTTTTACTTAATAATTTTACACAAAGTTATTTTCATATTAATATTATAAAATATTCTTAACTCTGGGTTGCTCCTGTTATAAGAAAGGCAATCTGAAAATATATTAATATCACATGAATATTTGAACCACATGGTCCATCCAGGGAATATAAATACACTTCAAAGAAAAAAAAACACACAAATTAATGACATTCTAAAGGTGTTGCAGCATGTGGGTGGAAACATTGTTTTAAGTCATGAGGTTTCCTTGGTATTCCTCCAAATATAAAGTTTAGACAATTTATTTATCTACTGTCAACAGTCCTCACAACACACTGCACATATTGCGTAATGTCAGAAACAAAATATATTGGACTATAAATTGAGCAGTGTAAAAGAACAACTGAGTTGACTCTCACCATGTACTTACTAACTGTTGGATATTCTTGTGCTCCTTGAATGGAAACTGTATGATTTTGGGATTGTTAAATATACAATAACATATTAAATGATCATCTTTTCTTGGTAATAACTCAGAATTTGGTATTCTGATTTTCATTTCAAAGATTAAATTGGTCATCGCCATTCCTCATCTGGCAAGTTTCCAACTATAGTTATGAATAAGTAGAACTGTTAATTTGACTGCTGATCATAGTGTGTTGAGAAGGAGTTCCTACACACAGGCTACTGCCTACACTTTTGAGTCAGAGATGTGTGAGCAAGGTCAGGCATGGCAGTCTGAGTATGCCTGCGCGATTAGAAGGGCATTGGACTTGTCAGCTAAGTATAAAATACCCTTATGCTGCAGAGTGAGGCCTTCATTTTCTAAGTAAATTAACTGTAACGACTATCAAACTACATATGGTAAGCAAGCCAGCCATCTGTGAAAAGGGAATCCATTGACAGCAAAAGTATGCTAGACATTTCTTTAAGATATGGACAATTAGAACAACCTGAGCTGTTTTTGAACCCATGAAAAGCAAAAGACGACACAAAATGTCATTATTATTTCATCTTTGCAAAGAAAATCAAACAGTTAAAAGATGAAAAGATGCGCTGCATGGGTAGGAGGTTCATTTGAAACTGGAGCAAGTACAGGTAGATGGGAACAGGTGGAGTGAGATCATGACATTTTCAAGCTAGTCGTGATTATGAAGCAGGTGCCTTATGCAGGTAACCCTCAGCTATTCCAGTGTACCTGGATTCTCTGAAGTCCTCTGGAGTCTCTTAATTATTTGTAAACTCTCACTAGTAGGCCATGTAACTGAATTTGTGAACGTTTTTTCAACTTCTCTTTAGCCAAGAACATTTAATGTAATAATTAAATCTGTTTTTTTTTATCTGAAAGCTCGTTAAAACAACATCCATATTTAAAATTCTTCAGCCCTAATGCATGTGGAAACTGGAGTTCTTAAATCTCTGCAGAACCCCACTATGCTGGAGACCCAAAAAGAATATGACACACTTTTTTGATGCTTAAAGAAATTCCTGCTTCTGCACCAAACATAATGATTTTTACCTTAGCTCTTTCAGAGGAAAGAGAATGGATACAGAATCAGAAAAACTCGTGTTTGAATCTCAGCTAAATCACATTCAGAGTGGGCCAAATACTTAATCTTTTTGATTCTAAGTTCTGCCAGTTTTTTTTAATAAAGCAAAAGTAATATGCCCCTTGCAAGATCTTATAAGACTGAAGTGAAATAATATCTATGAAATATCTAAGCCTACTGCCTGCCCCATGGAGGATGTTTAATAATGGTTTGTTTCCCCTGTCTTCTTTTAAGTCAAAGAAGCCCACATTTCCCTATACCCAACTGGCATTCACTATAACTGTCCTTACATATTTTGTCAAAGAATGTCATGACAGCATGAAGAGAAATTAGGGCCATTCAAAGAATGATACTGGCAGAAAGTCACTGGTAAGGCATTTAGAATGAAAACACATTAATGGGAAGTACATAAAGCTCAGACTGGGGAGCTGTTACAAAAGCAAAGTTATCTATGCCTACTGCCAAGTGGGGAGCTGTCTCTTCTAGAAGAATTTTCAAGATTTTTTTTTAATCGAGTCTAATGTATTTTCACATGTGGTAAGCCCTATCATGACATTCTAAAGGTGTTGCAGCAAGTAAAACTTTTTTTTAACCTGTATTACATGATGAGCTGTAAATCAATGATTGAAAAGTGCCTTGAGGAACAATAACACTAAATAAATACATAATTATTATTTAGGACTATTTCTTTCACTTGAGTAAAAAGTTGTTGACAGCTTCATTATGTCAGGCCTATAGCAAGCTGATAACTTACTCTGTGGTCTTTGAAATTATTTGTTGGATTTTTCTGTGCATGAGTTGGTGAATGGTGGCTAAAAACATTGTTAAATAAAACTAAGTAGTACACACACTATTTTCTCCATTAAATTTTATGTAAAGAGTTTATGCATAAGAAATGATATGCACAAAGGGAGACCTAGTTTGAGAACAGTATGTTTGAAAAACACCTAGGACTTTGGAAGACCACAAGGTCAATATGTTAGCACATTTGTCAAAGAAAGCTAATTCTTATGCTGTGTTATTAGAAATGGAACATTCTGATTTTGTGAAAGGCTTGCACTGATGAGGCTTCTATGTGGAATGTTGTGTTCAATTCAGGACACACATTTTAAGAGACACTGGCAAACAGGTTTGGGCTCCAAACGAAAAGCAATTAAAGCTTCTGTAAATATTTAGCTAGGAGAAATAATTGTTTTATTCAATATTTTAAGGTTCTGCAGAGTGAAGGATACCTAAGCTATGTTG
This sequence comes from Nomascus leucogenys, assembly GCF_006542625.1. Classification (NCBI taxonomy): domain Eukaryota; kingdom Metazoa; phylum Chordata; class Mammalia; order Primates; family Hylobatidae; genus Nomascus; species Nomascus leucogenys. Next base: position 107,252,958 of record NC_044383.1, on the reverse strand, counting down.
TTTCAGACAGCAAAACTTTGAAAAGAGAGAAAACGTTAATAGAAAGTAAATTGACTAAAAATAATGTAGAACTCTCTAATAATTAAAAAGAGGCACTGTAGATAGATGCACTGAATTAGAAATATTCCATTGTTCTCCATTGGTTGGGAGGATAAACTAGATAACATTTTTAACCCTAAACCTAAGATATATTTTTCCATTTAAAAATATTTGATAATAAATTTCTATATAATTTATAAGGTAATTGAAGTCAGCTGGGTTTGTGATTTTAAGATTCTGAGTAAATATTTAGATGAATTCTTAATTTGCATAAATTGCAACAAAACAATTTTCATAAGGTTTTTGTTGAGAATGAATAACTGCTTTTTAAAAACTGACTAGTCATTTATAATTAAAAACATATAGGTATCTGGGAAAATAAAATATGAATAACTGTAGACTTTTATTTTTGCTTCGCCTTAGTCACGGAAAAAGAGTACAAAGACACAGCCATCTCCACTCTCCACTCTCTAAGCTCAGAGGTTCAGTTCCATGTCTAGGCAACAAAATCCTAAACCAAACAAAAACAAATGAAGACAAGACATGCACACACACACACGTGCGCATGTGCGCGCGTGCGCACACATACACACACACACACACACACACGCACACACACAACAAAACCCAAGCCAAGAATCCTGCTTTAGGAGTGACTTAAAGTTTGAAGTTTCTACCATCATGTAACCCTATGGCAATTCTATCTGGTACATATTTTTGGAGATTTCCACTCCCAGAATATTAACAATGATGATTCATTTTGTACTGAATGTGCATGGTCGGGACTTTCAATTTTTTAAATTAACCCTGCTATTTCAGAAGAAAAACATAAATAGAGAGGCTTGGTTCTGGGGAACAGGACTAGACTGGAGATAATTGAATATTGTTTTTCATTGTATGCTTTTATTTTTCATTTTTAAACCATATGTAAGTATTACTTGGGTATAAACAGTTAAGAGGAATATATAGAAATCAAGTGACAGTAAGTCAACCAGGGAGAAGCATGAGATGTATTAATACTAGAATCAAGAGGTGGAGGGAACTCTGGAGTTTGATGGGAGGCACCAAATAACACTCAAATGTGGACTCTATTTCCTGTGAGTATAAAAACCCCTCCTTAAGGGTATACAGTTAGTGACAAGATCAAATAAAGTCATTTTGATTCTAAATAGTTGCCTAGAAAGCTTGGGAACCCCTTTTATCTTTTGAGTTCAGCTATATTGAACTACTAAATTTTCCTTAATCCCTCTTAAACTCTTCGTTCTTCTCAATCTATTATTTATTCTCATTAATTTCTCAAATCCCTATTGGCCTTTAATTATTACATAAAATTAATTCTTCACTCATTTGACTTGCTTTCTTACCTAGCCTGCATAACTGGGTAAGAAAGTAAGACATTTCAATTATTCTCAAGTCAGAAACCTAAAATTCTTAGTTACCTTCATCTTTTGTCATATCTGTGTGTCAGTCACACATGGGTCAATCACACGGGTATGCCTTACTCTTAGGGATAAGAAACAAACAAAAAATCAATTCTAGCTGATTTACCCAGGTAAGTCATGTATTGAAAGGATATTGACTAGCTCTCCAAACTCTCTGGAAGGCTAGAAAAACAGACTCAAAAACTGGAAAAGAATCAAGGTGGACAGCACAGCCAATAATACAACCAAAATGATGTTTTAGAAATGGCCCAAGAAATGCCATTATCACCACTGCTGTACAATGGTTGCTGTTGCTGGCACTGGATCCTGCTGCTTCTAGAAATAAGATGTTGCTGGTGCTGGTATTGAAAGAAATTGTTCATTCTCCCTACTTGTCTGTGTGACTTACTCCACAATCAATATTTTGGGCAAAAGTATGTACACGGACAAGCTCCAGTCATGCGCTCTTGCCCCATGCGTGGGCCAGAGGGACGACCTTGTCTTTCCAGCTTTTAATGTTGTCCACCAAGATTTCTACTGTGGGACATATTACAAACATAGGAGAGGGTTCACATGATGGAATGCTACAACTTGTATTATTAAAATAAAGTAACATATAACAAATGTTAACAACAGTATATTTTGCCATTTAATAACTCTCAGTAACTCACTTTTTTCTTTTTCTCATATAAATCTATACTCCATATCTACCTTTCCTCACTGTTGAGTACCTGGTAACATAGCTTTTATCCTTATAACTCTTCTGACATTTCTCTATAAAAGTCACCTAGTTACAAAATCAAATTGATTCCAATTTCTCACCCTTTTTCTACTTCATTATCTTCTTTATGAAAATTTATTCTTTTGGCTTCTGTGTCATTGCTCTGTGTTAACCTTTTGATATTTTCTTTCTAACTCTACTTTTATTTCTTAATATATCTAAGAATCTCTTCTCTGGTTTCCTTTTCTACATTTTTTTCTCTCTTTTCTTGCTGAGTCTCTTATTGCTGCAATTTCAACTATCATCTTTATTCAGAGAAATCCCAAATGCACATTAATCCCCTAATCTCTCCCTTGAGTTTCATACTCAATAAGTGTGTGATGAGTATCTTTACACAGATTTTGCTCTACCACCTTGCATTAATCATGTCCACAAGCCAGCCTGTTTTTCCCACAAACGTTTCCCTCCATAATCTTTTGCTGGGTTAATAGCTTCCTATTTCTTACAATCAATTGGACGTGAAATTTTAGAATTAATTTTTAATTTTCCCTTCTTTTCCTCAGAAACCAAGTATAAGAAATTACCTAGAAAGTTCAATTTTTTCTTCAGTTTCTCTCTCATTCATTTCCTCTTTTATTTTTTTAACATTGTCACTGACCCGGTCTAGATCCCTATTTCCAATAGTTTGGACAACTGTAATAGCTTCCTAATTAGTCTTCCCACCTCTGGCCTTCAACCTTCCCAGTTAATTCTGCTCATTGCTCTGAGAGAACATTTCTTAAATCAAATGTCCTATATCACACGCTGTTTCTGTAATCTTCTATGACTTTTACTTGTGTTCTTTCTTGACATTCAAGGCTCCTCATCATTTGATCCTAAGTGTCTATGGCAGTCCTGCTACACTCTTTTTCCACTGCACACTGAAGCCAAACTAAGCAGTTGCCATCCAGAGAAACTTCACTGATCTTTCCTGCCATTTTGTCCTTGCTCATGATGCTCTTCCCATTAGTAGTTCCTTTCTTTCCATTTCTATCATTCTTGTAAAATTCTATTTATCAGGACTCAGCCTTGAATAATATCAAACCTCAAATTTTTCTTTTATATAAGGTTTAATAATGCTTCATTTTCTTATATTTTCTTAGCAGTTTGCATTGTGTTATAGTTATTTTGTACATACAGTATATTTTACTCCTTCTAGTACATCTTAAATTTTATGAGCGTACACATTGGGTTCTGTTCACACAGCTCTACCCCTCTTCAAGATCTGGCTCAAAGTTTTGAAAATATTAGATGGCTAGTAAAGGTTTATTGTATTGTACTGAATCTAGAAATGCAAACTCAAGATCTTTGCCTCTTCAGAGGCAAAATCAAAAGAACAGAAACAGCTTTCTATTCGTTATTTATTTGAATCTTTTTTTATATTGTTACAGTTTTAAAGTGTTAGTTATACAAATTGTTTATCTTTTGACTCTTAATCATACAGGCACCAGACAATAGATAGTATTCTCCTCAAGTACACTACAGTGTGTGATTTGACATTTTGATGTATTAGAATACTTAGTCAATATTTCATTAGACCTTATGGTAAATTCAACATTTTGATTTTCAAAATGTCCACAATTTTCAGATAGTTGCTAAGATTTGGGGACATGGAAAAATTATACAAACCTGGTGATTAGAATACTAAGTTGGGAATTTATAAATGTCTATTTGGTGGCTAAATAGCAGTGTTAACTACCCCATGTTCTATTTCCCTTTATTAGTTTTTCTTTACACATATGAGGAATAGAAATATTATATATTTTAAATATTTTACACATTGGTAGAATAAATTAATTTGCATGATGCTTTGTCTGGTGATGTTAAATTGCTACAGAGAGGTGTGAGCTGTGGGAGAGTGAATAATCAGAATTATATAAGAAGCTGCTTATAGAACAGGGAGGACTGCCTATGATCAGTTCCCTCTCAGAAGAGGCAGTTTAGAGGTTCAGAGTATAGACTAGAGCAGACCGCTAGATAGAGTTTAAATTGCAGCTCCATCCCTCACTAGCCGTGGGACTTTGGACCAAGTATTTAATCTGCATCTATTCAATTCCCTCATCTATAAAACAGGGATAATAACAACACCTGCCATGTAGGGGTGTGTAAGGGTTAGCTGAGCATTTATTAAGTGCTACAGAGTATTTGTATTGAAGATACGCTTTCTGCTACAAATATCTACTGTTAGCTTAAATATTAAATGCATTTATTGTTTTTATTAGCTCAGTGACATTTATTTCAGCTTTTGATCTGAGTTTGTTTTCCTGCTCACAAGCTTTCTGAGAAACACAAGAATCAATAGGGATTATTTCAACTGAATTTAGGGCTTATCTAAGAGAACTTCAAGGGTTAGGAGACCAAACAAAACAAGAAAAGAGGATTTAAAAAAAGGAATTAGATTTCAAAGTGTAAGAGATTAAACGGGTGGATAAAGGCATTCAGCATGTACTTTAGATAAAAGCTGGAAAAGTAGTAGTGCTATTCTGCTTAGTCAGTGGCTCTTGACCCCATTAGCAGTAAATGCTTAATCTTACTCTTACTATTATTAATAATGCCAAATGAGTAGGTTTTTTTCCTATGAAAAATATATTTAGTATAATTTTTTATTTCCTCTCGGAAGTAAAAATAACGACCTGAAATGAGGATGAATGAGGAGCATATGAGAAAAATACAGAAAAGAATGTATTAAAGTTGACATATATGTCAAACATAAATAATACTTACCATGGAAATCAATGTTGATGGCAGATAAGAGGAGTTAAATTTCCACTGCTATCTTTCAGCTATAAGATGTAAAATCTAGGAACTTTCAGGGGATAACTACAGAGAAATCTGAGAAATATTAGAAACAAATGAGAAATTATTATGGTTCAAATACTTTTATATTTAATCATTATAGTTTTTGTAAAATTGAAGATTTCAGAAAATATAATTTTCGTTTGTGAAGAAATTTAAGACTAGAGGCAAATTTGTAGGCCATCTTTAGCAACTGTAAGAGTTTGATATTTATAATCAATATCTATAACTATATATATCTACCATCATATATATTATCATCTGTATCTATGTGATATGGGGGGGGGCAAGGAAATACTGGGTAAAAGAGGGCACTGCCCCGGCAAGGGCCCTACTCAAGCCTGAAGACCCGCGGCCCTAATTGAGGACAGGCATTTCTGTTTTCGTGCCCAAAAAGGTGCGTTTTCACCCACCACGTGCCCCATACTGCCCCCATATAAACCTGAGACCTTAGCGGGCAAACATACAAGCAACTGTACATCTGGAGGAGCAGAGGAACAGATGGCAGAGAAGGAGGGAACAGGCCTCTGAATGTCCGCCAGCAACAGTTGGACTCCAGGGGAAGATCACCTTCCCACTCCATTTCCTCCTTCTGGCTCCCCATCCATCTCGCTGAGAGCCACCTCCACCACTCAATAAAACCTTGCCTCATCCTTCGAGCCCATGTATGATCCGATTCTTCCCGTACACCGGGCAAGAGCTTGGGATACAGAAAGCTGTCACACTGGCCCTCTGCCCTTATGATAAGGCAGAGGGTCCATTGAGCTGATTCACACTCATGCCGTGAGTGTTGAAAGACCTGAAAGAGTTTTGTAACACTGGGGTTGCAGGCACCTACCCCTAGACATTACCTTGAGGCCAGAGCCCAGAGCACTTGCCCTGGCCTCTCCACCTGTTTATCTGCCTGCTTCCCCTTGGGGTTTGAGCAGTGGGGTGACCAAACAAGTGAGCCATAGCCCTGTAGCACCTCCTGTCCTGTGAGGGGAATAAGAGAACGCTCCCATTTCATATGTATCTAACCCTACTGCATGTCATCGTACAATTTTTATTTTTCCTTGCTCTTGTTTCCTTGTTCATTTTTTATCTTGTTACAATGTAATTGTGTTTATATAAGCATCCTCAATCACTTAAAAATTAGGTAGAATATCAAATAGATACATAAATACAAAGGGAAAAATTGGTACACTGGAATCATTTTCCTAATTATTGTCCACTGCTTTGGACCTAACCAGCCAAGTTTGGATCTGACAAGTACAATTAGTGCTCTTTGTGGAATCACAGCAGAGATTTTAGTTTCTAGTATTAATGGAAAATCAGTGGAAGTAAACTATTCCTCCATTTTATTTTCTTTGAAAAGGGAGTTTTTCATGTTCTTGAATTCTATTTTAAGATATATTCAAGAGTTATTAAAATCTTAGTCTACTTTCACTTATTTTAAACCATCTGGTATTTTATCATTCATATTTATCACAAGGTTCATTGATTGATTTTTGACTATTCTTGAGGAACGAAGCCCATTAGATACTAAACAATGATTAAGCACTTTTTTCTTTCCATATAAATCAAAGAAAAAATTTTATTCTTAATTTCGGTATCAAGTTTTCATTAACTTCCACGCATTAATATGCTCCAATTAGGTCCTTAGATTTTATTTTCAATGTCATGCCATAGAGAAATGTAAAGTGTGCCAAAATCATCATTATATTGGCAGGGTTGTTAAACCAATAACTAATTTTTGTCATGTAGGATACCCTTTCTTTTATGAATAAAAGTCATAGAGGTGTTTAAGTTTTTTAAATCTATAGATGTTCTTCTAGCATATCCTATGCTCAGTGATTCTGTATGATCAGAATAATCTGTAAACTCATTCAATCCTTTATTTATACACAGGCAAATTCTGTTTTTGATCTTTTATTTTCTCCAATTCTACTTCAATCACTAATTTATATAACAATGCCGTAAGACATCAATATTAAATAATAGATGAAGAGTTAAATTCAGAAATTAAACCCCTACAGGAGACAGATATCCGTTACAATTTTGTGAGCCCAGATGAAGGAGGCTTTCATCTTCACAACGGTGTGCCATTATATTTCAAGGGCTGTGAGAGCAGTCACTTTAGCACTCCTGTTTGGGGTCAAAATTTTCAATGAAAAGGCACTACATGCTTTGGAAAATCTTAATAATTGTATATTTGTGTATGGAGTGTTAGGGTATGAGATTTATGGATGAGAGTGATATCAGTATTTTGAATAAGAATCCTTTACAGTGAGAATAAAAGCACTGAGAAGGAGGTAAATAAAAGAGGATTTTAAGGGCAACAGTGGAAACAAATGTTCCTTTGTGAGTACACTCAGTCATGATAGCTATCTGTGATGTACTGTGCTCATTTTAGGAGTTGTCCTTTCAGTTGCCTGCTTATCAAGACTTGTAAATAAAAGGAAGAGATAAACCTTGTATGTGCCAGAGTCTCATTTTTCTCATTGAAGCTATTCTTTACAGTGAATCAGACACACTACTTTCCAGTCAGAAGCACACACCATCGTCTCATTTTTCTATCTCTGTCCATTGTCCCTTTAATCTTGAAAAGAGTATGAAGAGAAAAGATGGTGGTTGTAAAATGGCCTAGATTAAGGCAGAAGACGTATTTTAATACCAAAAAGTCAATAGAAAGTGCAGGCTGTGAGGGAGAAACTAAGGATTTTCTTTTTATGTTGGCAATTGGATTTTAAGAGATCCAGATGCACATCTAGTTAGTAAATCAAGAATAACTCCACAGAATCAGACTCTCTGAAGTATTCTTGCTTTGATTTTTATATAATTCTCTGATACTCTAACACTTCAGTTTCTTTTATTCCAGATTTCCATTTTTAGAAGTAACACAATAGGGAGTCATATATATAAGGCTGCAAATTATACCTGTAGCTGCATAATCCAAAAAAATTACAATGTTATTAAAGGCATGTGAAATTGCTTTGCTTGGTGGTGTTGGTGTGAAGGGTGGCCTGAATTCCACACAGGCCAAAAAGGAAATTCTGATATCAACCAATCAACAAAGAAAGAATGCCATCTTCTTTCTCTTAAGTATGAGAAACCAGGGGGAGTTATTTCTGGAAAAAAAAGTTACCTTTCATTAAATCTGCATGATAGTTTAAATTATATATATACACACATACACACACACACACACACACACATATATATATGCATGTAAATCTATAGATGTTCTTCTAGCATATCCTATGCGGTTCCGTAATTTTTCTTTTTCTTTTTCTTTTTTTTTTTCTTTGACGGAGTCTCGTTTTGTCGCTAGGCTGGAGTGCAATGGCACGATCTCGGCTCACTGCAAACTCTGCCTACCGGTTCAAGCGATTCTCCTGCCTCAGCCTCCCAAGTAGTTGGGACTGTAGGCGTGCACCACCACACCCAGCTAATTTTTGCATTTTTAGTAGAGATAGGGTTTCACCATGTTGGCCAGGATGGTCTCAGTCTCTAGACCTTGTGATCCATCTGCCTCGGCCTCCCAAAGTGCTGGGATTACAGGCGTGAGCCACCGTGCCCAGCCTAAACCTATATTTTTCATATTGTGGTTTCTGAACTAACATCGCCTGGAATGCAAACTGTCAAGCTTTACCCCTGATTTACTAAGTCAGAAATGTGGAGATGAGGTCCAGCCATATGCACTTCAGTCAGCTGTCCAGGTTTTTGTAATGCATGATAAAGTTTGAGAGCACTCATTTAGACCATTGATTTGCTTGGCTAATATGGCCTTTACAACTTTAATGATGTCAATTCTTGCATTTTTTCTTACATTTAATGATTTTGTTTGTTTTTTATAAATAATTGGTAACATTTTGAAAAGTAGTGCTGCTGCTACTGAAGTTCTTGATTTGGTGTAATTTTCACTTAATTTTCTCCAAATCAGGCACTACTGTAAGAAATTTTAGAAGAAAACCATATATGATATTGTTTTTATCTTGAAGTTTATATTCATTTTAAGATTAGCAGTGTGAATTAGACTGTGATTAAAACCTTAAGGAAATTAACAAAATTTAGATTTTATGATCATTTCAGGCCTATTATGTTATTCTTCTAAACCTAATGCAATATCTCTATTAATCATATATTAGTTTATTCATTAATTGTTATTTACAAAATAGAAAATTTTGTTTCTATGGTTAGGTGGTCAAATCAACAAGAAAGTTAAAAGATTCCAAAGGAATGTGATTGAACATATTATTGGCTGCTGCTTTGGGTGATTAATGTATCATGCTTGGAAAAACATTGCTTGCTTCTGACATACCATGTGGAATAAAGTCATTCACATATCACAAATATGTGTGTGTGTGTGTGTGTGTGTGTGTGTGTGAGATGTCTACTAAATATATGTAGTAGGGTTAAATGTAATCTTAAGTAAGGAAAGACTTACTAAGAAGGATTATTTGAAGGAATATCTGAAGAAGTAGATGCAATGAGGCATGTGGATGTCTGGGGGAGGAATAATCTGGGCAGACGGAACAGAAAGGGCAAAGGTGCTGAGCATGAGCATGTCCATCCTGTTCCAAAGTCATCAAATAAGCTAATGTGGCTGGGGTAGAGTAAGCAAGGGCAATAATAGCAGAGGACAGAGAAACCAGATAGAAGGACTTTGCACTAGTTTAGACCAGAGATAGTTACGCCTTTGACCATGGCCTAAATGGAGGTAGTGAGAAGTATATAGATTAAGGGAATGTTGTAAATATAAACCTAGTAGAGTTAGCTGACATTGACTTGGGCTATGAGAGAAAAATATGCATCAAATATGATTCTGGTTTTTTGTCCTGATCAATTAGATGGTCAGAGTTGCTCTCACTGAGATATAGACATTCTCATAACATTCTGTTAGGAGAAGTAGATTTTGGGGGAAACATTGGAAGTTCAGTTTGGGAGATTTATTAAATTTGGGATGTCTATGAGAGATGCCAGTAGTTATGTCAAGTAGATAATTGGAATTACAAGTCTAGGGTTCAAGGTAGAGGTATCTAATGGAGCTATAAATTTGGAAATAATTTATAGATAGAATTTAAGAATACGAGTTTAGCTGAGATTACCTAGACAGTATAAAGAGAAACAAAGCAAAAGTTCTGAGATCATGGCTCCTCCAATGTTTAGATGTTAGAGAGGTAAGGAGGTACCAGGAAAGGAGACCAAAAGCATGACCACTGACATCAGCTGAATCAAATATCAGATTGAATAGGATTGTACTATTAAATAATATTAATAATAAATATTAAATAATATTTATACATTTATTTATGTATATTTATTTATATAAATATTGTTTCTATAATATTTATAAAAATTAAATATTATTTAATATTAAAAATATTTTATATTGAATACTTATTTAATATTAAATATTAATATTATATATAATAATATAATATTACATATTTTATATATAATATAAAATATTTCATATATAATATAAAATATTTTATATATATAAATATATTTATATTCATATATAAATATAAAATATTATATATATATTTATAATATAAAGTATTTTATATATAATATATATTATTATGTGATATAATATATATTATATATTATATTAATATTATATAAATAGTAATAAAAATATTAAATAATATTAAATAAATATTATTTAATGTTAAATAAATATTAAATATTAAATAATATTAAATAAAATAGGACGTACTATTAAAATAATATATAAAATAATATTAAATGATTTATTATTAATAAATTAATAAGTCTAATAATTGACCATTGGATTCAACAACATAGAGATCTTTGGTAACATTATGAAGGTGAAAGCCTGATTGAGACAAATTCAAGGTGGAGTAGGAGAAGGGGGGCCAAGTACTGATAAGTATTTCAAGGAGTTTTGCTATAAAAGTGAGCAGATATTAAGGGCTGTAACTAAATGAAGATGTAGGATAAGTATTTCTTTGTGTTTGTGTGTGTGTGTGTTTTAAGATGGTGAAAGTATCATCTGTTTGTGGATGTAAAAATGTAGCTAAAAGGAAATAATTATGTTTGTGGTGAAAGTAGAAGAAAATTGCCACAGTGATGTGATATACTTTGGCTACATGGCACAAGCATGCATGTGATAAACTGGATTTAACCAGAATTGAGCTTTAGCTTGGCACAATAAAAGCGTTTAGAATATATGCAAGTAATATTAATGAAGAAACATAGAATCTAATCTGGAAAATAAGTGAAATGAAAAAATGACAGTTATGGGTTTGTATAGTTGGAGTACTAATAAAGCCTGGAAACATAAGAATTATGGACAGAAATGGAGTTTGTGAAACTGATTAAGGAAGGGGTGCAGATATTGTTAATGACAATGTCTGGAGTACAACCTGGGAGTAAGGCTGACTGTATTATTTGTGTTTGCTAATTTTCTTAATATTGTTTATTTATGTCACAAATTATAATACTGAGCTCCAAACAGGTTTTACCTTTAAAAGTTGTTATTAATTTTTGTATAAGGTATAAGGAAGGAATCCAGTTTCAGCTTTCTACATATGGCTAGCCAGTTTTCCCAGCACCATTTATTAAATAGGGAATCCTTTCCCCATTGCTTGTTTTTGTCAGGTTTGTCAAAGATCAGATAGTTGTAGATATGCGGCATCATTTCTGAGGGCTCTGTTCTGTTCCATTTATCTATATCTCTGTTTTGGTACCAGTACCATGCTGTTTTGGTTACTGTAGCCTTGTAGTATAATTTGAAGTCAGGTAGCGTGATGCCTCCAGCTTTGTTCTTTTGGCTTAGGATTGACTTGGTGATGCAGGCTCTTTTTTGGTTCCATATGAACTTTAAAGTAGTTTTTCCAATTCTGTGAAGAAAGTCATTGGTAGCTTGATGGGGATGGCATTGAATATATAAATTACCTTGGGCAGTATGGCCATTTTCACGATATTGATTCTTCCAGCCCATGAGCATGGAATGTTCTTCCATTTGTTTGTATCCTCTTTTATTTCATTGAGCAGTGGTTTGTAGTTCTCCTTGAAGAGGTCCTTCACATCCCTTGTAAGTTGGATTCCTAGGTATTTTATTCTCTTTGAAGCAATTGTGAATGGGAGTTCACTCATGATTTGGCTCTCTGTTTGTCTGTTATTGGTGTATAAGAATGCTTGTGATTTTTGTACATTGATTTTGTATCCTGAGACTTTGCTGAAGTTGCTTATCAGCTTAAGGAGATTTTGGGCTGAGAATGTGGTTTTCTAGATATGCAGTCATGTCATCTGCAAACAGGGACAATTTGACTTCCTCTTTTCCTAATTGAATACCCTTTATTTCCTTCTCCTACCTGATTGCCCTGGCCAGAACTTCCAACACTGTGTTGAATAGGAGTGGTGAGAGAGGGCATCCCTGTCTTGTGCCAATTTTCAAAAGGAATGCTTCCAGTTTTTGCCCATTCAGTATGATATTGGCTGTGGGTTTGTCATAGATAGCTCTTATTATTTTGAGATACGTCCCATCAATACCTAAATTTATTGAGAGTTTTTAGCATGAAGGGTTGTTGAATTTTGTCAAAGGCCTTTTCTGCATCTATTGAGATAATCATGTGGTTTTTGTCTTTGGTTCTGTTTATATGCTGGATTACATTTATTGATTTGCGTATGTTAAACCACCCTTGCATCCCAGGGATGAAGCCCACCTGATCATGCTGGATAAGCTTTTTGATGTGCTGCTGGATTCGGTTTGCCAGTATTTTATTGAGGATTTTTGCATCAATGTTCATCAGGGATATTGGTCTAAAATTCTCTTTTTTGGTTGTGTCTCTGCCAGGCTTTGGTATCAGGATGATGCTGGCCTTATAAAATGAGTTAGGGAGGATTCCTTCTTTTCCTATCGATTGGAATAGTTTCAGAAGGAATCGTACCACCTCCTCCTTGTACCTCTGGTAGAATTTGGCTGTGAATCCATCTGGTCCTGGACTCTTTTTGGTTGGTAAGCTATTGATTATTGCCACAATTTCAGAGCCTGTTATTGGTCTATTCAGAGATTCAACTTCTTCCTGGTTTAGTCTTGGGAGGGTGTATGTGTCGAGATATTTATCCATTTCTTCTAGATTTTCTAGTTTATTTGCATAGAGGTGTTTGTAGTATTCTCTGATGGTAGTTTGTATTTCTGTGAGATCGGTGGTGATATCCCCTTTATCATTTTTTATTGCATCTATTTGATTCTTCTCTCTTTTCTTCTTTATTAGTCTTGCTAGCGGTCTATCAATTTTGTTGATCTTTTCAGAAAACCAGCTCCTGGATTCATTAATTTTTTGAAGGGTTTTTTGTGTCTCTATTTCCTTCAGTTCTGCTCTGATTTTAGTTATTTCTTGCCTTCTGCTAGCTTTTGAATGTGTTTGCTCTTGATTTTCTAGTTCTTTTAATTGTGATGTTAGGGTGTCAATTTTGGATCTTTCCTGCTTTCTCTTGTGGGCATTTAGTGCTATAAATTTCCCTCTACACACTGCTTTGAATGTGTCCCAGAGATTCTGGTATGTTGTGTCTTTGTTCTCATTGGTTTCAAAGAACATCTTTATTTCTGCCTTCATTTCGTTATGTACCCAGTAGTCATTCAGGAGCAGGTTGTTCAGTTTACCTGTAGTTGAGCAGTTTTGAGTGAGTTTCTTAATCCTGAGTTCTAGTTTGATTGTACTGTGGTCTGAGAGACAGTTTGTTGTAATTTCTGTTCTTTTACATTTGCTGAGGAGAGCTTTACTTCCAACTATGTGGTCAATTTTGGAATAGCTGTGGTGTGGTGCTGAAAAAAATGTATATACTGTTGATTTGTGGTGGAGTGTTCTGTAGATGTCTATTAGGTCCGCTTGGTGCAAAGCTGAGTTCAATTCCTGGGTATCCTTGTTAACTTTCTGTCTCGTTGTTCTGTCTAATGTTGACAGTGGGTTGTTAAAATCTCCCATTATTATTGTGTGAGAGTCTAAGTCTCTTTGTAGGTCACTCAGGACTTGCTTTATGAATCTGGGTGCTCCTGTATTGGGTGCATATATATTTAGGATAGTTAGCTCTTCTTGTTGAATTGAAGACTTACATGTTAAACCTAAAACCATAAAAACCCTAGAAGAAAACCTAGGCCATACCATTCAGGACATAGGCATGGGCAAGGACTTCATGTCTAAAACACCAAAAGCAATGGCAACAAAAGCCAAAATGGACAAATGGGATCTATTTAAACTAAGGTGCTTCTGCACAGCAAGAGAAACTACCATCAGAGTGAACAGGCAACCTACAGAATGGGAGAAAATTTTCGCAACCTACTCATCTGACAAAGGCTAATATCCAGAATCTACAATGAACTCAAACAAATTTACAAGAAAAAAAAACAACCCCATCAAAAAGTGGGCAAAGGACATGAACAGACCCTTCTCAAAAGAAGACATTTATGCAGCCAAAAAACACATGAAAAAGTGCTCATCATCACTGGCCATCAGAGAAATGCAAACAAAACCACAATGAGATACCATCTCACACCAGTTAGAATGGCCATCATTAAAAAGTCAGGAAACCACAGGTGCTGGAGAGGATGTGGAGAAATAGGAACACTTTTACACTGTTGGTGGGACTGTAAACTAGTTCAACCATTGTGGAAGTCAGTGTGGCGATTCCTCAGGGATCTAGAACTAGAAATACCATTTAACCCAGCCATCCCATTACTGGGTATATACCCAAAGGACTATAAATCATGCTGCTATAAAGACACATGCACACATATGTTTATTGTGGTACTATTCACAATAGGAAAGACTTGGAACCAACCCAAATGTCCAACAACGATATACTGGATTAAGAAAATGTGGCACATATACACCATGGAATACTATGCAGCCATAAAAAATCATGAGTTCATGTCCTTTGTAGGGACATGGATGAAACTGGAAATCATCATTCTCAGTAAACTATCGCAAGGACAGAAAACCAAACACCACCTGTTCTCACTCATAGGTGGGAGTTGAACAATGAGAACACATGGACACAGGAAGGGGAACATCACACTCCGGGGACTGTTGTGGGTGGGGGGAGGGGGAGGGATAGCATTAGGAGATATACCTAATGCTAAATGACGAGTTAATGGGTGCAGCACACCAACATGGCACATGTATACATATGTAACAAACCTGCACATTGTGCACATGTACCCTAAAACTTAAAGTATAATAATAATAACATTTAAAAAAAAAGAAAAAGATGTGGAGAGTTGAAACCTTCAGATCTTGCTGGTAGGGATGTGAAATGGTGCAGCCACTTTGGAAAATAATCTAGAAGTTCCTCAAAAGATTAAACGTAGAGTTCGTATATGACCCAGTTATTCACTCCTCAGTATACACTCTATACAATGGAATGTTATTTGACAGTATAAAGCAATGAAGTACTGGTACATACTGCAATGTGAAGGAGCCTGTAATACATTATATTAAGTGAAAGAAGCAAGATACAAAAGACTACATATCAGTGATTTTTTTGTGAGTCCGTTTATATGCAAGGTCCAGAATAGGCAAATCCAAAGAGATAGAAAGTAGATTAGCGGTTGCCAGGGTCTGGGGTGGGATGAAGGGAGAGAAAGGGAGGAACTGCTAATGGGTATGGGGTTTCATCTGAGGTCATGAAAATATTCCAATATTCTGGTGGAAGTTACACAACTCTGTGAATATAGTAAACACCATCAATCTGTTCACTTTTAAGTGGGTGAATTGTGTGTATGTGAATTATTAATATATTTCAATAAAGCTTTATTTAAAAAAAAAGTTGTTATTATATTTTTAACCAAGAAGGTAAGTACTAATTCCAAGTAATACACAACAGATTTAAACATTTGTTTCTGTCCTAGAGCCATTTGGAGAATTAACCCAAAAACTAATTTGCAAATAATCTTGTACTTCTATTTTTTTGCCAGCTGTTTGTACTCAGAAAGTAAATGAAATGCCAAAAATGTTTACATAATGAAAACTGAATTACTGAATTCTACTTCCCAAGAGTTAAGTAATATTAATTCCAAATGAGACCATTAAATTCTATTCTGGAACTATATCTAAGGCTGGGTCCTTTCCTTACTGTCATGTGTTGCTGCTTTAAATTGAAGCAGTAATTTATTTTTAGAAATTATATCTAAATTATCAGGTTTTGATGTTTTGCTACTTACTATTCCATCACATCAAGATTAATAACAATAGTAAGAAAATAAATATTAGTTTTCACACAAATGTAATGAAGTAAAACTTCTAAAATATTTTGTAGTTTCATTTAATAGTTACTGATTAAAGTTGTATAATCTTTATTTTTCAGATTGGTAAACAAACATGGATGAGGTTAGGATGTTTGAGAACTAGCCAGGGTTAGAAATTATATTCAGTTCTCCTGAGATTTTGTTTAGTAATATTATGTTCAAACTATTGTCTACACACTGATTTCCTCAGAGACATTTTTGAATTTATTCAGACTTTAGAAGCAATTGGACTAACCTGGAAATTAAATTTCATGTCTGTATTTCCTTCAACTCAGTAAAATATGATGATCTTGGAACCCAATCTCAATAATAATTCAAATAAGAGAATTACTCAACTAGGTATGTAGTTAGCACCCTGGGTGGTATAATTTTACTAAGTTAAAGATGTCAAACATAAAATTCAAGAGTTATACTTCACCAATTCTTTTTGTCCTCAGCAGAGAGGATTTACCTGTCTTACTATTCTTTTTTGCTGAACCTAGCCTCAGCCTCAGATTCTGCTTCCAGACAACATTCTAGACAGCCGATATAAGTAGATAAACATTGGCATACAAGAAAAAGAAAAACACCACCTATTTTCCATTTAGGCTCTGAGAATCACATATTTGAAAGAATTAAGGTAACATCACCAAATGTTCCCCTCATAACCAAATAATAGTATGGGCACTAAAAAATTTTGACTGAATATACATAGATCTATGCTTAAATTAGACAGTAATTATTGCCATTTATTAGGCATGAGCTGGGGAAAATGTATAGAATATATAATGTTAACAAAATAGACAGCATCTTTCCTCAGGGGATACATGGTATTCTAATGGATGATGGGTAGGTAGGAGTTTGGACAAACATTAAGAAATTAAATTGCAGTTATGAACTGTGAACATTTCCATGAAGAAGAAATGTAGCATGTCATGAGGGTAAAAGAGGGAAGCTTCGTGTGGGTGTAGTCCGAGAAGGTCTCAGTGTAGAAGGTCTCAAGTGATATTAAAACTGAGATTTTAGGGTGAATGGGTAGTAACCATGGCAAGATGGTAGTGTGCTTGCGTGTGTGTGGTTGGGGTTCATGGGTTTAATGAAGAGAGCATTCCTTCTCAGAGCCTCGGAAAGGAACAAGCTTGGCATGTTTTAGGAACAGAAGAGAGGTCAGTGTGAGTAGAAACTCCAAGTAAAATAAAAGCCTGTGAAAGAATGTTAATGATCTACTTATGAAGCAAACTAAAACGTGACATGATTTTGAATCATTGATGGAGTATAATAAACGATGATCCATTTGACCTTTACGTTGCTTAAGTAATGTAAGAGGAAGAGAGACTGCAGTTCTTTGAAGGCTGTAAGGTGAGCAAGTGGAGACAGCTTGTAGAAACAACCCTTTTGAAAATCTTGTCCATAAAAATGATTTAGCTAGAAATCTGCAGTGTAAGTAGCAAGAATTTTAGTAAGCTTAATTGTAAAGGAGGATTTGTAGAAGGATTTTGTGGGCTCCTAGGGCTGGGATTCATATTAGGAATAGATTGCAATTGGCAATTGGAACTTGTATGTATCCCACAAATAACTTTGTCTTTCTTGCACCTCTCTCTTTCTCTCTCTCTCTTTATATAATATATAAAAATAGGAACATATATATCTATAATATATATTTAAATGTGTATAGATCTATGTATTTATATATATTTAAATATCTGTATATAGAAATATACTTATTTTTGTGACAGAGTCACACTTTGTCACTCAGACTGGAATTCAATGGCACAATCTCAGCTCACTGTAACCTCCACCTCCCATGTTCAATTGATTCTCATACCTCAGCCTCCCAAGTAGCTGGGATTCCGGGCATGCACCATGACACCTGGCTAATTTTTTTGGTAATTTATTTTTAGTAGAGATAGGTTTTCATCATGTTGGCCAGGCTGGTCTTGAACTCCTGGCCTCAAGTGATCCTTCTGCCTCCCAAAGTGCTGGGATTACAGGCATGAGCCACTGTGCCCTGCCTCTTGCACCTCTGTATTTCGTCCTAAATCTACCTCTGCTGTGTTTTCCTTCTCTTAGTGAGCAATGTATGAGTGAGACGACATCTGATATAGTTTGGACATTTGTCCCTACCCAAATCTTATGCTGAATTGTAATCCCCAGTGCTGGAGGTGGGTCCTGGTGGGAGGTGTTTGGATCATGTGGCAGATCCCTCATCACTTGGTGCTGTCGTTGTGGTAGTGAGATCTTGAGAAATTTGGTCATTTGAAAGGGTGTGGCACCTGCCCCTCACTCCCTCTGTCTTGTTCCTGCTTTCACCATGTGATGCACCTGCTCCCCCTTTACCTTCTGAGATGATTGAAAACTCCTTGAGGCCTCCCCAGAAGCTGAGCAGAGGTGGGCACCATGCTTCCTGTACAGCCTGCAGAACGATGAGCCAATCAAACCTCTTTTCTTTATAAATTACCCAGTCTCAGGTATTGCTTTATATAAATGCAAGAACAACCTAATACAATATCTCAATCCAGAAAACATGTTGTTGCATTTTGAATGCAAAGTCACATTTTTTAAAATGACGTAATTACACTGCCTGTAATTTACATCTGAAATGTTCATATGGAAGTAAAATAGTGAAGGAGCATATATTCAACTCAGTAATATAAAATTTAGAAAACAATTGATTATCAGTAATAACTATTTGGTTGATATTTAAATATGTTCAAATGTAGAAGTATAAATTAAAACAGATTCAAGATTTTTGTAGACAAAATTGTGCTCCTCCAAAATGTATATAGTGGAGCCCTAACCCCCAAAATTACTGAATTTAGAGAAGGGATATGTAGGGAGGTAATTAGGATTAAACAAGGTCATAAGGTTGAGCCCTAATGCCATAGTGTTGGTGTCCTTAAAAGAAGAACAGATACCAGAGAGCTCTCCACATGAGCTCAGAGGAAAGGCCAGGTGAAGCCACAGCGAGAAGGTGCCTATCTACAAGCCAGGAAGAGAGCATTCATCAGAAACTGAATTTGCCAGCACCTTGATCATGAACTTCTGGCCTCCAGCACTGTGAGAAAATAAATGTCTATTGTTTAAGCCAAAAATCCATGGTATTTTGTTATGGGAGCTGGAGCAGATTAATACAAAGTTATTTATTGAAATCACAAGTTTAAAATTAGTTTTCACAAGGAAAATTACATTTTCATTAAATAGAGTATTTTCACTTGTTTCATTCCTTACCAGACACATTTAGTTCTCAACAGATATACTCATTAGAATGAAAAGGCTGATGCCAGGTACATCACTTTGATAGCTCAACAACCTTAATATACATCTCTGGTAAGCTCATTTTCAGTCTCTATATTGTTCCAAACTTACCAACTGTTTTGAAAATCTTGACCCATCTTTTCTTAAACTCAGATATAAAAATAGGAGTCTTTAGATCAATTTGCTTCATATTTTCCCAACACAAAACTCAAACCTGCCTACAAAAAGAAAAGGGAGAGATCTCTGACATAAGATGTGGGAAAACAAAAGAAAGTTAAAAATAACAATAGAGAAACTGAAGGATGTTGAATATTATTGTTCAAAACCACTAGAATCAGTAAAAAAAAAGAGAGAGAGAGGATGATGCATGAGAGAAACAATTGATAGTGTATAGTGTTGGAGAATGTGGGAGAGGATAGGATCCATTGGCACATGTGAAAATTTGGTCTTGGCTACAAGAAGGGTTATTTATCTCCTTTGTGTCAGAGGAAGAAAGATAATATGTGTCCAGATGTTACAGAACTCAATTTTGTTTTCTCAGAGGTAGAGGAGACATTTGATAACTTTCTTCATTAAAAATGATCTTTCAAGGTTATTTTGTTCATGTTAACAATATTGATCTTTGATATTTTAATTGATAATATGAACTATCTAATTACTTTGCAGGCAAAAAATATAGATTTTACATAAATTCCTATAGGCTATCTCCATACACTTAGACAAGAATTCAAGTGGGAAGTTCAGATAATTAAAACATATCTTTTACCATAAAACATAACCAGGAGTGTCCACATACTTGGCATCTAACAAATTTTCTTTCAAACAAAACATAGAATACCTTCTCTTGAGTTTCTTAGTTGGTTCCTTGTGCGGATTTGTTTACTATTTATCCCTTGCCAAATTTTTTATTAAATAATATGTCAACTTTTAATTGTTCTTAAATTACGGACTTGAGATGCTTTATCTCTAGATCCTCTTTCTCTCTACTGATTTCAGCCTTACCTCATAGCATTGCCTTATTTAGTAAAACTTATGTACACACAACATTTCTTTCTTTTCTATTTTCACAAATTCATTGAACATATGCAAACTATTTAAGTGCTTCCATACAGGAACTAAGACTTTCTTCCCCCAATGGCTGTGGAAAAGTAACTCAGCATTTGCTTATTTCATTCCTCCTAATAAGAGTTTCCGAATTTGGCTTTGAGCTTAATCTCTACAGTTTTCCTAAGCCAGTCAGTCATTCCTTTGAGTTTTAATTTTTAGTTTTCTATTGCTTTTAATTGTTTCCATGTTGCTGTTCCTAGACCTTTGCAAATGCTTTTAGGAAGGAGGTAGGTTATCAATAAACTCATTAATTTTAAATGGTAGCCAATGATTAGCTTATACATCTATTTCATTAAACTGTTTTTTAAATATTACTCACATAAGGTATTAGGTTAAAATTGAATATTATCAATAACATGTTCTGAAAAGTAAGGCCATATTAGCAAATTTTATAAATGGGGGTTAAAAATAAAACTTCAAAGCAATAAGGCATATTTTGAAAAACCAATAAATTGTTCACAATAGTTTCAAAATAATCTGTGTGCAGTAATGTATTCAAAAATACCTTTGTGCTTGTGCAGTAATTTATGTCACCTTGAATCATATGGAGGGAGGACATTGAAACCTTGCTTAATTTAGCAACCTTTGTTTTCGACCTGACCAGCAGACGTGTTTTTAATATTCTGTTACAGTATAAACAGCAAAAGCTTATTTAGTTGATATATTTTCTGTTCAGATCTTCCTTTTGATTTAGTACTAAAAGGTTATTCTGAATATAGATTAGAATGTGCAATACATAATTTTAGCTTATCTCTGGATTTAATTCCTTTAATGGCTTCCTATTCTAGTACTTAACAGAGTGCCAGTCTCTCCTAGCTTCTCTATCACCTCCTATTGATTCCCTGATTGATTCACGTTGATAAACCGTATAATGGAGAGTTCATGCAAATGTGATCTGTATCTTTTTTTAAAGTCTATCTTCTTAAAAAGATGATAAGTGTCAAGTTTTGAAGATGGACTACAAAGAAAAGCAAGTGATTTACTGAGAACAGGGGAAAAAGTTATTTTAATCAGTACATTAAAATAGAAAGTTTTGTTTAACAGGTAGTTTTAAAAACATCTTGAAAAGGTAAGGTATGAAGTTAAGATTTCTTATTTATAGTAAGCTGTAGAGTAAAATCATAATTAAAAATATCCCTTATACTGAACTATAGTTCAGTAAAAGCAGTATATCTTTTATGTAATGATTGAAGATGAAATGCTAGCTAATATCAAATGTGATAGAACAAAAAAACTGATCGATTAATTGAATTTCCTTTTTCTCTTACTAATTAATTCCCTAAGTTGTAGTTCATAAATAAATAATTACAGTAATTTATTTTAAAATGTACTAATAGATGCAATATTTTTATTTTATTAGAATGTATTAGCATATTCATGGGGACTTCATTTTATTTATAATTTTATTTATATGTAAAACAGACACAAAAATTCATTTTTATAGATCTTGAGCAACATTCTAATTAAATGGCTTACTACATTTCAATGAATAAATAAACAGGCTTCGGAATTTGAATAATACATGAAAAAATTTATTTTATGAATTAACTGTAACTGCTTTTTAAAAACTAATGTAAATATTGGTTGACCTGGCTAGTTATTACTTAAAAGTGTTATCAATAATTAATTGATGAATTAGTTACCTTGGAAGATAAGACTTTATACTTGACTCATGGCCATAAACTGTACCTTCAATTTTGGATATGCCACAACTGTCTACTGACGGATAGTAATACAGAATCACTAGTTGTTTTTCACTAGAAAAACAAGTTAGATTTAGAGAGGATGCCACTTGTCTTAAAAAACAAAAAATCTGTACTTAATGCTTTTGTGTGCAGCCAATTTGGGTGCACTACCTCATTTAATACTCAGACCAATTTTTAGTCACATTTTCAGATGGGGAACTAGGACTTAAAGAGGTTAAGTAGCTATTGAAGTTTCCATGACCAATACAAAAGTGATGCTTGGATTAGAATTTAGGTTTATTTGATTCTTTAGGGCATAAACTTTTCTTATGCCACCTTCCCACTTCAAAAGAAAGGAAAAGACTATTCTCACATTGACATTTGTGAAAGATACATTGATCAGATTCTTTCATGATATCTCAAAATCACAAACATGAAGAAATTGTAAAAGCTTTTCATGTGTATTACTCTTCCATTGAGAGTCATTGATAACTGCACATTTTTACAGCATAAAATTATCATCTTTTCCATTTTGATTCCAGTTTTCTGTCTGAATTGAGAATAAATAAATTGATGGACAATTGTGCACTAGTTGGAAGACTGGACAAGTTTTGCAAACCACTTTTGCTTTTGTGTGTGTGTGCAGAGTATATAGTAAAGTAATAAACATAACAAATTCAGTGTCATTGAAAATTCCAGTTATTTATCTCAAACCTCTGATTAATTAATTAGCCCTCTTCCTCATTCTCTTTATTACCCTCACAAGTACTAGCAGTTGGCTTCTGCTTGTTGAATTATTTACTTTGTGGGAGAGGGTTCTTTTCCACATATAAACATCAAACATGTGAGTTACAGCCAAGAGCACATGAAGCCACAGCAGCATTTGGTTTAGGGCACTGAAAGCTGAGACGTGGCAACTTATGCCATGGACAAACTGAAAATTATTTGACATCGTGGACTTTCAGGTCACTTATAAGTACTCAATATGGTAAATTTTAAAGCTCTGACACCCAAGGGTCTACCCTAGGATGTAACAAATGGCAACACAGATGGTCATTTGTACCCCATGATTATTTGAGTTTCAAAATTTTACAAATATTTACAAGTAACTATTCAAGTATTGAACTGCTCTGAAATCTGGTAAACAATAGAGAAACAGTTTTAATATTGATTCAATTCTTATCAAGATATTAAGAATATTCTTTAAGAAAGTATTAGTATTCATGCTGGTTGATTCAATGATTGATTATACTTTGAACTTCCTGTGCTAAATTTGTGTTTTACATTTTGAGAATTTAAAAATTAAAACATGTGCACATACACACACACACAAGTCCCACTGAGAATTAACAATTGAATCAGGCTTATTTGTGTCTATATATTTACAGGAAAACTATAGTTTATTTTTAAAATAAGAGCAAACCAGTTAAATTATCAAAGAAACATGTAGAGATATATGTGTATAGGTATATATATATGTATATACACATATATCTCTACATTTCAAGGGATATCTATATCTATATCCATAGATGTAGATATAGATATCCCTTGAAAATACACATCCCTTCAAAATATTCACTTGCTTCTCCAATATTGGAGTGCAGCATAGTGTATCATTTTTGAGATAATACTTATTAAAAAGGCCAATCCCTCCCGTTGTATGTAACTGTCATGGGCTTAGTTTCCAACAGAGTATACTAAAAAGTGTAGCAAAGACTTTATTTAACAAAATAAAACCATATAGCCACATTCACTGTTCCTGATTTATCGCCATTATTTCTGACTTGGAATATCCCTCCCTTGACATGCTGTTTTATGCCTTGTGATTCAGAATGCCGTTTTGTAGCATGTTGCAGTACTTCAGAAAGGAAAAGGCCCAGCTTCCTAACATTGCCATAAATCAGGGAGCCTATAGCTGTAGCAATACTTGCAAGGTTACCCAACTCCTGAGTTTCTGATAAATTTTCTCTTATCAGTGAAGATAGATGCGGTTACAATTCTATTCTGGAGGGCTCAGGTGTAACAATGGCTTGTAGGTCGTTTTCTTAAGTGAAAGAGAAAAAAAATGCTGCCTTTTCTGGCTATTTTAACTTTTATCTTAGAAATAATCATTTCCCTCATCTATCTGTTTAGTTTCACTTCTCACACATACACACATTAACTTGCCATGCCAGAAATCTTTGTTCCTCTTTTTTAGACACCTAGCCTATTTGCTGTACCCAGAGTGCGTTACTCTAAATTTGCTTTAATCATTTTCTCTTATGCAAAGACTGAGAATAACTTATGATGTGTTGTCTTCCCTGGACATTGCTTTTTAACAAAGAACATAAATATAAAAATTCTAATAGTGACATTTCAGGCAACGTGACAGGCAACTGAAGGCATAGTTTTGGTCATGAGCTTCTTCTTGTTCCCATAGTATACCAGATGAGAGGTTGCATAAATCTTCAAGGCTGACTTGATGCAGTTTATTTCTCAAGAGAAGGATATCATGGTGTCACAGATATTCCTGTTACTTTTCTCGCCCTGCCATATTATACTTCCTTTCTATTTACCTTTCTTCTTTTTGATGTGTACATTGAACACATTTTGTTGACATTTATTTCTGTTTATCGATTTTTCCAAAAATTAAAATTTGTCCCTGCTGAAATTTCTCCCTTGCTTTTTTTTCTATGGGAAGAGTGTAATACATCTATATCAATGCTTGAAAACTACAACAAAGTGACCATCACTTTGTATCTAGGAGATGTGGCCTGTGTTGGCAAAATACACAAAGAAAGAGGAAGTCTCCCAAAACTCTGAAGCTAGCATTAAAGGAACTAGAATATTCATATTAAATAAATGACATTTTCAGTTTCTCAGTAACAGTACAATTTTGAAAATAGCATATATTAATGAATTGTACTATTTCATTGTAAGATAACAAGGAAACTAAAAATAGAATGTATGAAGAAAATGAACATAACAATATCTCTATTTATTACACGTTCATTTTTTTTTTGCCAGACATGATGCTATGAACTTTAATTATTTATCTAGTGAAATTTCACTCAGCGACCCTGTAAGAAGGTGTCATTGTTATTCCCTTTCACAAATGAGGAAACTGAGCTTAAATATATTTGGTAATACAAACAAGGTTACCCAGCTGGGAGTAAGAAGGGCCAGGATTTAAACCTAAGGCTTCTTGACTTGCAGTGTCTAATTATGCATGCAGTAAGCCATGGCTCTATATGGAAGCATGTCAAAATCAAGAGCAGAAGCACCATTGGTCTCTAATAGAGTAAAAGTTTTCTTAGCAAGTGAACACCGAAAGTCACAATTAAAGTCCACCTTTTTCCTTTCAACTAATTCAGAGTATGGCTAATAGAAAATGTGTAAATCCAAGGAGTATTGGCAGAATAAAGCCAGTACGTCCAAAACCTCAAAAACTTGCATTAGTTATAAATACTGTTTGGTAATCTTTCTCACATAGTTTTTCTCAGTGATTTAGGTAATTCCACTTTTTTTAAAATTATACTTTAAGTTCTAGGGTACATGTGCATGATGTGCAGGTTTGTTACATATGTATACATGTGCCATGTTGGTGTGCTGCACCCATTAACTCGTCATTTACATTAGGTATATCTCCTAATGCTATCCCTCCCTCCTTCCCCGACCCCACGACAGGCCCCGGTGTGTGATGTTCCCCTTCCTGTGTCCAAGTGTTCTCATTGTTCAATTCCCACCTGTGAAATGTATTAATGTGAATGTATTTTTTATATTTATATTAGAGAATGGGGAAAGGACTGGTAATAGTGAGGAAGAATTAGAACAGATGGAGGTAGCCGAATAATGTCATGTTTTGGCATGTATGTGTATTACTTGAACATGCAGTGTTTGGTTTTTTGTGCTTGTGATAGTTTGCTGAGAATGATGGTTTCCAGCTTCATCCATGTCCCTACAAAGGACATGAACTCATCCTTTTTCCACTTTTTGATTAACACAGAAATCTAACAACTACATTTAACATTGTTTGAAATTTTAGAATAAAATTAATATAATATAAATATAGACCCTAGCAATGAAATAAGATACCCATTGGTTTCTAATGATACAGGCCTTTTCTGCACTACTCCAGATTCTGATATGCAACCCCATGGCTGGGGCAAGGTCCATGTAACATAAACACGAAGTGCCACTGCAGCACCTGTCTTGCCATGGACATAGTAGCGATTTATTTAGCATAGGAATTCTAGGAAACCTGTTTACTTTGCAACAATAGAGAGAAATTTCCCAAATGTCCCTGAGGTCTCAGAGAAATAGATTGGATCAAACCAGAAAATAAGAATATGATGGAAGAATAGAAAAGATCAACATAAAAATGTGAAGGAAGCCAGAGAACATTAATGGCATAACAGAGTGAAGGGAGAACGTTTGGAAGTTTAAAACTGTGATAACTCTTATGTATTTATTAGTCCAGCTTTTTGGACTTTTAGATCACACACATTGTCAGTTAATTGTAATGTTGTGTATTATAACCCTTGCCCATAAAGGTTAGGAAGATTAGCAAAGTGTAAAAATCAAGGATCCAGAACAATACACATGACAAGATCTCATTTTTGTAAAAGAAATGTATTAACGTGAATGTATTTTTTATATTTATATTAGAGCATGGGGAAAGGACTGGTAATAGTGAGGAAGAATTAGAACAGATGGAGGTAGCCGAATAATGTCATGTTTTGGCATGTGTGTGTATTACTTGAATATTTTACAAATAGGGTGGATTCATGTATTTCTCATATAATTAAGAAAAGATGAGAGTGAATTCATAAAAAGAAATCAAGTCAAGGTTATGAATTTCTTTATAAATTTATTAAAGTCATTCTCCACCAATCATTTGGTTAAGGTAAAAACAACAACAAAACTAATTCATAAAGGAGAGTTATAACACAGCTTGTTCTTAAATCAGATTAAACCAAATCTTAGAGTTTAAAAAAATTCATGACTTATTTTTTTCTTTTCTTTTTTTTCCTTCTTCCTCTTTTGTGCTCTCTTCCTTCATCCTCCTTTTTCTCTCCTTCCTTTGTCTTTTTCCTCCTGTCTGCCTCTTTCTTTTTTTCTTCAGAGATCTATTGTTCTGGTAAATTACCAGCAAAAACAAAAAGGGGAAGAAAAATTAATGAGTAGCCTGAAGGTCATCCTCGGAAAGTATGACTCATTATATACCTGTAACCTCAATGAAGATAGGAAGAAGATAACCTATACATTTAATTACTCCATCATTCATTCTAGGTTTTGATAGTACATAGACAAAGTACTAGAGGAGTAACTGAAAGACTTTGTATTGTCCCTCTGGATGGTTTGTAATGCTTTATAACATATTCTATATAGTGGGCTTTCATAATATGTGCAGATTTTTAAAAAATTCACCCATCTACCCACTGAAATATGTATATTTTGGAGGACAAGTGTTTTCTCATGCAGACGTTTACTTATTTAGTAGACATATTTGTAGTTATTATATACAGAGTATATTAGGAGCTCATTCTATGTCATTACTGATTGTTTCAACAATCTTGAATGGCTGGTATTTAAATCTTATTTTATATTTAAGAAAACTGAGGCAAATATGAAGTTACTGTAGCCTAAGACTACAGTGAAAGTGACAGATCCAGGATTCAAACCGAGATTGTTCCGTCTCCACAGCCCATTTTTCTCTACTATAAAATCCTAGTTCCTAGTGTTCAGAAAAACCAGCTGTTTTATCACTTTCTTAGAAACCCACTAAATATCTTTTAAAATTCAGGATTTTCCATAGAAAATATATTATGGTTTTTGTGTCTGCTGTAATATGCTGTATGGCTTACTTACTTTTGCCTTAAAATAAATTAATAAACCTGATGGTGATTCAGTATAACCCAAAAGAACAGTAGAAGTGGTAGGGATTGAGGGGTTGGGGGAAGGGGGTCTCTATTTTGGCTTTGTTATTCTATAGGGAGAACAGCTCAGATCAAGAGTGATGTCGTTTTCATCAGAATGAAAATAACCTGTGCATTCTGGAGTGCATGTTAATAGAAGGGTATACTGAGAGACCTGTCAGCTTCTTTTAGCGAAGCAGTAACAATAATGCAGCAGTGCATAGAGGCCTTAGACAGTTCAGGAGAGACAAACAGAGCCACATACCAATGTGAATGGAAATTGTGAATAGAAAAGGGAATGTATTATAAGCGCTACATCCCTTTCCTACTTAAAAACATTCTATTAAGCAAAGCTATGGATGACTTTGTCACCTACCATTATAGTTATTCAAGTTGATTTGAGTTACAATTGTTGTAGCTCTCTGATTGTACACTTTTACATTAGAATGACTTAGGAAAAATGAGGCTATAAACAATTAAAGATTTAAAAAATATAATTCTTAAAATTTTAAAAATAGGTTTCGAAGAGTACACATGCAGATTTATTATGTGACTATATTGTATAGTGGTGAAGTTGGGCTTTTAATGTACCCATCACCTAAATAGTGAACATTGTACCCAATATGTCATTTTTCAGTCCTTACTCTCCTCCCACCTTTTGGAGTCTCCAACATCTATTTGTCCACTCTGCAAGTCCATATGTACCTATTGTTTAGCCCACACTTTTAAGTGAGAATATGTGGTATTTTGACTTTGTTTTGGATTATTTCACTCAGGAGAATGGTCTCCAGTTTCATCCATGTTGCTGCAAAAGACATGATTTTATTATTTTCTATGGCTGAGGAGCATCCATGGTATATATATGCTACATTTTCATTATTCAGTCATCTGCAGATGGACACTTAGGTTGATTTAATGACTGTTGTGAATAGGGCTGCGATAAACATACAAATGCAGGTGTCTTTTTAATATAATGATTTCTTTTCCTTTGGGTAGATACCCAGTAGTGGGATTGCTGGGTTGAATGGTAGTTCTACTTATAGTTCTTTAAGAAATTTACATACTGTTTTCCATAGAGGTTTTACTAATTTACATTTCCACCAACAGCATATAAGCATTCCCTTTTCTCCGCATCCTTGCCAACATCTGTTATTTGACTTTTAATATAAGATGATGTCTTGTTGTGGTTTTAATTTGCATTTTTCTAATGATTCATGATGTTGAGCATTTTTTCATGTTTTTGGCCACTTGGATGTCTTCTATTGAAACATGTTTACACACTTTTTAATGGGATTTTTTTTTCTTGTTGAGTTGTTTGAGTTCCTTGTATGTTCTGGATATTAGCCCTTTGTCATATGCATAGTTTGAAAATATTTTCTCCCATTCTGTATCTTGTCTGTTGATTATTTCTTTTGCTATGAAGAAGATTTTTAGTTTAATTAAGTCCCATTTGTCCACTTTTGTTTGTGTTGCATTTGCATTGAAGACCTAGTCATAAATTCTTTGCCTAGGCCAATGTCCAGAGGAGTTTTTCCTAGGCTTTCTTCTAGAATCTTTATAGTTTCAGGTCTTACATTTAAGTCTTTAATCCATCTTGAGTTGACTTTTATATATGATGAGAGATACAGGTCTAGTTTCATTCTTCTCCATATGGCTATCTAATTTTTCTAGCACCATTTATTGAATAAGATCTCTTTCATTTATAGAATTGTAATAATAAAAGTAAAATATCACGGTGCTTTAAATGAAGGCCTGTGTTATGAATGAGCATGAAATAAACACTAAATTATGCACACCATTTACTTTAGTCAAATAAGCTGAAGATTTTGCCAGAGATGGGATAGCATGGTGGAAGAGAAAGCTTTGTTATTTTATTTTTTTAATCTAGTTATGTTTTTAGTATAATGATTTGGAATCCAGTATATCTACCAGAATTACTTTTCCAAATTTCACTTGTTCAGATCTACTGAATCAGAATATACGTGGGTGTATTTTGGGAGAGTCTGTAGTTAATTCTGACACCTACCTGTGATATAAAGACCAATGTTTTGATCTAAGAAGGAAATTGTTAATTTCCTTGCACACAAATGTGCAAATACACACACACATATTATATTACACACACACACACCATATCATACTATATGCCTGATTCTTAAAGAGCCTCTCAGTAAGTATTTTTCAAATGAACAGAAATTCTCAAAGAGCAGTAGTGGGAGTAATGCGAATCAGTGTTCCAGTTATCATATTATCCATGATTAGAGAAATAGGGCCTAAACACTTTCTTTGTAGATAGTGTTGACAGACCGCAAGCCTTGGGAATACAAGTAGGGAGGTACTGAGAAGGCCAAATGGTAAAGCTAGTCTTATTAATGGTGGAGACTGGGAAGGTTGAGATCAAGCCTCTATTAGTCTCTCTCTCTCTCTCTCTTTTTAAAGCGAGTCTTGCCTATGGCCTTCCACGTCCTGCTAATTGGTGCTGATCAACAATTTTTTTCTTTTTCCTTAATTTTGTGGTTGAATCCTAGGTTCATGTTGTAGCTTTATTATGGTTACAGCTTCCCAGATGATTAAAAACTGGTTTGGTTTTCACCATTCTTCCCTGTTAGGACATTATATGTAAAAATAAGTTGTCACTATTTTATCTGCTTCATTTACTAATGCATTTTAAGTACTTATAGGAGTGTTTGGCGCATAGTCAGGACTCAAGAAATATTTCATTTAAAGAGTAAAAATAAACATTTCACGTATTTATGGAGATTTTAATTCAGAGGTTTATTCTTCAATTTATATTTTGTGGAACATCATATTTCTATTAAGGCTTCAGTGCATTCTTTCAACAACTGCAGCTGGAAAAGGCAGTCACTATCCTAGCTATTTTACAGAATAGAAAACCAAAACACAGAGAGAAAAGAATTCTCCCCTTATTTTACAAAATCATATAAGTTTAGGATTGGAAAGACCTTACATGTCATCTGGTGAGGGGTGGGTTGCCCCTCCACACCTGTGGGTGTTTCTCGTTAGGTGGAATGAGAGACTTGGAAAAGAAAGAGGCACAGAGACAAAGTATAGAGAAAGAAAAAGGGGGCCCAGGGGACCGGCGTTCAGCACACAGAGGATCCACCCCGGCCTCTGAGTTCCCTTAGTATTTATTGATCATTATTGGGTGTTTCTCGGAGAGGGGGATGTGGCAGGATCATAGGATAATAGTGGAGAGAAGGTCAGCAGGTAAACGTGAACAAATGTCTCTGCATCATAAACAAGGTAAAGAAAAAACTGCTGTGCTTTTGATGTGCATATACATAAACATCTCAATGCCTTAAGGAGCAGTATTGCTGCCAGCATGTCCCACCTCCAGCCCTAAGGCGGTTTTCCCCTATCTCAGTAGATGGAATATACAATCAGCTTTACACCGAGACATTCCATTGCCCAGGGAGGAGCAGGAGACAGAAGCCTTCCTTTTATCTCAATTGCAAAGAGGCGTTCCTTCCTCTTTTACTAATCCTTCTCAGCACAGACCCTTTACGGGTGTTGGGCTGGGGGACTGTCAGGTCTTTCCCTTCCCACCAAGCCATATTTCATACTATCACATGGGGAGAAACCTTGGACAATACCTGGCTTTCCTAGGCAGACGTCCCTGCGGCCTTCCACAGTGTTTTGTGTCTCTGGGTACTTGAGATTAAGGACTGGTTTGAGATTAGGGAGTGGCGATGACTCTTAACAAGCATGCTGCCTTCAAGCATTTGTTTAACAAAGCACACCTGCACAGCCCTTCACCCATTTAACCCTGAGTTGACACAGCACATGTTTCAGGGAGCACAGGATTGGGGGTAGGGTTACAGATTAATAGCATCTCCAGGCAGAAGAATTTTTTTTAGTATAGAACAAAATGGAGTCTCCCTTGTCTGCTTCTTTCTACACAGACACAGTAACAATCTGGTCTCTCTTTGTTTTCCCCACAATCTGGTTTTAATATATAGTATTTCCAACAAGCTGCTTATGCTTGAATTCTTTCCATGCTGAAGAAAGCCCTACCCCCTAAAAACACTTTCATCTACCCTCTCACAGCTTTCTCATAGGTTTATGCTTTTATGTCTTCTATGGAATCACCATTTATGTTTGACTGTCAGCATTTAGAAAAAAAGCCATATACCGTCTGAGATTCTCTTGTGCTGGCTAAACTCTCTGGCTCCTTCAGTCATTCTTCATGAGATATGATTTTGAGTGTTTAATCACTTCTTCACTTTCTCATGCACGTTTCCATTTGTCTAGTCTCTTCGATAATTGTACTCATGGCTTGAAAACAACTTCTACTTATGGGTTCCAATTAAGTTCCACATAATTTATCCACACTATGTTATTTAATCTTTTCAATAACTCAGTCAAATTGCTTTAGTGAAGACTCTTTGGTTGGAGGAACAAAAATCCCCAGAGGGATTTCATGGCACGGATTCTAAAATACAGTAGGAACTTTGGAAACATGGTAAGTCATCTGACTGAATGTGGTAAGTTTCATGCACGTCGTGTGAAGAGACCACCAAACAGGCTTTGCGTGAGCAACATGGCTGTTTATTTCACCTGGGTGCAGGCGGGCTGAGTCTGAAAAGAGTCAGTGAAGGGAGATAAGGGTGGGCCGTTTTATAGGATTTGGGTAGATAAAGGAAAATTACAGTCAAAGGGGAGTTGTTCTCTGGCGGGCAGGAGTGGGGGTCGCAAGGTACTCAGTGGGGGAGTTTTTGAGCCAGGATGAGCAAGGAGAAGGAATTTCACAAGACAATGTCATCAGTTAAGGCAGGAACAGGCCATTTTCACTTCTTTTGTGGTGGAATGTCATCAGTTAAGGCAGGAATCGGCCATCTGGATGTGTACGTGCAGGTCACAGGGGATATGATGGCTTAGCTTGGGCTCGGAGGCCTGACATTCCTGTCTTCTTATATTAATAAGAAAAATAAAATGAAATAGTGGTAAAGTATTGGGACGGTGAAAATTTTGGGGGGTGCTATGGAGAGATAATGGGCAATGTTTCTCAGGGCTGCTTCAAGTGGGATTAGGGGCGGCGTGGGAACCTAGAGTGGGAGAGATTAAGCTGAAGGAAGATTTTGTGGTAAGGGGTGATATTGTGGGGTTGTTAGAAGGAACATTTGTCATTTAGAATTATTGGTGATGGCCTGGATACAGTTTTCTATGAATTGAAATACTAAATGGAATAAGAGAAGGAAAACAGGTATAAAAGGTCTAAGAATTGGGACGACTCAGGACATCTGATTAGAGAGTGCCTAAGGAGATTCAGCACAGTCCTGCCAGCAAAGATTATTTGTTTACTTCAAGAGTTAAGAGTGGCAGTTTGGGGATAGCATGAGGAAATATCAGCTGTGATGGCTTGGAGAAACAGTGTAAACCGGCAGTGTAAACAAGAGCAGGGCATGTATGAGTAGTTGAGAACGGTGAATAGGAGTATGACTAGACAGAAGATAGTAGGGATGACAAGTTTTTTTGGGGGCACAGTCTAAGATGGTCTGGTGCCTGGAATGAGACTGGGGCCTAATAAAAAGGAGCGTCTATACAGGAGCTCAAATAGGCTGTACCTTGTAGCATTCTGAGGACAGGTCTGAATTCTGAGAAGGGAAAGTGGTAAAAGTATTGTCCAGTCCTTTTTAAGTTGGTGGCTGAGCTTGGTGAGGTGTGCTTTTAAAAGACCTTTAGTCCGTTCTACTTTTCCTGAAGACTGAGGACTGTAAGGGATATAAAGGTTTCACTGAATACCAAGAGCCTGAAAAATTGCTTGGCTGATTTGACTAATAAAGGCTGGTCTGTTATCAGACTGTATTGAGGTGGAAAGGCTAAACTGAGGAATTATGTCTGACAGAAGGGAAGAAATGACTGCAGTGGTCTTCTCAGACCCTGTAGGAAAGGCCTCTACCTATCCAGTGAAAGTGTCTACCTAGACTAAGAGATATTTTAGTTAATCTGACTCAGGGCATGTTGAGTAAAGCTAATTTGCCAGTCCTGGGTGTGGGCAAATCCTCAAGCTTGATGTGTAGGGAAGGGAGGGGGCCTGAATAATCCATGAGGAGTAGGAGAATAGCAGATGGAACACTGAGAAGTTATTTTCTTGAGGATAGATTTCTGTGATGGAAAGGAAATGAGAGGTACTAAGAGGCGGGCTAGTGGCTTGTACTATAGCATAGCCTGTCTTTGCTGGTATGTGGTGATTAGGCCTGGTGGAACCGCCATCAATAAATCAAGTGTGATCAGGGTGAGGAACAGGAAAGAAGGAAATATGGGGAAATGGGGTGAATGTCAGGTGGATCAGAGAGATACAGTCATGGGGGTCAGGTGTGGTATCAGGAATAATGCGGGAGGCCGGATTGAAGTCTGGGCCAGGAACAATGGTAATTGTGGGACTTAACAAAGAGTGAGTACAGCTGAAGGAGCCGGGGAGCAGAAAGTATATGCGTCAGGTGTGAGGAAGAAAATAGATTTTGGAAGTTATGAGAAATGTAGAGAGTGAGTTGAGCATAGTTTGTGATTTTTAGGGCCTCTAAAAGTATTAAAGCAGCTGCAGCCACTGCACGCAGACATGAGGGCTAGGCTAAAACAGTAAGGTTAAGTTATTTGGACAGAAAGGCTACAGGGTGTGGTCCTGGCTTTTGTGTAAGAATTCTGACCGCACTAACCATGCCTAGGAAGGAAAGGAGTTGTTGTTTTGTAAGGGATTGAGGTTTGGGAGATTAATTGGACACGATCAGCAAGGAGAGCACGTGCGTTTTTATGAGAATTATGCTGAGATAGGTAACAGATGAGGATGAAATTTGGGCTTGACTGAAGTAATGGGAGCTGTCTGTGAAGGTTTGCAGCAGTACAGCCCAGGTAATTTGTTGAGCCTAATGGGTGTCAGGGTCAGTCTAAGTGAAAGCGAAGAGAGGCTGGGATGAAGGGTGCAAAGGAATAGTAAAGAAAGCATGTTTGAGATCCATAACAGAATAATGGATTGTGGAGGGAAGTATTGAGGATCGGAGAGTATATGGGTTTGGCACCACGGGGTGGATAGGCAAAACAATTTGGTTTATAAGGCGAAGATTCTGAACTAACCTGTAAGCCTTGTCTGGTTTTAGGACTGGTAAAATGGGGGAATGGCAAGGAGAGTTTATAGGCTTTAAAAGGCCATGCTGTAGCAGGCGAGTGATAACAGGCTTTAATCTTTTTAAAGCATGCTGTGGGATGGGATATTGGCATTGAGGGGGGTAAGGGTGATTAGGTTTTAATGAGATTGTAAGGGGTGCATGATCAGTTGCCAAGGAGGGAATAGAGGTATCTTATACTTGTGGGTTAAGGTGGGGGGATATGAGAGGAGGATGCGAAGAAGGCTTGGAAAAGGTGGCAATGAGGTGTGGCTGTAGCCTTGGAATAGTCAGGGAAGCAGCTAATTTGGTTAAACCATCTCGGCCTAATAAGGGAACTGGGCAGGTGGGGATAATTAAAAAAGAGTGCATAAAAGAGTGTTGTGCAAGTTGACACCAGAGTGGGGGAGTTTTCAGGGGTTTAGAAGCCTGGCTGTCAATACCCACAACAGTTATAGAGGCAAGGGAAACAGGCCCTTGAAAAGAAGGTAATGTGGAGTGGGTAGCCTCCGTATTGACTAAGGGGACTGACTTACCTTCCACTGTGAGAGTTACCCGAAGCTCAGCGTCCGTGATGGTCTGTGGGGCTTCTGAGGCGATCGGGCAGCATCAGTCTTCAGCCGCTAAGCTGAGAAGGAGTCAGTCAGAGAGCCTTCGGCCGGAGTTCCAGGGGCTCTGGGAGTGACTGCCAGGTGAGTTGAACAGTCTGATTTCCATTGGGGTCCTGCACAGATGGGACATGGCTTAGGAGGAATCCTGGGCTGCAGGCTTTCCTTGGCCTGGGCCTCGTGGTCAGATTTCTGGCACTTGTAGCAAGCTCCTGCGGGAGGAGGTTCTGGAGGAACGCCTGGCCGCTGCGGTTCAGGCGTTTGGAAGTTCTTGTGTGCTGGAGATGTGGCTGGGATTTGTCTCACAGTGGAGGCAAGGAATTGAAACTTTTTTCTAATATTGTACACCTTGAAGGCGAGGTTAATTAAATCCTGTTGTGGCGTATGAGGGCCGGAGTTTAATTTTTGGAGTTTTATTTAATGTCGAGAGCAGATTGGGTAATAAAATGTATATTAAGAATAAGGTGGCCTTTTGGCCTTTCTGGGTCTAGGGCGGTATAGCTTCTAAGGGTTGCTGCTAAGTGGGCCATGAACTGGGCTGAGTTTTTGTCTTTACCTTGGGTAGTTTCTTTAAGCTTGTCATAATTAACAGCTTTGTAAACTGCCTTTTTAAGCCTTTCAACTAGGCAGGAAATCATGTAATCTCGCCTAGCTATACCTGGGGAATTTGCCTGGTAGTTCCATTGGGGATCCTCTCGGGGAACTGCTCTAATGCCTTCCTGGAGGTCTGGTTCGTGAAGCTGGCGGTTATCAGCGTGAGATTGGGCTACAGAAAAAACTCTTTCCTGTTCATCTGGGGAGAGGGTAGAAGTCAGGATGATATTTAAGTCACTCCAGGTTAAATTGTAGGACAGAGTTAGATATTGGAATTCCTGTATATATTTAATGGGGTCTGATGAGAAAGAGCCTAAATGCTGACTGATCTGAGAGAGGTCTGATAGAGAAAAAGGTACATGTACCCTGACTATGCCTTCAGCTCCAGCCACCTCTCTAAGAGGAAATTGAGATATAAGGGGTTGGGGCATGGAAATGAGGGATTGGGGCACAGAGATATAAGGGGTTGGGGTACTGGCCCCTCTGCTAGAAAAGCAGGACTTGCCACTAAGGGTGAAGGAGAAGGGCTTGGGGGTTTCTTGCCCCCCAGAAAGGCGAAGAAGGGGTAGAGACACAGAGAGAAGGGGTTGGGGTACTTGCCCCTTCCCCAGAAAAGCAGAACTTGCCGCTAAGGGTGAAGGACCAAGGCAGGCGTCCCTGCGTGGCCTGACACCTCTGAAACCTTGGTGAATAATCAGAGTCATCCCTGCAATGATTAAACACCAAGGGAAGGCTGCCTTCCCTAGTCCATGACTGGCACCGGAGTTTTGCATCCACAGATAAAATGTGTCTCCTTTGTCTCTACCATAAAATGAAAGGAATTGAAATTAAGAGAAGGGAGAGATTGAAGTGTGGCTCCAAGATTAAAAGGAGAAAGAGGTTGAGGGATAGTGAGGGAGGTTGGAGAAGAGAGTAAAAAGAGGCCGCTTACCAGATTTGAAATTGGTGAGATGTTTCTTGGGCTGGTTGGTCTAAGGACCTGAGGTCGTAGGTGGATCTTTCTCACGGAGCAAAGAGCAGGAGGACAGGGGATTGATCTCCCAAGGGAGGTCCCCTGATCCGAGTCACGGCACCAAATTTCATGTGCATCCATGTGAAGAGACCACCAAACAGGCTTTGCGTGAGCAACATGGCTGTTTATTTCACCTGGGTGCAGGCGGGCTGAGTCCGAAAAGAGAGTCAGCGAAGGGAGATAAGGGTGGGGCCGTTTTATAGGATTTGGGTAGGTAAAGGAAAATTACAGTCAAAGGGGAGTTGTTCTCTGGCGGGCAGGAGTGGGGGTCGCAAGGTACTCAGTGGGGGAGCTTTTGAGCCAGGATGAGCCAGGAGAAGGAATTTCATAAGACAATGTCATCAGTTAAGGCAGGAACAGGCCATTTTCACTTCTTTTATGGTGGAATGTCATCAGTTAAGGCAGGAATCGGCCATCTGGATGTGTACGTGCAGGTCACAGGGGATATGATGGCTTAGCTTGGGCTCAGAGGCCTGACAGTAAGTTTGGAGTTACATGGTGAAAACCTGTGACAAAAGAATAAAAGTATAAATAGTTTAAGAAGGAGGCTTAAATGGACCTGGCAGAATTTATGCACTGGCAACTGTCACATTTGTTTTAAAGATAAACTCAAGGTTTTCTGGAGAAGTGAAATTGCTTTCCTTGATCTACCTAGTCAGCCTGATCAAGGACCTAATGCCTTGACTGACCTCTTTGCTAGTTGGCAGCTAATCAGTTTACCTTAGAAATGTACAAGTGAGATTTTTTTTTTTTTTCCCCATACTGTCTGTGGTTTTTTTCATCCCCCTTTTCACTCTTTGAATCCTGTTTTGCTTTCACTTCCTGAGGCAGTTGTGATACTTAATTTTGCATGTCAACTTGACTGGGCTACAGGATGCCCAGATAGGTGGTAAAGCATTATTTCTGGGTGTGTCTACGAGTGTTTCTAGAAAAGATTACCTTTTGAGTCAGTAGACTGCATAAAGAATATCCACCCTCAACTGGATGGGGATCATACAATCCATTGAGCGCCTGAATAGAACAAAAAGAAAACAGAGAAGAAAGGGCAATTTTATTCTTTCTTCTTGAGCTGGGACAGCTATTTTTTCCTCACCTAGAATGTTAGAGATGCTAATTCTCAGGGCTTTGGACTTGGACTGATTTATTCCACCAGCTTTCCTGGTTCTCTAGCATGTAGATGGCAGATTATGGGACTTCTTGGTCTTCATAATTGCATGTGCTAATTCCTATAATCTTTTAAATATCTATATGTGACCCACTGGTTCTGTGTCTTAGGAAAACCTGATTAATGCAGTAGTCTACCACCTGACTCCTTCAAATGTAAATAATTTGCATAAGAAATTTTTAAGTGTCTCTGAATTACCCTTCAACAATAGTCTCTAAACTCTGAACAGATGTATTTGCATCTGTTTCATTATTTTTTCAACTCTCATCTTTTTACTTTTTAATTATTTCTACTGAATAACTTCAGTTTACTCATAACATTGGTTTGCTACATTTCATATCTATCTCTAATTTTGATGGACTTTTGAACTCCACTATTTGATTATAGTCTCTTTGTGGTAGGCAGCCTTTAAAATAGTTCTCAATGATTCCTGTCTCCTGGTATTCATGCCCTGTGTAGTCCCCTCCCTTTGAGTGTGGACTGGTCATAGTGATTTACTTCAAACATACAGAATATGGCAAAAGAGGTGGGATATAAAATCCAAGATCGGGTTTTAAAAAACGTTGTGGATATTGTCTTGTTTGCTCTCTCTCACTCTCTCTTTGGCTCTTCTCATTTGTTCACTTTGATGAGGGCAAGCTACCATGTTGGGATCTGTTTTATGGAAGAGACCCATGTAGCAAGAAACCAAGGGCAGCCTCCTGCCAGCAGCCAGTAAGAAACTGAGGTACTTAATCTAACAGCCTGTGAGGAACTGAGTCCTGTCAACAACCACATAAGTGACCTGCATGTTGACGCTTCTTCAGTTGAGCCTTAGGATGACTGTAGCCACTGCTGAACAGCTTATTGTAGTGATAGACTCTGAAGGGATCATACCTGGATTCCTGACTTGCAGAAATGTGAAATAATAAATCTTGTTGTTTTAAGCCACTATGCTTTTAGGTAATTTGTCATGCAGCTTAAATAACTTATACAACTCTGCACTCCATAGTTTAGATAAAGTTACATAGACAATCTATTGGCTCTGCTCAATATATAGATCAGCTGCCCACATTGGTACAGTCAATTATAAGTGATGAATAAAAAATGTGGCATATAGGTAAGGTAACTACTTAGTTTATATTCTAAACTGGTACACTTTTGAGAAGAAAAACTGGCATGATTACTAATTATGCCAAAACAATAAGGATAAACAGGATGCTTCTAGACAAACAGGGAGACAGGGTCACCTCATTTGTAAGACAATCAGTTCTTGGGTATAGTAAAAGGGCTGCATAAGCCAGAAGACAAAGTTGAATCTGGCAGACTAGTTGTTTTACCTGTTTGATTAATAGCTACTATATTTCCCATTACATAACTGGAAAACCGAGGGTAGATTATCTTCTAAGTGGCAATAGATCTCATTTTACCTGGTAGACTTGAGATGCCAACTGAGATCTTTGTCATTCTGCAGTTAGCGTGTGCATTCCACTTGGTTATTACATTTCTTCAGGGACAAATGTACTGCCCTGGTGTTCTTAGAAAACCAGTGTAGAATTATCATCACCCTTAGTCTAAATTATTTTAGAACCACCTTTATTCAGTGGTTCTCAACTTTTGGTGCACATTAGAGTTAGTTGAGTACTTTGAAAATGCCAATGGCTACACATCTTCTCAAATCTATCAAATCAGAATGTGTTGTGGTGGGATCGGCATCAGTATTTAGAAATCTTGTCAGGTAATTCCAATGTGTAGCTATGCTTGAGATAGCAAGCACAGAAGGCCACTTGCAGATGGGGAATTAGCCTGAGGAGTTTGGACTGGAAAAAACGATGGAGAGTTGATAAGGTCAAATTTTCTTATATAACAATTTCTCTTCTCCTCTGATTTCCAAGAGAGGTCTGTTAATCTGTTTTTTAAGCAAGTGCCCCCAGTAATTCTAATCAAGCAAGTTTGGGAACTGCTGGCTTAATGCAGTTTCAAAATATGCCTGTCATATCTAATCATCATAATAATTTGATATGACTTGGATATTTGTCTCCTCCAGATCTCATGTTGAAATGTAATCCCCAGTGTTGGAGGTGGGACCTGGTGGAAGGTGTCAGGGTAATGCGGGTGGATCCCTCGTGAATGGCTTGATACTCTCCTCATGGTAATTAGTGAGTCTCACTCTATTAGTTACCACAAGATCCGGTTGTTAGAGTCTGGCATCTCTCTCTCTCTCTCCTCTCTCTCTCTTGCTCCCACACTTACCATGTGACATGCCCGCTCCCTCCTTGCCTTCTGCCACAATTGGAAGCTTCCTGAGGCCCTTACCAGAAGCAAATGCTTGCACTCTGCTTTTGTACAGTCTGCAGAACCATAAGCCAAAATAAACATCTTTTCTTTATAAATTACCCAGCCTCAGGTGTTCCTTTAAAGCAATGCAAAACAGACTTACACATAATGCCTTATGTTTTATTAAAACACCTTATAATCACTTAGGCTTGACATTTAGGCTTCAGCATTAGCTTCTGATGCCCAGAAAGTTTCTGATAAAACATTTCTGAAAACATGAATGGGTACTGGTCAATATTTCTACTAGTGTGGACATCTCCTTGACACTGGGAATGAAAAATGGAGATCTAATGTTTTTTCAGGTATTGCA
Source organism: Nomascus leucogenys (assembly GCF_006542625.1). Lineage (NCBI taxonomy): Eukaryota > Metazoa > Chordata > Mammalia > Primates > Hylobatidae > Nomascus > Nomascus leucogenys. Next base: position 107,211,630 of record NC_044383.1, on the reverse strand, counting down.
TAAAATATCAGATGTTAACAAATCTGCTGCCTGGCTGCTTTTTGTGTATCAGGAAGACTCAAGGATATCAAATATTTATATAAAGTCTGTTCAATCATTTATCTTTCCATTGAAGGGGAGAGCTTCTTACTGTAAAACTACTTAGCTCTTTTTCATTGAGAAAAAGAGTAAAATGCTTTTCTTAAAAAAGTGTACTGCCCTTTCTTTGAAAATGATTACATCCACAGGCTCTTGAATTTTAGGTCAGAGTAGATGTATTTCTGCAGCTGGTGAAAACAGGCACAGACATACGATTTAAGACAGGAAGTAAAACATACATTCTTCAATTAAAACTACAGTGAAAATTTTTTGGGGAAGGTAACTACCCGAGCTGGAACTTAGCCAGGACGACAGTTAATGCTCCTACTTATATAAAGATGGAAAATGGAAAATGAGGAATTCTCCAGTCTAGTCCCAGCCCCACTTCCATCTCAGAATGTATTTCATTTATGTTCTTGTTGCCATGTACTACTCAGGTGGCAGGGAAATTTATTACCAAATTTATAGAAAAAGACATGTGGGTAGTTTGTACCTCACAATTCAAAAGCCATAGAAGCTGGCCAAAATCCCCAAACAGAAATTTCTCCTCATCCCAGCATATTTAAGTGGTATACAATATGTGAACCAATAGCCATCAGTCAGGCGTCCTGTGTTGGGACATCCACTGGGAACAAAAAGATATTATATGCAGGATTCATGGGAAACAGAATATATGGTCTTATTATTTCACTATTAAAGAAGTAGATACTATAAATATATAATAGTTGTGGCAAGCATAGTAATCACTATGCTTTTCTCTTTTTCACTTCTTTCATTTTAACATTGTCATTTGTTTTGCAATTATTTTAATTTTAATTTTTAATTTATTAAACAGTAAATTTAACTAGTTTTTGGTTCTATGAATTTTAACACATGTATAGATTTGTGCAATCACCAGCACAACTATCAGGATAGGGGACAATGTTGTCACCCCCACAAAACTCCCTCATGTATCCTTTTAGAATAAAGCTTCCACCACCCCAAACCTCTGATAACCACTGATCTGCTTTCTATCATTATAGTTGTGTCTTTTCCAGAATGTCATATAAATGAAATTGTAAAGTATGTAACCTTTTGAGACAGGCTTGTTTTACTCAGCATAATGACTTTGAGATCCATCCATGTTGTGTGTGTCAATAGTTTGCTCTTTTTTATTGCTAAGTAGCTTTTCACTGTGTGAATATACCATATTTTCTCCATTCAAGTGTTGAAGAAACTTTGGGTTGTTTTGCAATGAAAGGTTTTGACAATAATGAATATGGGTGCGTTTCTCTACCCTTTAGTGGCATTGCTGCATCATCTGGTAAGTGTATGTTTATCTTTGTAAGAAACTGTCAGACTGTTTTTCAGAATGTTTATACCACTTTGCATTCCCTCCAGCAAGGTAAAAGAAATCCAGTTTCTCTGTATCCTTGCCAGTGGTTGGTATTGACTTTTAAAAAAATTTTTATCCATTTTAATAGTGTGTAGTGGTATCTCATTGTGGCTTTTTCCTAATGGCTAATGATATGAAAATCTTTTCATGTGCTTGTTTACAATCCTTATATCTTCTTTGGTAAAGTCTCTGTTCAAGTCTTTTACCCACTTTTAAATTGGTTTCTTACTTTTGAGTTTGAGAGTTCTTTTATTTAGCTGTAAGTTCTCTGTTATGTGATTTGCTAACATTTTTTTCCAGTTCATAGCTTATCTTTTTCATTTGAACAATATCTTTTAATTTCAATGTAGTCTAATTTATAATGTATTTTTAAAGTATTATGTCTAAGACCTCATTGCCTAAACCGTCGTGAAGATTTTATGTTTTCTTCTAAAAATTTTACAGTTTACCTTTTATATTTGGAAATATGATCTGTTTGCCAGTACTGTGCTGTACTGCTTGCAATAACCTTATAGTAAGTTTTAAAATTAGATTGTACTTTTTTTTCAACTTTAGTTTTCTTAACAATGGTTTTAGTTATTCTAGTTTCTTTCTTCCCCAAACATATTTACGATCAGCTTGTATCTACAAAAAAGTTCCATGAGATTTTGCTTGAAATTGCATAAAATATATAGATTCATTTGAAGAGATTTAACATCTCAACTTTTGTTTTTTAATATATATTTAAAAAGTATATATAAATACTAGAAAAAGAAATATATATTTTAATATATGTAAATATTATTAAATTGAATCCAGATACACAAACACAAATACACACACATGTGGATAATATCTGTCTTTTAAATTGGGGTCTTTGGGCTTTTTTTTTTGGTTTTTAAGATGGAGTCTCACTCCATGGCGCAGGCCAGAGTACAGTGGCGCCATCTTGGCTCACTGCAACCTCCTCCGCCTGGGTTCAAGTGATTCTCCTGCCTCAACCTGCCAAGTAGCTGGATTACAGGGATGTGCCGCCGCCTCCCAAAGTACTGGGGTTACAGGTTTGAGGCACCGTGCCCCGGCCCGGGCATTTTTATTTAATGTAATTATTGATATGTTTGGTTTTAGGCCCACCATTTTATTATCTTTTTTGATTTTTATTCTTGTGTTTTTACTTGTTCGTTTGGTTGGTTCCCCTTCCTGCCTTCCTGTGGGTTATTTGAACACTTTTTAGTGTTGTTTTGAATTTTTCCATTGCTTTAGACTGTATATCTTTGTACACTTTGATAGTCTACTTAGAATCAGTTATTAACCACATCAAGTAAAATGCAAATTTCATTACCGTGTAGGTCTCGTTAACTCCCCTACTTTTGTGTTTTAGTCGTCTCATATGTATATACATACATTGAGATTCTCATCAGTGTTAGAATTTTTGCTTTCAACTGTCAAATATTTCAAAGAACTCAACAGTAAAATAATAATCTAATATATTTACTCAGATATTTACTATTTCTGTTATCTTTATTTCTGATTTTCCAAGTTTACTTCTGGTAACTTTTCTCTCTAATGAAAGAATTTCATGTAGCAATTCTTCCAGAGTAGATATGCTGACTATAAATTCTCTTAGTTTTCTTTCATCTGAGAATGAGTTTCTTTCAGTTTCATTTCTGACAGACATTTTCACTGAATATAGAATAATGAGTTAACAGTTCTTTTCTTCAAGCACTTTAAGAACATTCTACTTCCTTCTGGTTTCCATGTTTACTGACGAGAAATCTGCAGTCTTTTGAATTGTTCTTCCCCTGTAGATAATGCCTCATTTTCCTCTGGCTGCTATAAAGACTTTTTTCCCTCTGTTTTTAGTTTTCAGACATTTCATTATGATGTGTTTGTGGGTGGATTTGAATTTATCTTACTTAGGATTTGATTAGATCCTTAAATCTGTAGGCTTATGACTTTCACATAATTTCGGACATTTTCAACTATTACCTCTTCAAAAAATTTCTCAGCACCACCTTCTCCACTTCTCTAAAGACACGAATGTTAGACCTTTTCTTATTATCTCACATGTCCCTGAGGCTTTTTCTTTATTTTTTAAATCTATTTTCTTTCTTGCATTCAGATTTGATATTTTCTATCGTTTTATTTTTCAGGCTCACTGATTCTTTCCTTTGCCATTTCCATTCTAATATTAATCCTATTCAGTGAATTTTTAAAATTTCAGTTACAAAATTTTTATGTCTTCTTCTTATCACTTTTTTTTTTTTTGGCTTATCTCTATATTTTCCCACTCATTCAAGAATGTTTAAAATTGCCTGTTGAAGAACCTTTGTAATAGGCACTTTAAAATCTTTGTCAAATAATCCAACATCTTGTCATCTTTGCCTTGGCCTCAGCTGATTGTCTTTTTCTGTGTGAGTTGACGTTTTCCTGGTTCTTCATATGCCAAGTAATTTTGGATTATTGTCTGGACTTTTTGAACATGATGTTATAAAACTCTGCATCTTATAAATCCTATAAAGCATGTTGATATTTTTGTTTTAGCAATCAACGTGGTTAGGTTCAGGACATATATATTTCAGTATACCTTCTATGGGCTTTGGTCCTAAAATCAGTTCCATTTTTAAAGCCTATTCAGTACTATTAACATTTGTACTACATGTCTGCCCCCCAAAGTGGGCAGGCAAGAGTCTAGGGTGGCAGTCTGTAAGTATTCACTTCTCAAATTCTTTGAAGGGCTGATTAAAATAAACTATAACTCTGAAACTTGAGAGTGATCCCATGGAATTATAAGCAACTGTCAGGGACTTTTTCCTGAGCTTCTCTTCCCCCTGCCCCCATCTCTCCAGTACGTCCAGTTTCCTGGAGCTCCCTTTTTCAGTATTCTGAACTGAAAGGTGATACTTTTCTGACCCAGGAAGTTGGGCTTCCATGACTACACCTGCATTTCAAGCCAAGTGACTGGGAAACAAGAGACAAAACAGTGGGTAATGTGCCCTACCCTCTTGGGATCACAGCTCCACCAATCAGGAAAGAAGATTCCTCTCTTCAGCATATGGGTTTCAATGGGCTTCTTTTCCTACTGCTGCTGCTACCTCATCACAGGATTGCTAGTGGGATGAGGTTTGAGAAACTAGAGGAAGGAGAAAAGATGTTTCCACATTCTCTGTGCTTTAGAAATTCTCTTTTCCACTTCTTGAGCTAGAACCCGAGTGTTTTTTCCTGAGCTCTCTCTGCAACTCAGTGCCCACTTCTGCTTCAGGCTACATTGAGATGAGGGTGAGGGATATGGGAGTGGAAAGATGGAAGACTTACCACTGAGTTGGTGATACTTCAAATTCTGATCTCTTTTACTGATCTATGTGCTACTACTTACTTTTCAGAGACATCAAATAGTTGCTCCATGCATTCCATCCAGGTTTTATAGCTGCATTCAGTAAAAGAGACAGGGTGGAATATGCTCACTCTGCACTGAAACTTTGTGCCTCAAACTCTTACTTCATTTTACTTTAAAATCATTACTCAAAAGCAAATTATTATCATAACTCTTGCCTTACAATTTTACAGAAGTTGATCAGCTTTTGTATATATCCTTTTACATATACATACATAAAAACTATAAAGAGTCTGTTTCTGTTTACTTGTTTCAAAAGGAAACGAGAACAGTTTTAAAATGGATTAATCAAATTGCTCCTTTTCATATGTAGTTCAGTTTTATACTGTCAGTATATCCATTAATTATTCAGTGAAGAGAATAGAAATGACTATAGACTAAGTTCAACAAAATATTTACAGAGTGTCTGTGTGCTCAGAAACGTCCAAGATATCAAAACTATAAAGACATATTTTAAAATATATTTTATACTTAAGAACTATGTCCATTGCAACCAAAATGCTTAAAATGTAATAGAAAAATCCGTAATTGCATAAAAAAGTAATTCTGCAAAGTTATATGAAGCTTGGCTCCTGTTTTCACGTGTTTGTCTGAGGTAAGTGTACAGACTGTATGTATGTGAATTCTGAGGTGAGACGGCCTGCTATGCAGTGGTAGGAGCTGGAACGGCTTCCTAGAGAAATGACAGCGTGAATCTGTGGAATGGGAAAATTTGGAAGAGAATGAAGGAAGAACCTATTCTTTACTAACACAGAGGAGTGAAGACTCAGGAGAAGTTTCATACACAGCCCCATTAACAAAGTTCAGACCTTAGTCTTGGGCCCCTCTGATGGTATATGTGCCAGAACCAGTTATGAATTGAGTGGGACTCTTCATTTTATTTTTCAGCATATTCAAAGTATTGAATTTCTAACACATGGTCTATGTTTATTCTACTATCAGGCAAAAATCAACAAAATGACATTTTTTACTGCATTAACAACTCTTTCCTTATATTGCTAAGCTCAGTGAATTTCATTAAGCTACCAATGAGTTTTAAAACCTCTACTGAAAAATAGCTTTTATGTGTAATTAGTGACTTTAATACTATATTTGTAGGACAAAGCATTATTTTGCTAATGATAGAGAAATAAAGATATTAATAGTCATTAAATTTGATTATGTTACACATGAAGTTTCAACATTCATTAAAGCAACAGTAAGAACAGTACAGCTATTTAAAGTATTCTGTCAAAACCCACCACATGCCTTATGTCTTTAAATATGCAATACTAAGTGGTTTCATGATTCTAAAATAAATGAAAACAATGTAGGACACTAATAAGATATACTCTCCCTTTTCTTACAGGATTTTTGGGTCTACTCTTTAGTTCAAAAAATGGGTAACATTTCAATGTTAAACATAATTAATTGATTATTTCATACTTATTTTTTTAGATATGTTTTAGATTGAATACAAACTTGGTTGCAAGTACCATTGGCCTAATATAAGAGTATTTTGGAGGAGACAGAACTTTTTTTTTCTTTCCTACAAAATTACCTAGGCTTGTGTGGCACAATGCTTCATGAAGGCACCACAGAAGTAGGTTCCTTCTGCCTTGTTACTCCCCTAAATGATATCAAAAGGACTTATCTCTTAGATCTTCTATGTGTTGCTTTCATCCTGTTTTGATGATAAGGATGACTGTAGAATCTCCAAGTCTCATAGCTGCATACCAATGTTGGGGATTGACCAGTGGAATGGTATAAAGAGACCTCTGGAAAGTGGCAGCTCCAGTGAACATTCCTAGCTCCATCTCATTCTTAGCCTCATTTCTACCTGAGTACCAGAAGTCAGGAAGGGCAAGATGCTCTGTGCTCATTAAGGTTGGGGGAAAGGAGCATGGGAAATTGCACACTAGCTCTTAAAGTTCTGCATGGTTGTTACACACATTACTACTACTTACATACTGTTTGCCAGAGCAAGTCACATGGTACACTACAAGGGAGAAAGGTGTAATCCTTACCACGTGTTTAGGATATTTATGAACAGTCCTAATTATTTCTATAGAACCCAAAAGGACTTACTAAATAAATAATATGATTTTTGAACTTAAAAATTCAAAAAGTGAATTGAAAAATTGTGTTTACAACTGAACTGATTTAGTAGTGAGAAAAACACAGTAGGAGAAATATTTTGCTTCATAGAATTAGAAACAGTAAAAATATGAGGCACTTGGAGAACAGATCCAAGACAGTTATTTATAAGTAAGAGTTTCATAAATAGAAACAGAAACAGACACAAAATTTATAATTATACAGTAATGGGAGCTAGTTTCTTGGTCAAAAGAAAAAATCTTAAGTTCATAGATTAAAAAGGCTCATTTATTTTCATGAAGAATTAATGTCAAAATGCAATGATAAAAAAATAGAATGCCTCCCAACACACTGAAAAGTTTTTTGGTAAAAGTTCTGAATGTCAAGGAAGGCTAGACAAGGCAAATGTAAACCAAAGGAAAGTAGGAATAATGATATTAATATTTGTAACTTAGAGGAAAAAGATATGAAAATAAGGCAGAGTGGCATATTAACCAATATAAAATAGACATACATGAGGAAGATATAAGTCGTGTATAATTATTATAAATAAACAATCTCCACATTATATTTACATTTAGAAAATTTCAGAAGTACTTTCATTAAAAAAGCTTATAATCATTTAAACTAGAAGAATTAGAGAACAAATTGATTTCTCAATTGCAAGAAGCTACACTAAAATTAGTAAATATGACTAATTCAATTTTAATTTGGATATTGATGGTTTAGATTTAGAATAACTTAAAATATATCTGGAAGAATTAAGAAAAATTATTGTAAGGGGCAGAGAAACTAACATCATCAAATGTTAACGTTTGCTATAAAACCTCTGTAAGCAGAGAATGGTGTTGTCATAGCAACAGAATGAAGATTAGTGGAAGGGAATAAAGTCTAGGAAAAAAACAAACACTCTTAGTCTTATAAGACTTACTGGGCATTTTAATTTAGAAGGAAAAGGACAATTGTGATAAATAGCTAGTAATAATTTAACACTCTTTTTCTCTTTTCCATATTAATAGAGTTTTACCTAGGCAGGATACATGATCCACCAGGTAAAGATTACATTTTGCAGACTCCTTTGTATTTAGGTATGGCCATGTAACTAAGTAGTACTGGCCAAAAGGGAAAACGAAAGAGAATGGAGGTGATGCTGGCATGTGTCATTTCTAAATTCTGTCCTCATCATGAGTGGGTGTGTGTTTTCATGTTTCCTTTTCGTTTCTTGTTTTCTGGGAACTGATGAATCAGAAATGGAAGCTATTTGATGAAGATGGCAGACCTGCTCCCTCATAGTTGAATTAAACTGAATGTTTGTATCTTTGTTTGTATAGCTTAGCTTATCCCTGAACTAGCACAGTGGTTAATTTAATAAGTGGTGCAATCTTTTTATCTGAAAGATAATTGAGATACATCTGATAACATATAAAAATAGAGTTCAGTTATGTTTAAAATGTAAATATCCAGTGTAAACCAAAAAGCTGCAGAAAGTTTTAAGAATATTTGAATAGCCTTGAGAAGGGAAGGTAGAGAGCCTCTTCTGAGCCATTTAAGAAACCCAGAAATCATAAAGGTTTGTATTTTTGACTACGTACACATTAAGCACTTTGAAATAAAATAGAACAAAGGATAGCGCAAACAAAATTTCACAATTGTGAAATATACTGACAAAAATATTCAGGGAAAATTTATGTGTCCAAAATGAGAAAGGTTGTTCTTTAAAAAGATCAGTGCAATTGATAAACCTCTAGTCAGGCTAATCAAGAAAAAAGAGAAAGTCAAAAATTAACATCAGAAATGAAAGAGGTCATGACTGCTGATCTCACAGACGTTAAAAAGATAATTGAGGAATATTATGAACAGCTGTGTGTCCACACGTTGAGAGCTTAGAGGAAATGGACCAGTTCCTTGAAAGACACAAACTACCATCTCATAGAAGAAGAAATACATAATAGAAATAAGCTAATGTCAATTAAAGCAATCGATTTAATAACCTTCTGTATTAGGGTTCTCCAGAGAAACAACCAGTACCAGCACGTGTGTGTGTATGTGTGTGTGTGTACACTCTCTACATATAAAGATATATATGTGTGTGTGTGTATATATACATACATATACGTATATATATATATACACGTGTATATATATATATGTAGAGAGACAGAGAGAGAGAGAGAAGCTGAGAAGTGCCAACATCTGCAGTCAGCAAGCTGCAAACTCAGGAGAGCCAGTGGTGTAAATTTCAGTCTAGAATCCTGCAGGCTCAAGACTCAAGAGGAGCTGATGTTTTAATTCAATCTGAAGTCAGGAAAAGATGGATGTCTCTTCTCAACACAGTCAGGTAGAAGGAATTCTTTCTTTTTGTTGGGAAGGTCAGCATTTTGTTCTACCCAGGCTTCCATTTATTGTATGAGAGCCATCCACATTATGAAAGGCAATCTTTACTCATTTTACTAATTCAAATGTTAATAACATCCAAAACACCACTACTGGCACACTCAAAATATTTGGCTAATGCCTGGGCTTCCTGTGGACCAGTCAAGTTGACACATAACAATTACATTTCCAAAAAAGAAAGCATCAGGCATAGATGGTTTCACTGGTGAATTCTACCAAACATTTATGGAAGAAATGGTAATTCTCCAGTGTCTTACAAAAAAACAGAAGCAAAGGGAATAATTCCTAACTCAATTTAAGATGAGTACTACACTAATATCAAAACCAGATAAAGGTATTACAAGAAAGAAAAACTACAGAAGTCAATATCTCTCATGGATGTAAATGCAAAAATCTTCAACAAAATATGAGTAATTTTAATTCAATGTTGTATAAAAAGACATAATGCCATGACCAAACAATATTTATTTCAGGTATACAAAATTGGTTCAATATTCCAAAATCAATTAATGTCATTGTTTATATAAATAGGCTAAAGAAGAAAAATCACATGATCATATCAATAAATGCAGAAAAAGCATTTGACAAAATCCAGCATACAATCATAATAAAAACTTAGTAAACTAGGAATAGAGGAAAACTTCCTCAACTTGATAAATAAAAAAGAAAACAAACTACAAAATTCTATAGTTAAGATAATCAGTGGTGAGAAACAAGATACTGTCCCCCTAAGATGGGGAAAAGCACAAGGATGGTCCCTCTAATTATTCCTATTCAAAATTGTATTAGAAGTTCTAGCTAGAGCAATAAGACAAGAAAGTAAAAGAAAAGATACAACAGGGAAAAAACAAGTAAAACCATCTTCATTCATAGATGACAAGACTTTATGTGTAGAAAATCCAGAAGAATCAGCAACAAAAAACTCTTGGAACTAATGAGTGATTATAGCAAAATTGGAAAAGAAAAGGTTAATAATAGCAAAATCAATTAATTTCCTGTACAGCAGTGATGAAAATTGGAATTTGAAATAAAAACAGTATCATTTCTAGCACCAAAAAAAGGAAAATTTAGTCATAAATTTAGCAAAGTATGCACAAGGTCTATAGAAGGAACACTCATACAGATAATCTAATAAAAGAAATCAAAGATTCTGTGTATAAATGGAGAGATACTCCATGTTCAGCTTCCCAGCTTGGTCTGTAGGTTCAATATCATCTTAATCCAAATCTCAGCAAGTTATTTTGTGGATATTGACAAATTTATTCTAAAATTTAGGTGTAAAGGCAGAAATACCCAATACCCAGAAGAGCCAACACTAAAGAAGATCAAGGTGAGAGACTGGCAATTCTTGACTCCAAGGTTTACTATAAAGCTACAGTAATAAAGACAATGTGGGATTGGCTAAATAATAGAGAAATATATCAGTGAAACAGAGCAGGGAGCCCAGAAATAGACCTATGCAAATATAACCAACTGATTTTTCACGAAGGAGCCAAGGCAATTAAATTAAGAAATAAATGTGTTTTTGAACACACAGTGCTAGACCCATTGAGCATTCATATGCAAAAAATGAATGTAGACAGAGACTTTGTACCTTTCACAAAAGTTAACTAAAAATGGATCATAGAACTAAATGTAAAATGCAAAAGTATAAAACTTCTAGAAAATAACAAAGGAAAAAAATCTAAGTGACCTTCAGTTTGGTAATAAGTTTTTAGATACAATACCAAAAGCATGATCCATGAAAGAAAAAAATTGATAATTTGGACTTTATTAAAATTAAAAACTTCTGCCCTGAAAAAGACATGGTTAAGGCAATGAAAATTCAGGCCAAAGACTGGGAGCAAATATTTGCAAAACATATCTGATAATGGACTTGTATTCAAAATGTACAAAGAACTGTTGAAACTCAAAAATAAGGAAACAAACAACTAAAAATTGGGCAAAGTCTCTGAATACATGCATTACTAAAGAAGATATACAGATGTCAAATAAACATGAAAAGATGTTCTACATTATAGGTCATTAGGGAATTGCAAATTAAAACAACAATAACATGTGACATGACACCACACCTAGGAGACTGGATAAAACAAAAACGACAATACCAAATCCTGGTGAGAATGAAGAACAACAGTAACTCTCATTTATTGCTGGTAAGAATGCAAACTAGTACAGCCATTTTGGAAAATGGTTTGGAAAGGTTTTAGAAAACTAAACATAGTCTTACCATATGATCCAGCAATCATGCTCTTAGGTATTTACTCAATTGATTTGAAAACTTATGTCCACAAAAATGTTTTTTAGCAGTTTTATTCATAATCATCAAAGACTTGAAGTAACCAAGATCTCCTTTAGCAGGTGAATGCATAAACTATAGTATATCTATATAATAGAATATTATTCAGTAATTTTACAAAAGAGCTATCCAGCCATGAAAAAAAATGGAGGTAACTTAAATGCATATTGCTAAAAGAAAGGCCAGTCTGAAAGGCTAAGTACTATATAAGTCCAACTGTATGACATTCTGGAAAAGACAAAATTTATAGAGACACTAAAAGGATCATTGGTTGCCAGGGATTGCAGGGGGTAGAGGGAAAGGATGAGTAGGTGAAGCAGAGGGGATTTTTGAAACAGTGAAATTATTCTGTATGATACTGTATTATAGTGATACATAATACAGTATCATACAGAAGATAGATATGATATTCTGTATGATACTGGAATGGTGCATATATATGACATTATGCATTTGTCAAAACCCATAAAGTTGTACAACATAGGGGTATTATATTAAGGTGAAAAAATGTAAATTATAGACTTTGGTTAATCATATATTAATAACGGTTTATTCATTGAACAAGTATACTCACTAATACAAAATAAAAGAGGAATTGTGTGTGGGTTAAGGGGTGTACAAGAACTCTCTGTAGTATTTGTTCAAAAATGAAGTCCCTTAAATAAAATTTACCCTTGCACAAACCTTAAAAATTGTACATACGCTTATACCCGTATAACTACCATACAAAACAAGATTTAAAAATTTCTCATCACTCTAATAGATTCCTGTTTGCCTTCCCTCTTTTAAAGATAGCTACTCTTTTCACTCTTTTGACTTATTAGTTATGACTCACCGAATTAGTTATGACTATTCTTGAATTTAATGTAAGTGAATCATACACCATGTACTCTTTGAAGCCAATCTCTCTGTGTGTGTGTGTGTGTGTGTGTGTGTGTGTGTGTGTCTGTGATAGCATTAACTCTTGTTTTCAGGGTTATTTTGGCAATAATTCCCAATGTGTTATTCCATATAAGTTTATAATCAACCTTTCTAGCTCCAGGAAAAAGCCATCTGATGGTAATGTTGTTGGAATTGAATTAAATTTATAGATGATCTTGGAATGAATTGACATATTTATAATGTTGCTTATTCTTTATGACATGGCGAACGTTTCTACTTGTTAAATCTCTTTTTGTGTGTGTATTTCAGTACTTATAGTTTCTGTACCTGTATTTTTGTTTGCTATTATACATGGAATTTCTACTGTATCTTCTATTCAGTTACTGTTTTTATATAGGAATACTACCTGTTTACCTGCTAGGTTTATATCCTTATACTTTACTTAACTTCCTTATTTCCTTATTTATTTATTGAGATGAAGTTTCACTCTTGTTGCCCAAGCTGGAGTGCAATGGCATGATCTCGGCTCACTGCAACTTCTGCCTCCCAGGTTCAAGTGATTCTCCTGCCTCAGCCTCATGAGTAGCTGGGATTACAGGTGCATGCCTCCACACCTGGCCAATTTTTTGTATTTTTAGTAGAGACGAGGTTTCACCATGTTGGCCGGGTTGGTCTCAAACTCACCATGTTGGCCAGGTTGGTCTCAAACTCCTGACCTCAGGTGATCCGCCCACCTTGACCTCCCAAAGTGCTGGGATTACAGGTGTGAACCACCACGCCTAGCCAATTTCCTTATAACAAGTTTTCTTATTTTTTTTTCTTTTTTTTGAGACATAGTCTCACTCTGCCTCCCAAACTGGAGTGCAATGGCATGATGACAGCTCACTGCAACCTCTGCCTCCAAGCAATTCTCCTGCCTCAGCCTCCCAAGTAGCTGGGATTACAGGCGCACGCCACCACACCCAGCTAATTTTTAGTATTTTTAGTAGAGACAGGGTTTCACCATCTTGGCGAGGGTGGTTTTGAATCTTGACCTCAAGTGATCCACCTGCCTCTGCCTCACAAAGTGCTAGAATTATAGGCCTGAGCCACCGCACCTGGCCATAACAATTTTTCTGTTAATATTTTTGGTAGAAGATTTCTAGATATATAATGATTTTCCCGTAAATAGAGATAGGTTTATGTGGTCCTTTAAACATTATTGAATTTAGTTGTTTTCACTTGTCAATTATTTTAATTCAATGTTCAATTATAGTGGAGATAGTAAGAATCCTTTTCTTTTTCTTGCTTTAGCAGGAATACTTCTATTATTTCACCTAATGTGCAATAATGTTGTGTGTATGAGTGAGTGTGTGTTAAGAAAGTTAAGAAGTAACTTTCTATTTTATTGAATTCTTTTAACATGAAAGGATTGTAAATGTTGTCAAGTGTCTTATAAAATCTGAAGAGATATTCATAATGCTTTTTCTTCTTAGATCTATTATAATGATTAAATTAATGGCTTTCTTAATATTGATCCATTCTTATATTCCTGAAATAAACCCCTCATGATCTTTACATGTTAATTTTCTTTTCTTTCCTTTTTTCTTTTTTTTTTTTTTTTGAGATGGAGTCTTACTCTGTCACCCAGGCTGGAGTGCAGTGCAGTGGTGTGATCTCGGCTCACTGCAACCTCTGCCTCCCGCGTTCAAGCAATTCTCCTGCCTCAGCCTCCCGAGTGGCTGGGACTACAGGCACTCGCCTCCATGCCTGGCTAATTTTTTGTATTTTAGTAGAGATGGGGTTTCACCGTGTTGTCAGGCTTGTCTTGAACTCCTGAGTTCAGGCAATCCACCTGCCTCGAAACCCCTCATGATCTTTATATACATTAATTTTTAATATGATGTTGGATTCACTTGGCTAATATTTTAGATTTCTGCCATAATATCCATGGGGAAGACTGATCAATACTGTCCTTTTTGTGTGATTATGTTTTTGTTCAAAGTCACATCATATTTGTCTCATAAAAATAATTTGTAAGTTTTTCTTTTTTACTCTCTGAATCAGCTCAAGCAGCAATGGAATTATCTAGTCATCACAATTCTGGTAAAACCAATTGTGTCTCCCACTTTTTCGTCTCTCTCTCCTGAGGGGTGTGGAGGATCTTTTACAACTTTTTCTATTCTTTACTAAAATCAATTTTAGTAAATTAAGGTTTTCAAAAAATATACATTCCCTACAGTTGGGAGAATAACTGGATACCTATCCCCTGTTGGGGGATACCTGGAGACCTAGTTCAGTTCACTGATGGTGTTGCTTAGGTCTTCTCTATTCCTACCAGTATCTTGCCAACTTTTTCCATCTCCAAGTGAGAGAAAGGTGGTGCCTATCATTAGTTATTTATATTTAGTTCTTCCAAGACTAAAGCTTCTGCTCTATGAAAGTTGTTGCTTTCGTTGGATTCAAAAATAGTAATAATTATTATATTCTCATGGTGAATTATAGTCTTAGCTTTATAAAGAGTCCTTCTTTGTCATTTTAAACATTTTTTAATTCTAAGTTTTATTTTGTTGGATAACAAGATTTCGACTCTTGCTTTCTCTTTATTTTCATTCATTATATCTCTAGCTATCTTTCTGTCTTATATTTAGTATGTAATTGGATTTTGCTTTGTTAGTCTATATGAACTTACTTATTCTTCTAATAGGTGTATAATGTCCAGTTACATATATTGGAATGATCAACATGTTTGCTCTCAGTTCTGTAATGTTATTTTATTTTATTTCAAATATATAACACACACATTTATGTGTGCATGTGTCTGCTCCCATTGTCTTGAAAGTCTGGATCTTCTCTCACTTTCCTATAACTAATGTAAGATGCAGACTTCAGCTCCACTGAAATGGTCCTCATTTGTGAAAGATCTCGGGGGCATAATATTTGTTCTACTCCACAGCTTTGATTCCTGGTACAGCCTCATGGGTTTGAACACCCAGGCTCACCAACTTTCAGTAATCTGCTTTCCCTTTTTTGTAATTCTTATTTACAAGTAGATTGAATCTGCTCTCCATTTTAAATTTTTCTTATTATTTTATTCTCTTTATCATTGTCTTTTGAATTTTGAGAACGTATTTGTGCTTTCCTTGACCAATGTAATTGTTTTGATTATTCAATATTCTGCTATTGTCTCTCATAACATTTTAAAATTAGTTGTCATTTAATCATACTCATACTATCTTTACTGATCTCAATATATTCTGTCTTTATAATGGCTGCCCTAATTTCTCAGATGCAATGCTGCTTTGACTATTTTTGAAAGCACTAAATAGAAATTTTCTATGTATTTCTCCCTTCTCTTCTTTTTTACCATTTATTTCAGAGAGACAGAATTTTCAAAACAGGTCCTATTTAGAACCACAGTGCTTATCTTTTGTAAGTATGGTGACTTGTTTCCATTTCTGTGTCCTTAAAGAAAAGGATTTGAACATTTATACATTCTCAGATTTGGCTGAAAGGAAATTTGAGTTGAAAGCTATCCCTTAGATTCATGTGGATATCAATCTATGTCCAATAGGCCTAGAAGCACAGACAGTGTAAAATTTAGAATTGTGTTACTTTCATGATAATACTTTAGAAACTTAGCTACTTAATGGAACAGAGATATGTGGTTCAGAATTTAACTTAGTGGCAGTTGATACAGATAGCTAATGTATTTCTTGTTGTTGCTTGTCCTGTTTACTGAATTTCGAAAATGATAGTGTCCTTTGCTGAATGACAAAACTATCTTTATGTCATGTGTAATGCAGAAAAAAAGTCATAAAATCTTGATTCAAGGATACAGTGGTTGTAGGATTGATGTGCTCCTCCCACAAGCTCACTGCACACTTTGCCTCTGCTGTGACTTCCTAAGTTTCACATTCCACATCCTGTGACAGTGCGTTCCACTTATTTCCAGCAAAGATACTCTCTCACAGGATGAGAGTTTTGAATGAGTCCTTCCTTCATTCAGGTCTCTTGTGTCCTGTATCTCACAGGAATTCCTTAATATTTTTGCAAGTGAAATATATCCTCTCTTGTTTTCTTTACTGCTGGAAATTTCCTCCAATTTCTGGAGAAAAAGTAGATTCTATCACATGATGATCTATCTACTTCATGTTCTCAGAAAATTACATTTGAAGTCAGTGATGGAAGATATGTGTATTAAGACATTCCCAAATGCAAGTATGCTCACTCTTTACTTTTCAAATTTAAAATTAAGCTAAGACAACCAAAGACCATCAGATTTGTTGATGACATTATATACAATTCCTTCGTCAGTGTGAAAGCTAGGTCAGTATCAATAGTCAATGGCAGTCAGTTCCTTTCAAATATTCAGACACTTGCAAAATATAGTATTAGTTATAAAAATGAATGTATTGTCTCAATATTTAAGTCAGCCGTATGCTTCTACTCAATTAACTTATCATTTAATATCCTTAAAACACTCCTGAAAAGGAAAACAAAAGAATATGCAAGCATGGTTCATATAATCATATGTAAATATGGCCCTTAAAAGCCAATTTACTTTTTCAAAAGCTACAAAGCGATGTTTATTAACAGAATTCAGATGGCACATATATTTTCTTTTCAAGGTTTCTTATGTTAATAAATTATAGAAAAATACAAAACCTTGTTCATATTATATATATCTGCTTCTTTTTGTAATTTTCAAATAGCGCTATTTTTTTCCTTAAAGGAACTTATTCTTTGCCTAGACCCAGAGAATTTTAGGTAGGACAAGACCAAAGAGACTACTTCCTATTTTATAAATGAGGATGCTAAAATTAATTGAGAAGTGGAATTTGGGTAGGAACCCATGTCTTTTGACTTAAAGCTCTGTGGATTTTCAAAAGCATGAATGCTATGTAGCCTCAGGGTGAAAGAGCCTTTGGTGAGGATTTCTTAAGTCTAATTGGTCTGGTCTGTGTATGAGCTTCTTGGCATTGTATGAAACTATGTGTGCTTGTGTTTGTGTGCATTTTTTTGGAATGGCTTTCATTACCTTCTTAAATGAGGTCAGTGACTTTCTCGAAGGTTAATAAATATTGCTGAATACTAATAAAAGCTTCAATAATAGTAAATGGTTTAACAATGTATCACAATATGGAGGAAAATGATTTAAATAGAGAGCAAATTCAGAAGGACTGGTATTATAAAGTTATATATTTTTATATGTAAACTTAAAGAGAAACATCATACATATAGCATATACTGCATAAGAAGTAACAAGATCCTTTAGCAGATATTTCTAATGATAAGTTTAGTATTCAGTCATATACCTGCAAAATATCCTCTTAGTAAATGTAAAGTAAACAATATATTTACGTATCTTCTTTAATAATTTAAAAATACTATCATCTTGTTTTAACTTACTTATCTACAGTAGGAATGGTGCATCTCTAATCTATTTGGTGGGGGCAGGAGGAGACAGGAGTAGGGTGTGTGCGGCGAAAGGAAGACAGAGGGAGACATTTCCTATTTCTTGATTTTATTTAACCTTGGTCTGAATGAAAGCCTTAGGGCTTAAGATAAAACAGCAGATAAACAACAAAAAATGTAGTGCATATTAATCCTTCTGGGCCGATGTGTCATAATATATCTATTATTCACAGTAGATTTCACATCAATAAAAATGTAATTCTCATTCTCAAAGAGTAAATAAGAATTTCTTAGTCTTTTGAGTTATTCCATAATTCATATTCTGATGGTTCATCAACAATAATGCCAGCTAATGCATAGTTATCAGTCAGGATACTCCTTTCATGGAAGATCACTTCCTCTTAATAATTCCTGCCAGTGGACTTGCAACTAGTTATCCACTTGTTTGTAGTACTTGCAATACCTTGTGTGCTTGTGTGCATTCACTTGAAACTCCACTCTTGCTCAGTTAAGATCACAAGACATATGTGTGTGTGTTTGTGTGTGTGTATATATGTATATACACAAAAAAGATATGTGTGTATATATATATATATAATACACACAAGATACATGTATTAGCCTAATACACATATGTGTAGGTATTCACACATATATATAAATATATGTGTGTGTATATATGAAAGGTGGTGATACATACATACATACATAAATATATATATACACACACACACACACACACACACACACACACACACACACGATATGTGATCAAAGATGGCTTGCCAATCTTCTCTGAATGAAAATCACATAATTTCCTTTCAGGCCAGGTGTGGTGGCTCATGCCTGTAATCTCAGCACACTGGGAGGCTGAGGGAGGAGGATAGCTTGAGCCCAGGAGTTTAAGAACAGCCTGGGCAACAAAATGAGACCCTATCTCTGTAAGTTTTTTTTTTTTTGCCAGGTGTGGTGGCATGTGCCTGTAGTTCCAGCTATGTGGGAGTTTGAGTTGGGAGGATCACCTGTGCCAAGGAGGTTGGGGCTGCGATAAGCCATGATTGCACTTCTGCACTCTAAACTGAGCAATCCAGTGAGACCCTGCATCTAAAAATAAATAATTTCCTTACAAAGTACTTCTTCAAAATATTGAACTTAATCTGTGGACTCCCATTAAAAGCATACAAAATCTATCTGAAATATAAATAAATTCCCTAATGAAAAGAAGGATAAACACAGAAAGTCTTCATATTTGTAGCATTGTGATTTAGGAGACATAGAAAATAATCATCTAATTGACATTTATAATATTTTAATTTCTATTCTGCCCTTCATAATTCTTATAACTTTCTAAAATTTCTGATTAATGAAAATATTAAATGCAATTATTCCAGAAATTATTGCTATTATATATCTTAGTTAGTTTGGGCTTCTATAACAAAATCTCTTAGATTGGTGGCTTAAACAACAAACATCTGTTTCTTACAGTTCTGGAGGCCTGGAAGTTAAAAATGAAGGTGCCAGCAGATCCAGTGTCTAGTGATGCCCACCTTCTGGTTTGCAGATAGCTGTCTTCTAGTTGTGTCCTCACATGGTAGAAAACAGAGAGGAAGCAAGCTGTTTTTCTTGTGTCTCTTCTTATCAGGGCACTAATCCCATCATAAGGATTTTACCCTCAATACTTAATTCCTTCCCCAAGGCCCTTTCTTCAAATGCCATCACATTGGGGATTAGGGTTTTAATATATGAAATTGGGGGAGTTAGGGTAACTATCCCATAGGAGCTAATACTTCTTCAAAGAATTACCCTGTGATTTATATAAACAGTCTAATTTAATTGTATCATTTGAGGTAGGTGCCATTATTTCTATCTGAAACACTGAAAAACTACATTTCATAAAGTTGAAACAGTTTTCCAGTGTCCCTTACTAGTAATAAGAGAGGCAGGGTATACTCTCACAGTGGAAACAAGTGGGTTACCCAGAGGAGAAACACAAAATTGACCTTAGCCACTCGGATATATAGGAGAGATGTGCTTATTTGTGATTAATTCATTAATTGAGGTTGTTGGAGAAATTGGAGCATTAGCAGTATGCTCTGAAAAATTCCAGTAATGGGGGGTTTATTTTGCCTTGTGCTAAATTTTTCACTCTGTTTATCTTCCATTCCAACATAGATCATTAAGTGGCAAATAGATCAAAAGCACTTTTATTTGCAAAAGCCCTTTAAAGCATGTTTTTATAAATGTATCCTGTTAAATTAACAAAACAAAATAATTCTTTAGTACTGGTTTAATTTATTCTTCATTTTGCTTAATATTGACTACTACATTGGTGATTGGTATCAAAACATAAAAGATGGTGTTACTAGAGCTATTTTCAGAAATATAGATATTACATACTATGTGTATGATTTTGCAAAATAATTTTAGTTTTTGATTAGTGGAATCCCCTGAACAGAGCACTGTAGATGTGCCATACTACTCTGTGGGCAGACAGTGCATCTATAATCTTTTTATGTGTTTTGCAAATGCAGGTTACGGGTGTCAGTCAAAAGGGTGAATGAAGCAAGTTGAATTCATTATTCTTGGGGAAAAAAAAGTGCTGTACCTGATGATGATGATTGAGAAACACAGAAAATTCAAAATTTGAAAGTATATAGTTTTTATTTTGTTTTTTAGTAACAGAAGGGATTCCCTATTTTCTTTTTATGCATGAGAAGGTAAGAAACCTTTTACAATTACTGTATATAATATGTGTTCATAAGTATTATTTGACCAGTTTGGGCTAATGGTTAAGGTTTCAGATAAACACTGGCTTGTCCTAAGCATCTGTAAATGTGTTTTCTATGTCCTCTTTTCTATTTGCCTTCTGAACAATGAAGACAAAATTTAATCAAGGTATTTTATATGTGTGGCTAATTAGTATGTGGCAGAAGTACAGCCGTGTGCTGCTTGCAATCCATATTAGTGCCTCTGCCACTTTTCCAAACATTAATAAGCATTTTAATATTTTATAAGCCAAGCTCTGAATTATGGAAAATAAATCTGAACACTATTAATACCCAATGGGGCACATTAAAAAAGGGGGACAGCATGAACTATTGTGTAGGTGAGTACTTAATTCAAGAAATTATAATTTTTTTACTGATATGGGAGACCTCAGTGAGGCTAAGGAGAGTGCTTGGGCTTTCTAGAAAGAGCTGATAGGTCATGGATGTATTTGAGCACTGTTGAAAATGATAAAAATTCATGCTCAATTCATCTCATTGGTGTATCAAAAAACAGCTGCAGAAGCTGTCTGAAAATCATAAGGTCTGACTAATTCTGTGCTTTAATCCATCACATGTCAGGATTTGCACTGAGCCTTAATACTGTATCACTAGTTTCAATCACATCTTGGCAAGTGCTAGGAAGGAGGGCAATACATGGACAGGAAGACATTTCAACATATATTTGTTTCTAAATGACAAAGAGCTGAATAAGATGATGATGCTTCACTAATCTTCCAGTTCCTCTTTACTTCAGAATATTTATGCAAGGATATGCTTAGAACAGTGAGAGTACAACTTGTAATCAGTGGGTTGAAACCCAATTTTCAAGTATGACTATTTGAACTCATAAGGCTCAACTCAATATAAGTATTTCATACAAGTTGGTAAGAACACTTTTCCACCTCCTTATAATTCAAAATAACAACAGGAAAAAAATCAAGTTTATAGGTGTTATATAATTCTGCTGGATCAAAAAAAAGCCATTATTTGTGGTTTAAAAATATAGAATAATATTCTAGTGAACAAGAGTGCATATGAAAATTAAAGAGTGGATTTTAAAAATATATTTCAACTCATCTGTATGTACCATTAGTCACATTTTAAACTAAATACTGTTTTTTTCTTTGATACCATTATGTGTCTTGTTGATAGTGATGTTTTATATAAAACATATTTTGTTTCCATTATTTTCTAACTCAGAACATATATTGAGTAACATTCAACAGTTTTGCATATAATCCAGTTAATTGCCCAACTGAAATATTCTGGCTTGCAGATAGGCCATAACTGTAAGCACGCTTTCTTCCAGAGGCCTTTGTACATGCTATACCTTCTGCTCCCTCTTTAGACACAATCTTTGTGAGAAGCCCTTCTTGATCCCTACACTGGAGGAAGCGAGGTGGGCTCTATGACTGACTTTTCAAGATTGCTCATGCCCGTAGCTGACAAGTGGGTATTGGCTGTTAGCTATGGTCCAGGGGCATTCGTTCTTCTCCATGTATGTCTCTTCACTGGCTGCTTGGGCTTCCTTAAATCAAGATATCTGAAATTCAAGAGTGAGGGTCTGGATAGACAGGAATTGGAAGCTCCCAGTTCCTTAAACCTTGGGCCTTAAAGCTAGCGTAGTGTCACTTTTGCCAAATTATTCTGTAAGATGTCTTATAGCACCATGAATCTTTCCGTCATAGCCCCTTTCACAGCTCGTCATTACACAGATATTTGCATGAGTTTTTTCTTTATTTTCTGTCTCCCCATTTGATTATGTGAGGAGGGTTGGAACCTTCTTTAATTTTTCTCACTGCTATGTCTCAAACATTTAATGACTAAAATATAAAGTTGATCAATAATTTTTTATAAATAAGTGGAATGCATTCAACATTTTGCTCATTTACTTGAGAGAGAAGCCACATTTCATGGTATTTAATTCATGTTAGGTTCTGACTTTGGACTGAATCGAGTAGTTCACTTTCTAGATTACAAAAGCTTTCCTGATTTTTCCAACTTAAATACACCATTTTATTTCAATTTTTCTATACATCACTGAGTTTTTCTTTCTAGGAGAATTTGCTTTTTCAAATTTTATGTTAATTTTGATTGGATTGATCATGGAAATGCAAATTCAGTTAAGTATATAGAACTTTTTAATTTTAAAAGTATTTTTCTTGAATTACAACAATATATGCAATCAATCAGATATTTTAGACCAGCGTTTTCAACTTTGGATAAACATGGAAAAGCTGGGGACCTTTAAAAAAGTATTGAAGCAGCATGAGTCCCACATGGAAAGATCCTGATTTAATTGGCCTGGAATACATCCTGGAAATTTGTATTAAAGGTCCATAAATAGTTATAATATTCAGCCATCATTGAAAATTACTGCTTTAACCAGTTCATCTAAACCTTCCCTTCCTGGGTTTTCATGGGATTTGGTCATTTGTATATTCTAAAAACCCCTATAAGATTATAATCACCACAGTAAGAATAACTACTTTAGACAAATATTGTTTGCCTTTTATATTTATTTCATATCAAGTGATCCTTCACTTTATATCTTTCAGAAAACTTTTTTCCCAAATAATATATTGTGTGCTTAAAAATACCAGCCTATTTCTTATTATATGTTTTATATTATTAATATTTGATGTTCAATAGATGTTTAGCCCCATTGCTTATATTAAATATGAATGAAGTAATTAATTACACTCTTAATGTGATCTCTGTCTTTTCTTTGCAAATGTTATGACTACTTTGGTATATATTTACTGCACTGATGGGTTATGCAAAATACGTAGAATAATGGTTGAGACCATGAGTTTGAGTTGCCGGGCTCAGTGACCGAGATTATTGACCAGTGGGTCAACTAGTAGGCCAGTTACACAAAGTAAACTGTTGCACATATAATGTAATTTGAAAGAGCAAATGTCCCAAAAGATGAGAAGTGCATGCTGCCATTTTTACAAGGCTTGGGCCTGGAAGTTAGCACTTGCAGTTTATTCCACTGTTCAAACAATCAAAAGGCCAGATTCAAGAAGAGGGTATACAGACTCTATTTTTCAATGGGAGGACTGTAAACATAATTTGGGTCTATTTTAAAAATTGCCACAGGAGCACACTGAAAAAGTGCACAGAGTTACCTTCTTTTCTTGCAATACAGTGAATTAAGTACTACGACAGAGTCTGTTACTAACAGCAACTATGATTTGGGTATCATAAAAAGGACATCTTACACACATCAGGTTGCTGACAAGAAACAAATAAATAGGACAAATACTAAATGAAGTTGATACTAAAAGAAATAGGTGAAACACTGAAGCTGGTTTTTCCCTTGAGGGCATTGGCAAAACCGAGTGAGTCTTTGTTTCATGGGGCTCAGAGGATAGGACATAAAAACACAAGGTAAAAAGAGGCAAACTAGAAATAACTAACCCCTCCAAGGGATGCCAAAGAAAATCACCTGTTCTGAACATTGGTACTGATTGAAGGTGTAAAAACTCATCCTGAGGATTAGCAAAAATAAGCTGGTTTTATCTATATTTGTAGCATGAATTCCCAGAATTGTGATGAATTGACAATGTTCTGAACACTTCAGTAGATAGATTATAATTTAGTCATAAAACAGAGCAATATACATCAATTAAGAAAAAAAATACAGCTATACTCAACACGATCAGATGTACTGAGAGAAAGAAGCCAGACACGCCACCATACATCCTGTGTAATACAGTTATATGAATTTCAAAAGTAGGCAGAACTAAAATATACTATTTGGAGACGCATAATTGGGTGGAATAACTAGGAAAAAATTAATAATTGAATCCCACAAAAATGACAATAGTTTACATTCAAAGCCAGGTGAGAGAAGGTTAAAACCAATCAAGGCAAATTCAAAAATGTAAATTATTGGTGGAAGACTATAATTCACTTCTTTCAGTCATTAATAAATCAAAAGACAAGATTAATGCAGTTAACTAGTTTCAGATTACGAATGTAGTAAAACATTATATGTAGAAATAGCAGAATACATCTATTAAATTGCACAATGAACATTATGAGAGTTGACCATTCACCAGGCCATAAAGGGTCAACTAATTTCAAAAATTTGCATCATAAAGAACTTATCCTTGGACTTTCATGCAATTAAATGTAATATAAATAAAGTTAATTCAAAAACATATATTTGGAAATACGTGATATAGAAAAAAGGAATGACAAAAATCAGGAAATATTTTTAATCAAGCAATAATGAAAATACTACATATCAGTATTGATGATGTATAGCTACAGCACAGCTAAAGGGGAAAATCTAGACTCTTGTATACTCATAGTAGAAAAAAGAAGAAAAGTAATTAATTAATTATCTACCTGTAGAAATTAGGGAAAAAATCAGAATAATGGCAATGAAACTAGAAACAAGAAAAAAAGGCAGAAATGAATAAAAGAGAATAGAAATGTGAAATAAAGATTATCAGCAAAGGCAAAACCTTATTTTTTTGTATATTTCAGTAGCTTTGGGGGTACAAGTGGTTTTTGGTTAATGAATCATATAGTGGTGAATTCTGAGGTCTTAGTGCACTTGTCACCCGAGTAGTGTACATTGTACCTAATGTGTAGCTTTTTATCTCTGCCCCCATCCCACCCTCCCCCTTCTGAGTCTCTAAAGTCCATTATTTCACTCTGTATGCTTTTGCATACTCATAGCTTGGCTCCCACTTATAGGTGAGAGCATATGGTTTTTGGTTTTCCACTCCTGTGTTACTTCACTTAGAATAATGGCCTCCGGCTCCATCCAAGTTGCTTCAAAGCACATTATTTTGTTTGTTTGAATGGCTGAGTAGTAGTCCATGGTGTGTGTGTGTGTGTGTGTGTATGTGTGTGTATGTGTGTGTATATATATATATGGTGTATATATATGGTATATACGCACCATATATATATATATACACCATATATATATATACACCATATATATACACCATATATATATACACCATATATATATATACACCATATATATATACACCATATATATTTTATATATATATATATATACCATGTATATATATACCATATATATATGGCAACCATTAAGGTTGCCAGAGGCTTATCAATTTTATAATGCTTTCAAAGAATGAAATCTTTGTTCCATATGAATTTTGGAATTGTTCTTTCTAATACTGTGAAAAATGATGTTGGTATTTTGATAGCAATTGCACTAAATCTGTAGATTGCTTTGAGCAGTATATGAAAAAATGCTCAATATCACTAATCATCAGGGAAATGTAAATTAAAACCACAGTGAAATACCACCTTATTCCTGCAAGAATGGCCATTATTAAAAAGTGAAAAAACAATAGATGTTGGCATAGATGTGTTGAAAAAGGAATGCTTATACACTGAGTGTGGGAATGTAAATTAGTACAACCTCTATGCAAAACAGTATAAAGAGTCGTTAAAAAGCTAAAAGTAGATCTACCAGTGGATCCATGGTGTGTGTGTGTGTGTGTGTATATATATATATATATATGGTATATATGTATATATATATGGTGTATATCTATGGTGTATATATATGGTATATATATATGGTATATATATGGTATATATATATGGTATATATATATATGGTATATATATATGGTGTATACATATGGTGTGTGTATATATATATATAGTATATACACACCATATATATATATATATACACACACACACCATATATATATATGGTGTATATATACCATATATATATGGTGTGTGTGTGTATATATATATACACCATATTTTCTTTATCCACTCATTAGTTGATGGGTACTTAGGTTGGTTCCACATCTGTACAATTGTGAATTGTACTGCTATAAACATACATGTTCCAGTGTCTTTTTCATATAATGAATTATTTGGGTAGGTACCAAGTAGTGAGATTGCTGGATCCACTGGTAGATCTACTTTTAGCTTTTTAAGGACTCTATACTGTTTTGCATAGAAGTTGTACTAATTTACATTCCCACACTCAGTGTATAAGCATTCCTTTTTCAACACATCTATGCCAACATCTATTGTTTTTTCACTTTTTAATAATGGCCATTCTTGCAGGAATAAGGAGGTATTTCCCTGTGGTTTTAATTTACATTTCCCTGATGATTAGTGATATTGAGCATTTTTTCATACACTGCCCAAAGCAATCTACAGATTTAGTGCAATTGCTATCAAAATACCAACATCATTTTTCACAGTATTAGAAAGAACAATTCCAAAATTCATATGGAACAAAGATTTCATTCTTTGAAAGCATTATAAAATTGATAAGCCTCTGGCAACCTTAATGGAGAGAGAGAGAAAGAGAGGAGAGGATAATTAATGCAGAATTGAAAATACTGTTGATAATTGTAGTGGCAATAGATATTAAATATATAATAAGAAGATACTGAAGACAACTTTATGTCAGAAACATCAAATTTAGATAAAATGCATATATTCTTTGAAGAATGGAATTTAACAAAAGCAACCCAAGAAGAGTATTCCTGAGTAGTTTTATGATGATTAAAAAATAACTCACTTTAAGTGGGACCCTGATCCACTCCCCCTTGTGAGGTGGGTCCTCCCAGCCAGGTCCTTTCAGCCAGGACTCCAGCCACTGCCTGTGTTCCATGGGGTTGACAGAGTTCCAATTTCTCCCTGGGACAGAGTGCCTGAGGGATGGAGCAGGCTGTGACCTTGGTCATTTGGGCTAGTCAGCTGGTCCATCCTATAGGCCTTGGAAAGCCCAGACCAATCAGGGGATGAAAGGAAACCCAACACAGCACAGCTGCTCTACCAAAAAGCAGCCAGACCACTTCTTTAAGTAGGTCCCTGATCCTGTTCCTCCTGACTGGGTGAGACCTCACAACCAGGGTCTCTAACCACCCCCTACAGATGCGTTCAGACTGGCAATATATCAGTACCTACTGGATGGAACTTCCAGAGGAAGGGGCAGGTTGCCATCTTTGTTGTTTTGCAGGCTTCACTGGTGATACCTCTAGTCATGGGAAGAACTGAGGCAACTAGGGTCTGGAGTGAACCCCTAGCAAACTGCAGCAGCCCTATGGAAGAGTGGCCAGACTGTTGAAAGAAAAGCAAGTAAACAAACAACAACAACAACAAAGAAAAACCACAAAAACCCCATCCAAAGGACAGCAACCTCAAAGATTGAAGGTAGATAAGCCCACAAAGATGAGAAAGAATCAAAACAAAAGGACCGAAAACTCAAAAAGCCAGAGTGTCCCTTTTCTGCCAAATGACCACAACACTGCTCCAGCAAGGGCTAAGAACTAGGCTGAGGCTGAGATGGCTGAAATTACAGAAGTAGGCTTCATAATGTGGGTAATAGTGAACTTTGCTGAGGTAAAGGAGCACATTGTAACCCAAAGCAAAGAAGTTAAGAATCATGATAATACCATACAGGAGCTAACAGTCAAAACAACCAGTTTAAGGAGGCACATAACTGACCTGTTAGAGTTGAGAAACATCACAAGAACTTCACAATGCAATCACACATATTAATAGCAGAATAGAACAAGTGGAAGAAAGAACCTCAGAGCTAGAAGACTGACTTTCTGCATTTAGACAGACAGACAAGAATGGAGGAAAAAGAATGAAACGGAATGAACAAAACCTCTGAGAAATATTCCCATATTATGTCAAGAGACAGAATCTACGACTGACTGGGGTACCTGAAAGTGATGGGATAATAGAACCAAGTTGGAAAACACTTCAGGAGATCATCCAGGAGAACCTAGCAAGAGAGGCCAACATTCAAATTCAGGAAACGCAGAGAACCCCAGTAAGATGCTCCACAAGATCATCCCCCAGACACATAATCAGCAGATTCTCCAGGCTCAAAATGAAAGAAAAATGTCAAGGGCAGTCAGAGAGAAAGGGCAGGTCACCTACAAAGGGAAGCCCATTAGACCAACAACAGACCTCTTAACAGAAGCCCTATAGGCCAGAAGAGATTGGGGACCAATGTTCAACATTCTTAAAATAATTTCCAACCCAGAATTACATATCCAGCCAAATTAAGCTTTATAAGTGAAGAAAAAATAAGACCATTTTCAGACAAGTAAACGCTGAGGGAATTTGTTACCATCAGGATTGCAAAGGAAGCACTAAATACGAAAAGGAAAAACCATTACCAGTCACTACAAAAACACACTGAAGTACACAGACCAGTGACACTATGAATCACATAAACAAGTCTGCAAAATAACCAGCATCATGAGTACAGGATCAAATTCACACATAACAATACTATCCTTAAATGTAAATGGGCTAAATGCTCCAATTAAAAGACAAAGAATGACAAGCTGGATAATGAATCAAGACCCACTGTTATGCTGTCTCCAAGAGATCCATCTCACATGCAGACATACATAGCTCAAATAAAGAGATGAAAGAAAATTTACCAAGCAAATGGAAAACAGAAAAAAGCAGGGATTGCAATCCTAGTTTCTGACAAAATGGACTTTAAACCAACAAAGATCAAAAAAGACAAAGAAAGACATTACATAATGGTAAAGGGTTCAATTCAACAAGAAGAGCTAACTATCCTAGATATATATGTGTCCAATATAGGAGCACCCAGATTCATGAAGCAAATGCGGATTCTTTTTTTGTGTGTTTTTTTTTGTTTTTTGAGGTGGAGTCTCGCTCTGTCACCTGGGGTGGAGTGCAGTGGCACCTTCTCTGCTCACTGCAAGCTCCGCCTCCCAGGTTCACGCCATTCTCCTGCCTCAGCCTCCTGAGTAGCTGGGACTACAGGCACCCGCCACCACGCCCGGCTAATTGTTTTGTATTTTTAGTAGAGACAGGGTTTCACCGTGTTAGCCAGGATGGTCTCGATCTCCTGACCTCGTGATCCACCCGCCTCGGCCTCCCAAAGTGCTGGGATTACAGGTGTGAGCCACCGTGCCCGGCCTCATGAAGCAGATTCTTAGAGAACTTCAAAGAGACTTAATCTCCCACACAATAATAGTGGGAGGCTTTAACACCACACTGACAATATTAGACAGGTTAACAAGACAGAATATTAACAAAGATATTCAGGACCTGAACTCAGTTCTAGATCAAGTGGACCTGATAGATATCTACAGAACTCTCTACTCCAAAACAATAGAATATACATTTTTCTAATTGCTGCAAAGCATTGACACTGAAAATTGATCACAAAATTGGAAGTAAAACACTCCTCAGCAAATACAAAGGAACTGAAATCATAACAGTCTCTCAGACCACAGTGCAATGAAATTAGAACTCAAAATTAAGAAATTCACTCAAAACCACACAGCTACATGGAAACTGAACAACCTGCTCCTGAATGACTCTTGGGCAAATAATAAAATTAAGGTAGAAATTAGGAAGTTCTTTGAAACTAATGAGAACAAATTGATAACATATCAGGATTAGGATATCTGGGATGTAGCTAAAGCAGTGTTAAGAGGGAAATTTATAGCACTAAATACCCACATCAGAAAGCTAGAAAGATCTCAAGTTAACAACCTAACATCACAACTAAAAGAACCAGAGAACCAAGAACAAAAAAACCCCAAAGATAGCAAAAGACAAGAAATAACCAAGATCAGAGCTGAACTGAAGGGAATAGAGACAAAAAACTTTTCAAAAAATCAATGATTCCAGCAACTGTTTTTTTTTTTTAAATTAATAAAATAGACCACTAGCTACTCTAATAAAGAAGAAAAAAGATTCAAATAAACACCATCAGAAATAAGGGGGAAATTATGACTGACACCATAGGAATGCAACCAACCATCAGAGAATACTGTAAACATCTCTATGCACGTAAACTAGAAAATCTAGATGAAATGAATAAACTCCTGGATACATACACCATCCCAAGACTAAACCAGGAGGCAATCCCTGAATAGACCAATAATGAGTTCTGAAATTGAGGCAATAATAAATAGCCTACCAGGCAAAAAAAAAAAAAAAAAAGCCCAGGATCAGATGGATTCACAGCTGAATTATATGAGACGTGTAAAAAAGAGCAGATATCTTTCCTACTGAAACTATTCCAAAAAATTGAAAAGGAGGGACTTCTCCCTAAATCATTCTGTGAGGCCAACATCCTCCTGATACCAAAGCCTGGCAGAGATACAACAAATAAAGAAAACTTCAGGCCAATGTCCTTGATGAACATTGATGGAAAAATCCTCAACAAAATACTGGCAAACCAAATCCAGCAGCACATCAAATAGCTTATCCACCACAATCAAGTTGGCTTCATCCCCAGTTGCAAGGTTGGTTCAACATACACAAATCAATAAGCATAATTTATCACATAAACAGAACTAAAGACAAAACCATATTATCTCAATAGATGCAGAAAAGGCCTTTCAAAAAACTCAACTCCTTTATGTTGAAAATTCTCAATAAACTAGGTATTAAAGGAACATACCTCAAAATAATAAAAGCCATCTATGACAAACGAACAGCCAATATCGTACTGAATGGACAAAAGCTGGAGGTATTCCCCTTGAAAACTGGCACAAGACAAAGATGCCCTCTGTCACCACTGCTGTTCATCATAGTATTGGAAGTTCTGGCTAGGGCAATCAGGCAAGAGAAAGTAATAAAGTATATTCAAACAGGGAGAGAGGAAGTCAAATTGTCTTTGTTTGTAGATGACATGATCCTATATCTAGAAAATCTCATCCTCTCAGTTAAAAAGCATCTTAAGCTGATAAGCAACTTCAGTAAAATCTCAGAATACAAAATCAATGTGCAAAATTTTCTAGCATTCCTATACACCAATAACAGGCAAGCTGAGAGCCAAATCATGAATGAACTCCCATTCACAATTGCCACAAAAAGAATAAACTACCCAGGAATACAGCTAACAAAGGAAGTGAAGGAACTCTTCAAGGATAACTACAAAGCACTGCTCAAAGAAATCAGAGATGACACAAACAAATGAAAAAACATTCCATGCTCATGGATAGGAAGAATCAATGTGAAAACGGCCATACTGCCACAGCATTTTATAAATTCAGTGTTACTCACATTAAACTACCATTGACATTCTTCACAGAATTAGAAAAAAAAGCTGTTTTAAAATTCATATGGAACCAAGAAAGAGCTCAAACAGCCAAGACAATCTCAAGCAGAAAGAACAAAGCTGGAGGCATCACACTACCTGACTTCAAACTGTACTACAAGGCTACAGTAACCAAAACAAGAACTGCTATAATAACAAACACATGAACCAATGGAACAGAATAGAGAACCCAGAAATAAGACTGCACACATAGAACCATCTGATCTTCAACAAACCTGACAAAAACAAACAGTGGGGAAAGGATTTCCTGTTTAGTAAATTGTGCTGGGAGGACTGACTAGCCATATGCAGAAAATTGAAACTGGACCCTTTCCTGACACCACATACAAAAATCAACTCACAATGGATTTAAGACTTAAATATAAAATCCCAAACTATAAAACCCTCGAAGAAAATCTGGGCAATACCACTGAGGACATAGGCACAAGCAAAGATTTCATGACAAAGATGCCAAAAGCAGTTGCAACAAAAGCAAAAATTAACAAATGGGATCTAAGTAAATTAAAGAGCTTCTGCACAGCAAAAGAAACTATCATCAGAGTGAACAGACAACCTACATAATGGGAGAAACTTTTTGCAATCTACCCTTCTGGCAAAGGTCTAATATTCAGCATCTACAAAGAACTTAAACAAATTTACAAGAAAAAAATCAAACAACCACATCAAAGAGTGGTCAAAGGACGTGAACAAACCCTTCTCAAAAGAAGACATACATGCGGCCAACAAACATGAAAAAAAGCTCAACATCACTGATGACTAGAGAAATGCAAATTAAAACCACAATGAGACATCATTTCACATCAGTCAGAATGACTATTATGAAACAGTCAGAAGACAACAGATGCTGGTGAGGTTGTGGAGAAAAACGAATGCTTTCACACTGTTAGTGGGAGTGTAAATTAGTTCAACCATTGTGGAAGACAGTGTGGTGATTTCTCAAAGACCTAGAGGCAGAAATACCATTTGACCCAGCAATCCCATTCCTGGGTGAATACCCAAATGAATATAAATCATTCTATTATAAAGACACATGCACATGTATGTTCATTGCAACACTATTCACAATAGCAAAGACATGGAATTAACCTAAATGCCCATCAATAATAGACTGGATAAAGAAAATGTGGTACATTACACGATAGAATGATATGCAGCTGTAATACGGAATGAGATCTTTTATTTTTTCAGGGACATGGATGGAGCTGGAGGCCATTATCCTCACCAAACTAACACACTAACAGAAAACCAAATGCAGCATGTTCACACTTACAGGTGGGAACTGAATGATGGAACATATGGACACATGGAAGGGAACAAGACACACTGGGGCCTGTCAGAGCATGGTGGGTGGGAGGAGGAAAAGCATCAGGAATCAGGAAGAATAGCTAATGATGCTGGGCTTAATACCTAGGTGATGATATGGTCTGTGCAGCTAATCACCATGGCACAGGTTTGAATATTTAACAAACCTGTACATCCTACACATGTACCCCTGAAGTTAAAAGTTTGAAATAAAGAAAATAATAAATAAACATATTTTCACAGAAACAAAGAAGTAAAATAACTTCCAGTCACTAGATTATTATTGTGTATCCAACCATTTAATGGAAAAATAATATTAAATACAAAACAGTCAAGAATGTTTTATGCAATATGGAAAGAGAAGAAACTCTCCCCCTTTTATGTGTCTACAATGACTTTGATACCAACAAATAAAAAAGGTAGTAGAAGGAAAAGTGCTAAAATGCATTTTTGTTGCAAAAGTTTTAAACAACATATTAGGAAACCAAATTCTGAATTAGGCAAAAGGATAACATATCATAAGCATATTGGGAACATCTTGTAATGCAACTTTGGTTTAGCATTTAACAATCAATCAATATAATTAATTACACCAGCAGACTAAAGGAGAACCCCATATAAATCATTCAGGAAAGGCAGAAGTATTTGTAAAATCAAGGTTCATTTATGATAAAAATTTATAGTAAATTAGGAATATACTAAAACAAAATTCTCTAGCAAGCATCATAATTAATTGTCAAACTTTGAAAATGTTCTCTCTAATATCAGGAATAAGACAAAGATGACCGTGTCCACTTTTCAAAATTGTTCATAAACCTCTAGCAGGCTCTGTTAGAATAATAAGGCAAAAAAGAAAAGAGGTAATAATTAGAAAAATTTTAAAAATCCTTATTTTCATGATATGATTGTTTATGTTAAACATCACTACGAATATATCAATACAAATATATTATAAAATAATCACAGAATTTAGCAACCTTTTTGGCTAAAGAGCATCAATATCTACAAATCAGTCACATTTATGTACATGCCAAAACAGGTAATCACAGTAACAATATAAAGAACATAAAGTATGTGAGAATAACTAAAGAGAAGCTATGCATGCTCTCAATGGATAAAATAATAAAACATATTGAAAATATTGAAAAAGTATCAAATGATGGAAATATAGATCATGTTCATTGATTAAAAGTCTCAGTGTTGTAATAACAGATTCAAGTAATTCTAATACAAATTTTAACAAGCCTGTGCGTATGTATAATTTGATTAACTCATTTGAAAATGTATATGGATGAGCAAAGAATAAAGAACAAGCAATTAATCAGGAAATAGAACAAAGTGAGGAGACTTGCCTTTTCATATATCAAGAATTTATTACTGCTGTAATTAATACAGTAGTTGAATGGTAAAGAAATAGACAAATTAGGTAGTAAAATGAGGAAAGAGCATAGAAACACACAAAAAACAAACAATTTATGCAAATTACTGGGAAAACACTTGATTAAAAGAAGTTAGAACACATAATCATCTATATGGAATAAAAAATGGAGTTGGAATTCTACCTCTTATGTACAAAAAATACTCTCTACCTCTTAAAGACCTAGATGTAAAAGGCAAGCTATGAATTTTATAAACAATATAGAATAATATTTTTTAAAAATATAGATGTATATTTTTATCAAGGTAAAGAAAATTTCTTAAACACATGTACACACACACACACACACAGTCAGCAGAGATCATATAAGAAAAAGCTTGATAAATTTAATGACAAAATAAAACATGTTTATTAATACTATAGTGATAATTTACAAATTAGAAGACGATATTTTCAGCAAAAATATTTGATAAAGGACTGGCATTAAGAACATATAAAGTACTCCAGAAATCAGTAAGAGACAGACAAATAATCTACTAAAAATAGGCAAAAACTTTAAGCACTTTATAGAAGGAGAAACCTAAATGGCATCCGTAAACAATGCCAGGTTGCAAGAAGCATAGTCTTGGGCAAAAGAAGCAAGAAGAATATAAAGAGAGCAAGTAAATTAACACAAACTTCAAAAAACATGCAAAACTAAACAACACAAATTTATGGTAAACCTAAGTTCAGAATAGCAGTTTCATCAAAGAAGATGAAATGAAAGTGAATGGCTTTAGGAAGAAATACATAAGAGCCTTCAAAATAGTAATTTCTTCTTTCTTACCTGGTTGACATATACATGATCCCTTATAAATATTTTGTTTGAGATCTTTTCAACATTTAATAAATTCTTTTAAAAAGCGGTTTCTTGGTGAGCCACAAATATATGGTTGAAAGGCTTTACAAATGACAGCGTTTTGTCTAATAAGAGAATTGCTTCAGTGTTAGAGGAATCATAATAATCCTAGTATTTTTATGTCTGGCTTTATGTTTATTCCCCACCAAAAAAAAAACACTATCCCCCCACTCAAAAACAGATATATTGAAGTCCTAACTCCCAGCACCTCACAATGTGAACTTATTTTGATCTAAGTTTATTACAGATGTAATTAATTACGATGAAGTCATGCTTGAGTAGGGTGGGCTCCTAATTTAACATTTTGCTTGAGGTTGAAGAGAAATTAAGACAACTTTAGCAGGCTCTAGAATACAATACATGCAACAATAATGCATATTTTTAAAAAATTAACTCAAAAATTTTTTGAATAGGCATTCATATGTACAAAATTCAAAAGACTATGTAGTGTACAGGCTAAAGTCTTCCATCCTCATTAATCACTTGTGTATCTTTCCAGAGATACTTATGCATATATTAGCACATCAGCATACCATCATTAAGCCACCTCCCTTTTTGACACAAAGATTATTATGCACTGGGTTCTGTATTTCTCCTATTCCACCTAACACTGAATCCTGGAGATCTTTTCATATCAACACATGAGTATTTCTTCCTCCTCATACTTCTATGGCTACATGTGTATCTAGCAATTTTCTAACTAGTGACACTTAGATATTTAGATGTTTTCAATATTTTAATTCTGCTTTTTAAAATATAAAGGAATGGAAACTTTTAGGTAAGGATGGCTGTGCAAAGCTTCATCACAGATCTCAGCCTTCCTAACATATAGTGAATACAAATGCTATGAACTTTGAAAAATGAAGGCCAAATGAAAGAAACAGAAGATTCTATATCAAAACAGAAGATTCTATATCAAAACAGCTCCTAATTTTGCCGTTACCCCAATCCTCATGCCAGAAAGGTAATTGAAAATAGAAGATGAGCTGACAAAATTCTGGTATTTCTGAGAGCTCCAGTCTGGAGAGATGCCGACTGTGACTGTGATAGACAGTGTAGGGAAAAGTCACAGTGAAGCCCTTGAGAACAGGATCTCAGTAGAACTAAAAATGGTCTCTAGGAAATTGCCTTTTCCAATGAGGCAAAGATTTTCAGAGCAGGAAATACCCCTGGTTGTATGGATTATGTTATTTATAGGACATCCAAAAAAAAACTTCCAATGGTAAAATAGGGCAGTTATTTTTTAGAAGTGGTGCTTAATTTTCAGGTGTTCCCCTCGCCTTTCCAACACAACAAACTCTCACAATGCAGATTAATGGATAGAAAACATGATCCTGTCCTGAATCTGTAGTTTGGATAAATTGTGCCAGTATCAAAAATATTTCACCCTCACTATGTCAGAGAAAATTAACACCCATATTAGAAATACATTTGTTACCAATAGCAAGGCTTTTAAAAATGGACAGCAACTAAATAAACATGGCAAAACAGTGGGTAAAAGGAATGTAGCAATGCAAGACAAATGAAGTACCCAGTAGGGAAAATATATTGTCCAAGAAAGAGAATAAAACTTTCCAAGTAGGTTTTGAGCTATAAAGAACTTAATAAAAATACAAAATCAATAAAACAACAGGTCATAGACAAGGCACTAAGCAAGCATAAAATGAAAAGGGAAATTTCAGCACTAGTAAAACAAATCAAGTTCAAGATATCAACATTTATAGCTCTAATAAATAAATTAGAAACAAGAAGAGTCAAAAAAGAGAGAGTAAAATATTGAATTTCTCTTCTGGGGGAAAGACAGGATAATAAACTCAATGAAGAAAAGTAAACAAAGAAATTTTTAAAATTACAGAAGGTTGACAGATTTGAGGCCACAGATGATGTAGTGTAACAACAATTGCTATTCTTAGAGGAGCGAATCTAGTTAATGGAAGAGAAAAACTATTAAGAACTAAAAAGGAGGACATACTCCCAAATTAAGACAAATATTGAAACATATCCTAGGCAGATTATAAACTTCAAAAAAGAAAGACTTCTCTAGACATCTAGGCAGGAAAAAAATCCTGTCTCCTGCAATGAGTGGGAAGCAGGAAATAATAAATATCACAGATTTCTCCACAACAACTTTCAGTATCATCTGGAAAGTATATAAAATTCTGAGGGAAAACAAAAATCATCTAAGAATATTTTTTGGCTGAGCCATTTATAGAAAAGCAACACCTGACAGACATTCTTAGGCAAGAAAGAACTCAGGGATTATAACTCCTATAATATTTTCTTGAAATAACTACTTATTGATGAAGTTCGACTAGTCAATAAGTGAATCAAATGAGGAGTCAGGAATACAACAAATTTGAAATGAGTGTAGTAGGCAGAATTCTAACATTGCCCTCGATATTCTCCTTACTAGCTTTATATGCTTTATGTAATCCCTTCCCATTGAGTGTGGATGGCACTATTAAATGAGATCAGATATCTCTTCCTTGATTAGGTTACTAATGAGTTGGCCTTGAGTTAATCAAAAGAGAGATTAACTGAGTGGGCCTAACTTAATCAGGGGTACCCTTTAAAGAATATGCATTTACAGAGACATGTTCTGCTGAGCTGAAAGAAAGGAAACAAAGATGTTAGGATCTGCCTGTGGAAAGGAGTGCCTGGTTTCTGGGCAACCCCTAGCGGGATAATAGGGATCCATGTTCTGCAATCATAAGAAACTGAATTTTGCCAATAATAGTTGAGCTTGGAAGAGTACTTAGGCAGCCAAACCTGGATTTCAGTCTTGTGAAACTCTGAACCCAAACCACATCTGGACCCCTGACCCATGGAAAATGCTAGATAATAAATGTGTGCTGTTTCAAGCTACTAAATTTGTGTTGATTTGTTACATAGCAATAAAAATCCAAAGTAGCAAACTTTTAAGTATCGAATGGAGACAAAACAACTTGAGGATATTGGATTAAAAAGTATAAAGTCAGTACTAAAAATTTTGAGAAAGGAAAATTACATAGTTAATTGAAAAAGTTGGAGTAAAGGTAGGAGAACACAAAGAGGAATACTTTTATTTTTAAGGCAGAGAGTATTTAAAACTGTCTATAATAAAATGTGGCTAAAACACAGTGACTCCAAATTCTTAATATTTACATAATATTCTTAGTATTAGCAGGATTTGGGGGAACTAGTGCTTTTATGGCTCTCAGGGATTAATAGATCCTGTCTATAGATCTTTTAAACTACATTAATCTATCTGATTGTTTGCATAGATAAATCCAGAATGAAGTCCTCAGGAATGAATACAGGAGGTTAGACAGGTAATTCCAGGGCAGTGAGATTTTATGTAATTTTAGCTCTTTTTGTATTTCTTGATATTTTTAATAATAAAGATACTAGTTTCTCTAAAATAATTATTCCAACATTAAATGCATTACATATTAAGATAATGAATTTAAAGAAAAGGAAATAACTTTGGGAATATTATTATTAATCCCATTTTGCAGATGAGAAACTGAGGATCGATAGGATTGAGAAATGTGCCTAAGATTATGTAGCTAGTAAGTAGCCAATGATTTGTCACCAGAACTCAGACTCTATTACATGTTGATGCAGAGAATGAAGTGAATAAGAGGAATAAACAAATACTTTTCACATTAAAAGAAGATTCAGGAAGCTGCCAACTGGTGATCTCTTTCACAAAAATTTATGAACATTCGTCATGTTTTCTCAGGTATAAATAATTCTTTTAAGGGAAGGAGTAATTTCTGGCTAGTATACTGGACAAATTTAAATATAAATTCTTTATCTACATTGTTTATAATAATTTCATTGATTCCTTTTTCCACAACAGTGATGCAAAAATACTATACCAAACATATACCAAACATATATTTGGAGAATTTAGGAATTTGTACACAAATAATTCACTTAATTTTGAACTGGGCAAATTTTTATTTTGTTTCTCTTTGGGGCTATCAAATCAATATATATAGTTGCTGTTTCAACAACATGAGTTTGAACTGTGTGGGTCCACTTACATGCAGATTTTTTTCTATATATTATATATATAGAAAATATCTATTTTCCTATATATATATATAGGAAATATCTATTCCATATATATATATAGGAAAATATTTTTGGAGATTTCTGGCAATTTGAAAAATTTCACAGATGAACTGTGTACCCTAGAAATATTGAAAAAATTTAAAAAGTTAGCTTTGTCATGAATGCATAAAATGTATGTAGTCTATTTCATCATGTACTACCATAATATATACAAATCTATTACAAAAAGTTAAAATTCATCAAAACTTAAGCATACAAACAGACTGCACATGGAGCCATTCGGAGTCAAGAGAAATATAAACAAGGATAAAGATTCAGGCTTGCTAGCTCAAGCCTGTAATCCCAGCATTTTGGCAGGCCAAGGTGGGCAGATCACAATAAGACCAGCCTGGACAACATGGCAAAACCCCTTCTCTAAAAAAATGAAAAAATTAGCCGGGCATGGTGCATGCTTGTAATTCCAGCTACTCGGGAGGCTGGGACAGGAGAATCGCTTTAACCTGGGTGGCAGAGTTTGCAGTGAGCCGAGATCACACCACTGCACTCGAGCCTGGGCGACAGAGGTAGACTCTGTCTCCAAAGAAAAAAAAAGTTATAATTGCATAAGTTAACTATAGTGCATACTGTACTACTGGAGTAATTTTGTAGCCAACTCCTGTTTCTATTGCAGTGCACAATGTTAAGCAAGTATTAGCTTAAAATGCAATGTGACACTAATCATCTCCACTTGGCAGTTTCTTTTCTCCAGTATAGCAGTAAAGTTATCTCTCACCATTCTTGTGTATTTTTCATTTTATTTATTGCAATATTTAGTGAATAATAGCATGGCACCCATACAAAGCACCACTATACTGGAAGTTTTCCCAAGAAGCAGAAAAGAGTCAACAGTAGGCTATTAATAGTTCAGTTTTGGGGGAGTCAGAAGTTGTAAGTGGATTTTTGACCGTGTGAGGGTTGTTGAACCACTGCATTGTTCAAGGGTCAACTGTAATTTTCTAGACACATTCATTGACTCAACAAACACAGACTAGGAATGTTAAGTGTCATAGTCTGTGCTAGAAACTAGGAATACAATGTGAACAAATCCACTATTGTTCCTCCACTCCTGAAATTTAAATTCTGTTGGAGGAGGCAAGCAACATGAGGAAGCAAACAAAATAAATGCAGTTTGTAATCCATTTCTATGAGTTCAGTAATAAGTTGCTGAGAAAGAGAATTATAGTGAAAAAACTTTCTTTAGGAACGATGGTCAGGAAAGACTTTTATTGGGAAGCTTTATTTAAGCTAAATCCCGAAGCATGAGAAGTTAGTTATATGAAGGGAGTAGATCAAGTTTGGGTTGACTATCCTGTTGCAAAGAAAACAGAATGTGTTGATCTCTTGTGGTGTTTGGGATCTGAGAGAATTCCAGTGTGGTTGGAGTCTAGTGAAAAACAAGGGTTGGAAAGAAATCAGTAACAGGTAAATCATATAGGACTTTAAAGATCACAATAAGATATTGAATTTTGATATAAGTATAATGAGAAGAATTATTGAATTGTTTTATGTAGGGAGATGTTAAAGGCAAGTCCTCTCACTTGTAGTATAGAGTGTATTAGAGAAACAAGAAAGGGTGGATTGACACCAGTTAGTACATTAAGGAATAAACCAAAGAGTGATGATGGTGGTTCCAGCAAGAACGAGATGGGGTCAGTGCATGAATTTAAGAGGTAAAAGGGAGGTAAAATTCACAGAACCTACTTTTAGATTTAATATAAAAATGATTTACTTGTAGGATAAAGCATGATTCCTAGGTTTTTATAATTGATATTGCATAGTTAGATTCAGCAGAGGGAAAAATAATGGTTAAGAGGGGTAAAATATTTTTTCTAAGGTGTGTTTTGGACATTAAATTCGAGATGTGTATGAGACATAAAAAGAAATTTAAAGTAGGGAATTGGATATACATATATCTTGAGCTCAGAGGAAATGTCTTGGGTGGAGATGTAGGTTTGAGCTCCATAGTGACACTGAGGTGTGTTTTTACCTTGTTTGATTTTGGAAGAGAATGTGGAGAATTGGTACCATGAAGTCCTTAAATATTTGGTAGAATGCACCACCAGAACCATCTAGGCCTGGTGCTTTCATTTGTCAAAGGCTTAAATTATTAACACAATGTATTTAATAGATATTGTTCTATTCAAATGGTCTCTTTCTCTTTGTGTGAGTTTTAGTAGATTGTGTCTTTTAAGGAATTGGTCAATCTCATTAGGGTTATTGAATTTCTGGGTGAAAAACTGTTTATATTATTACTTTATTATCCTTTTAGTGGTCCTAGAATCAGTAATTATGATCCCTCTTTCATTACTGATATTAGTAATTCATGGTTTATTCCTTTTTTTCTTGATCGCCTGACTAGATATTTATTGATCTTAAAAACAAACAAACCGAAAAACCAGCTTTTGGCTCTATTGGTTTTTCTCTATTGCTTTTCTTTTTTCAATTTTATAACTTTTGCTCTAATTTTTTATAATTTATTTTCTTCTTCCTACTTTAGATTTATATTCCTCTTCTTTCCTAGTTCCTAAGGTGGAAACTTAGATAATAGATGTTAGAGCTTCCTTCTCTTCTAAGATATGCATTCAGTTCTATCAATTCTCTTTAAGCACTGTTTTTGTTATAACCAACAAATTTTTTAAGGTATGTTTTATGGCCCAGAATGTGGTTTGTCTTGACATATGTTCCATGTGAGTTTGAGAAGAATTTATGCTGTTGTTAGATGGAGAGTTCTATAAATGTTGACCAGATGAAGTTGGGTGATAGAGCTGTTGAGGTCAACTATATCCTCACTGATTTTCTACCTGCTTTATTTATCAATTACAAGTAGAGGGGTATTGACGACCCCAACTATAATAGTGGATTTGCCTATTTCTCCTTTCCATTGCATCAGCTTTGCATCCCTTGTTTTTACATGATTATTGATATAGTTGGATTAAAATCTACCATATTTGTTTTTTTTTGTTTGTTTGTTTGTTTTTTTTTTTTAGACGGAGTCTCGCTCTGTCACCCAGGCTGGAGTGCAGTGGCGCGATCTCCGCTCACTGCAAGCTCCGCCTCCCGGGTTCACGCCATTCTCCTGCCTCAGCCTCTCCGAGTAGCTGGGACTACAGGCGCCCGCCACCACGTCTGGCTAATTTTTTGTATTTTTAGTAGAGACGGGGTTTCACTGTGGTCTCGATCTCCTGACCTCGTGATCCGCCCGCCTCGGCCTCCCAAAGTGCTGGGATTACAAGCGTGAGCCACCGCGCCCGGCCTTAAAATCTACCATATTTGTAACTGTTTTCTTTTTGTTGCATTTTTCCTCTTTTTAAACTCTCCCTATTTTTTGTCTTCTATCTTTTAATGGAGCATTTTTTATGATTACATTTTCACTCCTCTCTTAATCCAGTAATTATACTTCTTTCAAATTTTTTAGTAGTTGCTCTAGAGTTTCTAATATATGTTTCTCAGACACTTTATATTTAGTGAAGTTACCTTATAACATAATATTGCCAGTTCCTCTCACTCATCTCTAATGGAATTTCTGTCAGTCATTCATTTCACATAACTGTATATTGTAATCATCCCTCAATATATTCTTACTTTATTACTTTAAACAAAGTTTTAGATCAATTAAGAATCAGAAAAATAAAAGCTTTTATTGATCTTTATTTGTGCCTTCCCTAATGTTCTTATTTTCTTGATGTAAATTCAAGTTTCTTATCTATATATTTATATTTTCTCTGTATCCTTACTTATATCTCCCTTTGTGATATTGGACTTCCCTAAATACACCTCCTCAGAGAGAGTCTGAACTTTGCAGCTCTTGCGACTCTAGTTCACTGTTATTTTATTGGAGCTCAATTAACGTTCTGGTGAGGTTTTGGTGAGGAGAAGCATTGCATAATCCTACTAATAAATCTCTGTCTTTTCTAGTGCATTTGGGCTGTACTTTCATAAACATTTCTTGCTTTCCACACTTTTCCCTTAGGTAAAACAGGAAGGTACAAGGGGGCTGAAGATGGAGAAATACCCTTTCCCCAAGTGAGTGAGACTCTGTTAAGTCCTTTATCCCCAAATAGGCCTCTGTTATTGGCAATACTCTGCACCTATTTTTATGTGATTCTTCTTCTTCTGCCAAAGCCACAAAGGGATGTTTTTTGACTGTTCACCTTAGAAACTTGTGGAGTTTCTGAAGGTAAAACTCATAAAAGAATGGTGGGCCCTTTATGGCTGTGACTCCTAGGAGTTTCTCCTTGTTCAACTACTCCACACTCAGCCTCTAGCAATTTGTCAAAGTAATCATTCAGTTATTACTATCATTTTATGGCTCCAGAGGTTTCTGCTTCAGTTAAACGGCTCTTGGTTATCACTCTCAGAATTCACTAATGTCTTCACAGTTTAGGGTGGTGTTTGTCCTGGTGACCTCAATTTTTTAGTAGATTTCAGAAAAATTATTGATTTTCGGTTTTTTGTTATTTTAAGGGAGTGATGACTTCCAAACTCTATATATCAC
Source organism: Nomascus leucogenys (assembly GCF_006542625.1). NCBI lineage: Eukaryota > Metazoa > Chordata > Mammalia > Primates > Hylobatidae > Nomascus > Nomascus leucogenys. The sequence goes on along the minus strand of NC_044383.1, from coordinate 107,167,704 downwards.
AGCTGAAAAAAGAAGTCCTTTTGTTTATTGTAAGTCATGGAGATACATCATGAGTCATCAAAGAAGAGACTGTAGAGAAAGAGGTGGTAAGGTTTTAGAAACTTCAACATTTAGACATAAGCTACAGTAGAATAATCCAGTAATGAATTCTGAGAAGGAGTAACTCTTCAGAGATGGAATAAATGTCAGGAGACTGTGAAGTCATGAAGAGCAAGAAAAGAGAGTGTTTCAAGGGAAGGGAGCAGTCAACTAGCTGAATATTGCTGAGAGGTCAAGAAAACCCAAGATAGAGTAGTGTATATTTGATTTGGCAAAAAGGAAGTCATGGTTAATTTACGTAGGAGTAGTTTCAGTAGAAAGATATAGAAAGAGTGTGGATATGAGTATATGAGTGTATGTGATGAAGAAGGAGAGGGGAAGCTCTCTTCACTGGAATAGGTGAAGTGAAAGAGTTTATTAAAGAGTAGAATTGAAGATATCAGGTTGATTTTCAAGGAGAATATCTCATCAGAAGAACAGCTAATCCTGAATTATTTAGAAAAACCCTGGGTTACTGAAAGTCTGTTCATCTGTTTATATAGATTTCCCATAAATCTGATTTGCAAAATAGGAATAATAACAAACAAGATAAATTGTATTTTTTTTTTTTTTTTGAGACAGAGTCTTGCTCTGTTGCCCAGGCTGGAGTGCGATGGTGTGATTTCGGCTCACTGCAACCTCCACCTCCCAGGTTCAAGCAGTTCTCCTGCTTCAGCCTCCTGAGTAGCTGGGATTAGTGCCTGCCACCACACCCAGCTAATTTTTGTATTTTTAAGTAGAGATGGGGTTTCGCCATGTTGGCCAGGCTGGTCTCGAACTCCTGATCTCAGGTGATCCACCTGCCTTGGCCTCCCAAAGTGCTGGGATTATAGGTGTAAGCCACTGCACCTGGCCAATAAACTGTGCTATTAATGAGACAATAGCAATGTTAAAATATTTTGGGAGGGACTGTAATAGAAAATTCTGGGGTCTAAATTTAGGGAGTCTCCTATAGATTGTTAAGACCTTTACCAAATATAATGGTCCCTTTGATAAAGAGAAATAGTTGCAATCTTGGGATATCATTTTTATGATTCCTACATGTATCTAGGATTTTTAAAGGGAATAATATGAAGCAACAGTATATATATAGGGTTACTACATATATAGAGAGTCTACTGGGGAAAAGCATTGCTCCTTTTTCATAGGTCAGTTACTCTTCTCATCCCCCAGCCTTCCTGGAAACAAACGTTACAACCCTTCCTACTTCAAGGACAAAGAGTTAAGTGACTGCATCAGAGCCTGCCTTTGAGACCAGAATTTAATCAGGCATTCCGAGAAGGCAGACCCCATGAAGGCCAAGGTAGTAGGTCTAATTGCTTTTATTTGCGCTCTGTGCACTGTTTCCCTGTGAGGAACTATACTTCAAATGAGGTTTCTCAATTAAAGTGAAACAACTTAGTCTGGCAAGTTGAGTTTTTTAATGATCCTTTGAAACTTCCCTTCTTAGCATGACTCTAATGATACATTATCATAGAACAAATTCATCATTCATTAACTCCAAATCAAATCCAATTTTTCTACCCAGGAGCACTGCCTTTCAAAAATTAGCTGTGTGAATTCCTCTGCTTAAAGTATAATAGCATCGTGTTAGAGGAGGGTGAATTTCAAATGTGTGTACCTACACAAATCCCTACCGACTTCCAAAATCAACTACTACCACAGATACCCACTGGGATATTAGAACACAGCAGGACATAACAGGGCCTAAGACAGTGTAATCAGCCACTCTGTTCTCTGAGGCAGGTTTCCTGAGTAGCAGACAGAATGAGAACTCTGACAGGGATTGCCGCCAAAGAAGTGAGAGCATGTGGTTAAGGTATTCATACTTAGTACTTTTTCTTTTATCCTGAATTTTCTCTTCTCATAAATATACCTCCTTGAGTTTTCTTTGTGTTTACACACAGGCTTCCATTTTCCTTCACACAGTTCTTTCTTCCTGTTTCAATATGTGTCAGCAAAGTCTCTTTGCATCTTTTATCATCTAATGAATTTTTCAGAAATAAATTTTTTTTTATGAATAGTTGCTAATACTATCATGGTTCTGATTTTTTCAATTTCTTTCACTCAGTTTTCTTTAATTCCCATGAGTGTTTTACTTTCAATAATGATTCTCCCATAGCTTTCTTTTCACCATCTAAAAGTGAAAAGAAACCAACACTAGTGCTTATTTCTCAAGGAATGTTTCTTGTTTTTCTATGTAAATAATGCATCAACCTAAACACATGACTCTCAAACAAGCCATGTTTTATTTTACTATGTATGTACAAGAGGTAAAATCCTCTACACAATACTGAGGAGAGTATTGTTCAAATTTTTATCGGCAAAGAACAGCAGCAGGGTAACACCTAAAACCTCTAGAGAAAAACTTGGCTGCTTCAAGGCTGACCCTCTGGGAGGAAGAGAAAATTCTGTTTTCAGGAAGTTGGCTAAGTAGTATTTTTTATTTTTTGCAGTTCACCACACGTTTGCTGTAGCATATCCAGATTCTATGACATAGAAAAAGAAGTCACTTCACCGTCTGAATACACTCTGTAACTTCTTGTTAATATTTAGACAGACATCATGCTTTATATCTTACAGAACTTTTGTCACTTATATTTGAAAAACAAGAAAAGCAACCTATAGAATTTGAAAACAGAATTCACCTTAGGGAAAAAAGAAAACTTAATGAACTTCAAGGAAAGGCACTCTGGTTTTAGGTTTTTGTTTGTCTAGCCTAGCATTCACCTCTCATTTATAGAAAGGGGAAAATTAATATTTCATCAAAACTTATTTGCAGTGATAAATTTTGAAAGGAGATTAAGACACCTAATTATAATTTCTAAATCTAACTATAAGGTGAATTATGAAAGACAAGTATTTCATTTATGAAGTGTATTTTTGAGATGAAATGATGAATGCCAGCAATGAATAAAATAATTCAAATTTTATGATATAGACAAGTAAAATGAAAAAAATATAATTTTTTTTCTTTTTATAGAGAGACAGTTGAATAAATTTTATCTCCAAGATATCTTTTGTCTGAATGCCCTTTGGTGTTTAATAACATGATCTCAATATCAAAGCTTCTAGCAAAGTAATCACAAACACATTTGTAAGACCATCAGTTTCCTTTTTTTTTTTTTTTTTTGAGACGGAGTCTCACTCTGTCGCCCAGGCTGTGCAGTGGCGCAATCTCGGCTCACTGCAAGCTCCGCCTCCCGGGTTCACGCCATTCTCCTGCCTCAGCCTCTCCAAGTAGCTGGGACTACAGGCGCCGGCCACCACGCCCGGCTAATTTTTTGTATTTTTAGTAGAGACGGGGTTTCACCGTGGTCTCGATCTCCTGACCTTGGGATCTGCCCGTCTCGGCCTCCCAAAGTGCTGGGATTACAAGCGTGAGCCACCGCGCCCGGCACAAGACCATCAGTTAATACCTTTACATTTCCAGGAGTTTATTTGTTGAGTCATACAGGATAACTAAGGGACATGAAAATAATCTATCTGTCCAACTATATTTTTTATTTATTTATTTTCATAATTTCCCACACTATGACTGGTGTGTTGGAGTCGTGAATTAGAAAAAGCTGCTATGGAACAAGAGTGTGGTCCACAGAGGTTATTCTGCTTCAACTGATGAGTATCAGAGCTAGAATTAGGACCGAGTGAGCCTGATTCCCACGCTAGGGTGCTTTCCATTTTATCAAAAAGTTTCCCTCCTCATGAGGCATAGACAAAACATATTTATCCACTAATAAAATAAGGTAGGAAAGGAGTAAAATTATATGCCCTCCCAAACTGGCCTCAAATAATAACTCTTCTCTGATGCTTTTCTTGGTACTCCTTGGCCAGGTAGACACTGCCTTTTGAATTTCTCAGAATATGTATTATATTGTAATATATTTTTGCCACAGGATCCTTAGTGTATCACTTTGCCAGCCAGAAACCTCTGTGGCCGGCAGCGCCTCTGCTCAGTTTTGCTCACTCCACTGGGCTCTTGGTCCAGTAGGCTGCACTCCGCTTGTGCTACTGGCCTGGATCCCATGCCTGCCAAGGGTGAACCAGGAATGGAGTGGTGAGGGGTGTGTGAATGAGTAAGCATGGGGTTTGGCCACTCTGCACAGCCAGGCATGTTGGCTGCTGTGGCAGGGCAGGCAGCTCTAGAAGCTGGCACAGGTGCTGGCTCTGTGTGAGGCTATGGCTGGACCAGGTGTACCACAAGCAGCTTCCACTGCAGGTACCAGGGACCACGGTGCCAACCAAAAGCTCAGAGACATCAGGAATCACAAAGTCCCAAAGAGAGTGTTACAGCATGTCACAGCCCTGGCTCAGAAAGCCCTGGGGTCTGGGCTCCCAAAAGGGCCACAGTTCTCTCATTCTTGTTGCCTGTAGTGTGGTGAGCAGGGCAGGGGGGAGCAGGGGGAAGAGGGGAGTGTCTTTTTGGGGGGCATCTTTCAGCCTGTTTGTGTTACAGCTCTTTCAGTTTCACTACCCCACTCTGGCCTGTGGTGCTTGGGTTGGTCCAGCTCTGCCACTGCGTCCCATCATGTGGGATGGCTACCTGGCACCAGCAGAGGACAGGAGGGCTATAGTGTTACAGCAGCTCTGGCTTAGGGAATCCTGAGGTCTGGGTCACTAGAAGGCTCACCACTCTTCACTCCCACAGTCCAGGAGGGTGTTTCCACCTACAGCTTGGTGAGCTGGCCAGGAACTGTTATAGCTTCTTTCACTCCTGCCATTCAGTGAGTCCCAAGTTCTTGTCCCACATCCAGAAAGCATGAGTTTACACAGACAACTAGAGGGTGAGCAATGCAGAGAGGAGCTTTATTGAGTGACATAACAGCTCTCAAGAGACCCGAAGTGGGGAGCTCCTATCCTCAGGCAGGTCATCCCAATGAGTGTCTGAATCTAGCTTAGTCTGGGGTTTTTATGTGCTCAGAATGGAGGATGTCTGTGCCAACTGGTCCATGGGTGGCCACGGGCAGACCTGGATAAACCACCATCCAACTGGATGGGAGGTATCAATGAAGTTCTCACTCCAGGTTACGGACTTCACCCGGAACTGGCAGCCCGGCCCCCAGGCTTCAGGCCATTCCTGGCTTGAAGGTGGGGTTTTACTGGGGACCTGCCCCTCCCGCCTAGGAACCTGTCTGCCTCCTGCTGCTGTCACAGGATCCTTGGGATTTCACTTTGCAAGCCAGAAACCTTTGTGGCCAGTGGCGCTTTTGCCCCAGTTTTACTCAGGCCTGCTGGCCTCATTCCTCCCACTTGGCCTGGGAGGCTGTGCTCAGCTTATGCTACCAGTCTGGATCCCATACCTGCCAAGAGCCAGCCAGTTATGGAGCAGTGAGCAAGTAAGCATAGGGGTCCAGGTGCTGCACACAGCCAGGTACACCAGCTGCCATGGGTCAGGAAGCTCCAGGTGTCAGCATTGGTGCCAGCTCCCTGCAAAGCTGTGGCTGGACCAGGGGTACTACAAGTGGCCTCCACTGCTGGCACCAGGGAACATGGTGGCACCCAGAAGCTTGGAGTTTCCAGGAACCACAGAGCCCCACAGAGGGTGTCACAGCCCTGCCTCAGGGAGCTCTTAGGTTTGGGCTCCCCAAAGGAATGCAGCTCTTCTCTCCTTCGTGTTGCCCGTGACATGGCAAGTGAGGGGCATGTTTCAGCCCTGTTTGTGTTACAGCTCTTTCAGTCCTGACATTTTGTGGGTCCCAAGTCTTGTCCTGTGTCTAGAAAGAAGGAAATTTGCGGACAACTGGAGGGTATGGTGAAGAGGTGCTTTACTGGGTGACAGTTCAGCTCTCCAGAGTCCCAGAGTGGGCAGCTCCTATAGATAGGCAGGTCGTCCCATTGAGTATGCAGCTCTCAGCAAAGAGGAGACCCATAGTGGATAGCTCCTATCCACAGGATGGTTGTCCTGATGTCTGCTCAGCTCTCAGCTAAGAAGAGACCCACAGTGGGTAGCACCTCTCTGCAGGCGGGTCATCCCAACATCTGCTCAGCTCTCAGCTGAGAGGAGATCCGCAGTGGGTAGCTCCTGTCTGCAAGCAAGTCGCCCTGACATCTGCTCAGCTCTCACCTGAGGGGAGACCCACAGGGGCTAGCCCCTGTCTGCAGGCAGGTCATTCTGATGTCTGCCTGAGTCTGGCTGAATCCGGGGTTTCATGATGTTCAAACGGGAGAAAGTACATTCTGATTTGTCCATGGGCGGTCATGGGTGGGCCCAGAGAAAGCATTATAAGCCTTACACCCCTAGGCTTCAGGTCATCCCAGGCCTGAAGGTGGCACTTCACCAGCGACCTGCCCTTTCTGCCCAGGAGGCTGTCTACCTCCCACTGTCATCAACCTGCTGACCCTGGTGCCCACACTGTTGGTGCTGAGGGACGCCTACAAGCCTGCGCTGATCCGCCCTCAGCCCCTTCTCAGCCCCCCTCCCATGCACCTTGCTGCCCAAAGTCTGGAGAAAGCGGAAGCCGCAGGGAACTGGTGTGTCGGTGCTGCCCTGGGTGCACACACACCTGGCTGGGTCCCAACAGTGCCCAGGCTCGGCTTCAACTTTGCTTCAAAATCAGAGCAGGCACCCAGGAGCCAGGAGAGGCTGGGCAGTGGGATCAGCCATTTCCAAGCCTGTGGAGGTAAGGGGGGCTTCCTGAGCCCCTGAGAGTGCAGGAATGCCCAGGTCTACAACCACTGCTGGGTGGCTGCAGCTGTGCCCTGGAGGGCAGGGCTCCTTCCTCTCCAACTCAGAAGGGGTGGGGTTTCTGCCGGTTCCGGTTCCTGCAGGCTCCCGCTGCACCTCCCCCCCCCCACTGCATCCTGGTCTTTGCAGCAGCCACTCCAGATGGGTGCTGCTGTCATAACCGCCATCAACATGCCATCCACGGTGCCCAGGCTGTCCACATCAAGAGGTGCCTGTAAGCCCAAGTTGAGCCACCCTCAGTCTCCCAGACTCCTTCCCACTCTACTTGGGGTCCAAAGTCCGGAGGGGGCCGAGGCTGCAGATGGGCTGGCGTGTCAGCGATGCCCCAGGGCATGCACATCTGGCCAGGTCACGACAGTGAGGGCTCAGCTACAACTTTGCTCTGCACCAGAGTGGGCGCCGGAAGTGTGGAGAGGCCAGGGAGCAGGAGCAGGCACTTCTGAGCCTGCAGGGGCACAGGGCTTCCCAGGCCGAGAGAGCACATGTCTGGAGCTGCAGTTGAGCAGCTGCAGCTGCACCCAAGAGTGTGGGCTCCTGTCCCACCAACTGAGTAGGGCACGGGACTCTCACTGGGATCACCTGTTCCCAGTCCCGGTTCTGCAGAGCATGCAGTCCCTGCTATGCCTCTCCCATTGCAGCTGGGATCCTCTCAGCGGCTGCTCCAGATGCACCACCGCTGCCATCATTTTCTTATGTTTATATGCGTCCCACTAGCCTGTGAACTATTTCCAATTAAAAAGTAAATAATAGCACATCTTTATAATCCCAGAGACTAGCATTATTGAATGGGTGTGTAATGTACGAATGTACAAATTAATGAATACTGCAGCAGAGGGAAAGAGAAAGACAATTAACATCTACTGACTGCCCACTATGGACCAGGCTATTTGATTTACATGTAAAATGTTATCTGTAATATCTTAACTATTTGTCACAACAAGCTTATAAAATTCGTATTTTATTACACATTTTAGTGGGATTGTTGGATCATATTGTAGTTATATTTTGATTTTGTTGCAGCTTTTTCTATAGAAAAAGCCTTTTGTTTTTTCATAATGGCTGTATTAATTTACATTCCCATCAACAGTGTTTAAGGGTTTGCTTTTCTCCACATTATCACTGACACTTGTTATCTTTTGTCTTTTTGATAATAGACATTTTAACTAAAGTGAGGTTAATAATATTTCATTGTGGTTTCATTTGCATTTCCTTGATGATTACTGATGTTGAGTATTTTTTCATATAGCTGTTGGTCATACGTCTTTTGAGAAATGTCTATTTAGGTATTTTGCACTTTTTAAAATTATGTTTTTTTTTTTTTTTTTTGCTATCGAGTTGAGTTCTCTTTATATTTTGGATATTAACCCCTTATCAGTATATAGTTTGCAAATATTTTCTCCTGTCCTGTAGGTTGTCTCTTCAGTCTGATGATTGTTTTTATTGCTGTGCAGAAGCTTTTTATGCTGATGCATCCCATTTGTCTATTTTTGCTTTTGTTGTCTGTGCTTTTGAGGTGTTGTCCAAAAAAATTATAGCCCAGACCCATGTCATGGTGCTTTCTCCCTACGTTTTTTTCCTAGCAATTTCATAGTTTTGAGTTTTACAGTTAACTCTTTTAGCCATTTAAATTGATCTTTCATATGGTGAGAGTTAAGGATCAAATTTTGTTCATATGCTTATGAGTATTCAGTTTTCCCAGCACCATTTATTGAGGAAACTGTCCTTTCCCCATTGTGTGTTCTTGGCACCTTTGCAGAAAATCATTTCACTGAAAATGTCTGGATGTATTTCTGGGCTCTATATTCTATTACATTGGTCTATATGTCAGTTTTTATTCCGGTACCATGCTATTTGATTACTATAGCTTTGAAATGCATTTTGAAATCAGCTAAAGGGGTTAATAATTCAAAGTGTTAAATTGCTTTTTGAAAGTCACACAACCAATGAGCCATTATTTAACACTAAGTCTGACTGATTTGAAGCTCCTGCATCCATCTTAGACATAACATGGGATAATAATGATGAGTAATTATTCTCTCCAAAACAGTGAATTGAGAGTTGTTTACACGATATGTCATTTCTTTTTCACAACAATTTTAAACAGGTGGGTACTATTGTTAGCACAATTTTTAGCATCATTTTACAGATTATGAAACAGTGATTTAGAAAGATTTGGTAACTTGTTAAAAGTCATATAGATTGCCAATGCCAAACCAGGATTTCAATGCAGATCTGGGTAACTTTAAAATGAACATACTTAGAAATTGAATGAAATACATACATACATCATTATTAAAAATAAATAATGGCAACAACAACAACAACAAAACAGTTGTGGCAGGCACTTGTGCTGCACTGTACTACATTCCTGGATTTCAGCACAGCTGTGGTGGACAGTTCCCTATACTTTCTAGCTCCCATGTGAAAACTGCAGACTTTCCTTTGTCAGACACTACCAATACCACTCAACAGTGTCCATGTAATCTGTTAAATAAGGAAGAGCTAACTTTCTTAGGAGTAAACTTTAATGAGGTTACGAAATCAGTGGATAACAGCTTTCATTCTGTAGTGGTATAATTCTGAAGTTCAGTCTTTATGGTTCTTCATAGAATTCTTAGAGGGATTAAGTTCATCTGCCCAGGATGATAAGTTAACATACCTTTGATTGGTTTTTCTCCCTTTACTCTCTCAATTCTTTTACTCCTTCAGTTATAATTCCTCGGTCACCTCCAAAGTAAACTACTTGCTCTCAAGTTTACTTTAGGAGAAAAAATGAACTAAGGCAATGGATTTAACAAAAGGAGAATAAAAGTAGTTTACATTTAATGAAACATTTTATATAATTTACTTGAGCGTGGAAATGTGGTGGGAACTACAAACTACTAAAAATTAAAACGTGCCTATGTAAAGGGATATACATATAGATGAAAAGATAGATGATAGATAGATAGATAGATAGACAGACACAGATTTAAGACAGTATTGCCTGGTATTGCCCTTCTTTTCTTCACTATGAAGTCCTGGATTATCTCCCTTTAAAATTTTTTTTATTTGGTCAAGATAAGAAATTGTATTAAAAGTCTTCATTTCTTCCCCAACCACCACATGGAAAAAATAGCCTGTAAGTCATGTATAAAATAAACAAAAAGTGTATAACATCTGCTTTTGAGCAGAACCAGATTTTGCTCAACTACCTGAACGAAAGTAGTTCTGGCCGACTACTAGTATTGGCCTCAATACTAGTTTTGTAGCTAAAATTGCAAAACAAAGCCTATGCCTGCCATCTAACCTGCAATGGAAAAGATCAACTCTACTGCCCAGTGACCTTTTATTCCATTTCCCCCATTCACCTGTTACAACAAAAGAATATCAAAAAAGTCATATCTTCTTTTAATCCATGCAGTGTTCTTCTTCTAAGTGTTTCCTACCCTGTCTTCCCCCAAATAGACAAACACACAGACAGAAATTTTTCTAGGTATAATGCATTGTCATTTCTGTAATCCATAGAGGGAACTTAAGTCAATAGGGTAAAAAATAATGATTTTTATGCTTTTGTTGAAATGGGAAAAAAATATGATATTAACAGTGATAAATCATGTTATAGTATATACCCTTGATGTGATGTGTTGAGAATGGCACTATACTTTAATGATTCCATATATTTATCCACTGTGAATAGAACCTATGATGTACTTCAAAACATTTCTAATACATAGTTGGGAATTCACAAAGTATAACAGGGTTATCAGCTTTAGTTTTATGACCTTAATATTTGTAAGGGATTTAATCTGCTGTAATTAATTAGATTTAAAGCCTTGCAGAAGAAAAATTCTTATAAGAATGAGGTTCTTCCTCTGACCTACAAAATTTGTGGGAGCTGGAGTTTCTTAAATCACTTTTTTTTAGTGCAAGTATTTCAACATTTATGTTTTGCGATGCTTTGCAATCTCACCAATATTCCAAAAGTTTAGCAAGCCTGCTAGACAGGATAAGTGACTATAAGATGGTATCCTCTGAGTACTCAAGGCTCCAGTAATGTTCTATGCCCATCACTCTCTAAGACTTTCTTGGATCTTAGAAGAGGAATCCTGATTTATCTTTAAGAGATTAACAAGAACACAAATTGTATTCTATTTTGATGATATAGTTTTTTGTTTTATTTTTGCTTGTTTAAATAAGAATGCCAGGGGTCATTTTAAAGTGAAGGGAATTATGTCTAAATGGTTATCTTAGTGGAGTTTATAAAATAGTTATTTGTGGGTGATTTCAAAATTCAAGGTTATGTTAAAGCAGGATCAATTTTACTTGTAAAATATAGCAAAATTTACTAGATAATTTGCATCAGGTAATTTGAATTTCAAAGATGTTTCCTAACAACCTGCATAAGTTAGATAAGAAGAAGATAAGAAGTAGCATAATCCTCCCTTCCTTTTAGGGAGGATCATGCAAGTTATTTTCTGTCAATAGCAAATATGTTTCCAATTGTGAGGTATTTTAAGGAGTTTTTCAGAAGATAAGTGGAGTCACACCTACTTCTTTAGTGTTCTTACAAAAAAAAAAGAAATCTTAGGAGGAATGTAACTGAAATCTATACTGAGAGATGGAAGCTGGACTCAATATGACACTGAAGGATGTGGAATTGTGACTGTATGTGGCCATTTTTCTCGCTAACATGGTTTATTTAAAGAGACTAAAAAGTTTTCTCACAACCAAGTAGCTTGCATTTTTTTTGGAAACTATCTTTAAAAAATTAATAAGAAACAATATCCTCAGACATTTATAAGCTGTGACCAAAGAAAATTTGCTTACTTTATGCTATAAATTAAATGTCAAGAATATGCCATCTAATGATGGAAGAAGGAAGGAGTGATAGAGGGAAAGTTAGTTTGGATAGCATTTTATTTTCTTTACTGATAATATAATCACATTATGTCATGTCAATATGGTCCTCAATATAAAGTATTGCAGATTCTGCATTAAAACACACTGAAGGCATCATCTAGAAATAGAAGTTTTAACCCCACCCTCTTTCATCATGTCACTCATTTCTCCAAACTAAAAATTCTCTGTGCTAGTAGAATCTCCTTCATACTATGAAATTTGAGGTTATACACTAATTGTTTTAACATAACTAACTTTTTTTTCCCACAACTCATCAATATGTGTCCTCCACATCTAGTGTCTTCTTTATCCCATGCTTGAGGCACCTTGTTTTTTTCCCCTTTTGCTTTTGGTCATGTTTTAAACACTCATTGGTATGTCTTGTTTCTCTCATATACCTACTTGATACTTCCAGGCACATTCTTTGCCACCTCTTCCATGAAATCTTCCCCATCTATATTTCAGCCCACAGTGATGTAAGATGCCAATAACAAATATTTATTTTACAAATGAAAACATGTGCCTTGTAGAATTTGCTTCTTTCTTATGAGTTAGTAGTAGCATGCTGCTGTGGAAAGAATACTTGATAGGCAATACTATTTTCAGTGTACTTACTCTCTAATTCTTAATATTCACACATGTAAAATGAAGACAGTGATATTTACAATTCTTGAAATATTTATAGAAATTCTTGAAATATAACAAAAATGTAAGGCATTTATACAACTGAAATAATTATTTCTAAATACTTTACATATGTACTTTTTATCCTAAGCCCTAAGAGAACAGATATGCCTTTGTATATATTTGTTTACGACTTTTGCAGCATGTTGGAAGAAATATATAATAATAATAAAAATAGCAAATATTAACAGTGTTTGTATATGTCCTGTATTGTGCTAAGTGCTTGGTATACATCATCTCATTTAATTGCTTATTACATTATTTTGCTGGTGACAAAACTTAGTTTCAGAGAGTAAATAGCTTGTCTAATCCACATACTTAGTTAACAGATGGAGGAATTCCAACCCAAGGATTATTGAATTCAAAACCCATCTCTTTTTTTTTTTTTTTTTGCACATCTAAAGATGAGGGGTAAAGTTTATGGAAAAAAATGGATTGTTTTGTAGACGACAGTTTCTATGAATTGAAACTATTTAGGTTTCTGATTGTTACTCTGAGCTCAAGTAAGTTGCAAAAACTGGAAAGCAACTCAATTATGGTTGCGAACAGTAACAGATGGGCATATAAACCTAGTAACATTATTTCTGATGTATGTTAAAAGCTGCCAAATAGAACAATTTGCTTTTCATTTGCATGGCCACACTGTTTAATTAATACCTGACCAGGTAGCAAGTTCAGATGATAAAGTGAGTGGGAAGATTGCCATATTCAAAATAGGTGATCAATTAGTAGAATATTCCAACTGTTGTTTAAAAAGGAAAAAACAAATAATGAGAATCGTGAAGCTAGATTTAGTCAAAGCTGCAATTGGACATATTGAGGCCCAAATAAAATCACACCTTTTAGAGTTAGGGTAATTATTAAATGTTTCTGTGTTTCTCTCTTTCCACTCAATTATGTATGCATTAATAACATAATTGATAGATATAATTGTATATATTTACAGTGTACAAAGTGATATTTTGAAACATGTATATATTGGGAAATGACTAATTTAGCTAATTAAAATATACATCACCTGATACTTAATCTTTGTGTGTCTGTGTGTGGTAAGAACATTTAATACCTACTGTCAGCGATTTTCAAGTATATAATAATTTATGATTAAACTGTAGTCACCATGCTATGCAACAGATCTTCAGATTTATTCTTCCTGTCTAATGAAACTCTGTGTCTTTTGACCAACATCTCCCCATACACTTCTTCCCCAACAAGCCCTTGGCAACTGCCATTTTACTCCAGGCTTCTATGAGTTAGTTTGGATTCCACACATAAGAGAGCTCAGGAGATATTTGTTTTTCTGTGTCTGGCTTATTTCGCTTAGCATAATATCGTCCAGCTTTTCTCGACACCATCTAAAACATTTACCTTTTATCTTGTTGATAATGGATATTCTAACACTGGTGAAGTGATATGGTTTATTTTTATAATTTTTTAATTTTTAATTTTGTGGGTGTATACATTTTATGGTATGTGAGATGTTTCAATACATACAGGAATGTAATGTGTAACAATTATATCCCAGAGAATGGAGTATCTATCACCTCAAGCATTTATACTTTGCGTTGCAAACAATCCAGTTGCACTCTTTTAGTTATTTTAAAATATACAATTAATTTATCATTGACTATAGTCACCCTTTGTTGTGCTATCAAATACTAGATTTGATTCATTCTTTCTATTTTTTGTACCCATTAACCATCCCCACTTCTCTCCCACCCCGCTACTACTTTTCCCAGCCTCTGTTAACCATCCTTCTACTTTCTATCTCCATGAGTTTAATTGTTTCAGATCCTACAAATAGGTGACAACATGCAATGTTTGTCTTTCTGTGCCTGGCTTATTTCACTTAGCATAATGATTTCCAGTTCTATCCATGTTGCTGCAAATGACAGAATCTCATTATTTTTTTAGGCTGAATAGTACTCTATTACATATATGTACCACATTTTCTTTAGCCATTCATCTGCCAATTGACACTTAGGTTATTTTTTATCTTAGCTATTGTGAACAGCGCTGCAACAAACATGGGGGAGTGCAGATATCTCTTTGATATACTGATTTCCTTCATTTTAGGTATATACCCAGTAGTGGGATTGCTGGTTCATATGGTAAGTCTATTTTTGGTATTTTGAAGAATCTTCAAACTGTTCTCCATAGTGGTTGTACTAATTTATATTCTCACCAACAGTGTAGGGGGGTTCCCTTTTCTCCCCATTCTTACAAGTATTTGTTATTGCCTGTCTCTTGAATATAAGCCATTTCAACTGGTGTAATATCATTGTAGTTTTGATTTGCATTTCTCTGATGGTTAATGATGTTGAGCACTCTTTCATATACCTGTTTCCCATTTGTATGTCTTCTTTTGAGAAATGTCTACTCAGATATTTTGCCCATTTTTAATCAGATTATTAGAATTTTTCTATAGAGTTGTTTGAGCTCCTTATATATTCTGGTTATTAATCCCTTGTCAGATGGGTGGTTTGCGAATATTTTCTGTGGGTTGTCTTTTCACTTTGTTGATTGTTTCCTTTGCCAGGTAGAAGCTTTTTAACTTGATGTGATCTCATTTGTCCATTTTTGCTTTGGTTGCCTGTGCTTTTGGGTATTGTGCACAAATTTTTTGCCAAGAACAATGTCCTGGAGATTTTCTTCAATGTCTTCTTGTGGTAGTTTCATAGTTTGAGGACTTTGATATAAGCTTTTAATCTATTTTGATTTGATTTTAGCATATGGTGAGAGGTTGGCATCTAGTTTCATTTTTCTGCACAGGGATATCCAGTTTTCCCAGCACCATTTATTGAAGAGACTGTCTTTTCCCCAAAGTATGTTCCTGTCACCTTTGTCGAAAATGAGTTTACTTTAGGTGTTCGGATTTGTTTATGAGCTCTCTATCTGTTCTATTGGCATATATGTCTGTTTGTATACCAGTACCATGCTGTTTTAGTTACTACAGCTCTGTAGTATAATTTGAAGTCAGGTAATGTGATTCCCTCCGGTTTTGTTCATTTTACTTAGGATAGCTTTGGCTATTTGGAGTCTTTTGTGGTTGCATATAAATTTTAGGATTTTTTTTTCTATTTCTGTGAAGAACGTCATTGGTATTTTGATAGGGGTTACATTGAATATATAGATTGCTTTTGGCAATATAGACATTTTAACAATAGTGATTCTTCCAATTCATGAACATGGAATATCTTTCAATTTTTTGTGTGTGTCCTCTTCAATTGCTTTCATCAGTGTTTTATAGTTTTCATTACAGAGATCTTTCACTTCTTTGGTTAATTCCTAAGTATTTAATTTTATGTGTGGCTATTGTAAATGGAATCAATTTGTAAATTTCTTTTTCAGATTTTTCACTGTTGGCATACAGAAGTGCTGCTGATTTTTGTATGTAGATTTGTATCCTGCAACTTCACTGAATTTGTTTATCGGTTCTAACAGTTTTTTGTGGTCTTTAGTTTTTTCTAAGTGTAAGATTATATCAATATTATATTATCTATAAATGAAGATAATTTAACTTTTTAAATTCCAATTTAGATGCCCTTTATTTCCTTCTCTTGTCTGACTGCTCTAGCTAGGACTTCCAGTACTCTGGAATAACAGTGGTGAAAGTGGGCATCCTTGTCATGTTCCAGATCTTAGAGGAAAGGCTTTCAGTTTTTTTCCCATTTAGTGTGATACTAGTTGTGGGTATGTATGTCTTATATGGCTTTTATTATGTTGAGGTATGCACCCAATTTTTTTGAGTTTTTTTTTTTTATCATGAAGGGATTTTGTATTTTATCAAATGTCTTTACAGCATTAATTGAAATGAGCATGTGGTTTTTATCCTTCATTCTGTCAAATATGTTGTATCACACTGATTGATTTGCATATGTTGAAACCTCCTTGGGACTGTTTTCTTGATTTTTTTAGATAGTTCACTATTAGTATATAGAAACACTACTGATTTTGTTTGTTGATTATGTATGCTGCAAATTTACTGAATTTATTAGTTTTAACAGTTTTTTCAGTAGAGTCTATAATTTTCTAGTTAAGATCATGTCATCAGTAAACAGACACAATTTTATTACTTTTATTTCAGTTTGAATGCCATTTATTTCTTTTTCTTTCCCAATTACTCTGGCTAGGACTTCTATCCTATTGAATAGAAGTTGTGAGGTGGGCCTCCTTGTCTTTTACTAATCTTAGAGAAAAGCTTTCAGCTTTTGACCATTGAGATATGATGTTAGCTGTTGGCCTGTCACATATGGCCTTTATTAGGTTGAGATACGTTCCTAAATACCTAATTTGTTGAAAGTTTAAAAGTTTATTTTTGTCATGAAAGGATGTCAAATTTTGTCAAATACTTTTTCTGCATCTATTCAGATGATTGTGTTTTTTTCTTCTTATTATGTTTATGTGGTGTATTCCATTTATTGATGTACATATGTGTAACAACCATGCCTGCAATCCGGGGATAAATCCTACTTGTTCATGATATGTGATCCTTTTAATGTGCTAGTATTTGTGATAATTTTTAAATCTATGTTAATCAGTGATATTGACCTATAATGTTCTTCTCTTGCAATGTCCCTTTCTGGAATTGTATTGGGGTAACACTGTCCTCACAAAATGACTTCCAAAATATTCCCTCTTCTTCAAATTTTTGAGCAGCATTGGCATTACTTCTTTAAATGTTTGGTAGAATTCGGCTATGAAGCTATTTAGTTGTAGACTTTTCTTTTTTTGGGAGGTTTTTGATTACTGGTTAATGCCTTTACTTTTATTGATCTGTTGAAATTTTCTGTTTTTTTAAGACTTGATCTTGGTAGGTTGTATGTTTCTAGGAATTTATCAATTTCTTCTAGGTTATCAAATGTGTTATCATACAGTTGTTCAAAGTAGTCTCTTATGATTCTTTGTATTTAGTGGTATCAGGCATAATATCTTCTCTTTCATTTATAATTTTATTGATATAATCTCCTTTTTTCTTGATCTAGATAAAGATTTATCAATTTTGTTTATCTTTTCAAAAGACCAGCTCTGTCATTTATTTTTCTTTTTTATCTATTATTTTATTTATTTATGCTCTAATATTTCTTTTCTTCTGCTGACTTTGGGCTTAGTTTGTTCTTTTTTATTCTAGTTCACTGAGATGTAATATTTGGTTGTTTACTTGAGATCTTTCTTATTTTTAGATGTAGGTGTTTATCACTATAAACTCCCCTCTTAGAACTGCTTTTGATGTATCCTGAAGGTTTTGCTATGTTGTGTGTCCAAATCTGTTTGTATCCAGAATTTTTCAAATTTCCTTTTTTAATTTTTTCATTGACCTATTTGTTGTCCGGGACATGTTGTTTAATTTTCATGTATTTATGGATTTTCTCATGTTCTTTCTGTTATTGATTTCTAGTTTTATACAACTGTGATCAGATAAGATACCTGACATGATTTGATGTAATTTGTCTTATTAAATTCGCTAAGGCTTGTTTTGTGGCCTAACATATGGCCTCTATTAGAGAATGTTCTGTGTGTACTTGAAAAGAATGTGTATTCTAGTACTTTTGGATGGAATGTTCTGTATAAGGCTGTTAGGTTTATTTCATCTGCAGTATTATTCAAGTGTGCTTCTTCCTTATTGTTTGTCTGTCTTGATGATCTACACATAGTTAAAAGTGAGGTATTAAAGTACTCTAGTATTATCGTATTGCTTTCTATTTCTTCATCTAATTCTGTAAATACTTGCTCTATATGTTTAGTTTCACTGATGTTGAATGCATATATGCTTAAAATTTTTATATCATCTTGATGAATTGACCACTTTATCATTATATAATGACTTTCTTTGTTTCTTTTTACAGTATTTGACTTCAAGTTTATTTTATCTGTCATAAGTATGGGTATTTCTATGCTCTCTTGGTTTCCATTTGCATGAAATATCTGTTCACATCACTTTACTTTTTGTCTATGTGTGTTTTTACAGGTGCAGTGAGTCTTTTGTAGGCATCATATAGTTGGGTCCTATTTTTTTTAATCCATTCTCCCACTTTATGTCATTAGATTAGATAATTTAATCCATAATACCAGTACAAAGGTATTATTATTAGATAACAACTTACTGCTGCCATTTTGTTAATTGTTTTTCTAGTTGTTTTGTAGATCTCTTATTTCTTTGTTCCTCTATTGCTGTCTTCTTTTATGACTAAGTGATTTTCCCTAGTGGTATGTTTTGTTTCTTTGCTTTTTATTTCTTGTTTATCAATTATAAATTTTACTTTGTGGTTACCATGAGGCATTCAAATAACATCTTGTAACATGTTTTTTTAAGCCGATGACAAATTTGATCATAAAAACTCTGTACCTTCACTCAACTCTCCCCTCATTTTTAATTTTCAATTTCATGATTTACATTTTTTATATTGCATATTCCTTAAAATTTTTATAACTGTTATTGTTTTCAATACTTGGTCACTTAACCTTAAAATTAAAACCACAATGTGATATCACCTCACATCTGTTAGAATGGCTATTATAAAAAAGACTAAAGATAACAAATGTTAATCAGGAGGTGGAAAAAAGGGAATCCTCATACACTGTTGTTGGGAATGTAAATTAGTATAGCCATATGGAGATTAGTATGGTGGTTCCTACAAAAAATAAAAATAGAACTACCATATGATCCAGCTGTCTCATACTGGATATATATTCAAAGGAAATAAAATCAGTATGTCTACTTCCATTTTTATTGCAATATTATTCACAATAGTCAATATATGAAATCAGCCTAAGTGTTGTGTTCATCAATAAATGAATGGTAAAGAAAATATGATATATGTACACAAAAAATACTATTCAGCCATTAAAAAAATAAAAATTTGTCATTTGTGACAACATGGATAGAACCAGAGAACATTATGTTATGTGAACTAAGCTAGGCACAGAAAGACAAATTCCGCATAATCTCACTAATATGTGGAATGTAAAAAAGTTGGCTTCCTAGAACTAGAGAGTAGAATGGTAATTACCTGAGGCTGAGGTTTTTGGGGTGGTATTGGGGGGATATTGGCTAAAGGACACAAAATTTGTTATATAGGAGGAATAAGTTCAAGAGATCTATTGTATAACATGGTGACTATAGTTAACAATTTATTGTATTCTTGAAAAATTCTAAGATAATTGATGTAAAGTGTTCTCATAACAAAATGATAACTATGTGAAATAATGCATATCTGAGCTAGATATAGTCATTCCATAATGTATATATATTTCAAAACAATATTTTGTACATGGCAAATACATACAATTTTATGTCAATTAAAAAATATAAAAAGATTTACATACCACCATTAAATTTCTACTCTGAATTTGACTATATTCTTAAGTTTACAGTGAGTTCTATAATTTCCTATGGGTTTATGTTGTTAGTTGGAGTTCTTTCACTTCAGCTTGAAGAATTACCTTTAGTATTGTAAGACAGGTATAGTGCTTATGAATTCCCACAGCTTTTGTTTGGGAAAATCCTTATCTCTTCATTTCTGAAGGATAGCCTTGTTGGGTGATATGGTTTGGCTTTGTGTCCTCACCCAAATCTCATCTCAAATTGTAATCCCCATATGTCAAGGGAGGTAACTGGTGGGAGGGGATTGGATCACGGGGATGCTTTCTCCCATGTTGTTCTCTTGATAGCGAGTGAGTTCTCATAAAAGCTGATGGTTTTAAAAGTGTTTGGCAGTTCCTCCTTCATTCTCTCTTTTTCCTGCCACCTTGCGAAGACGTGTGTTGCTACCTCTTCACCATCTACCATGATTGTAGTTTCCTGAGGCCTCCCCAGCTATGTGGAACTGTGAATCAGTTAAACCTCTTTTGCTTATAAAGTGTCTAGTCTCACGGAGTCTCTTTATAGCAGTGTGAAAATGGACTAATACACTGGGTATACATTAGCATTTTGTTGTTGTGTTGTTCAGCTCTTTAAATATATCATCCTATCTTCTCCTTGCCTGTAGAGTTTGTGCTGAGAAATTTTTGTTGCTTTTATCTTTCTCCTTTCAAAATTTTTTTTTTGTTTTTGACTTTTGAGAGTTAAATCATAATGTCTTGGTAAAGTTCTCTATATTTCATCTATTAGGTGTCTTTGGCCTTCATTGATCTGCTTGCTCATTTTCCACTACACAGTTAAGAAGTTTTCTGTCATGGTTTCTTTAAATAAACTTTCTTTCCTCTTCTCCTCTTATACTTCTGGAACTCTCATAATTCATATATTGTTTCACCTGATGTTGTCCATAAGTCTCATAAGCTTTCTTCATTATTTATCCTTTTCTTTTTCTTTTTTTTTCCTCTGGCAGGGCAATTTCAAATGACCTGTTTTCATGTACATTTATTGTTTTTTTCTACTTGATCAAATATGCTGTTAAAATTCTCTATGGAATTTTTCATTTCTGTTATTACTTAGTCCTTTTTTATGGTTTCTATCTCTGTTGAACTTCTCATTTTGTTTGTGTACTGTCTTCCTCATTTAGTTTAATTGTTCTTCTGTGTTCTCTTGGTGCTTACTGAGATTCTCTATATAATTTTAAAAATTCTTTGTCAGGCAGTTCCTAAATCTCTATTTGTTTAATGTTGGTTACATGTGGTTTTGTTTTTTAAGGTTGTACCCTGATTGTTTTTGATCATTGTGGGATTCCATTTTGTTGATGCATTTAAAGAAGTAGGCACCTATTTCTTCAGTCTTTGTGGACTGATTTCTGCAGGGAAAGCCTTTTACTAGTCAGACCATACAGAGATTCTGGGTGGATCATCTGACAAGGTTCATGAGCAAGCTTAATGCCTGAGTCCTTAGCTTGACTGTCTTGTTGCCTTGGATAGCAGGTGGGCAGACCTGGCACCAGGATCCACAAGGGTTGTCTGGGGACTTGAGTTCATTAAGGCTAGTCTGGGACTTGGGTCCACTGGGGTGGGCCTGGATCCCAGGTTTATGGGGACAGACCTAGTGCTGGGGTCCACTGGGGTGGGCCTGTCAACTGGGTTCCTGGTATTGAGGCTGGGGCCTGTGTCTATGGGGATGGGCTTGGAGCCTGTTTCTACAGGGGTATGTCTACAACCTGGATCCATGGAGGCTGGCCTGGTACTGAGTAGTTCTTGAGCTTGAGTTTGCACAGGTTTTAGAAATGCCCCTGTAAAGTCCAACCTAGGACAAGCCTGGTTGTTGGGAAGGCATTTATCCCAGGTCTGTGTGCCTGCGTCTGTGGTTTCTTGTCTAGAGGCTAGGTTGTGGGGGTTCTGATCTGAGGCTGAGGCCATCGGGAACCTACCTAAAGCTGTGATGGGGCCAGGAACCATAGGTCTTGAGGGACCTGTCTGGTGCTGGAGTCTACTGGGGTAGGCCTGGACCTGACTCTTCTGGATTGTGGGGCCATGAAGGCCTGCTTGGAACCTGGCATTGGACTGGAACCTAAGTTTGTGGGAACTACCCTTGGGGATACCAGGGCTAACCTGACTCTGTGGCAGGCCTGAATCCTAGGGCCACAGCTACTATTCTGGAGCCTGAGGTTGTGGGGGGCTGGCCTAGCTGTGAAAGTGGCCTGAAGGCTTGGTCTGTAGATGCCAGCCTGGAGTCTGATATTTGGGGGCTGGGCTAGCACCAGATTTCAATGAGCTGAGCCTGATGCTGGGACTGAGGAAAAGTCAGGTGTTCATTTTACTCTCCTTCCCCCATCCAAAATATATCTTTCTTCATATGTGGTCTTTTGAGATAGACTCTTTTCACTTACTAATATGCATTTACCTTTCCTCCATGTCTTTTCGTGGTTTGATAGCTCATTTCTTTTTAGCTCTGAAGTATATTCTGTTGTTTGGATGACAAAAGTTTATTTATCATTCACCTACTGAAGGACATTTTGGTTGCTTCCATGTTTTAACAATTATGAGTATAGCTACTATAAACATTCATGTGCAAGTTTTTGTGTAGACATGTCTTCAACTCCTTTGGGTAAGTGTCAAGGAGCAGATTACTGGATTGTATAGTACATTTATGCTTAGTTTTATAAGAAAGTGCCAAACTATCCTCCAGAGTGGCTGTGCCATTTTGCATTCCCAGCAGCAATAAATGAGAATGCCTGTTGCTCCTTGTTTCGTTATGTCTGTGTTTTGGATTTTGGCCATTCTAACAGGTGTGTAGTGGTATTTCATTGTTGTTTTAATTTGTTATTCCCTTATGACATAAGATACTTAACATCTTTTCATAGGCAAATTTTCCATCTGTACATATTCTTTGGTAAGGTGTTAAGATAGTTTGTTCATTTTTAAATTGGGCTTTTTGTTTACTTACTCTTGTTTTCTAAACTTAATTTTAAAATTCAAATAAAGGAGATTTATATAAAAAACAAAATTTCTAAATACTTTTATTCTAAAATGAGGGGTTTTTACATTGTCATTAGAGTTCATATGAATAATTTTATATATTCATGCATTTTCTGAAATATAAGAATGATCAAACTCAGTGATTAATGGGAATGATTGTTAATTATATAGATGAAAATGGGAATTTTGAATTCATGGAAGGGCAAAGAAGAAACACAGTCTTGATTAGCAAAATTATCTTCCTATCTCTACGCAAGGTTAAAAATAATATGTTCGAGCATAACTTTGGACAAAAAGTTAGAACAATACTTGTTCAGTTTCCATAAATCAACGAGAACTTAAAAATCATATTGATGTATTACCTAAATATTCCAAACACTTATGTGAGAAAAATAACGTAATATATTTAAAGGTATATATAAGATAGTAAAGGAAATGTCTTTTAAATAGGTTATGGTGAATTATTTATTTAATAGAAGGAATAGAAGAGTAAATCTTTGGGAACCAAGTATATTTTAAATATATTTATAATGCTAATGATAATTTTTCAACTTGTAGAGCTTATTTTCTATAGAAAGATTAAATAATTTTTTCTCTTAAATTGATCTCTTGAAAATATGTATTTCATATGTATATGTACTTATACACACATAGTTTTATTACAAACACTTTTCCATTGGAGCTATACTTTTATAATAAACAATATTTATAGGCGTACCACATACCTTTAGAAAGTAACAAATTTAATAGTTAAATTTATAAGCTAAATTTCTCTGTTTTATTGATGATTTAAAAAAATAAAGTAAGGCATTTGCCTGATCAGAGGCAGAGCAGAGATTTAAATAACTCCAAATGCTTGCTCTTTCATAGCAGCTTATTACTTTTCAATGTGCCTATATCTGTTTCACATTCTCATTCTTTTTTCTAAAATAAGTAAATAAATAAGTAAAGAAAAATAAAAGATTTGCCTTTGCATATTCATATCTGTAGAGGTGAAATGCACCATAGAGATCACCTAAGGTTCCCTAGTTTTTTTTTTCATTTTTCTCCCATCCATGTCGTGCTTGAGATTTTCCACACAGCATATGCATAACCACATTCTTCCTTCTCAGTGAATGCCCACTGTTTATTTATCGTCATATCATCCCAAGATCACTGACCCCTACTGTATTCTATATTCTTTTACCAATTGATTGTTGGTATGCCTGTTTGGAAGAAAATCAGTTCCTGTGTCTTATATTTAAAGGCAATTATTATCATTGTTCCTTTATTTTTCTTACTTCAAGGTAAATATTAGTATATAAGAGTTCATCTTTCTTTATAAATGACTTTCAAATCCCTCACTTTCTCTGCAGACACTTATTTGTCAAAATTTCTTTTAGGATTTGGTACCCATAACAAATGCAACAGTAAAACTGGTGTTTCATCTTTGTCCATGATGATGACATCGTATTTCAAATATTTTGAATTTTTTTCTATTAACAAGGCTAAAATTATGTTAGAAAGCATATCATAAACTCATGTTGAACTTTAGGTCAGGTAAAACCTCTAAAATCTTCTTCACACTAACTATAAATGTTCCATTCTTATTCAACCTGTAGTAATCACTCATTTTTTATATAAAAATATAATTTTTTATTTACTCCCATTTACTTTTGTCTTGTAATTTTTATCAACATTTATATCAGAACAGATATGTGATAGCAAAAAAAATTACTCAGAACTATGATTTAGAGCACAAGCTTAAGATTTTTCTTATATATTACATGTAATTATAATAATAGCTACTATTTGTTGGGTATCAGATGTTTTACCAGTTTTTTTATATTCATTATATCCTCACTAATTTTTAACTGATACATAATAGTTGCATATATTTTGGGGGTACATGTGATATTTTGATACATGCATAAAATATGTAATAATCAAATAAGGGTAACGGAGACATTCATTACTTCAGACACTGAGATATACTCCATACTTTCTAATACTAGATCTTATGCCTTCTATCTAACTATATTTTTGTACTCATTTACCAACCTATCTTCATCCTCATTATGAATTTTTAAAATAAAAATACTTGATATTATTTTTATTTTGTAGATATGAAAACTGAAACTCAGAATTTAAGTGACTTCTTCAGTTTTTAATGTGTGTGGACTCCACTTTAAAAGAACTCATAAAAGTGCCTTAGTGTACCAATTATGTCAATAATGCAGTATGTTAGGCATTAGCTAAATTATCCAATAATCAGTATAATATGAGCTTTAGAAGGCAAATTGTTTTTGTTTTGGAGGATGCTTAGAATAATCAAAGAAACACTGATGTTGCTTGTCTGAATTTCTGAATTGTGTATGTTGATGACTATTTCCTACATAAATCTTAATTCACTTTTCCTCAGGCATATACTGAGCCCATTTAGAGAATGCAGAGTGGTTGTCTTTGAGAATTACACTGGGAAAGAATAGTGTCCTTTCATCTAGTGTAATCTATACTTCAAGAACTGGAGCATCATAAAAAAACTGCTTAAACAAACAAAAAAACAAGCAACAAACAACAAAACCCCCCAAAACTTTAGTGGCTTAAAACAATCACAATGGTGTATTTAGTGCATGTATCTGTGCTTGTGCAGAGTTTGTCATGAAAAGCTTGTGTCTGCTCCAGGAGTTATCATCTAAGCAAGTTTGATGGAGAACTGAAGAACCCACTTCTCAGATGGTTAACTCATATGTTGATGGTTGTCATGTTGATGGCGACTGTTTGGCTGGGAGCTCAGGAAGGGCTGAAGGCTGAGGATTCCATGTGGACATTTTTATGTGGGCTTCTCCGTGGGGTGCTTGGGCTTCCTTATAACGTGGTGACTTTGTTTTAGAGAGTGTCTCAAGAGCCAGCAAGTAAAACCTCCCAGTTTCTTAATGTCCTGGACTTGAAAATTGGCATTGTGTCACTTCAGCTGGATTCTGTTGATCAAGTAGTGACAGAGTGAGCAGTGTCAAATAATTTTG
The DNA here is from genome assembly GCF_006542625.1 of Nomascus leucogenys. Lineage (NCBI taxonomy): Eukaryota > Metazoa > Chordata > Mammalia > Primates > Hylobatidae > Nomascus > Nomascus leucogenys. The sequence goes on along the minus strand of NC_044383.1, from coordinate 107,142,030 downwards.
GACCATATTTATTTATTTATTTATTTTTTCCTTTTAATTACATTTATTTTAATGCTGAATTTACTCCCGTGCCATAAGTTTTTGTTTCTTCAGTTTCTTCTGGGATATCTTTTTCTTCTGAGCAACCTCCTCTTCTGGTTTAGGAACAATCTGTTCCTTTTCCATAAGGATCATCTCAGTGTGGCAGGGAGAGCTCATGTATAGGTTAATCCGACCATGAGCTCTGTAGGTTCCGCGGCCTTAGGTGTTTTGTTCACTTGGATATGCTCAATGACCAGAGAATCTACGTCTAAACCCTTAAGTTCAGCATTACTCTCTGCGTTTTTAAGCATGTGCAGCAAAAATTCAGCACTCTTTTTGGGCCACCGACCTTGTGTCCAGCCCCACTGCTTGGTCTGCGCACACCTGCCAACTCCACCATTGTAACGTCGGAATGGTACGCACTGTTTCTGTAAAGTGACATCTTTCAGATACTTTGTGGCTTTTCGTATATGCATACCCTTGATGGCCTGAGCAGTTTCACGAGTGTTCTTAAAGTGAACATGAAGATTGGAACCTCTTGATTTGCATGATTTCGTGGGGTTCTCCGGGTCAAGTGAATAGCGAACCATTTTCACAGATTACCACTAGACACTGGACCTCCGGAGTCCGCAAGGACCACAGGAGGCCTGTGCCCCATGGCGGGCCGGTGCCCCCACCAGTGGAGGAGCCCGGTCGTCCCCATTCCCGCCCATCACGTCCCTCTGCGGACCTCAGAGGCCGACCAGTCCCAGCTCCCAAAGTCAGGCCCTCCGCCACGTCCTCCTGCATAAGAAACCACTGCCTCCAGTGAGGATTTAGTAGCCCTAGGAGTTCTCCTCCCGGGGGCCTGGAGACTGGCACCCCTGAAGCCAGGATGGCGGCGATGGCAGGAGGATTCTGGATCATATTTAAAAACTACTACATTCATAAAGAAATAAAACTGAAGATAAACAGATGAATAGAAAAAAAGTTTTATGTGTATCTTAGATGGCTTACTTCTGTCTGAGCCATTCTTGGGTAAATGTGGTGAAGGCAAGAAGAAAGTGAAAAAAAGTTTCACCTACGTGAAATGAGGAAATAGAAAAAGAGGCACATTTTAAATATATCCATTAATGCTTCTTATTGTTCATGTTGCTGTTTAGAACTCTGGCAATAAAGCTCATTATAGCTTGAAATAGAATTGTTCAAGCATTAATTCATCATTGGCTACTGGCTTATAAGTCAGTGCAGTCTAGATAATTCTCATTCTTGACACAGTTTTATGAAGTGATTTAAAAATACTTACTCATAAAAATATACTTAAACCATTAATATCTCCATTAGTCACAAAGGCATTATGAATGCAAAAATAATATCTTTGCTGTATACTTACCTCAGTTTCCTTGAGAATTTGTTTTCTCAATTGTACAATTGTATTACTTTTTGTTATGTTTCCTACAGTGTTCAAAAATAATTTCTGACATTGCTAAATGTCAACTGGGTCATGTGTATTGATATATCTTAACTTTGATGTATCTTAACTATAGTCATAGGACTTTGAGAATTTTTATAGTTTCCCATAGCCTTACTGAAATATTCATTAAATGGACCATCTATTGTGTTACAGAATCGGGTATTACTAGCCAAACCTCATCCTAAACCAAAACAATGCAAATTAAATCAATAACTGCTATAATTGCCATTGCAACTAAATTGCATACTGAAAGATATAAAATGACATGGTTTTCCAGTCAACGTGCATTGTGAGCTTCTATAAATTTCAGGTTTCATAGGTATTTACTGGGAGTTTTGGCCTTAGGCTTAATGTTATTAATACTTTCAGTTCGTTCATTTGTAGTTGCTTAGGCCACTGCTAATAGAAGAAGATTTTTTTTTCTGCCTTTTCCTCCTCTTCAATCTACTCATTGACTAATTAGAAGGAATAATGTATTTTACCTTTAGCCAAATTTTCATAGACTCAGGATTTAAATGATTTATGGTGCCAAAAATTATCCTAAAATTTATATGAAACCACGGAAGACCCAGAATAGCCAAAGCAATCCTGAGCAAAAAGAACAAAGCTGGAGGAATCATATCACTTGACTTCAAATTACACTACAAAGGTATAGTAATCAAAACAGCATGGTACTGGCATAAAAACAGATACATAGACCAATAGAACAGAATAGACAACCCAGAAATAAATTTAATCAACTTATTTTTGACAAAGGGACCAAGACCAAGAACATACACTGGGGAAAGGACAGTCTTTTCAATAAATGGTGCTGGGAAAATTGGATATCGATATGCAGAAGAATAAAAGTAGATCCCTATCTTTCACCATAAACAAAAATTGAATCAAACTGGATTAAATACTTAAATCAGAGACCTTAAACTATGGAATCACCAGAAGAAAACATAGGAGAAACTCTATAGGACATTGGTCTGGGCAAAGATTGCTTGAATGAGACCTCAAAAGCATAGGCAACCAAAGCAAAAATGAGCAAATGAGATCACATAAGCTAAAAAGCTTCTGCACAGGGAAGAAAACAATCAACAAAGTGAAAAGACAACCTACAGAATGGGAGAAAATATTTGCATACTACCCATATGTTAAGGGATTAATAACCAGAATATATAAGGACCTCAAACAACTCAAAAGCAAAAAATAATAATAATGATCCAATTAAAATTATCAAAAGATTGGAATAGACATTTCTCTAAGACATACAAATGTCCAACAGGTATATGAAAAAATACTAAAAATCAGTAAACATCAGAGAAATACAAATAGAATCTATAGTGAGATGTTATCTAACCTCAGTTAAAATGGCTTTTATCCAGAAGACAGGCAATAATGAATGCTGGCAAGGATGTGGAGACAGGGGAATACTCATATGTTGCTGGTGGGAATGTAAATTAGTAAAGCCACTGTGGAGAACAGTATGGAAGTTTCTCAGGAAACTGAAAATTGAACTACCAGCAATGATCCAGCAATCTCACTGCTGGATATATATCCAAAAGAAAGGAAATCAGTATATCAAAGAGATATCTGCATTCCCATGTTCATTTCAGCACTATTCACAATAGTCAAGATATGGAATCAGCCTAAGTGTCCATCAACAGAAAATGGATGAAGAAAATGTGATACATACACACAATGGAATATTACTCTGACATACAAAAGAATGAAATTCTGTCATTTGCAACAACTGGAGGACATTATGTCAAGTGAAATAAGCCAGGCACAGAAAGAAAAATACCACATATTCTCATTCATATGTGTGAGGTAAAAATAAACTCATGAAGATAGAGAGCTATGGCTACCAAAGGCTGGGAAAGGTTCTAGGGATGAGGAGGGGAAGAGGGGGTGGTTGATGGGTACAAAAATACAGTTAGGTAGAAAGAATAACATCTAGTGTTCAGTAGCACAATTAGGTGTCTATAACTAAAGATAATTTATTACATATTTCAAAATAACTAAAAGAGTGAATTGGGATGTTCCTAACACAAATAAATGAATGCTCCATGTGGTACATATCCTTGTTATCCTGATTTGATCATTATACATTTTGTGCTTTTGTCAAAATATCACATGTACCACATAAATACGTACAACTCTGTATCTATAATAATTAAAAATTTAAAAACCTTTAAAAGTAACAAAAAGAACAAAAAATGGAAAAAATTTTAAAAAAGGATTTATGGTGTGTGTTAGGTCACCACATGAGTAAACTTTAACTTTGATAGACACAATTTTGACCTTAGAATGCCAATAATTATGGTGTTAGGCCATTGCATAAGCAAAATTTAAATTTAGGAGGTACAATTTTAATCTTAGAAGGCCAAATTTATGTGTTGTTATATTGAAGGCAATGATGATTACTATAAACATAAAATGTTAATAGTATTCCTTCTCTTCAGGATTTGAAGAAATCACAAGGCCTCTTTTTAGCTGTTTTTTTTTTTCATCCTTTCTGTATTTGGAGCAAATTATTGAATATTTGAATTTATTTACCACTATACAGAATCATAACATTTATAAAATTCAAAACAATTATAAATGAGGCAGGGATGATTTCAAGAAAACAGCTTAAAAAGTAGGTTGAACTGTGTGTTTTCACCTAACAGCCTACAACATACCTGCTTGGCTGTTAATAGATGCCAATATGCATTCTTGATCAAAAAAAAGATCAAAAATGATCACTTTCTTGATTTGCTTACCTCCAACACTCTGATGATGCTTTAGTAGAACTGTACTACCCTGATTTTATCTTAAAAGGTAAGTAGTCAGCTGGGTGCAGTGGCTCACACTTGTAATGCCAGCACTTTGGGAGGCCGAGGTGGGTGGATCACCTGAGGTCAGGAGTTTGAGACTAGCCTGGCCAACATGGTGAAACCTCATTTCTACTAAAAATACAAAAATTAGCAGGGTGTGGTGGCATGCGCCTGTAATCCCAGCTACCCAGGAGGCTGAGACAGGAGAATCGCTAGAACCCAGGAGGCAGTGGCTGCAGTGAGCCAAGATCGCACCACTGCACTCCAGCCTGGGCGACAGAGCAAGACTCCGTTTCAAAAATGAAAAAAAGGTTAGTAGTCAAAGTTTTTGTCTATAATCAAAAACGTGTTCTTTTTGGTATTAACTGAACTCATGCTTTGTTTCTTTCTTTAACTTAATGATTTTTCTGAAGGAAATCACTGTAACAACTTGTGTCTTCAGTAATAGTTAAAAAATAGTGCATGTTGGTTAAAATATGCCTACATACCTCTGAATTGTTCAGAGCAAACCACAGCAATGTGACACAGTGGCTGAAGAATCACTGCCTAGAAAATATCTCAACAAATGCCAAAATATCAAGGAAAAACTTTTCCATTCCACTAGACCAAATATTTTCCAAGTACAGACTGAATAGAACTACTTTTGCAAATGTAGAAATTCCTCTTTATCCTTTATAGAGTCTATTGTCCATCACTTCACTACATTTGCCAACGTCCTAAGCTCCATTGCCCTTACAGGCCTATCAAAACATCAATTCCCAGAAGGGACCACTTATAAACATTTTCCATGCTCACAGCCAGGCTGGATGAAACAGACATTTTTAAGTAGTCACTTCTGATGCTTTTTAAAATTGTAAGTCAAGGACCTCTCCTAGGATTGTTATCTAGACATTGCCATCTGGACTGACCTTGCAGTCATGATTCTGGTATCCACAAATGAAGTAAATACATCACTTGTAGAATTGCCTTTTAGCAGGGCATATTTCTTTTAGTGTGTTATTTATTCTATTTCTCACAATATGACATGGTATATCGTTTAAAAATTGATTATATGATAAAATCCACTTAGATTCTTTCCCCACCACCCCCAATCACATAGCCACATTAGTTTAAGATTTTCTGGTAATTCCAATAAATGGTTAAATTTGTGGTAGGTAACATCCTTAGGTTAATGTGAAATAAGGAATAAATAAATGATATAAGAACTCAAATATACAAAGATGATCCCAACTTGAAAAACTGAAATGTACAAACATTAATTTCAATTTTCTTAAGTTGGGGTCATCTTTATATACTTGAGTTTTTATTTTATTTATTTATTTAATTATTATTATTTATTTATTTATTTATGTCTTTTGAGAGTTCACATTATCTCCTATGCATACTTTGTATTTGCTTTAGTGTTCACTCTGCTATGTGTCATGAAAATGTAATATATTTTTAACACAACTTTCAGCTTGAAAAATGTTTTGGTTACAGGGAATGCAAAAATTATTTTTCTAAAAATACAATACTTGCTTTTTCACTTTCACACTTTCATAATCTTTCAATCCATGAGGTCATCAATTATGTGCCAAGGCACTTCTCAATGAAATTATTAACATTAAAATTTGTGTTATATACACGAATTTTCTAAAAGTGACATTTTTGGTCATTGATCATAGTACTTAATTATTAGAGACAACATTAGAAATAATTTTAATGGGGAGAAATGACTCAACTTTTTTGCTCCAATGGATTTATTTATTTCATTTAACAAACACTAATCTATATCTTATTATATGCTAGGCCTTATTCCAATACTTTATAAATGTTAATTTATTAATCTTCATAGAAATCCCGTGAAGTTGACGCTACTTATTATACCCAGTTTGCAGATGAGAACACTGAATAGCAAAGTTTAAATAACTTGCCCTAGGTTCATACAAGTAATAAGCACTGCAACTTGATTCACATGCATGCTCTTCCCCTGTAGTAACAATATACTTTGCCTTTTACTCTATAAATTATTTTTATGGCCAGTAATTCTCATTGACTCTGTCTGTTATATAACTGTAAAATATAAATTTGTGTAATGAATCATGAATATGCAATATGAGTATAAATTCAATATTAAACATGTAGTATGTCATTTTTAAATTTTATCACATACAAGGTAGCATGTTTTCTAATATTTCATGTGTAGAAAAACTCTAGGAATATTGACGTCAAAGTTAAATTTTCAGTTAAATGAGATCTTCTGTCTTGTATATTCTTCCACCCTGTATGAAGATGGGTAGTGGCTTAGAGATTCAGTTCTCTTGATCTCTTTCATTCACTGAAAGAAAACAGTTAACAATGAATCATTTAGTAAGCAAGCTTGCATTCACTTTTCAGAACAGGATTTTTCGACCAGCCTTTAGGCATGTATGAGAGGAAGAAACGTCTTCCAGTAACTTACTGTAAATGTTTCTGACAAACTCCTATTTTGTTAAAATCAGAAAATTTCTTCAGTGAAAGTGTAATTTAATCTGGGTAGATGTAGCCATGCTGTCTTATCTTTCCTGAAAACAAACAAACAAACAAACTCTTTTCCTGGAAAACTGTTGATAAAAAACTCTTAATAAAAGAAAATACATTATCAAGCTGATCTTATATTGAAAAAATTTTGTGGCTTTATAATGTGTCTTTCTCTATGTTTTAAAAAGTATCATTTTTGAGAAGTAATTTTGAAGAGTTTCAGTGCTGAACCAAAATCAATTTTGTGTTTGATTAATGTGACTACAACAAAACTCAACCCAGCCGATAGAAATGCATGCCATAAATAAACCATGGCCACATTATCATTTTCACTGTAAGTCAGATGAAATATTGTTTGAAGGCGAGATACATTACTGACAGCAATGAAAAACAAGACATCAGAAATTCCATTTAAGTGCAGGTGGCAGTGTTATTTACTGCCATCCACTCATGTTACCGCCAGGCTCTTTAAATTTACACAGAGGGAATATATCCTCCCAGCTCATGACAGCTGGAGGGGAGATCACACTGGTGGAAATACATTCTCATAAATGGCTAAAGAAGACTTGCTTTTCTTCTTCTGTTCAAATTGTATATAATCAGAAAGGCAGAGAACACCAATGGCTCTGATAGAATGAAAATTTACAAATTCCAAATGAATGCTCTGTTTCAGTTTTTGCTTTCCAAATCAAATTTTACTTCTCTCCTCATCTTCTTTCTAATGTTAAAAACAACCACCATCACCAACATTACCACAACAGCAAAACTGACGCAAATGAAATTGTCCTTTATCACTTTACCTTATATTTTTCTAATATTTATCGTTATTTTTCTTAATCGAAACTTAAATTTGTTTTTTCCCCGTTTTATGCAACTTAGTCCCCTCATTTTTTTTTTTGCTTTGCTAAGTAGCCTTTCTTTAATAATTTGTTAGTAATACTTCATGATGCTAGATTACTTCCAGAGCACTTCAGAAAGACAAGGTGGCCTACAGAGAAGAATCGTGGGGCTTTTCTAAACAATTTCTTAAATAAAAGATAGCAAAGACTTTTGTACACAAAGATGCTATAATTTGATCTGCTATTCATATTTGTTTTAAAGTAAGGGCCCAGGCAGTATTAAGACATATTATTTCCATTCAAGCTATAAACACTCCGTAGAGATATGGAATCAAAGCATAAGAAAGTAAATCCTCTGCAAGGAGGGCAACTGTACAATCTGTTGCTCTAAGGTGGATGCTGGAAATGTGTATCACTGTGGAGCATCAGGAAGAGTTGATGATTAATTGGCAGAATAATTTGAAACTTGGGGTGCCTAAGATCTGACAATGACCAAGGTGAAATTCTGACCTGCAGGGGCAGAAGGGGCATTTGAACTTTCTGGGGCTGAACATTCTCACCCGTGCAACTAGATTGGATTAGAGCAGTGTTTCTCAAACTTTTGGGTGGCATGAAAATCACCAGGATGACTTATTAAAATAGGTTGTTAGTTCCACCCCAAAAGTTTCTGATTCAGTAGGTCTGGAAGGGGCCTGACAGTTTGCATTTTTAACCAGTTCCCTGGTGGTACTGAAGCTGCTAGGCCAGAAACAACCATTGAGAAGCATTGGATTAGTTATTTTTCCAGAGTGTTATTCAATGGACCACCTTTCAAAGATCCTCTGGGAAAACAAACAAACCAACCAAAGGGAAATATAAATTTTATGTGATTATAAAATCTATTAAATTATGAATAAAAATGATTTTTTTGCACAATTTCAGGTTAATTAATATGCTAATATACTTGTGAAGCTTTAATCTTAAAATGGGATATATAATATACAGTGGTTTTCAAACCTTTTTGACCATCAAATTTTTTCTGAGGGGTCTCTAATTTATATTTTCCAGATCTAACATTTTATGTAACACACTTGGCAGTATCCTTAAAAAGATGGTTTTAAGGTCATTTTTAGCTTTTACCACCTATGAGATTCAGAATTTTGGGAGGCCATGGTGGGCAGATCACCTGAGGTCAGGAGTTCAAGACCAGCCTGGCCAACATGATGAATCCCCATCTCTACTAAAAATACAAAATTAGCGGGGTGTAGTGGCACACACCTGTAATCCCAGCTACTTGGGAGGCTGAGGCAGGAGAATCACTTGAACCCAGGAGGCGGGGGTTTCATTGAGCTGAGAGAATGCCATTGCACTCCAGCCTATACAAAAAGAGTGAAATTCCATCTCAAAAAAAAAAAAAAAAAATTCAGAATTTCTCCATAGTCTCTGAGGATTTCTGATAGCCATTATGAGGTTAAGCAGGAAATTACAAACTCTCTCATGGGAGTTGAGAGAGAATCCCCTGATTCTGTTACTTCAATGAGTACTGACTAATTGCTGACTGATAGACAGGTACAGTCTGTCCATCTCATGGAGTAATTATGGTGAGACTGAAGATACATTACAAATTTCTTTGGCTCTTGACAATGTTCAAATCTTCTCCCTCCCCACTCCTTAACCTGAACCTTCTGCCACAGCCAAATTTAAACTGATGTTCTCTGAACATCCCATACTCATAAATCTTGTCCACCTTTGTGTATGCTTCTTCCTTTTCCTATGCCTCCAGTCTTCTTCCTCCTACCTGCTTTACCTTCCCGACGACTCTATATTACTTTAATCCTTGCTCCTGTAAGGGTTGTCTATTCTCTGAAGCTTTCCCTAATCAAACCTCTTTTGCTTTTCACTGCAATACATCATACTGTAAGTATTTGTCTGTCTGTCTCCTGGAGTTCTTTAAGGGCAATGAAAGTGTCCTGTCACTCCGTGTTCTTTTCTGCTAGCGCACCACCCTACTTAGTAACAGATGAATTATGCTACGCATTTTCAGTAATGTAGCCTGTTTCCAATTCGTTGCTATTGAAACAGAAGTTTTAAGAATTTATTCAAACTGGCCTGAATTTATTTACTAGTTGTAGCCAGCTGAATAATGGCCCCACAAAGATGTCAACATCCAAATCTCTAGAACCTTGTGACTATGTTATTATATGTAGTAAAAAGGACCTTGAAGATGTGACTAAATTTAGGATCTTGAGATGAGGAGTGTATTAGTCAGGGTTATCTAGAGGGACGGAACTAATAGGATAGATGTACACATTAAAGGGAGGTTATTAAGGAGAATTGACTCACACAATCACAAGGTAAAGTCCCACGATAGGCCGTCTGCAAGTTGAGGAGCAAGGAAGTCAGTGGTGGATCAGTTCGAGTCCCAAAACCTCAAAAGTAGGGAAGCAACAGTGCAGCCTTCAGTCTGTGTCGGGCAAACCACTGGGGTAAGTCCGAAAGTCCAAAAGCTAAAGAACTTGAAGTCTGATGTTCAAGGACAGGAGGCATCCAGCATGCTAGAAAGATGAAGGATGAAAGGCTCAGCAAGTCTGCTCTTCCATCTTTTCCTGCCTGCTTTATTCTAGCCACTCTGGCAGCTGATTAGATAGTGCCCACCCAGATTGATGGTGAGTCTGTCTCTCCCAGTCCACTGACTCAAATGTTAATCTCCTTTGACAGTACCCTCACAGACACACCCAGGACCAATACTTTGCATTCTTCAATCCAATCAAGTTGATACTCAATATTAACCAACACAGGGAGATTAGCTTGTATTATCCAGATAGGCCCAATGTAATCACAGTGGTTCTTAGAGGAAAGGAGAGGGACTATTTGACTACAAACACAGGGTGTCAGAGTGGTGCAGTATGAGAAAGACTTGACCAGTCATGACTAACTTTGAAAGTGAAGGAAGGGGTCATGAGCCAAGAAATGTAGGTATCCTCTAAAACCTGGAAAATGCAAAACAAACAAACAAACAGATTCTCTCTCAATCTCTCTCAGAGTCTCCTTTAGAGGATAGATGACAAGGTGATGCCTCAAGTCATGTCCATGTGGAGGTGCTATGGTTTCGTGTAATGCTCAGAACTGTGAGACAACTTTTAAGGCAATTAGTTCCTTTTCATTGTGGTCTGTCTAAAAAACCAACACTTCTTTCAGTACTTCCTATTAAAAATGTGATATGGCGGGGTGCAGTGGCTCATGCCTATAATCCCAGCACTTTGGGAGGCCGAGGTGGGTGGATCACGATGTCAGGAGATCAAGACCATCCTGGCTAAAAACCCCGTCTCTACCAAAATTACAAAAAATTAGCCGGGCGTGGTGGCGGGCGCCTGTAGTCCCCGCCACTCGGGAGGCTGAGGCAGGAGAATGGCATGAACCTGGGAGGTGGAGCTTGCAGTGAGCCGAGATCGCGCCACCGCACTCCAGCCTGAGTGACAGAGCGAGACTCCATCTCAAAACAAAAACAAACAACAACAACAACAACAACAACAACAACAACAAAAAGTGATATGCAGCTATATGTATGCCGTATGCACATACAGGAATTTGTTTTAGGCATTTTCACGTAATGCAGTTTTGATAAGCTTAAATTATACATGGTTACAGCACTGACTTGTTTAGAACATAATCTTGCCATTTTTCTTGAGTGACTTATCTAAACAAATTTCACTACTCTTAAAAACATAAATTTTGTGATGAACCATGATAATATTTATTGTTAAAAATATGTATTTAAAGAAAAAACAAATATTTTTAAGTGACTAAAGAAATACAACTGAAAGCATTAAAATGAAATCCTCATGTAGCACAGTATCTGGAACATAACAGGCATTCAAATAAGTTATTAATTAAATAAATTTATGCAAAATATTAGTCAAAGTGAAAATGACTCCTTTTTCCTTCTCCAGTTGGTATGCATACCCATAGTTGGCACATGTGGTGTGTTTGTGCTACCAGAATGAGCTGTTCTATACATTATATTCTGCAACATAGATTTTTTTAATGTTTTTTGGTCTGTTGTCTATTTGTGGTTTTGGTTATTGTTAATGCTATTGCAGAAACTTTCTTTTGATTAGATATTGAGGTGTACTTTTTTGAGACATTGCTTCATGGCCTCTGGTATTGATATGCCATTATTTAACCAATCTCATACTGATCAATGTTTGACACCACTTTTATTGCTAATATAAATAATGTTAGTACAAAATGCCCTAATGTATCTGTATTTGCTTGTGATAATATTCATAGACTAGATTTCTTGAACTGAAATTCCTGATTCAAATATATTCATAGTTAAAAATGTTGACAGCTAATGGCAAAATGCCTTATGAAAGTTGCAACAATTTACATTAACACCAAATTTTTGAGTTTCTTTTTTTCTACATTCTCACTGATTCTGGGTGTGAAAAATTATTAAAGCGTTCCAGTTAGATAAAATTACTGAACCAGTGAGTGTTTTCTACACTTCCTAGATCCATGCAAGATAATATAGAGGATGCTGAAGAGGTAAAAGATATAGTACTTACTTTCACACTCTTACTCTCACTAGGGAAATAATCCATACATGTAACACTGTTTAAGTATAAAACAATGTATACATATAAAATATTATAACTGAGGATAAAGCTATAGGACTGAAATATTGAGTACTTTCAGAATCCAGCAGGCAAAGCAATCAATATGGCTGAATTTGTTTAGTAAGAGGTCATCATGAGAAGTAAGCTGGGTCTAAGATAGGTAGAGAAGGAGACATTAAACATTTTAGAGGCATATCTGATGGCAGGAGTGAATGAACTTGTGTTGCCAACATACTGTATATATATCCAGAATTTTACTTCTGTTGCTACAGAAAGGCTATCATTTGTCAATTAATTTCTGTGATGATGCTAAAGGAGAAGCTTTTCTAGTAACTTAAACCTGGATTTCAAAACTTTAGTATTTACATTTGGGGGGCTGATATTGTATTAATTCATATGAATATAAGAGGGAAGCCAGAGGCCTTGGAGGCTGCCACTAGCTATAAATGAAATCTTAGGTGACAGGAAGTCAATACACGTCTATCACATTTTAGCTCCAAGCCATGCTCGCTGCAGCATCTCAGAAGCAGCTGTAACACTTCTGTTCTGATGAGTACCTGAAAGCAAACAACAAAAGAAAGCCCAAGAACAACCAACATGTGAAGAAACATAACCACAGGCAGCTACTGAATGCAAACAGTGTATCTGGAATAAGATTTGGAGATTATATCTGGGAGTCACTAGTTCTGAGGGAAAGCTCAAAGCAAAGTGCATACAAACTCTGAGGGAAAGCCTGGTGTGAAGTGCTCAGAAAGAAAAGCATAAAGGGTTCTTTCCCCTCAGGCACGAAACAAATCTGCACAGGAAATGGCCTATATTATAAAGAAGACAGGTGACCTGAACTCCAAGAAAAAACACACACGAAAAATAATTGCAACTTCCATAACCAAATTATACATCTTACAAACAACTGTTCCTATTGAAAAAAGGGAGACCTTCAGGCTGGTGATTGAATAGAAGATTTAAAACATGGTCATCAATGAACAGTCCTACATATTTGGTTTACATACAAAATATATATATAGCATGTGTGTATATAGATATACATATGGTATATACTATACCCACTGATACTTTTTCTAATGAGATGTGTGTGTATTTGCTGGGGCCATGATTAATTAGTAGCTGCTCAAGACCAGCCTATGAAATCTATGTGCTTCCTTTGAGGAATATAGAACTACTTTCCTTCAAAAGTCCTCCAATATTTCCCTGTTCCTGTGGCATTTATAGCCCAAACATAAGAATAGCCCTGGAATACTCTGCAAAAGCCCTAGAAATCCTTGGATGAATGATTTGTTTTTAATTTCATGATTCTACTAAAGCTGTCAAAGGGTAGCACAATTCAGTATGTTTTTACTGAAGATCTAGTATGTTGGGGATACATCTTACTTTAGAAAACACTATCAGAGAAAACATGGTATCTGCTATGACACTAGATGCAATCACACTGAGTTAAACCTGACCCAGTTGTAAAGGAATAAAAAGACTGAAGGCAAGCTGCAATTCAGTGCCAATAACACATGGTTCTCTGTGATTACTTGAGGTATGTCAGAAAAGGGTGGGAAAATCATGAATGACAGACACATACTTGACTTTGAGCTCTGAAAGCTAAGAGTTTTGTGAGTAGTTAAGTTTAACTAGTATCATTCTAAAATTCTGGGCCATTAATATTGTAAAGATTATTATATCTTTTATTTTTAGCACAGATGAGAAACCTAGGGACAGAGGATTTGAAGAACATGCCCAAAGAGAATATGGCACTTCAGGGTCAGAACAAGGTCAGGTATCCAGGTTTCTTGATGTCTAGTTCCACCCAAATGTCCTAGCTAATATACCCTAACCCCAATTACAGCATTTTCTGTGTTTCTTGTGACATCATAATGCAGCAGACGAAGAAGAAATCTCTACTTAACTGGCAGTCGGAGAATAGGCTGCATGGGCCTTCTGGGTTCTTGTCCTGTTCTGCTACTTACTGTATGTTGTTGAGTAGGAGACATCTGCCCAATGCATCCCATCTGTAAGTTTGGGATAATAATAATTCTAGTTCATAGTCTTGTTAGGAGGATACAGTGAAAAAATATATAACTAAAGAATTTAGAACAACACCTAACATGGATAAATTGCTTAATGAGCTATCATTTATTATTCTTACCATTCCAGTTTTCCAGCCACTAAGCTTCACCAACCACAGGACTGTGAATATAAATGAGAAGCCTTAATCTAAAACAGTGATTTTCTTCCAAAACTTATGACAAAGTTTACTTCTTATTCAGATTAGAAAACAGAGCTCTGCAATTTTAGAATTGCAGATAACCTTTTACTGACTGTAAATCATCTAGGAGAAGATGGTTTGGCCAACTCCCAACCTTAACAAACCTTTTTCAGTTAAAGACTCATTTTTCCTTTTGTGATTTTGCAGGGTCAGCTGTATAATTTACATTTTTTCCTTCTTTATTTCAAAATGTAGGGGTCTATCTTATTTTATGCCATAAAACCAGAAATGTTGCACAAAAATAAGATATGGCTGCTTTTAGCATTCTCCTAATCTTGCTCTTTTCCTAAAAAAGCACCATCTGTTGGAAAGCAGATATTTTTATTTATGCTTTAATGCGCTGCCCAAGGAAATAGGAAATCCTTGTCTGCCCTTAAATTTTTCTTTATTAACAAATGCAAACCAACCACTTTGCACCCATTTCTTTCCATGATTACTTACAGGGACTAAACCCTGCCAAATAACTTGGATAGACTTTGTTCCCTTTTGGTGCCCCCATCCCTAATGATCAAGGGACTTTGCTGTCCTTCTACAGGTATCCTCTGAGATTCACCCTACTCAGCCTCAGCCATCCTCTCTGTTCCTTTCCTTTGGGCTCAGACAGTCTTTGTTTCTGTTGCTCTAGTAAAGTCATCATTCTTAATTGATGAAAATGCATTATCCTATTAGGGCTTTGTTTTGAAGTTGCATCCAGGAGCCCTGTGGCAGCTCAGTGAGGTAGACAGTCCTTGGCAAGTGAGTCTTTAGGTTCCTTTCAGGTCACATTTTACACGGTTGCACCATTCCTATCTTCTCCATTCCTTTCTAGTACCATCTCTAGCTTATACTAAACTGTGAAGCTATTGGTAATGTGTTGTATCTTTTAGCCTTCAATATCCTTTTTGATAAAAGTATAATAAGATGTCCATGTCATCTTAGATAATTAGTAAGTAATCATAAGACTTATTTGTCTTTGTGATCGCCTATCTTCCTTCTTAAAGCAAGTACGGTTTCACATTTGTGTTAAGTTTCATGCATGGTGTTTCCTTCCCAACCCTCTAAGTAAACCTCTCTCCATCATTTAAGTTGTAGCTTAAATGTTGTTTCTTGTGGGAAGCTTTTTCCTAATTTTTGTTCTTCAGCCTACGGATCTCTGCAACATTTTGAAATTTTCTCCTGTAAAGGATCTAACATGCTATACCATAATTATGCATTCACTCACTTGCTTCAGCAATTAGACTGTAAGGGATATTTTGTTCCCATCTCTTGAACAGAACCTCATTTAGAGTAAATACTTAACTACTATTTTATAATAGAATAATAGCTTCAAGGGAAATAGTAAGGATTTTATTTTTTGATAGTTATTTTAGTTTTTATATATTTTTCCAAGAAACAATAATAAAACTGCTTCACACAGGAGTCTGGCATATTATACACAAGTCTGAAAAGGAACTACAATTATGATTAAAGATGAAAGTGAGAATTTTAGACTTTATGAGGCAAGTGAACAAAAAGTCTACAGGAACTGCAATCCAAATGCCTGGTTTCCAGTCTTTGTTTTGCCTTAAAGTTGCTAAGTGAACTCTTTGGAACCTTAGATTCCCCACTGGAGGTTAACCAGAGGTTAACCAGATGATGCCAACATTACAGCTTATACAAAGTTGTGCTCAAGGAATCCAAAAGACAATGACTGTATTTGCCAGGCTAAGACACAACGTTCATTGAGTGAATGTGTAGGTAGATTAAAAGAATATGTTGAGAAAAAATGAGACATCTTCTCTGAAATTATTGTCATATTATTAATAAAAAGAAAATTTTACCTAACTTACATATTAAATGTAAATCACTCAGAAATAATAATAAATTTAGAGAGAGTATATCTATTTCTTCTGTTTTTCCTCAAACCTAACCTATGAAGCTAACTCTATTTCTATTAAAATGCCTAATATTTGAGCTCAATATCCAGGTCATATTTGAAGACCTGCGTTTGATTCTGTTTTTCCCTCTAATAATGTTATAATTGTGGCAATGGATTCAATTGATGGAAAAGATAGATCTTGAATATGGGGTTGAGCTACATGAGGTTTCTTGAAACTTTGAATCCTAAAGTAAAACATAGGTCTGTATCAACAGTGAATGTGGAATGAAAACTCAGGTTGGAGTTGGCAAAGGGAAATAGAGTTCTCCCTGGCCAGTGTACAGAGTACACTTGTGTGAGAAGTCTTGCCACTTCTAAGATGTACACAAGAATTACTTGCATATTACTCCCAAGCCCTTTAATATACTGAGGCTAATACAGAGGGATAGAATTTTCAAAGGTAAGTTCGTGAATTAGTTCAGTGCTTATATTAAGTCCAAATTCTAGAGAGTCTTAAAGCTCCCAAATCTTTGGAACTAGGTTAGAACTGGACGTGGTGATGTATCACTTTGATTTACCTTCAATGAAGGATTTGTTTTCTCAGCTGCTGGAAGGCCTAGTGGTTGAAAGCCTTCAAATGCCAACCCCTTTATGAATTTGCCTTAGCTGCAGGGAATCTCTTCACCCAATGTCAGGCCCTTTCAGGCATGGCCCACATGCATTGATGAACAAAGTAGTAGTATAAAGGCTGGATATTTTAGCCCATTGAAAGGCAATTCTAATGGACATTTCAGCTTCCTGACTCACCTTGGGGTTGACTGAGACCATTTCAGCAGAGTTTCTCTTTCTGCCTCATTTTTCTCCATCACATCCTTTCTACAGGTATAATCCCCAAGGGTTTTCATAATAGAATCCTGAACATTGTGTTAGATCATCTTCTAATCACTCAGCTAGCAAAGTGAACCTCATCACCCGTGATTGGTAAAGCACAGATAGATCCTAACACAAAGTGGCAGTTCAATTATTAAAACTTTCACTGGTATTAATTAGAAGGATATTTCAATGGAAGAGGTTGCATTTGCTGGTGATATTATCAGGTTTTTAGAAAGTATAGGGAAAATAGGAATATGGAATTGGATGTCTATTGCTGAGCTTGATGGAAGTCCTAAAAAATATAAAGAAAGGCTTAGAACAATTAAAAGGCAATTACAAGTCAAATGTGAAAGCCAGATGGCCTCCTTAATACTTACATAGAGGCTTTCATCTCTTATATCCGGAAAGCAGAGAAAACCAGGGGCCAGGCCCATGACTTAAGACTCAGAATAGGACCTCCAGAATGATGAAGTGAGGAACTCCATGGACCTTCTTCCCAGAGAGGCAATCATAACTGCTGAAAATTATATATAAATAAACAATCATTTAAAGTCTCTACTGTATCTCACTATGAACAGCAAGAATCTGTGGCATTTGAGCCACAACAGCTATTTCCTCCCTTCCATATCTCAGTTCCACATGGTAGGAACTCCATTTCAGGTTGCAGCCAAGAACACAGGGCTCCCTCTCCCCCTGAATACATGCTACACTTCACTCTGGCTCCCAGTAGAAGGATTCAGTATCTTTTGAGGACGAGCAGGCCATTAGTATTTCTAAAGCTTTTATCTCTGTGTTTCATGAGGCTCTATTCCATGCCTGAATGACTGAGAGGTTTAGGACTTTCTTTCTCTATCCAGCTCCCACATGTAGGGTTGAAGTGCTACTCCAGGCTGAGAAAGCCAAGAACACTGATGCCCTATTGCTCTCACCTTCATTCACTTACATAGTGGAGGTTCCTTTCCAGGAAAGGCAAGCCAAGAAGAACAGAGGCTGCTACTCCAGCTATTTTTTTGTTTTTAATATGAAATGAAAAAGAGTAAGATATGGAGTTAGTGATATAGTTCTTGTTAATAATCAATAACAGCAATAGAGAATGTTCTTGAATCATACAGATTTTTAAAAGTACATTCAAAGTAGATAGCAGAAGACTTAATATTTTACTTATATCTTTCAGTTAAAATTAGCTATCCAAAGTATTAGCTTAATCCTTAACCAATAATCTCTTATTAATTAATGTGGTTAGAGCAGTGTTATCTTCTAGACTTTTTAGTAATCATGCATATTTTTAATATAAGCTGTAATTAATAATCAAAGGTAATCTATTATCAATGTAGCTACTTTTTTATTATGAAAAGCACTTAGAAATAATACAAAAATATTTTTCTTTCTAACTCCCCAGGTAGAAATATATCTGATTTTTTAACTGTCTTCCTAGCAATCTAATATTCTTCAGAGACGTAAGACTGTCCAGACACTTGAACTGAGACACATACTGAAAGACTGGGTCATACTATTGTTTGAATTTTTTACATTTCTGCCCATTAAAGAAAAAGAAATCTTTTAACCCATGTCCTCAAGATGCTATATAGAATACATAAAACAATAGATGACACTTGTCTTATTATTTCAATTCCATCCCTCTAAAGATATAGAAGTTTATTTATATTATGGATCTAGAGGTGTAGGGTAGCCCTCTATGGTAGGTAGAGTTCACCAATGCCATTTTGGAAGTAAGCCCCTTCTCACTCACAGGACTACTGTTCTTGGTGGTGATGGCTGCAACTCTGTCTCATGCCTCTCTCCCAGGCAAGAAGGTAAAGGGTGCAGAAACTGCAAGACCCTCACTCTTGGGCTTATGTTTCTTTGGCAAGAACTGAATCACATGAATATTTCTACCAGAAAAGGACACCATGAAGTTAAGTATTTTAATGTTTTAGCCAATTGTATTATAGAGGACATGGGGAAAAGGAATTGAAACAGATTTTTAATGAAATAACTTACAGAATCTGCCACAAATTTGTATGTAACATTCTGTTAAGCCTGTTAGATAGATAGATAGACAGATAGATAGATAGATTTTTTTTTTTTTTTTAACGAGACAAGGTCTCATCCTATCACCCAGGCTGGAGTACAGTGGCATTAACACAGCTCACTGTAGCCTGTACCTCCTGAGCTCAAGCGACCCTCTCCCCTCAGCCTCCTGAGTAGCTGAGACCACAGGCACACACTACTATGCCTGACTAATCTTTAAATTTTTGTAGAGACAGGGTCTCGCCATGTTGTTCAGGCTGTTCTCAAACTCCTGGGTTCAAGTGATTCTCTCACCTTGGCCTCTCCAAATACTGGGATTACAGGTGTGAGCCACCATGCCCAGCCTATATATTCTTTATCCTGTAAAATAACAGACCATATTGTGCCATTGATTATTACAGTATTTATATTACTATAAATAATTGTACTATATCTTGTTTAAGTGGATATATCTAAGTATTTCCTAAATGTAATGTTAAGTAAAACTTGAAAATTTAGACAATGGGATAAAGTAGTGGTATACATTTTGTAATTTAAATCATGGAACTCTCTTTTATTAGCTGTATAATTTGAGGCATATTGCTTAATTTCTTTGTGCTTCGGTTCTCTCATATTTGAAATAGGGATGGTAGCCTATGTACAATAAAGTTGTGGCACAGAGTAGATATGATAATATATGGAAGCCCTTAAAATAAACTCTGTCAAATAGCTTGAGTTCACTTACCCGCTTATCTATTTTTCTTTCATTAAAGTACTGTTTATTTAAATTTATTATCTAATTTATTTTATCTAAATATAAAATCTGTACTTATTTTAAATGTGCTTACTATCAAAATTGAGAAGACACCAAAACAAGGTTTACAAAAATGACGTTAATGATTTTCACGAAACTACAGATTTTTTATAAAATCTACAGAAACCAACAACATGTGTGTTTGTTTCAAGAAAGGCTTCCCTCTCCATCTATTTGAATTCAAAACTCTTATTGTTTAGCCATAAGTTCAAAGTACATAACCAGCTGAGCCTTAGTGCATGTCACTTAGTTTTAATCTAGTTATATAAGACATCTGCAAATTTGTTACATAACCTATACAGAAATTTCAGAGAGTCATTTACACACTCCAAAATATGGAATGTCTAAAAACTCCTAGTAGAGAGATGTGGGGTGTGATTTTTAAAATAAAGATTTTATTTTCCATCAGAAGCTGTGATTCACTGGTTCTGCCTCTTTATGGAACACCAAACACATGTTCTTTGACCTCTGTGTAATTTATTTAAACCCAAGCTCAATAACTTTAAATGCAGTTATCATCACAATGCTTCAAACAATGGTCAGCGATCTGTGAAGACGCAGTGCACTGTCTCATTAAACCAAAAACCCCGACAGTCTGAAATAAGCACAATCTAACTGCCTTACAATTAGATATGGTATCTTACAAAAATATGTGCATCACAACCTTGACCTTTGTACTAATTCAACCTCCCTGGCAGCTGACTCTTCTTCCACACACACACACCTCCTTAAATAGTCTTGAATGTCAAATAACTTATTGTTTACGAAGGCATCACTGTCAAATACCCACAAGTATGCTATTTTCTTCCCAGAAGATCTGGCTATCTTCCATAGCAGGCTTTGTGTTCTTACAGCTTTGAATCTTTAAGGAAGATGTCAGAGTGAGGTAAAGCTGTGAGAGTCAGAAATGGGGTAACAGCAGGATGGAGCAAACCAAGGAAGGAGAGATATGGGAATCCCAGAGGAGCCATTGATTCAGAGAGTGGAAAGGAGGAAGTGTGTCAGGGAATGGTATTCCAGCTGTGGCCACATGAGTATGTGAG
Organism: Nomascus leucogenys; assembly: GCF_006542625.1. Classification (NCBI taxonomy): domain Eukaryota; kingdom Metazoa; phylum Chordata; class Mammalia; order Primates; family Hylobatidae; genus Nomascus; species Nomascus leucogenys. The sequence continues at coordinate 107,120,967 of NC_044383.1, read as the reverse complement.
CCAGAGTGGAGATTTGTGACTTGCAGACATGGAGGCGTGGGCTGGGAAATAGATGGGTTTTGAATACCTAGCAATGGTTCATACCAGTTGCAAGATTGTCCTTTAATTTATATACTTGGTAGATATTTATTAAACATGTAACTATGTACTAGGTACTTTGCTAACTGCTGAGGGCTGTGTTAAAAAAGACAGACTTGGTTGTTCCCCTAATAGAGATTACTGTCAAGAACATCTTAGAGTAAGGGTGACAGAGAATATAAGTTCAGGTCCAGCAGGGTAAGTGGGGACATGCAAAAATTGGTAGTGCAATTTCTGCAATGGGGGTACCAGAAATGAGCATGAACAATAATAGGAAGGAAACTCATATATTAGGGGATATTCATATATACGGGAACTGATATATTAGGGAGAAACTTACTTAGAGGATTCACTGTGTGTTTTAAATTTCCCAGTGTTGCCTATGATATTTTGCTTCTCTATTTTTTTAATCATTACAATTCCTTGTCTTCTTAGTAGATTGTGATCAGTGCTTAGCCCATAGAAGGTGCTCAATAAATAAAGTCTATTGAATAAATGAATGAGTTAGCAAGGTCAAAGTAGAATCATAACAAAACAACCTCAGTGATAAGCTAGCGAAAAACTCCTGTAGCCTCCTTGCCTTGGGCAGGTGAAGTCTCAGGGTCTGGGGTACAATGAGCCTGTACTGGGAGCTTGTCACCCAGTAGCCATTTGAGGTAACACCTGCTCTGCCATTAAAAAATAAATGTGATGACTGTTTTCCAGAGAGAAACAAGCTAAGCTAAACAAGGACGCAATTCTCTTCTGCAGCACAGAATTTTTCCCCTTTCTTTTTATTTGCAGTAGGCCCGATCAAAACTAGGCTTGAGAGGCTGCAAACAGAAAGTCAAGGTAAATAAGTGTTGAGGTTATTCAAAGGGACCCTGAGCTGTGGTATTCTGTGTAACTGTTGAAAAGAGTCAATCTAAGAGACTTGGGCATCTTGCAATTACAATCAGTTTTAATCTAAACAGAGAATTCAAAAAAGAAAGAAAAAAGTAAAGAGCCCTTCTACTTCCACAGGATCTGGCCTTTGGAGCAGGTTCCTGAGAAGTATCACTTGAGGCTCTGATATCAAACCAGCAGTTTCATAAATGGTGAGATTGTAGGTTAAATAAAGGAGTTCATTTCTGATGAGTTTCACATCAGGGGACTATGTCTACCACCCTTTGAGGTTTCAAAAATAGCAACACACACATGTTACTTCCATCTAAGAGGAGCCAAAGTGCAGACAGGCTGACCTGAAGCGTTCATTAACAACAGCTGGAAAGGGAAGAAATCATGTGCACGTCTCACCTAGATTTAAAACCATTAATTTTTCCTTCAATTTCAAAGCTATTCTGCTTTCATAGTGCACCATTTATCTAGTACAAAAAAGAAAATATCTTCAAATGATTCCCTTGTTATTCTTTTTATTATTTAATATATATTAGAACATTCCTGGCATACTATGTCATATACGACCTGAAGAGGCACTAGAGTTGAATAGAATTAGTGGAGATAAGGCATATAAAGCTCTTGGCACAGTACTTGGCACAGACATGGTAGGCATTGAGTCGATGTCTGTGCTTATCCTTCACAACAGGACATTTTGAATAGGTGACCTGATTTTGAGTTCTGGCTCTGTATCTTGCTAGTTTGGTGACCTTGACAGATAAGTGCCCCTTTCAGATTTGCCTTGGCTTTCTCATGTAAGCCAAAAAGCAAAAAGTTTAAAAAGTAAAAGAGAAAACAAAAATGTTGACCCGGAAAATACAAACCCAAAGAAAGTTATGTGACTAGATTTTTGTTTGGTTAAGTTAAAATAGCTAACAAAGACAAAGAATTAGTAAAAATAAATAAATAAGTCACTGGAAGAAAGATTCAATTCACTTAGAAACTACAGCAATTGTAAACATATATATACTTAATAAAATACTTTTAGCATAAATTAATGAAACTGCAGAAAGGAATTTATGAATGTACCATCACTGTGGGATATTTCAGCAGATTTTTCTCATTAATCAAGAGATCAAATGACCAAAACATGAGTTAGGATAGAGGACACTTGAGTTATGCAATTAACAAGCATGAGTTAATACTTGACTTAGTAATAATGTAATGCTTAAGGCAAAATAACTTATGGCATACTTTTGTGAGCAAGAGGAGTGCCACAATTTATTATGTTGGGACAGTAAGCATAAACTGGGGATTAATGTAGGGCAACTAGTCACATGGAAACCCTTACCTTTATAGAACTTGCTCTCTAATAATTATAGAAGAAACAATCCTCTCAAACATACACACAGGACATTTTTTAAAAAATGACCATTTACTTGGCCACAATCAAGCATCAATGTATTTTTAGAAAGCATTATTATATAACACTAGACTATGGGGTGTTTTCTGAGCACAGTGATTAGTTTGGAAATTGGGCATTAAAACACATTTTTAAACTGCTCATAGGTAAAAGAATAAATTATAATAAAATTTAAAGCAATTACAACTAATAAAGAATATAGGACATATCAAAATATGTGGGAGATAGCAAAGTTAATACCTTAGAGAAAAATTCTGAACATAAATAGTAAAATTAGAAAGGAAAGAGCTAAAAATGTGCTAAGCATCTAAATTAAGAAATTAAAGGTGAACAGCTAAATAAATGCAGAGGAAATAGAAGAAAGGGATAAGACAAGAACTAAAATTAATAAAAGACAGCTAAAATACTTTGTAAAAAACCAAAAGCTGTTTCTTTGAAAAACATAAAAATAGACAAATTTTGTGATATTGCTGAAAAGAAAAAAAGACTAGGTGCAACTAAAATATTAAGGATGAAAAAAGAGATGTACAGATATAGAAGAGACTGGAGCATAAGAAAGGAATATTATGACCAACTTTATGACAAATCTCTTGAAAACGTACCAAAATTATATTTACGTATGTGTAATTTAAATCTACATCTCTATATATGAAAATACTTTTTAAATGACCAGTCACCACTAAAGTATTAGGTAAAAATAGGCACGGGATATAATGTAGGGAAAAGTTTGAATCATAGAATCTTACCTCATCCAGTACTTAACACAATGAGCAGAAATTATTAAAACTAGAGTATCCATTTGGGTCAAGTTTAACTTCATGTAATAAAAATCCCCAAAGAGTAGTAAGTTTAAGAATGTGCTGCTTTTTTTCTTCCAAATAAAGGAATCCTGGTGGCATCATGTAGCTGTCAGTGACCTAGGCTTATCCCAGCTTTTGACTCCTTTATTCCTGTAGTAAAATTCTTGTTCTCATTTTCCAAGATGGTGGTTGGAGTTCTAGCCATTACCTTTTTATATTAAGCCAGCAGCAGGATGAAGAGGAGAAAAGAGCAAACGGAACATGCCTGCTGTCTTTTAAGGATATTTAGTAGAAAATGCCAGAAAATATTTCTGCCCGTGTTTTAATGGCCAAACTTAGTGACATGCACACACCTGCTTACAACAGATACTGGTAAATGGAATTTTTATTCTGAGCAGCCATGTACACAGCGATAGAACAAATATTCTACGGAAGAAAGAAAGAAGATATAATGAGTGTAGACAACCACTATTCTCTGATACAACCAAGCAATGAACTCTCTGGCAGCATCCAAACATGGAAAGATATTCAACCACATAATATACATTTTGAAAAGTAACTGGTTCTTGTATGGTGCAGTTTAAGCCTCATTTCCTTCTGTACCCCTCCAATGCCATAAAGTGGAAAGAGGATGAATTGAAAACATTCTGCGAATTCTTATTAATATTTCTCAATTTAGAGAAATGCAGATTAATAAGGCAATTAAGTAGCCTGGAGAAAATTTCTGAAAATCCCCTTAAAAACAGACAGTTCTCTATGCCAACAGCAGGTCTCAGGTTCTCAGCCAAGGCAGGAGAAACCACCAGGGGTCACTGTGTTCCAGCAGAATAGTCAAAACCATAAATGGAACCTTCCATAGGAATAATATACACCTGAACTCAGTGAAATCAATTCTACTAAAAGACACTTAACACAATCTCAGCCGGAGAGAGCAGACACCTGGCTATCCGAAAATGACTGCACTCAAACAAATAGAGCTTTTTTTCTGTAAACTGCTCAACCTAAAACATCTAAAAAGTACATGTAATAGCAAAACCCCAGTTCTCAAACTGTAGTTCAGAGAGAGTGGCAACCAGATATCATGTAAGCCTGAGTAGTGACAAGAAAAATTCACCACATTTTGTAGGGGAAAATAGAAATCCTGGGTAAAGCTGCCAATATTAAGCATTGAAGAAGAAAATACATAGCCTAGCAACTAAACAAACTTTCTTTTTTTTTTTCTTTTTTGAGACAGAGTCTCGCTCTGTCGCCCAGGTTGGAGTGCAGTGGCGCGATCTCGGCTCCCTGCAAGCTCCGCCTCCTGGGTTCACGCCATTCTCCTGCCTCAGCCTCTCCGAGTAGCTGGGACTATAGGCGCCCGCCACCATGCCCGGCTAATTTTTTGTATTTTTAGTAGAGACGGGGGTTTTACCATGTTAGCCAGGATGGTCTCGATCTCCTGACCTTGTGATCTGCCGGTCTCGGCCTCCCAAAGTGCTGGGACAACAAGCATGAGCCACCGCGCCTGGCCCAAACTTCCTATAGAAAAACAAAGAAAAGACAAAGACAGAGATCCCAGAGTGCAAGTGAGCATTACCCAGAGAAAAGTAAAACACATTATGTGTAGGTTATTTCTGCTTAGAACTTATAAAGCTTGGTTGGATACAGTGGCTCACGTCTGTAACCCTAGCACTTTGGGAGGCCAAGGCGGGAGGATGGCTTGAGCCCAGGAGTTCAAGACCAGCCTTCACAACATGGCAAAACCCCATCGCGACAAAAATTACAAAAATTAGCCCGGTGTGGTGGTGTGTGCCTGTAGTCCCAGCTACTTGGGAGGCTGAGGCTAGAGGATCACTTGAGCCCAGGAGGTCAAGGTTGTAGTGAGCCGTGATCACCACCGCACTCTAGGCTGGGTGACAGAGCAAGTCCCTGGTCTTAAAAAAAAAAAAGAAAAAGTTACAAAACTCATCTTAATATAATAACTCAATGATGTAATAATATTATAGAATGGCCTAATTATAGATCTGACAAACACATTTGACATATGATAGAATAGAGTACATATTGCTCAAAACTGAATCCCTAATTTGCAGGAAAGCCATGAATACTGAGAATAAATTAAGAAGAAAGAGGTGAACTGATTAAAGAAGTTAGAAAGAACACAGAGTAGCCAAATAATGATTATCAGAGTCCCTAAAGTAGAAAATGCCTCCAAATTAAGAATAACTATGAACAAAAATGTAATTTTAAAAGTTCCCTGAAGTAAAAGGAGAACTGAGCTTGAAAATCAAACGAACTTGTATTATGCTATGAAATCTTGGTATAAAATCATCAATATTGAGACATATTCTTTTTTTTTAATTTTATTATTATACTTTAAGTTTTAGGGTACTTGTGCACAACGTGCAAGGTAGTTACATATGTATACATGTGCCATGTTGCTGTGCTGCACCCATTAACTCGTCATTTAGGATTAGGTATATCTCCTAATGCTGTCCCTCTCCCGTCCCCCTACCCCACAACAGTCCCCGGAGTGTGATGTTCCCCTTCCTGCATCCATGTGTTCTCATTGTTCAATTCCCACCTATGAGTGAGAACATGTGGTGTTTGGTTTTTTGTCCTTGCGATAATTTACTGAGAATGATGGTTTCCAGCTTCATCCATGTCTCTACAAAGGACATGAACTCATCATTTTTTATGGCTGCATAGTATTTCATGGTGTATATGTGCCACATTTTCTTAATCCAGTCTATCATAGTTGGACATTTGGGTTGGTTCCAAGTCTTTGCTATTGTGAATAGTGCCACAATAAACATATGTATGCATGTGTCTTTATAGCAGCATGATTTATAATCCTTTGGGTATATACCCAGTAATGGGATGGCTGGGTCAAATGGTATTTCTAGTTCTAGATCCCTGAGGAATCGCCACACTGACTTTCACAATGGTTGAACTAGTTTACAGTCCCACCAACAGTGTAAAAGTGTTCCTATTTCTCCACATCCTCTCCAGCACCTGTTGTTTCCTGACTTTTTAATGATGGCCATTCTAACTGGTGTGAGATGGTATCTCATTGTGGTTTTGATTTGCATTTCTCTGATGGCCAGTGATGATGAGCATTTTTTCATGTGTTTTTTGGCTGCATAAATGTCTTCTTTTGAGAAGTGCCTGTTCATATCCTTTGCCCACTTTTTGATGGGGTTGTTTGTTTTTTCCTTGTAAATTTGTTTGAGTTCATTATAGATTCTGGATATTAGCCCTTTGTCAAATGAGTAGGTTGTGAAAATTTTCTCCCATTTTGTAGGTTGCCTGTTCACTCTGATGGTAGTTTCTCTTGCTGTGCAGAGCTGTTTAGTTTAATTAGATCCTATTTGTCAATTTTGGCTTTTGTTGCCATTGCTTTTGGTGCTTTAGACATGAAGTCCTTGCCCATGCCTATGTCCTGAATGGTATTGCCTAGGTTTTCTTCTAGGGTTTTTATGGTTTTAGGTCTAACATGTAAGTCTTTAATCCATCTTGAATTAATTTTTGTATCAGGTGTAAGGAAGGGATCTAGTTTCAGTTTTCTACATATGGTTAGCCAGTTTTCCCAGCACCATTTATTAAATAGGGAATCGTTTCCCCATTTCTTGTTTTTGTCAGGTTTGTCAAAGATCAGATAGTTGTAGATATGTGGCATTATTTCTGAGGGCTCTGTTCTGTTCCGTTGATTTATATCTCTGTTTTGATACCAGTACCATGCTGTTTTGGTTACTGTAGCCTTGTAGTATAGTTTGAAGTCAAGTAGCGTGATGCCTCTGGCTTTGTTCTTTTGGCTTAGGATTCGCTTGGCGATGTGGGCTCTTTTTTGGTTCCACATGAACTTTAAAGTAGTTTTTTCCAATTCTGTGAAGAAAGTCATTGGTAGCTTGATGGGGATGGCATTGAATATATAAATTACCTTGGGCAGTATGGTCATTTTCGTGATATTGATTCTTTCCTACCCATGAGCATGGAATGTTCTTCCATTTGTTGTATCGTCTTTTATTTCATTGAGCAGTGGTTTGTAGTTCTCCTTGAAGAGGTCCTTCACATCCCTTGTAAGTTGGATTCCTAGGTATTTTATTCTCGTTGAAGCAATTGTGAATGGGAATTCACTCATGATTTGGCTCTCTGTTTGTCTGTCATTGGTGTATAAGAATGCTTGTGATTTTTGCCCATTGATTTTGTATCCTGAGAGTTTGCTGAAGTTGCTTATTAGCTTAAGGAGATTTTCAAGTGGGCTTCATCCCTGGGATGCAAGGCTGGTTCAACATACGCAAATCAATAAATGTAATCCAGCGTATAAACAGAACCAAAGACAAAAACCACATGATTATCTCAATAGATGCAGAAAAGGCCTTTGACAAAATTCGACAACCCTTCATGCTAAAAACTCTCAATAAATTAGGTATTGATGGGACATATCTCAAAATAATAAGAGCTATCTATGACAAACCCACAGCCAATATCATACTGAATGGGCAAAAACTGGAAGCATTCCCTTTGAAAACTGGCACAAGACAGGGATGCCCTCTCTTACCACTCCTATTCAACGTAGTGTCGGAAGTTCTGGCCAGGGCAATCAGGCAGGAGAAGGAAACAAAGGGCATTCAAGTAGGAAATGAGGAAGTCAAATTGTCCCTGTTTGCAGATGACATGATTGTATATCTAGAAAACCCCATCGTCTCAGCCCCAAATCTCCTTAAACATAAGCAAGTTTTTAAGATAAATTTGGTTAGAGGTGAAGGTGATTGGTTTTGATTGACAAAGATTTACAGCAAGCAGTTTGTGCAATAAAATTGGAATTTAGGAAAGGGTACCAAGCTGTAATTATAGCTGGAGCATGAGAAGTTTTGCACCCCTGTTGGAGAGATTGCATAAAGAATAACAGATATCTGAGAACTGACTCTGGGCTATGGATGAATATAAGAAGGAGGAAAAAAAGAGAAAAGTATAAATGGAATGAACTAACTAAACAGTGGGAGAGAATATGGGTGGTGTAGTGGCACGAAAGTGAAGAGAAGAGGAAGGAGTTGACAGAGTGTAAACTTCTAAAAGCTCTATTTCTACTTCATCTCTGATTTTTCTCCGTGGATTCAGACACCCAATTACTACTTACTAAGTTGTTGAATATGTAGCAAATGTTTGGGGATGGAAGTAGCCATGCCTACTACGTGCCATATATTAAATAATTTAGTAGGGGCTTTACTTATGTCATATTGTAATGTCAACCATAATCTCGGAATGTGAGCAAAGCCACTCACATTCCACACATAAGGAAACTGAAAGGCAGAGAATTTAAGGTAAAATTGGATATTAGAATAAGAAATTGGGTCTAATTACAAAGCTCAGGTCCTATGTACTGAACCATACTATCTCAACAGCATGGAATTGTGACAAGAGCACTGGATCAACGATCAACAGGCACACATATTAATCCTGTGTTTTGGTAAGCTTGCTATTAAAAATAGGATGAAATTAAATACTGCAAAGTGATAAAACTCTACATAAGAAAATGTTTTGTTTTAATAGAAGTTTTTTGTTGTTGTTTTTGTTTTTTGATTTTTAAAAAATTATACTTTAAGTTCTAGGGTACATGTGCACAATGTGCAGGTTTGTTACATATGTATACATGTGCCATGTTGGTGTGCTGCACCCATTAACTCGTCATTTACATTAGGCATATCTCCTAATGCTATCCCTCCCCCTTCCCCCCACTGGATGACAGGCCCTGGCGTGTTTTTATCAGGAAGGAGGTGGCTGATATGCCAAATGAGAGAGCTCAACAAGATAAGATATAAGAAAATCTCATTGCATTTCAAGATCAGGAAGTCACTGGTGATCTCTACAAAAACCAGTTTGGTAGAGGAATGGGAACAAATTTCTAACATAGCAGATTAAAGAGTGTGCAGGGTGGGAAAAAGGTTAGGGGTGGGGTGGTGAGGGTGGTATACATTTTAAGAATTTTCGTTGTGAAATGAAGAAAATAAACAGGATATTAGTTTGTGGGTAGGTAACAGGGTAGGTAACAACCTTAAGTTAAGGTTTTAAAGATAAAAGGATCCTGAATATATTGGTAGATGAAAAGGAAAGAGACTGGAACAAGTCACTAAGGAGTAAATAAATTGGAGCAGTGTGACAGAAAAGATTTTGGTATTTACCTCAAATATGTGGAATGAAATTATGGTCTCTGACACTAGATGACACAAATGAAGATAGAGTGAAAATAGGGAAACATGGTAAGGGGGATAATGAGGCTGTGCATTTGCCATCAACTTTAGTCATTTAACTAAAACTATTTCAGTTTGAAAATATGCTTATTTTGTAATGTTATTACAATTACATCAACATTCCAGGTAGTATCTATGCATTTTGACATCAATAGAACATCAATGCATTGCTAAAAGCTTTTTATTTTTTCTCTCAGTTGGCATTAATGCTATCAATTCCAAATTGATGTTTTAATTTCTGGGACAACTAGCCATAGCCATAGCCATAATGCATTTGGCAGTGTCAGCCCAAATTGCTTAGCCTTCTGTTCACCAACTTTACTTGTCCGTCAACCGAGAAAACTAATTTCTAATTTCATATTTCTACGGAGATCATTGGCACTGATTGTAGCCTTGGTGTAATGGCCAAACCTTAGAGATAATTCACTAAGTCATATGGTTTATTGTGGGGGTGGGGAAATGAAAGGAAGAAAGGAAGTGCTCTGTAATTAGTCATATCCCAGGTCAAGAGATCCAAATGCAAAAATGCAAATGCCAAAGCTAGAGCACTAATAATGAAGAATGGGGAAACTGGCTTGCAAAAGTAGGGTAAGGATCAGAAAATAAAGTTAAAGGTAGAACCGAAGCACACATACTGCCATTGGTAACTGGCCACTTCTTGAAAAATGCATTTCTTAGTTGTTGGCCAAACCCCAAATTCAAAACATACTCAGGAAACTTTGAGTCACAGTTGCCCACAATATATCATCATTACCTTCTTAGAGACTTAAGGGGTTATTCTTGGAAAGTACTTGGGTTTGTTAAGGTGTCTCCCTGGTCAAAGACCAATGATACAAATTTATCTTCTTAGGTCTTACATTTTATGCCAGAGTCCCTAGCTCTAGGACTTACCAAGACAGTGTAAGCATTTCCCTTAGCCTGGCTAAAGTTTAGACTGTCTTCTTCCCAACTCAAGGCCCTGACTTCCATTTTCTTAGAGCATTTACTTTAGTAAACTTTTAATTGCAAATTCTTTCTCTGCCCCTTTGATATGTATGTAAATCAGGAAAAATAACTAATGGGTAATACTGGGCTCAATACCTGGGTGACGAAATAATCTGTACAGCAAATCCCCATGACATGAATTTACTTACGTAAATCTTTTTAATAGTCACTTGTCAGTGTTATCTATCTCCCAGTTTCTGTGAGACTGTAGGAGCTTAACTTCTGAGGGTACTTGCTCTAAGTTGTAAAACTACCTCTTTTTATGAAGATACAAACAAGTTTACTTTTCCTTTGGGTAAAGCTAACTAGCATATGCAGATGGCCTGTGTTCTCCCTCTCATCCCAATAATTAAATGTCCTTCTGATACCTGTTTCAGTGGAACTGCGTTCAAACTTTAGTTTGTTTCTTTCCTCTATTGTAATTGCCTTGAATAAAATCTTTCTACCTATTTAGCTATGTGCAATGGAATTTTTGCTTTGACAGACCTCATACACATTTGTCTAGTATCTAATATCCTCTAGTATACTCCTGGTTACTTAAGGTTACTCATGGTTATTCAAGCCACTTTGAGGTTAAAAACTGTAAACAATTCTTAATCAAGACTAGGTTTAGTAACACTTCAGGCAGAACTTCACCAATGAGAATTGATGGAAATAAACCCCAAGAGACTTAGAGCACTCAGCCTTTGGTAAGTTACTAAAATTTAGAATACAAATTATCTCCTAAGACTCAGTATCTTCATACTTATTTATTATAAGCATACTTTCTTCACATTTATCTTTTTGTTGTCCATTGCTTTGCAGCATGCCTTTATACAAGCACACTCACAAACAAAACACAATCTCTCCTCTTTCTTTATCTTTTTATTTTAACTAATATATCAGTCTACTGGGTGTCATGTAGACTGAAAACTCATTGATTAACTGAATTTTTAACATTTTGTTCAGTGTTTGAAAAAATAACTATATTTTTCTGCCAGTCTGGCAGAAAGTCAAATTGTTAATATTGTTAGACTGTCTTGAATATATTCTTTGCTTGTGCTTTGCTCATTTCCTTTGATGGTTGATATCACAGTGGTACATGAATTTATAGATTTTAAAAAACAACTTTACCACTGGAATACTGGATCTAGTCTGCACACTATAGTTACATATCTTTAATGCTTCGACAGCATTGTCAACAGATCCTCAGAGGTTGTCCTTTCCTTTTAGTTTTTATAGTGCAATGTTTTCTGTGTTTAACTTTGAGCTATTTTCACATTTATGGTTTTTACTGCAGCATTTCCATTTTGAAGAGATGCATGTTAGTCTCTGAATATGTGTGCCCTCTGTTTGCTGTTATTTTTGTAGTTAACAAAGATTAGGCTCTTCTGAACTTGCATAAAGACAGTAAAAAATTCTAAATAGACTCTTGACAAACTTTTTCTTTAAACGTAGTGGGTTTTATTGTTTTGTTTTGTTTTTGTTCTATTGGTGGTTTAATTTATGGAGTTTTATTATTTTATGTAATTTAAAGGAAGGAAAGAATAATAGTTGGTGTTAGAAAGTTTGGACATCAAATAGCCATGGGTTTTATTCCTGGCTTCCAATAGCTGTTAGCTCTGTGACCTTGGACAACTTTAAAGTTCTTGGGTATTCGTTTCATTTAAAGGGAGAAATTGATGAGGTCATTTATGTTAAGCATTTAGCAATAGGCCTAGGCCCTCAATAAATGTTAACTGCTCCTCTTGTTGGGAAAGACATAACTAGCACCCCTGAGAAAATTATTAACTGGTCTGATCTCCAAATTGCCCATATATCTCCTTCCTGGAATTAATGATGAAAAACTGTCACATATGCAGGCATGAAAAGTTGGTTACCCAAATTTAAGGTTATGTTGAACGACAGAGGTGTGTTTGCCTTACCTCCAACCAACAAGCATATGACTTGTAACACAACACTGTATCGATGACTATGTCACCATTAAATATGAGTTGTCACAATGAGTTCATTAGACAATTCCCTGGGGAGTGCCTGAAGCTGTGAAACCTTTGGCAGGTCAGAAGTAGATCCCTCCTGAGAAGGCTTTTGGCTGACAGAAAGGAAACGCTGTCACTCTTCTGAATGGAAATGACACACAGTGAATTACTTTAACCGAGACTGCCAGGCCAGCATAATCTAGTGCAGTGATGTGTCATCATCACTGCTGGAAAATTAACCACAGCTCCACACTTCTGTGACCAAGAGCAAGCTACTCACTCTCTAGAGAATATTTTGGAACACATAATTGCTTTTCCAAGTATTGTAACAATTTTTCCCCCAGAAGGATAGTAGAATAAAAGCTTTATAAATTTATGGGAGAAATGATGAATATTTAGAATAGACTATTATTAACCATTTCATTTTCCTTTTATTTATATTATTTTTTGAGTGCCTTTCTTGCCCAATTAACATATTTTCTTCCTTGTTCCTGGGCAAGATGGCCGAATAGGAAGAGCTCTGGTCTGCAGCTCCCAGAGAGACCAATGCAGAAGGTGGGTGATCTCTGCATTTCAAACCGACGTACCTGGTTTGAACACGGTCTAACCGTCATTGTGACTGGTTAGACAGTGGGTGCAGCCCACAGAAGGTGAGCAGAAACAGGGTAGGTGTCACCTCACCCAGGAGGCAAAAGGGGTTGGGGAACTCCCTTCCCTAGCCAAGGGAAGCCTTGAGGGACCGTGCTATGAGGGACAGTGCTATATGGCCCGGATATTACGCTTTTACCATGGTCTTCACAACCCACAGACCAGGAGATTCCTTCAGGTGCTTATACCACAAGGGCCCTGGGTTTCAAGCACAAAACTGGGTGGAGTAGGGCAGATACCAAACTAGCTCCAGGAGTTTTTTTTTTACCCCAGGGCACCTGTAATGCCAGCCAGACACAACCATTCACTCCCCTGGAAAGGGGGCTGAGGCCAGGGAGCCAAGTGGTCTTGCTCAGTGGATCCCACCCCCATGGAGCCCAGCAAGCTAAGATCCACTGGCTTGAAATTCTCACTGCCAGCACAGCAGTCTGAAGTTGACTTGGGAGGCTCGAGCTTGGTGTGGGAGGGGTGTCTGCCATTACTGAGTTTTGAGTAGCTGGCCTTCCCCTCACAGTATAAACAAAGCTAACAGGAAATTTGGACTGGGCGGAGCCCACCACAGTGCCACAAAGCCATAGTAGCCAGAATGCCTCTCTAGATTCCTCCTCTCCGGGCAGGGCATCTCTGAAAGAAAGGCAGCAGCCTCAGTCCGGGGCTTATATATACAACTCTCATCTCCCTGGGACAGAGCACCTGGGGAAAGGGGCAGTTGTGGACGCAGCTTCAGCACACTTAAACGCTCCTGTCTGCTGGCTCTGAAGAGAGCAGCAGATCTCCCAGCACAGTGCTTGAGCTCTGCTAAGGGACAGACTGCCTTCTGAAGTGGGTCGTGGAACCCTGTGCCTCCTGACGGGGAAACACCTTGCAGCAGGGGTTGACAGATGCCTCATACAGAAGAGCACCAGCTGGCATCTGGTGGGTGCCCCTCTGGGACGAAGCTTCCAGAGGAAGGAGGAGGCAGCAATCTTTGCTGTTCTGCAGCCTCCGCTGGTGATACCCAGGCAAACAGGGTCTGGAATGGACCTCCAGCAAACTCCAGCAGACCTGCAGAAGAGGGGCCTGACTGTTAGAAAGAAAACTAACAGAAAGCAATAGCATCAACATCAACAAAAAGGATGACCACACAAAAACTCCATCCGAAGTTCACTAACAGCAAAGACCAAAGGTAGATAAATCCATGGAGATGAGAAAAAAACAGTGCAAAAAGGCTGAAAATTCCAAAAACCAGAATGCCTCTTCTCCTCCAAAGGATCACAACTCCTTGCCAGCAAGGAAACAAAATTGGATGGAGAATGAGTTTGATGGGTTGACAGAAGTAGGCTTCAGAAGGTGGGTAATAACAAACTCCTCTGAGCTAAAGGATTATGTTCTAACCCAATGCAAAGAAGCTAAGAACCTTGATAAAAGGTTACAGGAATTGCTAACTGGAATAAACAGTTTAGAGAAGAAAATAAATGACCTGCTGGAGCTGAAAAACACAGCACGAGAACTTGATGAAGCATACATAAGTATCAATTGCCAAATTGATCAAGCAGAAGAAAGGATATCGGAGATTGAAGATCAACTTAATAAAATAAACCATGAAGACAAGATTAGAGAAAAAAGAATGTAAAGGAATGAATAAACCCTCCAAGAAATATAAGACTATGTGAAAAGACCAAACCTACATTTGATTGGTGTACCTGAAAGTGATGGGGAAAGTGGAACCAAGTTGGAAAACACACTTCACAGTATTATCCAGGAGAACTTCCCCAACCTAGCAAGACAGGCCAACATTCAAATTCAGGAAATACAGAGAAAAACCACAAAGATACTCCTTGAGAAGAGCAGCCCCAAGACACATAATTGTCAGATTCACCAAGGTTGAAATGAAGGAAAAAATGTTAAGGGCAGCCAGGGAGAAAGGTTAGGTTATCCACAAAGGGAAGCCCATCAGACTAACAGTGGATCTCTCTGCAGAAACCCTATAAGCCAGAAGAGAGTGGAGGCCAATATTCAACAGTCTTAAAGAAAAGAATCTCCAACCCAGAATTTTGTATCCAGCCAAACTATGCTTCATAGGTGAAGGAGAAATAAAATCTTTTACAGACAAGCAAATGCTGAGGGATTTTGTCACCACCAGGCCTGTCTTACAAGAGCTCCTGAAAAAGCACCAAATATAAAAAGGAAAAGCTGGTACCAGCCACTGCAAAAACATACCAAAATGTAAAGACCATCGACACTATGAAGAAATTGCATCAACTAACAGGCAAAATAACAAGCTAGCATCATAATAACAGGATCAAATTCACACATAACAACATTAACCTTAAATGTAAATGGGCTAAATGCCCCAATTAAAAGACACAGACTGGCAAATCAGTTAGAGTCAAGACCCATCAGTGTTCTGTATTCAGGAGACCCATCTCACGTGAAAAGACACACATAGGCTCAAAATAAAGGGATGGAGGAAGATTTACCAAGCAAATGGAAAGCACAAAAAAGGAGGGGTTGCAATCCTAGTCTGTTGTAAAACAGACTTTAAACCAACAAAGATCAAAAAAGACAAAGAAGGCCATTACATAATGGTAAAGGGATCAATGCAACAAGAAGAACTAACTATCCTAAATATATATGCATCAAATACAGAAGCACCCAGATTCATAAAGCAAGTTCTTAGAGACCTATAAAGAGACTTAGACTCCCACACAATAACAGTGGGAGACTTTAACACCCCACTGGCAACACTAGACAGATCAGTGAGACAGAAGATTAACAAGGATATCCAGGACTTTAACTCAGCTCTGGACCTAGTGGACCTAATAGATATCTACAGAACTCTCCACCCCAAATCAACAGAACATACATTCTTCTCAGCACCATATAGGACTTATTCTAAAATAGACCACATAATTGGAAGTAAAACACTCCTCAGCAAATGCAAAAGATTGAAAATCATGACAAATAGTCTCTTAGATCACAGTGCAATTAAATTAGAACTCAGGATTAGGAAACTCACTCAAAACCACACAACTACATGGAAAGTGAACAACCTGCTCCTGAATAACTACTTCATAAATGATGAAATTAAGATAAGTTATCTGAAACCAATGAGAACAAAGACACAATGTACCAGAATCTCTGGGACACATTTAAAGCAGTGTGTAGAGGGAAATTTATAGCACTGAATGCCCACAGGAGAAAGTGGGAAAGATCTAAAATCGACACCCTAACATCACAATTAAAAGAACTAGAGAAACAAAAGCAAACAAATTCAAAAGCTAGCAGAAGACCAGGACCAGATGGGTTCACAGCCAAATTCTACCAGAGGTACAAACAGGAGCTGGTACCATTCCTTCTGAAACTATTTTAAACAATAGAAAAAGAGGGACTCCTCCCTAACTCATTTTATGAGGTGAGCATCATCCTGATACCAAAACCTGACAGACATACAATAAAAGAAAATTTCAGGCCAATATCCCTGATGAACATTGATGCGAAAATCTTCAATAAAATACTGGAAATCCGATTCCAGCAGCACAACAAAAGACTTATCCACCACAATTGAGTTGGCTTCATCCCTGGGATGCAAGGCTGGTTCAACATATGCAAATCAGTAAATGTAATTTGTCACATAAACAGAACCAATGACAAAAATCACATGATTATCTCAATAGATGCAGAAAAGACCTTTGACAAAATTGAACACCCTTTATGCTAAAAAACACTCAATAAACTAGGTATTGATGGAACGTATCTGAATATAATAAGTGCCATTTATGACAAACCCACAGCCAATATCATACTGAATGGGAAAAAGCTAAAAGCATTCTCTTTGAAAACCTGCAGAAGACAAGGATGCCCTCTCTCACCACTCCTATTCAACATAGTATTGGAAATCCTGGCCAGGGCAATCAGGCAAGAGAAAGAAATAAAGCATATTCAAATAGGAAGAGAGGAAGTCAAATTATCTCTGTTTGCAGATGACATAATTGTATATTTAGAAAACCCCATTGTCTCAGCCCAAAAACTCCTTAAGCTGATAAGCAACTTCAGAAAAGTCTCAAAATACAGAATCAATGTGCGAAAATCACAAGCATTCCTATACACCAAGATAGAGAAACAGCCAAATCATGTGCAAACTCCCATTCACAATTGATACAAAAAGAATAAAATGCCTGGGAATACAACTTACGAGGAATGTGAAGGATCTCTTCAAGGAGAACTACAAACCACTGCTCAAGGAAATCAGAGAGGACCCAAACAAATGCAAAAACATTCCATGCTCATGGATAGGAAGAATCAGTATTGGGAAAATGGCCATACTGCCCAAAGTAATTTATAGATTAAATGCTATTCCCATCAAGCTACCATTGACTTTCTTCACAAAATTAAAAAACTCCTTTAAATTTCACATGGAACCAAAAAAGAGCCTGTATAGCAGAGACAACCCTGAGCAAAAAGAACAAAGCTGGAGGATTAGGCTATCTGACTTCAAACTATATTACAAGGCTACAGTAACCAAAACAGTATGGTACTGGTACCAAAAAAGATATATAGACCAATGGAACAGAACAGAGGCCTCAGAAATAATACCACACATCTACAACCATCTGATCTTTGACAAACCTGACAAAAACAAGAAATAGGGAAAGGATTCCCAGTTTAATAAATAGTGTTGGGAAAACTGGCTAGCCATATGCAGAAAACTCAAACTGGACTCCTTCCTTACACATTATACAAAAATTAACTCATGATTGATTAAAGCTTTAAATGTAAAACCTAAAATCATAGAAACCCTAGAAGAAAACCAAGGCAATACCATTCAGGACATTGGATTGGGCAAAGACTTCATGACTAAAATACCAAAAACAATTGCATCAAAAGCCAAAACTGACAAATGGAATCTAATTAAACTAAAGAGCTTCTGCACAGCAAAGGAACTATCATCAGAGTAAACAGGCAATCTACAGAATGGGAGAAAATTTTTGCAATCTATCCATCTGACAAAGGGCTAATATCTAGAATCTACAAAGAACTTAAACAAATTTACAAGAAAAAAAACAAACAACCCCATCAAAATTAGGCAAAAGATATGAGCAGGCACTCTTCAAAAGAAGACATTTATGCAGCCAACAAACATATTTAAAAAAGCTCATCATCACTGATCATTAGAGAAATGCAATTCAAAACTGCAGTGAGATACCATCTTACACCAGTCAGAAAGTTGATCATTAAAAAGTCAGGAAACATCAGATGCTGGAGAAGATGTGGAGAAATAAGAACGCTTTTACACTGTTGGAGTGTAAATTAGTTAAACCATTGTGGAAGACAGTGTGGTGATTCCTCAAGGGTCTAGAACTAGAAATACCATTTGACTCAGCAATTCCATTACTGGGGATATACCCAAAGGATTATAAATCATTCTACTATAAAGATACATGCTACTATGAAGATATACACACACACACACACACACAACTTGTGTATATATTCTTCCTTGTTACAACATCAGATACTGAAATAAATTTGTAAAATTGGAATTAATGTATATGAATCAAACTAAAGGGGACTTAAACTTAGGAATTTTGAAACTCTCCATAGTAAGAATCTTTAAGCTAAGATTAGAGCCTAGATTAGCTTCAAAATTGTTATGTCTAGCTCAGTTTAGATGTGGCTGGTTCTCTGCAACAGTCAGTTTTTAATAGATGAGTGTTTACTATTAAATGAAAGTTTAAATGTTCTGGCCTACCTCATTCATCCAGATAAACGAATTATTGTTTAAAACTTGGGATTATTTTTGTGATGGTAAAAGGATTATTTTATTTTATTTATACAAATATAGGGGATGCAAGTACAATTTTGTTATATGCATAGACTGTATAGTGGTCAAATCAGAGTTTTTAGGGTATCCATCACCTAAATAACATCCATTGTACTCATGAAGTCACTTCTTAACATCCACACCCCCTCCTCTCCTGTTCTCTCACCCTACTGAGTCTCCATTGTCTATTATTCCTCTCTATATGCCCATATGTACACGTTTTACCACCCATGATAAGTCTGAGAACATGCAGTGTCTGGCTAGAGTCGCTTAACATAGTTACTTCTAATTTTATCCACGTTGCTGCAAAAAACATGATTTCATTCTTTTTTTATAGCTGAATAGTATTCCATTGTGTATATAGACTACATTTTCTTTATCCAATCATCTGTTGATGGATACTTAGGTCGATTCCTTATCTTTGTTATTTTGAATAGTGCTATGGTAATCCTACAAGTTCATGCATTTTTTTACATTAATTTCTTTTCCTTTGGGTAGGTACCCAGCAGTGGGATTGCTACATTGAATGGTAGTTCTATTTTTAGTTCTTTGAGAAATCTCCATACTGTTTTCTATACAATTGTTAATAATTTACATTTCCACCAATAGTGTATAAGCATTCCCTTTTCACCACGTTTTAACAACATCTGTTGTTTTTGTCTTTTTAATGATAGCCATTCTGATTAGGGTAAGATGATATGTCATTGTGGTTTTAATTTGCATTTTTTGATGATTAGCATTGTTGAACATTTTTTCATATACCTGTTGGCCATTTGTATGTCTTCTTTTGAAAAATGTCTGTTCATGTCCTTTGCCCACTTTTTAATGGGAATATTTGGAGTTTCTGTTGTTGTTGTTATTTGAGTTCCTTGTATATTCTGGATATTAGCCTACTGTTGGGTGCACAGTGTGCCATTTTTTCTTCCATTCTGCAGTTGTCTGTTACTTTCTTGATTATTTCTCTTGCTGTGCAGAAGCTTTTTAGTTTAATTAAGTCTCATTTGTCTATTTTTTTTTTGTTGCCTGTGCTTTTGAGGTTTTAGTTATAAATTATTTGCCTAGATGTATGTCCAGAAGAGTTTTTCATTGGTTTTCTTCTAGTATTTTTATAGTTTGGGGTGTTACGCTTAAGTCTTTAATCCACCTTGAATTGATTTTTGTATATGGTAAAAGATAAAGGTAAAAGTACTATTTTTCTGCATATCGCAATTCAATTTTCCCAGCACCATTTATTAAAAAGGATTTACTTTCCCTAATGTATGTTCTTGTCAGCTTTTTCAAAAATCAGTTAACTGTAAATATGTGGCATTACATCATTTCTGGGTTCTTTATTCTTTCCACTGATCTATGTTTCCATTTTTGTACCAGTACCATGCTATTTTCATTAGTACAACCTGGTAGTATAATTTGAAGCCACACAATGCAATACCTTCAGCTTTGTTCTCCTTGCTTAGAGGTGCTTCGGCTATTTGGGGTCTTTATATGTTCCGTGTGAATTTAAGGATTTTTTTTCTAATTCTGTGAAAAATAACGTTGATATTTTGATAGGGATTGCATTGAATCTGTAGATTGCTTTGGACAGTATTGTCATTTTAATGATACTGATTCTTCCAATCCATGAACATAGAATATCTTTGTGGGATGTGTGTGTGTACGTGTGTGTGTTGCCTTCAGTTTCTTTAATTAGCATTTTGTAGTTTTCTTTGTAGAGATCTTCCACCTCCATAGTTAACTATATTTTAGGTATTATATTTTTTGTAGCTATTATAAATGTGAATCCCTTCTTTTCAGCTAGATCATTATTGATGTATAGGAACACTACTGATTTTTGTACACTGATTTTTGTATCCTGCAACTTTACTATGTTTTTTTTAATTTAATCTAACAGGTTTTTGTGATGGAGTCTTTAGGTTGTTCTAGATATAAAATTATGTCATCAGCAAAAAAGGGATAATTTGGCTTCCTCTTTTCCAGTTGCTGAGGATTACTTTGGCTATTTGGGCCCCCCTTTTTTTTGTTCCATATAAAGTTTAGGATTTTTTTTTCTAATTCTGTGATTAGATGTTTTATATTTCTACTCTTGCCTGATTACTCTGGCTAGAACTTCCAGTAATATGTTGAATACGAGTGGTGAAAGTAGGCATCTCCATTCTTTTCCAGTTCTTAAAGGAAGTACTTTCAACTTTTCCCCATTCAGTATGATGTTGGCTGTATGACATTTGTCATAAATGGCTTCTATTATTTTGAATATGTTCCTTTTGTGCCTAGTTTTTTTTTAATCATGAAAGGATGCTGAAATTTGTCAAACGCCTTTTCTTTGTCTATTGAGATGATCATATGGTTTTTGTCCTTAATTCTGTTTATGCAATGTATCACATTTATTGATTTGTGCATGTTGAATTATCCTTGGGTAAAAAACCCACTTGATCATGGTGATTTATCTTTTTTATGTGCTCTTGGACACTATTTGCTAGTATTTTGTTGAAAATATTTGTGTCTCTGTTCATCAGGGCTATTGGTCTGTAGATTTCTTCTTTGGTTGTGTATTTGTCTGGTTTTATGTGTCAGGGTGATACTGGACTCAGAATGAGATAGGGAGAACTCCCTCTCCTTCAATTTTTGGGAATAGTTTCAGGAAGACTGATATGAGTTATTCTCTGTATATTTTGAAGAATTTGGCTGTGAATTCATTCAGGGCTTCTTTTTGTTGTGAGTTATTATTATTATTATTACTGATTCAATCTCACTACTCATTATAGTCTGTTCAGGTTTTCTGTTACTTCATAGTTCAATCTTGGGAGGTTGTTTGTTTCCAATAATTTATCAGTTTCCTCTAGGTTTTCTAGTTTTTGAACATGTACTTATTCCTAACAGTATATCTGATGATCTTTTGTATTTCCGAGGTATCAGTTGTAATGTTTCCTTTTTCATATCTGAGGTGGCTTATTTGGGTCTTATCTCTTTTTTTTTTTTCTTGTATTAGCCTAATTCGTGGTTTATCAACTTGTATATTTTTTCAAAGAACAAACTTTTTTGTTTTGTTGAATTTTTTATATTCTGTTCTGACCTGCAAGGTTTCTGTTGAGAAGCCCTATGTTAGTCTGAGGGAGTTTCCTCTTTAGGTGATTAGATACTTTCCTCTTGCTGACATTAGAATTCTTTCTTTAGACAGTTTGATTATAATATACGATGGCAAATTCCTTTTTGCATTGCATTTACATGGAGATTGCTGAGCCTCCTGTGTCTTGATGTCTAAATTTCTTGCTAAACTTGGGAAATTTTCATCTACTCTTTTGTTAAATAGATTTTCTAAGGCTTTGAATCTCTCTTCACCAATAAGAGTACTGATACTTCATACTTTTGGTCACTTTTTATAGTCCCAAATATCTTGTAGGTTTGTTTGTTTTTTTAAATTTTTATTTCTTTTTTTAAATTTTATTATTATACTTTAGGTTTTAGGGTACATGTGCACAATGTGCAGGTTTGTTACATATGTATCCATGTGCCGTGTTGGTTTGCTGCACCCACTAACTCGTCAGGGACATGGATGAAACTGGAAAACATCATTCTCAGTAAAATTTTTATTTCTTAATTTTTATCTGACTGAATTATTTTAAAGGACATGTCTTCAAGTTCTGAAATTCTTCCCTGTGCTTAATCTCATCTATTGTTAAAGATTTTTTCTCAAGGGATATTTGTAATTTATTTTTCTTTTAATGACTAACATTTTTGATGCCAGAGTCATACAGGCCTCCTCTATTTTCTGAAAAGCAGGTTTATTCTCTCCTTTCTCTGTCTCTTTCTTTCTTTCCTTCTTGACAGAGTCTCACTCTGTTGCCCAGGCTGGAGTACAATGGCACAAACTTGGCTCACTGTAACCTCCATCTCCTGGATTCAAGCGATTCTCCTGCCTCAGCCACCCAAGTAGCTGGGATTACAGGTGCCTGAAACCACACCCTGCTAATTTTTGTATTTTTAGTAGAGACGGGGTTGTACCATGTTGGCCAGGCTGGTTTTGAGCTCCTGACTTCAGTTGATCCACCTGCCTCAACCTCCTAAAATGCTGCGATTGCAGGCGTGAGCCACTGTGCCCAGCCTGAAAAGTGTTTAATATTGGTTTTATCCTGTCTTAAATTTTGATAAGATTCACTCATCAGTCCACTTGAAACTAGAGTTTTCTTTGTAAGATAATTTTTGATAACACATTGAAATTTCAAAATAGAGAACAATTCTAATTTTTCTATTTTATTTTATGTAAGTTTTGAGAGGTGTGATTTTTAAAGAATTTCTCCATTTCATATAAGTTGTCAAATTCATTGGCAAGATCTCTTTATGTTTCTTTATCTTCTTTTATGTTTACAGGATTTTTGATGCTATCTCCTTTTTATTCCTATGTTAATAATTTGCTTTTTCTCTCTTATACCTTGAGCAGTCTTGACAGGTGTTTACATATTTACAAAGAACTGATTTTAAGCTTTATTATTTTTAGCTAGCATTCTGTTTTCAAATTCATTGATTTTCTTTCTCCCTCTTTGTTTTGCATTTCATTACTTCTTTCCTTCCTCTCACTCTCCAGTTAACTCTTTTTTTAAAAAAAATCTTTTTTGGATTCTTAAGGTGGCAACTTAGATTATTAACTTCAAACTTTTTTCTGTTAGGATACAGGCATTTAAAGTATAAATTTCACTCTAAGCACTATTTTAGCTGTATGTTACAAACTTTATTATGCAACATTTTATTATTAAATTGGATTCCTTTTTAATTTCCCTGGTAATTTAATCTTTCACTCATGGATTGTTTAGAAATGACTTATTTAATGTCCAAATATTTGAAGGTTTGGGACAATATATTAAAAACAAAATCTCCTTCCAACCCAGAAAACATCGCATAAAGGTAGAATAGAAAGAAAGCAATTTTGCTATTGAATAACCATTAAGCTAGAATCTGAATGATGTCACAGGCAATTTGTTAAGAAATTGCAAAGATATAGATTTCTCCTTTTACATAGCCAAGCAGATACAACCATTGCATACATATTCTCAGGATAAACAAAAACTAGTCCATAGGTAAGAGGACTTGACAACATTAATCAGACGTAGTTCATCCTAAATTCACTCCACTACATGGCTGAGGTGACCGTCTGTGATAGCTAATAAGCTTTTTCTAAAAGAAAAATAATATTCTCATATCTTCATCACAGGAGGTAGTTTCAAAACGTAGAGCTAGACTTTCACAGAAGCTTCTACCCATTCATAGAAACTGGAAAATAAGGGTGCTTATCTTCCTTGATGAATGTATTTCAAAGTGATCACTACTAAATTTTTGGACTGTGGAGAGGCTTCTTTGGTTTTAAAAAAGATTTATATACATTTCTAAAAGAAAGAAAAAGAACTTATGAATTTTCTAAAGGTAATGTTTTAAGAAAAGGGAGGGGTGAGGGAGAGTCTCTTTCCTATTTTCAAAAGGGAGGATTAAGCCTCTTATTTTCAATTTGTATTTGTTCTTACAATCTCTTCCATGCATTACTATAAAATAGTAACATTACTATTTTCTAATTTTTTCTATTGCTGGTTCTACCCTTCTCTGGGCAAGTTGCAGCTGTCTAAATATCCAGGAAGTCCATAGCAAAACAAAGTTCATGGCTAAACAATTTTTAGAATTACTGCAGAATAACATAATTATATTTTTTAAGTACTTTATTTGCCTTGGGGTAATAAATAACCTTTGACTATATTATGCCAATGGTGAATAGTTGAATCAGATTCTTGATTAGCAATACTTCAACTTTTTGTTAGTCTTACATTATTTTTACAAATTGTTGTGATGTGTTTATGGTTTACATTTTCAAGTTCTTAACTATGTAAGTGTTATTTCTTAGTCCCTTTTAAAGCCTTATGCAATGCAAACTTAAGGAGTAGTTTAACTCTAAAGTCTGATAATCTAAATTTTTATTTGAGTGTTCTTTGCAAGTCAAATACATTTATCCTAAGTTTTAAGTCACTCACATAAATACACATTTATATAAGCATTTAGGCCCTTTAGTAATTATTCTATCTGTCCAATAGGATATCCTATGTATCCTATTAATTTTTCCATGTGTTTCACACTAGGAAAAAATAATAGCCATCATCTAGTATCAAAGTTTGATTATGAGGCCTTCATTAAAAGCTACAAATTGAATTCCCAGTGTTTAATTTATATGACTAATTATTTTAAATCTTGAAGACAAACACACTCTATGGGCCTTTTTCATATTAGGTATATATCAATATTTGTACAATAACACATTATAACAGTCAATTAAATTGAGAGGTGAAACCAGCTGGGCTTCTGGGTTGGGTGGGGACTTGGAGAACTTTTCTGTCTGGCTAAAGGACTGTAAACACACCAATCAGCACTCTGTGTCTAGCTAAAGGTTTGTAAATGCACCAATGAGCACTCTGTAAAAACGCACCAATCAGCACTCTGTATCTAGCTAAAAGTTTGTAAATGCACGAATCAGCACTCTGTAAAAATGGACCAATCAGCACTCTGTAAAATGGACCAATCAGCGCTCTGTAAGATGGGCCAATCAGCGCTCTGTAAAATGGACCAATCAGCAGGACATGGGTGGGGCCAAATAAGCAAATAAAAGCTGGCTACCCGAGCCAGCAGCAGCAACCCACTTGGGTCCCCTTCCACACTGTGGAGCTTTGTTCTTTCGCTCTTTGCAATAAATCATGCTGCTGCTCACTCTTTGGATCTGCACTACCTTTGTGAGCTGTAACACTCATTGTGAAGGTCTGCAACTTCACACCTGAAGCCAGCAAGACCACAAACCCACCGGGAGGAATGAGCAACTCTGGACGTGCCGCCTTTATGAGCTTTAACACTCACTGCAAAGGTCTGCAGCTTCACTCCTGAAGTCAGCAAGACCACAAACCCACCAGAAGGAGGAAACTCCAGACACATCTGAACATCTGAAGGAACAAACTGTGGACACAGCATCTTTAAGAATTGTAACACTCACTGCGAGGGTCTGCGGCTTCACTCTTGAAGTCAGCGAGACCAAGAACCCACTGGAAGGAACCAATTCCAGCCACAAAATCACCATGAACAATAGGCATATACTTTTGTTTATCTGTAAATACCAGATTTCTGCTTATCTCTTAATTATATGTGTTTTCTTTTCTACATCATTTTTCTAATCATTTTTTGTTTTAAATTTGGGCTTGAATTCCTGCGTGCATATTAGTAACTTTTGGTTTGTTATTATAAAAAATGAATATGGGTTCTTCCATAGTTGTGGGAGGTACAGGATAGTTGTCTTCTTTTGACCATGGTTTTCCTTGATGTGATGATTTTCTGAACCCTGATGTGCTTGCTTGATCAAAGGAGCAAAGCCTGCTGGTCACAGACATCTATGTAACAGCTGGTCTGTTACATCTAAGATCACTTGCAATGGCAACATTTCTGTTGCCTCAGTGGAAGCACCCATTTCAGATGAAAAGGAGGGTGACACAACCCCCCCTTTTTCATATATATATATAGAGAGAGAGAGAGAGAGAGAGAACTCTTCCTTTAATCCAGTTCCAAAGATTGAACATTCGTTTATCCAGTGAAGTTCCCATTTGTGTGACAGTAGTTACGAATTGTGAATCTTATGTTAATCCCAAATACAATTATTCAGCCACACACAGAAGCTGACAAATTTCCATTTTATCACTAATTCTAATAACCATCTTGGTAAAGGCTACCAAGGGAGCTGTTTATATGGGGTAATCAACTGGCTCCAACCCTTAACTGTGTATTAATAGTTTCTGTCTTTTCAATTTAGCTTGACCATTTGGCTCTATTGTATTTTTACCACCCAGAGCTTCAGCCTAAACATTGCCTTCATTACCAGCAGTAAGCAAGTTCAATCATATGGCTTCTCTTGTTCATTTCCTTCTCTCAAGGAATCACAGCCCTATGCTGCCTGATAAACATTGTTTTGTATATATATGTATTATTATAATATATTATATATTATAGTATTACATTTTATATAACATTATATATTATAATATATTATATCCTATTATATATTATATTATATATCATATATTTTATATAACATATATATTATATGTATTACATAAAATATATTATATTATATGTATTACATATAATATATTATATGTATTACATGTAATATATTATATGTAATACATATAATATAATATATTATATTATATATTATATATTACAGCAATACATATGCCAGTGTTTTTTATACATATATATTCTGTTTTTCTAGTTTTTAAAAGTGGGAGGAAAAATCCAGTTCCAGTTAGTGCATCTTGGTCAATGACTATAAATTTGATGGTGATAAATATAATAATCCCAGTAATGTAGAGAAGGCCTTTCATAGAAAATAAATAGAATCATATTCTCTTAGTGAATATATTTCCTTAAATTAAGACAGGAAACTTCACAAAGTTTTTTCCTCAAGATTCAGGATGCACAACATTGCTATTACTTGGATTAAAAGTTAATCTTGTTTCTGGTTACATACTTACAGGAATTAACCTAGTAGTCATTTCCATATTATTTTATTTAGATGTTTTGAAAAGCTGACTTGCTCAAAGAACTTGAAATTTTAAATATTTTTAAAGTTTTTCTCAAACTAATTCCCAAGAACTGCAAATGCATTACTCTAGCACTCTCAGTGGCTAAATGGCTTTCATAATTAATGTAAATTAGGTTAAAGGGGTATTCATTAATTTTTATAAGGGAGAACCTTCATAGAAAAGTGCTTGAAAATGAACGTAAGTAACATCCATGTTTTAAATAAGTCATGAAACCCTGTGGATATAGTCCATTCATCTTCATCTACCATCTTTTAAGTTAATAAAAAAAATCAAAGAAAAAGTAACACTAAAAAGTAAACTAAAAGCCTAGTTCAAAAGGAAGACAGATCTTTCCTACTGTTATACAAGTACCTCTTAATGTGATTTTGCTCAATTCTGATTCTTAAGCTTAAGTAGAAATTCCAAAGAAACTTCGTGATTACATTTTAATTATAACCTACATTTCAAACAGGGTAGATTGGCAGAACTCCATGTACTTAATAAGTAGCTGTATCTCCTGAAATATATTCAGGCTACCCATGGTTATTGCACACACATCAAGTGAATATTTCAAATTAAAGGAGCTGGCTCTATGGATAGGTTAAGTGAATATCAATTTATATTCTTTCAGTACTCTTCTCCTGCAGTTTTTAAAAGTGAAAGCAAAATGGCATAATTTCTCACTATAAATAGATAATTCTGAATATTGAGACCCAAACAATTTAAAAGATTTTGTTCATTTTTTTCCTATTTTTGAACTATGATCAGATTTGTGGCTTACACAGGAATCTAACAGTTTCATGTTGCTTATTTTCATTAAATTGCTCTTCCAGTGGGAGGTGTAAAACTCACACATGTCTACCTGTTAGAAGTTCTACTAAGAGACAATTCATATCGAAGGAGGTTTATCAAAATAATATTATTTTGTGCTATTTTGGGATTCAGTGACCCATGCTATTTATCTTCTCAGGGTGGATAATTAAGCTTTTACAACCAAGGTAGCTAAGGTGCAGAAATAAGAATACAGAGGAGAAGTAAGATAAAACAGAATAAAAACTATTCTAAGTGATATCAATATAAACTGTTCACTAAGTTCAATCAAGTGGTATTTTAAGCATGAGAATTTAGCTAATCGAAAATTACACAAAAATGGCATAAAACAGTGATAAAGATGAGGACAATATTTGGCACAAGAAAATTAAGACTGTATTAGCATAAGTTTAACTTGATCTCAAGGAAAGCATGTGTGATTATTTTCCATATAAAATTTTTCTTTTCTCAAGGAATCATTAACTAAACAAAAATTGCCTTCTAGTGTTTAATTTTATTTTCCAATTAATAATCAAGCCTTGAAAATAACATAAGTAAGTAACCTCATCATACTTCATAGGTTAAAAATATTTTTATTCTAATCTATAACAGCATTTCCCAAAATAAATTCTGTGGTACACTGGTTCTCAGAGATTCCAGTAGATGTTTATGATTAAAGAAAAAAGATGGAGAGGGTTTCATGTTTAAAGAGCCATGGAAAATGTTAGATTAATTATATTTATTAATTACAGAAACTTAATACGTTACAATTGTGGCAAATATCCAAGTGAAGAAATCTAGTGTGCATCTTTTCAAAATTGATTTGGCCACAGACCCTGCATTTGGGTAAAACATCTTGTGGATGAGTTTCCTTGGAATACCAATTAAAAAAAATTTCAAAACATTTTGGGAAAAAAGTTTCCGATTTGAATTAAAAATACTTTTCTTAAATGACAAATTGAAGTAAGTGAGCCTTATTTTTTAAGTATATTAATTTCCTCAGTGTATTTTTTATCTGAGTAAACTGTTTTACACTAAACAAGTTAGTATTTTATTTCATGAACATTTCTTATAAGTTTTACTGGTAGAGTATTAAATAATTATGTTTAATAAAAATAATGTTTAACATTAACCTAGTTGCTCCTACCAAGCTGGCAATCTCCTTTTACCTCTTTCTGCCAAGTGCCACCATATTGTAGTCTTGTGAATCATGTTTTTACTGAGACTGGCTGAGAAGGTGAGAAGTTCCTCCGCTTAGAACAATGCCTTTTCTACTGGTTTCTGATAAAATCTGATCTCTTTCCATTTTGTAGAAATCTGAAGATACTCTGTATTTATCAATTACCAGAGCTCTGTGGAGTTATCTTTCTTTCTACCAGAAAAACCAGGATTATATACAAAATCCTTCTACTTTTAGAAAAGAACGTATTTTCTTTCTCTTATGAAAATCACTTCTGACCCTCTCATATCTTCTCTGTCGACAAACTTTCTAATCCTTACAACCTCTGGTTACTGCCCTTAGTTTTGAAAATTTCTCCAGACAGATGGCATACCCATGTAAGAGAAGACCTGGGAGAATGTAGGTGGGAGATATAGTCTAACATGCAGACCTATTGAGTAAGGCTATTACTTAAGTACCTACCATATCTTAATTCTCAGACCTACACAGTGGCCTGGACACAATTGACCATGGGGCCCAGACATTTCTTTCCAGATACTGCCATTCCTACAATCTACAATTGCTTTATATATTTTGTGATTCTTTTTTTTTCTTTATTTTTAAAAACAAAAACAAAACAGGATACACGTGCAGAACGTGGAGGTTTGTTACATAGGTATACATGTGTCATGGTAGTTTGCTGCACCTATTCACTCTTCTTCTAAGTTCCCTCCCTTCACCCCTCACACCACAACAGGCCTGGTGCATGTTGTTCCCCTGTCTGTAGCCATGTGTTCTCATTGTCCAACTCCCACTTATAAGTGAAAACATACAGTGTTTGGTTTTCTGTTCCTGTGTTAGTTTGCTGAGGATGAGAAAAGAACTGAAGGAGAGAGAGACATGAAAAAACCTCCAAAAAATCAATGAGTCCAGAGCTGGTTTTTGAAAAAGTTAGCCAAATAGACCATTAGCTAGACCAATAAAGAAGAAAAGAGAGACGAATCAAATAGACACATTAAAAAGTGATAAAGGAGAGATCACCACTGACCCCACAGAAATACAAACTACCATCAGAGAATACTATAAACACCTCTATGAAAATAAATTAGATAATCTAGAAGAAATGGATAAATTCCTGGACACATACACCATCCCATGATTAAACCAGAAGAAGTTGAATCCCTGAATAGACCAATAACGAGCTCTAAAATTGAGGCAGTAATTAGTAGACTACCAACCAAAAAAAAAAAAAAAAAAAGCCCAGGACCAGATGGATTCAAAGCTGAATTTTACCAGAAATACAAAAAGGAGCTGGTATCACTCCTTTTGAAACTATTTCAAACAATTGAAAACTCATTTTATAAAGCCAGCACCATCCTGATACCAAAACCAAGAAGAAACGCAACAACAACAACAAAACATTTCAGGCCAATATCCTGATGAACATTGATGCGAAAATCCTCAATAAAATACTGGCAAAACCGAATCCAGCAGCACATCAAAAAGCCTGTCCACCATGATCAAGTTAGCTTTCATCCCTGAGATGCAAGGCTGGTTCAACATATGCAAATCAATAAACGTAATCCATCACATAAACAGAACCAAAGACAAAAATCATATGATTATCTCAATAGACACAGAAAAGGCCTTTGATAAAATTCAATATCCCTTCATGTTAAGAACTCTCAATAAACTAGGTATTGATGGAACATATCTAAAAATGGTAAGAGTTACTTATGACAACCCCACAGCCAATCTCATATTTAATTGGCAAAAGCTGGAAGCATTCCCTGAAAACTGGTACAAGACAAGGGTGCCCTCTCTCACCACTCTTATTCAACATAGTATTGGAAGTTCTGGCCAGGGCAATCAGGCCAGAGAAGGAAATACAGCGTATTCAAATAGGAAGAAAGGAGGTCAAATTGTCTCTGTTTGCAGACAACATGATTTTATATTTAGAAAACCCCATCATCTCAGCCCAAAAACTAGTTAAACTGATGAACAACTTTAGCAGTCTCAGGATACAAAATCAACGTGCAAAAATCACAAGCATTCCTTTACACCAACAATAGGCAAGCAGAGAGCCAAATCATGTATTTTGTGGTTATTAA
This sequence comes from Nomascus leucogenys, assembly GCF_006542625.1. Classification (NCBI taxonomy): domain Eukaryota; kingdom Metazoa; phylum Chordata; class Mammalia; order Primates; family Hylobatidae; genus Nomascus; species Nomascus leucogenys. The sequence continues at coordinate 107,089,517 of NC_044383.1, read as the reverse complement.
GGTGTCATTAATTTCTTCTTGAATCTTAATATTTATCTTAACCTAAAAATTAAAATGTATAACAATAATACCACTTGCATAAAACATTGGCCAAAATACTTGCTTTATCATCGTGCTTCTTTAGAATCTTTTCATTGCTTTTGATAAAAAAGATCCCTTCCAACCAAACTTTGTCAGTTTTTAAGTCACATAATTATGAGAATACCAAACTGTTCTTGTATTTCAACGTGCAATAAATTGAATTCTGGACTGATAATAACTTGCACACAGAAGGCTGCCTCTTGGAAATAAACATCTTTTTGAAGTATCTGCAGTCTGTCATTAGAGAAAGACAGCCCTTTCACTTTGCCCTAATCATTGCATATCAAACCAATCTCAAGGATTTGCCACAATTTTATACCTGAGTGGTATTTTATCTAGGTCCAAGAAAATAAAATTATATAATAGAAAACCAGTATTCAATAGTTCATTTAATTCAATTAATTACTTAAATCTTTTGAAGATTGAAGGGTAAGGGAGGTGTGTAGGAAGAAAGGAGCCAGGTAAAGTGAATGGTCTTTTATTTCTTGCCTTAGTTTGCAAGGTAATATTCTGACAACAGGTCATTGATAAATAAACAACTGAGATTGATTTGGGAAGTGTGAACTAGTATAGAGAGAAATAAGAAGCACTGCAACAAGCTAAATGATCACTGATTAGGTACACAGGACATAATTTTGAGCTTTAATTAAACAAAAATACTTAACACTTTGTTTATTTTCAGCACACATGGCTCACACTTGAAATTAGAATCTCTCTCTTTCCTTTGATGGCAAAAATAATTTTATTTCCATAGGATGGGCAAAAATTAGCAACAAAGATGAAAGTTTCTGTTTCAAAGGGCTCAACATTTATATTATCATTTAAAAATATTTTTGCTTCAGATCTCCAGAACAATCCTGAACTAAGAAAACCTGAAATCATCACTAAATGCTTTATTCTTTGGAAAAAAACTGGGTAAGTGGTAAAAAAAAATCTTCATAAAATTGTTTTAAATAATGTTTATGAGAAACATGCCTACTTTAAGCATATTCTCATCAATTGCTATTTAGATTGTTAGTGGCTATAAAATAAATTTATCGGACTCTTACAGCACATACACAAAAGCAACTCAAAATGGATTAAAGACTTAAACATAAGACTGCAAACTATAAAACTTCTAGAGGAAAACATAGGAGGAGCCTCTATGACATTGTTCTTGACAATGATTTTATGGATATGACATCAAAGCCACAGACAACAAAAACAAAAATAAACAAGTGAGACTACATCAAAATAAAAAGCTTCTGCAGGGCAAGGAAAACAATCAACCGAGTGAAAAGGCAAACTGTGGAATGAGAGAAAATATTTGCAACCCATGTATCTTCCAAAGATTAACTTCCAAAATATATAAGGAACTTCTACAACTCCATAGTAAAAAACCAACAAAACCCTAATAACCAAAATAAAAAATGAGCTAAACGTCTGAATAGACACTTCTCCAAAGAAGACATACAAATGGCCAACACATATATGGAAACATGCTCAATATCACAGATCATCAGGTAAATGCAAATTAAAATCATGAGCTATCACCTCACAACTGTTAGGATGATTGTCATTTTTACAAAAGACAACAAGTGTCAGTGAGGGTAGAGGTAGATTTGGAACCTTTGTGTACTGTTGGTGGGAATGCAAAAACTGCTGTGGAAAACAATATAGATGCTGCTCAGAAACTTAAAAATAGAATTATCATATGATCCAGCAATTCTATTTCTGGGTATTTGTCAAGAAAATATTGAGATCAGGATGTCAAAGAGATATTAGCACTTCTATATTTGTTGCAGCATTATTCACAATAGCCAAGATATGGAAACAACCAAAATGTCCATCAACAGGTGAACAGCTCAAGAAGATGTGGGATATATATATATATTACATATATATATAAAATGGAATATTATGCAACCTTGCAAAAGAAGGGAATTCTGCAATATATGACACCATGGAGGAACCTTGAAGACATTATGCAAGTGAAATAAGGCAATCATAAAAAGACCAATACTTCAGGATTTTATTTATATGAGGCATCTGAACAAGTTAATTTCATAGAATCAAAGAGTAGAATGGTGGTTGTCAGATGCTGAGGAAAAAGGAAAATAGGGAGTTAGTAATCGTGATGGTTAATTCCATGGGTCAATTTGACTGGGTTAAGAATGTTAAGATAGCTGGTAAATAATTATTTCTGGATGAATCTGAGAGGAGGTTTCTGGAGACTCTAACATTTGAATCAGTAGACTAAGTAAAGAAGATCCATTGACACCAATGTGGGCAGGCATCATCCAAATTTTTGAGGGCCCACATAGGACAGAAAGGCAGAGGAAGGGTGAATTCTCACCTTCTATTGGGATGGGACATCCATCCCCTCCTGTCTTTGGACATTGGAGTTTCTGGTCCTGGTTCAAGGGACTTTAGACTCTTTGGCTTTTAACAGTGCCCTGCTCACTTCATAGGCCTTTGGCATTAGCCTGAGAGTTACACCATGGGCTACCCTGGTTCCTGGGGCTTAGGACTCAGAGTAAATTACATCACTTGCTTTCCTAGGACTATAGCTTTCAAACAGCATATTGTGGGACTTCCTGTTCTCCATAATCACATGAGCCAATTTCCATAATAAATCTCCTGATATATCTATATATATATCCTATTGGTTCTGTTTGCCTGGAGAACCCTGATAATAACAGACATAAAGTTCCAATCAGGCAAGATGTACATTCTCTGGAGATCTGTTGTATAACATTGTATATGTAGTTAAAGGTACGTTAAAAATTTGTTAAGAGAATAGATCTCTTATTAAATGTTCTTACGACAATAATAAAAAATATAAGTAACAGAGAACTCAGTAAGCAATCTGTGCAGTCTTCCTCAAATACTGGAGCGAATTAAGTGAAAAAATATATGTTAAAGATCAAGATTATTTTTATCACCAATTTAATTTTATGTATTTCGGTTTCTTTCTATAAATATTATCAAGTCCAAATTTTCACAATATTTTCATGGATGAAAGCACAGTTATTTCCTGTTGTTTCATATCGGATGGCAGGCAGAAGAAATACCTTCTTCCCTCCCATTTAGCAATGTTCAGGTACATATATTTCAAGAAGGATTCATTTATCCTTTGTCTTTCCATTTATATTACATACTTGTTGTTTTTGGTAATGATTACTACTATTATTAAAATTTATGTTACCAATATATCATTGTATCGATAAACTTATTGGTTTATTATTACCCATAGCTACTGGTAATTTGTATGTCACAATCGCTAATATAATAATCAAAAATATTAATAGTAAATAACAGTAACTGAATGCCTACAATGTGGCAAGCCTTGTGGTGGTTACATTTGGTGTTTTATCCTCAAAATGATTCCATGAAATAACTAATATTTCTTTTTCATATTTAAAAATTGAGAATTAGAAAGGTTAGCAAATACGTCCAAAGTTACTTAGCTTGTAATTTGCTATAAAAGACATAAAAGCCATTTTGACTCTTAATTATTGTGCTATCCTACCTTGATATTCTTTCTTATTTTCATTCATTTTTATTTTCTAATGCTTATTTGTCTTTTACTTATCAAGTGGGGATGGATATATTTGATTATTCCTAGCAGATTTTGTTAGTAGTAAAAGGAGTTTGAATCTGAGTTTAACAGATAATTAAAATAGGGAATAGAGATTCTGCTAAAGGCAGAAATCACACAGAAAGATAAAATTGCACAGAAAGGAAAGCAAGAGATAGACATCAGAAAGTTTTAGTGTGCTTTTAAAAGGACAATTTTGTAGATTGCTTAAACAACTTCCACACATTCTTTTAATACTGACTTTATTCATTTACTTTGGCCTTGTTAGATGCAAAACATTGTGATGGACATTTAAAGTGAGAGAAAGTAGATAAGATATGATTCTTGTCCTTAAGTTACACATTTCTGTGGAAGTGATGTGACAAAGCAAAATGAAAATCATAATGAAATTAATTCTCCTAGACAACTGTAAGATCAGAAGTAGTGGCCAGGGCAATCAGGCAAGAGAAAGAAATAAAGTGTATTCAAACAGGAAGAAAGGAAGTCAAATTATCTCTGTCTGCAGATGACATATATTTAGAAAACCCCATTGTCTCAGCCCAAAAACTCCTTAAGCTAGTAAGCAACTTCAGCAAAGTATCAGGATACAAAATCAATGTGCAAATATCACAAGCATTCCTATGCACCAAAAATAGATAGCCAAATCATGAGTGAACTGTCATTCACAATTGCTACAAAGAGAATAAAATACCTAAGAATACAACATACAAGGGATGTGAAGGACCTTTTCAAGTAGAACTACAAACCACTACTCAAGGAAATAAAAGAGGACACAAACAAATAGAAAAACATTCCATGCTCATGGACAGGAAGATTCAATACCGTGAAAATGGCCATACTGCCCAAAGTAATTTATAGATTCAATGCTATTCCCATCAAGCCACCATTGACTTTCTTCACAGAATTAGAAAAAACTACTTCAAATTTCATATGGAACCAAAAAAGAGCCTGTATAACCAAGACAATCCTAAGCAAAAAGAAGAAAGCTGGAGGCATTAGGCTACCTGACTTCAAACTATACTACAAGGCTACAGTAACCAAAACAGCATGGTACTGGTACCCAAACAGATATATAGACCAATGGAACAAAACAGAGGCCTCAGAAATAATACCACACATCTGCAGCCATCTGATCTTTGACAAACCTGACAAAAACAAGCAATGGGGAAAGGATTCCTTATTTAATAAATGATGCTGGGAAAACTGGCTAGCCATACATGGAAAACTGGCTAGCCATATGCAGAAAACTGAAACTGGACCCCTTCCTTACACCTTTTACAAAAATTAACTCCAGGCGGATTAAAGATTTAAGTGTAAGACCTAAAACCATAAAAATCCTAGAAGAAAACCTAGGCAATACCATTCAGGACACAGGCATGGGCAAAGACTTCATAACTAAAACACCAAAAGCAATTGCAACAAAAGCCAAAATTGACAAATGGGATCCAGTTAAACTAAAGAGCTTCTGCACAGCAAAAGAAACTATCATCAGAGTGAACAGGCAACCCATAAAATGGGAGAAAATTTTTGCAATCTATCCATCTGACAAAGGGCTAATATCCAGAATCTATGAGGAACTTAGAACAAATTTATAAGAAAAAAGCAAACAACCCCATCAAAAAGTCAGCAAAGGAAATGAACAGACACTTTTCAAAAGAAGACATTTATGTGGCCAACAAACATGAAAAAAAGCTCATCATCACTGGTCATTACAGAAATGCAAGTCAAAACCACAATGAGATATCATCTCACAACAACAAGAATGACGATCATTAAAAAGTCAGGAAACCAATGCTAGAGAGGATGTGGAGAAATAGGAGCACTTACACTGTTGGTGGGAGTGTACATTAGTTCAACCATTGTGGAAGACAGTGTGGCAATTCCTCAAGGTTCTAGAACTAAAAATACCAGTTGACCCAGCGATCTCATTACCAGGTACATACCAAAGGATTATAAATCATTCTACTATAAAGATACATGCACACGTATGTTTATTGCAGCACTATTCACAATAGCAGAGATTTGGAACCAATGTAAATGCCCATCAATGTTAGACTGGATAAAGAAAATGTGGCACATATACACCACAGAATACTATGAAGCCATAAAAAAGAATGAGTTCATGTCCTTTGCAGGGACATAGATGAAGCTGGAAACCATCATTCTCAGCAAACTAACACAGGAACAGAAAACCAAATACTACATGTTCTCACTCATAAGTGGGAGATGAACAGTGAGAACATATGGGCACAGGGAGGGGAATATCACACGCTGGGGCTTGTCGGGGGTGGGGGTCAAGGGGAGGGATAGCATTAAGAGAAATACCTAATGTAGATGACTGGTGGATAGGTGCAGCAAACCACCATGGCACATTATACCTATGTAACAAATCTGCACATTCTGCACATGTATCCCAGAACTTAAGTGTGTGTGTGTGTGTGTGTGTGTGTGTGTGTGTGTGTGTGTGTGTATAAAGTAGAAGGGTTGGCTCATCATAAGAATTATAAGCTCATATATTTATTCATATGTATGAGCTTCTGATATATGTTATATGTATATATGTTATATGTATATGTATGTATATGTAATATATATTAACATATATTGACATATAATATATGTCAATCCTCAATAAAATGAGGATTGATTAAGTAGTTTTCGGGGATAAAATATTTCCAATTGCCGTCTACAGACAGTGTGTAAGGGAGGGAATAAGGTGAATAGATATTAATATACATATAGGTAGTATTAACAGAAATTAGGAAAAAAGTTATACAACACATTAAATATAACTAAATTTAGGCCCCCCTTGCTTTATATTTTGATAATTTATATATGGGAAACATATTTTTTCATAAAAAAGGGCAGAATAAAACATTTTTCTTCATTCATCAATACTATGACTGAATATAGCATTGCTAAGGACAGAAGAGAACAGTGCTATGATTATTGTGAGGAAAGACATTGACCAGTCAGTTCTCTGTGTGGGAACCAAATGAAACTAAACGATAAAGTATAGTGAATATAAAGAAAACTGACATTTGTTAGCCTATTTCCCACCCATAGGAATGGTGGCCCAGCGCCAGTCTACTCTTTTTAATTTGCTTACCACTAGAAATGCAGTCTGTTTCCTTGTAGAACACTTGTTTTTGCTATGACTTTATAATTTTATCTTCTATTTAACAATAACCATCATTCTCAAGTCTAAGGTCGGAGAGCAAATAAATAGAAATGAAAAAATACAATGTTTTAAATAGTTATATACTTTAATTCAGTGTTGATAAATGAATTTTGTTTGAAAGATAAAAAATACTGTGTGGAGTGCTCAGATATGAGTCACACTTCATAGCTGATGGTAATTTCTGTAATCTCAGAAGCAGAAACCAAAGTGTCTTAAATATTCTTAAACTTCTTCTCCCTCCACTGCACCTCACAGGATGTAACCTTGTTTGAATATTAAGCTCTGCTGTGGAGTGATTATGTTTATCTAATACAAGCTCTGATAAACATAGACTCCATTTAATAAGTGTTAGTTTTTTATTGAAACAATTAGGAAATGTTGTGTGTTTGTCTGTGTGTATACAGGTATTGTTTTTAAAGTTTATGTCAACTTTTAAATCAGATATTGTGTTTTGATTTCTACAATTTAAAAGGAGAATATTTGTGAAAAGTAACAATCTGCTACAAATAAACTAGTGGTATGAGCATAGGCCCTGGATATATAACATTGGGTTTGAATTCTGACTTTATCTCTTTCTAGTTTCATGACCTTAAAGCAAATTGCTCAACCAATCTGTATTGCAGTATTCTCATGTGTAAAACGGGGAAAATAATAATACCTATCCATACAGTAGTTGTTAAGCTTAGGTTAATTCAACATGTAAACCTTAGTACTTGTCCCATACCAGTTACTATACAAATTTTATGTATTATTAATATTTATATTGCCATAATTATTAATTATCTGATAATCACCATCCTAATCTTTTAACCTTCTTATTGATTTCAGTATCATAGAGAATGACAGTTTTCTAATTTTGCTGTTTTCTTTACTAAATATGCCATATATAGAATATTTTGCTAAGACAAGAAGCATTTAAATTGAAGTTTGGTAAACCATACAAATGCTTTGACAAACCAGACTGAAATGTGATGATAAATGATATATGTGGACTGGGGATGGGGTATTTCTTCAGAGAGAAAGCTTTTGCTTCAAACTTGATAAACACGTTGAAAATTATATTACAAAGTACAATACAGTAGTATATTTTTTATTGAGTTACCTACAGTTATATCTTCATTTTTTCAAACATATAAAACAGAATAGGAAGAGCACATCCAACGAGTATAGGTAATTAAAATGAACTTGGTAGTATACAACAAGTGGAAATGACTTTATTTTTAGGAGCCAATTACAAGTCAGAGTTTTGTTAAAGTGGAAGAAGGAAATTAATCTCTTGAGATAACTGATTTCTGCTTTTGTTCATTAGATTATTCATTTGCCCATCCCCAATAAGTATTTATTTTACACGCAAGCATGGAAATTATTCTTGGTCCTGAGACTTGCCTCCCTATAACTAGACTAAGATTCTTTCACCTACCGCTCTGGGGAAGAGGCAAGGAGGTATTGACAGCTTAGGGAGGTTTCACTGGCCTCCCCAGCCACTGTCTATTCCAACAGGGAACCTTTTCTAAAAGTCAAAGAGACAGATGATTATTAGATGACTTCGTTTTAGTCTCTAGTTTCTAAATATTCTCATTGCCAGAATGTCGTGGAGACATTTAAAAAATGCAGATTCCTCATTTTCAACCTGAGTGAATTCACTTAATACTCAAAAAAATTATTTTGAGTGTCTGCTCTATGCCATGCGATATTCTGGAGCCTGGAGATGCAGCAGTGAATGAAAATGTTCACAAACCTTTGGAGCTGAAATTCCAGCAGTGGTGTGTGTGTGGGCAGGGGAGGTGGGTAGGTAATGAGTACCTAAAATGTATAAACTCAGAGAAGATAAACAGGATAAAAGGATAGTGGATTATTGAACTTTTATTCTGATTTTCGTTATTAGAGAAGACTTCTCTAAGAAGTGACACTTGATTTCTTTAAAATAAACCTTAATCAGATTGAAGGAATGGAATCAAAGGTGCAAGGAACTGAAACTACAAATAATCTAAGGTGATAAATACAGAATTTCAAAGGAACCAAATGAAGGCCAGTGTAAGAACAAGATGCTATGAGATGTCGTCAAAGAAAGAGAAAGGGAGCTATGGAAATGATAGCAAGGAGATTTTTAGATATAATGCACATACAGTCCATTCTATCAGGTCTTCTTGATCATGCCAAATTACTTTCTAAGCAGTTGTACTAATTCATACCCCAACCAGAAATATAAGCACATTCGTTTTGAAAAAGTTTTTTTATCAATGTTTGTATTTACAGTTTTGATAAAATTTATTTTTAGTCAGTTTGGTGTGTATAAAATGAATTTAACTTGCATTGATCTGATTATTAGGGCTGTTGCTCATTCTGGGGGAATTCATTTTTGTTAAAGATCTATTAATGTCTTCTGCTCACTTTTTAAAATCAGATTGTTTGACGTTTCATTATTAATTTTTAGGAGTTACTTATTTGTTACATATTATGAAATGAAAACTGAATTTTGGAAGAAAACAGAATGAGATAAAGCCAATATTTATAAATAAGTTTCGTTTTTCTAATTTTTATCTTTTATTTTTCTTTCTTTCTTTTTTTTTTTGTTTGCTAAATAGGATTCCTAAACCTGTATTCAAGGAACTGTTGTAGCATATGTACTTATCTGTCTCTGATTTTACAGCAGAGAATTGTAACATGCCACCAATATTTTATCATTAATAAACATGTTTGCTACAGTGTTTTATTTTGTTTCTATGGTTTTGTTTTTGTAGAGTATCATCTGTCAGTTGAAGGAATTTCTTTTATGTTTATTGGCTGTCAGTGCTATAATGATGTATGTCATATTTCTATGCATATATTTAAGATGAGATATTTCTTCTTTAATTTATTACTGTGGCACATCCTTACTAAATTTGATACTTACAAAGCTGAGATAAAGCTAACTTCACCACTATTTATTGTATTTTAAACAATTTGTTTTGATAATATTTTGTGTAAGAATTTTTTGTATCAATGTCCATAATTATCAAGGTTTTCATACACTCATCATAAAGAAGAATTCTTTCTATATTCTATAAATTCTATATAAGAATTTATATATGAGAGGAAAACTCTCAGTCTTTTATGTTTTGTTTTGTTTTTTTGTTTTTATTATTTATTTATTTATTTTTATTTTTTTATTTTTTATTATTATACTTCAGGTTTTAGGGTACATGTGCACAATGTGCAGGTTTGTTACATATGTATCCATGTGCCATGTTGTTTTGCTGCACCCATTAACTCGTCATTTAGCATTAGGTATATCTCCTAATGCTGTCCCGCCCCCCTCCCCCCAACCCACGACAGTCCCCGGAGTGTGATGTTCCCCTTCCTGTGTCCATGAGTTCTCATTGTTCAATTCCCACCTATGAGTGAGAACATGAGGTGTTTGGTTTTTTGTCCTTGTGATAGTTTACTGAGAATGGTGTTTTCCAGTTTCATCCATGTCCCTACAAAGGACACGAACTCATCATTTTTTTATGGCTGCATAGTATTCCATGGTGTATATGTGCCACATTTTCTTAATCCAGTCTAGCATTGTTGGACATTTGGGTTGGTTCCAAGTCTTTGCTATTGTGAATAGTGCCGCAATAAACATACGTGTGCATGTGTCTTTATAGCAGCATGATTTATAGTCCTTTGGGTATATACCCAGTAATGGGATGGCTGGGTCAAATGGTATTTCTAATTCTAGATCCCTGAGGAATCACCACACTGACTTCCACAATGGTTGAACTAGTTTACAGTCCCACCAACAGTGTAAAAGTGTTCCTATTTCTCCACATCCTCTCCAGCACCTGTTGTTTCCTGACTTTTTAATGATGGCCATTCTAACTGGTGTGAGATGGTATCTCACTGTGGTTTTGATTTGCATTTCTCTGATGGCCAGTGATGATGAGCATTTTTTCATGTGTTTTTTGGCTGCATAAATGTCTTCTTTTGAGAAGTGTCTGTTCATGTCCTTTGCCCACTTTTTGATGGGGTTGTTTGTTTTTTTCTTGTAAATTTGTTTGAGTTCATTGTAGATTCTGGATATTAGCCCTTTATCAGATGAGTAGGTTGCAAAAATTTTCTCCCATTCTGTAGGTTGCCTGTTCACTCTGATGGTAGTTTCTTTTGCTGTGCAGAAGCTCTTTAGTTTAATTAGATCCCATTTGTCCATTTTGGCTTTTGTTGCCATTGCTTTTGGTGTTTTAGACATGAAGTCCTTGCCCACGCCTATGTCCTGAATGGTATTGCCAAGGTTTTATTGTAGGATTTTAATGGTTTTAGGTCTAACATTTAAGTCTTTAATCCATCTTGAATTAATTTTTGTATAAGGTGTAAGGAAGGGATCCAGTTTCAGCTTTCTACATATGGCTAGCCAGTTTTCCCAGCACCATTTATTAAATAGGGAATCCTTTCCCCATTTCTTGTTTTTGTCAGATATCAGATAGTTGTAGATACGTGGCATCATTTCCGAGGACTCTGTTCTGTTCCATTGATCTATGTCTCTGTTGTGGTACCAGTACCATGCTGTTTTGGTTACTGTAGCCTTGTAGTATAGTTTGAAGTCAGGTAGCGTGATGCCTCCAGCTTTGTTCTTTTGGCTTAGGATTCACTTGGCGATGTGGGCTCTTTTTTGGTTCCATATGAACTTTAAAGTAGTTTTTTCCAATTCTGTGAAGAAAGTCATTGGTAGCTTGATGGGGATGGCATTGAATCTATAAATTACCTTGGGCAGTATGGCCATTTTCACGATATTGATTCTTCCAACCCATGAGCCTGGAATGTTCTTCCATTTGTTTGTATCCTCTTTTATTTCATTGAGCAGTGGTTTGTAGATCTCCTTGAAGAGGTCCTTCACATCCCTTGTAAGTTGGATTCCTAGGTATTTTATTCTCTTTGAAGCAATTGTGAATGGGAGTTCACTCATGATTTGGCTCTCTGTTTGTCTGTGATTGTTGTACAAGAATGCTTGTGATTTTTGTACATTGATTTTGTATCCTGAGACTTTGCTGAAGTTGCTTAGCAGCTTAAGGAGATTTTGGGCTGAGACAATGGGGTTTTCTAGATATACAATCATGTCATCTGCAAACAGGTACAATTTGACTTCCTCTTTTCCTAATTGAATACCCTTTATTTCCTTATCCTGCCTGATTGCCCTGGCCAGAACTTCCAGCACTATGTTGAATAGGAGTGGTGAGAGAGGGCATCCCTGTCTTGTGCCAGTTTTCAAAGGGAATGCTTCCAGTTTTTGCCCATTCAGTATGATATTGGCTGTGGGTTTGTCATAGATAACTCTTATTATTTTGAGATACGTCCCATCAATACCCAATTTATTGAGAGTTTTTAGCATGAAGGGTTGTTGAATTTTGTCAAAGGCCTTTTCTGCATCTATTGAGATAATCATGTGGTTTTTGTCTTTGGTTCTGTTTATATGCTGGATTACATTTATTGATTTGCGTATGTTGAACCAGCCTTGCATCCCAGGGATGAAGCCCACTTGATCATGGTGGATAAGCTTTTTGATGTGCTGCTGGATTCGGTGTGCCAGTATTTTATTGAGGATTTTTGCATCAATGTTCATCAAGGATATTGGCCTGAAATTCTCTTTTTTGGTTATGTCTCTGCCAGGCTTTGGTATCAGGACGATGCTGGCTTCCTAAAATGTGTTAGGGAGGATTCCCTCTTTTTCTATCAATTGGAATAGTTTCAGAAGGAATGGTACCAGTTCCTCCTTGTACCTCTGGTAGAATTCAGCTGTGAATCCATCAGGTCCTGGACTCTTTTTGGTTGGTAAGCTATTGATTATTGCCACAATTTCAGAACCTGTTATTGGTCTATTCAGAGATTCAACTTCTTCCTGGTTTAGTCTTGGGAGGGTGTACGTGTCAAGGAATTTATCCATTTCTTCTAGATTTTCTAGTTTCTTTGCATAGAGGTGTTTGTAGTATTCTCTGATGGTTGATTGTATTTCTGTGGGATCGGTGGTGATATCCCCTTTTTCATTTTTTATTGCATCTATTTGATTCTTCTCTCTTTTCCTCTTTATTAGTCTTGCTAGCGGTCTATCAATTTTGTTGATGTTTTCAAAAAACCAGCTCCTGGATTCATTAATTTTTTGAAGGGCTTTTTGTGTCTCTATTTCCTTCAGTTCTGCTCTGATTTTAGTTATTTCTAGCCTTCTGCTAGCTTTTGAATGCGTTTGCTCTTGCTTTTCTAGTTCTTTTAATTGTGATGTTAGGGTGTCAATTTTGGATCTTTCCTGCTTTCTCTTGTGGGCATTTAGTGCTATAAATTTCCCTCTACACACTGCTTTGAATGTGTCCCAGAGATTCTAGTATGTTGTGTCTTTGTTCTCATTGATTTCAAAGAACATCTTTATTTCTGCCTTCATTTCATTATGTACCCAATAGTCATTCAAGAGCAGGTTGTTCAGTTTCCATTTAGTTGAGCAGTTTTGAGTGAGTTTCTCAATCCTGAGTTCTAGTTTGTTTGCACTGTGGTCTGAGAGACAGTTTGTTATAATGTCTGTTCTTTTACATTTGCTGAGGAGAGCTTTACTTCCAACTATGTGGTCAATTTTGGAATAGGTGTGGTGTGGTGCTGAAAAAAAATGTATATTCTGTTGATTTGGGGTGGAGAGTTCTGAGATGTCTATTAGGTCCACTTTGTGCAGAGCTGAGTTCAATTCCTGGATATCCTTGTTAACTTTCTGTCTCATTGATCTAATGTTGACAGTGGGGTGTTAAAATCTCCCATTATTATTGCATGGGAGTTTAAGTCCCTTTGTAGGTCACTCAAGACTTGCTTTATGAATCTGGGTGCTCCTGTGTTGGGTGCATATATATTTAGGATAGTTAGCTCTTCCTGTTGAATGGATCCCTTTACCATTATGTAATGGCCTCCTTTGTCTCTTTTGATCTTTGTTGGTTTAAAGTCTATTTTATCAGAGACTAGGATTGCAACCCCTGCCTGTTTTTGTTTTCCATTTGCTTGGTAGATCTTCCTCCATCCCTTTATCTTGAGTCTATGTGTGTCTCTCCACGTGAGATGGTTTTCCTGAATACAGCACACTGATGGGTCCCGACTCCTTATCCAGTTTGCCAGTCTGTGTCTTTTAATTGGAGCATTTAGCCCATTTACATTTAAAATTAATATTGTTATGTGTGAATCTGATCCTGTCATTATGATGTTAGTTGGTTATTTTGCTCATTATTTGAGGCCGTTTCTTCCAAGCTTCAATGGTCTTTACAATTTGGCATGTTTTTGCAGGAGCTGGTAGCGGTTGTTCCTTTCCATGTTTAGTGCTTCCTTCAGGAGCTCTTTTAGGGCAGGCCTGGTGGTGACAAAATCACTCAGCATTTGCTTGTCTGTAAAGTATTTTATTTCTCCTTCACTTATGAAGCTTAGTTTGGCTGGATAGGAAATTCTGGGTTGAAAATTCTTTTCTTTAAGAATGTTGAATATCGGCCCCCACTCTCTTCTGGCTTGTAGAGTTTCTGCCGAGAGATCAGCTGTTAGTCTGATGGGCTTCCCTTTGTGGGTAACCCGACCTTTCTCTCTGGCTGCCCTTAACATTTTTTCCTTCATTTCAACTTTGGTGAATCTGACAACTATGTGTCTTGGAGTTGCTCTTCTCGAGGAGTATCTTTGTGGCATTCTCTATATTTCCTGAATCTGAATGTTGGCCTGCCTTGCTAGATTGGGGAAGTTCTCCTGGATAATATCTTGCAGAGTGTTTTCCAACTTGGTTCCATTCTCCCCGTCATTTTCAGGTACACCAATCAGACGTAGGTTTGGTCTTCTCACATAGTCCAAAATTTCTTGGAGGCTTTGTTCATTTCTTTTTGTTCTTTTTTCTCTAAATTTCCCTTCTCACTTCATTTCATTCATTTCATCTTCCATCAGTGATACCCTTTCTTCCAGTTGATCGCACCTGCTACCGAGGCTTCTGCAATCTTCGTGTAGTTCTCGAAACTTGGCTTTCAGCTCCATCAGCTCCTTTAAGCCCTTCTCTCCATTGGTTATTCTAGTTATGCATTCATCTAATTTTTTTTCAAAGTTTTTAACTTCTTTGCTATTGTTTTGAATTTCCTCCCATAGCTCGGAGTAGTTTGATCGTCTGAAGCCTTCTTCTCTCAACTTGTCAAAGTCATCCTCCATCCAGCTTTGTTCCATTGCTGGTGAGGAACTGCGTTCCTTTGGAGGAGGAGAGGTGCTCTGCTTTTTAGAGTTTCCAGTTTTTCTGCTGTTTTTTCCCCATCTTTGTGGTTTTATCTACTTTTGGTCTTTGATGATGGTGATGTACAGATGGGTTTTTGGTGTGGATGTCCTTTCTGTTTGTCAGTTTTCCTTCTACCAGACAGGACCTTCAGCTGCAGGTCTGTTGGAGTTTACTAGAGGTCCACTCCAGACCCTGTTTGGCTGGGTGTCAGCAGCGGTGGCTGCAGAACAGTGGATTTTCGTGAGACCACAAATTCAGCTGTCTGATATTTCCTCTGGAAGTTTTGTCTCAGATGAGTACCCAGCCGAGTGAGGTGTCAGTGTGTCCCTACCGGGGAGTGCCTCCCAGTTAGGCTGCTCAGGGGTGAGGGACCCACTTTAGGAGGCAGTCTGTCCGTTCTCAGATCTCCAGCTGCGTGCTGGGAGAACACTACTCTCTTCAAAGCTGTCAGTCAGACAGGGACATTTAAGTCTGCAGAGGTTCCTGCTGAATTTTTGTTTGTGCCCTGTCCCCAGAGGTGGAGCCTGCAGAGGCAGGCAGGCCTCCTTGAGCTGTGGTGGGCTCCACCCAGTTTGAGCTTCCTGGCTGCTTTGTTTACCTAAGCAAGCCTGGGCAATGGCGGGTGCCCCTCCCCCAGCCTGGCTGTTGCCTTGCTGTTTGATCTCAGACTGCTGTGCTAGCAATCAGCGAGACTCCGTGGGCATAGGACCCTCCGAGCCAGGTGCGGGACACAATCTCCTAGTGTGCCGTTTTCCAGGCCCGTTGGAAAAGTGCAGTATTAGGGTGGTACTGACCCGATTTTCCAGGTCCCGTCTGTTACCCCTTTCTTTGACTAGGAAAGGGAACTCCCTGACCCCTTGCGCTTCCCGAGTGAGGCAATGCCTCGCCCTGCTTTGGCTGGCGCACAGTGTGCTTCACCGACTGTCCTGCACCCACTGTTTGGCACTCCCTAGTGAGATGAAACCGGTACTTCAAACAGAAATGCAGAAATCACCTGTCTTCTGTGTCGCTCAGGCTGGGAGCTGTAGACCGGAGCTGTTCCTTTTCGGCCATCTTGGCTCCACTCTCAACTCTCAGTCTTAAATATCTCTTGAACTCATTCGTAAAAAGATCTGACGTTGATAAATTTCAGTTAGGTAATTTTTTAACTTCTTAAATGTATTTTTAAATGATTAGGGACATTATCATTTTTCTTTCAACTTGAGTATATTTTGATAGGTTTGTATTTCTAGGAATTTTTACATTTTATCAAAATAATCAAATATAACTTTTCTCTGACGAACTTAGGTCATTATGTCACAGTATCCTTAGGATGTTGCCTTTCCAGCCAAAACCTCTGTGGCCAATGGCACCTTTACCCGACTTTTGTTTGAGCCCACTGAGCTCTCATTCCACCCACTCAGCCTGGCAGGCTTCACGAGGCCACACTACTGGCCGGATCCCATGCCTGCCAAGGGAAAGCCAGGTGCGGAGAGGCGAGGAATGTGTGAGCAAGTGAGCATGGGGTCTGGTCACTGTGCACAGCCAGGCGTGCCAGCTACTGCAGTGGGGTGGGCAGCTCCAGGCACTGACACCTGCCAGCTCCATGTAAGGCTGTGGCTGGATTAGATGTACCATAAGTGGCTTCTGCTGCAGGCTCCCGCATCTGGATGAAGGGAAGGCAGCAGTTTCTGGAAGGTTGGAGATGCTAGGAACCTCAGAGCCTCAAAGAGGTTTCACAGCCCTGGCTTGGGGAATCCCTAGGTCTGGGCTCCCCGAAGGGCTGCAGCTCTTCTCTCCTCATCACTTGCAGTGTGGTGAGCAGAGGGGACATGTTTTAGCTTGTTTGTGTTACAGCTGTTTCAGTCCTGCCATTCGGTGGGTCCCGAGATCTTGTCCCACGTCCTGGAATAATGAGGTATGTGGACAACTGGGGGGACAGCAAGGCAGACAGGAGCTTTATTGAGCAACGTAACAGCTCTCAGGAGACCTGAAGTGGGTAGTTCCTTATCACAGGCAGGCCATCCGGATGGGTGTCCAGCTGTTGTCAAGAGGAGACCTGGAGTAGGTAGCTCCTGTCTGCGGGCAGGGAGTCCTGACAAGTGCATCCCTTAATAGAGAGGCGACTTGGACTGTGTACCTCCTATCCCCAGGAAGGTCATCCAGACAAGTGTGTGAGGTTGGGGTGTTTATGGGCTCAGAAGGGAGAAAGTGCCTGCTAAATGGTCTATAGGTAGCCATGGGCAGGCCTGGAAGAAACACCATTAGATTGGCTGAACAGTCATCATTGAAGTTCTCACTCTGGGCTGCAGACATCAGTGGGAATTGGCAACCCAGCCCCCAGGCTTCAGGCTATGCCTGGCTTGAAGGAGAGGTTTCACTGGGGTCCTGCCCCTTCCCACCCAGGAACCTGTCTGCCATTAACATGTCGCCCATGACTCCCAGGCTGTGGCATGAGATGCCGACAGGCCCTTGCTGAGCCACCCTCAGTACCCCCAGCTTCCTCTCATGCTTGTCAGTGCCCAAAGTCCAGATGGGGCTAAGTTGGCAGGGGACTGGTGTGTCAGCACTGCCTTGAGTGTGTGCACACCCAATTGGGTTGCAACAGCGCCCAGGCTTGGCCACAACTTTGCTCTGCCCCGGAGTGGGCGCCGGGAGCAGGGAGAGGCCAGGGAGTGGGAGTAGGCACTTTTAAGCCTGTGGGGCAGGGGGCTTCCTGGGCCCCTGAGAGTGCAGGGATGCCCGGGGTGGTCTGGAGCTGTGGCTAGGCAGCTGTGGCTGTGTGTGGGAGTGTGGACTCCTGCCCTGCCAACTCACTAGAGTGTGGGGCTCTCACCTGTTCCCAAGTCCCGTCTGCTCCATGGAGGGCACAGCCTTGACTGTGCCTCCTCCACTGTAGCCGGCATCCTCGCAGCAGCCACTCCAGACAGGCTGTCACTACCATCAATTTGGCTACTAGTCCCAGGCCCCTTCCACTTCACCATGTAGCTATTTTGTCAGTCTATGATTGTTTCTTAGAGAATTCTTCAAAATAATTTGAAAACAAGATTAATTAAAAGAAATGAACCAATAGTTAAATTGCCAGGCAGATATACTTTGGAAGTGAGGTTTTAGGAATAGAATGCTTCTGTACTCTTTCAGACCGCATTGCACACAAAAGGATGCCTGTTTACTTTATAATGATAAGATTAAGATATCTTGGGGCTGCTTCCTCAGGATATTATCTATGTCTCTGTACCTGTGCAAAGTACAGTGATGCCTGGACAGACAATCATGTCTTCAGTTGCTTCCAAAACTTCTGAAAAGATGGTTCTGACATCTTATGTGCTCTAGATTCTAGATTATTTAGTTTTATTCTTATATTTCCATCTTAGCCCTTTACCTTGTAAATTGGGTTGATTGACCAAAAAGTCAATCAACTTCATGATGCTGACTGAAGTTGAACTTTAAGGTTTCCATCAAAAACTAACACTGAAACTTCCCTCCTTTCCATTGGGTATTTTATATATTGAGGCTTATTTTCTACAAGCCAAGCACTAACTGGCTTACGTTGACTCAGGCTCAGATTAGGTGGACAGAACAACTACAATACGTGATACTTGATAATCTAGGAAGTTGTGCATCAGGATAGAAGGAAAACTATATTGTGTTTTTAGAAAATTGTTGTGGAATTTTTTGTTTGTGCCAAAGCACAGAAAAGAGAAAGAATGATTAGATAAATAAATATTATATGTGATCCAAGGTAAGACAGGAGTACAATACATGAAATAAAAATAATTTCTTCCTACCTCCATTCTTAATTAATACAGAAACACTTTGGTTTGAAGATAGTAAGGTCAAAAAAAGGGAAAAGAATAATCTCATTGTCAATTGCACCAAGCCCCAAAGAGATAAATACATAGATATAAAATTCTGATATTATAATAATATTCAGAGCATATTTATGAACTAATACACAAAACACTTTTGCACCTTTAGATAATAATATGTGTGGATGTTATTGGAGCCAGGCAGTCATATTAATTAGTAAGAGAGATTTCCTTTAGAAAGATTGAGATCTCCAAATGAAAAATAGAACAAAGAGGTATTGACAAGTTGACATTGATAAGTAGAGTGTGGTTTTAGTCTTCTTTCATAAAATTATTATTTTAGCAGGGGTGATTTGGAATTTTATGTATTATCTTTGTAATTTAGAAATATAACCAATATAAGCAAGAGATGCCAATTATCTTAACCTTGCTACCTTAGCACGGTCCCTTAGAAGTCATTTCTATATTTTGTTTGTGAAACACTTGTTTTTCACTTTGTTTCTGCAACTCTTTTAAAATTTTCTAGTAATAGAAGATTCACAGAATAGAGAAAATTTCCTGCTTCTTTAATTTTTATCTGTGCTTATTTTCATCCAGTTTCCTTAATTATTTAATTAAAATTTTAAATATGCTAATTTTAACAAGCAAACAATGAAATGATATATTAAGAAGCAATCAATCTTTCTAATCCTCCTTCATGCTTCCACATTTCCTTAGGTAACCGCGGCTAATGGAGGTATATCTCTCTCTACCATTCTCTTTATTCAAATATATGACATGTTCTGTAATTTGGACAAGAGAACATTCTTCAGTTTATACTGATACTCTATTATAGATGATTGTTGTCTTCTAATAAAATAGCTCAAAACAAACAAACACAAGTTTCCTTAATGTTTCCTTGAGAAAATAAAGGGATTAAGCATTGTGAGATGAGGAACCATGGCATTGTCTCAGAGGTGCCCAAGTCCTTTGTGAAAAGAACCATCAGGTTTGCAGAAGTGGCCTGGTGAACCTGGCTGAATCTATCTCTACCTGAGATAGATCTTAGCATGATGCAGAAGAGGTAGATGTGGACTTAACTTAAGCCTGTTGTCTGTCAAAAATCTTTCAACCAGAATCAGTTATGCCATGATAATGCTATCCCAGAAGAAAAAATATACTGTATTTGTCTCTGAAAGGTATACTAAAAATATATTTTATTTGATAACCCTATTTTTAAATTTCGAATAGGAAATAATAAAAAGGACAATGCTCTCGGATGATATTCTAAAATCTCAATTATGTGTCACTGATTTGTCAGTCTTTTAAATGTCATTAATAGTTCATCAGAGTTTACAACATATAGTTTATACGACTGTATGTGAATTTATATTCTGCATGTGAGTCTCTATATCAGTAATCAAAGACTTTATCTAGACTATCAGTATGCAATGCACACTTTACTTGAACCACTGATGTTGTCAAGGTTCTTAAGCTATTTACTAAAAAGTTGATGCTTGCATTTTCCCCTATGTATAATCAGTGACAGATTTTTAACTGGTGTTAAAGGTGTTTACTACCTCAATCTACATATTTGTGAACACAATTTGGTTTATACATATTCAGTTGTTCTTATACTTGGATAGCTGTCTCCATAATGTTGATTTACAGGTGCACTGATAAAGAAATATGTGCCTGAATGTAAATCAAAGTAACACACGATTTAAGCATTAAATTTCATTTTTGATTGCAAGTTTGTTTTCTGGTAGCTTTACTTATTTAATAGAAACATGTAATTTACAAGATGACAGTGTGTTTGTGATTTTATAAAGTTCAATAAAGACAAGTTAAAAGAGATGCATATAGAAACAAAAATTTAACTGAGCTAAAAAAATCTTGGGGGGAATAAAAGTCTGTATAAGACCCTACAGGAAAACATAAAACAGAGTTTATAGTCAATCACAAACTGAACTCTACTCACACAAAATTCACAGTCGGAAAAACAAGTGAGAGTAAACAGGACATTGAGAGACAGTGAGAACCTGAAACTGACAGGTGCCATCGATCAAAGGTCTATGAAAATCTTTGTTACCATGATTTCTGTAGGAAAAGCAAAATTTTTTAGAAAATGTAGGACAATACTGTTTTATAATTCCAGGCCTTTACTATCATTTGCTCTACTTTATTTTAAAGAAACATTAAGTCATAAATAATGCCATATTTACCTCCTACGTCTTGGAACTGTACTATATGCCTTAACTATTTCTCATGGTTCCTGCATTTATATATTTTTCCTTTCCATACATATCTCTGTCTACCTTGCTAAATACCTTCTATAACCCTGGTCACTCCCAGCCTTTCATAGGCTTCCAGAAATCTGTTCCCTGCCTTTTTTCAGGCAATGCAAGAAGTCCTGTTAAGTTTGCCACATAAAAATACAAGATGGTAGATAAATTTGAGTCTCAAATAAACAAATGACTTTTTTTTCAGTAACAGTATGGCCTATGCAATAGTTAAAATATACTTAAACTAAAATTAAGTATTCCTTACTTCTTTCAAAGAAATTCAAATTCATCGAGAGTCCTCTATTTTATTTGCTAAATCTGGCAACCTACCTGCCGGGCCATTGTAACAATTAAATTTAGAACAGCAGACCTCAACCATGACATATATTGATGAATTATTTTGCCCCAGGGAAGGGTGTTTCACATGAAGATTGTCACTGTTCTATGGAAGGAATGTTGGAGTGATGGCAAGAATCAGAAAACACCTTAATTCAGTTTCCCACTGGTGGTTCAAACCCACATTAAGCAGTTGGTTTTTCAGCAACCTAGGTAAAACCTAGGGTAAAAGTCCATGACATCTCTATAATATTTTTAGGTAATCATAAAACTGTGGATAACCTTTATTTACTAAAAGGCAGTTTCAGTCTAGTAATTACTGTTTCCATTTTAGAATAATGATCAAATGCCTATAGCTTTTATTTCTTTTTCTAAGTTTAAGTTATTTATTTAAGCCACATCCTGCCACAAGCAAAGGGATGGAAGATCAGTATGCTAGTCATGATTTGTTACAAGTAAAGAAGGCGAGCTTAAGCTCCTGTATACCTTTCTGGTCTGTGAGCAGAGTAATGGTCCAAACCGGTGCTGAGGTCCCAGTGCCCGGGTAGTGGTCCAGATTCTCTTTATCTTTGTAGCCAGTTGGAAGTGGATTAACACAGGGTTATGGAATAGAGTAGGGTTACCATCTCCCCAGGGAAAGGGCTTGGACGTGATGTGGAGATGGGGGTAGGTGATGACCTCGGGTTTCATGCTCTCCGTGGTGGTGTGACTTCAGCAACACATTCAGCAAGCTTATTGCCACCTTGGGGAGCACAACGAAGTGGGTGAGGGCCTTCCACATGCGAGCTGAGCCCTCCTGGCCATGGACGTTGCTCAACATAGGATGTCCCAGTTGTGGGTGGGACCGACCCAGTAGCAAGAAACCTGGGACTCAGCAGCTGCTGCCATTTTCGACCTGGACTCAAATGCCTATAGCTTTTTAATTTGTGCCCCCCCCTCCCCCCCCCAGGGCAGGCCTTTTGAAGACTACCTTTCTGAGATAAAAAAAGATCAGAAATCCTCCTCCATTTGTCCTCTTCTCCTTCCCATGCAAAAAGCTGCTTCTGGCTTCTTTGTTTGAACATGGTGGCAGGGGAGCAGTGGAGAGGCAATGGAGGTGAAGGATGAAACACATATGAGTTTTTCCAGGACATAATGATCCGCCCTGGGACCCTTTGGCCTTGAGGAGTGTTTCAGTAAGGCACTTAAAGGACACTTTGGGAATTCGTCTCTTGATATGAGTTTCTAACTTGAAGCTTCCCTAGTCATGGGAGACTCCACAGGTTGAATTGTTTTCTATGCCTACCTCTTTAACAGTAGGCAAACCATGGCCCACTCCAAGCTATTTTCTGCTGAGTTCTTTGTACCATTCTAGGTGGTCCGTTTGGAGAGCAGTGCATATAATCATAGTTTTATCATGCTATAAGCACATTTCGTACATGGGGAACACATGTATTCTTATCCCTGACAAAGATTTGAAGTGAAAGCTAATCCTAATGTGCCTCTCTGAGTAGCTACAGTGATTTCCTTTAGGTTCTCATGTATGAGCCAGTATCAGCCTACTGTCAGCCACAGCTCCAGGTATCACAATACAAGCTCTTCCTGTGGTTTCATTGAATCCTTTCCCTTAGAGATGAGGAAAAGACACCCCAGCCTGCCTTTTGCCCTGATGAGATTCAAAGTGTACTTATCCTTTTGTCCCAAATCTTTAGACCCTTAATGTGGATGAGAAAAAATAATTGCAAAAATATTTTAGAAACATTCTTTTCAAATCTTGATTTAGCACCCTGCATAGGATATGGAGAGTTGCCTTCTATTTTCTTGAAATTTTGGGTGACATTAAGACTAAAACCAAAAACTAAGATAGTTCAATTTAAACATACTCTTTAAGGGGGAGGGAGGAAGATGACTGACTAGACACAGCCAGAGAATGCCTCTCCCACCAAGAGAAACCAAATTATATCAAGTAAACCATCACACTTCAGACAGATCTTTTGAGAGAAAACACTGAAATTGACAGAGAGGCAACACAGACACCGAGGTTGAAGAGGGAGGCAACTGGGAAGCTTACATGGAGTTGCAGAGCACCAGGGCTGGCTCCCAGTCCTGAACAAGTGCTAAAGAAGGGGTTAGTGAAGGAATTCCAGGGCACCACACTCTCACCTTGGGCATCTGGGGTCCTAGCTACAAAGGATCTCATGACCCCCATGGACATATAAATTAGCAGGGGGAACTGATTAGAGAGTAGCCAGAAGCAGAGCTTGAAACTGCAGGGAACCCAGAAGGTTTTGTCCATGAGGCAGTTACAGCAATACACAACCATAGGCGCCCATCGCCCAAGACTCATCATCTTGCTCTGAGCAACTCTGACCCCCGCTGACTGCCAGGCTGGGAGAAAGCAGGACTGCCCTTCCCATAGGACAAGGGTGCATCTGATCTGTGTGTGCCCTGACAAGGACCCTGCTTGGCTGCTCCCATAGGAGGGGGCACACAACACAGCCACTCTGCCTGAGTGTTTTGCCAGTGTCCTGGGAACAGTCCAGCCCCTCCAGCACAGCCACTGTTTGACAGGTCCTACCCCCAACCCCCTATCCCCTGGGTTTGAGCACAGAATCCTGGGTTATTGAGCTGGGATCTGTGGCCTCAGCTTGAGTGGGGAAGGAACACCCACTCTCAAAACACTGAGAAAAATTATGCATGGGTTTATGTGCTGGCATGGGAGATGGGCATCTCTCCCTCTACAAGACTGGTATAGGAAGGGGACAGCCTGTTGACCAGCCACAGATTCTGCCTGGAGCTCCAGGGCCCAGAATACATGGAACAGCCCAGTAATCTGGACTAAGAAGGCTTGGAACAAAACTAGCTTGTTGGGCCTGCTCCTGAGGGAGCCTAGATGGACAGAAACCCAGTCAGGGGAGCATGAGCTGTGCAGCACTACACCAGCTGCACACCTGTGGTGCTGCCAACACTGTCCATGGATCCTTTGCCCTTGACCCACTGCATCACCAGACCACCTATAGACATATAGTCCCACAGCCAGCTTTGACTCTGCCAATCTCAGAGGACCAGTGGGTCCCCATGGTGTGGCAGGTCTTCTGGTGACTTAAACTTTGGATTGAGCTTCCCCTAAGGGTGGGGGATAGGGAGTGCAGCCTATCAGGGCTCCCCTTGGAGCTAAGGAAACATAGGCAGGGTGCCAGCAATTGAAACAAACTCCCCTAAGGCCTGGGAATGGACTGCCTCACTCCTGTATTCCCCCTCCCCAGAGGCCTGCTGTGGATACACTGAAATGCAAGAGGTGCATGGCTAAGATTTTATCTGCCAGCCCTCACTCTTAAGCATCATCTACAGGATCACAGCCCAAATTATACCACTAAACAAAAATAAATTCCTTCAACATACGTTACCTGTGCAACTCAATACAGGAAACTAACCACAATTAAGGAACTTGTACAGAGCCTTGGACCTCTGGAAGTATTCAAAAAGGAAGCCAATCAACTATACATAACATATAACACAGTCAAACCCTCAAGGGAAAAGGAATGTAAAAACAAAATTCCCCATCCCAATTACAGCAACTTCAAAAAAATAAACACCAGCTCTCTCAGATGAGAAGGAATCGGTACAAGAACTTCAGCAATTCAAAAAGTCAGAATGTTTCTTACCTCCAAAGAATCGCACTAGCTCCCTAGCAATGGATCTTAACCATATTGAAATAGTTGAAACGACAGATATGGAATTCAGAAGCTCAGTGAGATGCAAATGAAAGTTGAAACCCAATTCAGGGAAGCCAGTAAAATTATCCAAGAGTTGAAAGATGACATAGCCATTTTAAGAAAGAACCAAATTGAATTTCTGGAATTGAAAAATAGACAACAGGAATTTCTAAAATACAGTTGGAAGCCTTAATAAAAGAGCAGAATAAGTGGAGGAAA
Organism: Nomascus leucogenys; assembly: GCF_006542625.1. NCBI lineage: Eukaryota > Metazoa > Chordata > Mammalia > Primates > Hylobatidae > Nomascus > Nomascus leucogenys. The sequence continues at coordinate 107,064,155 of NC_044383.1, read as the reverse complement.
TAATTTCAGAGCTTGTAGACAAATCCTTCAAATAAATTAGACAAAAATAAAGAGCAACAAATTTTTAAAAAATGAACAAAACTTCCAAAAATATGGAATTATGTAAAAAGAGCAAACCTATGACTCATTGGCATTCTTGAGAGAGAGGGACAGAGTATGTGTGAGACAGTAAGCAACTTGGAAAACATATTTAAAGATATAATACAAGAAAATTTCCCCCATCATGCTAGAGAGGTTGACATGCAAAGTAAAGAAATTCAGAGAAGCTCTATGAGATACTATACAAGATGATTACCCTCAAGACACATAGTCAACAGACTTTAAGGTCAATGCAAAAGAAAAAAACATTAAAGGCAGTTTGAGAAAAGGGTTAGATAACCGACAAAGGGAACTCCATAAGGCTAATAGTGGACTTCTCAGCAGAAACCTTACAAGCCAAAAGAGATTAGGGGCCTATTTTCAGCACCCTTAAAGGAAAGATATTCCAACTCAGAATTTCATATCCCACCAGACTAAGCTTCATCATAAGCAAAAGAGAAATAAAATATTTTCCAGACAAGCAAACACAAAGGGAATTTGTTACCACCAGCCCAGCCTTAAAACAGGGGTTGCTATTTTTATATTAGATTCAGGGTGTGCACAGGTATCCCCTGAATCTAAAATAAAAATTTGAAAAATAGATAACCTGAATAGTTCATGTTACTGCTGCAAACTAAGTATATTTACAGGAATAATGAAGATTCATCGTTGTGTGGCATTGGATATTGGTTTCATACACTTTACCCATACCATATATTCCATTTGTTATGCAAAAGTTTGTATAGTCATATTAAGTTTAAAATGACTTTAACAAGAGTCATAATAACTATTTTTAAAAAGTTAAAAAAATAACAGATGTTGGCAATACTATGGAGAAAATGGAATGCATATACATTGTTGGTGAGAATGTAAAGTAGTTCAGCCACTATAGAAAGCAGTTTGGAGTCTAAAGATAGAACAAACTACCTTTTGACCTAGCAATCCCATTATTGAGTATTTACCCTTTGGGAACATAAATCGTTCTACCAAAAAGGCACACGGATCTATATATTCATCTCAGCCTTATTCATGATAACAAATACATAGAATCAACCCACGTACCCATAAATAGTTGGATTGGTTAAAGAAAATGTAGTACATATACACCTTGGAATACTGTGCAGCCATAAGAAAGAACACAATCATGTCCTTTGCAGCAGCATGGATGCAGCTAGAGGCCATTATCCTAAGTGAACTAACACAGAACCAAAAAACCAAATACTCCATGTGCTCACTTATAAGTGGTAGCTAAACATTGGGTACACATCGACGTAAAGATGGGAACAATAGACACTGTGGACTACAAGAAGGGGAGGGAAAAGAGGAGGTGAAGGGTCAAAGATCTACTTTTGGGTACTATGCTCACTACCTGGGTGATGGGTTCAATTATATCCCAATCCTCAGCATCATAGAATATGCCCTTTTAAGAAATCTGCACATGTACCCGCTGAATCTAAAATAAAAATTAGAAAAATAGATAAATAACCTGAATAGTCCATGCTACTGCTGCAGACTAAGTATATTTACAGGAATAATGAAGATTCATCCTTGTGTGGCCTTGGATATTGATTTCATACACATGACCCATACCATATCTTCCATTTGTAATGCAAATAGACTCTATCTTTCAACAATAAATAAGTAAATAAATGTATTAACCCAGAATCTTTGATATTCTTAGAACTGGCAGGTAAAAGTTTTGGATTCAGATTAGTATAATCAACTAAGATAATGTCCTTGGCCACAAACTGTCAACTGAGACAATGTCCTTGGGCACAAAGCAGATGGCCACTCACCAATTCATGATTTAGTCTAATTAAAATGTACATAAATGTCCTCAGCTTCATTTCTGAATCAGTGGCATTTGTAAAAGTAGTGAGGAAAGAAATATTTTCCAGATTAATGCTTACATATACACAGACCATCTTCTAAAGAAAGGACATTTAGATCAGGGTCATAATATGTAGGACAAGCCTTGATTCATTTGCCCTTTATTCTAGGAAAGGGAAAAAATTCCGAGTGTAAAAATATCACATAATGCATTGGCATTCATAGCAGGATGTGCTAGCATTAACAAAATTTACAATGTTTTTGAAGAGAGGTAATGAGAACGTCTCTGCAGCTTCAGTAGCAATGCATAATACAGCACAATGAAAAATGGTATTTTAATTTTCATGCATGACCTCCACCAGAGGTGTTAATCCTATGCTAGACCCTATAATTCTCCAACTGTTTGGAGTGAGAGGAAAATGACATTCCATGTCTTTCAGAGATAGATCATATATCCTGGGAAATCTAGAGGCTTAGAGGATCTATTCATGTTTTCCAGAGTAAGGACCATGGGGCATGATCCAGCTGTTTTGCAATTGAATGAGATATTAAACCGTATATTATTCTATCAGTTTATAAATTTAAGAGCAAATCTTCCCTTTAAAATAGATTAAAATTTAAAATTATGAAAATTTGATTGTATTTCCCTGAGATGTTGCTGACATAATTAAATTTGTAAAGATATTTAAAATAGTCAAGCATTTGCCAACAGGCAAACATTTTTACAAAACGTTAATGTAAAAGGGTGAATAGGAGTTTCTGGGTAGATAGGAAAGTCAGGTTTTTAATAAGAGATGTTAGTGCTAGGAGAACTCCTGTAGGACTTAGAAGTTGTTTGTGCCTCACTTCATTTTTATGCTGAGAACAATCAAAGGTCACTTTAAGGATTGGGGTACGAAAATTAAATAGACCACAGGATTATTTAGGATTGTCCATCATATCCAGAAGTGAAATAGGATTCAGTGCGGTCATGGGTAGTTTGCAGTGTGAATGGCAGATGGACTGTATGACCTGAAGAATAGGAAAAATAAAGGCAGATATTGAAACTATTGTGCACAAAGGAATAAAGACACTGGACAAGATGTGAAATGCTAAAGTGTAGATGTAGCTATAATGACTTCCTGGTCTCTCCTCACCAGCAGATGAGAATACTGCCTTATTTGGAGCAGTGGTGGAGCTAGGCAACAGAAGAGTTTCTAACAGATTGTGTTTTCATTTTTTTTCAGATATAAAGGGTATTTAAATCAATGGGTATCCATACTGGCTGGATGTTAAATCAAACTGGGGAGCTTTAAAGATGCTCTGATGCTTAGGACCTACTAACAAATATTTTGATTTAATTAATTTGTTAATAAACATAGGCATAAATATTTTTAAGAAGGCTCTTCAAGTGATTTTAATGTGGATTTAAGGTTGAGATCCACTGCTCTAGATGAAAACAAAAATGGAGAGAGTGAGTTATCTGGTAAAATATGCATTCAAGATGTGAAAAAATCTTTGCCTGGGTGGCCATATAACATAATTCAAACTGTTGGCTGCCAAGTCTTCGATATACCTACAAAGTTCCTCTTTCCTCAGGATGAGCACTGATATCAAATCTGCAAGGGAAATGAATCAGAGAGACACCCAATCTCATCTCCAGCTTCCTTATCTTAAAGACTTTCATGCATGAATGCAAGATGAAGATCAGAAACTAAAATGCTTATAGAGGTCACTTGGGAAAATCAATAAGCAAGCAGCCTGAGTCAGTAGACTGGTATTAAGTCTGAGCCACAGTGTGAGAGGAACACTGGGAATGGAGCATCCTGGACACTATAAAGGGGAGCACTAACCATTCAGCTCCCATTGACAGTAGCCACATGGGCTGACAGCCCAGGGTCAACTCAGTTTTCAAAAAATTTTTCAAAAAATGTCAGGAACTTGGATTTTTTATGTGAAAAATTTCAGTTGTTGAAAATGGGAATCAAAACAATGCTGTTTGAACACTAGTGGCCAAACCAAGCCCATTTGTGGGCTTAGCATGGCCTGGGAGATACCAGTTTGAGACCATGGCTACATTGATCTGTGTGTCTTAAAGTGTGGTCCTTCACCCACATGCCTCAAAATCACCTGAGTTCTGAATTTCCCTAAATTTTCTGAGATGCTTCTGGCCCACTCCCCTTATTGCTTTTTATGGTCACAACCCTTGCTTGTATGACTCAAGGCAATCTTTTGAAAAGTTTACAATTCAGTCAATTATGTAATTATTCTTTTTGTAGGGAGAAAATGTGTTCCCCTTGTTTCAATATGATTGTAAATAGTGCGCTCATTCACTCTCAAAAGAGAGAGTTGAGAAGATAAATTATATAGTTACTTATCGATATGTAATAACTTAAAGAACAACAGCAGCAATGACAATATGTAATTGTAAGTATGATGTTTAGTTGTTTTTCTACTGACTTGATTAGATTAGAGAAGTATTGTGAATCTTCAAATGCTATGGAGAGTGAAGGCCAGCCCATCCTTGCTAGGAATACAAATATTAAAACTATACTTGTTTAGGAAAAGGATATAGGTTAGTGGTCTTCTATGTTGAAAACACAAGCCAATCCTATGCCTTTTAAGATGATAAATTTATTGTTAAAATGGTTCTGAGTGTACTTTCTCATATCAAATGGTAATATAACATCAAAAAATTTGTAAAAATTCCCCCTTTGGTATGTAGAGCTGAATTCATTTCCTTTTGAGCATGGGCTGGATTTAATGACACACTTCCATTAAACTGAGCACAGAAATGAAAACCTTGTCAGACACCACCTTACCCTAGTGATCTAGGGTAATATTATCAGTATAAATGAGGTCAATTTTATCTACCTTCTGATATAATGGGATAAAAGGAACATCTCATTTCTATGGCATGCAATCATGAGAAACATCCCAAAAACTCAAGTTGATGAAAATTCTACAAAATATCTGACCAGGAGTCTTCAAGTATGAAGGTTTTGAAAAACAATGAAAGGCTGGGAAACTGCCACAGTGCAGAGGAGGTGACAAAATGCCAATGTGGTATTGTGGATTCAATCCTGAGACAGAGCAAGTGGGAAAACTGGTAAAATCTGAATTAACTGTAATTGGGTTAATAGTATTATTCTAATACTCATATATTAATTTTTAAAAATGAACTGTGGTTGGTGATGTAATAGGTTAACATTAAAGGAAGTGGAATGAAGGGGATATGGGAACTCTCTGTACTATCTTGGCAACTTTTCTATAATTAAAAAGCCATTCCAAAATTAAAAGTTTAGATATTAAAAGGTAATACTCTCACTTACTATTCCTAAATATAGAAATATGCTTAATATTATTAAGCTACAGAGAGATACCTGAATTTTACACTACCTGCCACATAGCCTTCAGGGCAGACAATGATGATGTTTGAGGAATGGGACAATGTTTTGAATTGCTAATGCTCAGCAGTATCTAGTTCAGAGTAGTAGCTAAATAAATACTTTTTACATGAATAAATGCACCATGTTTGGTTTCTGTTTAAGGTGCAAATTGAGCACATGTGGCTTTTTGCCTGTCATTTATCCACATCATCTGGATCACCAGGCTTCATTCAAAAGTTATGGTTAACTACTAGGATCAAAGAGCAATCTTTCCTGTGAATTATTCTGTCAAATACACACATAAGCCTGTAGGAAAAGACACTTAGCAAAATAGTATTAAGGAACATTATGTTTAGAAGTTACTAAAAAATCTCAGAATAAGATTTAAAGAAACAAATGAAGTATACGGACACTTTTCCCAAAAACTTATAGTAACCACAGATTTATTCCCAGGCATGAAAGAAGTGATTATTGTTAAGTGTCTATGAGTCTTATCTTGGAGTGTATCCCATTGAAGAATGACTGCCTCAGGCCCGCTTAGAATTAAAATCCTTCCCTGTGATTTGGCCTTACATAGCAACAGCTTTCTTTGTTTCAGCTGTCAGAGACTCTTAATAAAAGTAAATCTTTGAATCTTAATTTACCTTTGGACTTGTTTACTTTTTGAATAGGAGAAAGAGGGAGGTTACAAAATGTAACTGGACCCCTCGTGATTGTTTTGTTGTTGTTGAAACAAATATGATCATAACTTTTTGGGGAGGGGATTGATAAAACCTCTTATAATTTTACCTTAAATTTTTTAATCTCAGGTCTACTTCTTTGCTTGTTCCTTCTGAAATAAAATTAGCATCGAATTTTTCTTTTATTTATTTATTTTTTATTATTATTATACTTTAGATTTTAGGTTACATGTGCACAATGTGCAGGTTTGTTACATATGTATGTATGTGCCGTGTTGGTTTGCTGCACCCATTAACTTGTCATTTAGCATTAGGTATATCTCCTAATGCTGTCCCTCCCCCCTCCCCCCAACCCACAACAGTCCCTGGAGTGTGATGTTCCCTTTCCTGTGTCCATGAGTTCTCATTGTTCAGTTCCCACCTATGAGTGAGAACATGCGGTGTTTGGTTTTTTGTCCTTGCGATAGTTTACTGAGAATGGTGTTTTCCAGTTTCATCCATGTCCCTACAAAGGACACGAACTCATCATTTTTTATGGCTGCATAGTATTCCATGGTGTATATGTGCCACATTTTCTTAATCCAGTCTAGCATTGTTGGACATTTGGGTTGGTTCCAAGTCTCTGCTATTGTGAATAGTGCCGCAATAAACATACGTGTGCATGTGTCTTTATAGCAGCATGATTTATAGTCCTTTGGGTATATACCCAGTAATGGGATGGCTGGGTCAAATGGTATTTCTAGTTCTAGATCCCTGAGGAATTGCCACACTGACTTCCACAATGGTTGAAGTAGTTTACAGTCCCACCAACAGTGTAAAAGTGTTCCTATTTCCCCACATCCCCTCCAGCATTTTCAATCCTCTTTAGACACTATTTGCAGCTTGTTTCTAACATAATTTGAAATCCTAAAAGAAAAAAATCCCAGTAGTGGTTTGTGTTTTTCCCAAATAAACCATTTTAAGCAGTTATAAGAAAATTATTGCTTTGTATGGTTTTTTTAAAATGCAGCATTTTGCCATATCCAAGATAAGATTTTTGAATCACCAAAAGAAAAGGGCTGGTCCCTGTGAATTCCAATGTGTCAGCGAAAATACTCAAATTGCAAAAAGGCTAAAATTGCTGGGTTAGCAGCAGAAATAAATTATTCAATATTAATAGAGCTACTTCTTAGAAAGATAGGGAACTCAGTAGTATGGACAGTTTCAAGGACACTATCCTATCACAGATATGCAGCTTCATTTAGGCTGGCCACTAAAATGTCTGCATAACATGTCCACAGTTGGGAGTTAAGATTCATGAGATTGGGATTGAGAAGGGAGATTATGAGAAGGTATGTAGTGACAAGAATATTTTTTGATATGGATATAAAATAGGATTATGTCCCAAAGTAATATTTTTGTTTAGTATTTTTTTAAAGTTAAATCTAAAAAAAAAAAAAGAAAGAAAAAGAATGGTTTGAGCATTGTATGAATACTAGAATATCAGCTTTCAAGATGCTCTAGATGAGAAGATGGAAAATTAAATCTCAGGAAGAGCTTTTGCCCATAGATGTTTGTGGACTCCTGATGAGGAAAGTTGGCATTTCCCCCTACTTTCCTCATGAAGAAGTGTCTTGCCTCTTTGGCTGCCAGGAGACCAAGAAGGAGCCAGTGGCTGGGTGTTTTCCTCGCCTAGATATGGACAGAAAAGAACACCAGGGAACAGTGGAACTTACTGCAGGTCCCTCAGCAGGAAAATGGTAGTCTGCTGCGTTGACACTGACAAGCCCCAGGGGTAGAGAACATTTTGCTTTCCAAAACCTGGGAAATGGTTATTACCTAGGATGTACTTGAAAGCCTGTAGAGAAAAAAAGTGACACATTATAATGCCATTTTTAAGAGTAAAGAGACTTATACAGAACAGACTATATACAACCAGTGAAAATAAAGATTGTATGGGAGGCATATGAAAGCATGAATAAAAATATCTATCTATCTCTATATACTAAATATAAATGTATATAAATCTATATTTAATATATTAAATATATAAAAATATAAATGTATATAAATACATTTAATATATTAAACATATAAATATAAATGTACATATTTAATATATTTAAAAATATTTTTTTATATATATACATAAATCTTCAGTGATTCAGATCCAAGTATAGAACTTAAAGAACTTTCCGAAACCCAAAGCATGATTCCCTACTAAGAAATTAATTTTGATTCCCAATTAGTGGCTTAACATATGAAGTGCAAAAAAAAATCTTGAAATATTGAGACAAAAATATACATAGATGACAAATCACAAGGCGAAAGATAAGAAATCTAGATAGTGGATTCATCAGAGTTCTCAAAAGAACAAAATAAAAAACATATGAATGAGATAATAATTAAACACACAATGTAGGTAATTTTCCCTAAGCCAAATGTAGTTCTAAGCCTGCAGTTTGAAAGTAACTGTACGTAGATCGTGATATTCCTTAAATATCACCATCGTCATCATTGTCATTATCTTCTTCTTTTAGCAGGATATTAAGGATATAAAATATTTCTAGAAATTATTTGGCATTTCTCTCATTAACAGGTGGAGCCTAATTTTCTTCTTCATGAATGTAGGAATGCAGGCTGACCTTAGAAACTTGCTTCTAATTATTAGAGTGAATTGAGAGTGGCATTGTGTGGTTTTGCAGTCTAGATCATAGAAGGCCATATAACTCCTGCTTGGCTTCTCTCTCTCTCTCTCAGAACTCGTGCTTTTGAAATTAAGAAGTCTAGCTATCCTGACTCCATATGAGCCATGCTAGGGTGACCATATGGAGAATGCCCATAAGGAGGAAAAAGCTGCCTGAGGAGGGGCTCTGCTGGACTCCTGTTTGAGTTTTTGACTTATGAACTTCCCAGCATCAGCAGTTCAGTGAGTAAACCTTCAGATGATTCCAGCCCCCAGCCTTCCATAAGCCCCAGACACCACCCAATGGAGACAAATTGGGCTATGCCTGTGGAGTCTTGTGCAAAATGGAGAACAGCACAAGAAGACATGCTGTTGTTTTGTTTTGGAGTGGTTTGTTATGCCACCATAGTGAGTAGAACATGAATTCATAAGCTAATTTAACAAATTAGCGACATAAGATAAACATCAGGCATGTTATAAGTTTGTGATCTACATCACTGGATGCTGAGACACAGATAAATAGAATGTATTAACCACTGAGAGAAAATGACCAACCTTACAAATTCTACAAGGTATTATTCACTTGCAGGATAAAAATACTAGGATGTACAAGAATTCAGTATATAATCACTTAAGAAAATAAATGACATGGGAAAAAATGAAAAGGAACAGAAAGAGTTGTGAGGAAGAAAATATATATTCTACAAAAGTACAATTAACTATACATACATAAGGGTACTCTTTCTAGGAATGTGTAATATCGGTGCTAAATAGGACTTGAAACAAATAAATGGTGTGGTGAGGGATGCATTTGGATAATGAACCATTTTAGGCAAACTAAGAGCTGGAGGATGAAGGAAGGTACAGAGATACAACAGGCTTTCTAAAGATATTGGAGGATGAAAAGAAAAAGAGAAGAAGGAAAGAAGAGGGTCAATGAAAGTATCCCAGAGGCCTTAAATTAGTCATTTGGAAGATTAAAGGATACTTCATTTTTAATTATAGTAAAGAAATATTTGATTTTGAGAGAAGACAAAAGGAAGGTGACTACTAATGAAATCGATTACAGAAAACCTTTCAAAGCAGCAATGGGAAAAATGCACAAACCAGTGAAAATAAGGGGAAGCCAGGCGGAGTGCGGGGGCTCGCGCCTGTAATCCCAGCACTTTGGGAGGCCGGGGCGGGCGGATCACGAGGTCAGTAGATCACGACCATCCTGGCTAACATGGTGAAACCCCGTCTCTACTAAAAATACAAAAACAATTTTAGCCAGGTGTGGTGGCAGGCGCCTGTAGTCCCAGCTACTCCGGAGGCTGAGGCAGGATAATGGTGTGAACCCGGGAGGCGGAGCTTGCAGTGAGCTGAGATCACACCACTGCACTCCTTGCCTGGGAGACAGAGCCAGACTCCATCTCAAAAAAAAAAAAGAAAAAAAGAAAGAAAGAAAATAAGGGGAAGCCAAAGATAAATACCATCATACCATCTAAAATGAAATAATTAACTTAAGGTAAGGCTATTTCTTTAAACTTGATCAGTCAAAATATTATATAATTAGAGGCTAATTAAAACTTTCTCATGTGCTGTTTACGAAACTACACACACAGCGAAGTTATAAAGAATGATTTAAAAGAGAAACTAGTCAAATAAGAGAGAGAAAGGATGTGAGTAAATAGGACTGGTAGTATAAATATCACATTGGATGTATTCAGAATAAACATTTCTAAATAGGAGACAATGGAACTTTTTAAAAAATAAGTACAATTTTGAAACTCTAACAATCAATATGTGAAATAATAAGGCAGTTAATTATACAAAGTAAAAAAATTAGAAATAAAAAACTGTTTAAAATACAGTTAAAAAATTCATTTTCTCCTGAAGTTTTGGAAAAGCTCAGACTTTTCAGTGCCTCCCCACTTCCTCTTATTATCCACAGTCAGTGGTAGTGTACGGCCAACTTAAATTCTTTAGATATTCAAAGCCAGTTCTTTTCTGAGATGGAGCTGGAGGGGTTGGTAACATCAGTTTGTTTATTCCTTAATAACTCACCTTAGTATATGTGATTAGGAACAATGAATCTAATTTGTTCAGAAGGATGCTCTTGGGGATCCTATGCATTGCCCTGGGAGCTTTTAGCATTCAGAGATGGTGGTTTATATTCCTTTGAAATCCTCTGCAGAATGTAATACAGTGAAGTTTTAATTAATTGGAACGTACGGACTATGATAATTAACAAAACATCATTTTTATTTTTAACATTTACTGAAACTTTTTCTTTATTTTTTGCTACCTTGACCTTAATGATAAATTTTAATAAAAATATATTTAATCTCTCTTTGATGACTAAGGATATTATATATCCTCACACTTATTGCACTCAATATTATAGCTGAATGTATATTGATTCCAAGATAACCTAAGAAGTTGCCTATATTATCAATGAATTGTGAATTTTTTTTATTAAAGGTGGATAAGAATTTCAAAGAAATTGCAAAGCCATTAAGTCATTGTTAATAAAACTACTGATTTCTCTAGGGAAAATTTATCAGTGGGCTTTGTTCTTGGTTTGTGATTCTTGGGAGCTGCTGGAGCCAGAAAAAACAAAATGAGTAGGTGAACATTTCCAAAAGTAGGGCTTTTTAAAGAGCAACTCTTCTCTGTTTCTTGTCTTTGTAAGAGGCAGATCGTTCTTATAAAACTGGCGATAGTCAACCGCTCTCTCTCTCCTCTTTAACTCAGGGACTAGTGGGTTATTGTCTCTTGCATGAAAGTCACTGAGGCCAATGTGCTGAACTCTGTCAGGACATAAGAGAAAGGGACTGGGAACAAATAACAAAGGTAAGATGAGTCAAAAGCAGCATGGCAAAGAGATGCAGATTTTCCATGCTTATGGGAAACAATGCAAAAGGTTGTCTAGGGCTTAAACAGTCATTGTGATACTTAGTTTTAAAATGAAGAGGATTGAGTCTTAAGAGCAAGAATGGTATTTTTAAAAACTGAAGGTAATAGAGAAATGTATAAGTTTATAGATTCAAACTGAGCAGTTGCTAAAGATGACTGTCCTTCAGCAGAAAAAGGGTGAGAGGTGGATGACAGATCAGAGTTGGTGGAAGTTACTGGAAAAATAAAATTGTTCCATGTTTATACCCCTATAAATTAAGACTATTTCATCAAACTGATTGTACTTCTTCTTATTGTCTCTTGAGATTCGTCTGTTTTCCCTAAAAACAAGTGTCAAAACAACACCAATTAATTGTAGTCTGGTGAATGGGTTCCACATCTTAGAGGTTTTATTGGCCGTTGATATGTGGAGATGGCATCTTCAATTTATAGATTGTTTCCGTCACTCATGGAGTAAATAAGACCTTGGGAAGGACAACAAGTAGTTCATTGGATTCTAATGATAGCAAAAAGATATACAAACTTCTGCAGCGGGAAATAAGTTGAATTTGTAAATGTAAAGTAATATTAGGCAAACTTTTTAGGTCAGTATTTTGTGTGTGTGTGTGTGTGTGCCTAATGACATTTTTAAGCTAACTTCAAGGTAAATGAGCTAAGTAAGGAACTGATTTTTAAGTTGTGTTTATCATCTCATATAGCAACAAATGACTCAATTTAAAATGTAAGTGAAATCAATGGTGTTGAAATTGGTATTATATCTATTATCTGAGCCAGGCCCTTAGTATTTTGCTGTGTTCAATCTGAATTTAATAAATATTTTTCAACCTCTTAGCAAAATGTTATCATACCATCATAACTCCTTTATGGTTTCAGGACACCTGATAGAAAGTTTTCTATCTGATGCACACAGGAATTTACTCATAGCTACTGGTCCAATTATCCTAGTTTCTAAGTAAAATTGCTTTCTAGCAGGGCCTTTTAGCCAGATATTTTAGCAATTACCTTATTTTTTATATAAGATGTTTTCTATCAAAAATCCCATCTATGGTAAATTTCACAAATCCTACCCTAGAAATGGTTATTCATATGAGTTAATGTTCAGAGAAAAGTGAAACTTTTTTTTTCCAATTCTGAATTTCATTATATGTGTTATGTACATTCATTTCCAAATTATGAATTTCTTAGTGATAATACATCTATATAAAAATGATTTTTAATAAATTAAGAGAAACACAAAGATATGCCATTGTGGTTTGAAAAGGGATACTGACTTGCATCTTGTTGGTAGTAAAAATTTGTATCTTAGCATTTCATTTTCAGATGTATACTAGTAATACTAATAATTTTTCAGGATAAATTTCTACAGATACAGTGCTTTATCTGCAATGTAACCAACATTGTTGCAGTGTTAAGACACATTTAGGTAAGGAGCAGTGACTCACACCTGTAGTCTCCGCACTTTGAGAGGCCAAGTGGGGAGGGTCACTTAATTCCAAGAGTTCAAGATCAGCCTGGGCAACATGGTGAGACTCCATCTCTTCAAAAAAAATAAAAATGGTCTCAGCTACTCAGGAGGCTGAGGCAGGAGGATTGCTTGAACCCAGGAGGTCGAGGCTGCAGTGAGCTGTGATCACACCATTGCATTCCAGACTGGGTGACAGAATGAAACCCTGTCTCAAAAAAAAAATCACTTAAAAAAAAAGTCCTCATAAGAATTCATTGTTGAATTTTCTCTGATAACTTGATTAAGTTCAATAAGCCTAATGAGAAAAATGAAATAATTATCCTAAATAATCAGAAATAGTTTCCAAAATTCATTTGAATAAAAGTGCGAAACTTTGTGAGACCATAGAAATAGCAGATATTTTATGAATACTGTTTACTTAGAAATGTGTAAAGCAGGAGGCTTTTTTAAAAAAAATAAATAGAGCAACCAAACTGTGCTTGTTTACATAATGATAATTAGAACTGGGGATGAAAGTGATCAGAACCAATATAATAATACCTACCATAATAAGCTTATAGTATGTACTAGGCATGGTACTAAGTGCTTGCATGTATTTGCACATTCAATCCTAACAACAGTCTTATGAGGTAGCTATACAAATGTGCAGCTTTTACTGGATTACCAGAGCCAGTAGTTAAATTTTCAGGAATTTTGTAAGTTGGTTGGCACCATGTTGGTAGTTTGAATTTGAAGATGCTGGCATTATTTATACGATGAAAATTCATGAACACTACAAAGTAAACCTTTTGTTCCCCTCAGAGTGCCAGTTGTTAAACATTTCCCAGCATACCACTAGGTAGATACTACTGTTATTTCTATTTCACAAATGAAGGAATTAAGATATAGAGGAGTTGAGTAAGTTACCTAAAGATACACACTAAAAACAAAAAAAACCAGGGTAGAGGTGGAATTCAATCCAGCTGAGCTGTTCCACACTGGACTTCAATCCCACTATCCCAGTTCAGGGCATCATCCCCTCTCTGCCAGATGATGGCAACACCTCCCTCTAGGTTTACCTCTTCAAATCCATTCTTCTCCCTTCAGTCAGAAGACAATTCAAAAACACAAGTTGGGTCATGTCATTTGATGTTGAAATGCTTTCAAAGGTGCTCCATGATTCTCAGGATCAAGTCCAGATATTCTGGTCCTTGGTTTTATGGTTCTGGCTTAACATTACAGTTTATTCTCATCACTCTCAGTCCTATGTGCTCTTCTGTATACCGAGCTATATTTGGTTCCTCTAATGTCTTCTTCTGTCTCTGCGCCTGTTATTGTCCCTCATGTTTCAATGTCTTGGCACTTTTTATAGAGGTCTAGCAGTTCTTGAGTATTCCTATTTTTCAGGCAACACAATAGAATCATGGAAATATTTTCTGCATATTAAAAATACGGCTTGACAAGTATTACACGTTTTGTATATATATATATCACATATTTATATCCATATAGTTTTTCTATATATAATAATGTGCTGGTTTAATAAATAGTAGCCAGCACTTTCTCATTCATAAGTATTGATTTCTGTTTAGGTAATTTGCATTTATATATATTTTGGTTCCTTTTCCTTCATTCTGTTGACCTTCTACTCCCCAAAATATTGAATTTCAGACAAATATGGGAACATACTAGGAAAAAATTATTTCCAAACTCCATTTCCTGTAACTGCATTTCATTTTTAATATTGCAGCTACAGAAAATGGACCTTTGAGGCTGGGGTTCATTTTAGCATTTCAATGTGACTGACACTATTATTCAGCAAATATCTATGGAATCAAATAAAAGACTAAAATTTTCATTCAATCATCGAGGTAATTGGGTTGGTCTACTCAATTCTCTCAGTTTTTACACTAAAATGTCCAGATATCCAAGTATTCATATTTTAATAAATAGCTGAAAGGAGATAAAGGCAGTTAATAAGATATTCATAGAAAATGTCTACATAGCTAAAAAACACCTCATCAAAGTAAATACAGTGACTCCACAGGCACACCAATTTGGTAACATTTATGGGTGAGAGAGGGGATATGTTGAGAAAAGGACCTGAAAGAAAGGATATGCAAATGTGAATTATGATTATACCTGGGTCAGGGAATCATCAGGGACTATAATTTGCTTGGTGCTTTTAAAGAGCAGAGATATCTTTACCTGTTGTCATCTGCAGACACCTCTAATACAGCCAAATTTTGGTCACACATACACATACACAAACAGTATTTGCAATTAAAGGAAAGGCAGATAACATGAACAAATGGAAGGCTGAGGACTCAGATGAGTACCCAATGCGATTTATATTAAATAACATTTAAACAATATAGTAAGACTTTAACTCCAATGCAAAGAGCTCCTCTTTAAAACTCCCTTCAAAACACTTACTGCTACTTACTTTATATAGGAAATATGAATTGTAATAGAAATGCTGAGTTTCTAATGGTGAAAGAGAAAAAAATACAAAAAAAGACAAAAACACTTTTTAGGAATGGTGGCAAATTTTATTTAGGCATGCTCAACTTGGAAGATAATTTCTCCCCCTAAGTTCCACAGAAATTTTCATATTCTTTCCATTTTACTTCCAGAACAAAGGATATTTGAAACAGTTACTTAAAGGCAGACAGGAATTTGCAGAGTACCTTTGAATTCAAGGTGGATTTTGCATGTCTCGAGATTATAACTTGCTGCAGGTGAAGTAGCAAAATAGGAAAAGAACAACTAAAGCCATAAAATACAGCTGATCAAAAATTATATTCAAGATATGAAGTTTCCATATTATAAGGACTAGACATGAGACAGTTTCAGAAAGTCTCTACAATTAGCCTATTGTTTCTGATGTTGCCATACGGATGTGTAGACCAGCATAGAAGGGAGAAATAGGCAAGATGGATTAGAGGGAGTATAGGACCAGCACAAATAAAGAAAAGTTTCTTGACTATTCCTGACCCTTCACCACAACTAAAATTAAGAAACTGGTAAATTATATTTGGAAAATATTCATAAACACCCGCTAATATTTAGGTTTGTGTACACACACGTTTGTAAATGTCTGTGTGTGTGCGTTTGTGTAGAAAGAGACTATCACTATGTCTGTCTGTAAGCCTGTTCTGCAATAAATTCCCTCTGTTACCAGAACAACATGCAGTCACACTCAATTTTAGGTTAATTTGGTTATGTCTATAATTTGTGGAAAAAAAGAGATGATTTAGTAATGAACCAAGACTGAAGTAACAATATAGTTTCAAAGATGAAAGAACAAATTTGAAGTACTTAAAATGCAAAATCAGAATTGAGCAAGTAATTCAGTGTGGATACTGAAGTCATCCATGACTTCCATGTGCCATGTTTTAGAAGTGGTTATAGATATTTGTCCTATTCACAAAAATAGAGAATATAAGATGAGAAGAATCAAGCTTATATGGTGAAGGACATGATTTTATTCATTTATCCAATATTACTATATTAAGATCATATTTTGAGTTGAGCAATGTGCTAAGCACTGAATATAAAGACACGGTCCTTGCTCTCAGGCAGTTTACTGAACTGAGATCATGGAAATTAATGGAGAATAGAATATCAGGAAAAGAAAGATTTGAGACCAAGTATAACCATGAGGTACTTTTATGACTAAAATCAGTGACACAAAACATTTTTCTATGCAGAATGCTTCTGAGTTGTGCGGTTTGGATGGTACATTTCAATTAGTTACATAGAATTTACAATTATTGTACTACTTGTTTGGAGTTCCTTCAGGACGTATATTCATGAGGCTAATTTGTATCAACTTGTAATACACAAGCTATTTTTTTTGGAGGGGGCAGGTTACATGAACCTTAATAAGCCTTTACTTCAGTAAATTATACCTGGTTCATCACGGAGGTCTGCTAAGCTATACATTCCTCTGCCTATGGTTGCCAAGGCAAAATACATGCTTTATGTAGGTCACATTGCATATGTTGATTAAATTTTGATGCTATATCTGTGAAGAGATTACAGCATTCCAATTGTGCTATGGCAGATCAGCTGAGGAATTCTGATTAAAATGTCCTTAGACTATCTACGTCTATTCCCCCTGCCCCATGTTAGGTTTAGTAAACACATTTTTATTTTTAATTTGTTCCAGAAAGAGATTAACGTGGATTAAACATATGCAAATTCTACTCACTAAAAAGACATAATTCCCATTGCAAATTAATGAACTCTAATTCTGGATTACTGTTGAGAACAGCTGACATAAATAATTTGTTGAAAAGTTGATTAGCTTTGTTACACTGGTGAAATCAAGTTTCTGTACTTTCATATGTCAAGATATAGAATTGTGGTGAGTTTATGACACCACTCCATTGTAAAACCTGTCTGGGAAGTCAGCAGGCTGTTCTTGATGAGGTCTGTGTTTCAGCTTTCAAACTGCATTTCTGAAGGTTAGGAAATGTACACATATTTACAACATGCCATTGTGAATCCATTGTAGAATAATTCCCAGTGAATAGGCGACAAGTATATCATTCTGTTACTGGATAAATGATGTCCCTCTTAAATTATAGCCTCAAGTTTTAGAGTTGCTCTAAATGACAACTTTATGAAATTAGGGAGGAAGAAAGTGTGTGTAGCAGAATTCACTGTTTTTGGTCCTTCATTTTTTTTCTGCAACTTTTGAGTCTTGAACATACTTCTTACCATTCTGGGCACCAGGAATCAGGATTTACATGGAGCATTGAAATACGGGAGTTATCCGTATTTCAGAAGCCCTAGCTCAGGAATAAAATGCATATTTTTCTTTGGCTGCCTATCAGTGACAATATTATTATTTTTTATTTAAAAATATACTTTAAAATTTCATCTTTAGATAAACAAGAAATTATTAGCCTCTTAAAATTAATTTTGTCTTTGTATTAAATAAATCAATTTAAACTTCTACTTAAATATGAGCTCTGATACATGTAAATATTAAATTATTGGCTATATAAAACATTGCCATGGAATTAGCTTACTTAGACTAATACATGACTGCTTAACCTAATAGCCCTATTAGTATGAAACTCAAATAACATCAAGAAGAAAAAAAAATTGATTTATCAGTATAAAGATAGGTTTATATTCTATATTTTTGAAATTCATGTATTTAATTTTCTGTTTGGGAAGTTAGTAAAGAGAAATTGTTTTGTATTAAAATTATGAACAATTTATGGGCTAAAATTTAATTAGCAGGGTGAAAGGAAAATGAGGCTTAGATTTAGGGGCCCTAAAATTTATTTCTTAACTCCTACAAATAAAACAAATAAGATAACAGTTGTAAAACGGTTATGAAACATTTTTTCTAGCAGCAGAAAATTGTTCAATAGGACCCCCAGGAAACGTTGCCTTTCCAATTTTTAAGAAATCAAGTTGTTGTTAATTAAGGCTGGAAGATCTCAGACATTTCAGGTATATAATTTAAGTAGGAGAATTTGTGTGTATGTGTGTGTATGCAATATGATATACAAATATACACATATATATACAATATTATACACATATATATACAATATTATATATAATATTAATCTAAAAAAGAAGTTAAGAATAACATGGGACAAATAGCAATAAAAATTAAGCAATTCTGTAATACTATCCTGAGATGACACACTTTGTATTTCCCTTGGCTGTAATGCTGTGTAATTTAACTTTTCTCTTCCCAAAGCCTATATCTTTATTCAAGTTACATCCCTATGAAACCTTTTTTTTCCCCCTTAGTCCTCTATTTTGCCCTCAGTAATGCCATACAGTACACCATACAATAAACTTTTTAATGATGCAATACCTTGCACTGTTCACTTTGCTTGTGTTATGTGTTTTGTTTTGTTTTTTCCCAACTAGGTTGTAAACTCCTCCAGGATAAGGAGAAAATCATATATCTCTCTCATCCTCAGGGCCCATCTAAATATTGCGCATATAATAGGTACCAAATAAATCCTGTTGATTATCAGCTTGAATATTAAAGATTCATCAGAAGTAATTGTTTCTTAAGCTAAAATATGACTGTCCTATAACTCAGCAGGATAATATAAAGTTAGAAAGTAAAATATTAAAAGCAGATGAACTCTGTGAATGGACGATTTCTAAAGCAACCCTTTAGCAGATGTTCATATATTAAAATAAGATATGCTAAGCAGGAAAATAACTTTCAATGAGCATGGCAGGTGTTGAGATAAACCCCTGAGGGTTGACAATAAAAAGTTAAAAAAAAAAAAAACACAAAGGAATCACAACTAATAAGAAAGTAAAAGATACCTCTAAAGGATATAGTCATTTTTAGATTAACAGATTATATTCCCCAAAATAATACCCTCAATGATCACTTTATTATTATTATTATATATTTTTTGAGACAGAGTCTTGCTCTGTCGCCCAGGCTGGAGTGTAGTGGTGCGATCTTGGCTCACTGCAAGCTCCGCCTCCTGGGTTCACGCCATTTTCCCGCCTCAGCCTCCGGAGTAGCTGGGACTACAGGCGCCCACCACCACACTGGGCTAATTTTTTTTTTAGTAGAGACGGGATTTCACCATGTTAGCCAAGATGGTCTCGATCTTCAGACTTCGTGATCCGCTCACCTCAGCCTCCCAAAGTGCTGGGATTACAGGAGTGAGTCACTGCACCCGGCCCCAGTTAATCTTAAAGTTATGCTTTCATTCTTTTAGCAATACCCCACATTTTTCTTGTGCACACACATACGTCAAACTTACATTGATTCTTTCTCACCTATTGCATAAAATCTGAGTACTTTGGCTTTGTCCGAAAATATCTGAGTATCTGAATAGTACTACCAAACTACTTTCAACTTTATTGTTTGGTGACCCAATGTAATACCTTATAAACAGGTCACGCTTCACTTCATGTTTATGAATTGAGTTCTATTTAATGATATGCATGCTGATAGATTTAAGTGGGAAGTTTAGAGATGTCAAAAGTTTAGTTTTAAATGCATTAAAAATAAGATGGATGAATAAAGAGGTGATTAGATGTAGAAATGATTACTAAATTGTTTGTAGTAGAATTTAGGTGGTGGGTACATGGAAATTCACTCTAAATTTCCTTTATATTTACTTTCGGTTTATATGTTAATATGGTTTCTAGAAGAGATCAAAAATGAATCCAAAGCCACACTTATAGAGGTAAGAGAGTGTTAAATCCTGGAGCCAGTCCTGAAATAATCTGCTGAACCTGGAGGCTTGGAGCTTTTATTTTACAAACAAGATGAGACAGGAGAAAAACTTAACCTTACACAACATGGGGCGGTGGGGGGGGTGGGGGGGAAACTCATGCAGAAGTAAATTAATATCTTGCATAGAATGTTGCTGAGCTTTATAATATCTGAGTAGGCCAGAAGGTCTCAATTCCAGAAATAATATTAAAGTCATGTAAAAAGATAATGTTTCCAGTGACTTGGAAAATCAAATGAAACTACTGTCTGGTTGAAATAACATCATCCTAGGACTCAAACTGCTTTTTAAATTAAAAAAAAAAGACAAGTTGTAAAAAGTAACCAGGTAAGCAGGGATTTAA
Organism: Nomascus leucogenys; assembly: GCF_006542625.1. Taxonomy (NCBI): domain Eukaryota; kingdom Metazoa; phylum Chordata; class Mammalia; order Primates; family Hylobatidae; genus Nomascus; species Nomascus leucogenys. The sequence continues at coordinate 107,043,599 of NC_044383.1, read as the reverse complement.
AAATTCATGATTTCTATCATCTAGCTAGGATATATGAAGTTGAAAGAGCATCACCTCATCCTAACTATAAGAAAAGCTTGAGAATTTACAAAATCATAACTTTTCTTTAACCCAGCATAGAGGAGTTCGCAGGGCAAGCAACTAGACTAAAATCTAAGAAGAGATGAATCAATGAACAATGGCTCACCTGTGACAGAGTTCAAAAAAAAGAAAACAGACATTAATCACCATACAAATGAATAACAAAATTTTTAAAGGCCAAACGTGGTATAGTATGAGAATACAGAATTCCTTAAAGTTAAAGACACACGGTAAACAACTACTTATAGGCTTTTCTTTATGGCTGTCTACCAGGTACTCACAAGAAAAACAATGTAAAGCAGTACAATGATATTGGATGGCAAATTGTTTAAATTAATGGTCTTTAAGTTCTCCGATAACAATTTATCATTTAAAGGTGTAGAGACGGGGTGGGGGTCTCATCACGTTGGCGAGGCTGGTCTTGAACTCCTGACTTCATGATCCACCGGCCTCCGCCTCCCCAAATGCTGCAATTATAGGCATGAGCCACCGCTCCTGGCAACATGCCTTATTTTAAATAGTGTTTGCATAACGTATCTTTTTTTATCCTTCAAAATGTCTTTAACGTTAGCTTCTTACAAACATTATATAGTTGAACATGCTTTTTATTGGATTAGTTATTCTTTTGTTATATCTGGTGTTTTAAAATCATGTACATGTAATTAATTACATAAAAATTCAAAGCAACTAGAAAAGTACAAACTCTTGAAAAAGAACAAATTTAAAAGACTCACATTATTTGAATTCATAATTTATTATAGAGGTATAAGGTTTAAGACATTGTGTTATTAGTGAAAATTGGAAAAAGTATATCCATGAAACAGAATAGTGTATTAGAACTACACCCACACTTACATGGTCCATTTATTTTGGAAGGGTGCAAAGGCCTGTCAAGGAAAAGCAATCTTTTCGACAATTGCTGTAACAATTGTACAACCATATGCACTCAAAAGACCCTAATCCAAGAAATTTCCCTACCTAAAAAAAAAAAAAAAAAGATCTCCAAATCAATCATGGACTTCAATGTAAACCTAAAAGTGTAAAACTTCTGGAAGATAACATAGGGGTACATATTTGTGTTTTGGGTCAAAGATTTCTTCATTATGTCATAAAATACATGATCCATTATAACTATTAAATTATACTTTATCAAAATTTAAAACTTCCACTGTTTGAAAGGCAATGTAAAGATAATGAAAGGGAAGCAAGATCAGCCACAGACTGAGAAAATTTTTTGCAATAATTTTATAATATGTATATATGATAAAGAAGTTTATTGAGAATATATAAAAATAAGTCTTGAATGCATTAAAAAGTTCCCAAAATTCAATAATAAGAAAACAAGACACTTAAGTAAAAACTGGGCAAAGGATTTGAACAGACAGTTTACTAAGGAATCATATTCATTAGAATAAACATATGGGGGAAAAACTGAATGTAACAGCGATTTGGGAAGTGTAAATTAAACCACCATAGACAGCACTACACATACACTAGCCTGGCTAAAACAGCCAAATGACCATACAAGATGTTGTTGAGGATGCAGAGCAACTCACATTCTAAAATGTTGCTGATAGGAATATGAAAATGGCATACCCTGTTGAAAAACACTTTGGTATTTTCTTTTAAAGTTAAACATAGATGTACCATAATGTCTAGTAATCCCACTTGTAAGTATTTATTTAAAATATATGAAAATTTAAATATTCATTCAAAATTTTTACAAAAATTCATGCAATATTTTTACAGGTCTTGTTCATAGCTGTCAAAATTAGAAAAACACCAACAATTGCAGATACAGATTTAGATTCTTTTTGTAACTACTCATGGAACAATAACATTACCTAATTCTAGAGCAATCAGACAGGTCACGGCAAGTTTTAGAGAATGTATATAAAACAGACTAAAACTACAATGTTAAAATTACAATGCTGAAATTAGTGGGAGCTAAACATTGAGCACACATGGACATAAATATGAGAACAACTGACACTGTAGACTGCTAGAGGAGGGAGGGAGGGGGATAAGGGCTGAAAAACTTCCTATCAGGTACTATGCTCACTGCCTGGGTGACAGGATCTGTACCCCAAACCTCAGTATCATGCAATATTCTTATGTAACAAACCTGAACATGTACCCATAGTATCTAAAATAGAAGTTGAAACTTAAAAATAAATAAATAAATAACAAAACTACAAGATTGAAATTAACAACAGAATACCAATAACACCTATACATTTAGATGGTAAAAATATCCTTATAAATAACCCATGACTTAGGAAAGAAATTACAATAGAAAATGGAGTATTAATTTAAAAATGGGATATAAAATATATATTCCATATGTATATATATTTTTGTGCAAGATGCATTTCCTGGACATTCTCTGCTGTCTTTTATATGTTCTTCAAGAAAGGATTGCCTATAGTTGTTCCTTGGAAACTATGGGGGATTGGTTCCAAGACCTTATGTGGATACCAAAATCTGAGGATGCTCAAATTCCTTACATAAAGTGGTGTAGTATTTACATAGAAGCTATGCACATTTTTCCATATACTTTAAATCATATCTAGATTACTTATAATACCCAAACACAACGAAAGTGTCATATAAGTACAGTATAACTGTATTATTTTATATTATAATATTATTATATTGTATTATATTATTTTGTATTATTCTGAATTTGTATTATTTTTATTGTTTCTTTCTCAATTTTTTGAATCAGTAGTTGGTTGAATCCATGGTTGTGAAACCTGTGATTGCAGAGGGCATACTGTACTTCAGAAACCACAGGAAAATTAATAATTGACATACCACTAAATTGATAACTGCATGAGCTCTCTCATTCATTTTCTATATTCAATTTAGTAGATATCTGTTTCTTGATAATTAAAATAGAGGTTTCGAAAATACAGATCTAAATATATATACTTACACACTCATGCACACCGTATCTACATATAGATGTCATTAGCTGGTTATTATTAATATACGACTCGTAACTTTTTAGTAAATTATTAGAGTTTGAAATCATCATTGTGATCCCATTTTTTAGACCATTTTTATTATTCTGGATTCCTCATTACCATTTGCAGTCAATCACTATTTCCATTTCCAGGCAACCACTGATTTACATTCTGTCTCTGTGGATTTGTCTTTTCTGAATATTTAATACACATGGATTCTTACAATATGCGGTATTTTGCTTACTACTTAGCTTCATTTGTTTAGATCAATGTTTTTGAGATTCATTAATGTAGCATGTAATAACAAGTGTTGGCAAGGATGCAGAGAAACAGGTACCTTCATACATTCCTGGTGGGAATGTAAAATGGTGAAGCTACTTTGCATAAACATATTTTGACATTTCTTAAACTTTACATACATAAAATTCCCATATGAATCAGCAATTTTACTCCTATGTATCTAATGAAAAGAAATGAAAACATATGTCCACACAAAAGACTTTTACTTGAATATTCATAACAGCATTATTCATAATGGCCAAAGAGTGGAAACAATCCAGATGTCCCTCAACTGGTGAATAGATAAACAAAACGTGGTATGTCATAAAATTTGTAAAATGATTATACTACTCAGCAATAAAATCTATATATACTTCAAAGCTGCTACTGCTATCAGATTCTTAAACTTGATAGACTGATGCATTTTTTATTTCACTGATACTTATTCTGTAATGACAAGCATTCATATCTATAAATAACATACTTTTTAATTTTACAGCTCCATAAGTCTATTTAAAGGTTTTTTAAATTAAAAACGGGAAGCTATAAGTTTAAATTTATCATGTATTTTTGCAGTAAGAAAGAATGTACTAGAGAAACATTTAGACATCTAAGTGAAAGTAAAATCCAAAGCTTGAGACTTCTCTCATTTGAGAGATATCATAATAGAAATTATAGTTGGTAGAAAAGTTTACTGCTCTTTGTTTTGTACATAATGATTCCAATTAACTGCTTTTTAAAGAGGAAAGCTTATTATATGTAGCTACACATCACAATCTTCTGAGGTATTTGTATAAAGTATAATTTCCTGGGCTTTCATCCCCAGAGATTCTGATGAGTGAGTTGGGCATGGATTTCAGCAAACTGTGATGTTAATAATCACCACAGATGAATCTAATTTAGCCAGCCTGTGGCATGTGAGATTCACTGTTCTAAATGAAAAAACATCGGATACTTGCTTCCAGTGAGGACTAACATCATGCAGAATTCTAACCACAAGACTCAGTAAAATGCTGTTTAAAATATTTTAGATAGAGTATGAAGTAAAGCTGATTACCTCCAAAGACTTGCTAATTATTTTTAAGCGTTATATACAGCATATACTGGTAGAAGAAAAAGAACTGCATAGCAATTCAGGTTTATGAATTTTCTGCACAATAACAGCTAATTATAGTCCTCCTGTTTCTGAAAGAAGCACATTTACAGACAAAGCTTCATTTTGAAAAAGTGTTCTCTAATCAATGCAATCAGTCAAGTCAACAGATATTAATTGAATACCTTCTTTACACAAGATATGGTGGAAAATGATCAGAATACTATATTTTTCTCAATTTTTAGGAAGTTTATAATCACTTTGTATCTCTATGGCATATAGCCAAATAAATATAGTAACTAATGCAATTTAAGTTCAGCTATGATTTTAAATAATGAACATTTAGTACTTAGTATAACTTAGTGATCAGTGGTACCTCAACACTACATGTGTTATAAGTTTAATTTTAAAAAATAGGAGTTGGAAAAAATTTTATTGTCATTATATAGACAAAGAAAGCAAAGATCCCCAGATAGTAAATGATGGAGGAAGGTGGGGCAATGGTTTCTCTAGCTTCAGTGCTCGAAAGAGCTCTTCTATATAAAGAGATATTTCAAAGTTCAAAGAAAATATACATTAGACTGAATTAATCTTCCTTTGAAGAGGCAGGAAATAATGGGGAAAAAAGAAAGGCTTCCTACAGCCAGAGCAGATGTACTTGAAATTTGCACAATTGGAAATAGTAGAGGACATTCAAGCAAAAGAGAATGATTTGAGTAAAGGCGCCAAGGTAAGAACGCACTGGAGGTGTTTGAGTAACACAGATGTGTTGGTTGACAAGAGTGCTTAGAACAGGTTTAGGAGAGAAGGAAATCAAGTGTCTGCGAGGGCTTACTTAAATCTTGAATGCTGGGATAAGGAATTTGAAATTCATCTTCTGTGAATTTGGAAGCCATTTTTATTTTAACTTGGAGAACAATATGATAGACTTAACAAGTAATTACTGAACTACTATTACATATGAGGCTCCATGATAGGTACTGCGAACATGATGATGCAAAGACAGACAGACACAGTCATTTTTCTCATGGAGTTGGGATTTTACCTGTGGTAGGATTCCAACTGTGTTTGGATGCCATTGAAGAGCTTTATGAAGAGGCCAGAATAATTTTAATTCTCGTGTGAATAAGATCTTTTCGCTTCTCTGTGGACATTGCCACTATTCTATGAAGTTGTTGGGTTAGGAAACAAAAGAATGACTAAACAAGCAAGATGATTATGAATTATAATTATCATGAAGGAAACAAATAGGGTGAAGAGATGTGGTGTCCGTAGAGAGCATCTAGGGAGATGGAAAGCTGTGCAAGGCCATAATGAAGGAAAGCCATTTAAAAGTTGACAATACCGTATAACTGGAGCTTAATGAAGAAGAGGAGAAGTGATTCAAAAATGAATGTAAAAGAATCAGCAAGGGCCAGTTCATGTTAGGCTTATGGCCACAGTAGGATTCCAAGTGTGTTTGTATACCATTGAAGAGTTTTAAGCAAGAGGCAGACTAGATTTCAATTCTCATGTCAGTAAGATCCCTTTGCTTCTCTGTAGAGAATGGCTCAAATTGTGGCAAGAGTAGAAAAAATGAATTACGTCCATTTCAGGCTCAGCATGATAGTGACCTAGTTCAGGCTGGTGGTAATGCAGGGCTGGAAACACATTTTACAAAACCACTGTACCTATCAGAAACAGGAAAAATGCTCCTTATCAATCAACCAAAGTTTCCATTTAAATGTCTGTTCTTACGGATATGTGACCTAACATACGTGTACTAAAGAACAGGTAAAAAAAATTTATTCACTTATGTAATTTCATATACCAGCCTGGTAAGTATGTTAAGGGCTCTGTAATTTGCTTGAGTACAAGTTATGTGTCTCTACTTAGCAGTCTTAGGTAAATTACCTGGCCTATGTTGATTTTAGTGTCTTCTAAATAGGGTAATAATATAATCTATATGACAGGTCGTTTATGAGGATTGAATCAAATAACATATATATTTTAGAAAGTGATAACACTTAGTAAGAGGTTAGTAAATGTTAAGGCCCAACGCTATATGTTGATAACTGGAAAATAAAATAAAATAAAACAAACAAATACTATTTATTTTATGAATAAAACAATAATATATGCTTTCTTTCTGACATTATCAGGGTACTTAATAAATAATTTTTGTTTACCAAAGTATATGTCATGGATATATGGATAAGAACTCCAGCTGGCTTTCTTATCCCATCCTGGAGAATTTCCAGGCTGATTGTCTGTATGTTATATGAAAAGGGACAGGCAAATAATATTCAAACCAAAATCTTTTATATTTTTCTAAGATATCATCTCCACTGTTAAGATTTGAGAGTTCATTTAATTATATTTTTCTTGCCCTGATAAAATACTAGTTTTACTTCTGGAAAAGCTGGAAAAAGGAGCACATTCTACCTGTAAGTAAAACAGTGGTATAGATGGGGAAAAAAGTCTTTGCCCTAGATTTACAGTGACTCTTCCTATTCTCATTATAGATTGGACTCTCTTTCCATAGGATGGAACCATCACTAAATAGAAAGGGCAGGACTTCTCTTTTATGAGTTGGCTTTCCTACCCATAATAAAAACGAGTGCAAAATGAATGGAAACCTTGTTACATGGGACTCCAGGAAGGGACTAGGAACTGAGTTGTATCAAATGGAGTTATTATTAAGACAAGTCAGAAGTAACAAAGTGCAGAAATCAGTATTGGGAGAATAGTAACTGGTGTCCACAGCTCCTGTAATATAGGAAAAGGCCAGACCTGAAAATTCTGCATGGGTTCAGGAAAAGAAACTGTTTAACATAGGTCTAGGGCTTAGACTTCAACATGGGAAGGTAGGGAGGAAGGAAGGAAATCTGAGTTTACACTTCTTGTGCTTGTTAAGTGTCTTGGGGTAAGTTAGATGGTTGAAAATTGTAGGGCTCGGTTTAAATTTACTTCTTCCTTTTCCTTGTTAACACTGCTATATATTCTTTTTATTCTTGGAGTTTGTCTCCTTCAAAAGTAGTTAGAGTTGGCCATATTCTCCTTCACTCTGACTTTCTTTGCGATCCCTCATCCAAAAAAGATAGAAGAAAGTCCGATTCAAAAGTTCATTCCTTCATTTTTTCATTAAAAAAACATTTTTTGATCTCCTGATATATGACTGGCACTGTTCTAGATTCTAGTGATATGACATTGTGCAATAAACAGAAGTCTTTAACCCAATCAAAATTATATTTGAGGAAGGGAAACTGAATTAACCAGATAAATATTTTAAATATATGACATGGTAGATAAGAGCTAAAAAAATAATCAAGAGCCGAGGGGTACCCAAAGTTTGTATGTGATTAGTAGTAGTTTGTAATTTAGATAGTGGCCTGGGAGGATGTCACTGAAAAGAAGATATTTGAGTGAAAACTTCAAAGAGAGGAGAAGGAGAAACAGTCTAGGCAGAGGGAACAGTGGATGCAAAGACCTTTCAGAGGAAGTGTGGCTGGTGTGTCCAACAAGTGTGGCTGGGTATTTTAGTCTATTTTGGCTGCTATAACAAATTACCATAGACTGGATGGCTTGGAAACAACATACACTAACTTCTCACAGTTCTGGAGGCTGAGAAGTCGAAGGACAAGATGCAGGCAGATTCAGTGTCTGGTGAGGGCCTGCTTCCTGGTTTATAGATGGTGCCCTCTCACTGTGTTCTGACATGGTGCAAGGGGCAAATGAGCTCTCTGGGACCTCTTTCATAAAGGCACTATCTCGTTCAGGAGGGTTCTGCCCTCATAATCTCCCAAAAGGTCCTACCTTCTAATGCCACCACCTTGAGGGTTAGTGTTTCAACAAACAAATTTTGGTGACCATAAACATTCAGTCTGTTACACTGGGGCAGGGTAAAGGAAGAGGTATTAGGAGAAATGTCAGAGTGATAAGTGACAAGGAGGAAGATACATTCTATGAAACTTTGTAGACTGCTGTAAAAATTTTGGCTTTGACTTAAAAACTCTTTGGAAGGATTATTCCTGATTCCCACAGGGAAACAAATGAACAAAACAAAACAGTGAGAACAGCAAATTATTCAGAATCATTCCTAAATCATCTGCATATATGCCTACCTCCTGACTCCTAAAGTGTCTCCTCTTGTCCTCTCTTTTTCTACTTACTGTATATACAGTTAGAACAATCAATAAATGTGAGTTCATGTCCATTTAGGCATTCAAGACTCAAATGCAAAATTTACATTGCTGAAACCCCTTGGATTAAGTGATTCCAATGTGTGTTCCTTTGAAAAGGCTTTCCCTTATGGCGTCTATTTTATTCTGTGGGTTGGAAGCTGAAGCTTGAATTTCTTTGTTGATTCCAAGTCAGTTTGTTACCTCCTTCTACTGCCAGATCTCTAGCTGTGTTAGACAGTTAATAGATTCAGTTGATATTTTCTTCAAGGTAGTGTATTCTGATTAGTATACTTCAAGTGGTGATTACATATTGATCTTCTGTGTGACATTTTTTAATAGGCGTAAGCTCTTTGCCAAGGCATAATCTTTTCACAAGACCTTCATGCTAATTAAGGGTAGTCCAGGTTTAAATGCCATACCCTATGAACTCTACCTAGCATGAGGATCAAATGCAACAAAACAGCTGCTTACAACAGCAGCATTTCCAGCAATTTATGAGAGCCTTAATTTATGGAATTTTATTTTAAAAATTGCATTGTGTGTGGAGACTGTAAAGTCTGTTTCCAATATCCCAGTGGAAACTTACAGTCACTGAGGTTTGAAATATCGTAATCTCAAAGAGTCATAAAATGCCGATAGCACAGGGACAGCATGAAACAACACAGAGGAGAGTTTCTGATACAATGAAAGTCATAGTAATGACTTCAACAGAAAGTTTGAAAAAGAACAGCAATTTTATGTTCTAGTTTCTAGAACACCTAACTTGATGAGAAATCTGAGGTGATGTAGTCACAATTAAAATATAGATAATATTTTCCAGAAGAAAGTATACATTTCAAAGAGTTTAATTTTGTGATGTAGATTCTAACTTGGGAAAACTAAACCATGTTTTATATTGAAATCAGTAAATAGGCATTTTGTATGAATGCACTGCTTTTGAGAGAAGGTAGGGTATAGTAAAAGAACTGACCTTCTTCCATTAATTTATTTTTAATTATAACTACATCAGGATGATATTTAACTGGAAGAAAATGAAATTCTGCAGCTGAAGGTAAAATCACATAGGATAGCATTGTATAGGTCCAGAACTTTCCAATTTATAAATTCTTTCTAAGATTGTGCCTTCCTCTTTAAAAATAAGAAAATACATGAAAACTTTGTTGAGAGGATTAATTAAGCTAATGTATTTATGGCATCTAGAAAATAAATGTTAAAGTCTCTATAGATATTAATATTTATTACAGTCATAGTGTTCATTTTATAGTTAATTATTGACTTTCTAATATTTATTGGCACAGAGAAAGGTTATCTATAAACCTTCATTTGTAGGTAATATTTTATCATGCCTAATTGAGAGGTTTCCATGCCTGGATCAAAATTAGAAACATTTAGGGAGATTTAAACACACTGATGCCTGGTCACATTCCAGATCACATGAAATGTAATCCTAAGGGTCTGCATTTTTAAAGAGATCCCTAGTTAATTCTAAGGTAGTGAGGCTTGAAAATCATTAATCTAACCTACATTGTTCTTACTTTTGACTCAGCCCATTTTTCCCCCAGTTCTGTCAGTAGTGAATGTAGCGAATAGCTAATCAACTTTTGTCAAATACATTTACACATGCATAAAGTCCGCTAGAGTGGATTTTAATAGTCTCTCAATTGCCCATGTATTATTAATTCAGTTCATTGTAAAATCCAAGAACTGCAAGAAAATGATGAGATAATTTTGCAAATGTTTTCATTAGACAAAGGAGGACAGCGAGGCTGAGAGAAATGAGATGCCTTGACTATGGCCTCTGGTGACGTGTTGCCATTCTTGGAAACTCAAGAATACATGCTCCCGTCTTCACTGTCCAGTGTTCTTTGCACTGTGCTGCATAACTTGAATTTGTTTATCATTTTCTAAGTCTTCTTTACTCTAGTTCTTTTCAAAATTCAGCATCTGTGCCAAGCTTTAGATGAATAGTACGCCTGGAGAATTACCATGCAGTTTCTCTAATCCATGTGGTGTATTTCCTTTCTTATCATTCTTGCTGATTCAGACTACAATCTGGAGTGATCACTAAATTTTTCTTTGCTAGGTTAGCATTTTTACCATTCAGTCCTCATTGTGGGTGTAGTATATAGTTTCTCCTTTCCACTTTAAACAATATTGTATTTCACATTTTACCTTACTATTTTTACACATTTCTTTATACTTGTGACCTCAAACTAAATGTTATTTGACAAATAATAATTTTTATATTTCTTATTATAAAAAATGAAAGTCAATTTATGTTTTCTGATGTCCAATTTTATGCATTCAAATCACCTGAAATGTATGAAGTTTTCACTTCTTATTCAAATCACTGGTGTCTTTATAAATGGATTTTAATAAAAATCTTTACCCATCACGGACTCTGACATGCACAAGAGATTTAACTTCTTTTATAATTTAAATTCCCTGCATTTCTTTATTCAAATTAGTTTTATATTGTTTCTCCATATTTTTATAATTTTGGTAATGCTATATAAGCTCCGTCTAGTGATCAAAATAGTACCTAAAAATCCTATGTTTATTAAATCAAAGATACCAGAAGCTACCTTATCCTGGCAGACCTAGTTCTACATCTATTTCAATGAAATTAATTAAAATACTCATAACTTTTTTATTGAAATATTTTCAAAACTTATATTTAAGCCAAAGGAGCCTAGCATGTTAATATAATAAAATTGAATTTGGGGGCCAACATATATTTGTGGTGAAATAAAATACTATTAAATAAATGACAAATAGTATTTTAAAATGTTATTTACTTTTTTTTTTTTTTTTGCTATTTCTGCTTTTCAGACCACACATTGTTTGACCCTGTTATTCAGAAAAGTGAATGTCAGACTGAATAGCAAACTCAACTACAAATCTCCAGTTTAGTCTGTGTCTTAAAGTTTGATATACAAATCTCTTCAGCATGCATTAAGAAGTGACTTCATCAATATTGAGAGAAAATAGGTTTTGTTAATTAAAGGAGCAAGCGCAAGTAAATATATGAGTGTGTTAAAGAAATAGCATTAGCATAAAATCATTTTGACTCTGAAAGAGGAAAAATTGTATGGATTTTATTTAACTTTTTATTATATGATAAAGTATAGAATATATTCTGAAAACTATATATCATATACTTTTAAATCCCATCTTTAGCTTCTGTTTTCAACTTTTTCTAATTATAAGAATCCTTTGTGTATTCTGAAAACAACCTCTTTCTAGGATATTGGTATTGCACATATTTATTTCATCCTATGGATTGTCTTTTAATTCTTTTAATGATATCTCTTGATGAACAGAAGTTGTCTTAATATAGTCAAATATATCCAGGATTAGCACTTTTTGTGTCCTGTCTTATAAACCAGCCTTTGCTTTCTTCTAGGTTATGAAGATATGTGCTTATGTTTTCTTCTAAAAGTTTTATTGCTTTACCTCTAATATTTACATATCCTATCCATCTGGACTTAATTTCCACAATGTTGTGAAATGGGAGTCAGGGTTCAGTTTCTGTGTATAGTTACCCAATTGACAGCAAATATTTACTGGAAAAACCTTCCATTCTTCACTGCAGTGCATTATAATCTTCTTCATAAATCCAGATAATATACATGAATGGATTGTTTCTGGGCTTTCTATTCTTTTTCATGTGCCTCTTTGCCTCCTCTTGCACTAATGCCACAATGGCTTAATTAGTTTTGTGATTTATAATGGGCCTTGATATTTGGTGGTTTAAGTCTTCCAGCTTTGTTTTCTTCTTCAAGATTAACTTGTCTATTCTTGGACCTTTGTATTTTCATATAAATTATAGTATAAGTTCACCATTTATCACAAGAATATCTGCTAGAATTTTTTTAATGTAATTGTGTTGATTCAGGAGATTATTTTGGGTATACTTTACATACTTAATATTAAGTCTTCCAATCCACAAATATGCCATCTCTCTCCGATTATTTATTTAGTTGCCAGCCCCATCAGGTAGAAAGATTTCTGTACTACAGACAGCTGTCTTGCTCAAGGGCATGGTACCCTTTGCAAGGTAGGTACACATCTAGTATATGATGAATGAAAGATTATAAAGGCCTAGCCATATCCATCAACTCTGGGATCACATCAGTTCCCCATGGGATCAGCCAAGGCTGTCACTGCACCTACATTAAAGCTCAGCTTCGTCTTCTATGTAATTTTGTTTCCTTCCCTCTTCCCCTTTCTTTTGTATGTGGTTGTGAGACATTATGTTGTATGGAGTTTTGGCAGATATTTTGTGATAGTAAAGAAGAAACAGAGAGGAAGAGAAGGGGCAGGGGAGGGAGACAGAGAGAAGAGAGGGAGGGAGACTGCATAGAAGCCTGCACAAAGTCCTAACACATTGAGCCATGGCATTGTTCAAAGCTGAGGACATCTATCTCCAGAAGGGTTGGTAGGTAAGATTCACTAATAAACCCCTACCATTTAAGCCACTTCAGCCATTCTTTTACTTGCAATGAAAAAATGTCTAACAGAAATGACTTCTGAATGAGTTTAATTTTCAACTTATATGTTTGGATAGCAAGAGAGAAACTTTCATAATTCTTACTGAAATCTAGACTCACGCTGTATATCATATTTTCTGTTCCTCCAATTGAGTTTGCTTTTAAATAAAATCGGAGCAGTGTGGCTTATTTTTTAAATTGAATTAGTGATTATGATTTCATATCTAAGATTGTTCAGCTCTTATTTTTGTATAATTTTAATCAATTAACAGAGGTTTTCTAAGCAAATATTACTGCATTTGTTGTTTTCTTTTCAATAAAAAAAAGTGCTTGGGATCAAAATTCACATATAAATTTAATAGAGCATACTCCTCCCTTAACTAGAGCAGGCAGCAAAACATTTGCCCAGGTTTGAGGAAGCATGAGCATAACAATTCAATTTTTGCTTGTTTCATTTTATTACACTGTAATCAGTGCAAAGAATATTCATGAAGTCAAGATTTCAATTAAGAGGAAACTCCCTTTTGCTTTCTTGGTACTTTATGGAAGCAAACCCTAAATCAGTGGCTTCCACAGAGTAGGATATCTTTCAGGTTAAAATATTACAGCACTTGGTCATCATATATTTTCGCAATTTTAGATTTGTTAATAGGGAGGGGAACGGAAAGGAGGTAAGACCTCAGTATTCAGGGATCTACTGTTTTACTGTATACAAATTTCTTTTCTCCATCTTACAGGAATACTTCTGCATTTTATTTTTTATTGTATCATCACTGGGCCACTCAATGTTTACTAACATTAATGCCTTAGAATCTGCCCAACATGGTTAGTATTTCTTTCTGTTAGAGATGAGGGGGATAAGGAGAATAAAAAGTTACATCTGTCTCCTAAATATGAGTTGGTCTCAAATGTAAATAATTTTGCAAGCGTTAGATCCTTCTGATCTTTCCTTTGCTATTACTCTTTGCATGTAAACTATTCTTTTAAATTTCAGAGGACATTAAAGGTCCAGGGCTGAGAAAGCTGTCTGGTGTTGCTTGTTTTTAGTATGCTTAGTTTTCTTCTACTATGGAATTTCAATAACATGGTCTATTATTTTTCTACATTTACTTCATTCACATTTTCTTTATTTTAGTGCAAGCACCTTAAGGTGATGAAATTACAAGCAATTCAAGAATGTATCATATTCATTTATTTTAATTAAATGATATTTCAAGAAGATAGCTAGGTATAATTGGAAACCTTCCATTACATGCTTTTTATAAATGTGTGTGCCAGTTGTATAACTTATATTAGTAAGTGCCATTCATTTCCTTCATTATCTTTCAGAAGACATGTTAGAACATGTAAGGAGAGAGAAAAGATTCCAAGGAGAGTATGTCAGACAAATTAACATGCAACCAAGTGAGAAATACAGGCTGATGGGATAGGCTTTTTATGAAAGTGCTTCAGAATCTAAAATTTTGAAGAGGCTGGGCGCGGTGGTTCACATTTGTAATCCCAGCACTTTGGGAGGCCACGGTGGAAGGATCACTTGAGTCCAGAAGTTTGAGACCAGTCTGGGTAACATGGTGTAACCCTGTCTTTACAAAAAATACAGAAAATTAGCCTAGCGTGGTGGCACGCACCTGTGGTCCCAGCTACTCGAGAAGCTGAGGTGAGAGGATTGCTTGAGCCAGGTAGCGGAGGTTGCAGTGAGCCAAGATTGTGCCACTGCACTGTAGCGTGGGTGACAGAGAAAGACCCTGTCTCAAAAAAGAATTTTTTTGAAGATAAAAATAGGAGCTTTGTAACATATTTGAGGACTTATTCATTTGATTCTTTTTCAAAATAACATTTATTAGGCACATATATGCTAGGCAACGTACTGGCTTTAATAATTTAAATATTAATGTTAAAATCAAATAGCTACTTTAAAAAATGCTTACACTGTTACTAGCAGTATGTTATATACTATGGGGCATAGTACAGCAATGGGAGGTGAGAGAATTATAGGATATACTTCCAGAGCAAAGAAGCAACCAAAAATTCCGAAATTAGAACATAGTGGGAAAAAATCATTATCACTTTAGTGTAGAATTCATCTATATTTTAATATAGATAATGGCACACTGATAGGTTTTGACTGTTATGTAATGAGATTAAGATATAAACCCAAACATGAATATTAGCATTGAGCTCTATAAAGCAGGATTTTTTTTTTAGAACGATCAAAATATTATGTTACTTTTGGCCTATTTATAGAAGCTGAAGCTCTTTGAAATCCTGCTATTCTCAATAATGTCAAATTTATTTAGAAGATAGACCATAAGTTTTGAACTAACACTGAATATAATCTAGTGAATAAGTAATTCATATAGTTGAGTAAAGTCACATTTATTTGATATCAAGATGGGACTACATTGTGGTTGGCGGTACCAGGCTTGCACATGTGCTAGGAGGCCTGTGTGATGAATCAGAGCATTGAGGGACATAGAAATCAGAGGCAGGGTAATCCAGCAAGATAATATAATGCCCTGGGATACTTCTGTTTGTAAGGCAAAGTTGGAATAAGGTGTAATCATAAGGCAGAACACTTTAAGATACATAACGTATTTGCTGGGCTAAAGAAATCTGGGTAGGACTTAGTTTTTGTCTGTTTGTTTGTTTTTGAGACAGAGTCTCGCTCTGTCGCCCAGGCTGGAGTGCAAAGGCATGATCTCAGCTTACTGCAACCTCCGCCTCTGGGGTTCAAGTGGTTCTCCTGCCTCAGCCTCCCGAGTAGTTGGGATTACAGGCACCGACAACCACTCCCAGCTAATTTTTGTATTTTTAGTAGAGACGGGGGTTTCGCCATGTTGGTCAGGCTGGTCTTGAACTCCTCACCTCAGGTAATCCACCCGCCTCACCCTCCCAAAGTGCTGAGATTACAGGCGAGAGCCACCGCGCCCGGCCCAGGACTTAGTTTTTTTAATAGGGGAAAGAGTCTTATATAATATGCATTCTAGGAGCTAGAAGTTGCACTGGAGAACATTTATTTTGGCTTTTAACATGTATAAGATGCTTCATAAAGTCTAAAATCTATAAAGACATTGATGTTTTTATGGCTTGAAAATCTAGCACCAAAGACAATTCAAAACAAAAACCACATTTGTGTGCTTCTGCATCCAGTAGAAATATCTTGACACAAATATTTTTCGCTACTTGATAACTTTGAGGAAGAATATTTATTCTAATGCAGAAATTATAAAATATCTCATCCATCCAGTGAAAACTCTTTTCCTCTCTAGTTACTATTGTAATTTTCATCTATTCCGCTCCTTCTAGGTAATAGTAGTTTCAAAGGAAAACTTGGCAAATAATACTTTTTGAGATTTTAATTTCCTTTTGGAACTTAATTCATGGACTGAAGTTCTAAAATATAATAATTATTAACATTTTTATTTTCTTTTATCATTGAAAAATATATAATGGCTTCATTTTAAAATGACAAAGGGAAATTACAGTTCAGACAGGGAAATTATAAATATTTCCATTGGCAAAATTTTCTTAGAATTAACTGTATTCAACTATATAACTGTGATTAAAATAAAGTTAGAGTGGTGGCATATAATTCTTGGTGATTTGTGGAAAAGTCCTGTGAAAGTAGGGAATTTCAAATGCTTTCGTTAGTTCCAGTTGTATTTTTGGTTGTTTCGCTCAGATTGTATTTAACTGGGACCTTTAGTTAACGTAAGTTTTCTAGCCATAAATATTTAAGGTTCATAAGTAAGAAACTTGATTTTCTCTTTTGCTTATTTCATACTTATTTTTTTAAATTCTCAACTCCGTCACATTCTGTGTCTCCCTCAACAATTATCTGAGAATTTTGAATTCTCTTATCTTTTGGCCACCAAACCAGTCAACCCAGAACCATTTGTATCTTTAGCCCTTATTCTTTTCTGAGTAGATTTTCCTGTCCTTTTCAAAGACAAGCCTATATACTTATGCTCTGAGTACCATTCTCTTTTACCTTTTGTTCAATTTTGTTTCTATATTATCTCCATTATCTCTGTTCCTTCATCAGTTTCTCTGTACCTAATAATCTTCCCCATAAGACGTCACCAAAATGGCAAAGTAGGAGATACCACACCTACCTCCCTCCACCACATAAAAAATGTAGACAACTATACGTAAATAAGAATTGCCTTGGGAATGCTGAAGAGCCCATTTAAGAATCAGTACCAGCACAGTGAAGCAAAAAATACATATATATATATAAAATATTTATTTTTATATTTATATTGTATATAATATATATTTATATTTATATTATATATATTTTGTATATATTTATAAATACATTTTATAATTATTTATATAAATAAAATATATTTATTTATACATTATAATATACAATTATATTTTTATATAAAAATTTATATATAAATATATTTATATTTATATATTTTATATATATTTATATTTATATTATATTATATATTTTTTTATTATTATATTTTAGGTTTTAGGGTACATGTGCACAATGTGCAGGATTGTTACATATGTATCCATGTGCCGTGTTGGTTTGCTGCACCCATTAACTCGTCATTTAGCATCAGGTATATCTCCTAATGCTGTCCCTCCCCCCTCCCCCCAACCCACAACAGTACCCGGAGTGTGATGTTCCCCCTCCTGTGTCCATGAGTTCTCATTGTTCAATTCCCACCTATGAGTGAGAACATGTGGTGTTTGGTTTTTTGTCCTTTTGATAGTATATATATATATATATATATATATATATATATATGTATATATATATATATATGTATATATATATATATATAGAGAGAGAGAGAGAGAGAGAGAGAGAGAGAGAGAGACAGAGAGAGAGAGAGAGAAGATCCAGATAGAAAAGGCCACTGGTGAGATAAGCATACCTGAGACTCCGGGGGATGGCTCAAAACAAAGGAGAAAGTCAGATACTATCAATTTCAGCCATGTGGTGGAAGACCTTGAGGTCCTGAGTGACCTGCTTCACAGAGGACTCTGACTTCTTTTGACACTGAGGCAACAACAGCCATTTTTTTGCCACAGAATCCCTGAGAGGAAAACATGGGTGCACACTTCTTCCCCTCCAGAAGCAGCTGCTATTGTACATTCAGGGATCAGAGATACCACCTCTCCCAACCTTGCACATGACCCTGGCCCTTGAGCTGCATCCACTCTGCAAGTGCCCATACTCTGGACCCCAAAACTGTGGATTCACTGCACTCAGCCATGCCTCAGACACCACAGCAATCACCATAGCAGGTTAGTTTTTACCCTGGGCTGTGGAACCAAGTTCTCTCTTTCCATGTCCATACTCAAGACACCAACTCAGCCACCACTGAGAGCTAACCCACATGCTACATTTGGGCTTCAAGAGGTCCAACATCAACCTCAGTTGGCAGAGCTGCACAAGGACTCCACAGCTGTGCTCCTGATGGTGCCAGAAACACTGTACCACATCTAGTCAGTGCCCTCACACTACCATATAGGGGAAAGTAGTTTCCCACTGAAACTATCCTGAAAAGTCTGGAAGAGCTGAGTATTTCACCAAATGCACTGATAGCTATTATAAGACAACAAGAAACATGAAAAACCAAGAAGACGTATTACCACCAAAATGCTATGATAATTATCAGTAGCTTATGCCAAAGAAATGGAGAATTATGAACTGCCAGACAAATAATTCAAAATATTTCTTTTAAGGAAGCTTGGCATATTTCAAGAAAATGCAGAGAAACAAATTCAAGAAAACAATAAACAAAATGAAGAGTTTATCAGAGTGATTGAAATCATAAAATAAATCCAGAAATTCTGAAGCAAAGACTACAGTAAATGAAATAAAAATGCAGAAAAGGGTATCAATAACAGAATTGATCAAGCAGAAGAAAGAATCTGTAAACTCAAAGACGGGTTCTTTGAAAATATATAGAGATGAGAAAAGAAAAAAAAGAAAGGAAGCCTACAGGATTTATGGGAGAGTATAAAGGCAGCAAATATTAAAATCATAGGAGCTAAATGAAGAAAAGAGAGACAAAAATATAGAGTGCTTTTTAAAGAGATAATGGCTGAAAACTTTTCAAATCTGGGGAAAGATGAAATATCCAGGAACAGAAGATCAAAAGTTTTCAATCAAATTCAATCCAAAAAAGACTACACCATGACAAATTATAATCCAATTGTAAACCTCAAAGACAAAGGGCAGATCCTGAAAGCAGCACGGGAAAAGAAACATATCACATACAAGGGAGTTTCAGTAGATTTCTCAGCAGAAGATTTCTCAGCAAAACCTTACGGGACAGGAGAGAGTGAGATGATATTTTAAAAGTTCTAAAAAAAGAAAAAAACCTGCCAACCAAAAAAAAAATGCTTTCTCCAGCAAAGCTGTCATTCAGAAATGAAGGAGAGATAATGACTTTTTCAGACAAACAAATCCTGTAATTATAGTATATAATTATTCTGTTCATTAGAAACATGGTTTTATGTATATACAAATGAATACATAGGCAAACCCACACATATAAGTATATACTCTCTAACTTTAGCTTGCTTATATTTAGTACTCAGAGTTCTTTTCCTCATCAATGGACTATTTATATGACCATATATTGTTGCTTATATTGTGGTTTATTTATTTCTCTGTTACAGATCACACTATTGTTTAAATATACTGCAATTTATGTGTTTTCTGTTTTAAGCCACTTCTATGTTTTTGCTCTTCTCATCAATGCTAATTTTAACCATCTTACAGTATACAGACCATGTGAAATACTCTGAGGTAAAGGGACAAGGCTGAGCTACCCTTAGTGCTAAGTGAATAATTCTCCTAGCCCTTCTTTAAACTAGCTTCTGCAAAGCTGTATGCCTCTGGAGGTTAGTTGGGAATCTCTGCTAGGATACATAGCTTAGTGTAGAACTGCTGGTTTTGTAGGTTGAAAGAAGAATATATTTTATATGATAATTCAAAATTGTTTCCCAAAGTGGTTGTACTCCTTTGTAGTTTGTAGTATCCCACAAACATGTTGCATTTATACACATCCTGTCCATACTTGGTGTTCTCAGAATTCTTAATTTTTGGACATGTAATAAGGGTAAAAGACATTTCATTGTTATTGTACTTTCTATTTCTCTTAATATTCAAGATTAAACATCTTTCTGTTATTTAAAAGCCATTAGTAGTTGACTGTGGAAATGCCTGTGCAACTCTTTTGCTGATGTTTTAATGTTGAAGATTTTTATTTCTTATTTATTTGTAAGGGCTTTCTGTTTTTGGTATTAGTAGTCTGTGATGTTGTTATATGTAGCAAGTACCTTCTGCCAGTTTGTGCTTGTTTTTTTTTTATTTTCTGTTGATAAACAGAAATTCTTAATTTTATTATAACCAAAATACCCTTTTTAAGCTCATGATTAAAATATTTGTACTTTAAGGATCTTGCTACTCAAGAGTCTTATATATATTTTACTATACTGTCTTATTAGATTTAAATTTGCTTTTTATATTTGAATCTATTCGTAATGGAGTCTTTTTTACATAGGATGTAAGTATCTATTAATTTAATTGGTGTATAATCAATTGTCTTAGCACTATTTAACAAGTAGTTCCACACCATACTGCAATGGTATGCTATGACAAACCTAATGTAGGTAATGTATTCACATAAACATGACTGTATCTGTGGTTTCTATCCCATTCCATTGATTAATTTGTCTCCTCTACCACACTTTTTAAATAAATACATCTTTTTTTGAGAGAGAGTCTCACTCTGTCACCCAGGCTGGAGTGCAGTGCCATGATCTCAGCTCACTGCAACCTCCAACTCCCCATTTCAAGCAATTCTCATGCCTCAGCCTCCTAATAGATGGGACTACAGGCATGCGCCCTCATGTTTGGCTAATTTTTGTATTTTTGTAGACATAGGGTTTCACCATTTTGGCCAGACTGGTCTCAAACTCCTGACGTCAAGTGATCTGCCCGCCTTGGCCTCCCCAAGTGCTGGTGTTACAGGCATGAGCCACCAGGCTGGACTTAAATAAATATATCTTATACACATAGTATCAAAATAGAGTGTGAAGTGTTTCCTCAGTTTTCTTTCACCTCTTAATATTATTGGACTTGGATTATGCATTTGAATTTTGGAATCAGCTTACTAATTCTGTGAAAAATATTTTTAGGAAATTGATTAAAATTTATCAAAATTGCTTTGAATATAGAGATCAATCTGCAAATATGTCTTTTTTCTAGGATATGGTGTCTTTTTATGAATATGGTATTTATGTTGATTTCAATTTCTTTTAAAAAGTTCATTATAGAATTTATGAATTATATGTACTCTTAAAAGATGTATTCATAGATTATATTTTGTTATTGGAAATTGAATGCCATTTATAATTAGATTTTCTGTTTATTAGTGGTGTGTAGAATTCCAATTAATTTTTATCTCATAATTTTTATTCAGCCACATATCTAAACTCACTAATTAAGACAATTAATTAAATTAATTATTTTAAACAACTGAAACAATTTTTTTATATTGTATTTTCTACTAGAAATTATACTTTTATTTCTTTCTTTAAAAATATTTAGAAGAGTAACTTTAGCAAGATAGTAGAATAGGAAGTCCCAGGCCTCAATCTCTCATATAAATATCATGAGCCAATAACTTTATGGAAGGTTTAGAATCCAAGTAAGAAGTTGCAGTACTTCAGATGAGCACAAAACTGAAACAAAACACATTAGTAAGAAGAGCAATTTTATTTTATCCACAGCAACCGTCCCCAAGTCAGCACAACTCAACATGCTGATCAAAATCGCCTTGGCTTATGATTGCTCCCTCCTGAGAAAAAGGAAGTAGAGCATGCTTCCAGTGTCCCAGACTTTCAGTGTGCTGCCCAAGGGGCAGGCTCAGAGTGCTCATGAAACTGGCAGAGATCATAGTTAACAGTGAGGAATTGAAAACATTCGCTCTAAGATCCAGGACAAAGTAAGGATGTCAACACTTGTGATTTCTGTTCAACATAGTACTGGAAATTGCAGCCAAATCAATTAGGCAATAAAAAGAGATGAGATGCATGCAAATTGGGAAAAAAAGAAGTAAAATTATCTTTTTTTTCAAATGATATGATCTTATGCCTAAAAAACCCTAAAGACTCCACAAAAATCTTTTGGAACTAATACATTCAGTAACGTTACAGCATACAAAATGAACATGCAAAAACCAGTTGTATTCCTGTGCAATAATAATGAGCTGTCTGAATAGGAAATTAAGAAAGAATTTTATTTACAATGACATCAAAAACAATAAACTATTTAGGTATAAACAATCAAGGAGGTAAGTAACTTGTACATAAAAAACTATATAACATCAATGAAAGTAATTAAAAAGACAAAAACAAATGGAAAGCTCTTTATGTCCATAGATTGGAAGAATTAATTTCTTAAAATGTCCACACTACCCAGAGCAATCTACAGATATATTGCAATCCCTATCAAAATCTAAATGGTATTTTTTTATAGAAATGGGGAAAAAAAATCCTAAAATTCATACGAAACCACAGAAGACCCTGAATAGTCAAAGCAATTTTGGGAAAGAACAACACAGCTAGAGACCTCACACTTTCTGATTTCAGAATATATTACAAAGTTATAGGATTAAAATAATATAATACTGTGTTTACCATTTATAGCTGTTTTACTGGCCCCAAAACAGACATAGACCAATGGAACAGACTAGGGATTCCAGAAATAAACCCACCCATATTGGTCAACAGATCTCTGGCAGGCATGCCAAGAATTCACAATGGAAAAAGAATAGTCTCTTCAACAAATGGTATTGGGGAAACTGGATATTCACGCACAAAATAATACACAAAATAATAAAATTGTATCCTTTTCTTACATCATACAAAGATCAACTTAAATTGAATTAAATATTTAAATGTAAGATCTGAATCTATAACATTTCTAGAAAAAATAGGTGAAAACCTTCCTGATTGTGATCTGGATAGAGATTTTTTTTGATATGATACCAGGTGTCAGTGGATATGACCTATTGAGCAAAAGAAAACACAGCCTAGAAAAATAGAACAGATGGTCACTTTTAAGTAAACCCATTGGTTTTCTGAGTAGTAAGTTCTTATTATCTATAACTTTTCTGAAGTAAACAAGGGGCTAAAAGTGACCAGAACATCAAAAAGGGTCTGAACACATAGAGGGGATTGTCATGAAGCATGGAAATAATATAGCATATGATTTTAAACTGACGACAATTAACACTGATTGCATAAAGGAACAAACTAACAGATAAGCAAAGTGAAAACTAATAAGAGCTCCACACGTTACCTTCCCCATGGTTTTTAACTTTTTGTTGTTTCTATTTGTAAATTTTTGTACTGTGTAGGTCTTGAAATGTTGAGGTTATTATTTTTGATTAGTTTACCTTTCAGTCTTTCTACCCAAGTATAAGCCATTTACACAGCATAATTACAACTTTATAATATTGTGTTTTTCTGTATACTTAGTATTACTAGTGAGTTTTGTACCTTTACATGATTTCTGATTGCTCATTAATGTCTTTTTCTTTCAAATTGAAGAAGTCCCTTAGGAGTTATTGTAGGACAGGTATGGTGTTGATTAAATCCCTCAGCTTTGGTTTGCATTGAAACGTCTTTATTTCTCCTTCATGTTTGAAGGATATTTTCACTATATATATTAACAGTATTCTAGTTCTCCTTCAGCACATTGAATATATCATGCCACTCTCTCTTGGCCTGTAAGGTTTTCACTCAAAAGTTTGCTACCAGATGTGTTGGAGCTCCTTTGCCTGTTATTTGTATCTTGTCTCTTGCTGCTTTTAGGAATTTTTGCTTACCCTTGATCTTTGGGAGTTTGATTATTAAATACCTTGAGGTAGTCTTTTGGGTTAAATCTGCTTGCTCTTCTGTACCCTTCTTGTACTTGAATACTGATATCTTTCTCTAGATTTGGGAAGTTTGGTGCTACTATCCCTTTGAGTAAGCTTTCTACCCCATCTCTCTCGACTTCCTCTTGGAGCCCCCAAACTCTTAGATTTACCCTCGTGAGACTATTTTCTAGATCATTTAGGAGTGATCCATTATATTTTATTCTTTTTCCGTTTACTCTGTCCCCACCCAAAATCTCATCTTGAATTGTAATCCCCATTATTCCTATGATCCCAATGTATCAAGAGCAGGACCAGGGTGGAAGTAATTGGAGCACGGGGGTGATTTCCCCCATGCTGTTCTCATGATTGTGAGTGAGTCTCAGGAGATCTGACAGTTTTTTTTTTGTTGTTGTTGTTGTTTTCCGAGACAGTCTCGCTCTGTCTCCAAGGCTGGAATGCACTGGTGCAATGGCTCACTGCAACCTACGCCTCCTGGGCTCAAGCCATTTTCCTGCCTCAGCCTCCTGAGTAGCTGGGATTGCAGGTGCGTGCCACCACACCCAGCTAATTTTTGTATCTTCAGTGGAGACAGGGTTTCACCATGTTGGCCAGGCTGGTTTCGAACTCCTGACCTCAAGTGACCCACCTGTCTCTGCCTTCCAAAGTGCTGGGATTACAGGCATGAGCCACCGCACCTCGCCTGGTTTCTTTTTTAATAAGCATCTGGCATTTCCCCTGCTAGCACTCACTCCATCCTGCCACCCTGTGAAGAAGTTGCCTGCTTCTCCTTTGCCTTCTGCCTTGATTGTAAGTTTCCCTCTGAGGCCTCCCCAGCAATGCAGAACTGTGAGTCAATTAAACCTATTTCTTTTGTAAATTACCCAGTCTTGGATATTTCCTTGTAGCAGTGTGAGAATGGACTAGTACATCTCCTCTGGCGATGTATTTTCAAATAATCTGTACCAAAGCTCCCTAATTCTTTCTTCTGCTTGACTCATTCTGCTCTTGAGAATCTGATTCATTCTTCAGCATGTCAATTGTGTTTTTCAACTCCAGAATTTCTGCTTAATTCTTTTGAATTATTTCACTCTTTGTTAAATTCATCTGATAGAATTCTGCATTTCTTCTCTGTGTTATCTGGAGTTTCACTGAGTTTCTTGAATTTCCTCGACTGAATTCAAGATAATTCAAAACAACTATTTTGAATTATCTGTCTGAAAGGTCACAGATCTCTTTTTCTCTGGGATTGGTCTCTAGTGCCTTATTTGATTTGTTTGGTGGAGTCATGTTTTCCTAGATAGTCTTGATGCTTGTGGATATTCATCAGTGTCTGGTCATTGAAGAGTTAATTATTTATTGCAGTCTTCACAAATTGGGTTTGTTTGTACTCTCTCTTCTTGGGAAAGGTTTCCAGGTATTTGAAGGGTCTTGGGTGTTGTGGTCTAAGTTGCTGGTCACTGCAGCTATATTTCCATTAGGGAACACCTCAAACCCAGTACCAGTGTGTCTTGCAGACTTGTAGTGGTAACACTTTGGTTGCCCTGGATAAGATTTGGAAAAATTATGTGAATTACCATGTGGACACTCTTGTTCTCTGCCCTTATTTTCTGTAAAGGAAGTGTAGTCTTTCTCTGTGTACTGAGATGTCTGCAGCTATGTGAAGGGTGACATAAGAACCCCTGTAACCACTACCACTGGGAATGCACTGGGTCAGACCTAAAGCCAGCACAGCACTGGGTCTTGTCCAAGGCCCACAGTATCAATGACTTGGCTACCACCTATGTTCAATTAAGGCCCTTGGGCTCTATAATCAGCAGATGGCCAAGACAGCCAGGCTTGTGTCTTTTCATTTAGAGTGGCAAATTCCCCTGGGCCCTTGGGAGGTCCGGAGATGCCCCCAACCCTGGAGCCAGGGCCTGGAGGTGAAAATCTTAGAATTCTACTTGGTGCTGTATTTTACTGCTGTTGAGTTGGTACCCAAGCCACAAGGCAATGTCCCTACCACTCTTCTCTATCTTTTCCACAGGCAGAGGAGTCTTTCTTTGTGGCCACTACCACCACCAGCCCATGGAAGATTCTGCTTGGCCACCACTAATGTTCATGAAAAGCCCAAAGGCTCTTCAGTCAGGTTGTAGTTAATGCTGCCATGCCTGGGACTCACCCTTCAGGGAGTAGGCTCCCCTCTGGCCCAGGACAGGTTCAGAAATTTCATTCAAGTATGAAGGCCTTGTGTGGGAGACCCCAAGAGCCCCTTCAATGCTCTACCTCACTGTGGTCCAGCTGGTACCCAAGTTGCAACATAAAGTCCCATTTATTCTTCCCTGTCCTTTTATCAAGCAGAAGTGGTCTCTGCATAGCCACTATAGCTGGGTATTTGCTTGGTCCCACCTAAAACCAGCACTTCTCTGAGTCTGACCTAGGCCCATGGCAAGTATTGACAACAGTTTTTGTGAAGTCTTTAATTTTTCCAGACAGAAGATCATATCACCTGCAAACAAGAATAATTTGATTTCTTTCTTTCCAATTTGGATGTCCTTTATTTCTTTCTCTTTCCTGATTGCTATAGCTAGGTCCTCCAGTACTACGTTGAACAACAATAATGGAAGTAGGCATCCTTATCATGTTCCAGATCTTAGCGGAAAGACTTTCGGTTTTCTGCCATTCAGTATGATACTAGCAGTGGGTTTGTCATATGTGACTTTTATTATTTGGAGGTATATTCTTTATATATCCAGGTTTTTGAGGGTTTTATCATGAAGAATGTTGAATTTTATCAAATGCTTTTTCAGCATCAGTTGAAAGAATCATATGGTGTTGTCCTTCATTCTGTTGCTATGATGTGTCACATTCACTGATTTGCATATGTTTAGACATCCTTGCATCTTTGGGATAAATTCTATTTGGTCATGGTGAATAATCTTTTTAATGTGCTGTTGAATTCAGTTTGCTAGTATTTTGTTGAGGATATTGCATCAATATTCATCAGAGATATTGGCCTTTAGGTTTCTTTTTTTGATGTGCTTTTGTCTGGTTTATGTATTGGATAACATTGGCCTCAAAGAATTAGTTTGGAAGTATTTTCTTCTCTATTTTTCAGAATAGTTTGAATAGGATTTATATTATTTATTCTTTAAATGTTTGGCAGAATTCAGCAATGGAGCCATCTGGTCCCAGGCTTTTCTTTACTAGGAGACTTTCTATTACAGCTTCAATCTTGTTACTTGTTATTGGTCTGTTTAGGTTTTGGATTTTCTTCATGGTTCAATCTTGGTTTGTTTTATGTATAGAAATTTATTCCATTCCTCTGGATTTTGCAATTTATTGGTATA
Source organism: Nomascus leucogenys (assembly GCF_006542625.1). Taxonomy (NCBI): domain Eukaryota; kingdom Metazoa; phylum Chordata; class Mammalia; order Primates; family Hylobatidae; genus Nomascus; species Nomascus leucogenys. The sequence continues at coordinate 107,016,285 of NC_044383.1, read as the reverse complement.
TAGTTGCTCATAGTAGCCACTAATGATCTTTTGTATTTCTGCAGTATCAGTTGTAATACTGCTTTTTTCATCTCAGATTTTATTTATTGGGGTCTTCTCTTTTTTTTTTCTTTTATCTTTCCCCAAAACCAACCTGTGGTTTTTTAGATGTTTTGTATTGTTTTTTTGATTTCAAATTCATCTATTTCTCTCTGATCTTTATTTCTTTTCTTATACTAATTTTGGGTTCACCTTGCTGTTGCTTTTCTAGTTCTTTAACATGCATGGTTAAGTTATTTATTTGCAGTTTTTTAATTTTTTTGAAGCAGGCATTTATGAGTATAAATTTCCCATTTAGTAGTATTTTCACTGTGTCTTATATGCTTTGGTATGTTGTGTTTCCATTATTATTTGTTTCAAGACATTTTTCAATTTTCTTCTTAATTTCTTCATTGACCCACTGGCCATTCAAGAGAATATTGTTTAATTTTTGTGTGTTCATAGTTTCCAAAATTCCTCTTGTTACTGATTTCTAGTTTTATTCCTTTGTGGTCAGTTGCTTGATATTATTTCATTTTAAAAAATGTTTTACAACTTATTTTGTGAACATAGGTCTATCTTTAAGAATGATCCATGTGTTGAGTATAAGAATGTGTATTCTGCAGCTATTGCATTAAATGTTCTATAAATATCTATCAGGTCCATTTGTTATATAGTACGGATTCAGTCCAATGTTTCTTTGTTGTCTTTCCTTCTGGGACATCTTTCCAGTGCTGAAAGTAGGGTGTTTAAGTCTTCAGCTATTATTGTATTGAGGTCTATCTTTCTCTCTTTAATTCTAATAACTTTTTTTGATATTTCTGAGTGCTCCAGTGATGAGTGCTTAAATAATTACAATCATTATACTCTCTTGCTGAATTGACCCCTTAGTCATTATATAATGAAATTTGTCTCTTCTTAAAAGTTTTTTTCAAGACACCTATTCTGTCTAAGTATAGCTAGTGCTGTTCTTTATTAGTTTGCATTGGCATAAAATATATTTTTCCATCCCTTTATTTTTAGTTTATGTGTATCTTTTTAGGTGAAATGTGTATCTTATAGGCAACAGATCATTGGGTCTTGTTTTTTCATCTATTCAGCTACTCTGTATCCCTTTAATAAAGAGCAAGAATTTCAGTCCTTGTGGCCTATACTGCAAGTTTATTCGGACCCCAGTTTCATGTTTATTTTGACCCCAAAGAACTTTAGTCTGTGGTGGTGAGGTTTGGAGGAACTCAGGTTCTGACCACCAAGGTGTGTGGTTCCTCTCTGGCTAGAACTGGTCTAAATACTCCCTCTGTGGACACCAGCTGGATTCTGCCCAGTGTTCCTTTCCACTGTGGCAACACTGAGTTCCACTGCAAAGTCCCACAATCAATCAGTGGACTCTCCCTCCCCAAGTGCACAGATTCCCTCTTCATGTCATGTGCCACTGCCAGGGCATTAGGGACAGGTGGCATTGGCAATTCCTCTCATGTGCCTATTTCAGTGATATGAAGTTAAAACGAGGTACTGTGACCACTCTCCTTATTTTTGGTTCTTATGAAGGTGCTTCTTTTGTGTGGATAGTTACTCAATTTGGCGTTACAAAGGACAATTGATGGAGGCTTCTATTGGGAAGCTTGCTCCACCTCTCCTTGGTACATCTTATTGTCTATTTGTTTGAGAAAAATTTACAATTTCCAAAAATATTAAATTAATAATGAACCCAATTCATAGGTTTTTCATTTCTACCCCATTCCCCTGAAATAGAAACAATTATTCCTATTAGGTTATTTTTATATGATATATGAGGACACCAGAAGGAAAATATTAAACAAACAGTCAGAAAGAAAAACTATGATTGGTATTTTAGTTATATGGTAAAGTAGGCCAAGGGTATTTTATGGGTATGGGTTTGTATGCATAGGGGCACATATTGTTATCTTTGTGATTTGTCTCAATTGTCAAATACAAAGAACCTACAAAAAGTCAAGGGACAAAGCATATGATTATATCTAAACAAAGTAAAAACCATAGGCTTATTTCAGTGACAATGACATTTTCTATACAATATTAATGAAATCTGTCACTGATGCACTTCAATCAAACATACTTTTAAAATAAACTGAGCAGTGTCCTAAATTGACCCATGGCTTAATAATAAGAGTCACTTCTTTCAGCATCAGTAAGACTCACCTCATTAATGGGCAAATGGAGAGTCTATGTTACTTTCTGGAAGCATAATAATACAATGTAAGCATCTAATGATTTGAGTACTGTATTAGTTCATTTTCATGCTGCTGATAAAGACATACCTGAGATTGGGCAATTTAAAAAATAAAGAGGTTTAATGGACTTACAGTTCCACGTGGCTAGGGAGCCCTCAAAATCATGGCAGAAGGTGAAAGGCACTTCTTACATGACAGCAGCAAGAGAGAGAATGAGAGCCAAGTGAAACGGGATTCCCCTTATCAAACCATCAGATATCGTGAGACTTATTTGCTACCACAAGAACAGTATGGGAGAAACTGTCCCCATGATTCAATTATCTCCCACTGGGTCCCTCCCACAACACAAGGGAATTATGGGAGTACAATTCAAGAAGAGATTTGGGTGGGAACACAGAGCCAAATCATATCAAGTACACACTACAGACAAGAATGACTTATTTTAAATTAAACTTTGTTCTTGATAACAATTTGGAATGTGAATTTCCTTTTGAAAATAGTTTAACTTGGTTGCTCCACAATTATCCATAATTTGCTACACAACGTATTATAAGACAATGCTAAGGCTGATATAAACACAGTATATTTCCTGTTTATATTGAATGTAAGGTTCACAATACTTCCTAAATGTATCTCAGCACCTCATATCATATAATGTCTTTGTAAATATTTAGTTTATAGCTAAAAATATAACAACTTTCTTTACTTTTTATTTTCTGTGGTCAACTGTGATAGAACTCCCTGCAGTAGCTGCCATAACCCATGTTTCTTTGGAGAGAACGTAATAGCTGAAAAAATATTAAAACACAGCTGTTATTAATGTCTTTGGAAGTTTTTATTTAGATCTGTTAATTTGACATCTTATCAATAGCTTCTGTTTTTCTATAAACTGGGCCACCATCTTTAGGAAGACCACAAATTTGCCCAGAATTATAAGTCAATAGTACAAAGCATTTATATTTTTATTTCCTTTCATAATAGATATATTAGTTTTATGAATCATTGAGTACTTCAGCAAAAGATTCTAAAAATTTTTCACTTATCAGTTATAAACTCAACACAATATATTCTACTTCATTTCAAATTTTAAACACATGTATTAAAAATTTTTAGCTAAAAGAAACAAATTTTTATTGCAGAACAACTAAATACTAGTTCTAGTAATAGTACCACTAAAAGGTACAGCTTATGAGCTACACTTTTTGGGAAAAGGGAAATAAAATGAGTCTTAATATTATGTTAATTTTTGAAATTTTGTAAAAGATTCATTTAGTCCTTTAATTTTATAAAAGGCCATAATATAAACAATTGTTTTTGTGTTAGAAATTGCAAACAATATACAAATGGTATTTGCTTTAAAAATAATTGCATTAAAAATTAAAATAAATAAATTAAAACAATATTAAGTAATGGCATAATTTGATTATTGTTCACATGTCTATTGCATTCATGTTGTACTATTGCTAGATAAAAAAGTGTAAATGATTCTTGTCATGTAAAAAGTCCCAGCCAAGAGAAGAAAATAGAGGTGAAAACGCAGCCATAATAAATGTGAAGTCACTATAAATATAAGTAAAAACATAGCTGTGTAAGTGAGGGAAGATATGGAGATACTAAAGAGCATATAATTTTAAGCTTAAAAGACCAATTCTCACAGGAGAGAAAATATTTAAAGGGTCAACATAAAAAGCAAATGACTCACTTTCATAAAATAATTTTATTAAAATTGTAGAAAAATATGCCACTTAAAGTGTTTCAGAACATATAGTAAGAAAAACTTCAAGTTATGTTTTGAAGCAAGTATAACATTTATGTGTAGACATTTATATGTTACTACAATGTAACAAAAAACAGCAATCTCTTTAAAATTTCAATTTAAATATCCACATATAATATCTGCAAAATGAATCCAACACTCCAAAACACATTACGAAATATGCAATTTAACCAATAGAATTTATCGTAGGAATTCAAGTATGGCTTAATATTAAGGAATCCATTAATGTAATCAGCCACGTGAATAGATCTAAAGATAAAAAAAACCATAAACTTACTTATTTCTATGTATCCTGAAAAAGTATTTAACAAAATGTAATACTCATTTCTGTTAAAAACAATGATGAATAAAAAATAAAATAAGAAAATTGATATTTTAAAATATATTTATGAATGATATGATTTTATTAGGTATAAATTATATATTTTGTACACTATAACAAATTATATGTTATATGTTACATATAACAACTGCCAAAGTCATCATTCTACTTATAAAAAAGAAACATTTAGGCATTTATTTTTAACTAAGTACAGCAAAGCAGGAAACCTGAATTGTATTGCATACAGTAGGCAATACGTAAGAACAAAATTGGACACAGAGTGGTAAAACTGTTTCCAGGTGCAGGTAGCATAATAACATAATTTGGAAACCAAAGAGTATTTAAAATAAAATAAAAATGCAATAAAATAAGTTAATTAGTTAGCAAGATATAATATAAACATAAAACAGTCTTATATCAACAGATAATAACTAAAGAAATCTTTATAATAATTATAAATATGTATTTAGAAATACACTTAGGTTTAGGAATTAATTTAATAAAAAATATTCAATACACGTATAATAAATCAATTTAAATATGCATAAAATGAACAAATAAAAATATATTTCTGGTTCTTAGATAGTAAGAATGATCATTATAAATATTCCAGTTCTTCCAAATTAATTATATAAACTTAAGACAATCCCAGTGAAATACTCTATGCATTTTTTCTTGGGCTAGAAAAATTGAATTCATATTGTGTAAAAATAAATGCCACGAAAAAAACAATAACGACTTCCTTTTCTAGATATTAAAACATGTTTTAAAAATATCATGCTTCAACTACATGAAACAGAAGAGAATGTTCAGAAATAGAGCTATGTATGTATAGAAATTTAGTATATGCCGAAAGTGTCAGGTATCTGAAATCACTGGGGAAATAAATAATGAACTATTTAATAAATTATGTTTGCACAATTAGATAGTGACCTGGAAAATAAAAACATAAAATTGGACTCAACTTCCCATTATAACCAAATTAAATTTCAAATGGATTAGACTTGTAAAAAGGAAATACATGCAAGTAATATAAGTATTAATAAACTTATTTATAACTAAGGCACACCACCTTAAATTGCATAAACCTGGTGATAAAGAGAAAGTATTAAAAGGAGTAAAAATTAATGACGACACCTTACCTACAGAGGAATAAAATTAAAGATGACAGCAGATTTCTCTTTAGAAATGTTTCAAGCTAGAAGAAAATGGACCAATGTCTTTACATTATTGAAAAAAAAGTTCACTGGACAAAGGTTGGGTGAAAATATATTTCAGAAACAGAAGACTAAACAAATCTTTTTTGGATGTATAGAAGCTGAAAGAATTCATTACCAGCAAATCTGCACTACACTAAATATTAAAAGCAATTCAAGCAGAGGCAATATTGGATTTACACAAAGAAATGAAGAGATGGAAAATGATAATTACAGATGTAAATACAAATAGGCATACCTCATTTAACTTTACTTCACTTGATTGTGCTTCATAGATAATGCATTTTTTACAAGTTGAAGGTTTGTTGCAACACTGCATTGAGCAAGTCTATTGTCATTTTTCAATAGCATGTGCTTCTGTTGGGTCTTTGTACCACATTTTGGTAATTCTTGAAGTATTTCAAACTTTTTCATCATTATTATATCATTATGATGGCCTCCGATCAGTGATATTTAATATTACTATGGTAATTGTTTTGGGGTACCATGAATTTCACTAAGACAGCAAACTTAATTGATAAATGTGTGTAACTGCTCCACAGACTGCCTGTTCATTCCCCCATCTCTCCTTTTCTCCTCAAGGCTCCTATTTCCTGAAAGACAACAACATTGAAATTAGGTCAGTTAATAAACCTATAGTAGCCTCAATGTATTCAATTGAAAGGAAAAGTCACATATCTCTCACTTTAAATCAAAAGCTAGAAAGAATTAACGCACATATCTCTCACTTAAAATCAAAAGCTAGAAAGAATTAACAGGGAGGAAGGCATGTCAAAAGACAACACAGGCTGAAACCTAGGCCTCTGCACCAAACAGCCAAATTGTGAATGCAAGGGAAAAGTTATTGAAGGAAATTAAAATTGCTACTGGTGAACACATGAATGATAAGAATGTGAAACAGCCTTGTTGCTGATTTGGAGAAAGTTTTAGTGGTCTAGATAAAAGATCAAACAAGCCATAACATTGCCTTAAGCCTCAAGAGTAAGGCCCCAATTCTCATCAATTCTATGAAGGCCGACAGAGGTGATGAAACTGCAGAAGAAAAGTTTGAAGCTAGGGGAGACTGGTTCATGATGTTTAAGTAAACAAGCTGTCTTTATAACATAAAAGTACAAGATGAAGCAGTATGTGCTAATAAAAGCTGTAGAAAGTTTTCTAGAAGATCTAGCTAAGATCATTGATGAATGTGGTTACATGAAATAACAGATTTTAAATGCCGACAAACAATCTATATTGGAAGAAAATGCCATCTAGAACTTTTGTAACTAAGAAGGAGAAGTCAATGGCTAGCTTCAAAATTTTGAAGGACGGGCTGGGGCTAATGTAGCTGGTGAGCTAACGTAGCTAGTGATTTTAAGTGAAAGCCAATAGTTATTTACCATTCCAAAAGTCATAGAGCCCTGAAAAATTATGCAAAATCTGCTCTGCTTTTGCTCTATAAGTGGAACAACAAAACCTTGATGACAGGACATCTGTTCATAGTATGGATTTATTGAATATTATAAACCCTCTGTTGAGACCCACTGCTCAGGAAAAAAGATTCCTTTCAAAATATTACTGCTCATTGACAATGCAGGTTACCTACAAGCTCTGATGGAGATGTACAAGGAGATTAGTGTTGTTTTCATTCTGCTATCATAACATCCAATCTGCAGCCCATGGATCAAGGAGTCATTTTGACTTTAAGTCTTATTATTTAAGAAATACATTTTATAATGTATTGTAAGGCTTACATAGCTCCCATAGATAGTGGTTTCTTTGATGGATCTGAGCAAAGTAAATGGAACACCCTCTGGAAAGGGATTAATCATTCTAAATGCCATTGGCAACATTCATGATTTGGGAAGAGGTGAAAATATCAACATTAATAGAAGTTTAGAAGGAGTTGATTTCAACCCTCATAAATTATTTTGACGGGCTTTAAGACTTCCGTGGGGGAATTAACTACAAATGTGGTGGAAATAGTAAGAGAACTATAATAGTAAGAGAACCTGAAGATGTGTCTGAATTGCTGTAATCTCATGATCAAATTTTAACAGGTGAGGAGTTGCTTCTTATGAATGAGCAAAGAAAGTGGTGTATTGTGATGGAATCTTCTCCTGATGAAGATGCTGTGAACATTGTTGAAATGACAATCAAGTATTTAGAATATTACATAAACTTAGCTGATAAAGCAATGGCAGAGTTTAAGAGGATTCACTCTAAATTTGAAAGAAGTTCTCCTGTGGGGAAAATACCATCAAAAAGTGTTGCATGCTACAGAGAAACTTTTCATGAAAGAAAGAGTCAATCACCATGGGAAACATTGTTTTCTTATTTTAAGAAATTGGCACATCTGCATAAACTTTCAGCAATCACCATCCTGATGAGTTGGCAGCCATCAACATCAAGGCGAGACCCTCCACTAGCAAAAAGATTATGACTGGCTGAAAGCTCTGACTATGGTTAGTGAATTTTAGCCATAAAGTATTTTCAAAATAAGATATGCATATTGTTTATTAAGTCATAATGATATTGCACACTTAATAGACTCAGTATAGTGTAAACATAACTTTTATATGCCCTGGAAACAAGAAAACATGCGTGACTCACTTTATTGAGATATTTACTTTATTGTAGTGGTCTGAAACAGAACACAGAATATCTCTCAAGTATGGCTGTATAAAGATATATTTTTATTTAAATATCTTTAGAAGATAATTAACTAATTAAAGTAAAATTAGTAACAATATACTGTGTGATTTATTACCTAAATAGAAGCAAAATGCACAGTAACAATACCACAAAGCCCAGGAAGGTGAAATGGATTATACTGCTGTAAGTTTCTTATACTATAAGTGAAGTGGTATCATATGATTTGAAGGAAGACTGAGATAAGTTTAAGATGTATATTGTGCATATTAAAGAAGTTGCTAAGATAAGGAGTTATAGCAAATAAGTTAGTAAAGAAGATAAAAGGAATTACAAAAATAATTAATTCAGAATAAGGAAAAAAAGAATTAAAGGAAATAATGAATATTTGGGAAACAGAAGACAAAGAGGAAGATGGTAGACTCTAACCCATCATATTAAAAAGCACATTTAATGTAAGTGGATGGAACATCCCAACTAAAGGTGATCTATCATAATGTATTAATAAGAACAAACTGTATGGAACATTGGCAGATCCAACTTTAAATATAAAGACACGCATAAATTAAAAGTGAAATAATTGGAAAAGACATAACGTGCTAATACTAACCAAAATAAACCTACCATGATTATATTAATATTAGACAGAGTAGATTCAGAACAAGATATATTACCAGTAATAAAAAGTGCTATTTCATAATGTTAAAAGCATCAATTAATCAAGAGGACATCATAATAAAATCATCATAAAACAGCTCCAAAATATATGAAGCAAACATGGCTATAAATGCAAGAAGGAATAGAGAAATACACAATAATAGTCAGGAATCTTAATACCTCTCCTAATAATCTATAGAACAAATATACAGTAATATTTCATTGTACATATATACCTTGTATGCGTATGTAGATACGTGGGCTGCTTCCACCTTTTGGCTTTTGTGAATATTGTTGCTATGAACATTGGTTTACAAATACCTGTTTAAGTTCCTGCTTTCATTTCTTTTCATTATTTCTCAGAAGTGTAATTACTGGATTATATGGTAAATCTATATTTAATTTTTTCAGGAACCACCATACTGTTTTTCATAGTGGCTGCACCATTCTACATTACCACCAGCAGTGTACTAAGGTTCCAAGTTCTCCATATCCTTACTAACACTTTCCTTTCTCCTTCCTTCCTTCTTTCCTTCCTTCCTTCCTTTTCCTTCCTTCTTTCCTTCCTTCCTTCCTTTTCCTTCCTTCTTCCCCCCTTCCTTCTTTCCTTCTTCCCTCCTTCCTTCCTTCTTTCTTCCCTCCTTCCTTCCTTCCTTCTTCCCTCCTTCCTTCCTCCCTCCTTCCTTCCTTCTTTCCTTCTTCCCTCCTTCCTTCCTTCTTTCCTTCTTCCCTCCTTCCTTCCTTCTTTCCTTCTTCCCTCCTTCCTTCCTTCTTTCCTTCTTCCCTCCTTCCTTCCTTCTTTCCTTCTTCCCTTCTTCCCTCCTTCCCTCCTTCCTTCCTTCTTTCCTTCCTTTCTTTTTTCTCTTTTTATTTTATTTTATTATTATTATACTTTAAGTTTTAGGGTACATGTGCACAACGTGCAGGTTTGTTACATATGCATACATGTGCCATGTTGGTGTGCTGCACCCATTAACTCATCATTTAACATTAAGTATATCTCCTAATGTTATCCCTCCCACCTCCCCCCCACCCCACAACAGTCCCCGGTGTGTGATGTTCCCCTTCCTGTGTCCATGTGTTCTCATTGTTCAATTCCCACCTATGAGTGAGAACATGTGGTGTTTGGTTTTTTGTCTTTTTTCTCTTTCTCTCAAAGAATAACCATCCTAATGGGTGTGAAGTGGTATCTCACTGTGGTTTTGATCTCCATTCCCCTAATGGTCAAGTGGTATTGACCATCTTTTCATGTGCTTATTGACCAATAGAACATCTTCTTTGGAGAGATGTACATTTGAGTTCTTTGCCCATTAAAAAAATAAATGGTTTATATTTTTGACTGTTGAGTAATAGGAGTTCTTTCTTCATTCTGAATTTTAATCCCTTATCAGATAGACGATTTGCAAATATTTCTCCCATTCCCTGGGTTGCCCTTTTACTCTGTTGATAGAATGCATTGCTGCACAAACATTTTAATATTGATGTAATCTTACATACATATTTTTTCTTTTGTTGCCTGTGCTTTAGTATCATATTTAAAAAATCATTACCGACTTCATTTTACAAAGATTGTCCCCTATGTTTTCTTCTAAACGTTTTGCTGTGACCTTGGATTTAAATTGTAGGTATTACTATAAATTTGTGAATATGTGTATGTGTATATGTGTTTCTGTCCACTAAAAGGGTGTAATAAAAATTACACCTCAGAGCAGTATATATACTTAATACCAGAACTTAGTTTCCAAATAACCTTCTCTACTTAAGGGGTTACTGACACTAGGCTATATGGCTAGTTATAGATTTGGGCAAAGAAAGTAAAATGGTGAGCCCAGGTCATCTTGTATCAGAAAGCAAGGATTTCTGAAAGACTAATGGACTCATAGAAAAAGACAAAAAATTCTACCTAAAGAGGTTGCTGCTGGCCAAATTTGTGATGTTTGAGCATCTAAAAAACATTAATGGTAATGCATTATAAAACAGTAAATTAAAAAATCTATGAGTCTATTATAAAATCTATGAGTCTATGAGGGAATGCAAACAAAATAAAACCCAGAAATGTGTTTTTTAAAAAACATGCTAGCTAATATATGTAAAAGGAAAGATAGAATTTGAAATTCATTGTTTTGTAATTTCCAATGTAATAATTATTTCATGAAGGGTTCATCGATATTTATTAACATCTTCTTATGGGAAACAAAACAGTCATAGGAAATATCAACTCTTAATTACAAATGTGAAGTTAACTTGACAGTGGAGATACTCCATTGTTAAACCACCTTAACAAAGTGATCAAACATAACATCACCACTCATGATACCAGTAGAAATTTCTCACTTCCAGATGTGATATAATAAGTACAGACAATCTGCTGAATAGCGTACCCTCAAAAAATTTTAGAATGAGGGAAAAAATTAATGCAGAATGTGGGACACTCTGAAAGGCAACTGACCTAAATACTTCCCAAATTCAATATCAAGAAAAAATGGGGGGAAATGAAGGTAGTTTAGAATTTTTAAAAAAATACATAACAACTAAATGCAGTGAATGATGCATCATTGGATCTTGGATTTAAGGGAAAATATATCTATAAAAGACTTGTTTTTGGAATAACTAGAAAACTTTAAACATGAATTTTATAGTAGATAAGAATATTGAATGTTAATTTTCTTAGGTATGATAATAACGATGTATTATATAGAAGGATGCATTTATTGTCAGGAGTTGAATGGTGAGATATTTAGAAAAAAGCCATAATTTGTGGAACTTTTAGATGGTTTAGCAAAAAATAAAGCTAAGTAAGGCAAATGTTATAATTAAAAATTGTTCATTGTGCTATACGTTCAAGTTTTTGGAGGTTTTAAAACTGATCCAGAGTTGCATGAAAGGAAAGAATACAGATTAATATCAGCCAAGTTACTTTCTTGTGAGAGCCTGGGATAGTTACTTTATCTCTCTTTGTCTCTGTGACAACTCTGAAATGGGGATAATAATGAAACCTACCTCTACAGGATTTTGACAGTGGTATAAAAGACATAATACATGAAAAACATATAGAACATTACTTAACACCTAGTAGGACCTAAGTTAGTGTCATTTATATTACTAGATTTACTAGTAATATCATTGCCATATTGGGATTTTATTGATTAAGGATTTATATGTGGAGAGTCTTGAAAGTTAGTATTCTGAAGTCAGTTGTTGATGCTATAAATATGGAATGACCACCAATCTCACCTAAAGAAAGAAAATAGAACAGGACCAAACTGATTTTACTTATGTCTATAAATAAATTGCAGCATCTCATATAAGGTTGTCAATGAAACATCAAATCATTTTTCAACTAGCCAGCTAAGTACTCCTTATAATCTTAAAATGAAATTTAATGATACAAGTGGTGAAACCATCACCATTGCCTTCTCGGAATCTGCCAAGGACAGAAGGCTTTGTCAGCAACTTAAGAAGCTACTTGCAAAAATGACCCCACTAGAGGCCTTGGAGCCAAAGGGTAATTAAAGTTGGGCTCTGAGCCACATGTGAGAAGTCTGTTTTATTCCTTTAATTAATGACAGCATTACTCCCCCATCCTGCTGCGGTGTGGGACCCGGGCAGAATTAGCACCACTATAAACCACATTAAGGCAAGTCTCCATCAGCAGCATGGCTAACACATAGTTAGTTTAACTTTATGAGGCAATAAATACAGACTATAACATTATTGAGTATCAACAGTGACATTTTCACTGTATAGCAAGGAAGCAGTTCACAAAACAAGTATTTACAACATGCTTTGAATAGCTTCAGTCCGAAAGACGTTGATAACCGAGAGAGTTTCATGTCATATACTACCCATTTTCTATTGCATGAATTCTGGGCAATTTAAATTTATGTTGCATAAAATGTGTCCATGCAAAATCAGCTTTTTCATTATTGAAGGGTAAGAGAAGGATTCCGGGGTATCTCTGAACATTTATTTTTAGTGCTCTCATTTAATTCAAAGCCATTCCTTTTAGCACAGAGAACACTTCAACATTTTCTCAATGTATATCTTTGAGTATTATATTTATCAGAAGACTTTTGTTGTAGTTTTTGATTGCTGTTTGGTTCCTCTTTAGCATATTTTACTCAAACAATTCATGCAAATCTGGAGGATTATATCTCTCTTAATCTAGTTTGCTCAAATTTTGGTGTTATTTTTGAATTTCAACTTAACTGACATTTAAGACTTAATGTTTTTTTTGTAAACAAAAAACTTAGAGTGGTAATCTGGAAAAGAAAAATACCATGTACAGTTAATTCTGTATAGTCAGTTCATGCTTGTTTAGGAAATATAAATTTCTTTTTTGTTTGTTTTGAGATGGAATCTTGCTCTGTCTTCCATGCTGGAGTTCAGTGGCACAATCTCAGCTCACTGCAACCTCCACCTCCCGGTTTCAAGTGATTCTCCTGCCTAAGCCTCCTGAGTAGCTAGGATTACAGGCACACACCATCACACTTGGCTAATTTTGGTATTTTTAGTAGAGACGAGGTTCTGCCATGTTGGCAAGGCTGGTCTCAAACTCCTGACCTCAGGTGATCCACCCGCCTCGGCCTCCCAAAATCCTGGGATTACAGGAGTGAGCCACCGTGCCCTGCCAGGAAATATAAATTTCTTCCCATAAGACTGATATATTAGGGAACATTTTAAGCATTACTCAATTTTCATGTGCCTATATGCCATTTCATCTGGAAGAAACAATAAATGAATGCAGAAACCTTCACTCAGCAGAACCAAGCTGCATAGGAATACACAAAATTCACACATGCACATATATGAGACATCTACCAGTTACCTCAATTCACCATCCAGAAAGGTGTGTATGTGTGTGTGTGTGTGTGTTGTTGAAGATAGAAAAGAATAAAGCATGTATAAATGTTTATTTGAAAGACCCAGTAAAATTTAGAGAGAAGTTGAAAAAAGAAGAAATATCAAAGAGAAGAAGAGTAAAGATTCAGAAAGATAACAGGATGTGGGCTCAAGATTACACAAGACAAATTAACCTTCCACAGGAGAAAGGCATTCCATTAATTGTAACAGGAAAGGAGGATCCAAGATGACCTGTCAGCTTGGCGGTGGGAAATGTGGTGGTGTAGCTTGTTTTACATCTCTCATTATCTTTGTGGAATAGAAGTCAAGGTAGTCTACAGAGAATCAGGGATGAAGGGAGGAGTCAGAAGTTTAAAGAGGGTAGAACAGGTCTAAACGTTGAGAATGATGATTAGAGAGAAAACGTAGTGAGCTTGATGTGCAGGGCCCAGCTGAGACTGGTGAATTCATGGTGGTACCAATATTCTGGGTCTAAAGTCTTTCTAAATAATATATACATTAAAAAATCTCATGTCATTAAATATTCGCTTCTAACATTGTGTTTAAGGGCTACATATAACTTATTTTGCTGAAACTTTATTGCTGGCAATTTAAGTTGTCCTGCAGATTTCCCTGTTATAGCTAGTTAGATAAATATCAGCTATCTCTACCTTTAAACTAATCTGCAATAATCTTCTTAGGGTATATTCCTAGAACTGGAAGTGCTGGATCAAACATAATGGTAAAATTTGCATTTTTAACAAATACAACAAATATTCAATATACCTTTAAAAATAAAAATATATGCATATTTTGAAAAGTATTTTTAAAATAATCTTTTAGGGTTTATAATAAAATGTAATTTGTTGCCCCCAACACTCCCTATCTGAATTCAACCTTAAAAAAAACTTCCATTCTTTTATATTTTTTTCCTAGTCTGTTCCTCCTCATTTATGTCTTATTTTATGCTGCTCTGTATTGACATTTCACTTTTAGACATTACTTTTCACTTCTTAACATAGAACTTAAGAATCTGGTTCTCTTACACATCACCAATCCACACACAGGCTCATTATTTACAAATATAAACTACTTAAATCAGTATTTAGAGTTTAAATTATGATTACTAATATTTGGCATGTGGCCTCATTCTCCTGTCTTTTTTATGTTCTTTGTCTGGATTTTGAATCTTTTTTACATTTATTAGGCTAAGCAGTAATAATTTTTTATAATATGGACTTTCCATCCTTAATTCCTAGAAATTTTTTTGTACTGAATATTTGTAAACAATTTTCTTAATTTCCCGTGTCTTTTCATTGTGGAAATTATATATATATATACACACACACACAAAATCACATACACACACACACATACACAAAATCACACACACATTTTCCATCTCTACCTTTTGCTTTACATGATTTTTTCCCACCATGTTTCTCAAATCTATGAATACTATTTTTTATTTGAGCTTCTTAAATTTTACTACTCTAAATGCATTTTCTCTTATCTTTTATTTTTCTTATATTGTCAAATTTCCTTTTTCTTTTGCTGTTGTTGTCTGTTGTCATTTCGTTTGTTTTTTTGTTATTATCTTTAAAATTAGGGATTTCCCTCAAATACCTAGTAATCCTTAGCTGTTTCATATTTGAGACCCAGGCACAAGAAACGTGACTGAGATGTGTTGACTGAAGGTGTCTTGACATGGAGAGTCTCTCTTGTTCAATTGGATGATGGAAGTCTGATATGCAATTATTAAGTAACGTCTATTTAATTATATTTTTGTTCTATATTTTTTGTTTATAATCCAAATTTTGTTCCTCTATTCCTATTTTTATTTCATTTTTGATCTTTTTATTGTTTAATTTCTCTTTCAGCTTTTAAACTATACCTCTGTGTTATTTTAGTGACTGTTTGAGGGATTACAATGTATTTTCTTAACTTTTTATAACTCTAATTAGACTTAATTTTGTACTACTTCATGTAAAATTTGAGAAGATTGTGGATAGTTTCATATGGCCTTTAAGCATATTTCAATCTAACGTATTGCATCCATAAACCTCAGAGTATATAGTTGTACATTTTTTTTTAAATTGATGTGTTTTAAAGAAATTAAGGAAATAATATTTTACACTTACACATTTACCATTTCCGATGCTCTCCTTTCCTTCCTGAGAATCTGAGTTTTTATTTGGTCTTACTAGTTTTCAATCTGAATAATTTTCTTTAGCATCTTTTTGTGATGCAGCTGTGCTGGCAACAACTTCTATTAGACTTTTTTTATTTGAAAATGTCTTTCTTAATTTTTGAAGGGTAACTTCATTGAATGCAGAATTCAATATTGACAGTTTTCTTTTTTCTTTTTTCCCTTCCTTCCTTCCTTCCTCCCTTCCTTCTTTCCCTCTCTCCTTCCTTCCTTCCTTCCCTCCTTCCTTCCTTTCCTTCCTTCCTTCCCTCTCTCCTTCCTCCCTTTCTTCCTTCCATCATTATGTTCTTGTACATGCTTTTAATAGCATCTTCATAAATCTCTAATAATCGAAACATCTCATCATTCATCTACATTCTTTTTTATTGATTGAATTTTCATTTCCTGTTTTTAAAAAATCTGTCTAATGTATTTTGCTTGTATACTAGACATTGTAAATTGTATATGTAGTGATTCTGTTCTCTTATGTTTCTGTAAATATTTTCATGGTTTATTTTATTTCATTTGATTGGCAGTTAATTTAGTTGAACTCAAACTCTAAATTATTTATCTGCTTTATTAGGCAGGAGCTGAAGCTTGTTTTAGCTCTTTTAGCTTTAGTGGGATGCTTTGAGTTCATTCAATTTATACATAATTCAGTAATTTTCTATTTATTTGTTCAGAGCATATAAGCAGAATATTGGATTCTCTGTTTGTGACTCTCTCCTCCCTTTGTGGATTTACCAATTCCTAGCTTCGGTGTTTTCCTCAAATTCTGTCTTGTGATATTTCAGCTAAAAAGTTGTCAATGTTCTCTGAATGTTAGCTCTTCGTATAAGGCACAGATTGGGAAGTATCTTCTTCCAAACAGCCATAGAACTAGAAAACTCATCCAGTGCTGCTTATTTCTTCTAATTATCAAGTTCCCTGCAGTTTGTTTCTGGTTTTATTCACTTTCACTATTTCAGATAATTGATTTAAAAAAATTGGTCCAGAGTTTATAATTATTATCTACAGGAGCATTGATATGACATAAACTACTTCACCTTTTCCAGGAGTAGAACTTTCCCATTTCAATATATGGCACCATATCTATCCAGTCATTCAAACTCCAAACCTAAAATTTATGTTTTAGTTCTCTCTTTAGGTTATGACCACTATCTCATATAATCTATTGGAAAGTTATAGTATTTCCATCTCCAAAATATGTGTTTTATTTGATCACATTATTTTTCCTATTGTCTCCCTAGTTCAAACTATCATCATCTCTTGCTTTGACTGACACAATAGCTCCTTAATTATTCTTATTGCTTTCATTTCTTCCCTAGTACAGTTTGGTCATGTCTATCAGCCAGAATGATCTTTCAAAATCAGAAATTATATTACCTTTCTCCTTAACTAAAAAAGAATTTTCCATTGTTATTCAAATAAAATCCAGTCTCTACACCATAGCTTCCAAGTCTTTGTAGAATCAGCTTCTGTTCAAGTCCTTGCTCTAAATTCCTAACTCTCCTCTCATTCATCTTTATACTCTTTGGACATATTTTTTTTCCTTACATACAGCTAGTTTACACTCACCCCAAAACTTTGCCTTTTCCCTTTAATCTCAGAAGATTTTACCTAAGCACCTCGGTAGTGTCCCCAAGCCAGTTTTCTCTACTCTATTTTCCTGTTTTATTGTCTTCAAAACAGAAAAAATTTTCTGGCTCTTTTGTTTACTTGTTTATTTTTGTATATATGCATATATTTACATACTAATATTCTTATTATCTGTCTTTTTTTCAACCATATCACCAACATATATTTTCAACCATGTGGCCAACACAGCCTTGACACATGACGGGTTTTGTTCTTATAGAGTATTGTTTAATAAATTAATTACTGTCAAACTAAAATTATGGTAATTCACAATTCTTATACATTTTTTTTAAAAGGTTATTTGTTACTTTGGTGTTTTGAATTGCTCAAAATCATACATTGTTCAAGAGAAATAACTGTAGGTACTGTATTTTCTTCTTTATCTCTTATTATGTTATATCTTCATGGAGAAGTGCGTAAGACAAACTCTTCTAGATTGGTAGATACACATTTAAATGATAGAATCTAGATTTTCAATTCATAGCTTGTGATCTGAAAGTTGTCCTTAATTTATTTTACTAACTTTTCATTAGTGAACAAAATTTAAGATTCTAATTGTTCACTTATTAAATAGAATAAAAACAATGTATTAGCATATATCTTCATTTGGCAATTAGAAATGTCCCTAGAAATTGATGTATTAGGTTCTGCTTGTTTGAAGTCAACTTCAAACCAACAGAAAGCAGCAAACATAATATTATGGCTATTAAAGTCTTCAACAATTAAATAACATATAAATAGTTACTTTACCACAATGAAGCAAAAACTATTCATTTAAATAGCAATTATCTTGGCTTTTCTCCTAGAGAGTCATGAGATAATAAATTCTATAGAGTAATGAAGTTAAGGAAAAATTCAAAGACACAGCATCTATTCTTTATTGAAACAGCAAAAAAGGCATATTTGACTTAGTTTTCAGTTTTCTAACACAAATCACTGATGTTTAATAAATTGATGATTTTGTTGTGCTTTGTTAAGTCTAGTGTATTCCTAAGGTTTTCTAACAGACCTTAGAATGCACTGGTAAGTATTTTGTCACATTATATTCTTCTCTGTAAAACTCTCCTACATTTGAATATGTTAAGATAATTGTGTTTAAATTTTTTCTTTGGTGATTTGATGAGAAAAACACATATACACATACACATACATTTTTGCAAGTAAAAAAATCTGTTACAGTTGTTGTGCCTTCTCATTAGGATCATCTCTTATTGGAAGTATTTCCTTCATATAATTTTCATGTTACAACTAGTGGAGACACTGACTTTGCCTGATTTTTTTTTTTTTTAAATTCAGTATTGTTTTTGTACTTTAGAATAGAGAGAAACTCAGTTTAATGGCAATTTGACAGCTTTTGTCCTGGTGCTAAAATGAAATTGATCAAATGTACGTTAGAGCTTTTAGACTCCAAAACATTCAGGAACCTACAGGGAGTTCTGCTTGAATAGTATATGATTTATCAAAACTACTGCATTTACAGCCGTGTTACTTATACTAAAACTCTAATTTACTTGGATCACATTGTATTTCTCCTTTTTTATTTATATTTTTCTCAATGGCCTTCAGCACTTTTGATGTGAGGTTCTGTCTTTTAACTTTTAGTTTCAGAGGTACATGTTCAGGTTGGTTCTACAGATAAATTACGTGTATAAGTGTTTGGTGTACATATTGTTTCATCACCCAGGTAATAAGGTGGTTTTCCATCCTCGCCCTCCTGCCATCCTCCACCCTTAAGCAGGCCCCAGTGTCTATTGTGCCCTTCTTTGTGTCCGTGTATACTCAGTGTTTAGCTCCTACTTATAAGTTAGAACATGCAGTGTTTGGTTTTCTGTTCTTATATTAGTTTGCTTGGGATAACGGCCTCCAGCTCCATCCATGTTGCCACAAAGGACACTGATATGAGGAACTTGTATCTTGAGAATTTGATGTTTTTAATCTGCAATGTGCAGATGCCAAAAGTATTGAAGGCAGTATCGTTGAAGTTAAAAATCAGGTGATTCAATTCCACATAATTGAATGGGACTACCAGTTATATCTGGTCCTTTGTATTTACAATATTGCTAAGGGATTGCATAAACTTACTTTATGATTTAGAAATATTTCACTTCATTCATGTAAACTGCTAACATAATTATGCCACACACATTTTATGAAAAAAAAAAAAAACAAAAAAAGGAAAGTGAGAACAGGATTAGATAGGAACATTTCTATCATTAGATACTCACGATTACTTTTTAACACTGTAATTTCTCCCATCCAAGAACTAACGAGGCCCGACCCTGCTTAGCTTCCGAGGTCAGATGAGAGCAGGCGTGTTCAGAGTGCTATGGCCGTAGACTAACACTGTAATTTCTGTGAACCTTTTGTGAACAATATTATTATTGTGAAGTAATAACAATGTGTGGTTTTTCAGGTTATGTTTATAACTTATGTTTCTGATAAACACAGCCTCAGAAAGAGATGGGAGATCTGCTTTTGTAGAGATTTCCTCCATTTATACTGTCATCCTAGTATTTACTCTTCCCATTATGCTGACAGAATCATCACATTAATAAAATTGTCTACATTATGATAACAAAATTATGGCATTATATCAGTAGACCAGAAAGAAATGGTTCTATTAGTAAAAATACTTCTTTACAAATTGGATTCCTTTATTGCTTTCTGTAGAAAGGATCTATCACATGAAAAGATAGCAATGTACTTCTAAATCTAATGATGTTCTTACTGGTGTTTAACTGAATGATTATTTCCATCACATGAATAATGATGATCTTCCTTTAGTATTTATAACCTTATAGTGCCTCTTGTTCGTACACAGCTTTGAAGATGGTACATCAATTGTCACACCATTCAAAAGACAAGTGTTCTATTTTTTCCTCACCAATATCACTTATACTTTCCTCGAGGAATATTTAGGAGCACTGGAATACAATAATCTTGGATCCTATTGCATTGTGGTCCTCAGAGGGAATATTGAAGGGAACCGATAAAAAAAAAATGATCCAGAGGGAAGCAGTTTGAGCATTCCAATTTGCAAGTGAATTAAAAAATGCCCCCTTTTTTTTCAAAAAGAATATCCATATTCATATTAATTGTAGGCAGTACAGTCAGGACATAGTAATGCCTAAAGATCTGGATAAACCATGGTACAGTAAAGACAGGTCAAGACCTATATGATAATCTTAGCCCATTTTTTGCTATTAAAGAAACAGTCTTCCTTTCTGAGTTAATGTCTGCTCCCCTTATGCAGGTATCTGTATCTGTCACTGCATTGAGAATCCTGTGTGCAGATGTTTTGAGTTGATGGAGTGTCGGGAAAAAGAAATTCAAAAACATTTTTTAGTTGTATTAGGTGCCTGCACTGAAAATTTTACTCTTAGTCCTGCCTAGCGAGCACGTAGCCCATGTTCTGGCAAACCAAGCTGTGATCTGGACAAAGGTAAAACCACAACAAAGTATTTAATAATAGTCTTTGATTTTTTTCCCTCAAATCACAAGTAAGATGGTGTTCAACTAATAATGTCACGTATCATTTAAAATTTTCGATTCTTCAAATAGAAGTTTATGTAATTAGACAAAATGATTACTTAAAAGTAAGTATGCTTTGGGAAAAAATAAGATTTTGCTTTAATGCAGTAGCCTTATTAAAACTAAGTAATAAAATAACTTTTATTAAAATATTTTCTTAACTTCCCAGATAATGAAAACACTAAAGATATCACACATATTATAAATATGTTTACTAATAATAGTTGTGTGTTTTAGAAGTTTCAAAAATGAATGCATGTGATATGGTCTGAATTTGTTCTAAGTTGTTCTGTCTGTCCATTTCCAGGTCTTTTAGTTAGAAAGAGGACTTATCTTACTCTGAGAACAACACATGGACAGTAGGATACTACAGATTCCAGTGTAGTCTTTCTTGTCATTGTATTTGTAGTGCCTAATATTTGGTAAGGATATGTAGTGCCTAATATTTGGTAAGGATGGTATTCTGTATTTGGAGGATGTGTTGATTAAAATACAAGATGCTCAATCTCTAGAAATTCACAATTTAGTGGAAAAGGGACACTTTTGAAAACTCTAATATTAACATTATAACAACAACCATTACATAGTTTATCATAAATGAAGGAAACATTTATTTCAACAAAAGAAATATGAAAAAGCTTATTTGAGAATAAGACCTGAAGTTTGAACTGGAATTTTAGAGAATAATTGATTGAAAGTATAGGTGGCTTAGTTGGAGAGCACAGTTTGGGTGAAGGATCATCCATGTGCAGAGTGAGAGGTATTTAGGGAATGGTAAAGACACTGATGAGGCTAAGGCATACATTCCATTGGTCAGGTGGTATAGAAAACAAAGTTGCCAAAGAATAAACAGAAATTTATGGAACACTTTAAATTACAGGCCAACAATTATTTTCCCTTTACATTGAAGACAACCTGAAATTTGGGAGCAGAAGTTAACATAGGATCACATAATCTGTTTTAGAAAACTAATCTTAGTCCCAGCTACTCGGAGAGGCTGAGGCAGGAGAATGGCGTGAACCCGGGAGGCGGAGCTTGCAGTGAGCCGAGATTGCGCCACTGCACTCCAGCCTGGGCGACAGAGCGAGACTCCGTCTCAAAAAAAAAAAAAAAAAAAAAAAAAGAAAACTAATCTTGCTGCAATTGGTTAAAAGGATTATAGAGGGGAAAAACCATATATAAGAGGATGAAGCTATGGTTCAGGAGCTGTACAATGGTAGTGTAAATATGAGAAGTATATGAATATGAAAGAGGGTTTGATAATATAAATAGTAGAATTTGCTGACTAGGTGAATGTAGCAGTGAAGAAAAAGGGGAGCAAACAAAATAATTATTATTTTTGAGCCAGTGCACCTGGAAAAACTGAGGTAAGGAATACAGATTGGTTGGTATTGCTGACAGTAGGGTAGGAGAAAAAATACATCCTTGCCCTAAGTGATCTCTTTTTTTACAAAATGATCTTTGAAAACAAAACAAAGCAGAAGCAACTCCAAATATAGGTTGTTACAGTTCTGATTTAAGGCTTATCTTATGGATATTGCTCATATTTTTTTTTCCAGAAGCAGTAATTTCTTTTTTTAAAAAAATTATTTCAATAGTTTCTGGGGTAGAGATGGTTTTTGGTTTCATGGATAAGGTCTTTAGTGGTGATTTCTAGGATTTTAGTGCACCTGTCAACAGAACAGTGTACACTGTACCCAATATGTAGTCTTTTATCCCTTATCCCTCCCCAACCTTCCCCTGAGTCCCCAAAGTCCATTGTATCATTCTTATGCCTTTGTGTCCTCATAACTTAACTCCCACTTATATGTAAGAACATACAATATTTGGTTTTTCATTTCTGAGTTGCTTCACTTAGAATAATGGCCTCCAGCTCCATCTAAGTTGCTGCAAAAGACATTATTTCATTCTTCTTTATAGCTGAGTAGTAGTCCATGGTGTGTATATATATATACACTACATTTTCTTTATCCACTCATTGGTTGATAGGCACTTAGATTGCTTTCATATATTTGCAAGTGAGAACTGTGCTGCTATAAACATGCATGTGCATGTGTGTTTTTCATATAATGACTTCTTCTCCTTTGGGTAGATACCCAGTACTGGGATTGCTGGATTGAATGGTAGTTCTACTTTTAATTCTTTAAGGAAACTCCATTAAAGATGGAGATTTCCTTAGTCTGAAAGTATTTCCTTTTCATAACATCCATGCCAACATCTATTATTTTTGACTTTTTAATTACGGCCATTTTAAGGTGATATCTCATTATGGTTTTAATTTGCATTTCCCTGATGATTAGTGATGTTGAGTATTTTTTCATATGCTTGTTGGCTGTTTGTATATCTTCTTTTGAGAATTGTATATTTATGCCCTTTGCCCACTTTTTGACGTGATTGTTTTTTTTTTCTTGCTGATTTCTTTGAATTCCTTGTAGATTCTGGATATTAGTCCATTGTCAGATGTATAGTTTACAAATATTTTCTTCCCCTCTAGGGGTTGTCTGTTTACTCCCTTATTATTTCTTTTGTTGTGCAGAAGCTTTTTAATTTAATTAGGTCTTATTTATTTTTGTTTTTGTTGCATTTGCTTTTGGGTTCTTTGTCTTGGATTCTTTGCCTAAACAAATGTCTAGAAGAGTTTTTCTGGTGTTATCTTGTAGAGTTTTATAGTTTTAGGTCTTAGGTTTCAGTATTTGAAGATCTTGCTGATTTTTAGTTAAGTCATTTGTTTACTTATTATTGAGCTTTTAGTTGTTTATATATTCTAGATACAAATTCTATAATTTACGATTTGCAATTTTTTTCAGACTTTTAAAAAATGTTAATAATGTGTTTGGAGGAGCATACATTTTTAATTTTGGGGGAAATCCAGTTTATGTTTTAGTTTTTCTTTTATGGATGTGTTTTTAGTGTCATGTCTATAAAATCTTTCACTGACTGAAAATTAAAAAGATGTTCTCCTAAGTTTTCTTCTCATTATTTTATAGTTTTAAGCTTTATATTTATAAGTATGATCCATTTACAGTTACATTTTTATAAATGGTGTAAGGTGTGTATCCAAATTATTATATTTTTGCATATGGATATCTAATAACTTCGTCATCATTTACTGAAAAATGTGCTCTTCTTTCAGTGAATGGCTTCTACAGCTTTTTAGAGCTTTAGTCATCCCTACATGCATGGGTCTCTTTTTGGACTCTATTCTGGTTGACTGATCTATTTCTTTATCTTTATGCTGATACAGCAGTTCCTTGAAAAAAGTAGCTTTATAAAAATTCTTGAAATCAGGTAATGTGAATCTTCCAACTTTGTTCTTTAAGATTGTTTTGGCCATTCTAAGTTATTTACATTTTTAGATGAATTTTAGAATTAGTTGAGCAATTTCTACAAAAAGCTTGCTGAAATTTTAGTTGGGAGAATCACTCGGGGTGAGCCACTATAGATTATACATTTTTGGCTTCATAAGTGACACTGTGTCAGTAGGGGCCACATAATGTCTGGTTGTCTGACATTTAGTGATCCACTGAGATGTATCGCACAGTTAAGCTGTTGTCAGCCCTGTTTCTCCAAAGTAAAGTTTCATTTTCCCCACTTTAAACATTATGTAATCTGTGAGATAATAACTTCACACCATGGAAAAATTAAATTTCCCATCAATATTTTCTTTATTGGTTTAGCCTTTAGTCATTGTTGTTTTTAAATGTAAAAATAGGGATTCATTTAAAAGACAAGATTAATGGTGCTTCTTATTTATTTATTCTTGGCCCCACATCTCCATGTTTGTGCTGTAATATGAACTGGAATTTTCATATTGAAAATAAGGTATATGAAGTTATATATATGTGGATTGGCACCCTGACTATACCACTGACCAGGAGTGTGATCTTGAGCAATCTTTTTTAACATTTCTGTGCTTCAGTGTCTGTACCACTTAAATTAGGACAATGTCATTTACTTCCTTTCGTTGTTCAGAGCACTAATTATGAAATGAATAATAATAGCGAGGTGAGCAAAGATCACCTGATGGCTATCAAGCAGACCATCCGGAAGTAAAACTCCTTATCTGAGGAATTCAGAAGTAATTAGAGTTCACTGTTATCTAAAGCTGGCATCTGGTATGTTTGGCTTCTTCCCAAAAATTTGTAAGTAACTAGAATTTCTGTACATCTCCAGAATGCATGCATGTCAGAACTCATTGTGCAACTCTTGCTGACATCAAGGCACCAAAAATGTCTACAAATGTAATCATTTATCATGACGATTTATCATATGTGGCTAATATGGTCCAAATTACCCTTAAACTCCAGCTACAAGGTCTATAAATTCCCCTAAGGGAAGTCCACCACAGTGTGTTCAGTCCTCTCTTGCTAAAGCTCTCTCCTGCACTCTGAGGCAGTGTTCTTTCCATCTAATAAAACTTTCCTTTTCAAACCTACACTGTTGTTGGTAAATTTTTTTTTTTTTTTTTTTTTTTTTTTTTGAGACGGAGTCTTGCTCTGTCCCCCAGGCTGGAGTGCAGTGGCGCGATCTCGGCTCACTACAAGCTCCGCCTCCCGGGTTCACGCCATTCTCCTGCCTCAGCCTCCCGAGTAGCTGGGACTACAGGCACCCGCCAACACGCCCAGCTAATTTTTTGTATTTTTAGTAGAGACGGGGTTTCACCGTGTTAGCCAGGATGGTCTCGATCTCCTGACCTCGCGATCCGCCCACCTTGGCCTCCCAAAGTGTTGGGATTACAGGCTTGAGCCACCGCGCCTTGCCGATAAATTCTTTTTACCACCCACAATCCAACCACTCTCCATTGCCAGAGCTCTGACACCTCAATGGCAAATAGCATGTATTGAAAATTAACATGCAAACAAATACACAAATGTTTCTAATCCTTACAGAGATCCTACAAAGTCAGGCCCGGTGCGGTGGCTCACGCTTGTAATCCCAGCACTTTGGGAGGCTGAGGCGGGCAGATCACGAGGTCAGGAGATTGAGCTCATCCTGGCCAACACGATGAAACCCCGTCTCCACTAAAAAAATACAAAAAATTAGCCCGGCGTGGTGGCGGGCGCCTGTAGTTCCAGCTACTCGGGAGGTTGAGGCAGGAGAATGGCGTGAACCCGGGAGGCAGAGCTTGCAGTGAGCCGAGATCGCGCCACTGCACTCCTCCAGCCTGAGCAACAGAGCAAGACTCTGTCTCAAAAAAAAAAAAAAAAGAAATCCTACAAAGCCAGGCCTTTTAAAGCCTAATTTGCAAAACCAAGACTCAGAGAGATTAAACAATTTGTTGAAGATTATAGATTAAAAGGCAGTGCTGGAGCTCAAATCCAGGTCTGCCTGGTGCCAGGGAGGGTACTATTAATATTTCCACTTTTTAGTGTTGTCCATCATGACCACTTATAAAAGTGAGCTTCTCTCATAGGGTCTAGAGTTTGCAACCTAAGAAAATGGTCTGGTAGCCCACTGCCTTAGTTGCTTATGAGGGACTGGGGGTTGGGGAGAAGAAAAGTCACTGTTGGAATCCTGATTTTCATCAACTAACATGTCATTTCTTATCAAGTCACTTGAACTTTCCTAGATATCATTCCATCAAACGAGGAGTAATATTATTTTGCCCCTTCTATTTTGTGGGCCTATTTGAATGCTAAATGAGGTAATATGCTCTAATGTGCATTGTGTGCTGCAAATTTTTGAAGCCTGTGAGTGTATCAGTTTAATCAGTATAATCAGTTTTGACATTTCCCCCTTTGCAAAATCCAGATGATATCGATAATGACAGGGGACTACAACCAGAGTTGTGTGATATGTTTTATATGGCACCAGCAGTACCAGCTTCACCAAATATCAAGGCCATCTCGACACCATGATTTATCATTTAACAGGAAACTGAAATTAAAATTATTTATTTGATACAAGCTGTCCTGACTCCTTTACTTTTCCAGGTGGCCTCAAACTATGCTAGATATCCTTATTTACGTGGCCATCTTTGTTTTGAATATTTCCTTTGGGTATCTTTCTTTGCAGAGAGGTCTTAGTTTTAATTTTCAAGTATCATTTATGTAACTGTCACACATAGGTACTATGCAGCACAAAATAAATAAATATTAATTTGATGTCTAAAATAGAAATGTAAAAAATTATTAGTGATTTAGCATGCTGAATAGGGAGACACATCCCCTTGACCTGTAAGTGCTGACTATGTGAGTATTCTTTCTGCTGAGTAGTAGAGAAGAAATAAAAGAGGGAGAAGAAAGAGAGGCTGGTGGTGTGCCTGAGCTACTCAATTTATAGGTTTCACATCATTTTGGAATGCACTAAATGTTTTATAATATTTACTTGATAAAACATTACCATAAATCTTATCACCCACCCAAACTACTTCATAAAAAACTAATTGCAACCTCATTTTGCTCCTATTAGTAATTTACCTGGTAAGTTTTCTGAAAGAATTTGGATTTGTGATTCAATCCTCTCTTACAGTATAGAATAAGGGCTAGTGATCTAAGCATAAGCACTGAATTAAATTGTTTTAATTTGGGTTTAATTGATAATTTAAGGTAGGGGTAGAGATAAAGATGAAAGTGCAAAGAGTAGGTCAATCATTAGAAGAATAAAAATTTGAAAACCAAATAATGTGTAAATTTGTTAAGGTACAGATAAAAGAAAAAGCAAGATTAAAATAAAAGAATAACATTTAATCTTCTGATACAAAAAGTCAAGTCTCACAAAAATCATGGTGAAACTGAAAGGTAGCTTTGGGAAAGGAAAGGAAACATTTTATAAATGACAATGTGTTAATCCTAGGACAAATGCTTGAACTTGCTTCCTTTATAGTTACCCATCACTTATATGAATTGAGAGAGTATATTTTTTATTATTGGAACTCTTTTCAACACCAGTGGTCTATGACAATAAGAAAACACAGATTAAAACATAGATAAGAGAAAAGAGGTTTCCTTTTTTTTTTTTTTTCTTTGAGGTACAAATAGTTCTAGGGGTAGAGGTCAATAAGCCTGTGAAATAAAATCATTTGGAACCCTTAATGAGTGCCGAAATTTTGTTTCAAACACATTCTTTTTATGTATAGAAGGCTTATCATTTTAATGATTATAGTCTACGGAAATAGAAAACAAATTATCTCCTATCCTCCAGGAACATTTGATAAAACAGTGTAAAACCAGAAAATGCTATCTTGAAGAAGTCAATGAATAAACTTCTAATGTTACACAGTTTCAATAATTCTCAATGGTTTGTTCAAATGTCCTCAAATTTCCTTTGCAATTCTGCATATCAATTAATTCTGATCTGTTCTATAATTATGGAAAAGTAAGAAAAATGCAACAAGATATTCAAATATGATTTACCCAAGTAATAAAATTAGCAAAAGAAATTTACCATACTGTATACATTCATGTTCTATGATGTAGCATGTTTGCTTTGCTTTTTTGCTTTTATTATTATTATTATTTTGAGACACAGTCTTACTCTCTCGCCAGGCTGGAGGGCAGTGGCGCAATCTCTGATCACTGTAGCCTCCACCTCCCAGGTTCAAGTGATTCTCCTGGCTCAGCCTCCTGAGTAGCTGGGATTACAGGCATCTGCCACCACACCCAGCTCATTTTTGTATTTTTAGTAGAGACAGGGTTTCACCATTTGGTCAGGCTGGTCTCAAACTCCTGACCTCATGATCCACCCACCTCAGCCTCCCAAAGTGCTGGGATTACAGTGGTTTGCTGTTTTTATTACTTGGGTAAACCATACTTAAATAAATTAGTGCATTATTCATATTATAGTGAAACTCACTATATAAATTTTCAAGAGAAAATTGTTATTCTCACAACAATCCATCTACGGATTAATTATTGTAATAAGCAAAATGCCTCCTTTGTAAGCAATCATAATTGCTTACAAAAAAAAACAGTTGACATTTCTTTTCATGGACTTTAGTGTCCATGAAAAGTGTCCACAATTTAACTTAGGCTTCTTTCCCCAAATGATGTTTGGAACTCACACATTCTGTTTACCATTCTTTCTGAACACATTTTCTGTTTTTCTAAGTCACTGAAATGTTCTCACTGTACTGTATGCAGAAATGTACTTCTCCCCAAGGTCCTCCAATTAAGATTCACCTATCCTTTAAAGCCTCATTCAAGTTCAATGACCTATATGCTATTACCTCAAAGTAATCCTTTCTTTCATATTTTGTTCCATAGCCCTTTGTACTTGTACTGTAGCCTTTAATGTGCTCTCTTTGTACTGTAGTTAGATAATGCTCATATCTGTTTCCATTAGTAGAATGTGTACTGTTTGAGGGTAGAGAATGTCATCTATGTGAGTCTCTTATAGCATTTAGCACAGTGCCTTGACCACAGAAGGGAGTAAATGACTCTATTATTACATATAATTATTAAGGTGTTGAATATTTAGTCTTCAGGAAATCCATTTCTTTAGTGGATTCCTGATTTTCTCTATTTGAGGGAGAAATGAAAAGAATCCCAAGAAAATCATTTCTGCTGCTTAGATGATTTGATTAAGAGTATTTTAACTAGAAATTAGATTTGGCAGATTATAGAATAAAAATGTTTGTATTATGTATAAATTACATACAATTTCGTGTAGTAAAGAATTTGTCCATAGAGACAGGGCTTGTTTTTGTCTTTAGCTTCTGGGTGGCAGCCTTATTAACACTTGAAATTTCTCAAGTGATAGGAGTGTCTTCCTCGTTCATGATGAGACCACAGCTGATAGTTTATGTTAAATAGATGACTAAAGATCGGGCCAGATATATGCAATAGTCTAAGTTTGAGAGCTGAGCATGCCAGAAAGACCAATTATGTTATTAGAGTTTTTGGGCTTTGGGTTATTTGAGGTTAGGAGATGGAATTCAACCATAGGGCTGAATCAGTCACCTATGGCTGTGCAATGAGTCAGCAGTATCTCTAGACAACCAGGCTTGAGTGAGCTTCCTGGATTAGTATAGTAATACTACATACCCATTATCACGCATTGATGTGAGAGGGTTATATATCCTGATGATGTCAGAAGCTTTGCATTTAGGCTGCCAGACCCTAAACTATGCACCTCTTCCTGTGGCTAGTTCTAATTTGTATCTCTTACCTGTAATAAACAAAACCATGAGTATAATATGTTTCACGGAGTCCTGCAAGTCTTTTTAGGGTTAGAGTAGTTTTGGTAAACCGCCAAACTTGGATTTTCTGTCAGAAGTGAGAGTTGTCTTTTGTTAACTCTTTCCTCTAACTTAGCAGCTGGACCCCAACTGTTTGTAGTTGGGATTGGAAGACCTGGACAGACTTGACAGTCTGGAGGACCGTACTCTCCACCTCTCAACTGGCTAACTGTGAGCAAGTTCTATAAAAGCAGAGCATCTCTGAATTATGAAAACATCTTACAAAATTTTATCTTTTGTTCCTGTTACTTGCTCATATATTTTATCAATTATTATTTTTTTCTGTGACTTATTTATTGAAACATCTGTCCATCTCACTATACTCTGAGCTCTTTAAAGTGAAAGACAGTTTCAAATTCATTTCTGTACCAAGTGCCTCGCTCAAAGTATTTGGTCAATGAGTGTTTATTGAATGAATGAATTAATGAATATTTGGAATGATACAATTTACTCAAGACTGATATACTTAAGCTCTATCATTAGCCTACTATGTTGAGATCTTGTGAATTTTGGTATCAAATACCCTCTTTTAAACAAATAAAATTATTTTATAGAGTAATTTTAGAGCACTACTGCAGAGCTAAGAAGTATCATCTTTTAATTAAGAGGACATTGATTTGGGAGTCAGAATAACTGGGCATATATCGAACTCTTATTTAACGTGTAGCCCTGAGGAAATCACTTTACCCATTTAAACTCTCATTTCTTCATCTGTAAAAAAAGAATAAAGCTATAGTTGCCTATTGTTATAATGTGCAGTTTTAAAAAATGTGTGAGAAAAATACTATTATTTACTATACTATTATTACTATTATTTATGTTATATATGTAATATTACTAAATGAGTAAGTAGAATATATATGTATTATTGAATATACGTTTTGATGCATACATATGTATGTATAAAGATTTAGTACATATAAATTTATACTATTTTTTAAATTTCCTCAGTATTGTAAGAATCATAATGAAGTTAATTGACAAAATGTTTTCTAGATTTGATCAAGGTTGATTAAATATCTCACTATTTTCTGATGACCTTGGTCAAAGGGTACAAAATGTAAGAGGCCATTTTAAATCCAAAGCTATGTTTGACCAAGGCCTTTTATTAAGAACAAGTTGAAAGTCATTTCAGCAGTAGGTAAATTATAGTTCCAAGCAATGTAAATTATAGAATATCTTCAAGAACGCAGCCATATTTTATGTTACCATGGAATATAATGCCTTTGCATTTATTCATTTATTCATTTGTATATTTATGTATTCATTCATTCAACAAAAATATATTGAGCATCCACTATGCCCCAGGTGTTATGCTAGGTACTGAGGTTACAGAGATAAATTAAAGGGTCTTTACCTTCAGGAAGTAACCAACTTTCAGCTCAGTTTGTTGACTTTTCAAAAGTTTAGATACATCAATAATAGCTTGTACATATCCAAATAAACTCGCTTGAGAATTTGCAGCTATTCGTGAGCGGTTTTTGTGAAGGGCTGTGAAGAAATGTACAGAATAACAAAATTGAGCTCATATTGCAAGACCCAGAGTCAAACTTTCTTTAAAGGGCTGAAATCTTCAGTTGCCAATAAATATTAAATATGAGGACAGTATCTCTATGAGACCAAGTTAAAATGAAAGCATATTGCCTATAAGTGTATAATTTATAAGAGTATTCTCAAAGATGGCCGAATAGGAACAGCTCCAGTCTACAGCTCCCAGCCTGAGCGACACAGAACACGGGTGACTTCTGCATTTCCACTTGAGGTACTGGGTTCATCTCACTAGGGAGTGCCAAACAGTGGGTGCAGGACAGTCGGTGAAGCACACTGTGCGCCAGCCAAAGCAGGGCGAGGCATTGCCTCAATCAGAGTCAAGACCCATCAGTGTGCTGTATTCAGGAAACCCATCTCACGTGCAGAGACACATATAGACTCAAAATAAAGGGATGGAGGAAGATCTATCAAGCAAATGGAAAACAAAAAAAGGCAGGGGTTGCAATCCTATTCTCTGATAA
Source organism: Nomascus leucogenys (assembly GCF_006542625.1). NCBI lineage: Eukaryota > Metazoa > Chordata > Mammalia > Primates > Hylobatidae > Nomascus > Nomascus leucogenys. Next base: position 106,984,064 of record NC_044383.1, on the reverse strand, counting down.
AATAGACTTTAAACCAACAAAGATCAAAAGAGACAAAGAAGGCCATTACATAATGGTAAAGGGATCAATTCAACAAGAAGAGCTAACTATCCTAAATATATATGCACCCAACACAGGAGCACCCAGATTCATAAAGCAAGTCCTGAGTGACCTACAAAGGGACTTAAACTCCCACACAATAATAATGGGAGATTTTAACACCCCACTGTCAACATTAGACAGATCAACGAGACAGAAAGTTAACAAGGATATCCAGGAATTGAACTCAGCTCTGCACAAAGTGGACCTAATAGACATCTACAGAACTCTCCACCCCAAATCAACAGAATATACATTCTTTTCAGCACCACACCACACCTATTCCAAAATTGACTACATAATTGGAAGTAAAGCTCTCCTCAGCAAATGTAAAACAACAGAAATTATAACAAACTGTCTCTCAGACCACAGTGCAATCAAACTAGAACTCAGGATTAAGAAACTCACTCAAAACTGCTCAACTACATGGAAACTGAACAACCTGCTCCTGAGTGACTATTGGGTACATAATGAAATGAAGGCAGAAATAAAGATGTTCTTTGAAACCAACGAGAACAAAGACACAACATACTAGAATCTCTGGGACACATTCAAAGCAGTGTGTAGAGGGAAATTTATAGCACTAAATGCCCACAAGAGAAAGCAGGAAAGATCCAAAATTGACACCCTAACATCACAATTAAAAGAACTAGAAAAGCAAGAGCAAACACAATCAAAAACTAGCAGAAGGCAAGAAATGACTAAAATCAGAGCAGAACTGAAGGAAATAGAGACACAAAAAACCCTTCAAAAAATTAATGAATCCAGGAGCTGGTTTTTTGAAAAGATCAACAAAATTGATAGTCCGTTAGCAAGACTAATAAAGAAGAAAAGAGAGAAGAATCAAATAGATGCAATAAAAAATGAAAAAGGGGATATCACCACCGATCCCACAGAAATGCAATCTACCATCAGAGAATACTACAAACACCTCTATGCAAATAAACTAGAAAATCTAGAAGAAATGGATAAATTCCTCGACACATACACCCTCCCAAGACTAAACCAGGAAGAAGTTGAATCTCTGAATAGACCAATAACAGGCTCTGAAATTGTGGCAATAATCAATAGCTTACCAAACAAAAAGAGTCCAGGACCTGATGGATTCACAGCCGAATTCTACCAGAGGTACAAGGAGGAACTGGTACCATTCCTTCTGAAACTATTCCAATTGATAGAAAAAGAGAGAATCCTCCCTAACACATTTTATGAGGCCAGCATCATCCTGATACCAAAGCCTGGCAGAGACATAACCAAAAAAGAGAATTTCAGACCAATATCCTTGATGAACATTGATGCAAAAATCCTCAATAAAATACTGGCAAACTGAATCCAGCAGCACATCAAAAAGCTTATACACCATGATCAAGTGGGCTTCATCCCTGGGATGCAAGGCTGGTTCAACATAACACAAATCAATGAATGTAATCCAGCATATAAACAGAACCAAAGACAAAAACCACATGATTATTTCAATAGATGCAGAAAAGGCCCTTGATAAAATTCAACAACCCTTCGTGCTAAAAACTCTCAATAAATTAGGTATTGATGTGACGTATCTCACAATAATAAGAGCTATCTATGACAAACCCACAGCCAATATCATACTGAATGGGCAAAAACTGGAAGCATTCCCTTTGAAAACTGGCACAAGACAGGGATGGCCTCTCTCACCACTCCTATTCAACATAGTGCTGGAAGTTCTGGCCAAGGCAATCAGGCAGGAGAAGGAAATAAAGGGTATTCAATTAGGAAAAGAGGAAGTCAAATTGTCCCTGTTGGCAGATGACATGATTGTATATCTAGAAAACCCCATTGTCTCAGCCCAAAATCTCCTTAAGCTGATAAGCAGCTTCAGCAAAGTCTCAGGATACAAAATCAATGTACAAAAATCACAAGCATTCTTGTACACCAATCACAGATAAACAGAGAGCCAAATCATGAGTGAACTCCCATTCACAATTGCTTCAAAGAGAATAAAATACCTAGGAATCCAACTTACAAGGGATGTGAAGGATCTCTTCAAGGAGAACTATAAACCACTGCTCAGTGAAATAAAAGAGGATACAAACAAATGGAAGAACATTCCATGCTCATGGGTTGGAAGAATCAATATCGTGAAAATGGCCATACTGCCCAAGGTAATTTATAGATTCAATGCCATCCCCATCAAGCTACCAATGACTTTCTTCACAGAATTGGAAAAAACTACTTTAAAGTTCATATGGAGCCAAAAAAGAGCCCGCATCGCCAAGTGAATCCTAAGCCAAAAGAACAAAGCTGGAGGCATCACGCTACCTGACTTCAAACTATACTACAAGGCTACAGTAACGAAAACAGCATGGTACTGGTACCACAACAGAGACATAGATCAATGGAACAGAACAGAGCCCTCAGAAATGATGCCGCATATCTACAACTATCTGATCTTTGTCAAACCTGACAAAAACAAGCAATGGGGAAAGGATTCCCTATTTAATAAATGGTGCTGGGAAAATGGCTAGCCATATGTAGAAAGCTGAAACTGGATCCCTTCCTTACACCTTATACAAAAATTAATTCAAGATGTATTAAAGACTTAAATGTTAGACCTAAAACCATTAAAATCCTACAAGAAAACCTAGGCAATACCATTCAGGACATAGACGTGGGCAAGGACTTCATGTCTAAAACACCAAAAGCAATGGCAACAAAAGCCAAAATTGACAAATGGGATCTAATTAAACTAAAGAGCTTCTGCACAGCAAAAGAAACTACCATCAGAGTGAACAGGCAACCTACAGAATGGGAGAAAATTTTTGCAACCTTCTCATCTGACAAAGGGCTAATATCCAGAATCTACAATGAACTCAAACAAATTTACAAGGAAAAAAAAAACAACCCCATCAAAAAGTGGGCAAAGGAGATGAACAGACACTTCTTAAAAGAAGACATTTATGCATCCAAAAACACATGAAAAAATGCTCATCATCACTGGCCATCAGAGAAATGCAAATCAAAACCACAATGAGATACCATCTCACACCAGTTAGAATGGCCATCATTAAAAAGTCAGGAAACAACAGGTGCTGGAGAGGATGTGGAGAAATAGGAACACTTTTACACTGTTGGTGGGACTAGTTCAACCATTGTGGAAGTCAGTGTGGCGATTCCTTGGGGATCTAGAAATAGAAATACCATTTGACCCAGCCATCCCATTACTGGGTATATACCCAAAGGACTATAAATCATGCTGCTATAAAGACACATGCACACGTATGTTTATTGCGGCACTATTCACAATAGCAAAGACTTGGAACCAACCCAAATGTCCAACAACGATAGACTGGATTAAGAAAATGTGGCACATATACACTATGGATACTATGCAGCCATAAAAAATGATGAGTTCGTGTCCTTTGTAGGGACATGGATGAAACTGGAAAACATCATTCTCAGCAAACTATCGCAAGGACAAAAAACCAAACACCGCATGTTCTCACTCAAAGGTGGGAATTGAACAATGAGAACTCATGGACACAGGAAGAGGAACATCACACTCCAGGGACTGTTGTTGGGTGGGGCGATGGGGGAGGGACAACATTAAGAGATATACCTAATGCTAAATGACAAGTTAATGGGTGCAGCAAAACAACATTGCACATGGATACTACATATGTAACAAACCTGCACATTTTGCACATGTACCCTAAAACCTAAAGTATAATAAAAAAAAAAAAGTATTCCAAAGGAAAATTTTCAACTTTGACATTGGTGTTAATGCATTTTACAGTTCTAAGTTTCTATTCTCATTCTTCTAATTTTTAATAAAGAAAAAATAAAAGTGAGAAAAAAAAGTATTCTCCAGATGACTCTAGTACACTCTAATGCATTAAGCTAATTCACTAGCTGTCTTCTTAGACTCTGAGTGTGTGCTGTAGGACATGCAAGTTCTCACACATGTAAATAAACACAAGTGTACATAAAACCCAGCTTAAGCAGGATCAAGCCAATGGAACAGTCTGAGAGGACATGCGGGATGGCAACTTGTATTAAAATAACCATTTCTCTATTTGCCTAGGGCTTGCCCTTGCAACTAATACCAGTCGAACAGGTGGGAAAGTGAGTGACACATAGCAGAAACATAAATGTTTAATTTTAACAGTATTAAGGTTTTTCATCCTCTCTTAGATATGCTTGGATTCCAGTGTCTAAGCCAATAAAATGCTATCTGTTCATTTTCATTCAAATGTGTGTAAGTAAAATTTTTGAAACATGGTCTGTAATGATGCTAATGGTAATCATGTTATAATACAAAAGTATGCTATTTCATAAGTCAACATTCTCTACATAAGAAAATGAGTTTATTGATAATTCTATATTTATTATAGCACTACTAGCCAAAATGTGTGTAACTAAAGAGTTTGCCAACTATTTATAACTTATATGAAAAAATTTGGCTAAGTAGTATTTGAAAAGCCATGAAGCCAAAATGTTTGCAAGTTATAAACACATTGGAATTTTTTTTTGAAGGACAAAAGAAAAAATGTAAAATGTGAAGGCAACTAGATACATCAGACTAAAACTTTCATGAAAGTTTTTAAATTGTTACTGAAACATACATAAATAGTGAGAATGTGTTAACATTTACAAAACTGTAAATGTTTCTATAAAAAAGTGACAAAAGAAGATTAGTCTTCTTTTATTTCACTTAATATGCCATATAGAGGTGTAAACAGCATGACTTGCTTTGGGTTAGGAAATGCTGAAGGGAAAACATCAGCTTTATTCTAGTGCAAGAAAGGATCTTCACTTGTCTCAGCAAGAATGGGCCATCTGTATTGGGATTAGTGTTTAGAAGTATTAATTACTTAATGAAAGAAAATAATAATCATATCTTGGTTGCTTTTATTGAGCTAAAAAATTTAGAAGCTACTCTCCCATCACATAGCATAATTATTTTCATTTACCACACGTAACTATATATGGTATTTAATATGTTATGCAAGTCACTAGTCCCCTTATTTCATTTAAAAAAAGATTGAAGTGTGTTAATTTTTGAAACTGTGCATTTTAAAAATTTTACAAGATGGAAAGTATCATTAAAATAATGATTTTCATCATTTAGATCCAAGATATACGTAATGAATTTTATTAATTTTATTTCTTCAGTTAGACTAATTAAATGAGAAAGAAAACATTTATACAGTCATTAAATTAAATTCTGTTAGGCTATAAAAGTTTGAGAAAACCAGAAAGATCTTGACTTCATAGATTTTTTGTTGTTGTCTCATAGTAAATTTTATTCTGAAACCAAATATTGTGTTTTTATTTTAATATTGATGTTATTTGCAATCTAGATTTGGAGAAAACTAGATGTTAGAGTTTTCATTATTGCTGAGTGATCTAGAGCAATTCGTTTAAAGTAATTGAAAATGACTTATCTATATAAATGTCTTCCTAACAGGTTTATTCTGAATAATACAAGAAATATATAAATAGAAAATAGACATGAAGCTTATAGCTTTAATACATGAATTATTATTCTAAGAAATTTCAGCCCATATGCCTTCAAATGTGATTTGATATGTTTTATCAGTAAAGGTACATAAACAACATAGAACAGTCTAAAATCAATAAATATGTTAAACACGGACAGGGAAAAGTAAAGCACTCACCATTTAATGTAATTATAGACATTTAAGTTTAAATATTTTTCTGAGCTTCCTTGAAGTTAAAATAAAAAGATATGAAAATTCTTATTTCATTTATTTGGGGCATAGCATTAAGAATACTACCTAATGAAAGAATTTTTATAAAAATTAATCCGATAAACTCCATACAGGCCATTTTCTTGTTCTAATTTGATGGAAGAATGTCACATAGCCACCTTCCTGGCCTCACTAAACAAAGGTTAACCATTCCTTCTCTCAACCAGGATTTTCACAAAATTTCTCTTCTAGATAATTTAAATTTAATCTCTCTGTTGAGATCCCAGTACACTGGTACATCCTCATATTTACAGTGCTTTAAACATTAATTCCTGCTTGCCATTTTACCAGTAAAAGATGAAATAAAAAGATCTCCAACAGGTCATGGTAAGGAGAAAAGGGTACAATGGTAATATAATATCAGCCAAGGCAGAAAGTCTGAGTCAGCAGGGTCTTTTAAGTCATCGCTAAGTAACTGAAAGTGGCTAGGAGATTTCCTACGAAAATGGATGGAGAGGCTGTTGTTGAAGTGCCCAATCAGACCCTAGTGGCAGCATTGAGGCCGACAGCTCTAACCCTTCTGTTCACAAAAGCCCTTTCCTGAGACCTTTCTCCCGTATGTGTTTAACACCCACAGTGGTGTGGAGTCTAAGCTGCTTAGGCATGTCCTGCTGAGCCTTCCTCAGCAGCTACTTTCAGAGGCTAGTGCCTTTCACATGGAACAGGACACTCTCAAGGGCACAGTTGAAAGGTTGTCTTTTTCATTTAATTTTAAAATTATTTTTGTGGAGAAAATTTTAAGTTACACTGGGATAAGTTATTATAATCAAGAATAGAAGATTATTCATTAATTTGGACAAAAAAGCCTATGGAAAATCAGTGTACAAAAAGTACAACAGTTTGGAAGAAGACAAACTGCAGAATATGCCTGAATATGCCAGCAAAATGCAGAATGTTCTCATCCATGTGCAGGGCAAAAGTACAGATAAGACTACTGTACTGGATGTCTTAAATATTTAAAACTTATAAATCAACTCATGTCCATCTCCCTGTTCATATTCCCACCCAGGACCCCCAGCTTACTCCCTGGTGATGGCCCTTACACCCAGGAGGCAAAATTAGCTCTGTTCTGCTGCCTGTGAGTGAGTCTGAGTGAATTGGATATGCTAGGACAGGACTTGGCAAACCTGGGCTCAGACCAAGATCTCCTGGGCAGTGACCAAAACCACCTGAATTTGGGATTAAGACAGGGTAGACATACTTCCCAAGGAACCATGGTCAGTGAGTTTACCATCCATTCACTTCTCTTTTCCAGCCCAGGGTTTCTAGGCACCTAGGTGCCTCTCCAAACTAGATGACTAAAGCTGAATAGAGGAGGACCACAGTTGGCTGGTTGTTGGCAGAACCAACCCTACTAAGAGATGCATAATTGGATGATTTTGAAAACTATCTTTATTTAAATTCTTCAGTTTTCCAACACAGACATTGTGATTTTCTCCCCTATTTTCTACCTCTGTATTCAAGTATTCAATGTTACACTCTCTGACCTGGGGGCTCATTTCAGCTCAGGTAACCTTCTCAATCTTAATATTAACCAGTAACTAAACTAGAAAAAAAAAAGCTTAAAAGATCAACAAAACTGTCTTTAGGTTTAGGTGTTTTGTCTTTGTGATACGAAGGCACTCTGCAGTGCAGGACATAGGATGAGCCTTTCTGGTCCAGATCTAAGGTCAGTGCCTCAATGCCATTGCAGCAGAGCGTTAATTTTTAGTTTCATTTTGCTTTTTTGCCTTGTCTTATAATGCTGATTTATTTCCAAGAAACCTTGTCATGAAAATGAAGAATGTATTTTGTCCCTTGAAAAATGGAGCTTTATTCCATGTGTTTTCTTACAAGGCAAGCCTGCAGATTCAATGCCCTTGCTTTTTGTTCTTTGAAGTCAACAAGAAGTAATTACAAGAAAGTGGACCTAAACAAAGTCAAACTATTATTTAATTCTAATCCCAGGTTTAAGTTTGAAGAGCTCAGCTAACCAACGGTAGCAGAAATAAAATTATCCTGTCCATTTACAATAAACCATTGTAACTATTCCAAGTATAAAATTTCAATATTTTTTTTTCTCTTGGCTCTGCCAGCACTGAAGAAACGTTGATAAGAAAGGAAACATTATGAAGACCTACCTTAATTTTTGTAATAAGTTACAGTTAGAGCTGTTACCTTTTATTATTTTTTAACAGAATTTTCCATAAAATTCATAGCCTTTATCAATATAAGAGAAACGGTGAGTAAAATACTTTTTATTGAGCTTCTTATTCATAAACCCTATTGCTTCATGATGAATGCCAATGTAATTTAATCTTTGTAATTTTAAATAGGTGAACATACCAATTCTTTGGGATTTACCAACACAGAAAATGTCTGCAGAGTTTTGAATCAATATTGGAGTAAGAATAGAATACAATAGCACTTATTTTAAAGTAAGTTTTTCCAAGTTCAACTCATTATTGTAAAAATACCAGTAATTCAAGGTACTCAAAGGTGTGATAAAACAAAATAGTGAGCTTTATAAATACATAGTCTTTAAAGTATCTGCCCTTTTCAGAGTAAACTGTGTTCATTTTAAGACTGGAGAATTTCTTGGGGGCGATGAATAAATGGGGAGGCTCTGCACCATATACTGGTTTATGTTAATAGTTTATAGCTACATTAATCTCTGAGTTGAGCTCTGAATTTAGTCATTTGAAAGTAAAAGCTCTCTAGAGAGATCATCAAGAAATAACTAAGCAATTGTTTAAAACTAAAGGCTGTTTTCTGAATTAGTGAAGCAAATTTCATTATGAACAATCTAAAAATTACAGGCTATTTTCTATTTATCTGTTGATGCATTTTAATGAATGTGTAATAACCTGGGAAACAGGAGGTTTTCCAGCTTATAAACTTACCTGAAATCATGAGAACAACACGTAAAGTAAAAATGAGTTTAGTCAGTATTTAAGTCAATCTTGCTACAAATTAAACATGTCATATTTTTTCTCATTTTTTCTATTCAATGTTATAAAAGTTGCATCTACCTTACCAAAATTAATCAATTCCTTCTGTATGCTAATTGAATATTAGAACTTTAGCATTCGTTTTTTAAAAAGTCAATACTTTAAGTGATCCTAAGTATACATGTAAATTCTAGAAATGACAATTTGTTTCTCTAAATATGCGCCATATCTAAGAGATACTTCCCTCAACCCCAAAATATTTGTCTGTGCTGATTACCTTTCATCCTTTGGGGAAATACCCCACTACCTTTTATTTTTCAAACTCAGATTATATCCATGTTATTTTTTTATACCTGAGAACATAAAACTATCCTTAGTTTTCTGTTACAATTCTACCCTATAATTTTATTTTTTGACAATGACTCCGTTCCTTCTTGTAAATGTTTACAATAATTCTTTCATACTCTACTGATATGGAGAAAAATGTCTTAAAACTCAGCTAGAATAATAGTGTTGGGAAAGCTGTATATCCACACACAGAATAAAATTGGACCTTTATTTCACATAAATACCAAGATAAACAGCTAACATTAAATATTTAAATATAAGTTCTGAATCTGTAAAACTATTAGAATAAGTCATAGGGAGTAAGCATTTTCATGTTGGTTTCGACAATGATTTTTTTGGATATGACCCTAAAAACACAGGCAACAAAAGAAAAGTAGACAAATGGGACTGCATCAAACTAACAAGTGTCTGCAAAACAAAGGAACCATTAACAGAGTGAAAATTCAATCCACAGACTGGGAGAAAATATTTGTAAGCCATTCATCCAATAAAAGTTAATATCCAAAATACATAATGAACTTAAGCTAACTTGACAGCAAGTAAACAAATAATCCAGTTAAATATGGGCAAAAGACCTGACTAGATATTTCTCAAAAGAATAGATACAAATGGCCAAGAGATATATGGAAATGTGCTCAACATTATTAATCATCAGGAAAATGCAAAAAATACATCGAATAGGATGGCTATTATAAAAAAGACAAAAGATAAGTCTTAATGAGGACATGGAGAAAAGAGAAACTTTGTACACTGTTGGTGGGAATGTAAATTAGCACAACCATTGTTACCCACAGAAATAAAAACAACCATCAGTGAATATTATAAACACATCTATGCATATAAACTAGAAAATCTAGAATGGATAAATTCCTGGACACATATACCCTTCCCAGACCTGGACACATACAACCTTCCAGGAAGAAATTGAATCCTTGAACAGACCAATAATGAGTTCTAAAATTGAGGCAATAATAAATAGCCTACCAACCAAAAAAAAAAAAAAAAAAAAAATAGGCCCAGGACTACAGATTCACAGTTGAATTCCACCAGATGTACCAAGAAGAGCTAGTACCATTCCTACTGAAACTATTCCAAAAAATTGAAAAGGAGGTTCCTCCTAACTCATTCTATGAGACCAGCATAATCCTGATATCAAAACCAGAAGAAGACACAACAAAAATAGAAAACTTCAGGCTAGTATCCTTGATGAACATCAATGCAAAAATCCTCAACAAAACCTGACAAACTGATTTCAACAGCACATCAAAAGGCTTAACAACTGCAATCAAGTAGGTTTCATTCCTGAGATGCAAGGGTGGTTCAACATATGTAAATCAACAAGTGTGATTCATCACACAAACAGAGCCAAAGACAATACCACATGATTATCTCAATAGATATAAAGAATGATTTTGATAAACTCAACATCCCTTCATGTTAAAAAATAACCTAGGTATTAAAGGAACATACCTCAAAATAACAAGAGCCATACATGATAAACCCACAACCAACATCATACTGAATGTACAAAAGCTGGAAGCATTCCACTTGAATAGAGAGAGGATGCCCTCTCTCACACTCCTATTCAACATAGCATTGGAAGTTCTGGCCAGGGCAGTCAGGGAAGAGAAAGAAATAAAGCGTATTTAAATAGGATGAGAGGAAGTCAAACTATCCCTGTTTGTGGATTACATGATACTATATCCAGAAAACCCCATTGTCTCACCCACAAAGCTTCTTAAGAAGCTGGGAAGCAACTTCAGCAAAGTCTCAGGATAGAAAATCAATGTGCAAAAATCACTAGCATTCCTGTACACCAATAACAGTCAATCCAAGAGCCAAATCACAAATGAGCTCCCATTCACAATTGCCCCCAAAAGAATAAACTATCTAGGATTACAGCTAACAAAGAAGTTGAAAGATCTCTACAAAGAGAACTAGAAACCATCACTCAAATAAATCAGAGATGATGTAAACAAATGGAAAAACATTCCATGCTCATGGATGGAAAGAATCAATATTATTAAAATGGCCATACCACCCAAAGAAATTTACAGATTCAATGCTATTCCCATTAAACTACCATTGACATTGTTCACACAACTAGAGGAAACAATTTAAAAATTTATATGGAACTACAAAAGAGCCTGAATAGCTAAGGTAATCTTAAGCAAAAAGGACAAAGCTGTAGACATCACATTACCTGACTTCAAACTATATTACAAAGCTAAAGTAACCAAAACAGCATGGTACTTGTACAAGAACAGACACATAGACCAATGGAACAGATTAGAGAACCAAGAAATAAGATTTCACACCTACAACTATCTGATTTTCAAAAAACTTGACAAAAACAAGCAAAGGGGAAATGATTTCCTATTCAATAAATGATGCTGGGATAACTGGCTAGCCATATGCAAAAAAGCAAAAAATGAAACTGAACCTCTTCCTTATACCATACACAAAAATTAACTCAAGATGGATTAAAAACTTAAATGTAAAACCCAAAACTACAAACACCCTGGAAGACAGGTTAGGCAATACCATTCAGGACATAGGCATAGGCAAAGATTTTATGATGAAGACAGCAAAAGTAATTGCCACAAAAGCAACCAGTTGACAAATAAAATATAATTAAACAAGAGCTTCTGTATAGCAAAAGGAACTATGAACAGAGTAAACAGACAACCTATAACATGGGAGAAAATTTTTACAAACTATGCATCTCATTAAGATCTAATATCCAGCATCTATAAGGAACTTAAACATATTTACAAAAAAACCACAAATAATCCCTTTAAAAAGTAGGCAAAGGACATGAACAGACACATCAAAAAAAAAAGACATACATTCAGCCAACAATCATATAAACAAAAGCTAAACACCGCTGATCATTAGAGAAATGCAAATCAAAACCACAATGAGATACCATCTCACAGCAGTCAAAATGGCTATTGTTAAAAAGTCAAAAAACGGCCGGGCGCAGTGGCTCACGCTTGTAATCCCTGCACTTTGGGAGGCCGAGGTGGGCGGATCACGAGGTCAGGAGATCGAGACCACGGTGAAACCCCGTCTCTACTAAAAATACAGAAAATTAGCTGGGCGTGGTGGCGGGCGCCTGTAGTCCCAGCTACTCGGAGAGGCTGAGGCAGGAGAATGGCATGAACCCGGGAGGCGGAGCTTGCAGTGAGCCGAGATTGCGCCACTGCACTCCACCCTGGGGGATAGAGCGAGACTATGTCTCAAAAAAAAAAAAAAAAAAAAGTCAAAAAATAGGTCAGGCATGGTGGCTCATGCCTGTAATCCCAATACTTTGGGAGGCTGAGACAGGTGGATCCCTTGAGCTCAGGAACTGGAGACCAGCGTGGGCAACATGGCAAAAGCCCATTTCTACCAAAAATACAAAAAATTAGCTGAGTGTGGTGGTGTGTTCTTGTGTTCTCAGCTACTCGGGAAGCTGAAGTGTGAGGATAGCTTGAGCCTAGAAAGTGGAGGTTGCAGTGAACCAAGATTGAGGCACAACACTACAGCTTGGTTGACAGAGAGAGATCCCATCTCAAAAAAAAAAAAAAGTCATAAAATAACAGAGGCTGGCAAGGTTGTGGAGAAAAAGGAAGACCTATACACTGTTGGTGTGAGTGTAAATTAGTTCAACCTTTGTGGAAGACAGTGTGGCAATTCCTCAAAGACCTAAAGACAGAAATACCATTCAATGAAGCAATCCCATTAATGGGCATATACCCAAAGGAATATTAATCATTCTATTATAAATACATGTGTACATGTAGTTTATTGCAGCACTCTTCACAATAGCAAAGACATGGAATTCACCTAAATGCCCATCAATGGCAAACTGGGTAAAGAAAACGTGGTACATATACACCATAGAATACTATGCAGCCAAAGAAGAGAATGAGATCATGTCCTTTGCAGGGCGTGGATGGAGATGGAGACCATTATCCTTAGCAAACTAACTCAGGAACAGAAACCAAATACAGCATGAGTTTTCACTTATAAGTGGGAGCTAAATCATGAGAACACATGGACTCATAGTGGAGAACAACACACACTGGGGCCCATTGGAGAGTGGAAGGTGGGAGGAGGGAGAGGATCAGAAAAAATGGATACTAGCCTTAATACGTGGGTGATGAAATAATCTGTACAACAACCCCCCCATGACACATTTACCTATATGGCAAACCTGCACATCCTGCACATGTACCCCTGAACTTAAAATAAAAGTAAAAAAAATCAGCATCTACACCTCCATGTTGATTGCAGCATTAGTCACAATAGCCAAGATTTGGAATCAACCTAAGTGTCCACCTTTGGATGAATGGATACAAAGTGCAATATACACACACACTACAATAGATTACTGTCCATCTTTTAAGTGGAAGGATGTCTTGTCATTTGCAAAAACGTGGATAAAATTGAAGGATATTATGCTAAGTGAAAAAATCCAGGCCCAGGACACAGGAAGACAAATTTTGCCTAATCTCAACTATAAGTGGAATCTAAAACAGTAGAAATCATAGAAGCAAAGACTAAAATGGTGGGGGTTTTCAGGAGCTGAGGTAGAAGAATGAGGAGATATTGGCCAAAGGGTACAAAGTTTCATTTAGATAGGATGAGGAAGATCTGGAGATCGATTGTATAGCTTGGTGATTCTAGAAATAATAACATATTTTCTACTTGGAAATTACTAATGTAGTAGATCTTAAATGTTCTCAGAATAAAAAAATGATTACGTGGTATGATGGACATGTTAACTAGGTAAATTGTGTTCATCATTTTACAATGTATACATATATCAAAACATCTGGTTGTATGTCATAAATATATACAATATTTATTAGTTAATTTTACCTTAATAAAGCTGAGGGGTGGGGGAAAACCTAGTTAGGGGAACAAAGCAAACTTTCCCCAAATTTTAAAATCTATTTGTGAAAAAGCTTACAAGTCACTAGCATATTAGACATGCTTTTTCAAACTGATTGAGTCATAATGATACAGAGTCCATTTTAAATGTTACTGATATTGTCTTGCTGTCAATTTTGGCCACATTGTTCTATGTAGAGTTTATCTATACATTTTCTCTTATTTCATAATGTGGTCCAGGGTTTTCACTGAGATCCTCAGATTTTTGTCATTGTAACTACAAACTAATGCTCTGTATATTTTTCATAATTTCTATGAAAAGGTATATCTGTGATAGGGAATCAGAAATGACCACTGACCATGACCTTCCGATGATTCTTTATCTGAGCCACAATTTGTCTTATGAGGATGCTCTAGGTTCCAGAATAATTTTTTTAACAATACACTGTCAAGGATAATTCATTCTTATTTATTTATCTCTATTCCAAGATTTGGATCATCTATTCAGTCACCCATGGCTTTTCAGTTTCTTCCTACATGCCATGTATGAAATTTGTCACAGTCATTTTGCCCAAGTCGATTTTAATTTCATTTTAAGTTGTAAACTGATCAGCAATGCATACCTCAGAGTTCTCTGTTAGTTTTGATTAAACAGATAAGCACATCTAGTGTGACAGAAATTAAATTACAAGAATGAATTTTTCTCTTTTCTACTTTTATCATAGGAAATGTAGTAGTTCAGAAAGTAGAGAAAGCAAGAAAAATTTCAGAGTTTTGGGTTTAATGTAGTGACTGAAATGGAAAGTCATGTAAACTCTGTGTGGATGTGTTTTTCCAAGAAAAGCAGAGAATTGTGGAGACACTTTACATTATGGGATATGTAAGTAGGGCCCTGGAGGTCCAGATGTGAAAGCAAACTTCTGGAGTTAAGCACTTAGCTGAAAATTGCTTTCTATCATCTGAGCTAGAAGTAATCAGAAGCCAGGCATGAAGGATTAAATCAAAATATTGTTGGTGTATACTTGGCTTCTGAAAGTTGGAAATTTTTTCCTTTTAATGTCCATGATAACACCTGACTCTCTTCACAATATGCAGAATTAAAGTGTTCCCATGGTAATTTATTTTTAAAAATCAGGAAAAGGACTGTATTCACAATAAAAACAGCTCTCAAGAGCTTATTGAGCTGTTTTAGAATATAGCGTAATGCTGGCACATTTTCATCTGGAAAACCAAACCCCTGAAAGAGATTTCCAGGAACATTTGGACCCTAGAAAAATGAGTGTGGTAAAAGGGAATTAACATGCTTAATATATAAAACTCTTTGTCTTTAATCCTGTGCCCACTATCTTCCATCCTGTGGCTATAATTATACAGCCATGTATCATACGTGGTCCCCCTTATGTTATTAGGGGACAACAAAACCATTAGATGAGACACTACCTGGCAGGGAATGAGAACATATGCTCTGGTGAAGGGTCAAAGCTGTGGAAGCTAAGTGGGTTTTTAGTCAATTCTCATGTCAAATGTTCATCCCTCTTATCAATGCAGTGGTTAAATTTTTTGTTTGAAAAGCAAATCAGTACTCTTGATAACCCTAACCAGATGACTTTGATTTAAATAATATGACCTTCACTATTATAAATTCTGAACTTTCTCTATAAATTTCAGATTCTATTCTATTGTAAGATTCTATTTTGCCTTGGAAAGGACAGTATTACTCTCCAATATAACTGGAAATTTAAAATTTAATACTTCTTGCTTTATAATATATATTGGAGTTTCCAAAGACAGTTGTCAATATTGTAGTAATGGGTAACATTTAGTGCCCATCTAGAGAAAGCATTTTGCTAATACTTTCTAATGTGCTACTCACAGCAATCCTATGAGGTAAGCATCAGTTCCCCAAATTTACTAAGGAAGAGACTGAGGCTGAAGAGTGTTATAACTTTTCCATTGTCACACAGTATTGATGGACCTCTCTAACTTTTGAAAAATCCTGTATTCTTTGCTTTTTGGAGCGCTCCTCTCCTATTCCATGTGATTTGGATGAGACTGTTGTTTAACTGGTCCAGGGTCCTCACAATGGAGCTGGACACATGACCCTAAGTGTACCATTGGAGCCTGGTGGGGAAAACTGATATGAATATTAGGAGAAAGTCTCCCTATTTATGAAATTGCTAGCTATAAGAGTCACATAGCTGGGCATGGTAGCTCACGCCTGTAATCCCAGCACTTTGGGAGGCCGAGGCGGGTGGATCGCCTGAGGTCAGGAGTTCAAGACCAGCCTGGCCAATATGGTGAGACCCCGTCTCTACTAAAAATACAAAAATCATCTGGGTGTAGTGGCATGCACCTGTAATCCCAGCTGCTTAGGAGGCTGAGGCAGGAGAATCATTTGAATGCGGTGTGGAGGGAGCTGTGGATGTTGCAGTGAGCCGATAATTCTGCTACTGCACTCCAGGCTGGGTGACAGAGCAAGACTCCATCTCAAAAAAAAAAAAAAAAAAAAAAAAAAAAAAAAAAAATCACATGAGCCATGCAGTTTAGTTGGGTCCATCTCTCCTACTTGTGGCTTGAGGGGAGAAATAGACAACTGAGAAGAAGATAGAAACGAGGAAAGGAGAACAAGAAATATAATTCTGATGACAGTATTTGAGTCCTTGGCAAAGAGTCAATTCCAATCCCAGAACATCACAGTGATATGACAGCAAAAGCCAAAGTCTTAACAATATTGCATTACATTTCAGCCAAAGTGTCATTTTACAGTCATATGAGGGTAAAAGCCAAAGTTTTGCAGTGATTGACTTTACTGCATGTGATACGGCTGACTGTAAACTCTGATCAGATTTTTCTCACTCACCATATTATATTGATCCTACTGTGCCCTGAACATGCTAGGCTTGCTCCTGCTTCAGAGATTTTTCACTTATTTCTTCTGTATGAGACATTCTTTTGCAGAAATTCTTATGTCTCATTCCCTCACCTCCATCATGTCTAAAAAACCATCTCCTCTGTTGGTTTTCCCAACAAGTCTGTTTGTCATTACACTCTCCCTAGTTCTTCAGCCTCTGCTATCATTCTTTTGATCCCTTTTCTGGTTTATTTTTCCTTACAACACTTGTAATTGTTTATCTTCTCTATCACCCCTTACTTCACCACACACAATGGAAGGCAAACTGCAAGAATGGAGGGGTTTTATTCTCTGCTAAATCTCCAGCGTTGAAAGGGCTTCCTCTCTGATATGGTTTGGCTCTGTATCCACAAGCAAATCTCATGTCAAATTGTAATTCCCAATATTAAGGGAGGGACCTGGTGGTAGGTGATTGGATTAATGGGGCAGACTTCCCTTTGCTGTTCTTGTGATAGTGAGTGAGTTCCCATGAGATCTTGTTGTTTAGAAGAGTGTAGTGCTTTCCACTTTGGTCTCTCTCTCCTGCTCTGCCGTGGTATGACATTCTTGCTTCCCCTTCCCCTTCCACTATGATTTCAAGTTTCCTGAGGTCTCCCAGCCATGCTTCCTGTGGAACTGTGAGTCAATTAAACCTGTTTTCTTCATAAATTACCCAGTCTCAGATAGTTCTGTATAGCAGTGTAAGAACAGACCAATACAGAAATTCGGTATAGCAGTGTGAGAAGAGACCAATACAGAAACTCGGTACTGGAGAAGTGGGGCATTGCTATAAAGATCCCTGAAAATGTGGAAGCAACTTTGGAACTGGGGTGATGGGCACAGGCTGCAACAGTTTGGAGGGATCAGAAGAAGACAGGAAGATGAAGGAAAGTGTGGAACTTTCTAGAGACTTGTTGAATGGCTTTGACCAAAATGCTGATAGTGACATAGACGGTGAAGTTCAGGCTGAGGTGGTCTCGAAGGGAGATAAGGAACTTATTCGGAACTGGAGTAAAGGTCACTCTTGCTATGCTTTAACAAAGAGACTGGCAGCATTGTTCCCCTGCTCTAGAGATCTGTGGAACTTCAAACTTGAGAGAGCTGATTTAGGGTATCTGGTAGGAGAAATTTCTACACAGCAAAGTATTCAAGATGTGGCCTGGCTACTTCTAAAAGCTTTCATTTATTTGCATAAACAACAAAATAACCTGAAACTAAACTTACATTTCAAAGGGAAGCCAAGCATAAAAATTTGGAAAGTTTGCAGCCCAGTCGTGCAGTAGAAAATAAAAATCCATGTTCTGGGGAGGAATTCAAAGCTGCAGAAATTTGCATAAGTAAAGAAGAGCCAAATGTTAATAGCCAAGGTAATGGGGGAAATGTCTTCAGGGCATTTCAGAGACCTTTGCAGCAGCCCCACTCATCACAGGCCTGGAAGCCTAGGAGGGAAAAATAACTTTGTGGGCCAGGCTCAGGGCCCAGCTGTTCTGTGCAGCCTCAGGACATGGTGCTCTGCATCCCAGCTGCTCCAGTTCCAGTTATGGCTAAAAGGGTCCAAGGTACACCTTGGGCCATTGCTTCAGAGGGTACAAACCCCAAGCCTCAGTGGCTTCCACGTGGTGTTGGCTACAGGTGCACAGAAGGCAAGAGCTGAGGTTTGGGAGCTTTTGCCTAGATTTCAGAAGATGTATGGAAACACCTGGATTTCCACGCAGAAGTATGCTGCAAGGGTGGAGCCCTCATAAAGAATCTCTACTAAGGAAGTGCAGAGGGGGAAATGTGGGTTTGAGCTCCCACACAGAGTCTCCACTGGGGCACTACCTAGTGGAACTGTGAGAAGACAGCCATCATCCTCCAGACCTCAGAATGGTAGATTCATTGACAACTTGCACTATGTGCCTGGAAAAGCTACAGGCACATAACACCAGCCCATGAAAACAGCCATGGGGGCTATACCCTGCAGAGTCACTAGGTTGGAGCTGCCCAAGTCCTTGGGAGTCCACTCCTTGTATCAGTGTGCCTTGGATGTGAGACATGGAGTGAAAGGAGATTATTTTGGAGGTTTGAGATTTAATGCCTGCCTTGCTGGCTTTTGGACTTGCATGGGGCCTGTTGTCCCTTTATTTTGGCCAATTTGTCCCTTAAGGAATGGGAGCATTTACCCAATGCCTATACCCTCATTGTATCTTGGAAATAGCTAACTTCTTTTTGATTTTACAGGCTTATAGGCAGAAGAGCCTTGCCTTATCTCAGTTGAGACTTTGGACTTGAACTTTGAGTTAATACTGGAACGAATAAAGACTTTGGGAGACTGTTGGGAAGTCATGATTGTGTTTTGAAATGTGAGAAGAAATGATATTTGGGATGGGTCAAGGGCAGAATGATATAGTTTGGCTCTGTGTCCCCACCCAAATCTCATGTGGAAATGTAATTCCCAATGTTGGGATAGAGACCTGATGAGAGGTAACTGGATCATGGGTGCAGATTTCCCTCTTGCTATTCTTGTGATAGTGAGTGAATTCTCATTAGATTTGTTTGTTTAAAAGTGTGTAGCAATTCCCTCTTTGCTCTTTCTCTCTCTCTCCTGCTCTGCTGTGGTAAAGCATATTGGCTTCCCCTTCACCTTTTTTATGGTTCTATATTTTCTGAGCTTCCCAGCCATACTTCCTGCACCCCCTGCAGATCCATGATTCAATTAAAAATCTTTTCTTCATAAATTACCCATTCTTAGGTAGTTATTATAGCAGTGTGAGAATGGACTGACACACTGTCATTCACGGCAAAGAGATTATTGACTAATTAATATGCATTAATGGTAAATTCTGATTCAAACATTTGATTATACGATTATGTTATTCCATACTATTGCTAAATATTTTTAAAGATGTCATTTTTACAACCAACTGAAAAAATTGGGGCTACTAGAAAATCTCATAAAAATTCTTAAAGAGAATTTACATATAATTATATATTATTTCTGATAACAGAAAGAACTATATACTGTAGAGATCACACAAATCTGTAATGATTATATTATTAACTATAAATGCTGCCAAAAAATAAAATAATTGCTTGAAAATACATTAACCTCTCCGCCAAAGCCAGATCTCCTTGAGACTGCTTCTCTTTGAGATTGCTCCTCTTTGAAATTGTGTGGGATAAACATGTTTATTCTATATACAATATTTATAAGTAGGAGCACTTGGTTTCAAGTAGAAACAGAGTTGTGTCTCTTG
The DNA here is from genome assembly GCF_006542625.1 of Nomascus leucogenys. Taxonomy (NCBI): domain Eukaryota; kingdom Metazoa; phylum Chordata; class Mammalia; order Primates; family Hylobatidae; genus Nomascus; species Nomascus leucogenys. The sequence goes on along the minus strand of NC_044383.1, from coordinate 106,963,951 downwards.
AAATGGCTTAGACAGAGAAGAAATTGGGTACTGAGAATATAAAAATGAAATATCATGAGTCTTGAGTAATAATTTTTTTTAATAGAGCTTTGAGGAAAAGCTGATGAGAAATATGGATGTACAGAAGAAGGACTCACAGCAGGAGTCCTGGGATAAAGTCTGAATGCTGAGGAGGAAGAAAGACAAATACTATGTGAAACTCCCTGCTCCTAATAGCTAAGTGCTTTGACATCTGAAGACATGGTAGAATCTGCTATGGAGAGTTTTACCTTTAAGAAAGTCCTAGGATATAGTATATAAGAGAGTATATATAAGACTCTTGCCTTATTCAATAATTTAATAAAAGTCAATAATTTAACAAAATACGACTGTTGTTATCTTAGTTCACTATTTTTCTTTATGATTTTAGTCGATATAAAAATTTATAAAAAGTGGATATAGAAATTTTACTTTATTGCCCATTCCTATTTTCCCCAGAATGCCTTATATTATTTAAATCTTAGCAGGTTTATGTAAGAAAAACGACTCAGTGTGGCGTAAGAGGACAACAGGTGAGGGATATTATGATAATGCTACAAGGTTATATTATGGAACCCTATAATCCAAGGACAGGAATATTCCCAAGTCCAGGGTAAGATGGTGACAGAATCTGGAAAGCAATTAGGGACATGGATGCAGATATTTTTCTCCTCTTCCCATCCACCTGCTTCCTTCCTGTTTGCTCTTCAACACACCAGCTTTCTACTCTGCTTTTCCATCCTCACAGTGGTGCATAGCTGCCCTATTGCTACCCAGGATATATGTTAAATTTCTGACCACACGCAAAGACTAACCCTGTGTTCTGAATCCCTGTTCTAAATTTGATGGGCTTAATCATCAATATCTGGGAAAGGAGTATTACATAGTACATGAGTGGCTGTCAGTAGCACAACTCTAAGGGGGTGGGAAATTAAAAGCAAAGAAGGCCTCAGTAGACAACCCATAAATTCTCAATTCTCCATCAACAGGGCTTTTCAGCCACCTAATCCTTCATAATCCTTCTTAAAGCCTATTATAGCAGCCTCTTTTTACTTTTATATTCATATACTTTAAAATTTAACTATGAATTTATTTAGAAAACTAGTTTTGAAGAAGAAAATTATTAGTAAAATGTGTTTCAACTGAAGCAACAAAAAGTTTCAAATCACTGAGTTCAGGAAAAAAATGATCAAAACTGAAGATTTGTTTAAGTAATTTATCTTGAAAGATGATAAAGACTATAACAATGACACATTATTAAATATGTATGCTACGTTCACTTGATGCTGTGATATTTTTTATGTGGCACATAACAAATTGCATACTATGCAATCAATTAAGGTTTGTTAAAATAAATGAATAAATTATGAATTGTTTGTGTTTTAATTTAACAGGTATTTTTAAGTATTTGTTATTTAAATTAGCTATTTATAGTTAGTTTCTACAGCATAAAATAAATTTTGAAAACAATTTGTAGTTACAGGAGAAAAGAGTTACCAGAATCTAAGGGTCTTTTCAACATTCCGCCAATGTAAATTACTCATGTGTGTCATCTATCAAGACACAATTTCCATTCTCGAATACTGGTTCTAAGTTTGCATTAACAGGACAGAGCTGCCTTGGGCAGCTCCACTCAGGTTTTGCAGAGCTAAAGACCAATGATTCTTTTAAAATTAATTTTTGTGAAGATTAATTTGTTTTGTTAAGATAAACCTTAACTTTAGAGCTACTACATAATTGACGATAATGTACATTATGCGTGAGAGGCTCCCTGTTTTCTAAAGGAAAATTATGATTCAATTAAATATTGCATATGCTTCATTAGATCTTAAAATGATCTTATTTAAATATTGAACATCTTTTAAGAATATTGAGATGGCAATTTCCCCACGATTAAAAATGCTATCTCCATTCTTAAAACTTTAATTTCAATCATTATCCTGTGGTTGTCTCTTCTCTCCTCTGGGAGCAGCTCAAAGTTTATGAACAACTTCTCAGATAAATCTGTGTATCTGTCAGGTCATTGTGTGGAACAGTCCTGCTTTAGGGAGTGTTCCTAATTGTCAGTGTTTTCACTTAAGTGAAAATATTCTGTGAGCAACGGCATGAATACACCATTAATTCTATCATCGGCAATGTATATAAAGAAGTGACCCATCATAAATATATGACTTTATTTCTAAATTAAATGAATAATTTCATTCTGACTCTTGAAATAAATAAAGCAGCCAGACAGAAATAAATCCACTGGCTTTATTGTAGGGAAGTGCCAGGAGAAAATAAAATAAGGAAGGTAAACGGGACTAATTTTCTTGTCCATAGGACCTCTGGGTAAATAGACTAATGATATTTGCTAGAAGGAAGAGACCTTGCCCCTGAAATGCCCATGGCAGAAGTTCCCGAATAAGGATTACCTCTAGTAAATAGAACACAAAGCCTGCGAGGAATGGCTCCCTGGAGAATGCCACATAACCTATACAATTCTGGGGAAATAAAATGGAGATGCTACATAAATTAAATGCTCTCTACTGTGTGAGGATCGCTGCAAATCTCACTTAGAGACTTTACCTATTTGGGGGCAAATGTGCAGTCCCATACAGAAAGGAAATGCCTGGGAGAGGCTCTCAAAGTCCAGGCATCTCTCTGCTTCTGAGCTATTTGATTGCTTGTGTTCTTAAAATTAGTAAAGCTTGGTGGGTAAGATTTCTGATTTGTGTTGATTTGATATGACAGTAATAGCCTATGAGTTTGCTTAATATATGATAGTGCTGTGGTAGTAATATACATAGAATTATTTTCTTACATAATTATAAGGATTTAACTTTTATATAAGTAGCACTTAAAATGCGTGGAAATTTGATCCAGTTTCAAATGTAAGGCTGTTATTGGGTTCCTTTAAGAGAACAGTTTATACTATCTTTCATCTGTCTTATTTCTAACATATCTTGCAAAAGTTCATGAAATTTGCCTTTCCTGATTTCCTGATTAAGATTATTTAGACTTTTATATTCTATTCTACCGTCATTTTAGTGGAGATTGTGGTGGGTTAGAATCTGCAAAAAGAGGTATGTAGAGTTAAACATATAATCTTAGCTCACCATTTTGAATTAAATAATTTGATTCCATTTTATTGTCCAGAAAATGAAAGCTCAGAGAAATTCTAAAACGCTTAAAGTAAAATAGATAACAAGTTTTGGAGCCTGCAGTTTGACAAATTAAAAGAGTGAAGGGCCATGATAGCAAAAATATTTTAACAAACAATATAAATTTTAAAATTATGACTATTTGATATTTTCAGAGAAAAGTCTAAGATAATAACAATATTTACCCTTTCTGTATTTCTTAACTACATGCTAAGAACCATTCTATGCTCTTTACATATACCATCTCATTTATTCATCACAACTGCCTTATGAAGTGGTGTTATTGCTATTCCCATCTTTCAGATGAGGAATTGTGGCACTAAGAGATTATCAGCACAGGTTCATATAACTAGAAAAATGACAGAGAAGGAATTAGAATCCAGGAAATCTGGCTGTTGAACTGGTGCCGTTTACCTATATGTTAAATTGATTACTTATTACAAGATTGAAATAAAATGGCCTATATTTTCATGAAATGCATTTCTCAAATATTTGATTTATTAATAGACATTTACTTCTTTTCATCTTTATGCAGTCTTATATTTATCTGTAAATGGGATGCCTGTGGCAGGGTACTGAGTGTGAACTGTCAGTTGGAGAAACTCTGATAGCCAGAATTTGAAAGCATTAACTCCCAAAGTAAGCTATGCACCCAATTCTCTCCATTGACAACAATTTATCCATGTGCGTATGCAGGGACACAAGGTACAGACGGCATTGTGATGGGGACAGGATGGTGAGTTCTTCAGAATGACAGAACGTAATAGATTTTGTAGATCTCTTAGGGCTAAGGCCACTCATGGCATTGCCCTTATGTTACAGCTATTGATGAAGGCAGAGATCATGGGGCATGATTAGAGATGACATCGAAGTTGGAAATAGGTCTGTTATTCTATCATCTATGTATGTATGTATGTATGTATGTATGTATGTATGTATGTATGTATGTATGTATCTATCCATCTACCTACCTACCATCTATCTATCTATCTGATCCATCATCTCTGAAATTTGTGTTGATTGTCTGACAGTATGGCTAGTTCCCATCCTGTTTGGCCTACTACCACTTAGTTAATCAACAAAAAGGAAACCTATGTGAAAATGGCAAGAACAGTTTTTGGCATAAACTATCTGAGAGTTTTCTTTTGTCTTTTTGGAGTTTTCTCCTACCTTCCATTTTTTCTGGATCAAAAACTGATTAAGAAAAAAAGGGAGAAGGAAATCCCGGTCAGGGTTATGGGGCAAGAATTCCTTTTCCAAGTAGCAAAATATGAGTATCACACTAGCTTATCACCATTCTATGTGGTGCTTTAATCTGATGCTGATCATAATGTCATTGTGCAATGCCAATCAACATTGGATCACTTCACTTCCCTGATTGAACACTTGTGAATGTGTCACTTCTAAAGAAGAGACAGCCTCTGAGAAACATCATCCATGGAAATCATGTTTGAGTGAAAGAGTCCTATTTGTATGCAAGTGAAGATGTAGATACAGCTGGAGAATGAAATAGAAGCTTTTTACCTCTCAGCAAGTATTTGAAAGGGATTACTAGAAACAGAGAAAGGGAGGCATAAGGATATCAGACATTAGAATGATTGAAAAGAGTGATTTTTTTTTACTTTGAATTTTCAATTATACTACACCCATAACCTTGGTGTTAGCACATCTCATGTCATAAAGAGCAAATGAACTACAATGAGATTTAGTTTGTGTTTCAAACTCTGCATTCAACACCTTGCCATTATAGAACTTTAGGTTATATTTTTAATACATTGATAGATTGAATAATTGATAAATTACTAAATCCAAAAAAGACCTTTGACCTTTTTGCCTGTTACTTAAGAAATTTTTGACATGGGAAAAGCAATTTTTTCAGAAGAAATGTAGCAGAATGCTCAAACTTAGTCATTAGAATTTGGAGCAATATGTGTCTGGATGCTATCCCTTAGGCAAGCACCAATTACTCTGGCTCTATCCCAGATGACCCGAGGGGCCTGTAGCCTCCTCACTTAGTATGATCCAAGCTGAATTCCTAGGAGAACACAATGTAACTGAGTATTTTAGAGCTTGTTGTCTGATTATGTCTGATTAAGGACAGTAGCTGGAAAGTTCTATATAGAACACCTGCCCCATTTATTCCTTTTCCCCTCCTTTTTCCTCTTTCTCTTTTTCTTCATCCTTTTTCTTTATCCTCCTTCTCTCACAGATCCTCCTATATAAATCTGACTATTTGTTAACTAGATGCAGAAGACACCTCCCCGAAAGTTATTTCCTTTCAGTGTGTTCAGGTATTTACATAAATGACTTATATTCAAAGACTGAACTCTCTATGCCCTGTAAATCAGACCGTATCCTTCCAATTTTTAGAACAACTATTTACATGTAAAAAAGTACAAAATAATTTTCATATATATTTTTGGTTGACTCTATTAGGATTTTTATAGTTTAATCCTTTTTAAAAATTTTTTAGTTTTGTCAGTATACATATTTTATTGTAATGTGTAAAAGGTTTATTTTTTATGGTAAATAAATTACATAAAACTTATCATTTTAACATTTTTAAGTGTACAAGTCAGCAGCCAAAAGCATATTCGCAATGTTTTTGTTTCAACTTGTATTTTAGATATAGGGGGTACATGTACAGATTTATTACATAGGAATATTGCATGATGCTGAAGTTTGGAGTATGGATCTTATCACTCAGGTAATGAGCATAGTGCCCAATAGGTAGTTTTTTTAACCCAACCTCACCCCCTTGACCCTTTAGTAGTCCACAATGTCTATTGTTCCCATATTTATGTCCATGTGTACTCGATCTTTTACACCTACTTATGAAAGAGTACATGTGGTATTTGATTTTTCTGTTCCTGCGTTAATTTGCTTAAGATTATGTCCTCCCAGGTGGATCACCTGATGTCTGGTGTTTGAGAGCAGCCTGGCCAACATGGCAAAACCCTGTCTCTACTAAAAATACACACACACACACACACACACACACACACACACACACACACACGAATTAGCCAGGTGTGGTGGTGCGCACTTGTAATCCCAGCTACTTGGGAGGCTGAGGGAGAAGAATCGCTTGAACCCAGAATGCAGAGGTTGCAGTGAGCTGAGATTGTGCCATGGCACTCCACCCTGGGCAACACAGCAAGACTCCATCTCAAAAAAGAAAAATAATAATTATGTCCTCCAGCTTTATACACGTTGCTGCAAAGGGCGTGCTTTCATCCATTTTAAATGGCTGTGTAGTATTCTATGGTAGATATTTACCATTTTTTAAAATCCAGTCTACCACTGATGGACATCTGGGTTGACTCTATGTGTTAGCTGTTGTGAATAGAGCAATCAGTGTTTGAATACATGTGTCTTTTTGTAGAACAATTTATTTTCTTTTGGGCATATACCCAGTAATGGAATTGTTAGGTTGAATGACAGTTCTAAGTCCTTTGAGAATCTCCAGGCTGCTTTTCACAATGGCTTAAATAATTTACATTCCAACCAACAATGTATAAGCATTCCCTTTTCTCTGCAGCCTTGCCAGCATCTGTTGTTTTTTTTCAACTTTTTAGTAATAGCCATTCTGACTGATGTGAGATTGTATCTCATTGTGGTTTTGATTTGCATTTCTCTGATGATTAGTGATGTTAAGCATTTGTTCATATGTTGATGGGCCACTTGCATGTCCTCTTTTGAGAAATGTCTGTTCATGTTTTTTGCCCATTTTTTAATGGGGTTGTTTTTGCTTGTTGATTTGTGTAAGTTCCCTATAGATTCTGGTTATTAGGCTCTTTTTTTTTTTGATCCATAGCTGTGGATATTTTCCCCCATTCTGTAGGTTGTCTGTTTGCTCTGTTGATAGTTTTTATTTTTTTCTTTTTTTGCTGCGCAGAACTCTTTAGGTTAATTAGGTCCCACTTGCTGACTTTTGTTTTTGTTACTTTGCTTTTTGAGGACTTGGCCAAAAATCCTTCGCCCAGGCCAATGTCAAGAGGAGTCTTTTCTAGGTTGTCTTCCATGAGTTTTTATAGTTTGAGGTCTTGCATTTAAATCTTTAATCCATTTTGAGTTAATTTTTGTATAGGGTAAAAAGTAGGGGCCTAGCTTCAATCTTCTGCATATGGCTAGCCACTTATCTCAGCACCATTTATTGAATAGGGTGTCCTTTATCCATGGCTTGTTTTTGTTGGCCTTGTCAAAGATTAGATGGTTGTAAGTCTGTAGGTTTATTTCTGAGTTTTCTGTTCTGTTCCTTTGGTCTATGAGTTTGTTTTTGCACCAGTACCAGGCTGTTTTGGTTGGCATGGCTTTATAGTATAGTTTGAGGTTGGGTAATGTGATGCCTCCAGCTTTGTCCATTCAGGCTCCTTTTTGGTTCTGTATGAATTTTAGAACAGTATTTTTTTTCTAATTCTGTGCAGAATGACGTTGGTAGTTTGATGGAAATAACACTGCATCTGCAAATTGCTTTAGGCAGTATGGTCATTATTATTATATAGATTCTTCCTATCCATGAACATGGAATGCTTTTTCATTTATTTGTGTCATCCCTGATTTCTTTCAGCAGTATTTTGTAGTTCTCCTGTAGAGATCTTTTACCTCCTTGGTTGGCTATATTCCTAGGTATTTCATTTTGTTTGTGGCTATTGTAAGTGGGATTGTGTTCTTTATTTCACTCACAGCCTGAATTCTTTATTTTCTATTGTGCATATTTAAGGTATACAACACAATGCTTTGATACGCATCATCATAGTAAAATCATGACTACCATCAAGCAAATTAACATATCCATCACTTCACATAACTCCCTTTGTGCGTGTGGTAAAAGCACATAAAATCTACTCTTTTAGCAATTTTTCAGTACACAATGCAACATTATTAACTACTGTTCTCATGCTGTTCATTAGATCTCTAGAATTATCTATCTTACATGACTGCAAATTTGTGTAGTGTCAGTCAATTCACTATATTTATTTAAATGGCATTACTGTAATAAAGAATAAAAATTTATTTTATATCAAACATACAAATGCATTAAAATTTAACTTTTTTGGTCTGTAAGGATTACTTTAAACAAAATCTAAAAGTTTCCTTTATAATGCAGCTAGAAGATGGGGAAGTCACAGAATGACACAAGGGGACATGGTAAGTCTTTACTGAATCCTACACAAAAGTACATGCTAGGATCTGCCATAGAGATGACTCATAATTCTCTAAGCATTTTATATACTTTCTTTGTATTCTTATTTTCTCTGTGTGGAATAAGTGCTCACTTGGTAACCTTCTACTCATTCTCCAATAGCAAGAATAAACATTATCCAATTTTCCAACCCCAAGAAAAATGAAGAGCATCTTTTTCAATTATCCCACAGCATTTTTTATGCCACTTAAATGTTGGTTACTTATTGAATACTAGTTATTATTATACATGTCATTCATGTACAATTTATAGTTCAGCCTTCTCCACAGAGTAGTAGGTAATAAACAAGTGAGGTAATATATGAGTAATAGGAATAGATTTCACTATTGACAAAGTATAGATTATCATTTTTCAGTAAATCTTTTGTATCTGAAAAAATGGGGCTTTTTAATTTAAGCCCATGCTTTATCTAAGTATCCTGATATATTATGAATCCAAATGTCCTGAAAGCTAAGAATCATTAGTTTTCACGAAGTTTTTTTCCAAAAAAATTTATTGAGATATAACTTACCTGCTATAAAAGCAACTCCTCTAATATGTACAATTCAGTGGTTTTTAGTATATTCCCAAAGTTGAGCAATCATTACCACTCCCTAACGCCAGGTAATTAGGAATTTTAATAGATCTTAAATGATTCATATTAATCATCCAAAAAAATAAATTTAGTGCTCATTAGTAGCCACTGTGTTTCCTCCATTCCCCGGACTCCAGCAATCACTACTTTTTGTCTCTATGCACTTGCCTATTCTGTACATATCATATAAATGGAACCATATAATATTTGGCCTTTTGTGTCTGACTTCTTTCACTTATGATAATGCTTTTGAAGTTCATCCATGCAATAGCATGAATCAGTACTTTATTTCTTTTCATGGCTAAAAATTTTGAATATATATATATATATATATTCCACATTTGGTTTATTCATTCATCAGTTGTTGGACATTTGAACTTTTTCCATTTTTTGGCCATTATGACTAATACTGCAATGAACATCCGTGTACAAGTTTTTGTGTGGATGTATGTTTTCAGTCCTTGGAGTAGACTTCATGAAATGTTTACCCTCAGAATAAAGAGGGATTAAATGATATTTGGTATTTTTTGGTACAAGTTTATGAAAATATATAAGCTCAACAACATATAATTCTTTCTATTAAAAAGATGCTAAAAATTAAAGTTGATCTTAATTAAACTGTACTAGCATGGGATTTTGAAAACATAATCCAAAGATTTCTGCATACTGAGCAGATCAATGAAAATACATCTTCCTTAGCTATATGCAAAAAAGATAGATGATACCTCAAATATACTGAAATATATAAAGAGAAAAAATAATTCTCTTCTTAACAGGATATACTTCTATGTTAAAATAAAGAAAGCAAATATTCATTCAAACATTTATTGATTTCATATTATATATGAGACATATATAGGTAGAGAGTAGTTAAAGGTTAACAAGATAGAATCCTTGTTCTTAAGGAGCTTAAAGTCTAAGTGAAGATAAATTATTAAAATAAGCAGTAGATGTATAGTGTGTTCAGCTGGTACAGACACAGAGCTGTAAAAATTCAGAGGAGAGAGCTTATACTTTAACTTGCAATGACTAAATGCAGAATGAAGTTATAATTGTATATTAGTGGGAAGTACCAACATAAGGTAGTTGGCAGTGACCAGTAGATATGTGGGATAGAGATCAGAGTGGGAGTCACATATAACAGTCGTTTTTGTGTAAAGGAAATGAGCATCGTAGTGGATGCAATCTTTAAGGAAGAGAAAAGAAAAGAAAATTAAATAACATCAAAGATGGAGCTTTTTGAGTACCTACAAGTAGACTCTAGAAAGAGGAGGAGCAAGTAAGAAAAAGAAAAATTAGTCTGGGAAAGAATAAAATAGACAAAGACCCATGTTCCGGGAGACCAGTGACAGAGTTTTGAGTTTCAAGGCGAGAAAAAGGCAACACACGCATGCCTGCGTGCACACTTACACCCCCGCCACACACACACACACACACACACATTTCCTTTTAAAATACATTAAGCTTCTTATGAGCCAGCATTGTGCAAGGCATAAGGGAAAATACACAGGAAAGATAAAATCGGGCTTCCACACTCAAGGCAATTATGATTTAGGCCAGAATACATATACAAACAAACATCAAGCAATATAAATTACCATAAAATTTAGTACTAAATTATATGTAGGAACTACATGTGTTACAGAAGCATGGAGAATAAGATTAATGAGAATTGGTGTATTTAGGTAAAGTATATTAGTTAAGACTGTTTTCTTCAGTATTTAGTAGAAAGCTGACAAACTGACAAGTTTCTGTAATAAAATTATTTATCATAAGAACTCTATTTAGACAGGTCAGGGTTTGTTAAACAGCATGACTTTTAATAAAAATCTTCACAATTCTCTTGTTCTTTCTTTTTTGTTTACAAGATGGCTGGGGAAATGCATTCATTAAGTTCCACATTGACTTTCTGTAAAAGAAGGAAACATACGAGCTGCATGCTTTTATGGTAAGAGAAAGAAATCTTCTCAGAAACTTAGCAGAGGGCTTCTTGCGCCTCATTGGCCATGTCACATGGCACTCTTTGGAGCAAGGAAGCCTGTGACAGTAAACAGCTGGCAAAGGGGATGCCATATTTGGCTTTCACAAATCATAACCACCCACTGAGGCTGTAGGAGGGTCTTGCTTTCCTAAAGACTGGGGAATGTCTGCAAGGTTACCTAAACATAAAATGAGGAGTCTATTAGTAGGGAGGAAAAGGTAGCCTTTGGGAATGGTATTTGCCTCAGAATGCTAAAGGGAATTCTGAACTTGGAAATTTGTTAAATGAATGATAAAATGGTGAGTATTTTAGGTGAAAGTATAGTATAATCAAAAGCCCCAGCCACCCATGCCTTGGAGATTGATAACACTTCTATCAGGAACTCCTAGTGTTTCTTATATTAGAACTGGCTCCTCAAAGAGATGTGAGAAGTGGCAATAACATTAAATCTCTTGTGAGCTCAGCTGCACTCAGTTAATTATCAACATTTTGGCAGAGACGCGGGAGAAGAGAAGAAAAGGTAGCTGCTAAAATTGGAAAAGAAGAAACTATTTTTGCTCTTTTAACTTCTTCCTCTCTATGGCTAGTTATTACTCAAAAATAGAAATTTGTAATAATATTACTGACTAACATGTGAGTGTCATAGTGTGGAAAACAACAAATATGTATCAATTCTCCTCTTGGAAGAAAATGCATGAGTAAGCCCATAATATCTATTTTCTGCTCATAGGGCACATTTTTTTTTAACCTCATGACAATAAATGATACTGGAATATAAGACTTTGTGCAGAGACCAATCCATTCTCATAAAAATATCTCATTGAAGTACATCAACAAAGTTATCAAAAGTTCAAGTAGAAAATTCAGTTTGAGACTTAGGACAATGCTCAATGCAGGGAAACATGTTAAAGAACATATTTTAAAAAGGATTACATGGCCTTAGCCTGAAACAGGCATAACCTTAAATAAAGTAGTGTGTTTAGATGAGTAGTACTCAAAGTTTGTGCATATCTAAATTTTTTTAAGCCACACATGCATTCTAAATATAAAGTAAAGTAAATAAAAATAAATGCAAATATAAGTCAATATTTTCTACATGGCTCCCTTGGGTATATGCACACACGTTAGAGTACATTGGTCTAAATACAAAACAGCTTGCAGCTTGTTTAGTATTACCATATGGTCAATAGGCTCCTTGATCACCAAGTGATCTCTCCCTCTTTTAATTTGCAATAACACTTTTATACATGTTTCAATACCACTTAGTACTGTTAATTATTTGCATAATTGGTTCATCCCTTTATTAAACTATATATTTCTTTGCTGTAGTCCCTAAACTCTTAGCTGCATCCTCTCCAGAAATCTTATTCTTTCTTTCTCTATTTTATATATTTCTCTATTTTTATATACAATCTTTATTGAAAAATAATTGATAAAAATTATATATCTTTAATGTAATCTTTTGACATATGTATACATTGTGAAATAATTATCACAATGAACCTAATTAATGTATCCATCACCTCACATAGTTGCTATTGTGTGTGTGCATACGTGTGTGTGTGAGAGAAACACTTAAGACCCACCCTCTTAGCAAATTTCAAGTACACAATACAATATTGTTAGCTATACTCACACTGCTGTACATTACATCTCCAGTACTTACTCACCTTGCATAACTGAAACTTCTATCCCTTTAGGAACTTCTCATTTCCCCCTAGCCCTTCTCTATTTTACATTGAAACACAATTATTTATTTGCATGATTATTTTCCTATTGTGCTCCAAAATCTTTGAGGGCTTGTATTATATCGTTTTATCTGTGTAATATCTGTCTTTAGTATATACTGGCTGCCCATAAGAATCACCTGCAGCTTTGAAAAAAACAATTGATGCAGAGGCCCCATTCAGAACAATCAAATCATAGTTTGGGATAGTTTCTTACACACTATAAGTTGTTCATCATATTTGAAAAATGAAAGAATAAATTAAAGTTGGCTTTCTTGTTCTTATTCCAGTATCTTATTTTCCAGTGATCCAGTGATTTCTATTATTGTATTAGAAGAATGGATGATAAATTATCACTATGAGAAAACTTATAATGTGCAGAGCATTTTAAAGTGTTGATATACACGTTAATATTTCTTTCATACCAATTTTGCAGGTTTTTTGACCTAGGAACTGAATGTATACAATTTATACTTTAAAATTTTTGTAAAATGTTGCTTTAAAGCTGATAAAATAAATATCCCTTACAAATATATATGAAGAAAACAAAAATAAATATAGCATTTGAATACATGTTTGAGATAGATGAAATGTATTCATAGTGATGAATGTACTAGATGTACAATATGTATGTCAAGAAACTACCTGCCTTGGAATACAAACTACAAATAATTAAATGCATCAATACTGCGTTATGACATTTATACGAATCACATTTTGGTTATTATTTTGTGTTAATTCATATGGAGACAACAGTATGTGAGGAAAAGAAAAATGTACATTGTTTTCTTCTCATGAGGCAGAATGCTTATTCTGTTAAAGCATTTTCTCTACTCCATTTATGTAGCCTTAATTTTTCCATTTTACTATCATTTTCTATAAAAAAGTAACTATATTTTTGATAGGAATCTCTTAGTATATATTCAATATAAGTGTATCTGTCATTTTTATTCAACATTTACAAAATATAATTCATGTTATATGGTGATTATAAACACTATGAAAGGGAAACAACCTTAAAAAGAAGATCAACATCATTTAGAAATAAAAACCCAAAAGGTTTTAGCCCAGCTTAATGTAATAATCTTTTCAAATTTGATTTTTGTGAATTGAACAAAGTTGATCAGTATGTTTTTATAATTGAAAGAAAACTAAAACTACCGATTGTAGGAAAACATTAAGCAGAGACACATTACCAATTCAAAATGGTGGTGTCTCAACTGAGTAAACATGCTGCATGCAGTGAAAATCCTCAGTAATTCAAAGTAGAGCCAGTTAATAGAAATAAAATTATTAGCTTTATGGCAAGTTTTAAAACTTTTAACTGTTGATTTTTTAATAGAAGTATAAAATGAAAATATTTTTATAGACCAATTTTTAACTGGTTCTTTTTGAGGCTATTCTGGTATTTGCTGAGGGATTAACACTGAATTTATTATTAATTTGCCTCTATAGTTCAAGGAGTACGCCTGCCGATACTGGAACTAAGTTTGGATAGAAAACAATAAATAATAAATAACAACAATAAATAATTTGCATTTCTCTAACATCCTCTAGCTGTGGAAGTCAAAGTGGTTCACAATCATTAATTAAGCTTCACGAGGTTCCAGCAAGGGAGGCAAATAATGTGGTCCACATGGGAAAAACAAAGAACTTAAAAGTTGAGTAACTAGGTGAGGCTCACATATAAGTTAATTGCAGATTTAGACATATTCCCTATGGTCTCTGGCATGCACAAATCGCTTTTCAACTTTTGATTACATCTTTCTTTTTGTTTTATATTGAGATTCCCACGTTTAAGAGAAAAAATTCTCTAACCATATTTAGCTGTCAAAAATCACTGAGCTACAAATTTGGGAACTTAGCCTTCTTGAAATTTTATTTTGTATGTAATGTGCGACATACCAGTTTCCATGGCTACTGAAAAGTATGCCATTATGCCCTACTCTGTAAATGGTTGGCTCTGAACTCAAAAGAGAACCAACACTCAAATAAAAAAATAGACTAATCATGTTTTTCATGTTACTATTGCCAATGAGCTCTGCACTTGTGAAGGGGTTGAAAAAAAAAGGAACACAAACTAAAATTTAAAAAGCCAAGGAGATATTTAACAGTGTAAATTTTAATTTATTGGATGACTCTGCCAACATATATTTCATATGTTTCATGCATTTCATATTCAGGTACTAAGTGCTAGTCTTCTGAGCTGGTCAAATATAAATAAAATATGTAAATGAGTAATTTATTTATACTTATTTTGGGGTGAGAGATAGTCCTTAGTTAAGACACCACCTTTAAATTTTTTTAATCATGGGTGTTGAATTTATCCTTAAATGGGGAATTAGTGTGACTAAGAGTAAGGAGGAATTACAGTTGAAGTGAGAAATGTGGTTACTTTTGATTTTGCAATTTGGTCCCTGCTGATACATTCTGTAATGTCAAATAAGCACCTGAACATAACAAAAAAACTCTAAAAATGTCAAAATCATTAGACATTTATGTTCATTTATGTTTTAGTGTTTTATAGCTAGGCTAAGTAAGCTGACTCAATTAGAACATGATTGCTAAATGGGCTGATTTATTTATCCCAATACAATATTCTATTCTACAACTGAGATCAACATAAGCCCAGCCACCTGCATTTGGTATGAAATATTTGGTAAATGAGAGCCTGAATAAAGTGTGTGAGGTGCTTTGAAAAGACAGACAGTTCTCGCAGTTGTGAAAACGTAATTTAGGCTGGTCTAGCCATCTTTCTATATCTGAAATGCCTGTATTTTCTTCAGGGTAGAAAATTATGATCATAGATAAATGAAAGTTACAATTTTAAGGTTTTTACCAAAAGACAAAAAATGAATGGGGTAGTGGAAGACTGATAATGCTTATTATCAAGGCAGAGTCAAAATGATACAAAATTTAGTACTGAAATGGGTGAAAAGAGCAGCAGATAGTTTAAAGAAGCAAAAGTAAAGGAAGTTAGCAAAAAGTTAGAGAGAGAGAGAGAGTTCAAGACAGTTTCCACATGCCCATTCCATTAAGTCTTCAGCTCTTAGGCTAATGATAGACTCCTAAAATATTTCAGGGAAAAAACAGCTTCTGAGACTTCTGACACTTTTTTCTTCTAATACATACTAAATAAATATAAATTAAATTAAAACAAAATATATGAATAAGTTAGAAATGTCTGAGTCACTTAAAAGCTTTGAAGATAGCAGACCTGAATTCTTATGTTCTATTCATTCTAATTGTCACTGGTGGCAAATATACTAGAGGATTCTCTGGATAATTTCTCCAATAATAAACAAGGAAACAAACCAATATTCTCACAATGCCAACATACACACAAACACAAATATCCTCACAGATTTAGTACTTCATGCATATCTAATTAAGAATCAACATAGCTAAATAAATATGTCAAACAAATTGTACAATATTTATAATTACTATGATTTCAAAAGATGTCATAATATTTTCTAAATGGATTTTAGCTCTAACATATATAATGTTTCCTCCAAAATAAATCTCTAATTTTTGTAGACATCAATGAACATATGTTTTCAAGGAATATTTAATTAAGGCTGAATAGTGTTCCCTAAGTGGCAATGGGTAATGTCACTGATCTCACTTAAGTTCCAGTTTGAAATTCACACGGTTTTTATTCTGGTGTAAACCTTTGTATACCTGTTTCAGCAATGAACATACTGAAGTAGTTAGAATATATTTCATCATGTATTATCACATATCTTAAATTGGTAAACTAGTTAGATATTGCTGAAATTTAAGAAATGCTACAAATAAAGCATAACTTTTTTCTATTGAGATTTAATTGACAAATAAAAATTTTATACAGTTAAGGTGTACAGTGTAATATTTTAATATGTAAACACATTGTGAAATGATTACCCAAATCAAGGTAATTAACATATCAATCACATCACATAAGTATGTGTGTGATGATTAATACTGAGTGCCAACTTGATTGGATTGAAGGATGCAATGTGTTGTTCCTGGTTGTGTCTGTGAGGGTGTTGCCAAAGCAGCTTAACATTTGAGTCAGTGGAATGGGAAAGGCAGACTCACCCTCAATCTGGGTGAGCACAATCTAATCAGCTTCCAGCAAGGCTAGAACAAAAGCAGACAGAAGAAAAGCCTACATCTTTCTCCCATGCTGGATGCTTCCTGCCCTCAAACATCAGACTTCAAGTTCTTCAGCTTTGGGATTCACACTGGCTTCCTTGCTCCTCAGCTTGCCCATTGGCCTATTGTGAGAACTTGTGATCAAGTTAGTTAACACTCCTTAATAAATTCCCCTTTATATATACATCTATCCTGTTAGTTCTGTCCCTCTAGAGAACCCTGACTAATACAATGTGTGTGGTGAGAACAATAAGATCTAATGTCGTAGCAAATTTCACGTTTACAATACAGCATTATAAACTGTAGTCGCCATGTCATACACTAGATTCCCAGAAATTATTCATCTTATAACTGAAAGTTTGCACCTTTTGACCAATATCTCCCCATGTCCTCACCCGCTGGCCCCTATCAACCACCATTCTCTCTCTGCTTCAACTTTTTTAGATTCCATGTATAGGTGAGATCATGCAGTATTTGTCTTTCTGTGTCTGGCTATTTCACTTAGCATGATGTCATCTAGGTTCATCAATGTTGTTGCAAATAGCAGGACTTCTTTTTTCTTTTATTGCTTTGCATATGTTGCAAAATGCTTACAATAAACATTTAATATTTTATTGTGTATGTATGCACATATGTGTGCCTGTTTGTATTTCACATGCATTTTTTTCTTATCCATTTATTTGTTGATAGCCATTTAGGTTGTTTACATATTTCACCTCTTGTAAATATTGCTGTAATGAACATGGAGGTGCAGGTATCTCTTTAAGATACTGATTTCATTTCCTTTAAATATATATTCAGTAGTGGGATTGCTTAATTATATTGTTCAGTTTTAATTTTGTGAGGATTTTGCATGCAGTTTTGTATTACAGTTGGACACCAAAGGTTGTGTTTTCTCTGCAACCTTGCCAACACTTATATTAAAAAAAAAAAAAACCGTTTACTTTAGGTCTAAGGGTACATGTACACGTTTGTTACATAGAGAAACTCGTATCATGGAGATTTGTTGTATACATTATTTCATCACCCAGGTAAAAAGCCTGGTATCCAATAGTTATTTTTTTCTGATTCTCTCCCTCTTCCCACCCTCTACCTTCAAGTAAGCCCCAGTGTCTGTTTTTCCACACTTTGTGTCCATGTATTCTCATCATTTAGCTCCCACTAAACATGTGGTATTTGGTTTTCTGTTCCTGCATTAGTTTGCTAAGGATAATGGCCTCCAGCTCCATCATGTCCCTGCAATGGACATGATCTTGTTCTTTGTTATGGCTGTATAGTATTCCATGGTGTAAATGTACCACATTTTCTTTACCCAATCTGCCACTGATGAGCATTTAGGTTGATTCCATGTCTTTGCTATTGTGAATAGTGTTGCAATGCACATACATGTACATGTGTCTTTATAGTAGAATGATTTATATTTTGGGGGTATATACTCAGTAATGGGATTGCTAGGTCAAATAATACTTCTGTTTTTAGCTCTTTGAGGAATACCACTTCTTTCCACAATGGTTGAACTAATTTACACTCTCACCAACGGTGTATAAGCGCTTCCTTTTCTCCCCAACTTTGCCAGCATCTGTTATTTTTTGACTTTTTAAAAATAGCCGTTCTTACTGATGTGAGATGGTACCTAATTGTGGTTTTGACTCACATTTCTCTAATGATCTGTGATATTGAGCCCTTTAAATATGTTTGTTGGTTGCAAGTATGTCTTCTTTTGAAATTTGTATGTTCGTATTGTTTGCACACTTTTTAATGGGGTTGTTTGTTTTTTCTTATAAATTTAAGTTCCTTGTGGATACTGCATACTAGACGTTTGTTAGATGCATGGTTTGCAAAACTTCTCTCCCATTCTGTAGATTGTCTGTTTACTCTGTTGATAGTTTTTTTGCTGTGCAGAAGCTCTTTAGTTTAATTAGATCCCATTTGTCAATTTTTGCTTTTGTTGCAGTTGCTTTTGGTGTCTTGATTGTGAAACTTTTCCCACTTATTTTGTTTTTTATCTTTTTTTTAATAGTCTACTAACCGTGAGGCAATATCTCATTATGGTTTTGATTTGCATTTCCTTGATTATTGGTGATTTTGAGCACTTTTTCATATACCTGTTAGCCCATTAGCTTCTTTTGAAATATGTTTATTTAATTCCTTTTCCCATTTGTTAATTGGGCTATTTGTTTTTTTGCTATCAACTTGCATGAGTTTCCTATATATCTTGAACATTAACCCTTATCAGATACATGGTTTGAAAATATTCTCTCCTATTCCATAGGTTGCCTTTTTATTTTATTCATGGTTTCCTTTTCCATACAGAAGATTTTTTAGTTTGATATAGTCTGCTCATTTATTTTTGATTTTGCTGCCCATGCTTTTGGTGTCATATCCAAGAAAATGATTTCCAAAACCAATACGTCCAGGAGCTTTTTCCTTATGTTTTCTTCTAAGAATTTTTATGGTTTTACAGTTTTAGGTCTTACACTGAAGTCTTTAGTCCATTTTGAGTTAATTTTTTTGTGTTTGTATAAAATAGGGATCCAGTTTCCTTTTTCTTTTTTTTTTTTGCATATGGATATCCAGTGTTTTCAACACCATTTATTGAGAGACTATCATTTTTCCAATGTGTAGTCTTTGGGTCCTTGTCAAAGATTAGTTAGTTGTGTATGCATGGGTTTACTTCTGGGCTATCCAGTCTGTTCCATTGGACTAAGTGTCTGTTTTTATTCTGGTACCTTACTGTTTTTATTACTATAATTTTATAATTAAATTTGAAATCAGGAATTGCGATGTCTTTTGTTTTTTCTTCTTTACTAAGATTGTACTGACTATTTGGAGTCTTTTGTAGTTCTATAGGAATTTTAGAATTATTTTCTCTATTTCTGTGAAAAATGCCATTGGAATTGTGATAGGGACTGCATAATATGGGACTTTCACATTATTAATTCTTCCAATGCCAAAACATGAGACAGCTTTTCAAGTGTTTATGTCTCTTAACTTTTTTCATCAATGTGCTCTAGTTTTTAGGTGTAGGTCTTTCACATCCTTGGTTATATTTATTTCTCAGTATTTTTTTTCTTTTTGATGCTATGGTAAATGAAATTGTTATCCTACTTACTTTTTAAGATAGTTTACAGTTAATATATAGAAACAATTAAGTTTTATATGTTAATTTTGTGTCCTAAGAGTTTGCTAAATTCACTTATTCACTCCAATAGTTTTTTGCTAGAGTCCTTACAGTTGTCTACATATAGGACCATGTTATTTGTTAACAGAAATAATTTTACTTCTTTTCCAGTTTGGATGCATTTTATTTATGGGCTTCTAATATGCAGCATTTAATATGTTGAGGTACTTTCCTTCTATATCTAGTTTACTGAGAAAGTATTTATTATGAAAGGAGGTTGATTTTTGTGAATTGCTTTTTATGAATCTAATGAGATGATCTTGTGGTTTTTATTCTGTATTCTATTAATGTGGTATATCACATTTATTGTTTTGCATATGTTGAACTATCCTTACATGCCAACGATAAATTGGTTATAATTATTTTAATGTGCTATTGAATTTGGCTTGCTAGTATTTTCCTTAGAATTTTTGCTATGTTCATCCTTGTTCATTGGCCTATAATTTTATTTTCTTGTAGTGTCTTTAACTGACTTTGTATAACGGTAATGCTGGACTAATAAAATGAATTTGGAAATATTCTCTCTTCTTCAGTTTTTTGAAAGAGTTTGAGAAGGATTGATATTAATTCATCTTTAAATATTTGTTAGAATTCACTCATGAAGCCATCTGTTCCTGATCTTTTCTTTTCGGAAGATTTGTTAATTACTGCATCAATCTCTTTATTATTGATCTGTTTACATTTTCTATTTATTCATGATTCAATCTTGTAGGCAGTTATCCATTTATTTTAGCTTATCCAGTTTGTTGACATATAATTATTTACAGTAGTCTGTAATGATCCTTTGTATTTCTGTGGTATCAATTGTAATGTCTGCGTTTTCATTTATTTGAGTTCTCTTTATCTTTTTCTTAGACTAAAGATTTGTTTATTCTGTTTATTTTTTCAAACAATGATTTCTTGATCATTTCTATTGTCTTTCTAGTCTTTCTTTAATTTTATTTCTACTCTAATTGTTATTATTTTCATAGTTTTGCTACCTGTCAACTTAGTTTGTTCATCTTTTTTATAGTTCCTTGAGGTGTGAAATTAGGTTGTTTAAGATCTTTCTTTTTTCTTAACAGAGGCATTTATCACCATGAATTTCCACATAGAGCTGCTTTTGCAATATTCCATAAGTTTTTATATATTGGTTTCCAATTTTGTTTGTCTTAATATATTATTTTATTTCTTTTTCAGTTGTTTCTTTGACTCATTAGTTATTCAGGAGAGTGTTGTTTTGTGAATTTTCCGGTATTATCACCTTATCGATTTTTAGTTATAACATGGTGGTCGGAAAAGATACTCAACATGATTTCAGTCTTCTTAAATATGCTATGATTTGTTTGTGGTCAAATGTACATTCTATCCTGGGGAATGTTGTGTGTGTGCATGAAAAGGATGTCTTTTCTGCTGCTACAGGATGGAATGTTCTCTATATGTCTGTTAAATCCATTTGATCCGTATTGTTCAAGTCTGTTGCTTACTTATTGGTTTCCAGTCTGGATGTTCTATCTATTGGTGAAAGTGGAGTATTGAGTCTCTTGCTATTATTACATTGCTGTGTATTTCTTCCTTCAGTTTTGTTAATATTTGCTTTGTATATTTGGTTGCTCCCATATTGGGTGCATGTATATATATATATATATATATATATATATATATATATATATATATATATATATATATATACATACACACACAAATTATGATATCCTTTTTATGAATTGATCATTTCATTTTTATATAGTGACCTTTTTTGTCTCTTGTGACACATTTTGACTAAAAGCCCATTTAGTCTGATATAAGTATAGCCACCCCTGCTCTCTTTGGTTACCATTCGCATGGACTGTCTTTTTCCATCTCTTCTCTTTTTAAACTGTGTGTGTTCTTAAAGCTAAAGTGAGCTTCTGGTAGGCAGCATATTGTTGGATCTTGTTTATTTATTCTGCCACTTTATATCTTTTGGTTGGACAGTTTAATTCATTATATTTAAAGTAATTATGGATAGGTAAGACACTGGTATTTGTAAGATATCATTAAGATAGGTAAGGGAAAGGTATTGTCATTTTATTCATTGTTTTCTATTTTATTTATTATTTATAATTCATTTAGTCATTTCTTCTTCCCTTGCTGTCTACCTTTGTTATTTACTGACTTTTTAGTGGTATATTTTGATGTCTATCTCTTTATCTTCTGTATATCTACTACTAGTGTTTTTTCTTTTTTTGTGGGGGGGGAGGTTAGCACCTTCCTTCTATATCTAATTTACTGAGAGAGTGTTTATTATGAAAGGAGGCTGAATTTCATGAAATGCTTTTTATGAATCTAATGAGATGATCTTGTGGTTTTTATTCTGCATTCTATTAATTTGGTGTATCACATTTGTTGTTTTGCATATGTTGCAAAAGGCTTACATTAAACATTTTATAGTTTTAACAGTCAATTTTAGGCTAATACAATAAATACCGTTCGAAAATGCTACACTTTCACCCCTCCCCACATTTTAGGTCATTGCTGTCACATTTTACATATTTTATATTGTATATTTGTTAACAAATTACTGTAGCTATATTTTAATACCTTTGCCCTTAAACTTTTATAGTATAATTAAAAGTGATTTACACATGATCATTACTGTATTAGAGTATTCTGAATTTGATTTTATATTTACTTTCACCAGAAATTTTTGTATTTTCAAATTTCACGTTACTTAACATCCTTTTGTTTCAATTTGATGAACTCTCTTCTTCATTTCTTGTTTTTTTTTTTGAGACAGAGTCTCACTCTTTCGCCCAGGCCGGAGTGCAGTGGCGCAATCTCGGCTCACTGCAAGCTCCGCCTCCCGGGTTCATGCCATTCTCCTGCCTCAGCCTCCCGAGTAGCTGGGACTACAGGCGCCCGCCAACACGCCCGGCTAATTTTTTGTATGTTTAGTAGAGATGCGGTTTCACCGTGTTAGCCAGGATGTCAGCCATTATTCTTTAAGCAAGCTTTCCTCCTCTTTCTCTGTTTTTTTCTACTGCTGAAAACCCCATAATGTGTGTATCTGTTCTTTTGATGGTATTCCATATGTCCTGTAATCTCTCTTTACTCTTTTTATTTCTTTTTTCTTTCTATTTGTCTAACTGGCTAATTTCAAATGACCTGTCTTTCTTTGAGTTCGCTGATTCTTCTGCATGACTGTCTGCTGCTGAAGCTCTCTATTAAGCTTTTTGGTTCATTCGGTGCATTCTTCTGCTCTGAAATTTCTGTTTGGTTCTTTATTATCATTTCTGTTTCTTTATTAAACTTCTATTTTTTTGTACATTGTTTCTCTAATTTCACTTAGCAATGAAATTTTAATTTATTTTTGGAAGGATACTATTTATTTTAGAAGTGATTATTTAGAAGTGTATTATTAAATTTATATAAATTTGGAATATTCCTAGATATATGATATTTATTTCAATTTTAATAATACTGTGTTGAAAGAACATACTCTTTAGGTTTTGGGTCTTTTCAAAATTTATTGAGACCTTTATTATTTTAATTTATTTTAATTCCTTGTCAGACAATTCATTGTTCTCTAGTTGTCCAGATTTGATTGCTGAAGTTTTCTTAGTTTCCTTTGGTGGTGTAATGTTTGCCTGATTCATTGTAATTTATGCAGTCTTGTATTGTTGTCTCTGCATTTGAAGAGATAATACTTCTTCCAGTCTCTATAGAATAGTTTTTGCATGTATATACCATCTCCTGCTGAATACGTGAATTGATGGGATTGCTTCTAATATTACAATTGAATGAAATGAAAGCCATATTATGTGGCTGTTGCTGGTTCTGCAGTGGGGTTTACAGTTGAGGAGCCTGTTACCAGAGGCTAAAGTGGTCATAAGTCCTATCTGGATGCCTATAGGACCTGGATCAGTAGAGTTGGCACTGACAGAAGGGTCTACTTCAGGATCTACAGTGAGGTCTGCAAATGGTGAGCCTGTTACGAGGTGTACAAATAGGTGTGGTACCTGCTGTGTCCCTGAGAAGGTTCCCATCAGATCACTAGGTGTGTCTGCAAGCAGGCAGGACCTGCCTTGGATCATAGCTGAGCAGTCCTGAATTGAACCACAGGGCTGCTTTCAGGCCCACCTAGGTCTGTAGGGATGCATATGGTAGTACTGATGGGTATGCCTCCCTCCAAGTCCCTAGGGAGGCAGGACCACTCCCCAACTATGGCTGAGAGGGGCTGGAGCCTGATTATAGGATCATGTCAAGATACAAAGTTGGACCAGAGTCAGTGGGTCTGCCTTTAGAGGCATGGATGGATATGTTCCCATCAGGTTCTTGGTCAGGCAGGACTGCTGGGAAGGTCTAGATCCAGGTTACAGGGCCTCTTTAAGATCTGCCGTCAGATCAAGGCTAGCAGATCTGCCTATAGGAGCATTAGTGGATATTACTCCTGCATTCACTGGCAGATAGTGCTGGTAGCAGGACCAAGGCCAAATGGGGCTTTCGCTGAGTCTGCTCTAAGACAGGGCTGTTTCAGGGTTTGTAGCTGGGGCCATAATTAGTAAGGCTGCCACTAAGGCATGGGCCTGTGTTCTCAAAATGGTCCTTCCTGGTCTTGGGCTCTACTGGGGTTTCATAAGTTATAACTGGATTCCAAAGTTCCCATGAAGAAAAATTTTCCATGAATCACTGCCAAATTATTGTTGCTATGGAGGGAATATGAGCGGAAAAACTATTTGCCATCTTGCTGACACCAAACTCAATGTCACGATGATTTATATTGCCTTTTTAATTTTACCTTTGTGATTATTTAGAAGTATATTATTAAATTTGTATAAAATTTGAATGTTCCTAGATACATGACATTTATTTCAAATTTAATTATACTGTGTTCAGAGAACATACTCTGCATGATTTGGGTCCTTTTAAAATTTATCGAGACCTTTATTATGGTCTACAATATAGTCTATCTTGGTAAATAAACTATGTGCATCTGAAAAACAAACTTCATTTTGCAGTTGGTGGATTATAATTTTGAAAATATCAATTATGTCATGATGATGTTTGGAAATAATTTAAATACTAGAAGTCTTGATTTTTGTCTAGTTTTTCTAACAATTATTGAGAAATATATGTGAAATTTTATATTATGATTGGCTGTTGATGACTTCTTTAATTTTTGTAATAAACTTTATTTCTTAGAATAGTTTGAAATTTATAGAGAAATAGTGGTGATAATGCAGTTTCATATACTCTACATCTAGTTTCTCCTATTATTGATATCTTAATTTAGTATGATATATTATTTGAAACTAATAAACTAATATTGACACATTAATATTAATTAAAGTTACATTCAGATTCTTTGTTTTTACCTATTTTTTTGTGTGTTCCAGAATGCCATCCAGGATACCAAATGTTATTTAGATATTATTTTTCCTTATGCTCCTCTGGCCTGTGACATATTCTCAGACTTTCCTTATTTGTGATGACATTGAGAGTTTTAAGAAATATTGGCTGGGTGCAGTGGCTCACATCTGTAATCGCAGAAATGGGAGGCCAAGACAGGCAGATTACTTGAGGCCAGGAATTTGAAACCAGCCTGGCAAACATGGCAAAACCCCGTCCCTACTAAAAAAATACAAAAATTAGCCAGGTGTGTTGGCACATGCCTATAATAACAATAGCAGCTAGTTGGGAGGCTGAGGCATGAGGATCCCCTGAGCCCAGGAGGTGGGGGTTGCAGAGAGTGGAGATCAAACCACTTCACTCCTGCCTGGGTGACAGCAAGGTTATGTCTCCAAAAAAAAAAAAAAAAAAGAAAAGAAATATCAGTCAGGCATTTATAGATCATCAATTTTGATTTGTTTTTAAGATATTTTAGATTCTTAGACATTTTATATATTTATATATGTATGTATGTGTATGTATATATACAATATATATATTCATATGTATGTACATATGTGCATGTGTGTATGTATATTCATAGTCCTAAATTTAAAAAGTGTAAGTTTCCTAGGGAAAAAAAGAGGAAATAAAAACCATGTGAAATTCGGTAGGTAATAGTGTCTCATAGAAAAGATGAAAACATGAACCATAAAAGGCTGTGGGTCCCCTAATTTGTTCCAGGCTCCTCTCTCTGAGCCCTCTGGCCTGAAAGAAAGCATGTTTTTATTTCAGCATTTTAGCATCTCATGCCTTCTTTGCTGTGACTGCAGCTTTTTGTAGAGTGAAGCTGCAAAATACTCTCAGGGTAGAGCTTCACTCTGCACTTACTATAAGTTCCAGATTTGCTTCTTTACTCTGTACTTACTATAAGTTCCAGATTTGCTTCTTTACTCTGTACTTACTATAAGTTCCATTATCTTCAGGAAAAATATTAAACATTTTCCTTCCCTTTACATTGTAAGACTCATCAATCCCATTTCTCTAACAAAGATTAATGACAAATGTGTAGTTTTTAATTTGAAATATCCCTCATGGAAGAAATTACTTTGAAATGTTTAACTAATTCAGTGTGTAATTTTCTTTTCCACCTCCTATTAATGAAGTCAGTTTCAAAATGTTTCTTAAGTCACAACTCACAACCCCAAACTAACTTCCAGCTTATTTATCTGTTTTCCCATTCTTCATTTATGTTACCTCCTGTTTTTACTACCGATCAGCTTAATTTTGTTTCTTCTCAATTTTTGGCCAAACAAAATCTGTTTTTGCTTGTATGTGTTCATTTGTAATTAGCATACATAAGTCATATCTAGAAAAATTACACTTCATAATAATTGGGAAATTTTGTTTTTTGAGAGAAAAAAAACGAACAAGGAACCTTTGTTCACTTGGTAGAGGATTCTTGATTTCATTTTGTCAGCAATTTATGACAAATTAACTCTGATGTCAAAACGAATGTGAGGTCAGTAATGAAGGCCTTGCACCGGGATGCTTACATTTGCTTTCACTGATATCTAAGCTTTTCCAGACCACGCTTTTGTAAAAATCATGCTTAGAAATATTGGGATCACATTGTTATGATAATTTCAGCATTGTACTTTTCAAATGAATATGGAATGTCTGCTAACACTCCTATAGTAGCTACTCTTTACAGTGAAACAATACAGTTTAATGAATTTTAGTCCCAATTCACTGAAACACCAAATTATAATCAACTAAAATAATATAGGAGTATATGCATTTTGAAAATAAAAACTGTTTTTAAGCAACTGAAGAAATGTTCAGGCGCAATTACTGAATGAATGCTATGACAAAAAAGTTGGCAATTTGGCTACAGATCTTCCAACTTTTTTTAAGTGTTAATGACTGCCTTATTTGGATTAGTATCAAATAATGTCTTCAAGCTTAATGAGAACATAATAGAAACCTTTAATCTTACCTAACTGAATAAAGGGTTTAAAATGAGCAGGTAATATAAATGGTACCTACCAGGAAAAGTTTTCTTCAATAATATCACTTATCTGAGTTGTCTGCTCATTACCTATGAAATAACATTAAGTTGAATGCCCAATATGAAAATGGGATAAAGTGTTTAAATCATAGAAACATAATGTTTAAATCATAGAAATCAAATAAGAGCTTTGTCTTCTGAGTTATGAATCTTACTATCATTGATCATGTCTCATTTCTCATACACCATTATGAGCTCTTAGAGTATGTGGCATTAAGGTGATTTAAGTTAGAGAGTTCAATGAGAGAATATTCAAGTTATAACAAACTATGCTTTGCACTATTTATCTATAAATGCATGAAAAAAGTAAGTTATAAAGCAATTCCAGTCTCTCACGATTCTCTAAATTCTCTGTGAAGTCATGAAATTTTTTCAAGGAATTTGTTTTCTTTATGCTTGCCTCTTAAATACCAATATCATCTGGAACACATTCTTGTCCCTCTTCATCCACTTTCGTAATAATCTATCTTCCAAATTTCATCCATAAAAAGGCTTCAATTAATGCCAATGTATCTATTTTCTGAGTAACACACTTTATTTCTGATTGCCCACAGGCTTTTCCCTTTTCCACCTCCATGGACTGTAGATATCTCAAGATTATCAAATCAACTTGGCCTCATTTTTTTCTCTTCCTGTACAACTGAAGCCAGCTCCTAGTCCTCCTGATTATCCTATTTTAGTGACTGTCACCAAAATTATTCCTGTTACTCGGTTGTCAACCTTGAAGTTATCCCTGACTTTTTCTTCTCCCTCATATCCAACTAGCAACACATTATCTTACTTATATCACTTAGATATCTCTGAATTATCTCTCCTTTTTCCTATTTCCACTACCATTGTCTTAATACGGTTCTTTAGCCTCCATCACCTGGATTACTGCAACTTAAAGGAATCAGTAACTATGCCAGTTCATTCATTATATACTAAATATTCATGGAGCACCAACTGTTTCAGATTCTGAACACAGTCTGAGAATAAAATAATGAAACCAACCCTATATCTATCTTCAAGATGAGAGCTTTGCATATGAAAACAATAATTAGGATTTACTGTTCATGGAATAGAAACCAGGCACTTTACATTTAGCATCACCAAACATCACAATGATTCTACAGGGTAGGTAGGCAGTATTAAAAATCTCTTTCTAAAGGGAGTTTAAATAACGTTCTCTGTTTTAGAGATAACATTCAAACTGTTGTCTGGCTCCAGTGCTTTTTGCTTTTCCACTACACCTCTCAAGTTCAATTTGCAATGCCTGCCTATGCCTTTGTAATTTTGAATAAATCATTCAGGCAGCCTGGCATAATTTTCATCTCACTGGTCAACTCACAAACTCTAATTTGTCCTGCAGAGCTCAGCCTATGTGTCATGTGCTTTAATTAGCCTTCCATGATTGCACCAGGAAAATTTATATACATTCTTCTAAGTGTGCCCTGGCAATCTGAGCTTGTACCTAGAAGAAAAGATATCACACTGTATTCCAATTTTGTTCTTGTTTGTCTCACTCTTAATACTGTGAACCCTAGGAAGGCAGAGGCATTTGCACACTTAATCCTGTATTCCTCTCGGCTAGTATGGAGTAGATCTTTAATGAATTATTCCAGCAGAGTTGGAGTCAAGTGAAGCTGTTCTGAAATTCCATTAATCTGATTTTTGCCCACTCTATTGCTTCTTTCTGATCTCATCTCCTGCCCCTTTTTCTCACCTCACCCCATCCAGTCACATTGGCTCTCTCATTCTTTTTCAAACATGCCAAACTCACTCCTGCCTCACTTGTGGCCACAATACTGGCTTTCCCCACTGCCTAGAGTAAGTTTCCCCCATTTTTTGATATATTTTTCTTCATCACTCATTCAGGATCTGTTCACGTGTTGCCTTACCAGGAAAACTTTCCTGAAAACCCTATATATCACATCACACTCATGTCTGTCTCTTATTCCTATCTTGCTGTAATTTTATTCTAACAATTTATTATCATCTGGCTTAGAGCGGATTTATTTTTTTGTTTGTTTTAGTCTCTGCCTTTCCAACTAGAATGTAAGCCCCACTGAGCAGAGGCTTTGACTGTTTCTTCCACAGCTTATCTCTAAAGTCTAGAATAGTGTCTTGCACATCGCTGGCCCTCAGTAATATTTGTTCAATTACGGTTGAATAAACATGCAAGATAGGCAGTGAATATATGTTGTACCATTCATAGTTTATATAAAATGCCCCACTGCCTTTATCTGTTGACATTATGGTGCTGTCATATGTTCAGTCACCCTTTACAGATATTCCAGCATTTGCTTTCCCTGTTACATTCACTCACATTCCACAAGAGTCCTCCTAGAGGTGTAAACTCAGCTGTGAAGTCCAAGAAAGCTTTCCTTCAAGACCAAATGTGTGTATCTTATGAGCCAAATGTTACTCAAAAGACTGATTTAGTGGGAAGTTTAGAGGAAATGAAATGTCAGTAAAGGCCACTGAGGAAACAGCTGAAGGCAAAATCACAAATGTCCCTCGCACTAGCCAGATATCATAACAGAAGTAGCATTTCCTTAAGAGAAGGGAAACATGGAAGGAAGACCTTTAAGCCTTATGCTACTTTCTGTTTTTGCTTATCTTCCTACAAATATTGGTCTCAGACTGTAGGTCTAAAGTCCTTTAAGTGCAAACTTTCTGTGATTCCAAGGATATCCGCGTGTTTTCCTCTACGTGTATGACTGAAGCTTTCATATCTTCTTTAATGGAATTACTTAGTAATTCTAAATACTATTGCATTTATTATCTGCAATCAGACCAATGCAATCATAAACAGCCATTGTGCTTTTTGTTACATTTTAGCATGTGTCTTATTTACTTCACTAGATTGTGAACTCCAGGGGCAAAAAAAAAAAAAAAAAAAAAAAAAAAATGTTTACTGACTCTCTAACAAACACAGGGATACTGCTGTGCCCCGTGTGCCTCATGTGTTTTTACTTGGTTCTAATTCTACATGTGGCATAAAAGGGTGGGCAGAAGAGTTTATGATATAAGCTTGGGTTTACAATATATTGTTCAGGGAAAACCCACATATTACTGTTTTTAGAGGAAATATTTATAATAAAACATTTATTAGTTAATTCACTCATCACACTTAACAAGTGCATAAAATTATCAGATTACATCCTTCAATATTTTCTTGATTGTAAACAAGATTTCATGATCTATCATTTGTTCAAAATTATTTTTCAAGTCATAAAATTATTCAGAGTTGCCATAACTGGAAGTCATCTGTTCAGTTTCACAAAACAGCTTTTCCACTAACCTTTCCGGGAAAACCAACCTAACCTGGACTAGCCCTAAACAAGTGTCATCTGGCACAAAATCATCTACTATTTGAGAAGTGTCTCACCCCTAATTCTTCTGCAAGTGCAGGCCTCTAATAATTATATGGATAATCATCAACAAAATTCTTCACATTTTAGGCACTATTATCCATTGATTACTGAAATGTAAATTGGAAATTAATTATAGATTCTCATGTTTCTTTTGTTGGCTTTGTTAGATCTACTAAAGAGATGGGTTACTACTTGGCAATGCCATTTTATTCCCTCCACTACTGTTAGCAGCACGTCGATGAGGATCTTTTTTTCAATTATAAAATGCAGAGTGAGATAAGAGAAGGCTGAAGAAGCCTCCTTGCAATAAGACAAATGCAACACATAAATTCTTTGTGATGGATATGGTGCTAAAAGCACAGATGACTAGCCCACATCTATAATTCTATCTCAAATGTATCTCATGGTACAATGTAATGCTATGATGGAGAGACTTGAGGAGAGATAAATGACAGAGATGGAGGAGACAGAACTGGCCTTTTGTCCATGATAACTTCTCCTGGAGTAGGGTTCATTTGAGGAGGCTTTCCTCTAAAACTCAGCACCTACTCTTTGCAGCCAGAGCTGGAAAGCGCTGATCAAGCTGGGTTGAAAGCACGCACACTGGCTGCTTTATTCATATTCTTGAAAATGCTATTCATTTTACTCTCCACAAGCAATAAATTTGCTCTACTTGATTTATAGAGAAAATGTGAGTGGCTGAAAATGCATGCATACTAAAAAAGAACTGAGTAAAATTAACTTTTTTTTCTAATTTCAAAAAATCTTTTTACATGGCATAAAAAATGCCTTGGAAATCTATGTTGTTTGTCAAGGGTAGAGGCAGTTTTTAAATGTTTCAAAACAGCTGTTTCCATCTTCTTTGTTAATAACAACAACAAAACACCATAATCATGGAGGCTTGATGAAACAGGCAAATCAGGTGAGAGTTATCACTCTTTGCTTCCTCCACTTACCCTTTCCTATTTTACATGTACACCTGGGTAAACTGGGGGAGTTGCTAGAGATGCCAAGCAAAGGTCTTAGTTGCAAATAACATGCAAATTGACCTCTCTAATTTTTTTGCTTGCCACTACTCAATCACCCATGATGGACTTGGAAATTGATACTGTTATGGCATCAGTTTTGTGAACATTTAGGTGAAAGTAAGGAGATCTGGAAATGTACCCTGCATTTTCCAGACTTGCTCACCATTCTTTGCATGATACCGGATTATGTCGGGAAGATAGTGTGTACTATAATGGCCGTTTTTCATCCACATTGAAAAAATTTTACATGTGTGGAAAATAGTATCACATAAGAAAAACATTTACAACAGCAACAACAACAAAATATTCCATAAGCCATGACATACCAAGAGTAGAGCAGTGGGAGTGGTCTACTATAGGTGCAAGCATTAAAGGAAGAGAGTGCATATTGAGAATTTGAAAAAAATAAAGCTAATTAAAATCAGATTTTATTTTTAGCACGTTAACAGTTCTAAACAATGCCAATGATAAAATCCTGCTCCTTCCTTCAAATAACTTGGAAGGGGTGGTAGTGTAAGTTCTAAATAATTGGTTATGCCCAGAATAGCCTGCTTCCACTGTCCACTTGCAAACCACTATTAAAAGGGTTGCATTATTAGGTTACACTTTTGCTTTTCAACTTTGAAACTTTGATTGATTGAGGTTAGTGCTTTTCAAACTTCAAGATGCATACAAATCATGGGTGTTAATATGTAATTTCTGATTTAGTAAGTCTGCAGTGGAAACAAAATTCTGCCTTTCTAACAAGCTTTCAGAAAACATTCACTCAGGAGATTAGTGGAGCAACTACTTAACATTCTCAAAAAGCAATGAAATAAAATAAAGGTCCCAATATTTTCAGTTTCTCAATTTTTTGAATGGGAGCAAGGTATGTTATATTATTTGTTCCTCCAGAACAGATAATCTAATATTTTGCAAAGGTTGTATTGTGATGAGATTTTTCTTCTGTTTTTGTCTTCTTCTTAGGTCTATATTTTAATGTTTAATATATTTATCCAAAATTGTGGTGCACGTACTATTCCAGACACTATTCTGGTCTCTGAGACTACATCAGTATACAAAAGTTATTTTATTCATTGCCCTTATAAAATGATATTTTTGTGTATGTGTATGTGTGTGTGTGTGTGTGTGTGTGTGTGTGATGAGGGGAGTACAAACAGCAAGCAAGAATTTAATAAAGTGAAAAGTATGTCACATTTTAGTGGGTGACAAATACTGTTTCATAATGCAAAGAAACTTGGAAGAGTGGTTGTAATTACAATGTGGTGGTAGCTAAGCTGACATTTTAGCAAAAAAAGCTAGAAAAAATGAAGGAAATGATCATAAGTCCTTCATCTGAGGCACACTCCACGAAGAGGTACTTTCCAGGACACAGGCCCCGAGGCAGGCATATATCTGGTATATTCCAAAACACAAAGAGCCCTGTACCTAGAGCAGAATGAAAAATTGGGAAAGAAAACAGATGAGATAAGAGCAATAATGCGAGGCCAGGTCTTTTATGGCCATTTAAGACTTTGTAAGAATTCTGACATTTACTCTGAGAAAAATGGAGAATAATTGGAAAGACTTTAGCTAAATAGTGACATGATCAAATACACATTTGAACAGGATCATTCTGGCTGCTCTTCAGGATGGACTACGGTGAACAGGTTTGTGCAGGAGATTATTACAATGATCCAGGCAAAAAGTGACCACTTAAGAGGATTCTAATTTTATTTGTGTATTTAAGAATGTTTTCTTTTAGCATTAATTTTTGTAACAGCAAAGATAATATTAAGGAGACATACTTTTTGCCACCTGAAGTAGGAGATGTAATTGAATGACAAATCTTTGGAGATCTCGTTGCCAGTGTTGAGAATAAGAAAAATCAAAATCAAAATAAGGTTGTTTTTAAAATAAAGAGAACTATATGTTGGTGCTATTAAAAGAGTAGCACTTTATTATAGATGCAATTTTTAACCAGTAACATTTGCAACAAAAATGTTTTTATGACATTACATAAAACATTTT
Organism: Nomascus leucogenys; assembly: GCF_006542625.1. Lineage (NCBI taxonomy): Eukaryota > Metazoa > Chordata > Mammalia > Primates > Hylobatidae > Nomascus > Nomascus leucogenys. The sequence goes on along the minus strand of NC_044383.1, from coordinate 106,930,164 downwards.
GAGTGTTCTTGTATAGGATCTGGAAAGCTATTTGTATAACAGTGAAAATACGCTAACGTAAAATTTAAATCCTCATTTTTAATCTTTAATTCTATTATAATATGGAAGTCACATCTCTTCTTTGTACCTTAGTTCCTTGTCTGCCACACAGGGTAAAATGATACGTGTGCTGTCTACACTGTTGCATGAAGATGTAGTTTTAACAAAATATAAGCAGACATAAATTACTTTGGGAAATTAATAAGAATTTAAATGTAGTTATTGATATAGTTAATTGATAATATAATGATTCCAATCACTTTTAATTACATTTGTTTTTTCATTCCTTTAGTTTTTCCAATTTATTGAGCATCTGATATATGCCAGCTGTTGCATTGTGTGTATGGAAGTAAAAATAAATAAATACTAATTTATCCAAAGAACCAGCTGGCAAAGATAGATAACAAACAGGTATTCATAATAATGCCAATAGTAATGTTAAGCCTGAGTGTGCTGATAGAACACGTAATATTGATAATTGTAAAGTACGGCATCAAGGAAGAGTTTTCTGTCTTGAAAGATAAATAAGATTCAGAATAGTAAATAAGGACGAGGTGTAGGGGAGTGACAATCAAGGCATTCTAGGCTGAACAAGTAGTCTGCATGGAGGCATAAAGGCATGAAGAGGCCAGGATGATACAAGAGGCCAGGATGAAGTGCAAAGTTGGGGAGCATTTTGATGTCTATGAAACTGGAGAGGTAGGCAAAGGACAGTTTAATGGTCTTATGTGTCATTATAATAATGTTGGACTTCCTACTGAAAATAATCGAGAGACACTAGTGAGATGATGAGTGTGGATTGGGTGGTGTCTGTTATTACAGGCAAGAAGACCAGAAAGTTTTCTAAGACATTAAAACAAGTAATAGCTATAGCCTGAGTTTAAACCAATATGATGCATGTATAGAACAACACTGACTTTAAGAAAGGAGAATTTACAAGAGTTGAGGACTGGATGTGGAAAGTAGAGGAGACTGAGCATAGCATATAGGAATATTTTTGTATGCAATTGACAGAAAATACAGCTTACATTTCTAAAAGAAATAAAGGTTTCTTCTTCCTACATAATATGCCCAGCAGTATGGATTGCTGAAGTTCTAATGTGCCATTTAGGGACCAAATTTCTGTAGTCTTCTGCTTCATGATCCTTGCTGTGTTTTTTTTTTTTTTTTTTTTTTTTTTTTTTGCGTCTGGCTCTGTCACCAGGCTGGAGTGCAATGGCGTGATCTCGGCTCCACCTCCCAGGTTCAAGCGATTCTCCTGCCTCAGCTTCCTGAGTAGCTGGGACTACAGGCATGTGCCACCACACTCAGTTAATTTTTGTATTTTTAGTAGAGACAGGGTTTCACCATGTTGGCCAGAATGGTCTTGATCTCTTGACCTTGTGATCCACCCACCTCAGCCTCCCCAAAGTGCTGGGATTACAGGTGTGAGCCACCGCGCAGCCTGTGCTTCCTTTTTGTTCTTGCTTATGGCCTCATAATCACAGGCTTGCTGTATTCTGTGCCTCACATCATCCTTTCAGGCAGGAAGAAACAGGGAGAGGGAAGGTGGCGCCCGGAAAATCCTTTTAAATCTCATTGGCTGTAACTATATCACATGATCAACCAATATAGAAAAGGAGGCTGAGAAATCATGTATTTTTGAAGTTTGTATAGCCCTTAGAAGAGAGACAGGTAAGACAGTGGAGAATTGGATAAGTGATATGATGTGCAAACCTATGGTGTCTGTCACAGACACAGGAAAATGGATAATAACTGAAATGGAAGCTTTGAATGACATGTGAAGCACAGGAAGAATGATTAGTCTTAACATAATATAGAACCTGTCCTCTACTGATGTAGAAGATGGTGATACGGATGCAGATACAGTCTAAAGCAATTAAAGAAACCAAACAACACATTGTAATATCCAACTACATTGAGTATCTATAATGTTTTATTGTCTATTAGTTCTGTCATTGGTTAGAAAAAGGAATTAATGCAGTGATAATTCCTGGTTCTATCCTTGTTTTTATCTCTTTCTCTATACTTATAGTAAAGGCATGCTGCTGTTAGCATAGAATATAAGGTAATACAATTTATCTTTACCTCATTACACATGAATAGATTATTCTTCTAATATATAGCACTTGACTTACAGGAAATCAACTCTATGCAAATTGTTGCATAAAGCACATAAAATGGATTTAGAGATGTGGAAAATATTTGCATTATGTAAAGAAAACAAAGCCACAAAAGAATAACAAGTCGAATGCAGTGTGAATCATGTCCCCGATGATATGTAATGTGGTGGCTCTGAGCGCAACACACACAATGGCTTTTTCCCAGAGGAATAAGACCCTTGGTTTTAATTTCAAGAATTTCTTTGTTTCCTGTTGGCTCAGCTCATGTTGTTTGGTATTATTTGTGTTGTTCCTTTCTTTACTGCATGATAATTAGAATGAGAAATCTGCTCTAACACATAAAAATAGAGCATAGTATTTCTAATACAATGTTTTCAGATAGCCAGGAGTTATTCTAAAAATTTAGAGTTTGTTCTAATTTTCTTAACATAAAAGTGTGCAGTGATGTTGCTTGTGCCCACACGTGTAGGGAGGCATGTTTCTGAAATGCACATCTCTGAGAATGTCTCCCAGTCACTCTCATATGTAACAAATGTTGCTTCTTTTCCAGCACTAAGGAATACTTAGGAAAGTGGATTCTATTCTGGGCAACAAAGAATCTTACACGTTTTCAAAAACCTGAAAGAAAGGAGTTATAATCTCTGTACAATGGATTTTTAAAAATGTATACAAAATTGATCTTACATGAACAGTTATCTTTAAAGAAGAAATTAAAATATACACTTAGGGGCTGCAAGCTAATAAAGGATAATCATTGGGAAAGAAAGCATAAAAAGATGAAAGGTAATGGAATTATTCCATTATGGCTTTATATTGCACTTAATATTCCTGATCTACCTTATACTGTTAGAAGTAAGTAGATAGCATCCATTCTCATTATAAATATTTATATGTATCTCTATAAGTCACAGATGTGTTTGGTTATGGATTTGAAGTTATGTTATAAAGTTCATGAACAATCATGATTATTATTTTACATCATTAATTTAACAATATTTTTAGCTCTGCTTTGGATTAGGATACCTGGGAAAGAGACTCTGTGATGGAGACTTTTGTGCAGAAAGTTATGAAGGATTCATCTCAGGTTCAGTACCTGATGAAGAAGGAAGGAAGAAAGATTGAACAGATGTGTTCACCACCCAACAAATGTGGCCGGGATGCAGTTACAACAGCCTCGACTGATCTTATATGGAGCTCTGGAGCTGTAATGGCCTTTCAGAGCTATCCGGAATTGGGGTGAAGTTGTATTACCTTTACATCCTCACCTCAGTTGGTCTGTCATGCACAGGAAAGGAGGCATGGCCTTGAGCAAAGTGTCTTTGTTAAGCTGAGGGCTAGTCCTAAGAGGAAATATGCTGCACTGCCAACACTGCCAGCAGCTGTGGGGATGAGGACATCCTTCTGAAGTGGGATTCTGGGATCTGGAGTATGCAACACAGCAGCTATCACAAGAACTTTATTTGGGCTATAATTCTTCTAGGTACTTAAGATAGTGAACAAAATCGATGTAGATACCTGCCTTTATGGAGTTTGCATTCGTATATACTTTTCACCTTTATTATTTTAAACATGTCCTTATTTAATGCAATTTGTCTTAACTTTTTTTGCATATTAACATCACGGCTTGCTAGCTTGATTAATTAATACATTGTATTTGTGGGGTAAACTTTTTGTTTTTCTACTTCACAATCTGGATTACATTGTTTGAGGCTTTCTTTTTTTTTTTTTTTTAGATGGAGTCTAGCTCTGTCGCCCAGGCTGGAGTGCAGTGCCACAATCTTAGCTCACTGCAGCCTTCTCCTCCAGGTTTCAAGCGATTCTCTTGCCTTAGCCTTCTGAGTAGCTGGGATTACAGGCGCCTGCCACCACACCTGGCTGATTTTTATATTTTTAGTAGAGATGGGGTTTCACCATGTTGACCAGGCTGGTCTGGAACTCCCGACATCAAGTGATACACTCTCCTCGGCCTCCCAAAGGGCTGGGATTACAGGTGTGAGCCACCACACCCGGGTCTGAGGCCAGTTTTTCAAAAAACAACATGAGATAGGATTTGATTTTAAACAGAAGATATGCCAAGTAGAGTTGCTTCACTGTCTAATTTATATTTTTGTGTTATTGGAAATTTTATTATTTAATTTTATTTTCTTAGTCTTCTTTTTTGGGTTCTTTCTAATTTATATAATATTTTATTTGTACTTATTATTTGTAAGATTTAGGAAGTTGAAGTCCTGCTCTTAATTCTATTTGTGACTGCCATTACACTTATAAAATTCAGATTTAAGCTGACATTTCTTTCATTTTTAAAGACCAATAAAATTAAGTGATTTATGGTAATTCCATTGCCCTTGTCCTTCACCCCATCTTCAAGTAGTTGATAAGTTAATATCTGTTGATACACCTAGACTATTTTTGTACATTATTAAAAACAGATATCAGATTTTACAAAATTTTGCCTGAATTTTACTTAGTAACCATATATAAAATTATTTCAATCATTTTATGTATTTTATACTTTTATGAGCACCTCCTCTGTGCCAGGCATTGTGTCCATACTGAGGAAAAAAACCTTAGCAAAAGGACAGGATAGTCTCACAGAGTTTGCAGTATAATTAATCTTATTGCTCACTTCTTATGTTTTTATATATTCAGTTTTGCCTTTTTGAATATATAGTTTTGACTCACTTCTGAGAAGGATAAATATTTCTTTGTCCAGTTTACTTAAGAATTTACATTTTAAAAACTCATACTTCTTGGAATTCTCTGTTGCTTAATAGGTCAAAAACAAACCAAACCATTATAAAATTCTTAAATTATAATACAATGTTTTTATTAATACACTCTATAGACTTTCTTTAATGTTTTGAGTTACAGAGAAAATGTCTCAGATTAGCCTTATTTTTGCTCTTTTATTGATGAACTATATTACTTCCTGATAGAACACTTGCAAGATATTCTTTTATATTTGAAATGACAATTAAACATATTGTAGCGAAATATTTGATCTTTAAGAATAAAGGGATACTTGTAGGCCAAGCTCACTATTTAATTCAGAAAAGTTTTCTTTAATTATATCTAATTTTTATTTTTGTTCCTATTACTTTATTTTTTTCACTTCTTGTGCTAATCATCTTCATTTACTATTTTAATTTTTGTCGTATTCTCTGGCATTTTGGAATGGTTTCTCACCATATCTCATATGTAATTTTATACAAGGTTAAACCTGCTTCTTACTATTTATATTGAAATTTTTATTTTATTATTTCATTTTGGGTTTTCCTACATGTTTTTATAAAAAAGTGTTTTTCATTTCTGCATTTTAGTTTACTTACTTAGTATAGCCTCCAATCCTGTTTTAGACAATAAGCTTTTGATGGAGTCAAGTGTCACTAAAACTTTCCTTTATATCTTGCAGAAAAATTAATTACGTAAGTATGTTTTCTATCAATACATTATTTTATTTTCTTTATGATGCATACTTTTTTGGGGAGTCTTAGGATTTTTGTTTAGTCATTTGAATAGAGGAAGATCTATTTAAAATATGATGGCTATCAATTTCCAGTGCCTAACAGCTATTTGTCTAAAATGGTCAATTATTTTCTGACTAACCCATGAAATTTTTAGCAATATAGTTTACAGTTCTCTGTAAAGATAAAGGGATGCTTTCCCTGCACCTGTCTTGATTTCAACACATTTTCTTAAGCAAGTTGGCATTACAGGATTTTTTTTTTCATGAAATGAATGAATGGATGTTTAGGGAGAGGAATGACCAAACTGGGTTCTCCATGCTTACTTACTGAAACAAAGAGAAACAAGGGAATGTCTATATTCCAGACATGGATCAAGACACTGGGTAAATTAAAGTCAGTCTTTTCCTTTTCTAGTATTCCTTACCTTGTTCTGATGTAGGAATTCAAGTATGTAGTAGACACTTCAAATATATTATTTTCATCCTATTATAATTAACAGAATGATTAATGGAAATTCTACACCGACTTTGTTATGGAATCTTCAAATTCTAACAGTTTTTAAAAAATTTCTCAAGATTTGGCTTCTTTTATATCTTCATGAACTTTTGAATGCTCAGTTTAGTATCAGAAAATGATATTTTGCCTAGGCAGGAAATAAAATTGATATCAATTTTGTTAATTTTGATTAAGACTCAAGATTGCCCATCTTCAGCTGAGAGGCAATCTTTTAGTTATAAGGATGAGACTCCCAAACTAGTCATACAAAAGGCTGTCTTTAAAGTGCAGTGATGTAAATTAAAGCCTCTAAACCTTAGACATAAATGTTTTTGACTAGTTAAATTAATTTTTGCATTGATTTTGGTTTAGACTATCCAAAGGATGCCAGCTAATAATGTCAACAGAGATACATGATATTGCTACAATCTTTTCTCTAAAATGTTGAAGGAGGGGGAAAGAGTGGGTATCTATGATTAACACTAAAGACAGTGGAAAAAAAATTCCTTCATTTATTTAACTTGCTTAGTCAACAATGTGTTTCTATCATTAGGCAGACATTTGTGTCAACATTAGAGCATCTGCCACACAGAATGAGATTTTTTGGACAGGCAATGATTACGTAATTGTGTTTAATTGATGGAATTTATCATTTATAAATAAATGAAAAATAATATCATTAAAAAGAATACTCTAGAAACAAAATTATGGAAATATTCCCATAGGCATTTACTTAATATTTTGGTCCAAGAGATTATTTATCATTAATGATACACGAGAATAATGGAAACATTTGCATGCAAGAGAGTAGATGATATTGAAATTTGATTACAGACTTCTAATTACATTAATGGTTTGGAAGATCTCTGTTTAATTTAGAATAGTCAGAAAACAAATGTGTTTGATTATCACTTTTGTCCCTAGCCCAGTCTACTCATTCTTGAAGTTGTGTTCTTTCCTTAAAATATCTAGTATTTTCAAATGTGCTTCTCATTCTCCGTTTCCCTTGCAACAACTCTCTTTCAAGCTCTGATTACTTTATAATTTGAGTATTTTGTTTGTTGGAATTTTTACCCTTCTACCTGGCTCTCCATTCTTTCCATTTTCTGCACTGCCAACAGATTCACTTTTCTAAAAGTATTTTGATTATATAGTGGTCTATTCACAAGTCTTTGGTAATTCTCTTTTTCCTTAATATAAATTTAGTCCTTTGTGTTGATACAATTTCTGTCACTCTCTGTTGTTGATCTGTTTCAGATAGAGTAGTAACTCTATCTCTTCCTAATATAAATAATTCAGATTTTCCTCAATATAATTAAAGAAATAGAATACTTGTTCTTCCTTTCTCCACTTTTTGCCACTTCTAGGAGTGCTTCTTCTACTTTTCCCAATGGATGTGAAACATCACTACCTGATTTAATTCTTGGATCTTTCATATAACTTATCATCCCATTTTCCCTTTCCTCGCAATTTTCGATTTGTGTCAATTTAAATTTCACCTCTTGCATCAAGCATTCTCCACCATTTACATGTGAGCTGTCCTTTATCTACCTTCTAAAAATGGTTTACTGCCAATGGACATCAATTTACGGTTACTTGTCAAATACTATATTAAATTATAATTAGTTGAATGCTTTATTTTCTCCTTAAGCAGAGTAAGTTCCTGGCAGACAGGGATATATGTAATATTTATATCTTTTACTATTGAAAGTTGGATCTTACATACAGTAGTTTTCTCAATAAATATATACTACATAAAATCATACATTAATGAGGTTTTCAATTATATTTTACAAATAATCATTATAAAATGATAATTAAAATATTTAAATAAGAAAAAGCTTTAATAACATTGCACATTAAAGAATAATATATTTTAGTCCGGGCTTAGTGGCTTATGCCTGTAATCCCAGCACTTTGGGAGGCCGAAGCAGGCAGATCACCTGAGGTCAGACATCCAAGACCAGCCTGGTCAACATGGCGAAAATCAGTCTCTATTAAAAAATAACAAAAATCAGCTGGGAGTGGTGGCAGGTGCCTGTATTCCCAGCTACTCGGGTGGCTGAGGCAGGGAGAATTGCTTGGACCGGGAGGCGGAGGTTGCAATGAGCTGAGATCGTGCTACTGCACTCCAGCCTGGGTGACAGAGTGAGACTGTCTCAAAAAAATTTTTTTTTTAAAAAGGATAATGTATTTTAAACAACTTTCCAATTGTTCCTTCTGTATTTGTTAGCATAACATTAGCTGCTAAAATAGACTCCAAAATTTCAGAGATCTACCACAGCACTATTTCTATTTCTTGCCTACATGACATTCCAGTGCAGCATTACTCATAATTTGGGGTAGAACTGGAATGAGGAAGGACTTTGCTCCATGTGGTTTTCAGAGAGACAGGCTTATTCATATAGCTATTTTCAACACAGGGCTTCTAAAGTTTCGCTGGGCACTGACTTAGCTAGAAAAGGGAAAAAAATTGGAAGAACACAACTTGGAGGAGATTTTTTGGGTCAAACCTAGAAGGAGTGTACAGAAATTCTCACATTCCACTGCCTTAGGCTCAGTTAGATGGCTACACCTAAGTTGCCTAACTGCAATGGAGTCTGGGAAATGGAGTCTAGGAGGCATTTACCTCCAGTGAAAAGTCTGCACTTAAGTAACAGGGACCCCAGATTTTGGACAGATAACTCCTTTCTCTGCTACCACATCCATCTAAAATTTATATTGAAATAGAATAAAACATAAAATTTATATTAAAATATTGCATATTTAAGTATCTGGGAATAATTGTACCAATATTAGGACTTTTTAAAAACAGTGGCAGAGATGTAAACACATTACCCTTGTATGAAGACAACACATTCTTCTGCTCCTGCTGCCGCAAGATAATCTGAGAACACTTTATTTGTTTTGTTTTGTTTTAGTAATTTTTCAACTTATTATAGACCTTTGATTTATGAAAAATATTTTAGCCTTTATACCCCAAGAATTATGTAGTTATGAGTATCTTTAAACTGTTCCACAAATTTAAAATAGAATGAAGCAGTTCCGTGGACTTTTGCTAAAATAGGTTTGTTTTCACGTATAGTTGGTTACTGAAGGGTATAAAATGCATAAACTCCCATTTGCATTTAGCCTATCTCTCTAGGAATCAGTCTGAAAGCTCCATAAATAGCCAACGCCTTTCTGTACTGTGTGGGGTCTCCTTAGTCCCCCAAGAAATTATTTTCCCATCCAACTCTGGCTTTTTAAGCCCTCCTAAAGTTAAAATACTACATGGTTTCTTCAGAAAAGGAAGCTGAAAGTACAAATGGAACTAACCCCTAAGAACACTTAATTTGCTTTTACAAAGGTGATTTGATATCCTTGGCAAATAGAATGAGATAAAATTTATTTTATTAGGCTTTTGACTAATCAAAGCTCACCAAAAACAAAGCTTCATTCAACAACAAAGGAGGCCTATTTGTTATACAACACAGTCTTCCACACACAATTAGAGATTACTGATGGACATGCTTGATATTCACACTTCATAATAAACATAAGTGAATCTTATTTGAATCTTGCAAATAACTGAGGTACTCCAATTTTAGGTTGAGACTTTTCAAGAGGAAGTCTAAATTAAACCAAAGATTAGCTGAGGCAGATTTGACCAGAGTTTGTCTATGGTCAGAAGAAAAAAGAATGATATTTGAGGATGCTTAAAGATAACACTATATAACTTTTTTTGTATAAAATTACATGATTATCCATAATAAGCTAAACATTCTAATTGTTTGGTTTATTATTAAGTTTAGGGCTCAATATGACAATTTTACTATTCTTTACCTCCCACCTTTGCATATAAAAAATCACTAAAATCTATTTAAATCAACAGACCTATAGGGTCAGCTATGTGGTTCAAATCCTGGCTTTACAGATTATAAGCTGCATGTTTTTAGTCAAATTACTTAAGCTTTATCAACCTCAGTTTTCTAATCTGGAATATAGGAATAACGCATTCATTAGTAGCATTACTATTGAGAGTGGCAGGAGGCAGCCACATGCCTAGGCAGTTAGAAGCACGTCGTCCCCAGCGAAACCTCACCTTCAAGCTGAAGACAATTTAAAGCCTGAAAGCTAAGCGACAAGTTCAATCCTGGAAATGGATTGAGAACTTGTCTTCCCGTTTGGCGTGTTTTCCTCTGATTGATCTCCACCCTTCACCTGTTTTACATATATCTACCCTTTCCTAATTGGTTTTCTACACTGTCATGCACACCTTTGAATGGTGTCTTCACTTTAAACTTTTTTGCATACTCACAAACCAATCAGCACACACTCCCCATTCTGAGTCCATAAAGGGCCCCGGACCCAGCCACACTGGGGACTTTTCTGTCCTTCGGGTAGGGGAACCACTGCCCTGCCCCTCCCTGGCATCCCTTCCCTGCTGAGAGTTTTCCTTTCGCTTAACAAATTCTACTCCACTCACTCTCCAGTGTCCGCATGCCTAATTCTTCCGGGTAGTGAGGTAAGAACTCAGACCTAGCTGAGCTAAGGAGCAGAAAGACCACAACACTATGTGAATTAAATGAACTAGAATACATGGAGTGTTTAGAACCATACATGTTTCATAATACATACTCTATTAATGTTAACTGACGCTGGTTGTCAGTTAACTTTAATATAACTTTTCCATGATGTTTTATTCTAACTTCCTGGACAGGGAATTAATGGCCCTCCTTTTTGGCTGGGATTTATGTCCTCTTCTTTCTTTAATATACAGGTATTGACCTCTAGCAGTGAGGTGACTAATTTACCAGCCACCTAATGCTATCCCTGCCTTCATCACTATTACTAAGTACCTTCCCTTGAATTATCAGAAATAAAAAATTCTAAATTTAAGTCTGAAATGGTATTTTTGAAAGGGAAATTTTTAAAAATCAGTTGATGAAGTAACCTTTTGCCATGTACACTGATTGAGTACAGAATCAGGCTTGTGGGGAAGACTGAAGCAATTTTTCAGGGAAAAGAGACAAGAAGAACAAGAGAGAAAATTCTCTGAATTTTTATGAGCTTTAATGTCCTACTTCCTAGTTTATATGTGAAGTTGGGTTAATTTTCCTCAGTTTTTCCCCACATAATATAACTTGAATATTTGGTTTCTGTAATATGCAAAATGAGAGCTGTAACTATGCTACCATGAACGAGTAAGCTTGAGTAAATGGGTTAAATGAAGGCTCTTCTCAGAGCATTTAATAATCTAATATTATTTTATAAGTCTCAAGAAAGGGAATTAGCCTTGCAGTTTATCCCAAACATAATTGTCCACAGAATTTTAATTTTCCCTTCAAAGAACATCTCCAAAGGAACAATGATCCTTGGCATGACCTCCGTTAATATTGTTACATACAGAATATATTTGTGATATTTCTCTTTGACATTCCTTTGAGAGCTATGCTATAGTTCTGGACAGACAAAGTTTTTTAGAATGTCTACCATGCCTTCTGGGAAAATCTGACTCCAGCCTATCCTCTGACACCTAAGCAATAATGTGCTACCAGGGCTGTCAAATAACAGACTGGCTAGTGGATGCACTGCCTAGCAGGCTGCACAAATTAAATGATTTGAAACAGCATCCACTCTCTATGGAATTCGAACTAGAAAGTACCAATTTAATTGTTGTAGACTAAAAGATTCAGAGCTAAGGACACCTTGGGAAAGATCTGCAGCCACTGGAGTGATTGCGTGTTGATCTTCAACTACTGGCTTTTCTGTTCAGGCCCTCTGTCCAGGAATTGCCCACCCCACCTCAAGGGTGTGTTTCCAGCTGCCATGCTTCACTGGAAGGTCTTACTTCTATGATCATATTTGCAATTATATATTTTCTCCTAAGATGGAATTGGAACTGAGAGAAAGGCAACTTCTTCATATTGGTTGGCTTTGAAGGTGTGCTTATGAACTCTGGGTGGAAATATTTCATCATGCAGAATAGGGAACAGGGAAATCTGGACTACACAGAGGGAGAGAGAATAGAGAAAACATACAATGAGAATCAGAGATGAATATTCAAGGCAAAATACTCTTGGTTCTTTTCTTGAAAACCAGCTGCATTCTTGCCCTTGAGATCTTACCTGTATATACCATTAACATCCCTCTTCCTCTCAAAATTAAGCTGTTTTTAGTGGGATCTTGTTATATGCAATCAAGAATCTTAATATAAAAATCACAGGGTTTCTTTGGCAGGGAACAGAGACTATAAGAAAAAGCTAGGAGATAACGAGCAGAAAATGGAAAGTTATCAGTATCTAGAAGAGATCAGAGAGTTTGCATCCAAAAGCAGGAATACCCTGAGAAACCCCATGTAGCCAAAGAGGAAGTTAGGATAACTGCTCCTCTGAGCTGCCTCATTCTATCCAATGTTCCAATTCCAGTTCAGAGGTTTTCCTAAAATTCTTGCTACTGTTTACTTTTGGTAATTTTAGAAGAGAACTGTTTTAAACAAAGCAAAGCGATTAACTGAAAAGTTTTCAATTGCAGGGCAACTGAAGTGGAGGAAAGCAAGCATTCAAGTGCATAGATGCCCTTCAATTTGCCTGTGTCCATCTATCAAATTGGGTAAAGAAACCACAATAGCATGCATGCTTGATTAGCAGTCTCCAAGTAAATATTATGCTTAGATATACTCTGGGCTAGGCATGCCACAAAATGTGTGGATATTCTTATAAGGAGAAACATTTTCAGATTAAGATAAAAGAAACACAATATGTTATTTCAAATCTAGCTCACTAGGGTTTCATTTTATGTGCTTGTTTCTCAGTTTCTGCCAAGTAAAAGTGTGACTACCACTATCAACCTCCTCTGGTGTTAATAATGAATAAATAATGAAAAATTTCAAAGGAATCTGAATTCTTTTACCAAGAAAGTCCATATTAATAAATAAGAAAAATATAGGAATTTTAAATCAGCTAAACCTTTTTTATTTCATACAAGTTTAGCGTTTTAAAATGTCAGTTACCTGATGAGAGAATAAAGCTCTGTATCTGACGGCACAGATAATTACACCTAATTGTGTTAAAACACAAAGCTAGTTAGATTTCTTACTGTTGCAATATCTATTTCGCTTCCTCCCTCTATTTTTTTCCTCTCCATTATCAGTTTAAAGTTTGCCAAGAAGGAAACCTTCCTTTATTGGTGGAGTTGCTTGAAATGAGATATGCATTGAGACTCACTTTATCTGGGTTCAGTATTTAATACAGAATTTTAAAAAATATTGAAGCATCACCCCCACCCCCACCCCCCCACACACAATCGTTGGTGCACAAATCAATTGGCTGTTACAAATTGAGCATATTTATATAACTACAACCCAGATCAAAGACATAATATTACTCCTCAAACCCTCTCATTGTCCTCTTTCAGATACAATTTATGCTGGTCTACAGAGTTAGTCACTATCTTAACTAAACACCACAGATTAATTTTGTCTGATTTGTTGTTATAGAAATGCAGTCATATAGTATATACTGCTTTGGGTCTGGCTTCTTTCCATCAATATTATGTTTGTTAGATTCATCTGTGTTCTTGCACGTGGTTGCAGTTTGCTTATTTTCATTATGGCATAATGAAATGTTAACCTCATGTTAACATCCCACAATTTATTTATTCACCTACTTATGATGGGCACCTCCTTCATTCAGGTTTTAAATCCATAACTGTTTAATTTTTTAAATTATTTTCACAGAAGCCAGAATTTTATGTTTCAGCTCTAGCTAATACTTTTCAAAATTTCTGAGTGGCTAAATGATGGGCCATCACCTCGTAGAATACCGACTAAATTTGGTAGAGATAGAGATATTTATTGTGCATACTTCAGGACAAGTTTACCAACCACTTCACTAGGGCTGCCTGTTTATTTCTTTCTGAAACAAAACAAAATAAACAAAATATCTTTGGAATTAAAGGTTTAATCTAAAAATTGTTGGGTTTACATTTGAAAAATGTTAGTGTGCATTTTTTTTAATCCAGAAATTTGGACTTCTTTCAAAGAATAGCTACTTTTCACCTTCTGGGATGAAGCATTTGATCTGTCTTGAGTTTGTGTATCTCAGAGTGTTTCTTCGGCAAATAAGTCATCTCCTTATTACTCCCTATATTTCACAGGCTGCCTTTCTGCTCCAAAGCACGCTACTGGCAACTGAGTACTGGGTACTCTCCAAGCTGTTGCCACCTCTGTACTTGTGAGAAGAAACTTTGGTTAAGGTTCCTTTTCCCTACCACATAGTTCTTCAGGCAATTCTCTTCAACAAATGTTGAAGATCTCCTCATGGCCAAAAGTAGTACAATTTTAAAGAGAAATTACAATGTATAAGGAAAATTTATAATTTGAAGAGGAAAGCCTTGGTATTAAAAAGATTAGGAAAGTGCAGTCTTTAGACCTGATCTTAATCAGGCTACTAGGATATGAAACCACATTCAATGTTAGGAAAGTAATTTTACATTTCTGCGCCCTAGATTCATTCAGACAGCAGAGGAAAGCAATTGAAGGTTAATCCTTCATCAAGAGGTTTCTCCCAGTTGTCCCTGCTCTTGATGGGACATGCCAATCTTCATTTCCCTATATTCTTTCTTGTGCAAACATTTCTTCATCAGTTCATTTCCAGAATATTTACCTATTCTAGCCTCATAGAAAATCAGCGCCACTGTCAAGTAACCCCAACTTGGCCCACACAGAGAACCTTGCTCCCTGGGTACATTGAAGCCCCTGATATGTTGTTCAGTTGTGATCCACTTTGATTTTCTGAATGCAGTTACCTTTCTGAAGGAGTTGCCTTTAAAATTACCTGGAAGGCCAATGATATACCAAGAGTGGAATGTGGCATCCAGATTCCAGTGACTGGTGCCTGGGCCAAGGGTGGCTGGTATATCTTGTTGGATTCCATTGTTGGTAGTACCATCAATATGAACTTTAGATAAATTACTGCCTTAACTGATTGTTATTCTGTTAAGCATGTGCAGTCTCCAAACACACATCTCCTTTGGCATAGTTTGTATAATTTCAATTCATTTAGAAAATGAAATATGTCCTCTTTTAGCAAAGTGATCCATACCTTCCTTTGAGCCAGTAATCCTCATTTATTGGAAAATAATATAGTATTTTCTGTTTTAAGATACAGGTGTCTACCAGAATAAGAATGGTACCAAATTATGCCTCTCGTGGTTCTACAGAAAGACCATTAGACTCTTCTTTTTAAAGTTTTGCAGTTTTCCTTGGTTGCCAATTCTTCACGTTGCATTTTAGACTATATTAATATTAATCCCTTACATTATGTAATCTTTCAAATGTTGATGCTCTGAATATCCATAAAAGTTTGAAATTATGGATCATATCAGTAATTTTTATGTACTAATCCCATATACAAAGCAAGTGCTCAATCCCCATTGGCTGATTGACCTATTCAATTCCGTTTTCTCACCAATTCATCAAAAGACATAAAGTTATCTTAGTGCATGATTTTACAAAAATACTAGAGGATTAATAATGAAGTTACAGTTTAATGGTATAAAATGGTAAATATGCAACTTTAAACCTTTTGTTCTAATATTAATCTTACTTGTTGGTTATTAGATGAAACTATACACAGGTGAATGATCTTTCATGCATACAGTAGTCTCCCCTCTGGATCAGGAACAGAAATAGTTTCACAGAACACCCTGAGCAATACACACTATTTTATCTGAAAGTATCTACTCTGAGTTAGTTGTAGCTGAGTTTTCGATACCTCTGTGGTTGTCTCAGAGGTATAGAAAAATTAAAAGGCATCATTCCTTATGTCAACAACATGGACTATGACTGAGGGACAAATCATTTTAATTCATTACGTGAATCTCTATGATATAAGCCTGGGCAATAAAGCACTGTATTTGCTGGAGGAATAGAGAAGTTTCAAAATGTAGATGGAGCTTTAGTTGAGAATTGAGTGTTGAAGAATAACTAATTTTCCAGGTGAATGGGTGGGAGAGTGCATTCCAGGCAGAGGAAAGAGAATACTGGAAGGCATAAAGCATAAGATGACATGGTGTCCTGGACTACGTGAAATTCATTGGTACTAGTCATTACTATATAAGACATAATCCCCTAATGCTCACTGTATGGCTTCTTGGATTTATAGACTTAAATATTAAATTCTGATGACAGTAGAAAGCTTCGGTTTGGACTCATTCTTAGTAATACCTAGAAAGTAATGTGACTCAATGTAGTATTTAGAAAGTAAATTTGGGCTTATAGGTTGCTAGCATAATAGATAATAATACTATAATCTCATTTGGCTAGCTAACTTTGAACTTATTCTGTATCAGATCATAATGTTAAAAGGAATTACTGGTAGCATACAGGTACCCTTATCTGCACAAGAGAAACCAGGTTTGGTTCTAACCCTGAGAGAGAAGGGGTTTGCAAACCTAGTTGTCAGGGCCCAACTAAATCTGCTGGTAATAATCAAATGCCTCTACCTTCCAAGGGTCTGTTCTTCATGGCAGAGACTGGTGATGAGAGCATGGTATCATGAATGTGTTAACACCTAATGTGCTTACCCCAGTTACTGTAGGCTATAATTTGTGCAGAAAATCTAATCCCAAGTCCCATCAGCTTATGATAATAGAGTCCTAGCATTGGTGATAGATATATTTTAAGTACAACTTATCTGATAGTTTCCAAACTATATCTCAGTCCTCAGATACCCATGAAATACTATCTTTCCTATGCATCACTAAACAAAATTCCACTAGTTGAGGTTGAGTGAGTCTTGATTTCTTGTAACTCAAAGAAGCCAACACAATAAACACAGTCAAGTTTCATTAATGAAGAGTGGGTGGCTGTTTCTTTAACTGGGACTTGTCTCAATGCCAAGAGGCAAGGTACAGCAAGAATAGCTCCTGCCCTACTCTCATTTAAGAAATAATATGTCTAAGGTTTGATGGGTTTAAATGACTCAATCACAAACTCTGGAATATGTAGTAGGGAGGCAAGAGCATAAACTCATTTTGTGCATCTCTTAGTTATTATATCATATTAGCTGTGATTTTTCAAGCTTCTATTACTGTTCTTAGTGTTGCTGTTATTACTTCTTGCTGTTTTGTTGTTATTGCATTATTATTATATTTATGGATCTTTTTTATGTGCCAAGACCAGTGCTTTAGATGCTTTATTTTAATTTTTACAACAAAATATGGTTATATTTATAATTTTAATTTCTGGTCCAAAAACAATTTTCTCATTCCTTTTGATCATTTTCTCCCAGTTAATAGTTAAAGAGCATAATGTTTTAGAAAAAATATCAAGTGTTTCGATAATTTATATATGGCATAAAACATTTTGGCAAACCTACTTCCACCTCATTAGACATTCTTTCAAAGAGTCTTAGATAACACAAGTACAAAACTGGATCAATGATATGGTTTTAATATCCTTTTTCCCAAAGGTATTGAAAGTACCAATCCATCACCTACTCTCATTTGCCAACCTCAGTAACTTAATTTCCCACTCCAACTTAGAATCATTTAATTTCTTTCTTCATTGATCCCTTGTTCTTAAGGAAAATGAATTTAACTTCATTGGGAGATAGGTTTTATATGTTTTAATTGTTTTTTATTAAGTATTTACAACTTTAACTTTTTCCATTCTGAACATAAAACAAGCTCTTATTCTTTTATGTCTTGTGTTTCCTTTATTTCATAAAACTCATTTTCATTTTATTTTTCTTCTCCATTTTCCTAGTTAAGCCAAAATCTACAGCAAATGCACACAAACACACTAATATACCTGTGGGTTATGTTACAGTTTTGTCCTACATCTTAACTCTTATTGAAAGAAACCCTTTTTTCTTTTAAGTTGAAACATCTTTTATTCTTTTCCGTGTATATGGTCCATTTATCAAAACTTGACTTTACTTGTCTTCAAGGTTGATCTTTGTAAAGTTATAAAATTTGTTTGGTGCTAACTAGTTTGCAGTTTTGATTTCTAGATTACTGCATGTCAAATTTAATCATAATGCTGTTAGCTGGCCAAATGGCTGAACTCCATTTTTCTACTTCACTGATTTTTTCCTTCATTCTAGCATAAGTCATCATTCCCTGTAGGGGACTTGACTTGACTTGACAGAATAATTCCAGAAGGAAGCATTTGCCTGAGTCATTATTTTTGTGTTTGTTTCATGATGTGCCCCAAATAGTTTTAAATTAATATTTATGATTTTGTTATTTATATTTTTTGTGTTTATATCTTTTCATATTTTGCTTGGCCTAATAGTATAAAATTATTTAGAAAAAATAGAAAATCTTTAGGAAAGTTTTTAATATGTTTAAAATCCCCATCTTACATATTGGTATTGAGGAATGTGATTTGGGAGTCATTGAAGAGATTTGTGGATTATTAAATTGGATTTGCTTTAAAATATTGAATATTAGGGGAAGCATAATCATGTATTTATTGTAATTCTGTAGACATTTTAAAATAATATTACCAAATAATGTTTACTACTGAATTATGAAGAAACTTTTGCTTACATAAGAGCTGCAGGTATTGTAATTTCTCTTTCATTAAATAATTGAAACTGAAAGAAGGAAAATTCCCATTTACTGGCTTTTCAGAAAATGTGAATGTTTGTGTGTATGTATGATGCACATGGTGAATTACATGCAAACACACTGAAGAAACCAAAAAGGGGCTGGTGACTCTCCTGACCCGGTCAGTAAACACAATCAGATGTACAGTGTATCTAGATGCTCAGCTGACTGTATGATCCTACTGGGAGGAATACCGAAAAAGAATGTGTGGTAAGAGGTTTTTGATACAGCAGTGGCAATAGAGGTAAGAGTCTGGTAGCCTAGCAACCTGTATTCAGTAGTGAAGGCATTTGTGATAGTGACTTTATAACCACACTGGTCCTGAGTAATGATCTGGTGTATACTAAAGTGTCTACCTTCTTTAAACTCCTGACCATTTTTTCCAGCCTTTTTGTTGGTTCTGTGAACTACACAAAGCCTTCTAATAAATCCTTTTCTACCCCTATAACCAGTTAGTTTTGGTTGTTTTCACATGAAAAACTATGATTAGTAATTCCATTGCCTTGCTTGCTACATTTATAAATAACCTTCTGAATGCTTCTGTTCTTTGCTTTTGTAGACTAGCCTGACATTTTTACCCGCTTCTTTGTTGTAGCTGCCTGTGCCACATGTTCTAATTGCATAACCTGTTTTGTTTTGTTTTTAAATTCTCTTTGTATTTGCAGGGGCATAAGATTTTAGTCATGTACACAGATATCCGCAATAAATGCCAGATTTCTCAGATTCTATTATATCTAAGAGTGATGATGTAACTAAGCTGTGGCCAATGAGATGTGAGTGGAAGTGATGTTTACAACTTCCCATTCCTTCCCATAACAGGGAGGATGGCATTTCGCTTTCTGTTGTCCCTTTTTCCACTTGCTGAAATGCAGGTATGGTTATGAATCATCTTGGAAATGTGTGGGAGCCCAACATCCCAAGGATAGTGGACCAGCCATTCTAGTAATTCTCAGACTTATCAAATTAGCAGATAAAAGTTATCCTAGCTTCTCAAGTTTTGAAGTGATAGAAATACCTCTTTGAATTAGAAGTACAGATCATAAATGATACACAGCCTTACAAAAGTTACGTCACAACCTCTTACCTCTCATAAACACTTTCAACCCTTCTCTGAAGGTTTTGGGTGAGCAGAGGTGTAGTTCTTACTGAAACAAGGAAAATCATTTTCTTGGAATATCATTTATAAGGAATATCATCACCCTCATCGTTCTCTTAACCTTTATTTTAATCCTAGTATGTTTACCCACGCTCTTATATGCTTCAGGATGAATGTCTTCAACCATCCTTCAGATTCTGTGCTTCACTTTGTGGTTTTCTTTTCAGTAGTCCTACTCTTAAAAAATGTTGCATACCTGCTTCATTTTGAAAGTTGCTCTGTTCTCCAAATACTTTCTCTCATACCTACACACATTTCCTGCCTATTTCTTTTGGAGATTTCCATGTATATATTTCCTTATCCTCTTGGCATTATTATACACCTTCCTGTATGTTTTCATTTAGTACTGCCTGCATTTTCCTTTTAGAAGATAAGGTACTAAATGAAAGGAGTCTAAAATTTGAAAGGTATCAAGAATTCCACAAGAGCTTAAATAGTCCTGGCAAACACATACGTAAGTCTGATATTATTTACTCCCACTCACGCCAACTATATATTTGAACATACTTCAAGTATTTAATTTCCTAGGATGAGCAGCAGGATAACTATAATAGTAGTAACCAATATATCTGTGCTGGGAGGAATGCAGGCCCACTGATGATTCTAGTAGGTTCTTTGACAGCTAAGAATTGCTGAGATTGTCTTCTCAGTACCACTAGCAGATAATTTCCCCCAGTTGACATGTGTCTGTTCTGAGTTTTTGGCCGGGTTATTGATGAGAATCACGGAGACTGAAAAGATTTTAGGACTTAATTATAAGGCCCACTCATTATTACTACGATCTGGTGCTGGTGATTTTTTTCAATATTATGTACATAAATTTTAGTGGTTCTGATTACATCCATGCCGATGGAGGACATCGTACATATAGATACCTGTGTTCTGTTGAAAATGAAAAGCCACTTTTTTAACAGGAGACAATCTTATTTAATTCAGGTAAAAATATTTTCTGAATATTTAAGAATCACTATCTAATGAACATTGAAAAATGAAAAGCTATGACAGTTAAAAAAATGCAGTTATTTTGGTGGCAGTCTCTAATGAAGTTTGAATGTGGCAGAGAGGATTAATTTTTCAGGATAATGGTTAGCATGGATAATTCATAATAAGTTTAACAATTCAGAGCTCAAAGCTGTTAAATAATTGCAACTGGATTGCCTATTGGCTTTACTTGAATCTAAAAGGGACCTTTAATGTACTTAATATTTTGCTGAAACATAATTCAGTCTCAATGACTTTGAAAGGGGCATTAATAGTTTTCTGAAAATGTAACCTTGAAAATTAAATCCATTATATATTTCCAAGATTATGGATTAAACTACTCTGTCAAATAAGTCATTACATTAGCATAATGAGGTATGAGGGGAGATATAAGTGAGAAACAGCAAGTAAAAGGTACTTTGTGCCACAATTTGCCTACATTTAGTCAAAATGACCTTTAAAAGCACAGCTGAAGGGTCAGGTTTATCATCACTTTTCCAGCCTTCGAGTAATGTATTTCTATTTAGCAGAACAATTTGCTGAAAACTGCTGTGGTAAGAACTATGCTTAGTCCAGCTCCCTACCTACAATATACAGGATCTGAATGGAAGCAACCTCCAAGAATAGCAGTTGCCAGCCATCATTTCCCTGAAGCAAACATCTGAAGTGTACACAGCTACCACTTTTCCCTGAAAAGCAGAGAAGTCATTAAAAATGTATTCTGGAACACACATATGTGGAAAAAGAAAGTAGCAAAATGTTAAAATGCTAAAGGAAGTAGTGTGGTGTGAATATGTCTGTTGCACTGAAGCTGGCAATTGATTGAAAGTGTAGCTTGAAGTTATCAAGTGCATTTTTCATTTCTTGTATTCAAACTAGAATTTTTCTTTTTCCCTAATGGCCTGAATACCCTTTGACTTGATAAATTATCCTCACTTCAAAGACGGCTGAGGGAAATAATGTCCCGCAGAGTGTCTGACCACAGTGGGCTTCAGTAAATATTTGAGTGAATATTGAATACATGAGCACTGATTCACTTGAAAAGGAGGCCCTCATGTTCACATATGGTATTGGTTAAACAACTGATTGACAGAATCCTCCTGGACAACAATTTAAAATTCTATGATTTTCTCATTCTATGAAAGTGATATTAATGGTATCTTTTTCTCTGTTTGGTAGCTCTGGTCAGCTATGCTTGTCAAAACGTCAATTTCTTTGCTGTGTCAGTGACTTTTAAGAAAGGACAAAATTGAAACTGATTCAGCACACTGTAATAGTGTTGATGACAGAGATAAAAGAGATCCAGTGAAGCTGTTCTCCTTGACCTTTACTGGCTGTTTCTTCAGTTACGAGATAGTCACTATGGGAAGCACTATTATCTAAATCCACTGAGAGCTCATAGTCAGAGGTGGCAGGACCCACGTTGTTCATGAATAAACTGCACCGAAACGGAAGACTGCTTTCTTATTTAATTTTTTCCAGAATTAAAACTTGACCTGAAGTGGCAGATTAAGAAATCCAACTGCAAATATTAGAAGTACAATACAAACAGAGTGACTAATGCAACTAATACAACAAATCCAGCATCTGATTGATTTTATAATTTAAAGGAGTTGTCACTAGGTGCCACTCTTTTCACTATGTAGTTACAGGTCAGCAGTCTGAATGGCTTCAGGTAAGTGAGATGTAATAAAATCAGAGTTATAATTCCATCAACCATAAAAAGACTTATTTATAAAACTGCAATAAACAATAATGATAAAATAAATAATACAAAGCTTAATATTTTAAAATTATATAACACTTTTAATATGCCTTCTATCCTTTTAGTAGTGGCACTTAACTGTGGCACCACATTTCGTTGTGGGTTTGAGCAAGTAAAATAATTATAGTTAAGTTACTGAACTGTATAAATGGGTGATTTTAATACTTTTTTAAACTTAGAGTATTATAAAGGTAGTCCATATAATAACCCCACTTTCTCTTATGCACACATCTATTAAACTTTCTTTAATGGAAGAGGAAGATATAGAAGACAAGAGATTGCACATAACCTGTGGCCTTTTTTATATCTTGAACATCTTGCAATTTGGTGCATTCATGGGACTCTTTCATTCATACATGTAAATATGGTATATGTATTATAATAGAAAAACTAAGGACGTTGTACCCATTTTCTTTGTGCTACTATGTTAAGCTAAGAAGTGGAAGGTGCCAAGTTCAATTTGGAACTCTCTAGCAAGCCAGATTAATGTTTACTGGCTTCTCTATCTCTGCGCTTCATTGCTCTTGAAATCACTTCCTTTCCTTTTGAATATTGCTAGCCTTTTAGGATGAGCCAGCTGTGAGCCTGAATCCAAATTATCACAGTACTCATTACAGCCATCAAGCAAACTGCAAGTGTTATGAATTAACCTAATGCTTTTTAAAACATTATTTTTTCCATTCTAAACTCTGTGCTGTTGCTTTCAACCATGTTTTAAACCAAATTAATAACCATATGAAATAAATATGACTCTACTCACTTTTAGTTAAATAATCTAAGGCTCAGATTTATCCAAGATCACAAAAAACTAACAGACTTGGTATTGAAATTCATTTATATGTAAATTATGGAGACCAAGCTCTTTTCAACAACCACAATGTCAGGAATAAAATATCCTTTGACCTTTTCACTCTGATTACTTCTTTGAAACTATCAAAATATAAATGTTGAATGCTTCATGTTCATTAAAAGTAAAAACAGGCAGAAAGTTGAAAGTTAACCATGGCTTCCTTATGTCTCTTTTTTTGCACACATCCTAAGATCTTCTGTGACCTCCTGCTTCATCCACCAATCCCAGAATATGCTATTCATACTGGAAACCCTTTACTTGTTTTAAATGTTTTTAAGTCAAGTTTAAAGCACCAACTTTTGGATTAGCTATAACTGGCAACTATTAAAGACCTAAAATACTTAATTATTTTTTGTTCAATATATATATTAAACAACTTTATTCAATCCTATATTATAAGGCAATTCCAAATGAAGCACTGCTCTGCTAACTTATATACATATATATTTTTAATTTACAATCAACTAATTTACTTAAGAATCTAGAATTTTGATACAAGAAGGAGAACA
The DNA here is from genome assembly GCF_006542625.1 of Nomascus leucogenys. Classification (NCBI taxonomy): domain Eukaryota; kingdom Metazoa; phylum Chordata; class Mammalia; order Primates; family Hylobatidae; genus Nomascus; species Nomascus leucogenys. The sequence goes on along the minus strand of NC_044383.1, from coordinate 106,906,179 downwards.
GTTGGTTCACACTCTTCAAAAGATCTATGAGCGGAACTAAAATTGTATGTCAACTAACTCCGTTACAGATATTAAGTTGATCCAACATTATACCCGCAGTGGTTCTAGGAGAATATCATTTGCTAGAAGTCTAAGACATTTTTACAAAACATCAATATAAACTCGTAGAATAATTGTATGGTGTTTTCTTTTTACTACCCTGAAGATACAGATTTAGTAAGGGTTTACTTCTTTCTGCCAGGTGAGAGGAATAGTGCAAAAGGGCAATTTATATAGTTATCAAAATAAGTGTGAGCAAATCCTGAACGAACTGTAGCTAGCCTATCTGATAATGTTTTATGTTTAGAAATCTGAAGACCATTCTAATAAAATGTACAAAGTAGAATGCTTACATTGGAAAAACGTGCTTAACTTTCTTTCCATAATTTGTTAAATGAATTCAACAAGTTAAAAAAATTTATTTGTATAAGGATATGTCCAAATATGAATTCTTCAGTTTTTGTCTTAACGATAGGCAATATATCTGTTCACCTAAGTCTCTAAGGCTAAGTTTATTGCTTTAAGTTTACTTATAGAAGAAGCATTTTTCTTCATATTTGATTTACATTTCCCATTTTATTGTATAATGTTTGCTGCACACAATAATCATAAAGATATTTAAAGGACAATGGCTGAATATTTATAACTCTAGGCACATACATTTAGCAATTTAAATGAAATAAACCCATTCCTTCTAAAGTACAACCAATCAAAACTCACCAGAATAAAAGAGAAATTCTATAATTATTATGGAAATTTAATTGTAAAATCTTCCTGAAAAGAAACCACCAGCCTAAATTATTTCATGGACAAAAATCAACCAACCATTTAAAGACCTAACAACATTTCTATACAACATCATTATTCATTAGGAAATGTAAATTAAAACCAAATCTATTAGAAAGGATAAAATTTAAACATTCTAACCATACTAAATACTAGAGATGATGCTGAACAAACAGATTTATCCTATGTTTATGATTAGAATGCAAAATGGTACAGTCACTCTGGAAAAAGTTTGGCAGTAACTTAAGCGTAATTTACTATATGATCCAGCAATACCACTTCTAGCTAGTTACTCTAGAAGAATACAAACTTAAGTTTACCCAAAAACTGTCCCTAAAAGTATATAGTGGCTCCATCCATAATTGCACTGAACTGGAAACAACCAAAATGTCTCGTTAAAAGGGTGAATGAATAAACCAAATGTGGTGCATCTATACAAAAGAACACAACTCGGCAATTAAAAACGACAATGACAATAACCCAGAACACCCTCCAATTAACTACTGATACATGCAACAACTTGGATGAATCTCAAAGGCATTATGCTAATTGAAAAAAGTCAGTCTCAAATGTCTATACCATGTGTGATTTGATTTAATTTGATTTATATGACACTCTAGAATATATAAAATTATATTGATGGGGAACATATCAGCGGGTAAAGGAGGAAGGGAAGATTGTGACAATAAATAGCTAATATAGGTCATTTTTGGGGGTTATAGTGCCATTCGGTGTCCTGATTTTGGAATTGTGTCAAAGAAGAATCAATTTTTACTGTATAATAAATAAAATCATAAAATTAAAATTACTGATTGTAATGTACTACATTCTGGAAACAATTTTTTTTTTAAAAAACTATATGTTAAAGCTATTCTGGATTAGTCAGGATTAGAGGTACAAATAAAAGAGGTTAATTTTTTTGTTGTTTCATGTAGCAGACATATTCTATGTGAGATAATGATCAATATAAAAAAATCACTGCAGATCAATCTCAAACTGACATTTGAACAGTAGTACCAATATTTATCAATCCTAGAGAAAGAGGATTCTGGATTGCTGCACCTCTCATTGTCTTTCTTCCTCTATATCTTACCTTGTAAGCCTGAGCTGATTTATCAATGCATTATCAGTAGGTTTAACAATTTGATTTTACTTCTTTTGTACATGGAGATTGTTCTTTACTAAGGCCATAGAGCATATTGATATGATGTTTTTTCAAAGGAATGCATGCTGAATAAGCATCACTTAGAGACCTGGTGAGATATATAAGAACTCCAAAATGTGAGTTTTGTTCCTATTTTAGGGTTTGTTATTTTGTGTTATATTGATTACTCAATTGTCTTGATTCTATCATAATTTTAATTAACTTGAGAACAGAAATGACGCATTGCATTCCTATTTCCAGCAACACAATTATATGCTCTGTAGACAGCAATAAACTTATGTGCACATGTACCCTAAAACTTAAAGTATAATAATAATAAAATTAAAAAAAAGAAAAGAAATAAAGGTGAAATGCTCTAAAGGTGAAAATAAATAAAGGTGAAATGATATATCTGAGAGGAATGTGGTGTTTTTTTTATGTTTAGATCTGTACAGTGTAGGATTGTCCTACATAGGGATCTGTGCAGTTGTTTATTATTTTATACTGTAACACTCAAGGATACAAAGACAAAATATCTCTTGAATTGCTCATTTATATGAGTGTCATAGCAAGGAATTACGAAGTGAATACAAGTAAAAGTCCCAGGCTAGCTCTTTGGTATGGGGCCAACTTCTGTCAGTATTTCTAAGAAGTAAGAATATATAATTAATGTGCCAGAGGGCTAAAATCAAAATGGCACTGCCTCTGTATAATTATCAAAGGACAGCTCAATAGCAGCAATATGAAGGGGAAAAATAATGTAATTATTAACATAATGAGTTTATTTAAGTGGAGAGAACAGCTTAAACTTTTAATGTCTGTTTCCATCAATTTTTTTTTTAATCCAAACTCTTCTCATATTGGCAGACCTCGGTTTCTAGGCTTCATTGGAAAAGTGCCAAGGATGTTGGGGGGAAAAAGTATGTGTGTTAAGATACAAGGTCCAGTCTCAAAGAAGATAAATTGTGTGTGTGTGTGTGTGTGTACTGGTTTTGCTCCATTTTCTTACAGATCAATTTTCTATCATTCTATGCCTTCTTTTGAGGCCATAAATACTAATCTCTAATGCTACCTTTCATTCTTGCTTCTCCTTTGGTCTGGTCGAGGGAAGGTGCAATTAGCAGATCCCAGGAAGAGAGGAAAGAACGTCTGGGTTCTTATTATCCCCACACCTGTCTGCTGCTTATGGTTTGACAGTGATTGTGTTTCTTTCCTTGCAGTCAGAGATCTTATCATCTGACCTCTTTCTTTTGGCTACAGCTTTTGTTTAGCTCTGGTTACACTATTCCATCTTCTTACCCTTATGAATCTAGAGGTACTCATGGTTTCTCACTGTTCTTAGTTACTGTGTGCTGAATAGTATCTTATTGATTCTCTTATTCTTGGTTACGCCTTGGTAAATAGTTCTTTCATTACATCCTCTTCAATTAATACTTTAAATGTGCTATTTATGGCCTGAATTTGGACTGATACAGACTGGATGGGTGGGAGGCCTTTATCGCTACTCTGTTTAATGCTCTCCTTCATACTTCTAAATGTAAATGAAATACATCTTAATTCATGGCATTTTATTGTGAATATAATCTCTATACTATTACTTGGTATTTCATATCTTTTTGTTGAGAAGATTATTGCAACAAATTTTTAAATGAGGGAACTTCTAAGAAGAAAGAAGTGGCTTTACATGAATTGCCAGCATTTTCTTTTTCACTGGGGTAAAGTTGACCTTTTCTGAAACCTTTCTCTAATGGATGACATTATGAAGAAAGGCATCTTCCACCTCAAAGGGCACTGTTTGGTCTCATCTTCATTCAAAGAGTATAGAGTCCAAGATGAAAGTAAACCTGGCACGTTTACCTGAGGCGTTTGGGATAAGGTGCCATTTAATCTTTTGGATAAAAATGGGAAGTTGTCTTGGGGTCATCTCCTAGAATTAATAAGAAAATGGCACGAGGGCACAACAAGTTTCTCCCTTATTTATATTGCTTAATTGGCATACATGTTTGTTTGGGGAACTTTAAAAAGAAACTTGGCAATAGATATGTGACCACATCAAGAGATTGGAGTTTGGATTGCTTACTCTTCCATGAGAGTTCAAGCTGGCAAAGACACTAAGTTTATTTTACTGCAATTAGTTGGAGGCCAACAAAGAAAATAAACCTTTTTATATCTTTCCAGGTTTGTGTGTTCCCCTGCTAATAAGCCTCAAAAACTAACACTGCCCTCAGGGTATAACATAAATGTTTAATTTGGGTTATTTAATTGTTTAAATAATTTTTAAATTCTGCATGAAGCACACAATAATATTTCTGGGAGAGAAATCTTAGTAGGATTTTTCAATGCATTTTCTTATGTAAGTGGCACCCATTTACTAAGGAAAATATACAACACACTCCTGATGCTTAGCTCTTCAGTAGAAATCAGGTATGAAGTTGTGGAAAAATTGCTATAACAATGTCTATACATATATATATTTATATTCTTTATATATATATGTACAAATAATCAAAGGTGGATTTTTAAAAGTTGTTTTAGCAGCAGTTTAGTTATTTAATTATAAGCATATTCAGGTAGGTTACTACAAAGGACGCAAGAATTTAAATAATTATTAATAAATACTCTTTAATGGCCAAAGTTTCTCGGCTATATATCTAACCATGCTAATTAAACCCATAAATATGAGACTTGAATAGTAACACTAACCATTGAGTTCCCTGCTGATATGATTAAAAGGTTCTATCAGAGACTAACCTTCAGATATTAAACTGGGTCAGCCTTTCAAAGAAATGATAGCGATAAGGCTTCAGGAGCGAAAGACAACACTGGAATAAAAGTTCAACATGCCCCAAAGGATTCTGACAGTGCATGATGACTGGAGGCCTAAAAGCTAATAAAAGATAAACTTCCTACAGAAGTGCTGTCAAAAAGAAATAGAGAAAAGAATAAAAAAGGTGACTAAGAAATAGACAGCCCTAAGAAAGAAAACTTAGGAAAGCTCTCTTTTTACAGCAAAACAGAGAAGAGATTAAAATGAAGATATATTAAATGATTATACAATTTTCTCCCTTTTACAATGCATTTCCTAGAACTGACCTTTACAGAGTTTCTTTCTGGTTTTTGGCAAAGTGGAAGAATGAAAGATCACAAATAGAGCTATTTAATCCTTCAGTCTTTCGTGAAGAAAGGGATAATGAACACAATTTTTCTATACAGTATTTGGAAAACACATTTTTATGCAGCCAAAGGAAAAGTAAGAAGGTGGATCAGCTAAGGGTTGGATTATCCTCTCTTTCAGCACCTCCTGTACAGGTTGGGCCTGAGAGAAGAGAAGGAACAGGCTGCTAGACCATTTCATCCATATACTCCTAATAGGAATGAAGTCTAGCTTGGTGTGCAGAATTTTTGGATGGGATGAAGAACATTTCTGTGATCTCAGTTTTAGAAATATCACTTTCACAGAAAGAAGACTGAATCTTGTGTTATTCGAATGCAGGAACCAACAGGACCTGACGAAAAGTTGCATTAGAGTTGAGTGAGCAAGGCTGGTCTGCCACTCCACAATAATGAAAGCTACCATTGAGATATTGAGGGGAATCAGACTAGTTTCATGGATGTGCAACCTGTACAAAGCCCCATTTTCAGAAGGGCCCTATGTTTACTTTGATGATTTGCTTTCATTATCTTGAAATTCTATATACTTTTTGAAAAATAGGTCTTAAAATTTCATTTTGCATTTGGTTCTGCAAATTTATGAGGCATGTTTTGTGTGGAAGGTGTGTAAGCTTTTGTTAGCTTAACATATTCTAAGTATCCTTAATTGTTTAACAGGTCTTTTATGCCTCCTGTTGGTCCCAGAAAATTGGGGGAATGTGGCCAAAAGCATCTACTTAGGTCTCTTTTCTTCCTATTTCACTCAAAACTCCAGAATCTGTTTAGTGCTGCATTGACCAGAGATACAATGGAAGATAAAATATTTAGGCACTTAGAACTAAACAGTAGGGCCTAAGCCAATCACCTTTTCTCTATCACATTGCAGTGGGTATGTGATGAGAATCTGATAAATCACAACATTCTCCGTGGAAAGCCACATTCCTTTTAAAGCTAAATGAGAGAAGAGGCAGTCAATAAGAAATTATTGATCCCGATGGGCTGTTCAATAGTGTGGTAAGTGCTATCTCTACCTGTTTATACTCCTTTTTACTATGGCCCTATTCCCCTGAATGTTTTATAGTTCCATAAAGTTCCCCACAGGCAATGAGGCAGTAGAGCCTATTAGTTAAGAGGATGAACTCTAAGCTAGAGGACTTGAGTGCAATTCCTTGAACTAGTGCTTCCTAATGGTGCAACCCTGAGGAAATATTCTTTTCTTTGTGTCAGTTTCCTCATATATTAAAGAGGGTAAATAGTGGTACCTACTTTATACGTTTCTTTTGAGAATTGAATGTGTTAATACGTTAATTTCATTAAATAATGTCTGTTAAATTTTACCCGCTCTTCCAGTTGTCATTGTCATGGAACTTTCAAACAAGAGCCAAGGCTTGCATGCGTTTGATGCCCAAGAATTACATGTGAAAATGTTTCTACCCCTAAAAATCAACCTCTGATGATGAGATTGAGTTAGGAAATATCACAATTCTTAATGATGTATTACTATATTAAAGACAACCCTGTATCTTGAACTTTTTGGTAGCTTCAGACCCAAAAATTGAAGAGTTACTCATAGGCCTCTGCAAGAGAAAAAAAAAGTGTCTTTTTCACCACTCTGTGGCCTATAATTGATTGTAATTACCAGTTTGCACAGGACTATATTGGTAGGAGGGTCAAAGATTGCAAAGAACTTTCCCCACTGCTCACTAGCTAATGGGAGACAGCTGCAAGGAAAATAAAACTGTATAATTAAACTTTAGTCTCTTTTGTTCCATTCTTTAAGCAATATAGTTAGAATTTTCATGTCACCAAAGAACTAGAAAAGAAATTTTGATATTGCTATAGGGAGAAAATGTCTTTGTATGATAAAATCTTATTCATCTTGGACACTCTGACTGGCCTCTACCATCTTTTTTATAAAAATCTGACCTTAGCTAACTCTTCTTTCATTGGGAGATGTTCTTTAGGTACATTAATATTTAAAGGGAAAGATTAAAAGGAAAGGAAAATCTGAGTATTCCAACAGATCCTGCCTTTTCCTCACTGTCCATCTTGCAAGTCATATCTAGTTTCTACATTTCTATGATTTACAGAATGTGTTAGGGAGTTTCCTAGTGTTGTCTTATTCAGATCTTTTTTTAACTTACATAGCTCCTCTCATATACTGGAAATATTTTGTTAGAAAATAATGTAAAATCTCCTCACATTCATCACTAATTAAAACACCTATTTGTAAACAAGCAAATTACATAATTCAACAGTGATCTTTTCAACTACATATTATCCTCATAATCAAACATGAGATTAGAAAACATGAATTAACTCTAAATTATGTCATATCCTACGGAACTGACTACATGAGAACAAATACCTTGTCTGTAAAAACTAAAGTTTTTATTTTATGTTAATTTTATAGCTCGTTTCCCTGATTTTAGTAGTAAAAATAAATTCATTGAGGTAAATTCAAAAGTTTTCTGCCTCTTACCTAAAAAAAGAAAAGGATAAAAAGTCATTTATAATTTTCCCACCCAGAGAAAACCATTTTTATTATTGGATGTATTTCCTTACACATGCATACACATACACACACACATGTGTATGTATGAATGTATACACATACACACTTTTTACCCAGGGTTTATAGTGACTGTATGAAATACACATATTTCACAGTAAGTGTGATTTTTAATATCTATTCTGCTTTGATAGTTATAGATTATATTATAACATATTACATGAATATGTATAGAAAAGAAATATCTAATGTTTTTGCAAGCAATGCCAGCAAAAATAGAGGCTATATAATGTTTCATTCTTAAAATAGAACATCATGAATTACTAAATAAGTCTCAATAGAGCTTCATTCAGTGTACACATCTTCATCTTACGGATCTAGCGGTTTAGGGAAAGTTGATTCCTCTGTAGAACAGGACAAACTTTTGGTGAAAGTCAAGGGGTTTTTGTGACATCCTTTTCCTAATATTTTGTCCTATTCTCTTTCTTTTTGCTTCATAATGCATTCCTACTTTCCGTTTCTTAGTAACATATGGTTTTATTTATCTCTTGATTTCACAAAGTACCAGTGAGGTCACCTCTGCTTTCCCACTGACTTGCCTTTTCAGTACTTTGTATGTGTATCTACCTCAAAGCTTTTTACATCAAAATATACATACTCTTTTCCTTAACGAGTTGTCCATTGGTACGTAAATAATCACATTCAGTAAATATGCATCTAAGATGGCCAACTAAAAGTAGTGGCAATTGGAGGCTCCCATAGAAAAAAACCTTAATTGGCATGTGAATCCTTCACCAGCAACCAGGGTATCTGGGTTCTGTCATCAAAATTGACTAGAAGGCTGGCATGACCCACGGAGAGAAGGAAGAGCAGTGTGGTGCAGCGGCCCGTCTGAGAGCCACATGGGGAAGGGGAACCCCCTACCCCAGCCAAAAGAGGCGGTGAGTGAGCAGGCTACCCAGCCAGAGAAACAGTGCTTTTTCCACAAAACTGTGCAACACACGGATTGGAAGAACCCACTCACAAACCCACGCCACCGGAACCTAAAGTTTCAACCCCAGAACGTCCAGATTCTTACAGCCTCTCATCTGGAATCTGCTTAAACCTACCAAACTCCTTGTGGGAGGGGTGACCAGCACTGGCTGCAGCTGCCAGCTGTCTCAGCCATTTGAGCTCCTTGGGGGAGGGGCAACAGCCAACACTGGGACTCCCAATTGCCTGACATGCTAAACTCCCTGGGCAGGGGAAGGGTGGCACCCTTTCCTATAGCTCCAAGCTGAGCTTTTCCCCTGCTGGAGACAGGGAAGCTGGATGCCTTGGTCCCAAGACTTGTCCCCACAGCCTAACACACCTGCTGTAGCCGTCTATGGCCAGAATGCCTCGTCAGGACTAACCCTGACCCATCCTTCTTCAGTGGGTGGGGCTTCCCTGCAGGATCTCCAAAACTCCAGCCAGAGGATCAGGACAGAATTCCAATCTCCCTGGGCTTGAGCCACTAGGGGAAGGGGTGGCCACAGTCTCTGTGGACCAGCAGACTTATCTTCTCCTGGTAGTTTTGAGGGATCCAGGCAACCCAGGGGAGTGGGTTTCCCCCAAGCAAAACACACTGTCTCCACCAAGGGACAAAGTGCTTTGTTAAATGGGTCCTGCTCCCCATGCCATCCAACTGGGTAAGAAGCTCCAACAGGGGTTGTCAGACACCACATACAGGAGCAATCCTCCTGGCATCAGGTTTGTGTCCCTTGAAGTCAGAGGTCCCAGAGGAAGGAGCAGGCACCCATCTTTACTGCTCTCCAGCCTCCTTAAGTGACATCTCCAGGCCTAGGAGCAAATCATATAAATCGGGTTTGAAGTGAACCCCCAGCAAACTACAGCAGCCCTACAGAAGAAGGACCTCACTATTGAAAGAAAAACAAGCAGAAAGTGACAACAATAGCGTCAACAACAACAGCAAAAAGGCCCCCACAAAAATGCCATCTAAGGGTCTGCAGCCTCAAAGGTCAAAACTAGACAAACTCACGAAGATAAGAAAGATTCCATGAAAAAATGCTGAAAACACACAAGGCCAGAGTACCGCTTCTCCTTCAAATGATTGCAATGTCTCTCCATCAAGGGTGCAGAACTGGATGGAGAATCAGCTGGACGAATTGATAGAAGTAGGCTTCAGAAGATGGATAATAAAAAACTACTATGAGCTAAAGGAGCATGTTCTAACCAATGCAAAGAAGCTAAAAACCTTGATAAAAGGTTAGAGGAATTGCTAACTAGAACAATCAGTTTAGACAGGAACATAAAGGACCTGATGGAGCTGAAAATCACAGCAAGAGAACTTCATGAAGCATACACAATTATCAACAGCTGAATCAACCAAGTAGAAGAAAGGATATCAGGGTTTGAAGACCACTTTACTGAAATAAGACATGCAGGTAGGAATAGAGAAGAAAGAATGAAAAGGAATAAACAAAGCTTCTGAGAAATATGGGACTTCATAAAAAGATCGAACCTCTGATTGATTGGTGTACCAGAAGGAGATGGAGAAAATGGAAACAAGCTGGAAAACACACTACAGGATATTATTCAAGAGAACTTCCTCAACCTAGCACGACAGGCTATCATGCAAATTCAGGAAATACAGAGAACACCATTAAGATACTCCATAGCAAGATCAACCGCAAGACACATATCATCAGATTCTCCAAGGTCAAAATGAAGGAAAACCTGTTAAGGGCAGCCAGAGAGGAAGGCCAGGTCACCTGCAAAGGGAAGCGCATCAGAATAACAGTGGATCTCTCAGCAGAAACTCTACAAGCTAGAAGATCAATATTCAACATTCTTTAAAAAAAGAAAGTCAATATTCAACATTCTTAAAAAAAGAATTTTCAACCCAGAGTTTTATATCCAGCCAAACTAAGCTTCATAAGTGAAGGAGAAATAAAATCCTCTTCAGACAAACGAATGCTGAGGGATTTCATTACCACCAGGCCTGCCCTGTAAGAACTCCTGAAAGAAGTACTAAATATGGAAAGGAAAAGCTGGTGCTAGCCACTACAAAAACACACCAAAATTTAAAGACCAATGACACTCTGAAGAAACTGCATCAACTGGTGTACAAAATAACCAAATAGCATCATAATGACAGGATCAAATTCACACATAACAATACAAACTTTTAATGTAAATGAGCTAAATGCCCCAATTAAAAGACACAAACTAGTAAATTGGATAAGGAGTCAAAACCCATCAGTGTGTTGTATTCAGGAGGCCTATCTTACGTGCAAAGACACACACAGGCTCAAAATAAAAGGATGGAGGAAAATTTACCAAGCAAATGGAAAACAAAACAAAACAAAAAGCAGGGGTTGCAATCTTAGTCACTGACAAAACAGACTTTAAAACAACAAAGACCAAAAAAGACAAAGAAGAACATTAATGATAATAGTAAAGGGAACAATTTAATAAGAAGAGCTAACTGTTCTAAATATGTATGTACCCAATACAGCAGGACACAGATTCATAAAACAAGTTTGTAGAGGCGTACAAAGAGACTTAGACTCACACAAAATAATAGTGGGAGACTTTAACACCCACTGTCCAGTATTAGATCAATGAGACAGAAAAGAGAGGAAGTCAAGTTGTCTCTGTTTGCAGATGACATAATTTTACATTTAAAAAACCCCATCATCTCAGCCCCCAAACTCCTTAAACTGATAAGCAACTTCAGTAAAGTCTCAGGATACAAAATCAATGTGCAAAAACCACAAGCATTCCTTTACACCAACAATAGGCAAGAGGAGATCGAAATCATGAATGAACACCCATTCACAATCACTATAAAGATAACAAAATACCTAGAAATACAGTGAACAAGGGATGTGAAGGAACTCTTCAAGGAGAGCTACAAACCACTGCTCAAGGAAATAAGAGAGGACACAAACAAATGGAAAAACATTCCATCTTCATGGATAGGAAGAATCAATATCGTCAAATTGGCCATACTGCCCAAAGTAATTTATATATTCAACACTATTCCCATAAAACTAATTGACATTCTTCACAGAAATAGAAAAAAACTATTATAAATTTCATATGGAACCAAAGAAGACCCAGTATAGCCAAGACAACCTTAAGCAGAGAAAACAAAGCTGTAGGTATCACACTACCTGACTTCAAACTATACTACAAGGCTATAGTAACCAAAACAGCATGGTACTGGCACCAAAACAGATATAGATCAATGGAGTAGAACAGAGACCTCAGCAATAACACCATATATCTACCATCATCTGATTGACAACCCTGACAAAAACAAGCAATGGGGAAAGGATTCCCTATTTAATAAATGGTGCTGGGAAAACTGGGTAGCCAAATGGAGAAAACTGAAACTGGATCCTTCCTTATACCTTATACAAAAATTAACTCCAGATGGATTAAAGACTTATAGGTAAAACCCCAAACCATAAAAACTCTAGAAGAAAACCTAGGCAGTACCATTCAGGACACAGGCATGTGCAAAGACTTCATAACAAAAACTTCAAAAGCTATTGCAACAAAAGCCAAAATTGACAAATGGGATTTAATTAAAATAAAGAGCTTCTGCACAGCAAAAGAAACTATCATCAGAGTGAATAGTAAAGCTACAGAATGAGGGAAAATTTTGCCATCTACCCATCTGACAAAGGTCTAATATCCAGAATTTACAAGGAATTTTAACGAATTTACAAGAAAAAAACAACCCCATCAAAAAGAAGGCAAGGGGTAAGAACAGTAAGAACAGACACTTCTCAAAAGAAGACATTTATGTGGCAAACAAACATATGAAAAAAAAAGCTCAACATTACTGATCATCAGAGAAATGCAAATCAAAGCCACAATGAGTTAATCATCTCATGCCAGTCAGAATGGCAATTATTAAAATGTCAGGAGATAATAGATTGCTGGCAAGGCTGTGGAGAAATAGGAATGCTTTTACACTGTTGACTGGAATGTAAATTAGTTCAACTATTGTGGAAGACAGTAGGGCAATTTCTCAAGGATCTAGAACCAGAAATACCATTTGACCCAGTAATCCCATTACTGGGTATATATCCAAAGGAATATAAATCATTCTACTCTAAAGACACATGCCCACATATGTTTATTGCAGCACTATTTACAATAGCAAAGACATGGAAACAATCCAAATGCCCACAAATGATAGACTGGATAAAGAAAATGTGGTACATATACACCATGGAATACTATGCAGCCATAAAAAGAATGAGATCATGTATTTTGAGGGACATGGATGAAGCTGGAAGCCATCATCCTCAGCAAACTAATACAGAAACAGAAAACCAAACACTGCATGTTCTCACTCATAAGTGGGAGTTGAACATTGAGAACACGTGGACACAGGGGAACACCACACACTAGGGCTTGTTGTGGTGTCGGGGGTGAGGTGAGGGAACTTAGAGGATGGGTCAATAGCTGCAGCAAACCACCGTGGCACACGTATACCTATGTAACAAACCTGCATGTTCTGCATATGTATCGTGTTTTTGTTTTTTGTGGGGGTTTTTTAGAAGAAATAAAGAAAAAATGCATCTCTTGAAAGAATTAACAAGACATTTGGTCAAATGCCATAATCTTTCAGAGATACATAGGTATAATTCTCTTATCAATAAACTTATCATCTCTCATGTAAAATATAGCATCAATAACTGTAATACAAGAAGGGGTGTGATCAACATAAGTGGGGACAAATATATTTCTCTGATAATTACATGCCACCGATTAATTTTGGTTACATGAATGGTGGTAAGAGGAATTTTCCCATAAAAGACACACTGTTTAATTGATTTGCACCTGAAAAATGCCAAACAAGGCATTGCATCTCTCTCTGGGCTTCAGGTTCTTTTTATTTTTAATGCAATAAGTTTTTAGAGAAGTTCAGCTGATAGCAATATTGAGTAAAATGTACAGAGATTTCCCAAATATAGCCTGCCCCACACATGCATAGCCTCTCCTATTATTAACATCCTCCACCAGAATGATATATATGCTAAAATTGATGGGTTTCAGGCTCTTTAAAAAATAAAATAAAGGGAAAGACTAAGGGGAAAGTATCTGATACGTCTATTACAAATTACTACAAAATATTAAGACTTATTTTATGGTGAATATAAATATGAACAAACCAAGATCTTCCCAGTCACTCCATTGTCTATGGGGACTTTAATGCCCATTTGACTCCCCGTATCCCTTTTATGACCCTTTCCTCTATCTCTTCACAACTCATGAAGCTCTACTTCTTTTCTGGAAATCACTGTCATTTATCAATAAAACCCCTTCCTACGCACCACCTCCTCTCTGTATGATCCCTTTACCCTATTTCTCTTATGGGAGACCTGACTCTTCCCAATGGACACAGCTTTCTCTAGAGTCCTCTCAAAAAGAGATAGTTTTCTTCTTCTATCTTGCACCCTTTGGCCTGGAGGCAGGTGAATCCCCTCCTTGATTTTCTTTATTGCTTCCTTCCCACCATCCTTTTGCTCTTTTCTATCTATACCCAGCTTTTTTCATGTCATCAGACTATTCTGAAACTACTCTGCTTTGTTGTATTAAGATCTTAAGTCCTAAGTCACTCCCCCTCATTTCTTTGCTCCTGGTCACTGTCTCTCTCTTCTTTCAAATTGCTGTTGTAATTCTTAGTGATTAATATCTACAAAGTGACATTTCTGATACGCCAGGCCCTCACTCTTTCAATCTTCTCTTCTCCACAAAGCATCTTCTTCACCTTCGCTCAGCTAATTATTCCTTGGTCACTCCTTAAATATAATCACGTCCAGTAACTGCAAGCTCTTCATAGTTTCAATTTATGTTTTCCACTCTTCATCTAGCAGCTGCAATTTTTTAATCTCATGCCCTTTTGCAGTCCCAGAACAGCAATCCTTCTCCTTCTCTAAGCCCTATCATGGTTCCTATCATTATCCTTCCTTCCCTCCAGTTCTTAATTCATCTTACTATTCCAGCTTAAATTTCATAGTTATTCATTATAATCATACTCTTCTATTCTATTGTTTACTTGTCCCTCTCCCATTTTCTTGTACTTGCTTGGAAAAAACAAAATTATTCTGAAATAAGAGGGTGGGAACATACAGCAATACTGATTGATCTGACTCTAAATTCATGAGCAGTCATGCCACATGGGCCATTAATGCTACCAAGCATTAGACTACATTTGATTTACTTTCTTTCTCCTCTTACTGCGTATGCCCTACTCATGCCTCAGATCTCAAATTACCACTAGCCCTTATAGAAATATGTTTGCTCTTGTATTGAGAAAACAGAGAAGTTATTTCCCACATGCTACAGGAACTACCACATCTACCTGTCTACCTCAATTTCATCTTGTAAATTCTGCTTTTTTTTCATTACTATGAATTAAATGTTTGCAGTCCTAGTCATGGCCAAACTCTTCACTTATTTACAAGATCCTATGTATTTTCTCCTCTTGAAAACATTGTTCCTTTAATTCTTTCCTCTCTCTCCTGCATTATCAACTTTTACCTCTATAATGAATAATCTCAATTTAGTATGAAAATATACTATTTGCCCCACCTTTAAGGAAAATAAAAACAAAACACATCTCCTTTCCTCATCTCAAATCTCCTTAGTCCATGTATTTCTTTTCCAGCAGAACTCCTAGAATATTTTATGTGTACTTGCCTTCTCTAGACTCAATCCTGTAATTTTCAACCCACTAAAATCAGACTTTGGACCCCACTACTGCATCAAATCTGTTTAATAATGTTACTATTTCCACGTTGTTAAATTAAGCAGTAATTAATTATTCCTAATCTTGTTGATTTGTCATCAGCTTTGTCTTTATGTCAACACTTTTTGCTTCATCTATATAGTCATTCTTTTGGTGATCTCATTCAATCTGTGGCTTTGAATGTCATTTATGAAGTCACAGCTCACAAATTCACAGCCGTAGCCTAGATTTCTATGCTGAATTATAGTCTTTCATTTCACCCTTATTCTACATTTTAATATGGCGGATATAATAGGCATCTCAAACGTAACTTATTCAAAACTGAACACCTGATATCTCCCTCCCTGCCTATTGTACTTATTGTCTTCATGTTAGTTAATGGAAACTTTGTTCAGGTTGTTTAGGCCAAGTTCTCGCCCTTCACTATTCTCTTTATTTACAAATTACATCTAGTATGACAGAAAACTTTTGGGTTTAGCTTCAAAGTTTATGCAGAATAAGACCAGTTATCAATAACTCTGCTCTTCATGCCACCATTATCTCTCACTTGGATTATAGCAATATCCTCCCAACTTCTCTGCCATCTACCCTTTCCCTTCTAGGTCAATTACTAGCACAATGGCCAGAACAATCTTGTTATAATTTGAGTCAGATTACATCCTTCTCTGGTTTAAAACTCTCCATGGTTTCCCATCTCCTTTGGAGCAAAAGTAAATTATTTACAATGTCCTTCAAGGTCCTTTGTTATCTGGTCCGTCATTTCTCTGACCTAATCTCCAAACTTTCGCCCTTGTGCCCACTCCATCTCAAACTGTAAACACAGAAGGCTGGTTCTCACCTCAGAGCCTTTCCAACTTGGGCTAATTCTGCCTGGAATGTACTCCAGAATAAAAATATGGCTCACTACTTCACAAATCTCAATTTTTTACTCAAATACCATTTACTCCCATATTTTTCTCTTATCACTCTAATAAATATTATAACCCTTCACTTTCTTTTTCCCTTTTGGGGTTTATTTTTCTTGATAATAATTAATACTGCCTAGCATGCTCTACTGTAAGTGAATCATTTGAGAAAACCTCTCTATATAAAAGAAGAATATATGTATTTTAGAATGTAAATTGTAATCTCATGTCTATGTCTGACTCAAATCAAGAATAAATATAAGAATTAATAAATATAGGAAGATGGTTGGATATGGAAGGTGATGGGATATAAACTGGAAAGTGGAGTTAAACTTAGATTAAGGGAAGCTAGAATAATTTTATTTTATTTAGTAGTCACCAGGGCACCATCATATTTTTGGGGACAAAGATAAAAGAAGAAAATCCTCACTAATATGCTATATGTTGAGAATACGCACTCCTGTCTCCACTAATACACCAAAAGCTACAAAATGATGCAATATGTCATCTGTCCAGAAAATGTTGAGAAATAAACTAATGGTGTCACGTGAGATATTTTATTAGCTACTGAGAGAGATAGTTTGAGAAAGAGGCTTTCCGACACCCTTCAAGCCATACCCTAGTTGAAGGGGGGAAAGGAACATAAAAACTGAATTCTGTTGGTGACAGAGTTGGGGAGCAGGGTATTCACAGGGTGTTCAGAGTATAGAACAGCCCTTCACAATCACATACAGTTCATCTTTGCACTTAATCTCAAACTTATTTAGTCAGGTCTACTCCCCAGAGGAATTGAAAGTACACCAGAAATTCTGTTAGCATAGTGCCATGTTCAGCTTCACCCATCCTTAATATGATTTGTTCTGCAGATGTCAGCAGAACCACTTTTCATAACTTACCTGTACACCTCATCACATTTGTATAGAGTGGCAACTTGCTCACTCTTGCCAACTTGCCTATGTTATTCTGCTGAATTGCAATCTTGTCTTCAGCACGAGGCAAGTCACCACTGAGTTGTTGAGATATATATATATACACACACACACTTACCATTAGCTAAAGTGAAATTGAGGTAATGACATAGATGGAAAAGGGATTGGAGTTCCTGTAGTCAGCATCCTGACTTGGAGCTTAGACTTTGTATCAGTCACACAGCAGATAGCAGATCTTATCAAGGACCATAATGCAAATAATCACAAAATATTGCAATTAATGAGATTTTAGAGATCATCTTCTCTAGTATTTCATTTAGGATCCAGAGATATAGAATGTTGTTCACAGCCAGTAATTATTTGGGTACTTACAAGGCAGAACTGGAAAACAATGGGTTATTTTTACTGAGACTCCAATTTTTCTGACGCTAATAGATTTGCTTTGAGGTACTAATGCCTCTCCTAGAAAGACTATGTATTTTCGTAGTGTTACAATACATATTGGGATGTAAATAAGATAGAATATCCAGACTTAGGGAATGGCTTATTATATTAGTCTTCTGTTGAGATAGGAAACCAATGCAAATCTTAATGGCTTGTCACAATCATCATTTAATTTTTTTTTTTTTTTGAGACGGAGTCTCGCTCTGTTCCCCAGGCTGGAGTGCAGTGGCATGATCTCAGCTCACTGCAAGCTCCGCCTCCTGGGTTCACACCATTCTCCTGCCTCAGCCTCCAGAGTAGCTGGGACTACAGGCGCCCACCAACACGCCTGGCTAATTTTTTGTATTTTTAGTAGAGACGGGGCTTCACCGTGTTAGCCAGGATGGTCTCAATCTCTTGACCTCGTGATCTGCCCGTCTCAGCCTCCCAAAGTGCTGGGATTGTCTGTATATCAGTTGAGGCAGATATGCTTCAGCTTAAGACTCAGCTGAGCTTGTTGAAAGATATTCTGGTCTGTTCTCTGTGTCTCTTCATTTTCTTTGGACCAGAAGCTACCAGGTATGTGTTCTTCTGAAGGCAAACGGCAGGAGCACAAGAGAGTGAATGGAGACATACATCATCTCTTAAAGCCCTTGTTCAGAAGTAGTAGAATGTTTCCTCTGTCCACAGTTCTTTGGTCAAA
Source organism: Nomascus leucogenys (assembly GCF_006542625.1). Classification (NCBI taxonomy): domain Eukaryota; kingdom Metazoa; phylum Chordata; class Mammalia; order Primates; family Hylobatidae; genus Nomascus; species Nomascus leucogenys. Next base: position 106,887,832 of record NC_044383.1, on the reverse strand, counting down.
GTAGGTGGCCAAAGGGAAGAGACATATACAATTGCTTTACAATGATCTAATCTGTACTAATATTTGTTGTTTAAAATTAACTGTTCTTACTTACATAATAACTAGAGCATTTTATTTTTCCTATGGATTTAACAACTTTCCTCTGTTTACTACAACTTTTTATTCCATTTGTATTTTTCTCCTTTTGTCCTTTCATGAGTTTAAGTTAATTTTATGTCTAAAATAAGCTGATCAAAATAAAATTTATAGTTGGAAATAAAATAAAATAAATGGAGCTATAATGTAATTTTAGAAAATGTATGCTTATTATATTGTCTATCAAAAGAATAGTGATTAGGTGTAATTTTAGGAAGTTTACAAAAATGTTTATACCTCATTGAAAGAATACTTTAATTTTCTACTAAATGTGTATTTTGTTAAACATTTAACAAGTAGTTTTTAATTTTATAGGCCCTTATTTCTTCTAATTTAATTATTTATTTACCTTTTAAAATTTCTCCTGAAGGAACTTCCCCTGGCATTACCTACCCTCATTCCTCATCTAGTTTTCTCAGAAAGTCAGTTACTAAGTAGGTTGATGCACAGAATTAAGGTGGCCATAATTGTATGGTAAGGCTTCACGTTGACGAACACAATAATCTACTACAAGGCAAAGTTTGTATACCATGACCTAGCTTTTGTCCTAATCACCACTGACACTTTGCTTCTAAATCAGGAGTGCCTTAATTTTAATATATACCCATAAAAACGACTGCATACATGCGTATTCTATTGAAAATAGATAAAAACTATTAATATCACCTATGGAACCAATTGACAGTGTATTTATTATTCCTGTGATCATTCCTTGCAACACGTAATGGAAATTTACCTTATTCTGAATGCAAGGGTAATTTTCTACATGAACCATGAAGCAGAATAAAAACAGTTCTGTGGCAGATACTGTCAGTGCTCTTCAGTGCTTTGCACATGGACCTTTGAATTCCTACAACATTTTTATGCACAATGCACAATGGTGATTTCATTTAAAAAACCATCATCACTATTTCTGTCAGGCTGCTAGAAACCACTTTACCTTGGCCAACAGAAAGCCAAATTTGCCTGGAAATTTACATATTCCTAGGCTTTTAGACAATACTTAAGGGTATAGTGTAGGAGAAGACAATTTAGAGATGAAATCTACACTGTTTCCATAGGTCCTATCTCAAACTGAGCCAAATTTCACTTTAGTGGGACTTTGTTTGACAATGAAACCATTCTTGCCCACTTTCCTATTTCCCTACTCCTCTATAAGTTAGATGGCTCTTAAGAGCCATTCTCAGACATTATCTTATTCTTTCTGTCACGTATCAGGACATATAGCTCTTTCAAACAATAATTCCTTTATTCCTTTAGCAAGACCTATCATTTCCAACACACTTTTGCAAAACTTGACCTAGTTATTAGATTAATAGCCAGGAGGAGCAGATGCCAGCTCTTGAGAAAGGGAATTATCAGCTTGCAAGGCATCTGTCACAGTTGAGTCTTTTGCATGATTCTCAGAATAGGAATGATGCTATCCTACAGCCAGTTATTCTAGCCGGTCAAGAGGGCTCAATGTTCTTCAGTGAATCTATCCAGATTAATTCTATTTCAAGTCTCAGAGTCCTACTTATTCCCTGTGAGTTTTGCATAGAAGACTTGCTGAGGCTGTGAATTTAGCCCTTTTTGTAGTTCTGCTACTATAACCACCAACTCTATGATTGAAATTATTGATCTAGTCATAATATGCTATTAGACTTTTCAAAGCTTGGAAAAACTGATGGCTCATATTAAGTGAAGGAGTTGTGCCAGAAATGCCCTATCAGAGTGTTGTGGAGAGGATATAAAGGTGGCATAAGAGAGGTGGGTAATCTAGAAGAATCAGTTATGAAAGACCCAATAACCTCAATCTCCTCTCTCCGTTGTCTTTTTTCTCTAATAAGGCTCAGGAGATACTACCTTCACTAAAGTTATAAGAAGACTTTGATGGTGAGGGCATGGTCATTGCAAAGATGTCCAGTGTGAGCTGTTCTTATATATTAAGGTTAATGATAGAGGTTGCATTTATGGAACTGGGCTCCCTAGTGATGATTATAATAAGGTTTCAGAACAGCAGAGGGTAAGTGGTAGCAATAAACCATTAAAGAAAAGGGACACAAAATTACTGTAATACCAACAAGGGGCAGCAACCCCTAGGTAGTTCCAAGAAACAGAGTTCACACATTAAAGGAGAGGGTGAATGTGCATTAGGAAGGCCACTATAACACAATGGCAAACGTATATGGCAGCAATTCCTCCTATCTTTCCCCAAAGCATTCTATGGCCATTTACTCACACTGCTGTTTCAGATGTGTGTCTTTACTAGAAAAGATCAATATGACCTCTGGCACTTAGTATGCAAACTGATCTACAACTATGTCCTCTTTTTAACACCATTAGAAAAGAGAATCAGAAGTAGTTTGAATACACATGGAATAGACAATTGTACACACTTACAGACTTTGCTTGACACAACTCTTATATGGCCTTACTGTTTGGGGCCTTATAAGATCCATCTCCCTTCTTTCCTCTTGTTTGATCTTGAGGACACATTCTAACATATCACTTTCACATGAATATTCATCTCAGAATCTGTTTCCAGGGAACTCATGACATGTTCCACACCATTTGGGTCATTTTACAAATTGACCTAAATTGATTTTGGAAGAAATTGAGCAATGATACGTAAGTGAAAAATAAAAACAAAACATTTTCCCCTGTATTATGGGACATTTCTGTTCACACAAAATGTTTGTTGCGTGTTTCTTTTCTAATTTTAATGGTTACGTAATAATCATATTTATGGAATATAGGTGAAATTTTGATACAGGTATGTAAAGTGTCATGGTCAAATCAGGGCACTTGGGATATCCACCTCCTCAAACACTTATCACTTTTTCATGTTAGGAATAATACTGAGTGCTCAGTAGCAAAATAATGGGACTATAGTTAACAATAATTTATTGTATATTTCAAAATAAATAGAAGAGTAGAATCAGAATGTTTATTGTAGGTTTCTTAAGGGAACATTTACGCTTTGATTCTTCTACCATACAAAATGTCTGTATGCATTGTCCCTGGGTTTCAAAGAAATATCTTCTAGCACACTGCATCCAAGAGCTGAAGGCAGCTTCTTTTTCTGCATGTATGCAAATAAAGAAAAAAACAAACAAAAACTTAAATCATCTGTGAGTTCTTTTAGGAAGTAAGAAAATCTCCCAATTTAAAAGAGAGGCCACAACTGCTTAATGAATGAACTGGTAGTGACTCTGCTCTTTCAGGGCTCATTATGCTTCATTTGTCAATACAAATATTAGCTCTCTGAGGATTAATTTTAAGGTCAAAAGTAAAAGATGAAACCCAGAAAGGGAATTGGCAATGGCATCTCTGTGGCTCACAACCACCATTACTTTATCAGAGCAGGGCTTCAACAGTCCACAGGGAATCACCTGAGGGTGCCTAGAAATAGCCTGAACACCTCTGCAAGATCCCTGGGCAAAGAATGGCTGGCGAAGGCCAAGAACTCTGTGGATGTGTCACTGTTTCTTCCTCATTATTATTTCCTTCCTCTACATCATCTTCATGCACCCTCAAAGATACCCTATTTTCTTTCCTTTGAACTAGCAAAAGAGATCCCAAAGGAAAATAAAGGAATATGTAGAGGGGCTTGCTGAGGAAAATTATTTGTTGTCTTATTTCCAGATTCTTAGAAAAAGATAATCATACTGGGCTTTTAACATGAAGTATCATTTAGTTCAAAATTTTCTCTCTACTTCCCCTCAAACCATCCTGCATATTGTAACTGGGATTAACTGACATCATTTAGGTGGGTGGCTGGTGAGTATTAAAATAAAGTAGTATAATGGATTTGGGAAGTTTCTGGAACAAAATGGGATTGCAGTCATTTTTATAAACTGAAACAAGTTGTGAAGATTAAGCATTATTACATTGTGCCTGAATGTATTCTTGGTTTATGAATACACTTGTTTGGATCCAACGAATATTTTTCAAAAGAGATGGCATACTTATTTTTTTCATTTTTCCTTCTTATGAACCTGCAGATCCAGTGTACATAGACCTTTTGTTACTGGGTGTAGCATTCTACTGAGTCAGACCTCAAGCTTGTATAAAAGCTTGTCCTTGCTTTTGTGATGTGATGGTTTCTTACTGTTTCAAAAGAAAAATATAAAGATTTAGCAGGACAACAATGGCAGTAGTAAACCCACATTAAAGCTGTTACATTCTTTTTCTCATAAAAAACTATTTTCTCATGGAAAATAAAATCCTAGTATATTTTCAGCTCTGATGAACAAATGAATACAGATCACACTTCATATTTACTTGTGTTCAGATATATGAAATACTGGTAATTGGGCATGTGGTTTTCTTTGACAGTAGTAATTCTAGCTTCCTGGGAACTATTTTCTACTATTTCATTCCACTGTAAACTTAGAAGAAAGAGGCTTTTATGATTTTGTCTATTAGTTTTGAGGATAATGATCAGCAAAGGAGAAGTTTAAAAAAAACACAAAAAAACACAGACAAGTGAAAACAAACAAAAAAAACCTTTTATTGTCAGCTGCTATTACTTGAGCTCTTGCCTTTGACTAAACATGTATTTTGTCAGAACACAAGAGAAAGCAACCTCTAATATTTAATCAAGAGGTATTAAAATACTTATATTTTATATCATGCAATTTTCAGACTTAATTTAGTTTTTGTTTTCGGTAAAAAAAAAAAAACACTTTGCATTCATTACCTTATTCTTATATCCTTGTATGGAAAATAGTTCCATCCATACATCAGAAAAGTGGAAGACATGCTAATCAGCCATGAAACACACAAAGAAGTGGCAAATCATGTGATGCTCTTAGCATTCCTCTCCCCGAAGCAATACCTTACTTCTGTGTGGGGTAAAGCATCTGCCTCCATCACAAAATGAGTGAAAATATGCAAGCAAAAACTCATCTTTGTTTTCCTTGCAGATTGCACAATTTATCTCCAATAACACACACATTCATCGTCACTAGAGCTCAGTGGAATAATTATGAGTATTTCCTGAATAGACCATGCAAAGCCATATGCTCTTGGTGGAAAGAATGTGAAGAAGATACTTAAAACTAGCACAAATAATAAGACTGCAAAGTCAGCCACTTACAGTTCAGCAGAATTTGAAATCATATATGCATGCAAGGAGAGTGGTCTGTGGCTGTGAATAGATTTCTGGATTTCTATGAGGTAGAAGGAGTTTGGTAGGAGAGAATAGGAACTTCAAATTTTCTGTTACAAGACAGACTTTTTAAAAAGAAGTTATTAGAGTAAAATGTTAATATAAAATATCTATAGATACAGATATCACTATATCTCCTATAATGTGCAATGTTAAGGAATTTAAAAGAAAGCAGGAGACTGAAGATGTGGTGAAGAAAAGAAAAATTGCATTAATGTTAAAAATAGCTTGCAGACCACTGGGAGGTAATATAGTAAAACATAACAATATTTGTTATTTACATTGAATTTTGCAGTTTACAAAACACTTTACAATATAGGTTCTCATTTAATTATTTCAATAGCTGTTGTTACATATTATTATCCCCCTTTTATGGTAGTTAAAATAGATTCATAGGGTTTAAAGGATTTGTCCAAGGTTACAAATGCATTAAGTGGCAAAAATTTGCAGGGAATTGCATTTCCTGACTTTTCCTTAGATTGGCAAATTCACGGTAGCTGAGATATAAAGGAAAATGAAGATGGTCTGGATCACAGATAGGATATGCAAATCAAAACTCTGAGGCACCAAGCTCAAGATAATTGAGGACACGAGAACAAGCTAAAGAGGATAAACAAATTTCTAAAACATAATATTGAGATTAGCGGCCCAAAGAAGCAGATATAATGGAGGGCTTCATCCATAGCCTGAAGCAGTATTTTCAGGAGGCTTATTTTACATGTTAATTTGTTTTAAAATTACAATTCTTAATTGCCTTTGATCTTTCTCAATTTTAAACCAGTTCTAGAGTTTTAAACCAAATTATTTTAAAATAAGTTGAAGAGTTTAAGGAAACTGTCTTAATTTTTTAAACATTTATACTGCGTTTTCTTATCACCATCTCACCTATGTGGCTACATTCATCACCACCTGACTTATATATGATTATCTGTTCCTTCAACCATTATGTAAGCATAATAAAAGTAAGATATTTTTCATTTTATTTTTTAAACATGACTCTAACTTCTATCTAGAAATATGTGTCTGGTATGAAATAGGCATTTATTAAGTATTTCTTGAATTTATTAATGAGTTTATATATGGTTGAAATGTGATTTCCCCTCATCTCTTTCACTAGCCCCTTATTCTTTTTTTGGCTTTTTTTCTACGTATATTCTAGGTGATGTAGTTTCTTGGTCTTTTCTCTTAGGATTTTCCTCCTCATTTTCCTTTGTTTGGCAAAGACAACTCATGATTAATTCTAATGCATTTTATTCACAATATCTTTTTAATTCTCACCGCCTACTCTTAGTCAAAGTACATGCTCCATGATAACAAATTCCTTATTTATTTTCCTAACTTTAATCTCTCTGATTGTTCAATGCAGCCTGCAATCTATTTCCATAGTATTTCTAGCATGCCATTTTAATCAACACACTCCATTGCTCAGGAATGGCTGTTGGCTCCTGAATCTTATCAGATGGGCAATGATTGGGAGAAGAGAACATGCCATGACCTATGCCCCTGCCAACATATATGTTTTTAAAACATGAGTGTTCTTTCCTAACTGATCAATGTAGGGATATATCATTTTATCAGAAGCAGAGAGGTACCATTGTCCAGGGGCAGATTCAGCATAAATAGGTGCCATTTCCCTCTAACCTCAAGATTCTAAAAGAAATATATACAACTTTGGGTGATATCGTTTACCCAATATAAGGTCTTATCAGAACTACAAAGTTCAATTGGTCTGTGACAGTATGAAGCTTACATCATTTAAATACTCTTTTTGTTCTTGAATTAAAAGTAAGTGCCAGCAAGGTCAAGTCCATATAATTTTCTCAGATTTATTGAATCAAATATCTGCCTCCATATTTCCTGCTTTGTGAAAATTACATTTTTCTGAAGTTCAATACATCACGTCTTTTTCCAATACAGTTCTCTCACTTTCAAACAAAGAAAAAAGAACATCAAAAACTTTTAACTCATCTGAATTGTATTGCATTACATTGTCCAAGAGTGTAAACGAAACTTCTGAGATGTTAAAAAAAAAAATAAAAAATGGAAGAAAAAAGAAATAAAAGATCCAAAGCCAATATTTTAAAAGGGTAATCCAAAATAATTATATTTGCACAATCTCTGTAATCAAAGAACTCTCAACTGCTTACTTTGCCCGATTTCAAATAGAAGAAAAATAATTTGATTTTTTCTTCTGACATATCCAATTTATACCTTCAATTTATGCATCTATTCAGGTGTAGGAGAGGGCCATTTTTATTAAACTTTGGCAATAGATTATTGGACACTGAAAAATTCTTATCCATCTTTTCCTTGGGAGAAAATCTGCTCACTATCCCTACTCAACGAATTGTGTGCTTAATTATTTATGCAATTCATATATTTATTTATATTAATCTAGTTGGAATATGTTGAGGATTCTACTATAAATAATGAACTTAACAACAATCATTAATTCATATTTTATAAGTCTTGAATTTATACGTGCCCCATATGCTGTCTTCATTTGCTGTTAATTTCCCTTGAACGTTGCTTTATTCTAGCAATAACTCATATTCATCTACAAGTATATGAATTAATTTTTAAAAGCCCCATCCATCTCATTAAGGAATGTATTTCCAGTAAAATTTATTTTTCATGTTTTAATCAATTGTGAACTATTAATAATTGTATAGTAATTCAATATAAGGGAATTTTGTTAACATTGAGAGCTTTATAGGAATTGAAAGATCAATTTTGATTTATAAATATAATTTAGTTGAAAAGTATGTTACAGTGAGCCATAAAAATGTTCATGTATAAAAAACTGTATAATAGGGTAAATTTCTATATAGGAAATGCCATGCAAATATGAGTTTGTGACGGAAGATACAGGCTTAACTAAAAATGAGCCAAGGTTTCCCACTCCTGTGACATTGCTTAGATGATGAGCTAAGTGGGATTGTTTTCTTCTTCTTTCCTCAGATGGGAAGTCTGCACCAAAAATAAGTTTCCAACAAGACCAGTGACTTTTCCAATGCTTTAAAGGGATCTACAATTTCCTATTGGCTCCAAGACTTCCAGGTAATGAGCAGCTGGCATGCCAGATATTCATAAAATCCTTGCATTCAACCCTAGATTTGCAGGTGTGCAAGTAATCTATGTGACACTTCACTGATAGGGCTGACCTCACATCCTTCCCTGCAAGAAAGCAGAAAAATGGAAGAGGCTGCCCATCCACTGATATACAATCCCATGCAGCATGTACAGCAGAATATGTTGTCCTCTCAATGGAACAATAGGTAGATCTGAGCCTATGTGTTCTTTTTTGTTGATTCTGGCCTTGTTATCTTTCCCCAAATAAAATATAATGTTAATTGACACAATAAAATGTGGAATCTTTGTGCAATAGGTGAGGCTACACATGGAACCTTCTTGCTCAACATAGAAAGTAATGTAAGATTTATGAATGTTAAATATAACATTTTAATATGTGTTCACTTAGATAATCACAGATATTAATTCACTTAGATTCTGTTGAACATATTTAAAAGAGTGAAACAGTTTTATTTCACTATTCAAATTTCAATATTAAAACACAGAAGAGTATGCATTTTGCCACCATGTAAAATTTAGGCTAAAAAAATTAGATATCATAGATTTATAAGTCATGAAAATTATTTTAGGATGTGTATACAAGCAAAAGTAAAATTTGAAGACCAATAATTCAGATATTTAATTTTATTTAATCCTACAAGGCAGGAGACAGAAATCTGGGAAATTTGTAAACCCTGCAGAAAGCCAGAACCATGAAGAACCACATGTTCAGTGAAAAGGTGAATTAGAACATAATGGTCACCAAAAAATAAAAAATAAAGACAATAAGGTAACTTGATCAACTTAGTTTTGTTGCTGGATATTCTCTCAGAATTCTTAGGCACAGGCTATCCTTCATGTAGTTTTAAAACTGAAATCATGATCTCAATCTCATTCTTAAATCTTCATGTAGAAGATATCGATAACCATGTTTCCAGGTTGACAGCATGCCAGACAACTAGCAGAAGCAAATTGCAACATTCTAGAGGAGCATACCTTAAAATCAGTCTCAGTTGTTTTTCCCTTATCAATCTTCACAAGGAACATGGGCTTTTATTATGAGGAGGTATGATACCATGTTCAAGATTCAACAGAAACAACTACAAATGAAGCAATTTTGTAAAATTGAAAACATTGGCACTGCTAAAAAGCAAATATAAAATAAATGTTTAATATTGTTTAAAAAACAAAGTAGAACATTGAAAATATAACACTGGAACAAGTGACTTCAAATAAGTATTTGGAAATTAGCAAAATACCAGTTCTAGATTGGAGCAATGTATTTATTGGAATTCGAAACACAAAGGATGGAGAGCAGCAAAGATTATAGCAGAAATCAAGAAGCTCTTTGAAACAAATGAGAACAAAGAGACAACATACCAGGATATCTGGGATACAGCTGAAAGAGTGTTAAGAGGTAAATGTATAGCATTAAAGGCCCACATCAGAAAGCTAGAAAGATCTCAAATCGACACCCTCACATCACGATTAAAAGTGCTAGAGACACAACTGCAAAATAATCCAAAAACTAGCAGAGGACAAGAAATAACTAAGATCAGAGAACAATTGAAGGAGATAGGGACAAAAAAATAACCTTCAAAAAAATCAGTGAATCCAGGAGCTGTTTTTCTAAAAAATTAGCAAAACAGACAGCTAGCTAGACTAATAAAGTATAAGAGAGAGAAGAATCCAATAGACACAATAAAAAATGATAAAGGGGATATCACCACTGACCCCACAGAAATACAAACTACCATCAGAGAATACTATAAACACCTCTACACAAATGAACGAGAAAATCTAGAAGAAATGGACAAATTCCTGAACACATACACCCTACCAATACTAAACCAGGAAGTAGTTGAATCCCTGAACAGACCAATAACAAGCTCTGAAATTGAGGCAGTAATTAATAGCGTACCACCCCAAAAAAGGCCAGGACCAGACAGATTCACAGCTGAAATCTACCAGAAACACAAAGAAGAACTGGTACCATTCCTTCTGAAACTATTCTAAACAATTGAAAAAGAGGGACTCTTCCTTAGCTCATTTTATAAAGCAAGCATCATCCTGGTACAAAAACTGGGAAGACCACAAGAAAGAAGAAAACTTCAGGCCAATATCCCTAATGAACATCAATGTGAAAAATCCTCAATAAAATACTGGTAAACCGAATCCAGCATTAGATCAAAAAACTTGTCCACTACGATCAAGTTGGCTTCATCCCTGGGATGCAAGGCATATATTTTCAATATACACAAATGAATAAACATAATCCATCAAATAAACAGAATCAAAGACAAAAACTACATGATTATCTCAATAGATGCAGAAAATGCCTTTGATAAAATTCAACATTCCTTCATGTTAAAAACTCTCAACAAACTAGGTACTGATAGAACATACCTCAAAATAATAGCTACTTATGACAAACCCACAGCGAATATCATATTGAATGGGCTAAAGCTGAAAGCATTCCCTTTGAAAACCGGTACAAGACAAGGATGCCCTCTCTCACCAATCCTATTCAACATTGTATTGGAAGTTCTGGCCAGGGTAATCAGGCAAGAGAAGGAAATAAAGGGTATTCAAATAGAAAGAGAGGAAGTCAAGTTGTCTCTGTTTGCAGAGGACATGATTTTATATTTAGAAAAACCCATCATCTCAGCCCCAAAACTCCTTAAACTTCTAAGAAACTTCAGTAAAGTCTCAGGATACAAAACCAATGCGCAAAAATCACAAGCATTCCTCTTTGTAAAGTGGTAGCAAACAACAGAAAGCATGGCATATGTCAGTGAGTCAATAATAATCATTAAGCTTTGGAAAAATAGAACAATATGAAATACAAACCTATTAAAGATAATATGTAAGATATTGAGTGATTTGGAATTCAATCAAATAACATTTATTTAGATAGATGTGAAGTATTTGAATAACTAGAATTAGGTGGATGTTAAGGCAACCTCACCGAATAAGTATGTGCCTTTTAAGCATCTTCTCAAGGTAATTTATTTTTTGAGAAAGTTTTGCATTGTGGAAGTATAAAAATATCTATAATCTTTCAAATCAGGAACTACTCACTTATTGAAAGCAAATCAACCTTAATTATTTTTCCTCTGTCTTTAATTACTTTGGGGATGGCTGAAGGTCATTAAAACACTCACATTTAAATCCCTAGTAAGCTTCCTAATTACCTCTGCTTTCTCAATTGTTGCAGTTTTAAAACATATTGTAGACACTTCACTTTTACAATGCTGTCATAAAACAATGTGTCCACATCGAAAATGAAGTAATGAGAGGGTAGATTTATTATGTTTCAGTTAAGCTAAGGATTTTTTTTTTAAAGTTTCTTGAACCTATCACATAATTTCTAAATTGCTTTATACATAATTCCAGCAAATATGCCAGGGGACTGTCTTGTATTTTAAGTTAAAATAATGCAAATGACAGGTTGAATGTTAAATGAGAGACTTCCAGTGGCCATAAGCATTTTGGACTTCCACTATAATTTATTCATACAATTGAGCAGCTGGAATCAGATATCTGAATTAATGCAAAGGCTATCATATTATGTGGTTCCAAATAGTATGACAGGCTATGATTTGTCTCAATAAATTGTTGGCAATTACGACTGACAAGCAGATTAGAATAAAGCCAGAAACAGAAATATCTAATAAACAAGAACTATTGCTAATGAATATGATCATTTAGTTTTCAGGGCACCAGTGACCCAAGAACTAGAAGAACAGACTGAGGAGCCTGGTGAGTACCAAGTTTATCATAAAAGCCGTCATTTTGTTATTGCAACTGGAGGCAGAAGCCAATTTTTTCAATGACAATATCTCTATGTAATATGAAATGTTGTATAATAAAAATAATAAATCGCTCTGTTGTCTTTGTATCACCGAGTCACTTAGCAAGAAATAAAACCAGAGAAGCCTAAGTAAAGAATAGAAGCCATATTGTTCCAAAGGTCAGCGCAGTCTCCTTCATTCTCTTTTAAAATTGCTCATATAAAAATAAATTTGATTTGTATTATAGTCATAAACTTTCTTTAAAGAAGAGATTAAAGCTATGCAGAAGCTGCTTGTTTGAGCATATTCAATGCCTTTTAAAATACAGAGATATTTTATTTCTTGATTAAATTCACATTTTCCATCAATATCTATGGTGTTTTCTGCTTCTGAAGATGACTTTGAAAAGACCATTAAACTAAAAAACAAACTTTGCAGCACTTTTATTGTTACTTCTTTAATAACATTCTTTAGTACTATTAACCATTTACAGAAATAATTTTGAAACCTAAATATCATGCACTTCAATTTTCACAATAGAATATATTAAATTATATGAATACATGTCATATACACATCATATATTTGGCTTATAAAAGATTAAAAACTCATTTCATTTGATTATTGGTAATACAAATGAGTATAAATAAACAATAAATATAATGTCCTTGTGATAGTTCCAAAATATTTTATGTTCTTTAATGTCTACCTTCATTAGACTGTCAGTTGACAAGGGCAAAGCAGTGTGCCTTTGTTCACAATATATGCATCACATGACATTGTATGTCAACCTGTTGTTAATATACCCTCAATTAAATTTATTAAATTACTGAATTAAAAAGTAATTTCTATTTGTTGACACCTCATTATAAGTAAACAGACCACTGAGTTCTACCTCTCGGTTTTCAGACCATGCATTTCATTATGTGGACACAGCATTATAATATGGTTGTTAACTTGGAATGAGCAGAAATTATACGGGGTTGAATAATTGCTGAGAATCCACAGAGTATCCTCATACACGCTTTAGTATTGGAAAAGGAAATGACACAGCATGAAAAACAAAATACAGGGAAACATAGAAAGATCAAAAAACTTCCAGACACAGCAACCTGGGTTTTTTGCACAGAATGTACTTCACCTTCAGATTATGAACCAAACAGTTATATTGCTCTCAGGTAAGCTAAGGTATAAGTTTACTGAGGGTTTTTATACCCTTTGTTCTATGTAATATGTTTAAACAGGTGCGAACCACCATTCAGTACATTTTCAATAAATAATGTAAACAAGTTAGTACAGGGTGATGTAGTAGTCAGTTCTTATGCTACTAATAAAGACATACCTAAGACTGGGTAATTTATTAGAAAGTGAGGTTTAATGGACTCACAGTTCCACATGGCTGGGGAGGCCTCACAATCGTGGTGGAAGACAAAGGAAGAGCAAATGGACGTCCTACACCGCAGCAGGTAAGAGAGTTTTTGCAGGGGAACTCCCCTTTATAAAACCATCAGATCACCTGAGACTTATTTACTACTAGGAGAACACTATGGGGGAAACTGCCTCCATGATTTGATTATCCCCACCTGGCCCCACCCCCACGTGTGTGTAATAATCCCACATGGAGATTATTACAGTTCAAGATGAGATTTGGGTGGGGTCACAGCCAAATCCTATCAGGTGACTTCAGGGGACTTTCAGATTTAAAACAGATCATTATAAATCACCAGTGGTTACATTTTATTCTTTTGGGGGCCAAGTATCAGTCCTATGGCTCTAGAAAGCCCTGGAAATAAGCATATATCTACCACAGACTGGCTTTCTTATGCCAGGTGCATACTGCATCTGAAGAATAGCGTCCCATGCTGCATGGTGAAGTTCACACTTCACAAGAACCTTCCAAAGTCTGTTCCATTGCACTAATTGGCAGCTTCTGGGTGGTGTGCTATTTAATAGGATCATTTGGTTCTCTAGTCACAGGCACCTGTTGCACCTCATTTGCTATAAAATGAATGTTCGCACCCTTGGCCCAAGATGATTTTGTGTTGTACTCTAGTTCAATTAATCAAATACTCTGTAAATTCTCAAATAGTGCATCTACTTAACATACTTGAAATTATTCTCAGATAAATTTGACTTCAGGTTTTGTTTCTTTTCAAAATCTATAGTCACATATTTGGATAATCTTTCAATTTGTCCTACTGGTCATTAATCTTATTCATAATATATAGATTTTATTCATTTAACACCTAGAGAAAAACTTTATTTCCCTTATTTGTAAGGTTTGTAAGATCTGAATACAATGTTCCTTAATGAGAGATGTTTTTTAGATTCATTTAGTAAGAAAAGATTCGTGTGCCAATATATTATCTACCTTTTGCAACATAAATCATTTAAATATATTTGTTGATTTCTTAAGCATTGAGAAGTAAGCTATTGTAAGTTTCCATTTAATTCCTTTGACATTAAACCTGGTCCGTGCCTGGACTATCTTTTTAAACTCTATCATATATCTCTCCACCTCACTTCTGAAGCTCTAGTCACACTGGAACCATAGAACTTGTAATAATCTATGGTCTTTGCACTTGCTGTTGTCTCTAGCTGGAACATTCTTCCTCCATGTATTGCCTAACTTGATGGGTCATTTAATCAGGCCTCTACTGGCATTATTAGAGCAAGCCTTCCTAAAAACCCTGTCTAAAATAATAGCATATTGCTGTCATTCCTCGCCCCTTTACTCTGCTTATCTTTTTAATTTACTTCTATGTTCAGGGAGGGTTCCATGACCAACTATTCATTCAGTGATTTGCTAAAAGGGTTCAGATTAGAAGTAGTTATTCACAGGATTATACTTATTACATTAAAAAAGAGATTACAGAGAAGGATCCACAATGGGAAATGAATAGTTGGAGTTAGATTAGATGCAGGGTTCCAAAATACTTTCCCATCAGGGGTTGCAAAAGACATGATAATTCTTCCAGCAGCAAACTGTAAGAACACATATAAAGTGCTTCTGCCCAGGGAACCCAGCTTTAGTGCAGAGTTCGTATTTTATGCAGAAGGTTGCTCTCATAGCAATTGGGATCATAATTTCTTTCTTTCTTTTTTTTTTCTTTTTTTTCTGAGACAGAGTCTTGCTCTTTTGCCCAGGCTGGAGTGCAATGACATGATCTCAGCTCACTGCAACCTCTGCCTCCTGGGTTCAAGCAATTCACCTGCCTCATCCTCCAGGGTAGCTGGGATTACAGGCGTGAACCACCACACCTAGCTAATTTTTTATTTTATTTTATTTTTTTAGTAGAGACGGGGTTTCACAATGTTGGCCAGGCTAGTCTCGAACTCCTGACCTTGTGATCTGCCCACCTCAGGCTCCCAAAGTGCTGGGATTATAGGCATTAGCCACCACGCCCAACCAGGATCATGATTTCAAAAGACAAAATCCTGACCATTGTAATCCCAAATGCTGAAATCCTGAGACACTAAAATCCTACTTCCCTAATGTCTAAAATCCTGAAAATCACAATCCTGAAATATTAAAATCCTGAATATTAAAATCCCGGAAGCCAATTCTCAGGAAGGAACTAGTACACTTTTTGTTGTATGCAGGATACATGCATCATTTTAGTTGCATCATGCTAGGTGGAACTATTATTTTATTATTATCTTTAGTTGCATTGGGTAGAAAATTCAGATGAGTGGGTTGGCCCTCAGTACAGCAAGAATGAGAACTTCAGTTTAAAAATGCCTCATTTGTCTGCACTGACATTTCTTACAGTTGATGAAATTCTAAAAGCTTTTAATGAAATAAACCCACATTTGCCTGAAGAAGTCAGGGAAGTTATTCACTGATTTGAAAATAATTATGAACATGGTTAAGATAAGAAGATACTTACACAATGTTATTGCTATTCAATCACCAGTATTTTTTTCTGCCAGATTTGTGTCTGTATGTGAGTGCATGTGGAAGGGGGTTTCTGCATATCCAAAACAACACAGAAGCATGACACAGAAAATGAGAAAATTTAATAGGGAATGCTCGTGTCAGTACATAGTGAATCATAGAAGAATTTCATAAAGAGTAGAACCATGTAGAAAATAAATTTGAATGTATTTTTCCTAGGAAAGCCAGCCCCGTGGTCCCTCTAAAACAAAGCACTTATTCATTGCAATGCAAGACTTCAAAATATAGTTATTAATCATGCAAAGTTGGCGAGCTCTTATGGACTACCTCCATGCAATTGCCCATAAACTATTTCTGTAATATACTTTTACATGTCAAATTTACTTTTTAGATTTTTTTTGTTTGTGTGCTTTTTTGTTTGTTTGTTTCACTACTTAAAATGTCAGCATTATTTTTTACAATTTGCTATGCTATGAATTTCCTCTTCACATCATTTCCAAAACTGGAGGTATAAATTATATAAAGACTTTTACAGAACTCTAATTCAGTTTATGCATTTTTTTGTTAATTTGATTCCACCAAAATGTATTATCACAACACTAACTTTGTGTGTAGGCATTGTGCATGTATACATTCCAACTTCTTCAGTAAATGATGTTCTTTTTGTGCATTGGCACTTGTGAAAGATAAAATTTTTTGAGCTCTCAGCTCTTTGAGCAACTGCAGTAGTGATCCATCATATGTTTTGATCCATCCTGTCAAAGTCTTAGTTTGTTCCACACGATATTTCAGATGACCACCCTTATAAAGCTATGTGCACACAATTACCAACCACAGTGATATGCATTTACACATTTTACTTTCTGATTTATTTCTTTATGAAGACATGACTGCTATACTCACGCAACTATTGTTAGTATACCTAGTGTTTATGCTTGCAGAAATATGTATGTTATTATTGCCTATTTTATGGTATAAAGTAACAAAGTGTTCTGTAGTGTTTCTATGTATTTCTCAAATAAATACTCTTTTAAAAGGCAAATAAATGCCTTTAAATTTTTAAAATAATTTTCCAGGTTTATATCTTCGCGATTTTAAACTAGGAATTTTGATCTTTTGGGATTTCAACATTTGGGATTATGGCATTGAGGGCTGTGTCTTTTAAGGATTATGGCCCAAATCCCTCACACAGGAACATACTGTCTGTGTGAAAGCCATCATTACTTAAACTCCAGACCTAGGAGGAAAGCAGGTGTCCACAATATATCATATTTCCACAAATTAGCTAGACAAGTTGGTACAGTATGCTTAAGTTCCACAAGCACATAAAATAACCTTACCAATTAGTAACACAGGAGTTTTCAGAGGTGAAATTTTCAGGCCAGCTATACAAGCAAGCCCTTCCAAAGATAGAAAAGAGATGAGCCACATCAGGTAAGCTAAATTGTTTCCTGCACACTTTATCATCATTTGACCTATCGCATCTGTATTAGTTTTATTCTACCTTTCCCACTAGACTGTGGGACTGAGCATATCTCTTATGATTAGTTTAGTGACTGGTATAGAGTAGTCATTTCTCAACATTTGTTAAATGCAAAAACAAATGACCACTTATTGACCTATGCCTGGTAGGGCTAGAAGATGTAACAGTGAAAGACAGAAAAAGGAAAAAGGGCTGCAGAAGAAGAGTGTGCTGGTACTAATGTTTTATAGGTGTAAAGAATAAGGTATGAATAGTTGTTCCTCATTCTGTTCCTTATTCTGTTCCAAAAAACAGAATAAAAATATAATGCCAGAAAGTAACTTTAAATGGGTGGATAACGATAGTGAAATACTAGAATATGTAAGGTGATTATAAGGAAAAAGGGAACAGCTGTTCACCATCGTGTTTCTTGTTGTTGTTTTGTTTTTTACAGTCTCACTCTGTCCCCCAGGCTGGAGTGCAATGGCGTGATCTCTGCTCACCGCAACCTCTGCCTCCCGGGTTCAAGCTATTCTCCTGCCTCAGCCTCCTGATTAGCTGGGATTACAGGCGTGCACCACCACGCCCGGCTGATTTTTTGTGTTTTTAGTAGAGAGGGGGTTTTGCTACCTTGCCCAGACTGGTGTCAACTCCTGAGCTCACCTCGGCCTCCCAAAGTGCTAGGATTACAGGCTTGAGCCACTGCGCCAGGCCTCACCATTGTTTTTGAAAAATACAAATAGGCTTTAATCGTGAGCTAAATTCATATATGAGGTAAGAAAGACAGACATGTCAGGCAGGTAAAGTACTTACTGTGAAAGGTTTTGAAATCTTCACAGAAACTATTACAAAAATAAAATGCCGCACTTTATCCTGAGTTATTTAGCTCTGATTTTACAATTTGATGAAGCAGACTAACAGAGACTTTTTTTTTTTTTTTTTTTTTTTTGAGACGGAGTCTCGCTCTGTCGCCCAGGCTGGAGTGCAGTGGCGTGATCTCGGCTCACTGCAACCTCCGCCTCCCGGGTTCAAGCGATTCTCCGGCCTGAGAACCCCGAGTAGCTGGAACTACGAGTAGCTGAAACTACTACAGGCGCGTGGTACCACGCCCGGTTAATTTTTGTATTTTTAGTAGAGACGGGTTTTCACCATGTTGGTCAGGCTGGTCTCAAACTCCTGATCTAGTGATCCGTCTGCCTCTGCCTCCCAAAGTGCTGGGATTACAGGCGTAAGTCACCGCGCCCGGCCAAACAGAGACTTTTCAAGGCCACTTTGGAACATAGGACTTTCACTAAAACATTTTCATCCTACCTTCCAATAGTAGCTGCACATTTGATAACTATTATTTAAAGATGTATGAGGCATTACAAAGCATAAAATGCTTATTTTCTCATAGTTTGAAATAATAAACGATTACTTTTTTCTATAAATATTTATTTGCTGTTCCAAACTCCAATGCTAATTTTACTTTTCTGAAATGAAATTATGATGTCTTTGCTGATCTTGAGTTTAAGGACGTGATCAGTAGTGAAGGGAAAAAAACTCAATGATGTAAAATAAAGATGGAATAAATAAGGACTACATGTATATCCAGAAAATAAACATAATTTAAAAAATGCTAAATTCCCAGTGATCAAAGATAATAAATAGTTTTTATATTTATTATAGTTGAAAAATATGATACACAATATCATATGAACAATTTGCATGGGCTCAATGAGCATTTATTGATATTACTTATCTATATTTAATCTACAGAAATTATTTCAATGAAATCTTACCAAGAGCTATTTGAAATAACCCATGCTTAAGTAAAATAACAAAAAAGAAGCAGCTTTTAAAACACCTTCAGAGTATAGAGATTTTGTTATCCACCTGTATAAACTCTTCCAAAAGTTATTAAAAACAAAACAAAAACTCCGTAAACCTTTGACAATAGCATGCATTAGAGATGATGAAAAGGAAAATCCTTGAGCTGTTTTGAAGACATCTCTAATCTCTAAACACAATGAAGCAGAAAAATGAACTTTCAGCCGTTCCTTGAATAGAATAAATGATCAATGGTGAACAATAATTCAAATAAAATACCTTAGTAAGAAAGCAAAGAATGCAAGTCTCTTGTAGCCCTCAAACATTTATTCCTGTCTACTCTTTATTCATAATACCTCCTGTTTTACTCTCTTTGGTCACAGACACAATTTAAACTCTTTTCCTTCAAAAGCAGTTCAGAGTCTAGGAATATACAAATAATAAATATAGATTCATTAAATTAACAAAATGAAAGCTTCTCTTTATCCTGTCCAGAGTTTTATACTTTAGAAAGACAGTGGGGATTAGAGTCAGTGGTGTGTATTTTATTGGTTCAGGCTGTCTCTTAAGTATTAGTCTGATTGAAAGTGCTGATTTGAAAACACACAGAAAAGTTTAATACATGTTTTATCCTGCCCTGATCATGAACCCTTGTGTGACAGGAGGACCAGGCCTGGTTAGTTTGGGGATAAAATATGGACAAGAAAAATAATTAGACTTATTAAACAAAACCATTGTATGTTAGCACATGCTTCTGGACAGAGGTCATTGTTCTAGGAAAGAAGTTGTTTTAACAGATGACATGGAATAGCCAAATATGCTCGTGATCATTGAAAGCATTATCAGGCTTCTCATGAGAATAAAGCTTTGCCTCCTGGCCTAATTCTAATGAGCATAATTAAATTCTGCATACCTAAAACCCCTCTCTGATTCAGCCTGGGGAAGTTATTTTCTTTTCGTATTGCAGGTCTAGGCTCTGAAACTCTGTCATTCAACCTAGAGATAATTGCGTTTCATTGGTGAGCAAAGTATTAGTCTTCATATATTACCTAGTAAAATATTTTCATATGATAATTTTATCATAAATTTGCATCGTTAATATGGATATTTGATTCTACTTTCTGGAATAATCTAATTGAAAACATTATATATTTACTGCATGTTGAATAAAAATCATTTGAAGTAGCAAAAATGGTAAATATTTTATAACTGTCATATATATTTGATATAACTAAAAATTTATATGAAGAACCATATAAATTGTTTTGTGGTAAATAAATCATTTCCCTAATATTTTAATATAGTAATCCATTTTATGACATTATTTTTTTCTATAGGACTGTTAATCAGATTCTCATCTGTCAAATATAACTGGTGTAGCATCCAGTTGTCAACAGTCTGTATCCATGTTTTCTTCCTTTAATCAAGATTGATTTTAAAAGAGAAACAAGTTTCTTCTTCCAGCAGTCCTCCATCTCATTTCTATTTAAACCAGCAACTATCATTCTTAGCAAAGTTAAGGCAAATGAGCAGGGAAAATAGTCTGGAAAGGCGGTTTCTTTGTAGCTGCATAAAGGAGTTCCTATTATTTTAGTTACCTGTCTGCCATTCAGCCTTCTATTGCTATATACCAATATGTAGTTATGATGCTTTCCTGCCTAAAATCCTTGGTCTTATTGGGAATGCAGCTTATGTCTGTAAACATTCTAGAGTCGCTCAATTAAATGACCAGGTGTTTCTCATTAGGATGATTGGCAGGTGCATGCTGAAGCTTTGGTGGGAATAGTTGTGACCGGAAAGGCCAGCTACCCAAACAACAGTGCAAGTTCTCCTGTATTCCCCACTTTTACTTAACAAACCCAAGAGGTGCAACGGATGGGCTACTGATATACCAGCCTCCTGCTGGAAAAAAATACTGAGTATCCAGGTATAAACTATCAAAAATGACATAAAGTTTTGGTTACTTATATAAATGTAATTAAATGGAAGCTTTGTGATTACACTTGCTCTTCTTCCCGAGAGTATTACCCCTGTGCTATGGCAAGTGTGATAAAGTCACCACAGCATGAAATTGCACCACGTTCTTAATTCCACCAATGTATGTGTTGTCTAGTTTCAATTCCATTTTGCTTTGAATTTCAGTTCCATCTAAATCATAGGTTAAAGGGAACATTCAAAGCAGTTTTATTATATTTCTAAGTTTCCACCAAGGTTAATGAAGTTCAACACTTCAGTTGAATCTAAAAATGAAGGAAAAAGGGATGATTATTGTAGCTTCATTTTCAAATTGCTGCATAGAGCCAGACAAATCATTATAATATTGATGTCCTATGAATACACACATTGTAATTATGTGAAATTCCTTCTTTTTTAGAAAATCATTGTATTTTTTATTTAATGGTGGCTTTCAGGGGCAAAGCAGTCCAAAATGTAAAATGTCTTACAGAATAAGATACATGTTCTTAAAAAAATTATTCAGAATAGCAAATAATTGTCCTCTGCTACTTTTATTCAAATGAAATATATAATGAAGTCTCTGAGGATATCTAGTTTTTCTACATATTAGGTAAAACTAAATTTGTACTTAATGTAACTGATTTTCTAAAGAAAGTAAGTTTATGTACAAAGAGCTAGTATTTTACCATATGAGTTGGAAATAAGTGAGTGGCTTATACTCAAGCTTCACTAACTCTTTATGGACAACTTTATAAACAATAGGATTTAGAAGGGTATTCATTAAAACTATTGATCACATTCAAAACCCTTATGTTGGATTTATGCAGTGTAAATCAGGAGCAAATGGGATAAACCCTTTCACATGCACTAGCTATCAGCTGAGTGAGGGTTCTTAATTATTTCATCAGCAAGATATGAACAGATGCTTTCTTTCAATCATGAGTTCTGTTCTAGCTCAACTAGAGATTAATAGGACACTAGAAATTGCATTATAATTCTCTGACAACTATTACAAATGAGCTAGAATTTGAAACCACAATGATAAAGTTTTTTTACAAGTTCTACCCAAGATGATGCCAAAATGAGCAAATACTCCATTTCATTCTCACTAGTAGGAGATAGCAGAATGCAACAGGAATCCAAAAAGCCAAGATAATTGCTGTCTCCTTATTAAAAACTATACTTAGTTTTTGAGTAGTTTTCAATGCTAAGTTTTTAACTTTGGTGATTTATCAGATAAAACATTGGTGGACCAGTTTTGTGCATGTACCTTGGTAGAAAGATTCTTCTTTTGGCTAAAACATATTACCATGTTATTTTTCTAAAAGTGAGTTTAATATGTTTGAAAGTATTTATAAATGATACAATATAAGGTTTGGAATTAGCTTCTAAATACTACAGGATAGGAGGAGTGAATGGTGTGTGGATAGGTCACAGCTAACCATGGATTGATGTCCATAGGGCACAAGGAAGCTCCTCACACTATTCTGTTCACTTTTATATGTGTTTGAAATTCTCCATAATAAACACTTGTTTAAAAACAATCTTCCTTAGTGGTCGCAAACATGGTCTTCATACTAGATCCAATCAGCCAACATGTGATCCAAACAGCACTCAGAAACTGGGAGAGTTAAGATAATAATCTGAGCATTCAGATTTTCTTGGAAAATAGGAAGATGTGGCACTATTGAGATAGCATTCCTTTGTAGTAAACACTTGGTTAGTGCAGAGTAGCAGGTGCTTCCTGTAAGACACAACGTGAATTTGTTGCAGCCTGTGAGCACCCTAATGTGTTATGTCTTGCTGACTTCATTTATTTTCTTTACCGTCCTGGCTTTTGTAGCCATTTGAAATGTTTAAGTTAGGGAAAGGTTTTCCCCTTTTTATTGAAAAATTCTGCTACTAAGAACCATCTAGTTATTTACTATAAAGAACATGGGTTCGATGTTGCCATCTTCTGATTTTTTAAGAAAATCTGGAAATTCAGATTATATGAAATTTCCCAGTTTACAAATACTGTCTGGCTCAAATATTCATCACAAAATAGACCAATAAATCCGAATGTTTTCTAACATTCCTATAGGTGTTTCTAAATCAATTTGATTGTCCCATCTCTCATAAAAGGGTTGAAAGAAAAATACAATAGAGAATATCAAAAAGATATTTTTAGTTCTGAAATACTATAGAGAACCACCTTCCTCCTTACCATTTAAGATTTATACTTATGTCATGTGAGCTTTTATATCAGTTATTTACTCATTCAGGATTTGTGATAATTGAAGTGTTTTATTTCTAAGAGAAAATGTTAAATTTGCTATGCTCCAGTCAAAATCTAATCAGCGACTCTGATTACAGTGATATAATCATATACATATACATGTAATGTGCACACACCTTATTGCATATTAAAGTATATCTTCCATTTTAAGAAATTGTAAATCAAGCATATAAAAGTGAAAGGAGAAGAAATAAATATATCAGTGTTGTAGTGAACAGAAGGAAAAGAAGAAAAATGAATTATGATGTTATTGTATATCATTCACGTTTAAGAGAACTTTTTGTAACATGAATATTCAATTTACAAAGCCTTGTTATAAATCTTCCATCATCAGTGAGAGATTTATCTTGGTTGCCTGTATGCTATCATAACTCATTTCTTTATGGGTAGAAAACCGTAGAGTAAATTGCTAAACTCACCAGAAATCTGTACTTTACCTTCTAGGAAAAGACCAACTGATTGAAAACTAATAAACTTTCTAATATTCAATTCTTCCACATAGAAAAACTTTAATAAGCCTTTATTAAGATAGCTATGCAGATGCAGTTATAAGAGATAAAATGATGTTATGTCAGGTTAACAATTTGTTATAGTTCAGAGCAAAAGATATTTTTGGAGGGGCCAACATAAACATAATGTTTTCTAAAATTTGGTGGTGAAGGTTTTCATCCTATCCTATATGAGGACCTTTTACCACTGAGAAGGTCTATACCATACTGGGAATTTTAATGCAAACACTGATCTTCATGCATGTAAATCACATTTGGATTGGGTCTAATAATAGTGTATTTTAAGTATTTCCTTCTGGCCTTTAGGGTTCAGAGAAACCCATTAATAATATCTTGATTAAGAGGAAAGTGAAAGAGCTAAAGGTCAGGTTTCTTTGTATTCATTCAGAGAAATGAATAAAATGCCAACCATGAAAACACCCCCTCCCAGTCTACATAGTACAAATGGCATTTAGAGAGAGATATGTAACCCTTCATGAATGATATCTGTATCCCTGAACAGATTATTTAAGAAATACCATTCATTTCATATTAGCTAGTCTTCTTTTCTAGACCACTAAGGAAAATATTAAAAATGGACTGAGACTGAAATGTAAATGATGGTCTTATGGTCTTGGAATTAGGTTACTTATATATGTGTGCTAAGAATACCTTTGCCTCTGCTGAAATACAGGGATTGGAAAGAGACAAATGGAAATGTACCTTCCATAGTTTAATTAGTAAAATATGAATTATGGCATTGTAATATAGCCAAGATTATGGTCACTTGCTCTTTTGGGCAGTAAGTTCACCATTTCCTTAGCAAGAGGTATACAGATCTGTTAAGCGTATTTCGTAAGAGCACCTGGAAAGCAATTAACCATTCAGTATGATGTAGTTTTGTCTTATTTTTAATTTTTTCTTCTTTGGAAAAACTACAACAACAGATAAAATAAATGGTAATTAGGAGCTAAAGTTTATTACTTTGTTTTCTTTCCCCAAATTTTAGGACTCAAATTTTCCTTTCTCCTCTATGCAGTAGTGAAAACAGGCAGAAAAGGGGGCCAAAGAATCTTCCAATATGTAAAAAGCATTTTGGCACTTCTTAATGGCTGGGAGACGTGGACAGTTATGAAGAACCAAAGGAAAAGAGAAAGGATAGCCAGAGGAATAGAGAGTAGGAGAGCAGGAGAGCGTGAGACAGATTCTCCTATTAGCTTTGATCACAAAGGTCAAAGGTTGGGTACAAAAGAATGAATTGTCTAAGTCAGAGGTTCAAACTTGGATTTTGTTTTCTCAAAATTCTATTCCATGAATAAATATTAAATATTAAAATAATAAAGTCATAGTAAATATCCCTCCCCATGGAATTATTTAATAACATTACTCCCCAAACCATCAATTTCTGTTCTGGGCATATAAACTGTTAGTTTTTCCTTTGTGTAATAGCCCCTTAGTATTTCCTTATAGGTTGTAGCACTTTATCTTCCTCAGTGTTCCTTTCCCTTGGTCGTCTTTTTCCAAAAATCTCTTGGATTCCATGAAGAATGGAATTTCAAGAAAAAAAAAATCCAGCTTGAACCTTTGACTTAAACAATCCTTTGCTCATGCCAACTCTTACACTTTGCAGGCATGATTTTTATCATCAGAATCATTAAATAACATGCTGCTACTTGTGTTTTTCTAACAAATTTTTATGTGTTTTATCAGTAGAGAGAGGGGCATAGTGTTTCCAGGCCTGAGCCAATGGCAGTTACTTAAAACATTCTTGGTTGGTATCTGAAGCATGAGATGCATTCATGCTTGCCAACTTAACTAGAAACACAGCAAGTTTAATTTTCCTGACTTTCTCTCCTCCATCCTTAGAAAAGAGCAGCAGACAACTACAGTGGGCTGAAGTTACACAGTTTATTGGCCTCATACATTTTCTGTTATTTTATTTCATTTATAATTTTGCCCAAAGTAATAGTTATATAATTGTTTGGTTCCCATCTCTCAAGGAAGATATTTTGAAGGGATGCTGTTTTTCTAAACACAAAACTGATAATATCCTTGACAGTAACTTAGCTGGACACTCACAGGCACTGGACTTCAGCCGCCACTTTTATCATAGTTAAAATGAATCAGGAAGTTCATTGTGTCACTGAGTATCTGTGGACTGAGTGGGTTTGGCTATGGTTATCTGGATCATCACATATTCTCTCAGCCTTAACATGTTTCATCTACTATTATGTTTCATTAATCAGAATATCTTTTGATGACCCTGAAAAACTTTTTTCTCCACCTTTGTCCCTTAAACTTCCCACTTTACTGGCCCATGCATTAGCTCTTTACAGCTTGCTTTTTTTTTTTTTTTTTTTACTTTAAGAACATATTTTATTTAACCCAACATATCCAAAATACTACCATGTCAATGGGCAATTAATATAAAAGTTTATTAATGGGATATTTTACATTCTTCAGTTCATCCTATGTCTTCGAAACCTGGTACATATTTTACACATACGGCACATCCTAATTCAGATTAGGCACATTTCAAGTGCTCAATAGCAGCACGTTGCTAGTGGCTATCAATCATACTGAACATCACAACTCGAAACAATAAAAAAAATCAGGTACGAAAAGAATCTCATCCAACTGGAAAATAGGGAACTCATATTTACTGAACATCTATTAGGTGACAGCCACTGGGCTCTCATGTCATTTACTCCTCACCGCAATTCTGCCACATAGATACTATTATCTACCTTTTTTTCTTTTTTCTTTTTGAGACAGGGTCTCACTCTGTTGTCCAGGATGGGGTGCAGTGGCATGATCACAGCTCACTGCAGCCTCAACCTCCCAGGCTTAAGTGATCCTCCCATCTCAGCCTCCCAAGCAGCTGGGACCACAGGCATGCATGGCCACTCCTGGCTAATTTTTAAATTTTTTGTAGAGCTTGGGCTTTCTTATGTTGCTCAGGCTGGTCTTGAACTGCTGGACTGAAGTGATCCTTCCATCTCGGCCTCCCAAAGTGCTGGGATTACACGTGTGAGCCATATACCCAAAGGACTATAAATCATGCTGCTATAAAGACACATGCACATGTATGTTTGTTGCGGCACTATTCACAATAGCAAAGACTTGGAACCAACCCAAATGTCCAACAACGATAGACTGGATTAAGAAAATGTGGCACATATACACCATGGAATACTATGCAGCCATAAAAAATGATGAGTTCATGTCCTTTGTAGGGGCATGGATGAAACTGGAAAACATCATTCTCAGTAAACTATCGCAAGGACAAAAAACCAAACACCGCATGTTCTCACTCATAGGTGGGAATTGAACAATGAGAACTCATGGACACAGGAAGGGGAACATCACACTCTGGGGACTGTTGTGGGGTGGGGGGAGGGGGGAGGGACAGCATTAGGAGATATACCTAATGCTAAATGACGAGTTAATGGGTGCAGCAAAACAACATGGCACATGGATACATATGTAACAAACCTGCACATTGTGCATATGTACCCTAAAACCTAAAGTATAATAATAAAAAATAAAAAAACAAAAAAAAGAAAAGCACAGCCTTGAGTTTAAATGCTGTTTATGCCACTTCTTAGTGAAGCACAATTTATTTAAACATTCCGAGCTCTTTACAGCTTTCTAACCCCTGTGCCTAAGAACCCAAAAGATCCACTTCTGATAACAAATTCTTCCTTACCACACTCTCCACATTTCTTATAATTAAAAAATTCTTTCAAATTAAAGTGCAGGGCCCATAATTGCCATACAGCCTGATATTCTTAGAATCAGCCTCACAGATCTGAGAAAAATGAGAGTCTAGGGTATGTTTTTAATTCAAATAAAAAATGCAAATGTATTTCTTGATAGAAGGTACTGGATCAGGTAGTAAGGAAAATGCCTAGAAACACAACTTGTCTACAGATAAGATATATAGCAAATTTTCTTTAGTTTATTTTTATACTTCTTGACCATTTTTAACATTGCTTCCATTTTCCAGACATTTCTGTTTGTGCACCTTATTGGGTGAGGTCAGCGTCATCAAGATAGAATGACTGTTAACTTCATGCTCCCCTGAGAGCTTATGTATAGACTAGAAACTGCTTAAAAGCAAGGCCAGTGGCTTCCTCATGTTTGTATTTTCATCACCTAGTGCAACGCCAAGTATATGTCAAGCATTAAATATAAGTTGACTTGGTGGCTTTAGGAATAAATGAATGGAAGATTTGTAAGAAATGAATTGTCAGGTGTTTTTAAGACTGGTGACTGAGATTCCAAAGGTTAAGACATTTGTCAAAACATGGATAAACAGTGATTATCCAAGTCCTCATATTTTAGTAATTCACTGTTAGGATAAATATAATATTATATGCTTTGTATCAAAGACGTCTTTCAAAAAAAAAAAAAACACTCACTTTTACTCCCATGTCCTCTGATAAGCTCTTGAGAAAAAGAACAGGAATTTAAGCTAGCGAAGAATTCCCAATAGCGTGTTGCAAGTGGTCATGTTCTGTTCTGGGGTATCTCACTGAAAACACTGAGAATTTCTGCCTAGGGAATGGGCTCTTAGAATGAAAAATTCATACACCCCTACATCAAGTGACAGAATAGTGACTCAGAGAGGCAGCTGACAGCAGGAGAGGGGAAGAAAGAAGAGAGAAGTCCCCAACTGTGGGTACTAGAAATATTGCTGCGTCTCACTTTTCAGTATCATTAGCTGAAACCCTTCCTGTTTCTCCTGTAAAGCATTCAGAACAGTTAGTGATACCATTATGAAGGGTATAAAATTCTCCTGTTGATGAGCCACATTTTACTCTTATATTCAGGGTAAATTTCAAGACAGTAATGATACAGTTAGCTCATTTAACTCTAATTCTCTTGCTCCTGCTCTACTACCATTAGCTTAATTAGCCAGTGTTGAATTCTGGTTGAATGGTTGAATTCTGGTCTCCCACAAAGATGTGGTGAAGTCCTACTCTTAGTACGTGGAATGTGAATAATTTGGAAATAGTGTCTTTATAGAAATAATCAGGCTTAAATGAAGCCAGTAGGGTGGACTCTAGTCCAATATGACTAGTGTCCTTATAAAAAGGGGAAATTTGTAAACAGATACATGTAAACACACAGAGCTGGCAGAAGATGTGAAGAGACATAGGGAGAAAATGGCCATGTGACTGGAGTCATGGATTCACAAGCCAAGGATTATTAGCAAACATCAGAAGATAGAAGAGGTAAGAAGTGATGCTCATAGAGACAGCATGGCCCTGCCAACACCTTGATTTTGGAATTCTAAGTTCCAAAACCTCGAGACAATAAATTTCTGTTATTTTAAGCCATCCAGTTTTTGATACCTTGTCAAGGCCAGCCTGGGAATGCAATATACTCCTTCCAGTATTACCTTAAATGCTACTTTCTCTATCAAATCTTTCCTGATAACATTTTCTTCAATAACAGGCTTACATTGTCCTTTAGGGCACTGTGCTTATATGTGCTGCAAAGGCAGTCAATATATATGAATTGACTTAATTATTGAGTCAATATATTGAGTAACTTAATTATTTTAAATAAAGAATAATTGGTTAATTCTTGAAGAGGCTAGAAATCCTTATAGAAAACACTTCTGTCTTAGCATTTATCCCTATCAACCATTTTCAAAAAGTTAAGGACTAGGTAGTACATGAAATGAAATGTGCACTTTCATTACATTAAACTATCATTTTAATAGTTACTTCTTATCATCTATAATTTAACTAGAGAGGTAATTATATTGCTATCACTTATCATTAAACCTAATATTAGGTGGAGGAGTTTGTTTTGAGAGGAGGAAGAGGCTACAAAGTTTACCTTAAAATATTTCAGAAAAATGAATCAGAAAATGTGGCAAATATGTTGTCTGAAAGGGAGAGGATTAGGAAAAATAACTAATGGGTACTACGCTTAATATCTGGGTGATTAAATTATCTGTATAACAAGCCCGATGACACAAGTTTACCTAACAAACCTTCAAATATACCTCTGAACTGAAGTCAAAAAATAAAAATAAATGAAGATCTGATTGATGTTGTATAACATATCAAGTGGATTTCTGGAAATTGTCTTTGAGTATTAAGACTTGGAGAGTCCAGTTTTTAAATCGCAATCAAATAGTACCCAAGACTAGTGCTATAAAAAATAAGAAATAGTATAATCCTATAAAACTATATCAGCACTTGCATTTTCTGAGGGCTGTCCCCATTTTCCTTACTAGTGATTAAGGAACAGAGTGTTTAGGAGATTTACTCAGGGGACAAATCAATGGGGTTTTCAGAGCTGGGACATGAGTCCTTTGAATTGAAAGCACTTTTGTTTTTTATTTCAATATATTTCCTCTTCTAAGAGTGCAATGTTCTATTATGCACTACTAACATGCAACAGTCTTGTATCTTCAACCCTCTACTACATGAAGCAAACCATTTATCTCGTTTAGAAGAAGTCAGAAAACAAGTTTCTTTTTGAGAGGCTCAAAAGCAGCTATTAATTCTCAGTATGTCTTG
Source organism: Nomascus leucogenys (assembly GCF_006542625.1). Classification (NCBI taxonomy): domain Eukaryota; kingdom Metazoa; phylum Chordata; class Mammalia; order Primates; family Hylobatidae; genus Nomascus; species Nomascus leucogenys. The sequence continues at coordinate 106,857,243 of NC_044383.1, read as the reverse complement.
ACTATGCCTTCTTCTCTTCATCCCTGGCTGCCAATATAGTCGAAGATACCATTATTTCTTTTATTTCCTGTATTAAACTTCTGCCTGGTCTGCCTTCTCCCACTTTTCTCCCCAGCACACACACTCTCCACCCCGATCCTACTGAGTTTTTACACAGCAGCCAGTGTTCTTTCCAAAATTCAGATCTGATCATGTGAATCTCTTTCTTGAGACCTTCCCATTCTTTTTAAAATAATAATCAGAATCCTTTACCTGATTCAAAGCCTCAGTGAGTCCCACCTCTACTCTCATACACACTCTGAATTTACCTTACAAAGATCTCTATCAACCCAGTCACAGGGTCTCTTGATTTCTCAAAGTGGTGTGCTCAGTCTTGCTGCCTCAAAGTCTAGATGGATTCCCCTTATCCAAAATGCTTTTTAAAAATCACCTAGCTGCTTCTTGTATCTTCTTCACTTAGTTAGCTTCTATTTATTTTTGTGTGGTCCCATCTTAAATGTCATTTCTCATAAAAGCATTTCTTGCTCCTTGAAAACTGAGGCCAGTTCCCTTATATTTTCTTTTATAGCACTTATCACTCCCTATCATTATTACATATTTATTGATACAATCTTTTAACATGTCACCACCGTAAGACTGTCATCTCTCTGAGGGTAAACTCCAGGGCTGCTTTCGTTCACTGATACACCCCTAGTACGTTGCAGGTGCCAGACTGGATAAGTATATATTGAATCAATAAATAAAAAGAAAGATGATATGAATTAATTGGTGGTTTTCATATGCGCATTATTACAAGCCACTGTTTCTGAAGGCCTGCCAGTCCTATGATCATGCATTAGAATTGCCAGATACCTGTGTTAAAATGCACATTACCAGTCCTTGTCCCTGGTTAACCTACTAACTCAAATTTTCTGGGCACAGGGCCCTACATCAAAAAGATAATTCTAATGTACTGCTTAGTGTGTGGACTCACTCAACTAAACAAATATTTCCAGGACTCACAATATGTGAAACTTCAGAAACTTTAAATTCAATCTCTTTGCAAAAAAGCAACTAAGTATAAAATTATCCAAGTATCTTCTATTAAATCTAACAGATTCATTACCAGGCTAGGTTTATATGATATAAAAATGAATAAGGTTTGACTGCTATCCTGGGAGGAGAGCACAAACCAGTAAATTAGATGAGCTTATAATCAGGCAAATTATGATACATTGAAATATATTTCCTTGCCCAGAGATATGACCTTTACTCTTGATTAGAAAGGATGGAGTAAAATCTTTGAGGTGTTAGGACCCCCACTTGAATTGCATTTTAATAGATGAATAAGGATAGTCAAGGAGATTTCCAGGAAGATAAAGTAGTTCTAAGTTATGGAATCATGAAGGGAATGGCTGCCTCAGGAACTAGAGATAAGAAATAATTTGTAAAGGACATTGTAAGACAAATCAAATAATTTGGATACAAAAGTTTTAACTAATAAAGTAACAACTACATAGACAAAGACACCACCTTTTAGGACTTTGTGATGAACAAATAGGTCTCTTAGCTGCTTTCAGAACCTTAGTTATTTTTTCTGCCTACTCAAAGAAAAATTACCATTGAAATCGAAAAATAGTATGTTTGTCAACAAGCGTATTTTTATTACTCTGTATAGGAATTGGAAACCTTGTGTCTTCTTAGTTTTCTATGGGAGTCCACGCACGGTGGCTCACTCCTGTAATTCCAGCACTTTGGGAGGTCAGGCAGGAGAATCACTTGAGCCAAGGAGCTCAAAACCCACCTGGGCAGCATGGCAAAACCCCATCTTAAAAAAAAAAAAAAAAATTAGCTAGCTGTGGTGGTGTGCACCTGTAGTCCCAGCTACACGAGAGGCTGAGGTGGGAAGATTGCTTAAGCTCAGAAGTTTGAGGCTGCAGTGAGTTATGATTGTGTCACTGCACTCCAGCCTGGGTGACAGAGTGAGACTCTAACTCCAAAACAATAATAATAATTATTATTATCTCGAAGTAAGATATCATGTTATGTTAGAGTTATATATTTAAAGACTTCTATACAAAAGCATGCTTTGTAGTCTTCAAAGTTATATTTTGTTTTATATGGACTGCTAGGTAGCTACAGAAAATGCACATTTGATAATCATTGACCAAGAAATATATTACAATTGTTAACTAAAAAAATTGTTAACTAAAAAATTGTTAACTAAAACACAGAATGGGCAACCTCTAACTTAATAGTTCTCAACCCTAGTTACACTTGAAAACACTTAGAAAGCTTTTAAATTAATTGATAGTAGGGACTCAGTGTATGTTTAGTGTGTTAATCTGGAATTTCCTTTTTAGTTTAAGCGACTAACAATAAACAGTAAAATCTGTACTAACTATAATAATCTACTAACCTTGGGAAGAAATACAGATATCTATATTATAAAGAAAATCTACACTAATATTTTCTAAAAACTAAAGTTTCTGTAAAAGCACACTCTTTGTTTTACATTCTTAGCCAGCCTTCTTTTGGGGGGAAATATTTGTGATTATTTCAAGGATTGCAAAGAAAATTATTTGTACAGCATATTTTTCAATGTCTCAGCTCTTGTCAAATTAAACTAATTGTTGGATTAACCTCCAACATTGTTGCTTCTCTCTATATTTTTATGCACAAATGCCAGCCTTTAGTATTACAATGAAAAAATTAAAATGAGTACAGACTGAAGTAATTCATTCTGTGAGAACCACTGTGAGGTTCAAGCTTGCCACATGTTACTGGGCTAGTGGTTCTCCCTTGATGTGATATGTGACCTGATTACTGTGTGCTGGGTTAATAGTCACCCCTGAAAAACAGAATGTAGAGAAGATTTCCTACTTCAGCTGACCTGTCTTCTAAAAGCTATTATGATTTACATTTCATCTTCTGAGCTCTCACTCTCTCCAAAATTGCAAGCAGTTTTCCTATTTCCAACAGTATTTGGGCATTTTAATTAGAGTAACAGTTCTAACAGCACATGCATATTTGCTGGTGTAGAAAGTGTGGACCTTGCCAGAAAAAGTGTTTAAATTATAAGTGGCAATAAATAGTTGTATATCTCTATACATTTTGGCTCTTAATTTTCTTCTTCTGCCTAATGGGAATAATTTTTGCTTTATTTAACTCTGAATTACAGTAAGAATACAGGACTCTATTTGTATACAATAATGGAAAATAAGATGGTGCCGTCAGTCTCAATTCACTTGGCATTCACTCATTCAGTAAATTTATTCTGAAGATGTACCATTTGAGTATATTGTGATGATTAAAATTGAGGCCTTGAAGTCAAATCTTGCTACCCCTTCCCAGTTGTAGGATCTTTTGAAATAAATTTTCGCTCTGCTTTGCAATTTTCTTACCAGAAAAGTGGAAGGAATTAATAACCTTAATAAATTTTGGGGAAAATTTAATGGGACAACACGCATTAAACACGGAAATTGGTATCTGACAGTGGGTAGGAATTCAGTGATGGCAGCATGCAAGGGGTGTGCAAGAGTGTTTGAATAGCAGGCCTGAGCTTTAGCAGGGAGGAGAAAATAAAGTCCCTGGCTGGCTTCCAGAAACTTGGCTTTGGGATGTTCTATGTATTGATAAGGTTGCTGTATCACCCTGTCTCTTCTGTACAGACAATGCGATTTATGGTGAACACCTGCTTTCCTTCTGGAAATCTTACATTTTTATAGTTGTGCCTGTGTAACCAGCCCCCAATAAAATCTTGGAGTCTGAGTCTCAATTATACTTTCCTGTCTAGAAATGGTGTTTGCTTCACTGATAGAAGAAGGAGAGAGCTGTGTGTGGCCCCTTGAGGAGAGTATGGGAAGGCTGTGATGGCATGCCTCCACGCTCTTTGCCAGCTGTCTTTATCCCCTTGCTGTTTCTGTTGTATATCCTTTCTTGGTACCAATCCACAGCCATGAGTACAACTGCTTATAAGTTTTCCTAATTCTTCCTTCTAGCAAATCACCAAATATGAGGATGGTTGTGGAACCTTCCAACCTATGTAGTGGCAATGGTGTAATTTGTGAGAATGACCTCCCCTTACTGAAACATAACGGGAATGTTGTTTGGGGAAAATAAGGAGAGAAGCGTAGGGATGCTGAAGCCCTGATGCCTGAAAGTCTATAGAATCACCAATATATGTAAGAGCAGCTGAACTGTAATTCATTATGAGAGGTCAAAGTTATCAATGAAATTTTATAATAATATTTCTAATCACTGGAGAATTGGCTCTATGGATCCTTCATTTCCTTTGGCTGATTAGCTAAAGTTGATAAAAATAAAACAAGAAAAAGAAAAGAACAGAAGGAGGCCTGGAACTTCCCAAGACTGTACCTTGAAGATGAGAAAAAGAAATTTAACATTTTCTGATCCCACAATGCCTGTGCATTTACCAGAATTAAGTTAGTATTAAGCTGAAGTCGAATTTTGATGAATAACCTTATAGCACATATTAAGAAAATAACTAAAAAATATGGAAAAAAATAAACAAAAGAATTAAAATGTTGGCTGAGGTGGGAGGATCTCTTGAGCCTGGGAGGCAGAGGTTGCAGTGAGCCATGATTGTGCCGCTGCACAGCAGTCTGAGTGATAGAGTAAAACTGTCTCAAAAAAATTAAAAAGAAAAGCAAATGTTATACTAGATAGGTGCTTAACCCTACCCTCATATAAATACCTACTTTCAGGGAAATATGACTGAATATAAGTGCTGTTTTTAGACTTTGGAATTATGAAAATATTAATATAAAACAAATTATATGATTAAAGACAATTGAAATTAAAAATTTTACTATAATATATGGACAATATAAAAACAAATTAATCAGCAGTTTTCACCAAATTTTCACAAGCTTCAAACAAGACACAAGTTTTTATCCATCCATAACCTTTATATGATTTGAGGATCTTGGAATTATTATTTAAAAAAACAAAATTGTAATTTAATAACCAGAAGAGACCTTTACAACAAGTTCTTCACTTGTAGATATAGTCAGAGGACATCAGAGAACTGATAATTTGCCTAAAATCAATTTGTCCTATTACACTGCTTTTCCTAGAAAAAAAATACGTACTTCTTGTTTCAAAATAAACAGACTGTTTACAATGTGTTCATACCTAATTTACTTAAAAATTTTAATTGTTTTACAAAGTTAGTATTTCAGCAGTAAAATTCTCCTTGCCTTAGGCTCTTTGCCAAATGGTTAATCATATGCAAATGCCTTCACCACTACAAATTAAAAAAAAAACTTGCTTTTCAAATAATCCTGAGAAATTTTTCATATTGAAAATAATAAAACCTTAGTATTTTATAAAGCTTATTTTATAAGTTTATATTTTACGAATTAGATTGAAGTAATCTGTCTATATTTAGTGTTAAGCAAATACTAAACACTGGCTGAAACTTAAGTAAAATCTTTAATAAATGACATTAATCTAGAACTCATCAAATTACCCCCAATAATTTATAGCATTTTTCACCTTTAAGACCTTTTAAGAACATTAATTAAAACGCAAGTTGCCCTTTTGAACAAAACCTGCATGAACGTTCATAACTTGAATTTCATGAGGCAAGATAATTTGGGGATGGTGTAAGAACGGTTTGTGTGAAGATATACTCTGGCTCAAACTCATAATGAAACACCATTCAGAATGTGACAATTTCTTCTCTTACAAATCATGCAATTTCCAGTGTCATCCTTCAGGTAGATGACACTGCTTACTTGGGTTATCACTCATGCAGCTTCCTGCCAAAAAAAGATTGCTTCTTGAGAGTTGTAAAGTTCGAGAGGCTGAACAAAATATAAAGGAGGAAAGGAGAACAGTTTTAGAGTGTTTATGAAGTGTCTCTAGGCCCCTTGGATGCAGTAAGGGTGAGAACTATGCATTTCCATGTAACTCGAGATGAAAATGGACTTTCCTGGTGATCACAAGAAAATATATCAGGGGTAGGGAGGAGTGCTTCTCAGCCATGCTATGCTTACTAACTCTTCAGCTTGCCTAGTCATAATTTGTAGGTTTCAACCTGAAAAAAAGAGATTGTGGAATTTTATTTGCATCAAATAGAGTAAATAATAGAATCCATATTTGAAATCCTTAGAAATATCTAAGATTTCAAAATACCACACAGAAACGTACTTGCTAGGATACTGTTATCATTACATTTATTACCAGACTGTCAATTAAATATTAAAACTTTAATACATGAGGAAACCTGTGTTGATGGTTTTGTCTTTAAAACAGAGTGCAAATGTTGAGATGCAAATATTCACATTAGATGTCATCTAGTCTTAAATCTTATTTTATATATGAGAGAGAGAGAGAGTCAGAGAAAGAGAGAGAATAGTTTGAGAGGTTAATTGAATTTTTCAAGATGACACAACAAACTCTACAAAGCACGTTTCTCTTATACAGTGTCATGATCTCAGACCAGTCACTGGCATTCATATACTTTTCTTTAGCAGTAGAAAAAAATAATACTGGCACTTCTACCACATCAGGATTTTCTAAATCCAGTTTAGGTAAGACCTGCTTTCACTATATCTCATAAGTTTTGGTATGTTGTATGCATTGGGTTGAAAGTGTACTTCAAGTTCAGTATTTCTTTACTGATTTTCTGTATGGGTGATCTATCCACTGTTGAAAGTGGGGCTTTGAAGATTTCTACTATTATTGTATTATAATCTATCTCTCCTTTTACATCCATTAATATTTCTTCATACATTTAGGTTCTCCAATTTGAGATCATATATATTTATAATTGTTATATTATCTTGTTAAATTGACCCCTTTCTCATTACATAATGACCTTCTTTTTCTCTTTTTAAAGTTTCCAATTCAAAGTCTATTTTATCTGTTACAATATAAATATATGTGCTTTCTTTTGGTTTTCGCAACCTTTTTCTATCCTTTCGTTTTCAGTCCTTAAAGATGAAGTAAGTTTCTTGTATGCAGCATATTGTTAGGTTTTTGAAATGTATCCATCCACTCCATGTCTTTGGTTGAAAGTTCTAATGCATTCACATTCATGGTAATACTTTCTGGGTAAGGACTTACTATTGTCACTTTAACATTTTTTTTTTTAGCTGTTTTGTATATTCTCTGGTTCTTTTTTTCTCTTTATCTTTTATGCATCAACTATAGATGTTTTCTTTTTGTTTACCATTAGGCTTACATAAAACCTCTTATAACAGTTTATTTTAAGCTGATAACAAATTTGATCATATACAAAAACTACACTTTTACTTCTTTCATTTTATGTTTTATGTCAAAATTTACATCTTTTAATATTGTATATTTCTTAACAAATTATTGTAGCTATAGTCAGTTTTAATAGTTTTCTCTTTTAACCATTATACCAGACAGATAAGAGATTTACACACCAGCATTACAGTATTAAGAGTATTCTGAGATTGATTATATATTAATTTTAATGGTGAGCTTTATACTAGAGAGTTAAGGGATTTACACACCAGCATTACAGTTTTAGAGTATTCTAAGATTGACTACACAGTAATTTTAACAGTGAGTTTTGCAATTGTATATACTTTCATGCTACTACTTAGCTCATTTTAGTTTCAGTTTGAATAACTTTCTATAGTATTTTTTGTGAGGCAGATCAAGAAGTGATGAATTCCCTCAGCTTTTGTTTGTCTGGGGAAGTATTTAACTGCCCTTTTTATTTCTGAAGAGCAGATTTTCCACATAAATACTTTTGGTGGGCAGATATTTTCTTTCAGCACTTTGACTGTATCATTTCACTTTTTTCCAGCATGCAAAGTTTCTGCCGAAAAATCTCTGGATAAACTCATATAGGTTCCTTTGTATGTGAGAAAACTTTTTCTCTTGTTTATTTCAAGATTCTCTCTCTGTCTTTGATTTTTTTTTTTTTTTTTTTGAGACAGAGTCTCACTGTCTCCCATGCTGGAGTGCAGTGGCACGATCTTGGCTCACTGCAAGCTCCACCTCCCGGGTTCACACCATTCTCCTGCCTCAGCCTCCCAAGTAGCTGGGACTACAGGTGCCTGCCACCATGCCTGGCTAATTTTTTGTATTTTTAGTAGAGATGGGGTTTTACCATGTTAGCCAGGATGGTCTCCATATCCTGACCTTGTGATCCACCTGCCTTGGCCTCCCAAAGTGCTGGGATTACAGGTGTGAGCCACCGCACCTGGCCTGATTTTTACAGTTTAATTTAAATATGCCTTGGTAGAGTCTTCTTTCGGTTGAACCTGGGATGGGAGACTTTTGAGATGTGAAGTATTTGGATGTTCATGTCTTCCTCCAGATTTCGGAAGATTTCAACTTTTATTTCCCTAAATAAGCTTTCTGTCCCTTTCTCTCTCTTCTCCTTCTCTAACTTCTATGATGTGAGTGTTAGCTTTTTTGAATTTTTTTCATACACCCTGTAGGCTTTCCTCATTCCTTTGCATTCTTTATTTCCCTCACCTGATTGGATATTTCTAAATGACCTGTCTTCGAGTTTCAAGATTCTTTCTTGTGCTTGATAAATTCTATTATTGACATTCTTTCTTCTGTTTTTTAATTTCATGTATTGTATTCTTCCAGTCACAGAATTTCTCTTTGGCTCTTTTTTTGTGAATTATATCTCTTGGTTGAACCAATACTTGATTCACTGAATATGCAACAAATTTACAAATTTTTATTTATATTTTACAAAAGGGAAGACACATATTATCAAAATCGGAAACAAAGGAGTCAAGTTCCTATAATTTTTAAGAGCTTTGTATTTCAAAACGCAAGTTTGATCATCTCTACAAGGGGTTGTACCGCTGGGACAGAAAGATACTCGGCCAAATAAAATTGAGGATGTGTAGGTCAATACCAGGCATTCATAGGTACTTTTGTTTCCTCACTGGGAAAGCAGCAGGGATGGGGGATCAATGACAAGAACTGATAGCTACTCAGAGGAAGTATCCTAGTATATTTAGTATATGCCATCAATTTAGGTAGGATGACATTCTAATTATTTTAGCCACATCTTGTATACATATTTCTTGTTTTCCACAAATTATTATTTAAAAGTCACTTTAAAAATGGTTTTCTTAGCCAGTTTAATCAAAATAATGTTGATATTCCTATTGACATTGTACTGTTGTGCTTTAATTATTTTACTTTCCACAGAAAGAAACTCAACTAAAAGTTGATAAATTGGAAAAAATATGAAATTACAATCTCTTCAAATTCTCCCAGAAATGGTTTCCTGGAGAATGGAATGACAAATAAACTTTTTAATAAGTGATTTAAAGCAACCTATACCATCAAGAAAAAGTTAATGTGTTAGCACAAAGCATTAAGGAACTTCAAAGCTGAAGCCCTAGTTAATTTCGAAACCTCCTGTTTAACTTTTTTCCAAGGAATTTAAAATAAATCTGTTAACTGGCAGAAGGTAATTAGTTCCTAAGCTCAAATGTCTTTGCCCATCAAAGGACAGATTCTTCCTTAGAATCTATGTGGTAGCCAAATGGTACAGAAGGAGATAAGAATAAAAGTAAAGACTTAATTAAGTTTCTCCAAGAGCTTCTTTAAACATTCATATTTCTTTCACTACATGATGTGGTTCAGCCCCACCCAAATTTCACCTTGAATTGTAATAATCGCCACATGTCGAGGGAGGGACATGATGGGAGGTGATGGGATCATGGTGGCAGTTTTCCCCATGCTGTTCTCCTGATAGTGAGTGAGTTCTCATGGGATCTGATGGTTTAAAAGTGTGGCACTTCTCTTTGCTCTCACTCTCCTGCCACCATGTAAGATATGCCTTGTTTCCATTTCACCTTCTGCCATGATTGTAAGTTTCCTGAGGCCTCCCAGTCATGCTTCCTGTTAAGCCTGTGGAACTCTTGAGTCAATTAAATCTCTTTTCTTCATAAGTCACCCAGTCTCAGGTAGTTCTTTATAGCAGTGTGAAAACGGACTGATATACCACATGCCGCACTATTGTGTGAGTACAGTAATGGCAAATTCCTATGTTATATGCAGGGTAAATGGAAGGAGACTGCCGAGAGAGGGGAAGTGAAGCCACAGATACGCTACTTGAGTTTTACAACTAGAGTCAAAATCGAAAATATCTTTCCAGCCACAGAGAACCTACTTTCAAAATTTAAAGACCGTCCATGATTTCACAAATTGAAAGTACACTTTACCAATAGAGAAAAGGCAAGGGTAGGTAGCTCAGGACTTGAAGATTGTGGGCAATTCAGAGCCAGGTTTTATATTATGTTAAATTTTATAACCCCAGCATTCATTAAATATTACTTGGCTAAATTAATACATGAATGAGTATATAAATAAATAAAGAGAAGGATCATGCTTTATGGGGTAAAATTTTATTTCCTCCTTATTTATATTCAAATTTTAAACATGATCTTAAAATTCATCATTCTCTAATTTTATCTCATTAATTTAAAGTGATATTAATACCATTTTAAATACATACATGCACGCATACATACATACATACATGTTTATAATAAGCATTCTTCACTCTTTTTTCTCTATGCATGTATTTACCCATTTTTTTTTTTGGTCCTACTAGTCTGATGAAAATGAAAAATTCATTCTGAATGTTCAAAAACAATCAAATGCAAGCAACTGCTTGGATTGTTTAAGTATTAATATTTAGAACTAAACATTTGGTCTGTATTTCTGTATTTAGTATCTTTGACTCAGTCCACTGAACAAGAAGTTATTGCTGTACATTTTGTGACCAATTTCTTCTACTGCAGTGAGCACATGTTTGCATTGACCTTGATCTTTTATTCTTGGCACCTTCTAAATGTCACCAAATTGGCTGGTATTGATAAGAAAAAAAAAAAAGAGCCCAATCATTTAAAATAGTATTTCATGTGATTCGTATGATATTAAATTGGGAATTTTGTGAGCACTTTAGTTGAGGTTAATATATGTGAGTGTCCCTTATTTTTGGCTTGTAGAATGCAACTGCAATTCAAATCCATAATTTATTAAATTTAGTTAAAAATCAAAAAACTTTAAAACAAAATTTTTTTGACATTCATGGCAAACCTGATCTCAACTGATATGTCCTTAGTAGTTCAAGTAGTTAAATATTCATATATATATATATATATATATATATATATTTTTTTTTTTTTTTTTTGAGACGGAGTCTCGCTCTGTCGCCCAGGCTGGAGTGCAGTGGCGCAATCTCGGCTCACTGCAAGCTCCGCCTCCCGGGTTCACGCCATTCTCCTGCCTCAGCTTCTCCGAGTAGCTGGGACTACAGGCGCCCGCCACCATGCCCGGCTAATTTTTTGTATTTTTTAGTAGAGACGGGGTTTCACTGTGTTAGCCAGGATGGCCTCGATCTCCTGACCTCGTGATCCGCCCGCCTCGGCCTCCCAAAGTGCTGGGATTACAAGCATGAGCCACCGCGCCCAGCCAAATATTCATATATTTTGCTACACAAATATTACTGTATTTGATTTTGAGGCATTGCCCCAGATCCCACTGTGATGTTACATAGTACATGTATATGCAGTGTATTATGTTTCTAATATATTTTTTAAAAGCCCTCTAAATTCTATAATACATGTAGTATAAAGAGTTTTAGGTAAGTTATAATAAAACTGTGGGCCATACAACAGTTATTTTTCCTGTTGATTTTTTTTTTAAACCCATTTTGATGAACCTAGAAGCCTAGCCATAGCTTTGGGTTTCCAGGATCATGCTGATTGACTATTGTTTCAGCTATATCTGATGTTTTGGAATTATATAGACAGGGCTTTGAAACGTATGACTAGAGACAAGCAGGATGGTCATAAAGAAACCCTGGAAGTTAGGTTGCATAGCTATCAGTTGACTGGAGATTGGTAATTTTTCTTTCTCTAAAAATCTAAGGGGAGAGTTTACACCTGAGATCACCTTTTTAGAAGACTGTGGACAGTGGAAGACTCTTTGCTTGCACACCTGATCTTAATTTCATGCAAGGTCATTATATTGAAGCTCAACTTTATTCAAGCCCCTCAAATTTTAATGCATAGCTGACCTTTATACCCCAGTATCCTGGTGTCTAAACTTTGCTCTGTTTGACTCATATGCGTAAGTCATTTCCAACACTTGAATTATAAGGAAGCTGAATGAGAAAAATAAATAGTAAGAAATAGTTCCCCTTACTGGGACTCTAAACTCTAAACACCTACACGTCCAGCAACATAGACCAGACACAGGTTTATTCCAGGAACTAGAAGAAGGAGCAGGGGATCCATTCACCTGAAATAGAGTGCTCATAGGAGCCCTAATTAAGCACCACAATGAATCATTTGATTGGATTGTTTTTTAATATTCCTTGAGCTGTTTTTATTGTTGCTGTTGTTGTTATCAGTACTATCCTATTTAAATGTTTGGAGGCAGTGAAGAATAAAAGATCAGTGTCAGTGCTAAGAAGGCTTGCAGCTTGCCAAAGAATCTAGTCACAAATAAACAGCAAGAACTTCTTCAGATGACCTGGTCATAGACATAAAATAACAAGTAATCACGTGCCTTCTCTTTACACTATGTGATTTTTCCCCAATAAAACCTGTTTACACAATACATACTGTGAATTGAAAAACCCGTGTGGGTTTATTATGCCAAATCAAGATATTCAGTCCCTTTAGTTTTCTTCCATAAATCATAATTTAGTTAATAAATATACAATTGATATATGAACCTATAGAATTACATATGCATGTTATATTTTAAGAAAAATACTGTCATATTATTATATCTGTATCTTCAAACAAATGCTCACTTTTAGAGATCAGGTTAGGAATTTATTCTGCTTATATGTAAAACTTTTAAAAACTTATTTAAAGAAATGACTACTGTATTGTTTTATGAACCACAGAACTCTAGTACCATTACTTCATAGTTGCACTTACTTTTGTAATGGTACTACCATGTTTAATCATCCAGATTATGATTCAGACATTAATTTTGATAAAAAATCAAATATCCTACAAGATGAAGAATATGTCCTCACCAAGAGTATACTTAAGAAAATGTTATAGGCTTACGGCATTTCCCAAAGTAGACCAATACCAATTCCTGTGGTAATTTTATGAATATGCTCTTTATCAACTATGTAAATGCAATAACAGATTCTTCCTCATGATTGCTAATCAGAATTTCTCCTGTTACTGCTTTAGGAGTTGCTTTCATGACAGAACCAGAAAACTACCTGCCACCTTTGCAATAAAAAATGTAGTCCTCACCTCTCATTCATTTCAGACCCCTGCCAAAAGCTGTGGAAGCAACCTTGCTACGGAGCCAGAGTCTGAACTTCTCTTCCCTACTTTCCCTTATCCCTGTCAGCATTAGAAGGTTAGCCAGGCTACATTTGCCTATGTAAAACTGAGCCCCTACAAGGTCGCAGTTGAACATTTTTCCCTCAGATCTTTATTTGAATCTCTAGATGTACAAACTTTCAAGGGAAAGACCATTTACTTAATTCCGCACACTAGGTATATTTAAATCTTAGATCTAATCCAATCGTAAATCTTAAATTTATAGGATTTACGATAAACTTCCTAAAATTATAGGAATCTCCTTGCAAGGCAATGTTCTAAGTGTTTTAATCCTATTACCATATTTAATAGTCAAAACAATGCTTTATAGAAATATCAAAATACTCAGACAAGAAAACTAAAAAACAGAGAGTTGAACTTACAGCTAGTTAAATGGCAGAGACACAATTTAAAATCCAGTATTCAAGCTCTAGAATATATACTTGTAATCACTACACTATGCTAACTTACAATACATATAAATTGTTATTACAACAAAAAATATAATGAACAATGTAGTAGCCATTTTGATGCCACCAAAATAATTCCACCTGTATATCTTCCAGGAATAAGGGTAGGATTGCATTTTCTGGCTCCTTTGTAAGTATGTGCTGGTTCCATGTAATTCTGGTAAATAAATTCTGTATATTGTTTCCAATAATATGTAATTGCCTGTGTGAGACTGACATAGAGAGGGATATAGTTTACATGGCGGATTCTCCATCTGTTTGGGTTCCTTACCAACTACAATGAGTAGAGATATCTGTCAGTCTGTGAAGGAAATATACTTGAACAAAAATCAAAATTACATTGCTTTGAGGCACATAAATTTGAGAACTGCTTACTAAAAACAAACAGTAAAATTAAAACACATTACATGTTTCTAATACAAGAGTAGCAAAAAGTTGTAAACAAAACATGCTAAGAAAAAAAATGTTAATCATTCTACAAACTTTCACCAGCATAAAATAAAACATAAATATTTTTATAATACATCATTTTATATTTATTTCATAATTTCATGTGTCTCAGTACCATTTGTTAACATCATTTGCTGACAAGTAATTTCTTGCTTTCTTTGCCATTGTTAAGTAAAAATTAAAGTGCATAATGACAAAAGACTAGCAAAACAAAATAGGTATGCAGTTTACTACCAGAGACCTAGCTTATTTAAAACAACAAAATTTTATCCCAAAATAACATAATCCATCAAGTAGATATTAGCCCCTTAATATATGCCTATTTCTACTGGTCTGGTAATTAGGACAGATATTTTAAATTATTTTTTAAAGTAGCCAGATAATTTTAAGATGCTTCAGATTATATTTTATATATGAACTTTGGATAGGACACCTCTAAGATTGGAATAACAGTTTCTTGAGCCAACAAATGTATCACTACTAATCAATATGTCTTTATCTTTTGAAATCTTCTAGTGCTCACTTTGGCAGCACATACACTAAAATTAGAAAGATGCAGAGAAGATTAGCCTGCCCCCTGCACAAGGATGACATGCAAATTCATGAAGTGTTCCATATTTTTACAAACTCCTGGACACATACACCCTCCCAAGACTGAACCAAGAAGAAATTTAATCTCTAAACAGACGAATAATAGCTCTGAAATTGAACCAGTAATAAATACCCTATCAACCAAAAAAAGCCTAAGACCAGACGGATTCACAGCCAAATTCTACCAGATGTAAACAAAAGAGCTTGTACCATTGCTACTAAAATTATTCCAAAAAATTGAGGAGGAGGGCCTTCTCCCCAACTCATTCTATGAGGCCAGTATCATGATATGAAAACCTGGCAGAGACACAAACACAAAAAGAAATCTTTAGGCCAATATCCTTGATGAACACTGATGCAAAAATCCTCAACAAAATGCTGGCAAACTGAATCCAGCAGCACATCAAAAAACTTACACACCATAATCAGGTAGGCTTTATCCCTGGGATGCAAGATTAATTGAACGTATGCAAATTAATGAATGAGATTCATCACATAAATAAATAGAACTAAAGATAAAAGCCACATGATTATCTCAATAGATATGGCAAAGGCTTTCGGTAAAATTCAACATGCCTTCAAGTTAAAAACTCCTAAGAAACTGGCCAGGCGCAGTGGCTAACGCCTGTGATCCCAGCACTTTGGAAGGCTGAAGCAGATGGATCACTTAAGTCCAGGAGTTAGAGACCACCCTGGACAACATGGTGAAACCCCATCTCTACTAAAAATACAATAGTAATAATAATAATAATAATAATAATAATAATAACTGGCCATGGTGGCATGCACCAGTAGTCCCAGCTACTCAGGAGACTGAGGCATGAGAATCACTTGAACCCGGGAGGCGGAGGTTGCAGTTAGCCAAGATCTCAGCACTGTACTTTAAGCTGGGCAACAGAGTGAGACTCTACCTCCGAAAACCAAAAACAACACAAAACAAACAAAAAAAACTGTCAACAGACTAGGTATTGATGGAACATACCTCAAAATAATAAGAGCCATCTGTGACAAACCCAAAGCCAACATCATCTTGAATGGGCAAAAGTTGGAAGCATTCCCCCTTGAAAACTAGCACAACGTAAGGATGTCCTCTCTCCACTGCTGTTCAACGTAATATTGGAAGTCCTGGCCAGAGTAATCAGGCAAGTGAAAGAAATAAAGGACATCTGCATAGGAAGAGTGGAAGACAAACTAACCCTGTTTGCAGACAACATGATCTGATATCTAGAAAACACCATAGTCTTGGCCCAAAGGCTCCTTAAGCTGATAAACAACTTCAGCAAAGTCTCAGGATGCAAAATCAATGCACAGAAATCCCTAGAATTCCTATACACCAACAAACAACAGACAAGCCAAGAGCAAAATCAGGAGCACAATCCCATTCAGAATCGCCACAAAAAGAATAAAATACCTAGGAATACAGCTAACTAACTATGGAGGTGAAAGATCCCTACAAGGAGAGCTGCAAAACACTGCCCAAAGGAATCAAACAAATGGAAAAATATTCCATGCTCATGGATAGGAAGAATCAACATAATTAAAATGGCCATACTAATCCAAAGCAATATGTAGATTCAATGTTATTTTTAACAAATTATCAATGACATTCTTCACAGAGCTAGAGAAAAACTATTTTAAAATTCATATGAAACAAACAAACAAAAAAAGCTCAAATAGCCAATGTAATCCTAAGCA
Organism: Nomascus leucogenys; assembly: GCF_006542625.1. NCBI lineage: Eukaryota > Metazoa > Chordata > Mammalia > Primates > Hylobatidae > Nomascus > Nomascus leucogenys. The sequence goes on along the minus strand of NC_044383.1, from coordinate 106,840,712 downwards.
AAAAGAACAAATCTGGAGGCATCATGCTACCCAACTTCAAACTATACTACAGGGTTAAAGTAACCAAAACAGCATGGTACTGGTACAAAAACAGATACACAGACCAATGGAACAGAATAGAGAGCCCAGAAATAAGACCACACAACTACAACCATCTGACCTTTGACAAAGCTGACAAAAACAATCAATGGGGAAAGGACTTTCTACTCAATAAATGGTGCTGAGATAACATGTGCAGAAGATTGACCCCTTTCCTTACACCATGTACTTAATCCCTTTCCTTACACCATATACGAAAGTCAACTAAAGATTGATTAAAGACTTAAATGTAAATCAAAATTATGAAATCCCTGAAAGATGACTTGGCAAAACCATTCTGGGCACAGGAACAGGCAAATATTTCATGATGAAAACATCAAAAGCAATTGCAACTAAAACAAAAATTGACAAATAGATCTAATTAAACTAAAGAGCTTCTGCACAGCAAAAGAAATTATTCAACAGAAAACCTAAAGAATGGGAGAAATTTTTTGCAAACTATGCATCTGACAAAGGTCTAATATCCAGCATCTATAAGAAACTTAAATAAATTCACAAGAAAACCAAACAACCCCATTAAAACGTGGGCAGAGGACATGAACAGATAGTTTTCGAAAGAAGTCATACAATAAGCATATTTTAAAAACTGACCAACAGTGATCATTAGAGAAATACAAATCAAAACCACAATGAGAAACCATCTCACACCAGTAAGAATGGCTACTATTAAAAAGTCAAAAATAACAGGTGCTAGTGAGGTTGCAGAGAAAACGGAACACTTAAAAACTGTTGATAGGAGTGTAAATTTGTTCAATTATTGTAGAAAATAGTTTGGAAATTCCTTGAAGACCTAAAAATAAAACTACCCAGCAATCTCATTACTGAGTATATACCCAAAGGAATATAAATCATTCTATTATAAAGACACATGCAATGTATATGTTCATCTCAGCACTATTTACAATAGCAAAGACATGGAATCAACCTAAATGCCCATCAATGGTGTACTGGACAAAGAAAATGTGATACATATACACCATGGAATACTATGCAGCCATAAAAATGAAATCATGCCCTTTGAAGGGACATGGATGGCGCTGGGGTTATTATCCTTAGCAAACTAACACAAGAATCAAACACAGCCTGTTCTCACTATTAAGTGGGAGCTAAATGTTCAGGACACGTAGACATATAAAGGGAAACAATAGACACTGGGGTATATCAGAGGGTGGAAGGTGGAAGGTGGAAGGAGGGAGAGGATCAAGAAAGATAACTAATTGGTACTAGGCTTGATACCAAGGTGACAAAACAATCTGTACAACAAACCTCCATGACATGGATTTACTTATATAACAAATCTACACATATACCTCCTGAACTTAATATGAAAGTTAAAAAAATCTTATATTCCTGGTCCTAAGTAATATGTGCCTGTACGATTTTAAAATTTTAGGTTTATATAAATTATAAAACCCATAGTTTTTATAATGAAGTACAAAAGATGGATTCCCCCTCTCCCCAAAGAGGACAGTTTTATCATTAGGGATACATAATTAGAAATATATCAAAATTATTTTAGTTACTTAAACATTTATTTTATGGGGAAATATCTACGCAGAGTTTTAAAAAAATTGTTGAAAAGTGATACATTTCCTCATAACTGTTTTTGTAAAGTCATGTTTCTCAATTTTTGAGGTTATCTGTTAGCTGATAGTTTTTATAAACAGAATAATCCAAGTCATGTCACTGGTAAAATTCTGGACAAAATATTTATTCAAACAAGATAAGTTTAATTTTCCAAGGGAAAATTGCCAGCAAAAGCACACCATATATATTATACTTTCCATTCCCACAGGAAAAACAATTACAGTGTTTACTGTGCAAATGAGAACACCTCTCCAATTCTCCCATAGCTCCCTTGCCATTTGAAAGCAAGAGCCTTATGTGTTACTACCAAAGCTATTTCCTTAAATTATTTTACAACTTTACTCTTACAGACAATGGAATATATTCTACTTTTTATTTTTGTAGAAAGAAACATAATAATTGTAAGAAGAGTAAAGTTCGTGAAGCTGGTCATATGCTTCACTTATTGAGGAAATATCTCTTCAATTACTAGAATTGATGAGAAGATGAACTTGAACTAAGTTACAGAGATGTGAATATAGATCATTCCTTATTAAGGGAAATGAGAGTCACCTAAATGTATTTATTATTAGATAATCACATGATGATAATGAACATTATTTATGAATAATTTTTGAGATTAGAGAGAAAGGAAATGGCCTCCCAAGCCCTTTTTTGGGGGGAAGGTTTTATTTTTATATTTTTTTCGTAATGGTAAATGGTAAACATTGTTCCCCCTTTGTCTCTTGTTTTCACCTAATTTATTTATTTATTTATTTATTTATTTATTTATTTATTTATTTAGCTGTTTATAGGCAGTGTAGGAAAAAGCAAGCAAGAGGCAGGAAATATTTGAATTGTACATAAAGATTGTTCAGGGACAAAAACAGGAGGAAAAAATTATTTTACTATCTGTCCTGTACCTTAATCTTAAAAAAAGTTGTTTTGAAAATTGCTATTTGTATAATTGATGTGTTCATATACTTCATCTGAATTTTCATGTAACTAAATTTAAAAGTATATAATATGTGAATACTTGTATATCGCATATTGTAAAATAAAAATTTATCAATGGAACAGCCAGAGCATTCTGGCCTCCTAGCTGTGGTAGCACCTATGAGGAATAAAGGCAAGGACTTATGATTTATGCTCTACAAGAGCTTTATAGAGATTAAAACATTCCAGCTGTTACTCAACCAAAGACTAATATGAGTTGCTTGTTGAATAAAAAGTAGTAAACAGCACATCCTGTGATCCTAGAAGTCTTGTTCTCTTGGGTCACTCTGCCACTGTTTCAGTCCAGTATTCAAAATTTATAGCAATTGATTAAAAGAATTGCTTTAAAGTTATCAAGACTTAATTTAAGACCAGGAATATTACTTCTCAGATATGAAATGGACATTACTTATCCTCTCTAAATTTTAGTTGCCTCATCTGCAAGATGCAGATTATGATAGTAGTACTTGTTGGAATTTTGCAGAATCAAATAAGATAATTGTAAAAATGTTTAGCTCAGAGCCTCACACATGGTAAATATTCAAGTAAATATTAACTTCTGTTATAATTCATATAGAATGACTCTGTTTGGTTTACTGCCAGACATGATTTCATTCCTGATGAGTCTGCACTGTGTGTGTGAGGGGGAAATAGATATATGTGTATTGGATTACACATATACATTTGCATTGCATTGGAGTGGATTACACATTACAATTGCATAACGGTTTAGATACCTATGCTTAAGCCAGCAATGATTCCTCAAGGAACAATACGTTGTCCATTTTTAGTTTTCCTGTTCCAGAGACAGGCTGTTCCTTAGCCAGTGGTGGCCAACCCATCAGATATAGAGTGCTTTGGTAAAGATTCTCCAGAGAAACAAAACTAATAGAATGTGTGTATGTGCCTGTGTGTGTATTATAAGGAAGTGGTCACATAATTATGGAAGCTGAAGAATCCAGATACAGGATAGTCAGTGGTATAGTTCCATTCCTAGTCCACGTTGGAAGGGAGAAAGTGACCAATATCTCAGGTCCAGGACAGTAAGGCAGAGAGAGAGAAAATTCTTTCTTACATCATTTTTTATTTTATTCTGACCTTAAAAGAATTGAATGAGGCCCACCCACACTGGGGATAGCAATCTGCTTTACTCAGTCTATTAATTCATATGTTAATCTCTTCCAGAAATACCCTCACAGACACAACTAGAAATAATGTTTAACCAAATCTGTGGGTCCTGTGGTCCAGTAAAGTTGACACACAAAATTAACTATATATGGTAACTGGACATCCTCCATTTTCTACTATTCACTTCCTCTTTTCCTGGCTTCTATAATCAGAGATTATAGGAAATCTAATATTTCTACTGGGAACTAAATCAGCTCGAGATTGTCATAGTTGCTGTGGTTTGAAGGTGGTTTGTCCCTGCCAATACTCATATTGAGATTTAATTGCCACTGTAACCATGTTGGGATGTGGAGCCTAGTGGGAGTTGTGTTTGTCATGTAGGCAATTCCCTTATGAATGAAGTAATGCTATCTTATTGGAAATAAGTGTGTTCTCCCTCTTGCCAGAATGGATTTGTTACTGGGAAAGTGGATTATAAAAGAACTATTTCCTCCTCCTTTTTGGGACCTCTCTTTGCTCACACCCCTCACCTTTCCACTTTCCTGCCATGTCTTGTAGCAGCACATGGCCCTAATCAGAAGCCAAGCAGATGCTGGTGTCATGTTCTTGGACTTTCCAGCCACTAGAATTGTGAGATAAATAAACCTGTTTTCTTTATGAATTTCCCAGCCTCATGTATTTAGCAACCCTAAATGCATTAAGACCCATAGTTATGTTTATTGCCCTTGGGTTAAGCTCACATTTAGATTTTTCAGTATGTTCTGGCAAGTAATTCTATGGTATTTCTACAGAAATTTGTATTTTTTAGTATTTCTGGTATCCATGGGCCATTTTATGAAGCAATATTTAATTGGTTTTTATGTCTACTAAATTTTCTTTGTATAATGAAATAGCACATCAGATCTAAAAGTGATTTAACACATTACAAAACACAGAACATTGGAAATCTTGGCTATTCAGATTATCTGCAAAGTATTTATCTTTGGATCTTTTAGGTAAACAATTGCATGCCAAATAGTTGTCAGATATTAAAATTTAGATTAAATTTAGATTATAAAAGTTGGCATTAGAAATAAGCCTGCAATGGTATAAACAAGAGGAAAAATGTCAAAAATTCATAGTTCATAGATTAAAATCAAATGTTTAATTATTTGTAAAATGGTAGCAGGAGTTTCTCTCAATTCACAGTACATATGTTTCTTATATACTGACGAACGTTTCAGATTTACAAAATTTTAGAGCTGAACTAGAAGAAGTTTCAGTGTCAATCTAATGTAATCCACTCATATTGCTGTAACGTAGGTAAACCTTAGATTTTTGAAAGATGCCCAAGGTCACACAACCAGTTTGAGGCAGAGTCTAAATTGTGACCTTGGCCAACTGACTCCCATTTCTGTGTTCTTTCCATTATGCAATTCTCAGAATGAGCAGACAGAGATGGATGTTCCTGATGTTTCATAAATAACAGTGATTCCAACATAGTTTTGTGGTTCTCAGTCATTAATCTTACTTATTGCCAAACTTTTCAGGGGAGTTGCTATTATAGAAGCAGCACTTACACTAAAAAATGCCAACTGTAACCACAATTGTTTCTCAGAAGGAATGGATATATGGGACATTCCCCATATCATAAGCCATTACCTAAGATTATTGAAGATAATTGCAATGTTATCAGAATATTTTCTGGGTTACCAGAAAAGATTGAGATTTTAAATTAAGTTTTCTGTTAGTCATCTTTTTCTCTTGAGATATTTATCTGAGAGATTCAAAGTTGTCAGTATTACAGAGTCATGATCTAATTAGGATGTGATGGCTCAGACAATCTGATACTATAACAGTATTCTCTAGCATAGCTTTGAGTTAAAAATGGTCTACTTCTTACACCCATTACCTTTGTCAAAATTTAGGCATTTGTTTTCTTTTTGATGCACATATTTCTTAATATTTCTTACTCTTTCTGCAGAGCTCCTTTGGATTTATATATGGGCTTATTAAAAAATACAAATTATTAAAAATTCTCATTTTTAATTAACTGAAGTTGATAGTTACAATGTAATTTTTATCAGCCAAATATTGTTGTTTTTCTAATCTGCATATGCAACACAGTACACCATTAATTCAAATATACGTATGAAAATATCACCAACTGAAAAGCAACTCTTTGCCTGTCCTGTAGTGTTTATAGAAGATCCTGATGTTTAGAATATTCATTTCCCAATATTCTGCATCTCAGCCTCTCTGGACAGAATCCATCCATTCATTCAGTCACCCACCCATTCACATACTTGTTTTCTTCTATAATTGTTACTCTATTATATCTTTCAAACTGCCTTTAGGGGTTGTTCTTTAAAATAAATATAGAAAAGAGAATAAAATAACTAAGTAAAAGCTGATTCACAATGGAGTAGTAAAACAATTTAAAATACTAATAGAGAAATGAGAAATTGATCCAATTGGATGGAATGAACAAAACAGAAAGGGACTGAACTTCAAAATAAAATCATAGAGTACTGGACTTATAGCTTGAAAGAAGCTTGCTCAAGATCTTAAAGTGTCCCACTAGCACAATTCAAGACACATGGTTTTCAGACATTTTCTAAATTTGTATTGATAGATCTTGTTTAAATTTTAATTTTTTTAATCAACCTCTAGTATGAGGAAACATGCTATTGAACTAACTCACTTGAATTCATTATTCTTTTACTCTTTTTTTTGTATTTCAATGGAAATCTCTTCACATTACTCATATAGTAAGAGATAACTGAATGATCTGTCTTGTATTTAACTTGCCTAGAGTAAAAAAAAAAACTTATTCATTAACCCTTACTTATCTCATATCCACTAGATAAAAGCATCTTGGTGGAAGATGCTTCCATTTATTATAACTAAGAAAATTTTACTACAACTCATGAGATCCAACTGTGTTTATACTAAAGTATTAAAATATTAAGCCTTCTACTAAAGCAAACTTTTAAATAGGGCCGATTTGATAGCTGGAAATAATTGAAGATCTTAATCTGGGTTCATTTATTTAGGCCTTTATTCACAGAATGCTTATAAGGATCTACTAAGGACAGGCTACTAGAGAAAAATATGGATGATGTAAGCATAAATAAGTCTTGTTTCTTTGTATAATAGGCAAGTAATATAAAAAGAAATTTAAAATATGTACACAGAGAAGAAGCTGGAGGTTATCACAGCAAGAAAAGCAATATTTTGTGAGATGACAAGGTATTTTAAATACAATGGAAGATCAGAAAGGATTTCCAAAAGTAAAAGTAAAAATCCACGTATATTAGAAAAAAAACCACACACATAAGATTAAGCATATAGACATGAATAATTAAGGTGTGTATAGAAAATGACATAGAGGACATAGGTTACAAGAAGAAAAGGCTAGGTTTGTTAGATTTTCATGTACACATTGCAGAGTCTTCATTAACTAGCATTTGTCTAAATAGGAATTTTGTTTGTTTTATTTTAAGTCAAGTTCAGTCAACATGTTTTCAATATTGATATTTAAAATTTTCTTCAATTCTTGAAAAATTATAAGCTTTATCTCTGAATATTTTCTTTCCCTAGTTATCTATGGTTGTTTCTCCTGAAATTCTTCTTAGACAAAATGGAAACTTCTCAATTTGTTCTTCCGATCTTTCAACTTTCAGTACTTGTCATATGTTTATCTCTGTTGTGTTCTGTGGTGCATTCTTATTTCTAAATTCTAGTAATCAATATTCTCCTCAGAATTGTCAGACTATTATTTATTTTATATACTATCTTTTTTCAGACCTCTTGTTTTTATTTCCAAGATTTTCAAGAAAATATATTCTGTCCATTTTGTTTTTCTGCTGTTTGAAATAAACTGTAAGTTTTCTCTAGAGTGCTACTATCCCTATATGGCCATTTCAAATCCTCTAAAAGTCACCCGGTTTGTTAAGGTCACTACAAATTATTGTACTGTCTTCTGATTTGACATCAAACATCTTCCACATTAGTTCTCTTCATACATTGATGAACAATGTTCTTTGGTTCAATTTATGAGAAACATAACATATCATAAGTTTATTATATTGTTATTCATTATATGTCTGTCATATTGAGGCAGACATTTTAATAGGTATCATGTACATATGTTTTTATCAACTTTATGCAGAAAATTAAATCAGAAAAAAATTTAGACATGTAACAGACATATTTTAGTCTGCAAAAATATTAAATAATCATATGTTAGACATTGAACTCATAAGCAGAGTTCAAAGAAAATGACATTCTATCAAATTTGCTTCAGTACAATCATATTCAGTTACTCATGGTGTTATGCCATCTACCCTTTGCTCTTAAAAACAAGCCCTTAGAAGGTCATTGCAACCTTAAGTGATGTTTATTTTCTTCAGATTATGCTGTAACTTGACAGGGGTCATAAGAAGGTCACATTGTAAATGATATATATTGGTTACTAATGTCCTTTTCTGCCAGTACTCAGCTCTTGTCAAAGCTCTTAGGCAGGATGATACATTCTTACTCTACTAAGTGATAATCTGAAATGCTACCCATAGTGCTCCAAAGTCCTAGAATTGTCTTTTTTTTGGATCATCTTGAAACACACACACACACACACAGACACACATTTAAAGTCTTCTTTCTTACAGTTTTGGTAATGTGGTATATACACATACACAAACACAAATAAAATTTAAGAAATTTTAATCTCATAACAATTTTGGGGGAGTGGAAGAGTTTCTCTTTGTGTGTTTTCTTGTTTTTAATTATGCAAATTCAACCTGTAAGTACATCAGAAGGTAGCTGGGTACTATCTTTTCTCCATAAAAATTAACATACAGCAAAAAAATTGTACATGTTTAAGATTTTTTTTCTGGTTCATGGGAAACATTTAGAAACACTAAAATCTGTAAGTCTATGTCAATGTGTCAGGTTCATCATCTGTCTTTATTCTTGGTGTATGTATATCAAACTAATTATTCACAGACTTTAACATTTATGAGCACAGACATTAAAAAGCAAAACGGATTCATCGATTTTTTGAAGGGTTTTTCCTGTCTCTATCTCCTACAGTTCTGCTCTGATCTTAGTTATTTCTTGTTTTCTGCTAGCTTTTGAATTTGTTTGCTCTTGCTTCTCTAGTTCTTTTAATTGTGATGTTAGGTTATCGATTTTAGATATTTCCTGCTTTCTCCTGTGGGCATTTAGTGCTAAAAATTTCCCTCTAAACACTGCTTCAGCTTTGTCCCAGAGACTCCGGTACGTTGTATCTTTGTTCTCATTGGTTTCAAGTAACTTATTTATTTCTGCCTCAATTTTGTAAATGATGATTATTGAAAAAATTCTTGGCGGTGTGTGGTGGCTCATGCCTGTAATCCCAGCACTATGGGAGGCCCAGAAGGGCAGATCACGAGGTCAGGAGATCGAGACCATCCTGGCTAACATGGTGAAACCCCGTCTCTACTAAAAACACAAAAAACTTAGCCAGGCGTGGTGGCGGGTGCCTGTAGTCCCAGCTACTAGGGAGGCTGAGGCAGGAGAATGGTGTGAACCCAGGAGGCGGAGCTTGCAGTGAGCCTAGATCATGCCACTGCACCCCAGCCTGGATGACAGAGCAAGACGTCGTCTTAAAAAAAAAAAAATTCTTACCACAAAAGCCCTTAGCTTTTAGGTGGACAAGACACATCTTTGGGCACTCTGTTAATCTTATGAAAGCTGAGAATTCATAATTCAATACCCCAAGCTTTCCTAATGTCTTCAGCCTTGAGAATGTGAAAAATTTTTCATGGCAGTCACAGTCTCATTCATTTTGCATGCCCAGAACAGAGATGGGTAAAATTCGTGCCATAATAAATGCTATTTGATGACTTGAACAAGAAAAATAAACCTCCAGTTTATTCCATTATCCAAACACAATAAAAGGTATTCCATGCTAATGTGTTATCTTAACAAAAAGGTAAAAGAGGGGGTGGAGCCAAGATGGCCGAATAGGAACAGCTCCGGTCTAAGGCTCCCAGCGTGAGCGACACAGAAAACAGGTGATTTCTGCATTTCCGTTTGAGGTACCGGGTTCATCTCACTGGGGAGTGCCAAACAGTGGGTGCAGGACAGTTGGTGCAGCGCACTGTATGTGAGCCAAAGCAGGGCAAGGCATTGCCTCACTTGGGAAGCGCAAAGGGTCAGGGAGTTCTCTTTCCTAGTCAAAGAAAGGGGTAACAGACGGCACCTGGAAAATCGGGTCGGTCCCACCCTAATACTGTGCTTTTCCAACGGGCTTGGAAAACGGCATACCAGGAGATTGTGTCCCGCACCTGGCTTGGAGGGTCCTATGCCCATGGAATCTCGCTGATTGCTAGCACAGCAGTCTGAGATCAAACTGCAAGGAAGCAGCGAGGCTAGGGGAGGGGCGCCTGCCATTGCCCAGGCTTGCTTAGGTAAACAAAGCAGCCAGAAAGCTCGAACTGGGTGGAGCCCACCACAGCTCAAAGAGGCCTGCCTGCTTCTGTAGGCTGCACCTCTGGGGGCAGGGCACAGACAAAAATTCAGCAGGAACCTCTGCAGACTTAAATGTCCCTGTCTGACAGCTTTGAAGAGAGTAGTGGTTCTCCCAGCACACAGCTGGATATCTGAGAATGGACAGAATGCCTCCTAAAGTGGGTCCCTGACCCCCAAGCAGCCTAACTGGGAGGCACCCCCCAGTAGGGACACACTGACACCTCACTGGGCCAGGTACTCCGCTGAGATAAAACTTCCAGAGGAACTATCAGAGAGCTGAATTTGTGGTCTCACGAAAATCCACTGTTCTGCAGCCACCGCTGCTGACACCCAGCCAAACAGTGTCTGGAGTGGACCTCTAGCAAACTCCAACAGACCTGCAGCTGAGGGTCCTGTCTGGTAGAAGGAAAACTAACAAACAGAAAGGACATCCACACCAAAAACCCATCTGTACATCACCATCATCAAAGACCAAAAGTAGATAAAACCACAAAGATGGGGAAAAAACAGAGCAGAAAAACTGGAAACTCTAACAAGCAGAGCACCTCTCCTCCTCCAAAGGAACACAGTTCCTCACCAGCATCAGAACAAAGCTGGATGGAGAATGACTTTGATGGGTTGAAAGAAGAAGGCTTTAGATGATCAAACTACTCCGAGCTATGGGAGGAAATTCAAAACAATAACAAAGAAGTTAAAAACTTTTAAAAAAAATTAGACGAATGGATAAGTAGAATAACCAACGGAGAGAAGGGCTTAAAGGAGCTGATGGAGCTGAAAGCCAAGTTTCGAGAACTACGTGAAGATTGCAGAAGCCTTGGGAGCTGATGTGATCAACTGGAAGAAAGGGTATCAGTGATGGAAGATGAAATGAATGAAATGAAGCGAGAAGGGAAGTTTAGAGAAAAAAGAATAAAAAGAAATGAACAAATCCTCCAAGAAATTTGGGACTATGTGAAAAGACCAAATCTACGTCTGATTGGTGTACCTGAAAATGACGGGGAGAATGGAACCAAGTTGGAAAACACTCTGCAAGATATTATCCAGGAGAACTTCCCCAATCTAGCAAGGCAGGCCAACATTCAGATTCAGGAAATACAGAGAACGCCACAAAGATACTCCTCGAGAAGAGCAACTCCAAGGCACATAATTGTCAGATTCACCAAAGTTGAAATGAAGGAAAAAATGTTAAGGGCAGCCAGAGAGAAAGGTCAGGTTACCCACAAAGGGAAGCCCATCAAACTAACAGCTGATCTCTAGGCAGAAACTCTACAAGCCAGAAGAGAGTGGGAGCCGATATTCAACATTTTTAAAGAAAAGAATTTTCAACCCAGAATTTCATATCCAGCCAAACTAAGCTTCATAAGTGAAGGAGAAATAAAATACTTTACAGACAAGCAAATACAGAGTGATTTTGTCACCACCAGGCCTGCCCTAAAAGAGCTCCTTAAGGAAGCACTAAACATGGAAAGGAACAACCGGTACCAGCCCCTGCAAAAACATGCCAAATTGTAAAGACCATCGAAGCTAGGAAGAAACTGCATCAAATAATGAGCAAAATAACCAACTAACATCATAATGACAGGATCAGATTCACACATAACAATATTAACTTTAAATGTAAATGGGCTAAATGCTCCAACTAAAAGACACAGACTGGCAAACTGGATAAGGAGTCAAGACCCATCAGTGTGCTGTATTCAGGAAACCCATCTCACGTGCAGAGACACACATAGACTCAAAATAAAGGAATGGAGGAATATCTATCAAGCAAACGGAAAACAAAAAAAGGCAGGGGTTGCAATCCTAGTCTCTGATAAAATAGACTTTAAACCAACAAAGATCAAAAGAGACAAAGAAGGCCATTACATAATGGTAAAGGGATCAATTCAACAAGAAGAGCTAACTATCCTAAATATATATGCACCCAACACAGGAGCACCCAGATTCATAAAGCAAGTCCTGAGTGACCTACAAAGGGACTTAAACTCCCACACAATAATAATGGGAGATTTTAACACCCCACTGTCAACATTAGACAGATCAACGAGAGAGAAAGATAACAAGGATATCCAGGAATTGAACTCAGCTCTGCACAAAGTGGACCTAATAGACATCTACAGAATTCTCCACCCCAAATCAACAGAATATACATTTTTTTCAGCACCACACCCCACCTATTCCAAAATTGACCACATAGTTGGAAGTAAAGCTCTCCTCAGCAAACGTAAAAGAACAGAAACTATAACAAACTATCTCTCAGACCACAGTGCAATCAAACTAGAACTCAGGATTAAGAAACTCACTCAAAACCGCTCAACTACATGGAAACTGAACAACCTGCTCCTGAATGACTACTGGGTACATAATGAAATGAAGGCAGAATAAAGATGTTCTTTGAAACCAATGAGAACAAAGACACAAAATACCAGAATCTCTGGGACACATTCAAAGCAGTGTGTAGAGGGAAATTTATAGCACTAAATGCCCACAAGAGAAAGCAGGAAACATCCAAAATTGACACCCTAACATCACAATTAAAAGAACTAGAAAAGCAAGAGCAAACACATTCAAAACCTAGCAGAAGGCTAGAAATAAATAAAATCAGAGCAGAACTGAAGGAAATAGAGACACAAAAAATCCTTCAAAAAATTAATGAATACAGGAGCTGGTTTTTTGAAAAGACCAACAAAATTGATAGACCGCTAGCAAGATTAATAAAGAAGAAAAGAGAGAAGAATCAAATAGATGCAATAAAAAATGAAAAAGGGGTTATCACCACCGATCTCACGGAAATACAATCTATCATCAGAGAATACTACAAACACCTCTATGCAAATAAACTAGAAAATCTAGAAGAAATGGATAAATTCCTCGACAAATACACCCTCCCAAGACTAAACCAGGAAGAAGTTGAATCTCTGAGTAGACCAATAACAGGCTCTCAAATTGTGGCAATAATCAATAGCTTACCAACCAAAAAGAGTCCAGGACCTGATGGATTCACAGTGGAATTCTACCAGAGGTACAAGGAGGAACTGGTACCATTCCTTCTGAAACTATTCGAATTGATAGAAAAAGAGGGAATCCTCCCTAACACATTTTATGAGGCCAGCATCATCCTGATACCAAAGCCTGACAGAGACATAAACAAAAAAGAGAATTTCAGACCAATATCCTTGATGAACATTGATGCAAAAATCCTCAATAAAATACTGGCAAACCGAATCCAGCAGCACATCAAAAAGCTTATACACCATGATCAAGTGGGCTTCATCCCTGGGATGCAAGGCTGGTTCAACATACACAAATCAATAAATGTAATCCAGCATATAAACAGAACCAAAGACAAAAACCACATGATTATCTCAATAGATGCAGAAAAGGCCTTTGACAAAATTCAACAACCTTCATGCTAAAAACTCTCAATAAATTAGGTATTGATGGGACGTATCTCAAAATAATAAGAGCTATCTATGACAAACCCACAGCCAATATTATACTGAATGGGCAAAAACTGGAAGCATTCCCTTTGAAAACTGGCACAAGACAGGGATGCCCTCTCTCACCACTCCTATTCAACATAGTGCTGGAAGTTCTGGCCAGGGCAATCAGGCAGGAGAAGGAAATAAAGGGTATTCAATTAGGAAAAGACGAAGTCAAATTGTCCCTGTTTGCAGATGACATGATTGTATATCTAGAAAACCCCATCGCCTCAGCCCAAAATCTCCCTAAGCTGATTAGCAACTTCAGCAAAGTCTCAGGATACAAAATCAATGTACAAAAATCACAAGCATTCTTGTACACCAATCACAGATAAACAGAGAGCCAAATCATGAGTGAACTCCCATTCACAATTGCTTCAAAGAGAATAAAATACCTAGGAATCCAACTTACAAGGGATGTGAAGGACCTCTTCAAGGAGAACTACAAACCACTGCTCAATGAAATAAAAAAGGATACAAACAAATGGAAGAACATTCCATGCTCATGGGTTGGAAGAATCAATATCGTGAAAATGGCCATACTGCCCAAGGTAATTTATAGATTCAATGCCATCCCCATCAAGCTACCAATGACTTTCTTCACAGAATTGGAAAAAACTACTTTAAAGTTCATATGGAACCAAAAAAGAGCCCACATCGCCAAGTCAGTCCTAACCCAAAAGAAGAAAGCTGGAGGCATCACGCTACCTGACTTCAAACTATACTACAAGGCTACAGTAACCAAAACAGCATGGTACTGGTACCACAACAGAGACATAGATCGATGGAACAGAACACACCCCTCAGAAATAATGCTGCATATCTACAACTATCTGATCTTTGACAAACCTGACAAAAACAAGCAATGGGGAAAGGATTCCCTATTTAATAAATGGTACTGGGAAAACTGGCTAGCCATATGGAGAAAGCTGAAACTGGATCCCTTCCTTACAGCTTATACAAAAATTAATTCGAGATGGATTAAAGACTTACATGTTAGACCTAAAACCATAAAAACCCTAGAAGAAAGCCTAGGCAATACCATTCAGGACATAGGCGTGGGCAAGGACTTCATGTCTAAAACACCAAAAGCAATGGCAACAAAAGTCAAAATTGACAAATGGGATCTAATTAAACTAAAGAGCTTCTGCACAGCAAAAGAAACTACCATCAGAGTGAACAGGCAACCTACAGAATGGGGGAAAATTTTCTCAACCTACTCATCTGACAAAGGGCTCATATCCAGAATCTACAATGAACTCAAACAAATTTACAAGAAAAAAACAAAAAACCCCATCAAAAAGTGGGCGAAGGACATGAACAGACACTTCTCAAAAGAAGACATTTATGCAGCCAACAAACACATGAAAGAATGCTCATCATCACTGGCAATCAGAGAAATGCAAATCAAAACCACAATGAGATACCATCTCACACCAGTTAGAATGGTGATCATTAAAAAGTCAGGAAACAACAGGTGCTAGAGAGGATGTGGAGAAATAGGAACATTTTTACACTGTTGGTGGGACTGTAAACTAGTTCAACCATTGTGGAAGTCAGTGTGGCGATTCCTCAGTGATCTAGAACTAGAAATACCATTTGACCCAGCCATCCCATTACTGGGTATATACCCAAAGGACTATATATCATGCTGCTATAAAGACACATGCACACGTATGTTTGTTGCGGCACTATTCACAATAGCAAAGACTTGGAACCAACCCAAATGTCCAACAACGATAGACTGGATTAAGAAAATGTGGCACATATACACCATGGAATACTATGCAGCCATAAAAAATGATGAGTTCATGTCCTTTGTAGGGACATGGACGAAACTGGAAAACATCATTCTCAGTAAACTAGTGGAAGGACAAAAAACCAAACACCGCATGTTCTCACTCATAGGTGGGAATTGAACAATGAGAACTCATGGACATAGGAAGGGGAACGTCACACTCCAGGGACTGTTGTGGGTTGGGGGGAGGGGGGAGGGACGGTATTAGGAGATATACCTAATGCTAAATTATGAGTTAATGGGTGCAGCAAACCAACACGGCACATGGATACATATGTAACAAACCTGCACATTGTGCACATGTACCCTAAAACCTAAAGTATAATAAAAAAAAATAAAGAGGAGTAAATTATAAAGTTAAAAAAAAAGAAAATGAGATGTATATACACTGTGGAATACTATTCAGCCATTAAAAATAAAATCCTGTCATTTGAGGCAAAAAAAAAGAAAGAAAAAGGTAAAAGAGAATGTCTGTCATTTAAGAAGGAATTAACCGTCCAGTAATAAAGTTAATTGGCACTGAACATATTACAAGGTGAGTTTTTCAGAAGGAATCATTAACTTAGAAAAAGCTTGCAGACATTTTAAAAGAACATACCACAAAACTCACATGTCACATTATTAAAAATTAAAAATAACGTTTTATATACAAATGAGACTATAAGGAATTTTAGATATCTTCTAGTCATATATCAAGCCCCTGGAAGATCTATCTTTAATTTGATCTGGCACATAAATTGAACATTGCTAAGAGGCCTAATTATACCTTGGTAAAGATGGAAATAGTTATGAACAATAATAATGATTGTACTTTAGGTTTATATAGCAATATATGCCATCTAATATCTTTTAATACATATGGCTGTAGAATATAATGCCAAAATTTCATAATATCAAAATTATGACCCAGCCTTATCTTCCATTTGTTCACATAGGCAGCTTACATCCCTGCCATACTGAATATCCTCTCCTGGAAATGCTAGAAACACTCAATACCCAAATTAGTCCATGAATCAAAAATCAGATCTATGTTTGTAAAGAGTACTATCTGTGCAACTGAATATCATTTATTAACATAAGCAGTGATCTTCAGTTTGAAGTAGACATATTTGTATTGATTTTGCAATTATAGAAATGAAAGCAAGGACCATTGAAATAAACGAAATTTTACATTAGCATATGTTCTAACATAGTGCAAGGTATTTTTTTACTAATGAGAATATATTGAAGACAAACGGGCATGTAAAAAATGTTTAATATCACTAGCAACCAGAGAAATGTTAAATAATTAACCGTCAGGGGAAATAGTAAAAGGAAAATGAAAAATCATTACATATCCATCAGAATGACTATATACATATATATAGTATATATACGCCCGTATATATGTGTATATATTTGTATATATGCATGTATATATACAGATATACATATGTACACCTGTATATATGTGTACACACAGATATATACACAAATATACATATACACACATATGCCCATGTATACATATATACACCTGTATATATACACAGGTATACACTTGTATATGTGTGTAGATATGTATATATGTATATGTGTATATACATATGTACACATGCATGTATGTATACACAGATGTACACATATCTACATATTTGTGTGTATATGTATATATATATGTGTACGTATATACATATATCTACATATACACATGTTGGCTAAGGGCAATGAAATTGGATCACTCTCCAGCTTTGTGTCATAATCGTATTCAGAGAGACCTTGATCAATTTTTGATTCCACAAGATATCACACTGGTCCATTACATTGATGACATTATGCTGACTGGATTCGGTGAGCAAGAAGCAGTAAACACACTGGACTTATTGGTGAGACATTTGCCTGCCAGAGGATGGGAAATAAATCTGACTAAAGTTCAGGGAACTTCTACCTAAGTAAAATTTCTAGGGGTCCAGTGGCTTGGGGCCTGTTGAGGTATTCCTTATAAGGGGAAGGATAAGTTGCTGCATTTGGCCCCTCCTACAACCAGGGAAGAGGCAGAACACCTGGTGGGTCTATTTGGATTTTGGAGGCAACACATTCCTCATTTGGGTGTGTTACTTCGGCCCATTTATCGAGTGACCTGAAAGTCTGTCAGATATGAGTGAGGTCCAGAACAGGAGAAGGCTCAGCAACAGGTCCTAGTGGCTATGCAAGCTGCTCTGCCCCTTGGGCCATATGACCCAGTAGATCCAATGGTGCTTGAGGTATCAGTGGCAGACAGGTATGCTGTTTGGAGCCTTTGGCAGCCCCCATAAGTGAATCACAGCAGACGCCTCTAAAGTTTTGGAACAAGGCAATGCCATCTTTTTCAGATAACTACCCTCCTTTTGAGAGATAGCTCTTGGCCTGTTACTGGGCTTTGGTGGCAACTGAATATTTGACCATGGGTCATCAAGTCACCATGTGACCTGAATTTCCTATCATGTACTGGGTGCTTTCTGACCCATTAGCCATAAAGTGGCTCATACGCAGCAGCATTCCATCATCAAATGGATGTGGTATATACGTGATTGGGTTCGAGTAGGTCCTGAAGGCACAAGTAAGTTACATGTGGAAGTGGCTCAAATGCATTTAGTCTCCACTCCTGCCACCCTGCCTTCTCTCCCTCAGCTTGCACCAATGGCCTCATGGTGAGTTCCCTATGATCAGTTGACAGAGGAAGAGAAGACTAGGGCCTGGTTCACAGATGGTTCTGCGTGATAGGCTGGCACCACTCAAAAGTGGACAGCTGCAGCACTACAGCCCCTTTCTAGGACATCCCTGAAGGACAGTGGTGAAGGGAAATCTTCCCAGTGGGCAGAACTTCAAGTAGAGCACCTGTTTGTGCACTTCAAATGGAGAGATAAATGGCCAGATGTGTGATTATATACTGATTCATGGGCTCTAGCAGATGATTTGGCTGGATGGTCAGGGACTTGGAAGAAGCATGATTAGAAAATTGGTGACAAAGAAATTTGGGGAAGAGGTATGTGGATGGACCTCTCTGAGTGGTCAAAAACTGTTAAGGTATTTGTATCCCATGTGAGTGCTCACCAATGGGTGACCTTGGCAGAGGAGGATTTTAATAATCAAGTGGATAGGATGACCTGTTCTGTGGACACCACTCACCCTCTTTCCCCAGTCAACCCTATCATCGCCTAATGATCCCATGAACAAAGTGGTTTGGTGGCAGGGATGGAGGTTACGCTGGGCTTAGCAACATGGACTTCCACTCACCAAGGCTGACCTGGCTACAGACACTGCTGAGTGCCCAATTTGCCAGCAGCAGAGAGAGACCAACACTGAGCCCTCGATATGATACCATTCCTCGGGGTGATCAGCCAGCTACCTGGTGGCAGATTGATTTTATTAGACCTCTTCCATCACGGAAATGGCAGAGGTTTGTCCTCACTGGAATAGACACTTACTCTGGATATGGGTTTGCCTATTCTGCACACAATGCTTCTGCCAAGACTACCATCCACAGACTCATGGGAATGCCTTATCTACCATCATGCTATTCCACACAGCATTGCCTCTGACCAAGGCACTTACTTTACAGCTAAAGAAGTGCAGCAGTGGGCTCATGCTCATAGAATTTACTGGTCTTACCATGTTTCCCATCATCCTGAAGCAGCTGGATTGATAGAATGGTAGTATGGCCTTTTGAAGTCACAATTACAATGCCAACTAGGTGACAATATTTTGCAGGGCTGGAGCAAAGTTCTCCAGAAGGCTGTGTATGCTCTGAATCACTGTCCAATACATGGTACTGTTTCTCCCATAGCCAGGATTCATGGGTCCAGAAATGAAGGGGTAGAAGTGGAAGTGGCACCACTCACCATCACCCCTAGTGATCCACTAGCAAAATTTTTGCTTCCTGTTCCTGTGACATTACGTTGTGCTGGCTTAGAGGTCTTAGTTCAAGATGGAGGAAGGCTGCCACCAGGAGACACAACAACAATTTCATTAAAATGGAAGTTAAGATTGCCATTTGGACACTCTGGGTTACTCCTACCTGTAAGTCAACAGGCTAAGAAGAGAGTTACGGTGTTGGCTGGGGTGATTGACCTGGACAATCAAGATGAAATCAGGCTGCTACTCCATAATGGAGGTAAGGAGGAGTATGCATGGAATACAGAAGATCCATTAGGGCATCTCTTAATATTACCATGCCCTGTGATTAAGATCAATGGAAAACTACAATAGCCCAATACAGGCAGGACTACAAATGGTCCAGACTCCTCAAGAACGAAGGTTTGGGTCACTCCACCATGTAAAAAAACCATGACCTGCTGAGGTGCTTGCTGAAGGCAAACGGAACACAGAATGGGTAGTAGAAGAAGGTAGTCATCAATACCAGCTACAACCACGTGACCAGCTGCAGAAACCAGGACTGTAACTGTCATGAGTATTTCTTATTCTTTTGTTGTGCATGTATACACTTGTACTAAGAAAATATCTTTAGTTTATTTCCTTTTCCTTTATCATGCGACATAAGATTTATTGACTTCATATCAGCATTTAAGTGTTGTTACCTTTATATAATAGTATTTGGGTTGGGGATTGGTGCATTTCCAGTTGTACAAAGGACAGTTGTACTATGTTAGCTGTAATTATGATCTTATCATTGTCTTTATTTGAAGATTACGTATGATCTCAGGTGATGTGTATGGGTTCAAGTTGACAAGGGGTGGACTTGTGATGGTTAATACTGAGTGTCAACTTGACTGGATTAAAGGATGGAAAGTATTGATTCTGATATATTTGCTATCACATTTATGGTAAAGAATTTTTTCAGAATATGTAAAGAAAAATCCTAACAAATACTGAGAAATCAGATAGCCATTTAATAAGTAAGCAAAATATTTGAAATGAGACTTCACCAAATAAGACATACAGTTGGAAAATAAGCTCATACAAAGATTGTCAACATCATCTCTTATTAGGAAATTTAAATCAAAAATACAATATGATATCACTACGTATTTATTTTAATGGCTGAAATCCCCAAAACTGATAATACTAAATGCTAGCATGGATAAAAGTCAACAGGAATGCTCATTAATTGCTAATGCAAATGGAAAATGGAACAGCCATTTGGGAAGAAAACTTTGCAGTTTCATAAAAAATTAAACTTGTGCTTTCAATAACTCAGCAATCTCACCCTTAGATATTTAGTAAGGTGGATTGATAACATGTTTATGCAAAATTCTGTATACGAATTTCATTCATATGTTAATTGGTAGCTAGCAGTGACAAAGTACTTCAACATTGGTTTATGGTGCATCCCTGAAATGGAATATTACTAAACACCAAAAATAAATATTGATACAAACACTAACTTAGGTGGATCTCAAAGACATTTTGCTTATTGAAAGAAGCTAGTTTTAAAGTTTGCATACTGTATGATTCAATTTATTGTTATTATTGAACAAACAAAATAATAACATATGGATTCAAACACAATATGGAAGGATTTTAAAATTCAGCATGTTTTGTGAAAAAAAGCCAAACCCCCAAAGCTTTATATTGTATGATCCAATGTATATAATATTCTGGAAAAAGCAACACCATAGGGATAGAAACCAGTTCAGTGTTGTCAAGGGTTGGGAAGAAGGGAAGAGTTGGCTTCAGAGTGGCCACATATAAGCCTTTTAGAATGATGAAGCTGTTTTTCATAGTATTAAGTTAGTGGATGCATGAGTTTATAAATGTTGCAATCCCATTAAATTGTAGAAGACAATGTGTAAAATGTAATCTATACAAAATTGAATCCCAGAATGTATGAAGATCACAAGATGGAATGCTGAGCACACTAAACAAATTGAACTGCATCAAAAACTTATTACAGGTATATTCTTATCTCTTTCAGTAATTGATGTCACAAAACTATATCTTTATATATTGTACATCCCAAACATAAACTAATAATTGTTTTCTTTAAATGCATTAGTTTTTTAAATCAAGTAAAATAAAAGTAGAGTTACAAACTGCTGTTACAATAATACTAGCTTTCATAAGTGCCCGTATATTTACCTTTACTGAAATTGTTATTTCCTTATACAACTTTGAGTTACTGTCTAGTGTCCTTTTACTTCAATGTGAAGGTCTTCTTTTAGCATTGTTTGCAGAGCAGTTCTAGTGGTAAGGAACTTCCTGAACTTTGTTTGTTAGGGAATGTCTTTGTATGTTATAAAAGTTAAGTTAGTATAAAGTCAAATAGGAGTGTAATAACTTTAGAATGTTGAATGTAATTCTCATAGTAACACAAGAAAATACTTTTAGAATATACACAAAAGAAAATGAGATGGAAATTAAAATATTTCATTACAAAAAGTCAACTAAACATAAAACAGTAATGCAGGAAATGAGGGGTAAAAAGGTACAAGGCATATAGAAAACATATGTAAAATGACAGAATTAAGCTTCTTCTTATCAGTAATTACTTTAAATATGAATGGATTAAGCCATCCAATCAAAAGACAAAGATTGACAGAATGGAATACAAAAATTATCCAACTATATTTTTTCTACAAAAGACTAATTAGAGATCCAAAGATGCAAAATAGGTCAAAAATGAAAGGATGGAAAAAGCTATTTGTATTAGTCCATTCTCACTCTGCTAATAAAAACATACCTGAGACTGGGTAATTTTTAAAGGAAAGAGGTTTAATTGACTCACAGTTATGCAGGGCTAGAGAGTCCTCAGGAAACTTACAATCATGGCATAACGGGAAGCAAAAATGTCCTGCTTCACATGGCAGCAGGAAAGAGAAGTGCAGACCAAAAACGGAAAAGCTCCTTATAAAACCATCAGATCTCGTGAGAACTCACTATCATGAGAACAGCAGCATGGGGATAACCATGCCCATGATTCAATTATTTCACACTGGGCCCCTCCCACAACACCTGGGTATTATGGGAACTACAATTCAACATGAGATTTGGGTGGGGACACAGCCAAACCATATCACTGTTCCATGTAAATAGTAACTAAAATAGAGCAGCAGTAACTATACTTACTTTAGGCAAAATAGATTTTAAATAAAAAAAGAGACTAGAGATATTATATATTTAAAAAGCTTCAATACAACAAGACATAACAATTATAAATATTTGCACACCTTATAACAGACTTCCAAATTATATCAAAGTAAAAATTTACATTTGAATGGAAAGATAGTTCTATAATAGTAGTTGGAGACTTGACTATCCCATTTTCAATAATGAATAGAACAGTCAGACAGCAGATAAGTTAAGAAATAGAGGACTTGGCCGGGCATGGTGGCTCATGCCTGCAATCCCAGCTTTTTTGGAGGCCGAGGTGGGCTGATCACCTAAGCTCAGGGATTGGAGACCAGCCTGGCCAATATGGTAAAACCCTGTCTCTACTAAAAATACAAAAATTAACTGGGCGTGGTGGCAGGCGCCTGTAATCCCAGCTACTTGGGAGGCTGGGGCAGGAGAATCACTTGAACCCAGGATGTGGAGGTTGCAGTTAGCTGAGATTCCACCATTGCACTCTAGCCTGGGCGACAAGAATGAAACTCCATCTCAAAAAAAATAAATAAATAGAAAGAAAGAAAGAAATAGAGGACTTGAACAACACAAGAAGCCAGCTAGATCTAATGTACATACAACAACCTGACAACCCAACAACAACAGAATTATGCATTCTTTTCAAGTGCAGGAGACATTTTCCAGGATAGACCATATGTCAGGCCACAAGTTATGTCTCAATAGATTTAAAAGATACATGTCACAGAAACTATCAGCAGAGTAAACAGATAACCTACAAAATGGGAGAAAATATTTGCAAACTATACATCCAACAAAGGTCTAATATCTAGAATCTATAAAAACTTAAATTCACAAGCAAAAACCAAAACAAACAAAACATTGAAAAGTGGTTACATGACATGAATAGACACTTTTCAAAAGAAGACATACATGCAGCTGATAAGCATGTGAAGAAAAGTTCAACATCACTAACCGTTGGAGAAATACAAATCAGAATCAACAACGAGATAGCATCTTACACTAGTCAGAATGCCTATACTTTAAAAGTCAAATAATACCAGATGCTGGAAAGGTTGCAGAGAAAAGAGAATACTTATACACTGCTGGTGGGAGTGTAAATTAGTTAAGTCATTGTGGAAAGCAGTTTGGTGATTTCTCAAAGAACTTAAAATAGAATTACCATTCAATCCAGCAGTCTCATTATTGGATATATACCCAAAGAAATATGAATTATTCTATCATAAAGACACATGCACACTTATGTTCATCTGATTTCAGTAATTTGAGTCTTCTATTTTTCTTTCTTACTCAATCTAGATAATGGTTTGCCAATTTTGTTAACCATTTTGAGGAACCAACCTCCAGCTTTTCTGCTGAGATCATGAACAAGATATAGATCTCTAATCAGAGCCATATGAATTCTGCTAAAATTGAAGCCCAATGCTATGGTTTGAATGTCTCCTTCAAAACTCAAGTAGAAATTTAATTCACATTGTGGCAGTATTAAGAGGCGGGACCTTTAATGGTTGATTAGGTTATGAGGGGTCCGCCCTTATGAATGGATTAATGCCCTTATCATGAGAAGGAGTTAGTTATTGGTGAATGGGCTTCTAATAAAAGAAATTAATTTGGCCCAATTTCCCTTCTCTATCTCACGTGTTTGCTTGCCCTTTGACTTTCACCATGGGAGAATGCAGCATAAAGGTCCTCCCAAGATGCAGCCCTTTATCTTGGACTTCTCAGCCAAATAACTTCTTTTCCTCATAAATTACCTAGTGAGTGGCACCAGTGGCACAATCAGTTAGCACACATACTTATAAGGTGAATGACCCAGTGTATGGTATTCTGTTATAGCAGCAGAAAATAAACTAAGACATATACTTTTACCACCACTATTCAACATAGTACTGTACTGGAAATCCTGGCCAGAGTATTTAGGGAAGAAAAACAAATAAAAGACATACAAGTTGGAAGGGACAATATAAAATTATCTCTGTTTGCAGATGATGTGATCTTATATGGAGAGAACAGCAAAGATTACAAACACACATGAGCGCATACGTTACAACTAATAAATTCAGCAAGGCAGTAGGATTCAAAGATAACAAATAAAAATTGGTTTTATTTCTATACACTAACAATAAGAAACCAGGAATGAAAATTAAGTAAGCAATCCAATTTGCAATAGCACCAAAGTGAATAAAATAATTTTGAATAAATCTAACCAAGGAGATGTGAGACTTGTAAACTGAAAACTACAAAACATTGATGAAATTAAATAAGAAAAAAAGTGAATGATTTTACAGTTAGAAAACATATTATTATAAAAATTACTCACAGAGAGATTATATTTTGTTTCTGGAGTATTTTAACAGAGTTTACTAAAGTTAATATTTTATTTAGAAAAAATATACATTACATATTCTGTAATATATAAAATTTAGGAGGGATTTACTTCTTGCTTTTTCTATACTTTTGCAGCTTTATTGGCTTGTTAGATGTCTCTTCTATGTAGTGCAATTGTGTGTGTGTGTGTGTGTGTGTGTATGTAATGGTGGCATACATAGTTTTTAGGTAACCACATCACTTTTACTGACTTAAGGAAATGAGACTCTTCAAGTGAAAAATTTTGTATCCCATATTCTCTAGCATAGCAATACATAATATAAGGGAATTTTGTAAGATTTAAAAAACTTGTTCTCTTAGTGAAGCTTCTTAGAAATAATACCTTATTGTGCTTTGGAGTTTGTGGTACACGAGGGATATTCAAAAAGTCATGGACGACGCATATTTTGGAAAACCTACGTACACACAGATTTCAAAAAGTTTTGCACCAAAATAAACTCATACCAACTCATTATAACATGTCTGAACAGAATCTAGTTTAAGGAACTAAGAATAAGACATCAGTTTGAAAAGAGCTCCAATCAGAGCCATATGAATTCTGCTAAAATTGAAGCAAGAACAAACACCAAATATAGAATGAAACTTCAGTGGAAGAGCAGTAAAGTCATTAATGGTTTGCAAAGTTTGTGAAGACAATGCTTCCAAAGAAATCAGCAGTTTACAAGTGGATAACTCATTTTAAGAAGAAATGGGATGTTGTTAAAGATGAAGCCTTCAGCCACAGGCAATTCACAGCAATTTGCAAGGAAAAAATTAATCTTGTCCATGCCCTAATTGAAAAGGACCAATGATTAACAGCATAAACAATAACCAGCATCATATCTCAATTGGTTTAGCTTACACAAGTCTAACTGAAAAATTAACGTTGAGCAATTTTATTTTACCCAATGGGCGCCAAAAACATTGCTTTCATAGCAGCTGAAAATAAGAGCAGAGCTTTCAATAAAAATTTCAAAATAGTGGGATCAAGATCTGGAACCATTTCCTCAAAGAACTGTAATAGTAAACAAAACATGGCTTTACTAGTACAATCCCGGGGACAAAACCTAATAAAAGCAATGGCTACCAAGAAGTAGGGGTAGCCTGCTAAAAGCAAAAGCAGGCTGTTCAAGAGTCATGGCAATAGTGTTTTGGGTTACTTAAAACATTTTGTTTGTTGACTTTCTGAAGGATCAAAGAACAATAATATCTGTTCATTATGAGAAAGTTAGCCAAAGTTTTACAGCAAAATGCACAGAAAAGCTTTACCAGCAAATTACTGTCCACCACGACAACGCTCCTGCCCATTTCTGAAACATGAACAATTTTTTGAGAGTTTCAGTGGAAAATCATTAGACCTCCACCTTCCAGTCCTGATTTGGTTCCTTCTGGCTTCTTTTTGTTTCCTAATCTTTAAAAAATCTTTAAAGAGCATTTATTTTTCTTCAATGAATAATGTAAACAACAACAATAACCACATACCCAACTGCATTGGCACAGTTAAATTCCTAGGCCCCTCAGCTCTTTAAGGATGGACTAAATGGCAAGTGTTATTCCTCACAAAGTTTCTTGAACTTGATGGAGCTTATGTTGAAAAGTAAAATTTAGAATTTTTATTTTTTTAATCTCATTTTCTACAAACTTTTTCAAGTCCTCTCATACAAAGGTCGTTGTTTTACATGCATTAGGTCAAAAACCATTATTATCCTGGTGAGGCAATGCCTTAGAATTCAAACTGTTTTGGAGCCAGGGAGAATTTACTTCCAATCTTTCCCTCTACTGTGCCAGCTCTCTGGCTTTAAAGGACTCACTAAATTTCTATGTATTTATGTTGTTATTGCTCTTTCGTTTGAATTTGATCATCTCTTAATTAGAGACAATAAAACTTGCAAGATGGTTGTAATAATTAAAGACAATGTTTCTAAGGTTCTTGTATAAGGGGAGAGTAGTACCTAGAACATATTAATAATTAATTTTAATAGTGCATTGATAATTTATATAAAATGATATTCTTTTAAAGTGTACAACTAAATACGTTTAGTAGATACATGGACTTGTATAACTGTCACTATAATCTAACTCTAGAATGATTCACATCATTTCAAAAAGAAGTCTTCTACACATTAGCATTCTCTCTTACTTCCTTTCACCTGCTCACAAGCCCAAACAACCTCAAATCTACTTTCTATATGTATCGATCCACCTATCCTGCACATTGCATATATATTGATTTACATAATATGTGGTTTTTGTGACAGATTCTTTTAACTTAGTTTGTTTTGAGGTTCACTGATATTGAATGTTTTATACATCATGTATTTTTATTGCCAAATAATACTCCATTATATGAATATGCCATATTTTTATCTGCTTATAAATTGATAGACATTTGAGTTGTTTTCACTTTTTTGGCTATGATAAATAATGTTGATATTGATATTCATGTACAAGTTTTGCACAGTCATAGAAAAAAATGGTACCAAGTAATGGAGATGTAGCTATAAAAAATGCCTAAAAATGTCAAAGCAGTTTTATAACTGGGTAATGGATAAATGCTGGAAAATTTTGGAAGTGTATGCTAAAAAAAAGCTTAGATTGCCATAAATGGAGCATTAAGGGTGAGTTTGGTGAGGGCTCAAAAGATGAGAACTGCAATTGGGGCAGAAATCTCAGAAATTATCTCAGTGGCTGTGATCAGAATGCTGGTAGTAATATGGATAGTAAAGGCTGTTATGATAGAAATGAAAAAATATTTTATTGGAAACTAAAGGAAAGGCCATCCTTGATACAAAGAGGCAAAGAACTATCATGAATCTCATTCATGCCTTAGGGCTTTGTGAAAGGTAGAATTCCAGAGCAATAACTAGGATATCTGGCAGAAGCAATACCTAGTCAAAATGTTGAAGGAGATGCATGGCTTCCCTGATTGCTTATAGTAAAATTTCAGGAATGAGACATTATTTTAAGACAAAATTTATAATTAAAAGGGAAACAGAGTGTACATACTTGGAAATTTCTCAGCCTGGACATGTAAAGAATAGAAAAGTATGTTTGGGAGAGAATATCAAGGGTGAGGCCAGGTGACCATTTGATAAGGAGACCAGTATGCACAAAAGAAGCCAGATCCTATTCATCAAAGCAATGAAAGAATGACCTTGAAAGGTTTTCAGAGATTATCAGTGCTTCTCCTCTCATCACAGGCTTACAGTGCAAGGGCCTTGAGTATAGAACAATTTCAAAGGAGGGGCCCAGAGTGTCCATGGAACTTCAGCATTCACTGCCTTGTGCTTCTTCAAGTCTCTTCTCTCCACATTCTTGTGCAGCACTCCTCAAATACCCCAGCTGTGCCTCATACATCCCCAGCTGCAGTTTGGGCTGCCCCTTTGGAAGGCACAGAGTGTAAGTCTTGGTGGAATCCACTTGGTGCTAACTCAGCAGGCATGCATGGTACACAAGCTGTTGAGAGATGGCTACCTCTACCTAGACTTCAAAAGATGCCTCAGAGAAATTGATTTCTCAGTTAGAACACTGCCACAAGGATAGAGTTGATGCAGCAAGCCCCCACTAGGGAAATGCCCAGTGGGACCTTGGGAACAAGCCTACCCTTGCGATCCCAGAAATGTATTGCTACCAGCATACCATACCAGACTGGGAGAGTTGCAGACATCAGATTCCAACCTGTGAGAGTTGCAGTATGGGTTATGCCCAACCAAGCCATGGGGCTGGGCCATCCAGAGCATTTCAGGGTGCAACTCCCACCCCAGTGTGCCCCAAATGTGAGACAGGGCATTGAAGAAGATTATTCTAAAACCATAAAACCTCAAGTTTAATGTTTTCCCTCTTAGATTTTGGATTTGGTCAGAACCTATTATCCATTTCTCCTTTTCTATTTTTTATTTTGGGAATAGTAATGTATATCCTATGCCAATCTCATCATTGTATTTTCGGAGCACATGACTTGCTCTATTTCACAGGCTCATGGCTGCAGGGAAATTTGATTCATGATAAATCCTGCCTGGAGTGTCACTCGTATCTGATTTAGATGGGGCTCTGGACTTTAGACTTTTGAGTTGGTGCTGGAACAAGTTAAGACTTTTGGGGCTGGTGGAATGTAATTAATGTATTTTGTATGTGAGATGACATAACTTTTGGAGCATCAAGCTTAGAATCTTATGGCTTGAATGTGTCCCCTCCAAAATTTATGTTGCAACCTAGTCTTTATTGTGGTGGTATTAAAAGTGGGACATTTTGGGAAGTAATTAAGTCATGAGAGTCCCACCCTCCTTGCTGGATTAGTGCCTTATAAATGGGCTAGAGGAAACTAGCTTACACCCTTACAACTTCCACCATGTGATAACACAGCTTTCCTCCCTTCCAGAAGACTCAGCAACAAGATACCCTATTTGAGAGCAGAGAGGCTGGACCTTCACTAGACACCAAACCTGCCAGT
This sequence comes from Nomascus leucogenys, assembly GCF_006542625.1. Lineage (NCBI taxonomy): Eukaryota > Metazoa > Chordata > Mammalia > Primates > Hylobatidae > Nomascus > Nomascus leucogenys. The sequence goes on along the minus strand of NC_044383.1, from coordinate 106,811,272 downwards.
GCCTTGATCTCAGACTTCCCAGTCCCTGGAACTATGAGGAAATACATTTCTGTTCTTTAAAAATTACCCAGTCTCAGGTATTTTGTTATAGCAGCATGAATACATGAAGGTCATGGGGTTTTGATAGGAGTTTCATTGAATACATCAATCAATCTGGCAAATGTTACCATCTTGACAATATTAAATCTTCCATTCAAAAAAATGAGATGCCTTTGCATTTATTTAGATGTTTAAATTCTTTCAACAATATTCTGTAATCTTCAGACCGTACATTTTGCACTTATTTTGCTAAATTTATTAAGTAGTTCATCCTTTTCCATGCTATTCTAAATGGACTTATTTTCTTAATTTCATGTTTGAATCGTGGCTTGCTTGTGTACAAAAATGCAATTTATTGTTGTATATTGATCTTGTATTCATGAAACTTTGCTGAACTTATTTTTTATTCTAATAGTTGTTCATGGAATCCTTAGCATTTTCTACATACACGAACATGCAATATACAGATAGAGTTTTACTTCTTTTTTTTTTTTTAAATCTGGATATCTTTTGTTTTCAAATTTATTCTTTATGTTTGAGGACAGTTTTGCTATATATAGAAATCTTTATTGACAGTCTTTTTCTTTCACCACTTTAAATATGTTACTCCTCTCCCTTCTGGCCTCTATTATATTATTGCAGATGAAAAGTCAGGGCCAGGCACAGTGGTTCACATCTATAATCCCAGTACTTTTGGAGTCTAAAGTGGGCAGATCACATGAGGGCAATATGCAACCAGCCTGGCCAACATGGCAAAACCCCGTCTCTACTAAAAATACAAAAATTAGCCAGGTGTGTTGGTGTGCACCTCTAATCCCAGCTACTTGGGTGGCGGAGGCATAGGAATTGCCTGAACCCAGTGTGGGGGTGTGGGAAGTGAAGAGGTGGGTTGGGTGGAGGTTGCAGTGAGCCGAGGTCATGCCGCTGCACTCCAGCATGGGCAACAGAGAAAGACCCTGTTTCAAAAATAAATAAATAAATAAATACACAAATAAATAAAGTCAGATATTAATCTTATTGAGGCCCTTTTTGTATGAAGATTTGTTGTCTTTGTCTTTTGTCTTTTGACAGTTTGACTATGATGTGTCTAGGAGTGGATCAACTTGAGTTCATGCTACTTGTTTTATACTGAGCTTCTGGATTATGTAGATTAATTTTTTAACCAAATCTTAACAGTTTTCAGCCATTATTTCTTCAAAGACTCTTTCTGCCTTTTTCTGTTTCTCTGCTCTCTTTTTTTGAACATCATGATGCATATCTTCGTCCACTTGATAGTGTCCTACAGGTCACTGAGGCTCTGCTATCTTTTCTTTGTTCTATTTTCATTCTGTTCCTCACAGTAGACGATCCCAATTTTCCTATCAGCAAGTACCCAGATTGTTTCTTCTGTTGTTTCAAATTTGTAATTGAGCCCCACAAGCAAATATTTTATTTCAGTTATTTTAATTTTTAACTAAAAATATTTATTTGGTTCTTTTAAAAATAATTTGTATTACTTTACTAATATCTCTATATGGCAAGACACTTTTCTCAAAATATTAATTTTGAATGCATGATTTTTAGTTCTTTGAACATATTTATAATATATAATAGCTGATTCTAAATCTTCGTAAAATAAGTATCCAAGCTCCTAAAGAACAGTTTCTATTGACTGCTTTTTTTCCCTTGTGTAGTCACATTTTCCTGTTTATTTGTAAGCCTTATTTATATATTTTTTGTTGCTATTGAAAACTGGACAGTTTTTTTGTTTTGTTTTGTTTTGTTTTTTTGAGATGGAATCTCCCTCTGTCACCCAGGCTGGAGTGCAGTGGTGCGATCTCAGCTCACTGCAACCTATGCCTCACGGGTTCAAGCGATTCTCCTGCCTCAGCCTCCCCAGTAGCTGGGACTACAGGTGGCTGCCACCACGCCCAGCCAATTTTTGTATTTTTAGTAGAGAAGGGGTTTCACCATGTTGGCTAGGCTGGTCTAGAATTCCTGACCTTGTGATCTGCCTGCCTTGGCCTTCCAAAGTGCTGGGATTACAGGTGTGAGCCACTGTGCCCAGCCAAAAACTGGACTCAGCAAATCAAATTTTTCTCTCCTTTCTGGCATTTGTTGTTGCTGTTTTACTTTGTTACTTTTAATATATTGTCACTGTTTCTCTCTTCTGCGTAGTGGCTCTCTTGGGCTAATATTGTAAAGTATGTATTTTCTGTAGTGTGGAGTCATTGAGATCTCTGCTCAGTTAAGCTAGTGGCCATCTAATTATTGGACAGATATTTCATTGAACGTCTTGAACCACTATGTCTTTTACACTTTGCAGAGGGGCTCAGTGTGTGGTTTGGGGCATGTCTTCAATGCTTAGACATTTTATAAATCTGCCTTAGCCTTTACTGCCTGCTTGCACTGGACCTCAAGGTCAACCAGAGGTGAGATATTGTTGTCTATTTAGTTCTTCTGTGGACTGCACACAGTCCTATACATGCACACAGCCTTCCTGATCCCCAAGAATATGTCAGATTTTTTCACAACCCCTTGGGTGTCTTGTTTCCAAATTGTACTGGATTGAGTATCATCTTCCCAAAATTCATGTCATCTGGAACCTTAGAATGTGACCTTATTTGGAAATAGAATACTTGTAGATGTAATTAGTTAATTTAAAATGAAAGGGCAGGGTGTGGTCGCTCACGCCTGTAATCCCATCACTTTGAGAGACTGGGGCGTTTGGATCACCTGAGGTCAGGAGTTCCAGACCAGCCTGACCAACGTGGTAAAATTCTGTGTCTACTAAAAAAACCAGAAATTAGCTGGACATGGTGGCAGGCACCTGTAATCCCAGCTGCTCGGGAGGCTGAGGCAGGAAAATCGCTAGAATCCAGGAGGCAGAGGTTGCAGTGAGCCGAGATTGTGCCATTGCACTCCAGCCTTGGGGACAGAGTGAGATTCTGTCAAAAAAAAAGTGGACTCTATGGGATTAAGGTGGACTCTAAATTTAATGTTTGTTGTCCTTATAAGAAGGCCATGTGAGACACAGACACATAGAGAAGAAAAACAATCATGTGATGAAGATGGAGACAGAAACTGCAGTGAAGTCTCAAGCCAAGGAATGCCAGGGAATGTTAGCAATGACCAGAAGCTAAAAGAGGCAAGAGAAGATTCCTCTCTATTTCTTAAGAGGGAACATAGCCCAGCCAGCAATTTGATTTAGGACTTCTTGCCTCCAAAACTGTAATAGAGTAAATTTTTGTTATTTCAAGCTACAAAATTTGTGATACTCTGTTGCAACAGTCCTAGGAAACTATTATACAGGTTTTCCTTTTCTATTTTTGGTCAAACTTTTCTTTGTTTCAGCTGATATTGCAGCCTTAATAAACTTGTAGCTAATTATTTTTGAAAATCTCTCTGGGCATAGGCCTTTATCTGTCAAATGAGTTCCATGTCAATCAAAAAACAACACTGCTCTGAGAATGAGACTTTTCTAGTAAGCTACAAAGTACATCAAATAGTGACACTACAACTGGGATGGGGCTTTCATGAGGAATTCCACCTACCGTCCGCCTTCTCTGATGGCTGCAAGGCTGCTGGTTTTCACATGTACTATAATGTGAAGCGGCTGCTTTGCAAGGCTACTTGGAGCTAGAGGAAACGGGGCGGTTGGAGTAGGCTGAGTTAAAATTCTACAAAGCCCACTGTTCTTACCAAAGTTCAGCAATTTTTTCTTCACTTCACATTATTCTTTTTTAAAAAAAAAATTTGCAAATCTTTTTCTAATTACCACTCTAAAAAGTCAATTTCAGGCTAGGCGTGGTGGCTCATGCCTGTAATCCCAGCACTTTGGGAGGCCGAGGTGGGCAGATCACCTGAGGTCAGGAGTTCGAGACCAGCCTGGCCAACATGGCAAAAGCCCGTCTCTACTAAAAATACAAAATTTATCCAGGCATAGAGGAGGGCACCTGTAATCCCAGCTACTCAGGAGGCTAAGGCAGGAGAATTGCTTGAACCTGGGAGGCGGATGTTGAGGTGAGCTAAGATATTACCGTTGCACTCCAGCTGGGCGACAAGAGTAAAATTCCATCTCAAAAAAAAAAAAAGTCAATTTTGGTCATTTTTGCCAGTATTTTTATTGCTTTTATAAAGGTAAGTTTACAGATATCCTTTTCACCATTGTATCAGTCCTCTTTAATTGTCCTTAATTCTAGCAACTGTGTACACGTTTAAGAGAGAGAATTATTAGGTTGTGCAGTGTTTTACATTTTGCAATTTTGTGGGAAGGTGTGATGGTTAATCTTACATCCAAACTTGGCTGGGCCATGGTGCCCAGATATTTGTTCAAGCATTGTTCTGAATGTTTTTGTGAGATTGACAGTTAAAGCAGTGGACAGCGAGTAAAGTAAATTGCCCTACATATTGTACGTGGGCCTCATCCAACCAGTTGAAAGCCTTAATGTACAAAAGAACTGATCTCCCCTGAACAAGAAAAAATTGTACTATTCTGACAACCTGCAGACTTGAACTGCTACATTGACTCTTCCTTGGGACTCCAGGCTGATGGCTCACACTGCTGATTTGGGGCTTGTCAGATACCATAACTATATGACCCAATTCCATAAAGATAAATTTATTTCTATATATAAACACAGCCCATTGGTTTTGTGTCTGTGGAGAACCTGACCAATATAGAAGTAAACCAAGGGTTTCAGGAACTCGATGAAAAGTGGAACACCACAGCTTTTTGCCAGTGCTCTACTCTAACAGGGTAAGTGGTGCTGAGACCCAGCGCACCAGGAATCCTGTAGGTCCATTACATTCAAGGGAGAAAATAAAGTTGATACATTAGGATGCTGGCTTTTCCTAGTTCATAAATAAAGTTGTTCAAATTGGCCATCCTTCTTACCATTTATTTCCTTAAACATAAAAAAATTATGTATATACAGCCCTTAAAAACAAGCAAAACACAATAAAAGACAAATCTTGAAAGAAATCATGATAATTTAAGTTTTTAATAGAGAAATAATCTTCCTTTATGTTGATAACCCTCTTTGTTTTCCTGGTCATTTAAAGGTAAATGCATACCTTATAAGACAAAGAAAAAATGACAAATAGTTTCTATTAATTTTCAAAATAGTTTAAGAACCACTTTAGCAAACTCCAAATATAATGAAGCTTTAGGAGCATAGTTAGCCTTTTATTTCCTAAGACGGATATCTTTTCAGAAATTACTCAATAGTTATGTGTTATGTGTACTCATTAATCCTATTAAGCTGTTCTAATCTGAACTCGATAATGGTTGTTTGAATAAACCTCAACAGAAAAGATGTAGATATTTTAAAAAGTAAAACAAATTGTCTTTCTCTTTTCCCTCATTCTTTATTTCCCCTCATTCTTACATTCATACTTTTTATAAAAAGTTCTACAATTTACCTACCAGGTCAAATACTTAATTTCTTCATACCAATTGAAGAAAAATTTATAAATTTCAGGTCATTCATTGTATATGAAGGCAATTATATATTATGGTTGCTTTTCCCCACTGGGTGTCCTGGGAATATAGTTCAATAGAGTTTTGGAAAATTCTTATTACTCTTCCTGGCAATCATTTCTCATGACATTTTGTATTTGCTGACTTAATTTTCTCATTGTTTTCATTGAGTTTATGGCTTTGGCTGCTGTGATGAGAGGAAAAGTAATAGGCAAAAACTCAAAAACAGATTTTATAAAGGTTAAAAGAGTCCAGCATTCAACTTCCAGTAATGCGCGGTACTCTATCAGGCATACTAATTCAGAAATATTCACCCCAGTGCCAGAAAGTTAAAATGAATATATTATCATGAATATTCATGACTGTATTGAGAATGGAATATTGTGCAGGGTTCAACTTTTTCTAGAAATTTTTGGAAAATTGTACTTACATGGCCCTCCTTAGGTGTCATTACTTGAAAGGCAAAATTCAAATGTTTTACCATTTATTTAAAAAAGGTTTATCCAGTGAGTTTAGGAGAATGTAGATGACTTGATGTTCAACTGGTTCTGTGACTTACAAGATATGGTTTTCTCTCATTTTAACCTTTCATAATGAAATAAAAACATACTTTTATATGGAGAGACAATATGTACCTGACAACTTTATAAATGAAATTCAGTAGTCCATTTTGCTTCATTCTTCAGTATTTGCTTTAGGATAGGACATGTAAGGAAAACTCTTGTGGTAAAGTAAAATTAAATCACAGCTCTTCAGTAGTTTGAAAGAGATAGAGAAGATATTTTCTTTTTCCTCCTGGATAAATACTTTTTTTAAGCCAATGGTTCTCAATTATGTATATCCAAAGTAATATCTTTGAGTAATAGGAGGGCTAACATGAAGGTAATTCTAGAAATTATACTACTAATATTTATTTGCTTCCATTTAGCTCATCCTTGTTGTTTGAAGACAATTGTTTATTCACTCACTATGTGGCACAGAATTCACATACCTCATATGTCAAAGAATAAGAAAAAAATATGTCCTGTTTCACAAGGCCTTTAATACTATTAAACTTAAGAATGAAAAAATATTTCTTAATACATGTACAGAATTAGTTTTCAAGGAAAACCACCAAAATTGCCTAAAATAATTTATTCATCATATTCTTCTGTTAAGTAGAAGTTTAGTGGTTAGGCAGCTTTATGTGGCGGAATTGCTAAGGCTGCTTATGACATATTACAATTTTTTCAAAAATGAAAGAAAAATTCTACAGAGTTAAATTTTTTACCTATTAGAGAGATAAATTATTAATATAATGGACAAAGACAAACTAAAATGTAGACTTTTCAACTAATGTTTTTAAAGTAACTTTTTCAGAAATCCAGAATTATGATAACATAAAGAAAATTATACTAGATTGAGCCAATACATTTAAAATAAAAAAGTAGTTGATAATGTATTCTACACTGCTATTGATTATGCAATTTGGAACTTCCAAAAATAAAATTAAATGACATAATTAAATTTGGATATTAAATATCAATTTCTGTCTTATCTTCTGTAAAATCAAATAAGCCTCCTATTTTGGAACTATATTTAACTATTAAAATTTTTAATTTTTTTAAAAAGCTGGGTTTCATATGAATATTTAACACACCATTTCTTTCTAGAGCTTCCTTAATCTTTTCACCTTGATTCATGATAAACTCCTCTGTTTAAATTGGTTTACCAAGTCCATTTCCATGGTCATTAATTAACTAAATATAAAGTCGTACTATAAAGTATTAACCAGAGACATTTTCATTCTACTATCTGTCCAGGAAAAAGGTTTAATACCTTTAGTTTTGAGATTGATTGTTGTGATTAGGTGACATTTGGAAGCTAACAAGAAACTATTTCTTAGCAGCAGCTTCTTTTTGACATTAAGTACCACAAAATATTACATTAACACTTGTGGGGCTAGGAGAATAATAGAAAGTTAATTTATAAAAAGACAGTTTTTGTAATAGCTAAAATTCTGAATCTCATTTACACAAGTACTTTTTTTTTTTTTTTTTCAGATGGAGTCTCGCTCTGTCACCAGTCTGGAGTACAATGGCATGATCTCAGCTCACTGCAACCTCCACCTCTCTGGTTCAAGTGATTCTCCTGCCTCAACCTCCCAAGTAGCTGGGACTACAGGCATGTGCCACCACGCCCAGTTAATTTTGTATTTTTAGTAGAGACGGGTTTCACCATGTTGGCCAGGATGGTCTCGATCTCTTGACCTCGGGATCTGCCTGCCTCAGCCTCCCAAAGTGCTGGGATTACAGGCGTAAGCCACTGTGCCCAGCCCACAAGTACCTTTTTTTTTAACCTGGCTGAGCACCATTAGATTTCCTGAAGAGGTCTATCTATAGCTTTTCTTTATTGATAGATATATTTCATAAAATTTAGAATCAGGTGTCACTTCCAAGCCTTTGTAGTTTAGTGAAGTAACTAAAAGGACTTAGCATGTTATCTTCCTGATTTTCTTGAAATGCAAACATTTCAGTATCTTTAGTAAAGGAGAACTCCAATAATTATGTCAAGTTTGGAAATTAGAGCTACACTACAGTATTGCCCTATGTAAATGCACCAATTTCAACTTTTCCTGTGCTAAATTTTTATGTGATGAAATATATAATTGTAGAAACCAGAATTATGACCTGATGTAAGAGAAAAGATTCTTTTGACATCATTAGGTCATATCCAGATAATTACATTGTATACTAATTTTTTGGCTATGGAAACAGCAGTCTCAAACAATAAAGTAATATTCATCACACAGAGGACAAAAGGATGAATTTAATGGTTTTCTGTTTGCTAGTTCTCAAAGAAGTGCTCTAACATACATGGATTTATCCTATTTTTTCTTGTTTTATTCTCACTAATGCCATTCTTTCCATCCACATCCTCTATAGGTTTATATTATTCTCCTGTTTCACACCAATGCCTATCATTTCCTTTCTACAAGTATATCTTTATTCTTGTGCTTTCAACCATTTTAACTTCCCTTGGAGATCCTCCTCTAGATTATGTCTCTCCAGACAATGATTACAGCCATATACCGGTAAGTCAATATTAATGAAAATAATATGAGTTTAATTATCTATTTATGTTAATTGCTATTTAATAAAATTATCCTTTATTCACTAGCCAACAAGTGCAAACCAGTGATTCAGTGTGGAAAGTTTTAAATGAGTGGTGGGGACTTGATTTCTCATCTATTTGAAGATTTTACTATTTTCTTCTTTTGTATCTCCTCTTACTTTGATTCTGGAAGCCTGTTGAATCATGCCTATGAAAACTAAACTCCTTAGAGGTTCTTTGGGACACTTCCAGCAAGATCTCATCATGTGTGACTTTTTTAAACAGTCACCTCAAAGTTTTGTGGTTGTTCCCAGTGTAGAGAACATTGATGTATTAAGGTAGAGGAAAGACACAGAAGAGAGACTGAAAGATGAGTGCATGAAGTGTAGGATAGCAATAAACAAAGCAGAGAATGGAAGAAAAAAAAGGAACTTATATTCTCTGTCTGGTGACCAAGAATATAGAGCAACGAAAAATACCAAATAAATGTTAAATAAATACATACATTTTCTTATATTAATTTCTTTCTTACATGTGGACACATGGGTTGTAAAACACCCTGCATTGAACATATCTCTACTACAAGGTATCTTTCATGAGTGTTCGTTAATTTCTTCATTTATGTAACTGAGGTTAGTATTGAGTGCTTTATACATGCACTGTGCATGTGGGCAGTGCAATTGGACTTTCCATGGTATGCTTTATGATGCTTCTTTGTACACTGACACTCTCCCAAACACTAGAATTCATCACACTGCTGGGTAATAAAAATAGCATGTCTGAAGAATAAATGAATTCATCTTGATAATTAAATGAAATAGAAACAGCACATGGTTTTTTATATTTTATTTTGTGTTATACAGTTGCAAGTTAAGTCTATACAATACCACATTTTTTTCAAACTCTACTAATGTACTTGGTACTATAGAAAAATGGGTCTTTCTGCCAGGGACTTTGGCTCACGCCTGTAATCCCAGCACTTTGGGAGGCGAGGTGGGCAGATCACTTGAGGTCAGGAGTTTGAGACCAGCCTGGCCAACATGGTGAAACTTTGTCTCTACTAAAAATACCAAATACAAAAAACAAACAAACAAACAAACAAAAACTAGCAGGGCGTGGTGGCATGTGCTGTGGGCCCAGCTACTGGAGAGGCTGGGGTAGGAGAATTGCTTAAACCTGAGAGGCAGAGGTTGTAGTGAGCCAAGATCATGCCACTGCAATCTAGCCTGGGTGACAGAGCAAGAAAAGACTCCGTCTCAAAAAAAAAGAGAGAGAGAGAAAGATAAATGGGTCTTTGTTTTAACTTTATCTGAAATTAGGCTGAGCTAAGACATTGACCTCTGATATTTTTGTCACAGAAAGTACATAACTACTGATGCTAAAAATAGGTTACAAAAATGCAATATTTTAGTTAATTAAATCTTGAGGACAATATAATAACAATATTAAGCAACACATAGTTTTTAAAACTTTAGTTCCTTAATTGCAGCCAAATGTTTTCATATTGTCATAGAGGCTAGTGAAAAGCACTCTTCATTTAAGCAAAACTTGGTAACTAAAATGGAACTTGCTTTAATATAAGATTTAAGCTTATTGATCTCTCTGGCATCCAAAGAAATTTTGAACTGTTTTATTGATGCTCAAAACATAGGATAATATGCGAATTTAGTTTTAACCAAATTTGTACTATAAATATTGTATATCGCGGCATATTGAAAAGTTATTTTAGAATAAATATTGCTATTTGGTTTAGAAATAATCTGCAATAGGAAAAAAATTAATCTATTCAATCTAATAAGCAAAACAGGAAGAATAAAAGGCTAGCAAAATAATATACATGGGGCCAGGTGCAGTGGCTCACACTTGTAATCCCAGCACTTTGGGTAATCCCAGCACTTTGGGAGTCTGAGCCCAGAGCATCACTTGAGGCCAGGGGTTCAAGAGCAGCCTGGCCAATATTGTGGGGCCCCATCTCTTTAAATAAAAACAGTAATAAAAATAATAAAATAATATAAATGTAATTTTTGAATTCTGAATATGCTATTTTAAGTATATATATTGCAATAGAGAAGTGGAGAATCTTTCTAAATATTATAATATCCAACTCCTAAAATTTATCTCAACAAAGTAAACATAAAACCCAGTTAATGATCTGTTTATCCAAATAACACACTAATCTTTCAGTACAAAAAGTTAGCACACAGAATGAGGCAGCATACTTTTTGGTCCAATGGAAATCATCTATTAATTTAAAATAATTTTTATTTATTTTCTCTTACAAAAATCACATTATATTTAATTATTAAAAGTTATGCTGTGTCTATATTAAAAGCCTATCTAAGAAACCACATAGACTGCAGTGTTGTAAAACTTATTAAGAACTTTAAAATTACAATCATATCTTGCAAATTTTTAATCCGCTAACATCTTAATAGTTAGATTTTTATTCCACCTCCATTTTACAGCTTCTAACTTTAGATGCCATTTTAAATTGAAGTTAGTGTTAACCACATCCATAGCCTTATAAAGATTTCTGCATTAAAAGTCAATTATATAGTTTAAGACAAATGCACCTTTCCTTTCTAATAATTCATTTTAAATATAAATTGGAACAAATTAAAATTGGAACAAAATGATTTTACCCCTAAATTTTTCAAATGCTTGGATCATTACAATGGATCAGTATCCAGTGTTTTAAAAATCTAGCAATTATTTCTTCTTATGAATCTTAATTTCAGTTGTGAGATTGTTAATGTAAAGAAAGGACAGACTAATTTATTATGATAAATAGACTATATATGGGTAATATATTTTGATTCATACAGTTAAAATGCTACATATAAATACTGCAGAGACTTAAAGAAAGTTTATATAAAGAGACAAATTCAGCCTTTTAAAAAGTTAGGAAACTATTCCAATCGATAGAAAAAGAGGGAATCCTCCCTAACACATTTTATGAGGCCAGCATCGTCCTGATACCAAAGCCTGGCAGAGACATAACCAAAAAAGAGAATTTCAGACCAATATCCTTGATGAACATTGATGCAAAAATCCTCAATAAAATACTGGCAAACCGAATCCAGCAGCACATCAAAAAGCTTATACACCATGATCAAGTGGGCTTCATCCCTGGGACGCAAGGCTGGTTCAACATACGCAAATCAATAAATGTAATCCAGCATATAAACAGAACCAAAGACAAAAACCACATGATTACCTCAATAGATGCAGAAAAGGCCTTTGACAAAATTCAACAACCCTTCATGCTAAAAACTCTCAATAAATTAGGTATTGATGGGACGTATCTCAAAATATTAAGAGCTATCTATGACAAACCCACAGCCAATATCATACTTAATGGACAAAAACTGGAAGCATTCCCTTTGAAAACTGGCACAAGACAGGGATGCCCTCTCTCACCACTCCTATTCAACATAGTGCTGGAAGTTCTGGCCAGGGCAATCAGGCAGGAGCAGGAAATAAAGGGTATTCAATTAGGAAAAGAGGAAGTCAAATTGTCCCTGTTTGCAGATGACATGATTGTATATCTAGAAAACCCCATTGTCTCAGCCCAAAATCTCCTTAAGCTGATTAGCAACTTCAGCAAACTCTCAGGATACAAAATCAATGTACAAAAATCACAAGCATTCTTGTACACCAATCACAGACAAACAGAGAGCCAAATCATGAGTGAACTCCCATTCACAATTGCTTCAAAGAAAATAAAATACCTAGGAATCCAACTTACAAGGGAGGTGAAAGACCTCTTCAAGGAGAACTACAAACCACTGCTCAATGAAACAAAAGAGGATACAAACAAATGGAAGAACATTCCATGCTCATGGGTAGGAAGAATCAATATCATGAAAATGGCCATACTGCCCCAGATAATTCACAGATTCAATGCCATCCCTATCAAGCTACCAATGACTTTCTTCACACTCCATGTAAAGCTTTTCTGGATAATCAGATATACAACCACAGAGGAAAATAAGCAAAATCCATATAATAATCAACCTGGTCAATCATTTGCAAATGTACGAATAGTTATACATTATTTATAAGAACATACCATACAATCATTACAACAAAGTGTCAATAGTAACATTGGGTTGACTGAAATGACAGACATAGACACCACTGTGTTAAATTAAATAGCTTATACTCACTTAAAGAATTCAGAATATAGTCAGTGCTATCAGAGTCAGCAACACTGTCTGATGTGAGGCAAGCTACAAAACTCTGCAGCCCACTGTAGAAGAGCCTGGAGCCACGGAACTGTGAGAACAAAGAAAAAGGAAATTTCCCCTAGAGCAGAACCAAAGACTGCCTGCTGAAATAATCATGGCACGTACTCCACATAATAAATGAGGTCTTCTCAGCTCTTACCTAGCTAAGTTTTGGTCAGTGCCATGAACCAAAAACTGCTGAGTTTTTTAATATTCTTTCTTCTGAATGGGAATTTTTATTGTATATATCCTGCTTCTACTCAACCACTGTTATTTGGGGGATTATAGAAAGTTAAATTGTCTATTAGTTTATGTATCATTTAAATATCTAAACTCTGGACCTATAGATAGGACTATATATTGTATGAAGATACCAGACTTGATTTGGGTCTAGTATTTGGGAGATTAATCTTTAAGCAAATTGTCATCTAGCAGTTTCTTAGAATATTCCTTAGCAGATAACTAATGCATTCCTTGTGTCTTGTCTCTTCCCATCTATGCCTACTCCTTTTCTTTGGACTATAAATACTAGTCTTGGAGCTCAATCTTTCATGAAGGAAAATATAATACCAGGAGTTAGTGGAGTAGAAATATGCAAGACATTTTGTATCCCTGAGGAATTGGTGGAGCAGAATTTTCATATCAGCCTGTTTTCAAACTGTTATGTGAAAGAGAAACTTCTACCAAGCTTAAGCCAATGAAATTTTTCCTCCCATTGCTCACATCTAAACTGAATCTGATAATATTGAACATGTAATTTAAAAAAATTGATAACTTTGAACATGAAATATGCCAAAAGAATGTCACAAATATAATAACATCAATACTATGTAGGTAATACAATTGTCCCTTGATATCCACAAGGATTGGTTCCAGAACTCCTGGATTCTAAAATCCTCAGATGCTCAAGTCCTTTATATAATGTATTAGTATTTGCATATAAACTATGTACATCCTCCCATATACTTTAAATCTCCACATTATTTGTAACACCTAATATAAAGTAAATGCTCTTTAAATAGTGGTTATAGAGATTCATTTTTGTTTGTATTATTTTTAATTTTTTTCCAAATATTTTCCATATGTGGTGGTTGACTCCTCCAATATGGAACTCGGATACGCTTTTTCTGAGATTTGAACGGGAGAGAATCTACACAAGTCCTATCTGCCCCATTTAAATTGTAGCTTAGAATAATCTTGTTCTTCTGGTGTTAAAATCTTGTTTTTCTGGTTCTGTATTTTTATTTCATAAATTAAAATATGTTTTCTGTGTATACTCATTTATGCTTCAGAGTTGCTCTGCAACTATAGAGTTTTGTCACAGTTTATTCTTTGACCTGTTTCTCATCTTCTCTAATCTTCACCTTAAATTATCCAGAAGTTAGGGGCAAAAAAATACTACTAGCTAAAATTGTGCAGCCTCTTCTTTATCCCGGATGCCACTGCCAATCCCCAGTTTTGGAACAGGCCATATATGGAGTGGTTTTCATATCTTCTTTCTCTGATAAGTCCCCAGACTTTATGGTTCGTGATAAAGGGATAGGAATCGGTACTTTAGAAATGCATACACTTACACCATATTGTAGTGCAGCCCATTTTGAGTATGGAAATTATTTATCAACTCACAAAATCTTTTTTGTAATCTGATTTTAATTTCTCTGTAAACGGAAGTTGTTCCTCAGAATGTATAAGATAAAAATGTATCTATTTGCTAGCGTTAACATTGATGAAGTTCATATAGCTCTATTTTTGGTTCCTTTTATTCATTTCACTGAATATCTTCAAATTTATAAACCTGCATCTACACAAGAATCTACCTTTAAAACTTCCATAAAACATAAGATTAATGGTAATAACATTTATGTAAGACAAATCTTGGAATAAGTTATCTGCAAATTAATATATGAAAACTAATACATAAAATCTGTGTGAAAACCTTACTCCAACATGTGTTAGATTCTGACATTTGAATAATTTCTTGTGGGAATCACATGGATACCTATTATTGTAGGCTGAATTTTTACTAGCAAATCCTCCAACTTAATACACAAGGAAAGCATCTAACTCTCAAAAACTAAGAAACAAAGATTACAATAGAAGTAGACTTTGAATAATGATGAAAGTTAAACAGTTACAAGGATGAACATCATTTTCCAACTGTTTCTCACATATCAAATTTATCCTCTATAAAACTAACCAAAATTTGTTCTTCTCTGTAGAGAAATACTTGATGACTATAGAGAACTGGGCTTATTATGTGACTCCTTTTTAAAACATTTTTTAAAACGTTCAATATTATATATAATTAGCACTTGGCTATAATTATTTCTAAACCTGCTATTTGCTAACCTACATGTTCTTCAAATAAAGTCTGACAGTTTTGCAGTCACATGAAGTCCATGTGAACTGTATGCAGTATTTTCTTTCTTTCTTTTTTTTTTTTTTTGAGACAGAGTCTCACTCTGTTGCACAGGCTTGAGTGCAATGGCCCTATCTAGGCTCACTGCAACCTCTGCCTCGCAGGTTCAAGCAATTCTCCTGCCTCAGCCTCCCGAGTAGCTGGGACTACAGGCGCCTGCCACCATGCCCGGCTAATTATTGTATTTTTAGTAGAGACGGGGTTTCACCATGTTGGCTAGGCTTGTCTTGAACTCCTGACCTCAGGTGATCTGCCCGCCTCGGCCTCTCAAAGTGCTGGGATTACAGAAGTATATTCATAACAGGCATATTAAATTAATTCAATAAAACACTTTGATAAATCTGTAATATGTTTGTTTGTTTTTCACATAGCACCACTTTGTTTCAACTCTTTGTGTTGCTAGGTGCAGCATCAAACTCTCATGTATGTGGCTGCCCATTTAAGGTAAAAATGAAGGCTTTTATATTGAGTTTTATAGCCATCACTATCTTTAGAATAATACTATCTCCAAAAGAGCTCCCTGCCCACCAGAATACTCTCTCTTTTCTGGACTAAAATCTAATTCATTCAAGAACATGTTTAGTGGAAGAACACCACCTTGATTCTGAGCAAAAACATGGAAATAAACATAAAAGGAACAACTAAAGGCAGCAAAAGATAGGTGTTCTTCCTAAGTGACTGCATAAAGCATGGTCACAATAATCTTGAGGACCTTCTATTGGATTTTCCCTGAAAAAAAGTATGGTTTTCTGAACTCTAAGTTATTCCAAGAGTGATAAGAAAGATAATGAGATTGTTTGCACCCTTCCGCTGACATTCTAGCAATCTTATTTATGAGAAGTCTGATTAAAAAAACAAAGCAAACCATGACAGTTAATCCCAAGAGGAAAATGAATGGATAAGTGTATGTAAGGCATCTAGTGAAGTTTTTTAATACACCATAAACAAATAACTAAAATAACTGTAATAAATGAATTCTTAGAAATTAATGAAGTTTAGTTTAGGGAAATGATGCCCTTCTGTATCATCTATAGATATTGAATTAGTTTTTCCTTTATTCTCTTAAATCACTACTTATCCCAAACGAGTAAGATATAATTTTCAATATCCATTTCCTCATTAAACTACACTTTATGGTTTACAATGTAATGCATAACACAGCCAAAAAGAAAACACCTTTGTTCTCTACATAGACAATTTTAGAAAAGTTATCATAAAACATGCTATCATCATAAGAACTTGATACTGACTCCCTTGAATTATTTCTATATTGTAAGATTTTATGTGCATATGAAAGTTATTAGTTACATACCACAGGTTAAATGTATTTAATATTTCTTAGAATTTTTGGTTAAAATAAGAGAAATCAACTTGTTTTGTCACTTTCTGTTCTCATTAGAAGAAAAGTATTATATGGCTCCTGCCCCAATTAGGTGATATTCCTGTTTATTATATGTCAAAAGTTGCAGATGAGAATTATTCATGCAGCAACATGTATATTTACCTGTGAGGACTGCCTCAGGAAACTAAGAAATTATGTGGTACAGATTCACTGTTATCTGTTGCAAAATGTGTCCATTTTCCATTCAGATAAGACTCGTCTGTTAAAACAGTGAAGGCTGACAATAATTTTCCAAGTGTTTCAGTTTATCTACAAATTTAAAATGAACACTTCTACAGCAAAATCATAAATGCTGAAAATATTTTATTGTTCAAATCATTTTAAAATATTTCCCAAGTTGATTTTATACACATATTTTAAATAATTATAATGTCCACTTTGGAAAATGGCTTGCTGAATTTTACTATGCGGATAAATCTTCTCTGACTAAGGAGATACCCATCAGTAGCCTTGCTGTTGACATTTGCATAAAGACATTTTGAGATCACAAGCAGTTACCAATATATGATCTAATAGTCTCCTTATTAACTTAGAAATCACTATACTTCCAGGGGGCTGTAAGGGAGTAAGACAGTCTCCTATTTCTCAGGAAACACCGAATGCTAATGTGAAGCCTTAAAATTTGCAATGAATAGAGAATAAGAGAAGATTAGAAAAGATGCTTAAGAAAACTGAGAGTATATACACTTAAAATTGTACATATTTAAAGATTTTAAGGAAAATAAATACTAACAAATTACTAAGGAGGAAAATTAAATTAAATACAGTTATCTTAAATTATTGGGGGTGAGGGTGGTAGGGAGGAGTGTAAAAGTAGATAGACAAATATTAAGAAACTTCACTCATCCCATCCTTAAATTTAAAATATATCATAAACTGAAGTCTAGTTTAGCTAATTACTTTTTACGCTAAAAACTCTGTATTATATTTTTTCCATTTACTCATTCATCCATTCATCATGTGTTTACTTAGCAACCACTATGTAACAGGCATTGTCGCAGGAACTAAAGTTATAGCATGAAAAAAATTAGTAAAAAAAAATTCTGTCCCCATAGATATTACCTTCTAGAAAGGAAGACAGACGATAAACAACACATCAATACATAAAGAATATGAGAAAGCGTAAAAAGCAGTGAGTGTGGATAGCAAGTGGTAAGAGTCATTATAAACTCAAATAGAGTAGTCTAGGTGTGACTAGGTTGAACAAAGATTTTAAGGAACATAAACCACGCAGAAACCTGGAGAAAGTACTCTAGCCAGAAAAAGAAGTGAAAAAACCCTGAGTCAAGTCAAGGACTTTCAGATGTGTTCAAGAAACAGCAAGGTCGTCAGTGTAGTTGGAGTGAGGAGTGTTAGAGAAAGTGGTTAGAGATGGAATCAGAGAGGTAATGGTCAGCAGAGTATGTAGAAACTTAGGGGTTATAAGAAGACTATATTGCAGCAAATGTGATGATAAGCCATTGGGCAGTGTATTAACTGGGGTTCTCCAGAAACACAGGACTAACCAGATATTTATACAGGTGTACCTCAGAAATTTTGTGCATTCGGTTCTAGACCATTGAAATAAACAAAGTCACAGATCTTTTTCAGTTTCCCAGTGCACATAAAAGCTATGTATATAGTCTACTGTAGTCTATTAAGTGTGCAATTGCATTATGTCTAAAGAAGTACATATCTTAATTAAAAAATACTTTATTGCTAAAGAGTGCTGACACAAAGATATGAAGTGAGCACATGCCATTGGAAAAATGATGCCAATAGACTTGCTCAAAGCAGGGTCGCCATAAACTTTCAATTTGCAAAAAATGCAGTGTCTGTAAAGTTAATAAAGTGAAGCACAATTAAAAGGGGTATGCCTATATATATAAAGATATTTACTTTAAGAAATTGGCTCATACAATCGTTGAGGCTTGGCAAGTCCAAAATCTGCTGGGATAGGCAAGCAGGCTGGAGACAGGGAGAGTTGCAGAGTACGAAGACAGTTTGCTGGCAGAATTCCTTCTTGTTTGGGGGTTGTCAGTCTTTATTCTATTAAGGCCTTCAACAGATTGGATGAAGTCCACCCACATTATGTAGAGCAATCTGCCTTACTCGGTGTCCACCAATTTAAATGTTAATCTCGTCCAAAAAACACCCGCACAGAAATATCCAGAATAATGTTTGACCAAATACCTCGGCACCATGGCCCAACCAAGTTGACACCTAAAATTAAGCATCACAGATGGTTTTAAGCAACAGTAACAAGATCTGACTTGTTTATCAACATGATTATTCTGGCATTTATGTTGCAAATAGACTTAAAAGGAACAAAGTAAAGCAGTAGGAAAAATATTTGCAGTTAGAAGGCATTACAAGAATCCATGTAAAAAAAACTTGACAAATGATGGTAACTTAGATTAAAGTAGTAGTTGCAGAGGTGATGGGAATTGGCTGGATTATGAACATAATTTGAAGGCAGAGTCAACAGGATCTGGTTACATTTTAGATATGGAGTTTAAGAGAAAGAGATGAGTATTGGATAAATCCAAAAGAGGTTTTTTTTTTAAGTGAACTTTTTATTAAAATGTAATATGCACAGAAAAGGGAGAAAAAAAACAGAATATAAGAGTACAAACTGATGAATTTCACAAAGCGAACACACTCATGTAACCATAATCTAACTTATAAAACAGATACAACCCCTGAAGTCTTTGTGCCCCTTCTAGTCATTAACCTTCCAGTGTAACCAGTGTTCTGACTTTATATACCATAGTTGCAGCTTATTCACTCTTTCTGCTATGTAGTATTCTATTGTATAAATATACCCCAACTTATGTACCCAATATATGGTTGATTCACATTTGATGTGTTTCTAGTTGAGGGCAAAGATGAATAATGCTGTTATGAATATTTCTGAACGTATCTTTAGATGAGCATGTATATCTGCTTCCATCAGGTAGATACCTGGGAGTGGAATCGCTGAATTGTAGGCTATGTTGATGTAAATAGAATATGGCAGCTGTTATACTTCTGCTTTCCAAACTACATGGAAACTGTCTGTAACACCACACTAACCTGGATAAGTATAAGTGAAAATTTGGAAACAAAATCCAGCTTATTTAAATCAATTCAATGCAAATCCACCATGTTTATTATCTCTAATGAGATTTTGCTCATTATTTTTGTTAGTGTTTAGGAAAACTATTGCTTGCGGAATATTGATCTAGCTTTTTAACAATATTTATGAACTAACTCACATGCCTAACACTTTGAATATTTTTAGTATTTAAATGATCCAATTACCCTAACTACAAAAAAATTATTTTGATCCTTTTAGACCCTTCCCTTCGAAGCCTTCATACCTATTATTTCTTTTCCTTTTCCTACAATGCAGAGCAGTAACAGTAAAGCAGGTAAGCCTATTTTTTCCTAAGTTTAATTGAAATGCCACTGAATTTTGTTCATGAAATATTTTGTTTTGCTATTAGAGTCAACAGATAATTCTTACTCAAAAGAAAAAATCCTTTCAAGTCTCCTAGAACTTCTCAAATTTATGTTGAATTTTATCAATTTTTTAACATATTGAGAGAAATTTATATTTTTCTACTTGAATATATTGGTATATTAGATTATATATTTATCAATGCATTTTCTTATATTGACCCCTCCCAACATTATATGATAAATTATCCTTGTTCTTGATGTAGTATATTTTTTAGACATTGCTAAATTTAATTTGCTATAATTTTATTATGGATTTTCACATCTAGGTTCAGAAAATGAGAATGGCCAGTGCTTTCCTTGGGCTCTTTTTGTTCAATTTTGTTTTCATATCAGGATTACGCTAGACATACAAAATGAGCTGGATTACATCCCAGGATTTACTGCGTCCTGAAAAAGTTTGTATGCTCTGGGAAAGTTGAGATTTTCTGTTCCTCAAAAATGTAGCAAAAAATGCTTTACAAAACATTTAGCCTGTTGTATTTTGGGAGGTAGAGATTTCAATATCATTTTAGCATGTCCTTTGTTAGAGTTTATGTACATTTCTTTATAATTATGATCAATTTGGTATTTTATATTTCTTCTTTGTATTTGTAATTATGGCCCATTATTTAATCTTGAAGTTGCTTATATGTTAATTCTCTAACATTTCAAGATTATACTAAGGAGAAGTTTTTAAAATTTGTATTTTATGTTTCAAAGAAACAGCCTTCTGTTTTGTTCTCTTTATAGACAACTTTAGAAAAGTCATCATAAAATGCATGCTGTCATTATAGAGGCTTGGTACTTACTGACTCTCTTGAATTATTTCTTGTAATAGAAAAGAAAAAAATGAAAAGAAACATGTATTATGTAAAAACATCAAGTGGCCAGACTTTAAACTACATACCTGAAGTAAATATTTATACATTCCAACTTTTTATTGATTCATTTATTTCAGCCATTTATTTCATACATATTTTGGGGGGCATAGATACTGGCATTGTGATAAGATCTGATGATAATGTAGTGAGCAAAATCAGACACCGGCCTGCCTGCATGTGACTTTCCTTGCGGACAAATATGTGAATGTAAAAGAGTAACTGCAATAAATACCATAAAAGACAGATAATATTTTAAGTGTATAAAAAGGAAACTTAGCCTTCCTTGGAATAGAGAAAGTTTCCCTGAGGTTAAAATTCGAGCTGCAGGATAATGGGATTTAGTTACGTAACTTAGGCGAGAAAAAATTTCCAGACATATGCCAAATCATATAGTGAAGAAAGTGTGGGGGACATGAAAAATTAATAAAACAAACAGTATAACTGGAGTTAACTGACAAAGGGACCTTATGGTAAGAACATTCAAACAACAGCATCAAATTCTTTAAAAAAGTATAGAAAACATAAATTATTATTTTTAGTAAATGTTGGCTAGATTACATAGGATTATCTTCCTGTTAGACAACAAAATTCTGGATAATATATGAAAAAATAGTTTCAAAAAATCAAAGATCTGAAAGACAAATAGCAGGACAAAACAGAACAAAAAATGAAAATCTTGAGATGTAAACAATATCCTCAAAGTAAGGGTTTGTCTAGATAAAATCAAGTTGTGAAATTTAAGTGAGATTTTTATGGACTTGAAAATAAGATAATAGAATTCAATATCATATTAATGTTTATCCACAATTCATTTCAAGTTCAGGATAAGAATGAGCCAGAATTAAATCACTACCACTCCCATCTTCCTTACAAGACTAAGCAGAAGCCTGCCTTGTCACTGAATAGAAGAGTTGGAAATAACCAAAGAAAGTCCTGAGAGATATAAAAATTTTAAACTTCTATGTGCCCCTGAACATAACATTCAAATATTTAAAGTAAAATATTACAATCCTACAAATAGATAGGAAAATTAAATCATATTGCGCAAGTTTTAATATCCTCCTAGTTGTTAACAAAATAATTAAAATATAAAAATATTTAAAATTTGTAAAATATATGAACTATATGATTATCAAAATTAAATAACAGACATATATAAAACTCTCTTCCCAAGAATTTTAGCTTGTTTCCTTTTTTTTAAAAAAATCTGTTTTTAAAATAATATGATGCTGGTTGGTTATTAAGCAAATGCCAACAAATTTGAAATAATTGAAATCATACACAGTTTGTTCTCTGAACACAATGAAATTAAGGTAGAAAGAAAGTACAAAACAAATAACTAGAATATTCTCAAACAATTAAGAATATAAAGAGTAGAAAAATGAAGTTGAGGGACATCAGCAAGATGGAAAAATAGGAAGTCCCAAATCCTTCTTCCCCACTTTGAGCACACTGATTCAACAATATGTAGACAAATATGTAGTGAAAATTCCAAAGACAGAGAGAGGATTCTGTATCCCATGTGAGCATGAATCTAGCTTCATTGAAGCCACTAGGAAATTCTATGGTACTCTTTCTACTTAGTATTTTTCCCTGGCACATCAGTACACAACTGGGAGAAAACCTCCAAATCACAGCTTCTCCCTAGAGAAGGAAAGAGAGGACTGAACCATTCATCTAACATTCTGATTTTTCAGGGGGCTGCCCAAAAGAATGGTTTCTGTCTTGTCTCAGAGTGTTGACAGAAAATGGCCCCAAAACTGGTGCTGCATAGAGGAAAAAAAAAAAAAGGTAATGGTTTTGACTAGTACACCATAGCCCCATTCCCAGCTCAGCACAGAACTAGTGGGTGAAATTTCTTAAATTTAGGCTTCTTTCTGGAGAAGAAAATAGTTGAAACATTCATCTAATATTCCGGCTTTTTGAAAGGATGCTCAGGAGACTGGCTTCAGAATCTCTTGTCTAGGAACACGTCTACAAGGAATGGGAATATTCCATGTGGCTGGGGGCCACTTTGAACAAAGTCAACAGTTTGGAATGGTATGCATTCACTGTCAGAGTCCCTCTCCTGGTTCTATGGGACATGATCAGGAAATCTCATAGTCCCCCAATATCTACCTGGGAAGGAAGGAGAAAACTGAAGATCTATTTACTGTCTAGTCTTTCAGGTGGCTGCTTTTAATCTTGCCCATCCCACAATTCTGATCAGATCTAGCTAAGTCTAAATGCCTGGTGGCCACAGAGAACAGCAACAACAGAAATAGTTCAACAGTGTGCTGCCTCTCCAGAAGGGGTTCAGTACAACAGATAGATCGCAGAGGGATCAAGAGATTATTAACAGGAAAAAAAAAACAGGCAAATCTCTCTAATTTTAGGAATTCACATGCATAAATCAAAACCAGACACATCCACAGAAAAGTGTTGATGATGCCAGTCAATAAAGACTTGGAGAGGTGGTCATTCTTTCAAATGCACAGACATTGCCACAAAGTATCAAAGATCATAAAAGCAGAGAAAATGGCCCAGACAAAAGAACAAAATAAATCTGAAGAAACAGATTCTAAAGATATGGAGATATGTGAAGTGCCTGAACAAATAATTCAAAATAATCATCATAGAAATGCTCAATGAGCTCAGGAAAATCATGTATGACCAAAATAAATATTTCAACCAAAAAATACAAAATATAAAAGAACTGCCAAAATAAATTTTGTAGCTGAAGAATACAATGACTAAGTTAAAAAATTCACTGGAAGGGTTCAACATGAGACTTGATCAAGCTAAAGAAAGAATCAGTAAACTCAACAACAAGTTGTTGGAAATTATCTAGTTACAGGGGCAAAAAGAAAAAAAAATAGAAAGAAAATGAGAAAAGCAGAAAGGATTTATGGGACACCATTAGTGAACCCAAATACATATTATGGAAGTCACCGAAACAGATGAGAGAGAAAAGACCAGAAAACTTACTTAAAGAATTAATGATTGAAAACTTCCTACATTGTGGAAGGAAATGGACATCCATATTCAAGAAGACCAAAAGATTCCAAATGAGATAAACCCACAGAAGTCCACATTAAAATTAAATTGTCAAATGTCAAAGACAAGGAAAATTTTGAAAGCAGGAAGGGAAAGTTGGCATGGCACATACAAGGGAATCTTTAAAAGACTGTAGATGGATTTCTTAGCAAAAAACCTTGCAGGTCAGAAGGTAGTAGAATGATATACTCCAAGAAGCAAAATATAAAACACTGTGAACCACGAATACTACAACCAAGACAATTTTCCTTAAAAAATGAAAGAGAAATGGACTTTCCCAGGTAAACAAAAGCTGAAGGAGTTCATTACCCCTAGACCTTCCTCACAAGAAAAGCTAAAAGCGGTTCTTCAAGTTGACTCAAAAGAATGCTACATGGCAACACAAAAGCATAGAAAAGTATGAAGCTTTCAGATAAATGTAAACATATAGAGAAATACTGTATACAAGAATAGTCAGGCATAAATCGCAATTAGTTTCAGTATAGAACTTACAAAAGTATTAAAAAACTATGTTAAATATATTAATAGGTACACAATATAAAAGAATGTAATTTGTGACATAAATAATGTAAAGCGTGGATAAAGGAAGTAAAAGTTTAGAGGTTTTGTATGTAATTAAAGTTATCAGTTCAAGATAAAATGTTATAACTTTAAGATATTTTATATAAGCCCTGTGGTCGCCACAAAGAAAATATCAATAGAAGATATACAAAAGAAAAAATAGAAATGAATCCAAACATGTAACTGCAAAAATAATCAATGAAACACAAAGAAAGACAGCAAGAGAGAAAAGAGAGGCTATGAAGCTACAGGACAGACAGAAAACAATGAACAAAGTGGCAATGGCAAATTATTCCCTATCAATAATTACTTCAAATGTAAATAGACTATAATGCCCATTCAAAAGACACAGGGAGGCTGAATGGATTAAAAAGCAGTGCCAACTATGTCTCTAAGAGACTAGTATAGATTTAAAGACACATATAGGCTAAGAGTAAAAGGAAGAAGATACCCTCTGTAAATGGTAACTAAAAGAGGGCAAAGGTGACAATACTTGTATCGGACATAACGGTTGTTAAATCAAAAACTTTTAAAAGTGACATAGAATAACATTGCTTAATGTTGAAAGTGTAAATTCACCAAGAAGATAGGATAATTTTAAATACGTATCCACCCAATATCAGATATCCAAATAAAGAAAGCAAACACTGAAAGACTGAAAGGAAAAGTAGATAGCAATACAATAATTGTAGGGGATTTCAAAACCAGCAATTAGTGCCAGACTCTAGAAATTAATAAGAGGAAAAAACCTAGAAAATTCACAAATATGTGGAAATTAAACACACTCTTGAATAATCAATGGGTACATAAAAAAAAATCTTGAGACAAACAAAAACAAAAACACAAGACACCAAACTTGTGGAATGCAGCAAAATCAGTAATAAAAGGAAGTTCATACTGATAAACACCTATATTAAAAAAGAAGAATGATCTTATATAAACAACCTAACTGAAGAAATTAGAAAAAGAAAAATATGACAAGCCTAAAGTTAGCAAAAGCAATTAACACATATTAGGGCAGAAAAAGAAAGAAAACAGAAAAACAATAGAAAAAATATCAATGAAATGAAGAGTTGGTTTTTTTGAAAAGATCAACAAGATTGTTAAGCTTTTAGTTAGATTAAGGAAAAAAGAGAGAAAATTAAAGTAAATTAAATCAGAAGAAAGAGTAGACATTACAAGTGATGTCACAGAAATAAAAAAGATAAGAGACAATTCTTAACTATTATAAGCCAATGAATTCAATAAAAGAAATTGACAAATTCTTATAAACCTGTAAACTCTCAGGCCTGAATTATAAAGACATAGGAAATATGAATAGACCTATGAGTAGTAAGGAGTTTTATTTAAAAATCAGAAACTTCTAACAAAGAAAAGGTCAGGTCTAGATGACTTCTCCGATAAATTCACTCAAACATAACCAAACAAAAAAGCCAAAAACCAAACAACTGCAGGCCCTGATAAATACAAATTCAAAAATACTGAAGAATATATTGGCAAACTGTATTCAACAGCATTATTAAAGAATCATTCACCATGACCAAGTGGAATTTACCCTTGGGTTGAAAGGATGGCTCAATGTACATAGATGAATTAATGTGATACATCACATTAACAGAGATATTAACAGAATAAGAATCACATATTTATCACAGTAGATGCAGAAAAAGCATTTGACAACATTCAACAATCTTTCATTTTAAAAACTTACAACAAACCAGGAATAGAAGAAAACTACCTTCACATAATAAAGTCTATACATGAAAGTCCACAGCTAGCATTTTACTCAATGGTGAAAAACTAAAAGAGTTTCCTTTAAGATCTGGAGCAAAACAAGAATGTCCACTCTTACTACTTATTTTCATCCTCATGGTAGAAACCCTAGCCAGAGCAACAAGGCAAGAAAAAGATATAAAAGGCATCCAACTAGGAAAGGAAGAAGTAAAATTTTCTCTGTTTGCAGATTAAATGCTTTTATGTGCAGAAAATCCTAAAAACTTCATGAAAACTATAGTATATTAATAAATGAATTCAGTAAATTTGCAGACACAAAGTCATCATACAATAATCAGTTGTAATTTTATGGACTAACAATAAACATTCCAGGATGAATTATGAAAATAATTCATTTACGATAGCATCAACAATAATAATGTACTTAGAAATAAACATAATCAAGGAGGTGAAATCTACATAATATGAAAGAAATAAGTTTGAAAGATATAAGTAAATAGAAAGACCTCTTGTGTTCCTATATCAAAGGCTTAATATTGTTTAAATATCCATGCTGTCTAAAGTGATCTATAATAAGGAAACAATGAACAGAATGGACAAGTAACCTACAGAAGGGGAGAAAATACTGACAAACCATATTTCTGTTAAGAGGCTAATATCTAAAATATGTAAAGAACTAATACAACTCAATAGCAACAACAACAAAAAACCATTTTTATGGGTGAAGGACTTGAATAGACATTTATCCAAAGAAGACACACAAATGGCCAACAGGTATATGAAAAGATACTAAACATCACTAACCACCAGGGAAATGTAAATCAAAACCACAATGAGATATCACCTCACACCTGCTAGAATGACTATTATTTTAAAAAGGCAAAAGATAACAAGTGTTGTTGAGGATGTGGAGGATTTGAAACCCTTGTACATTATATGTAAAATGGTATCACTACTATGGAAAACAGTATGAAGGTTCCCCACCAAGTTTAAAAAGAACCATCAGCAATCCTAATTCTCAGCATATAGCTGAAAGAAGCAAAATCAAAACATTCAAGAGAAATCTACACTCCTATGTTCATTATAACATTATTCATAGTAGTCAAGATACAGAAACAATTTAAATCATCTATGGATGGATGAATGGGTAAGCCAATTGTAGTATATACATACAATGGAGTATTACTAAGTCTTAAAAATAGGGAAATCGTGCCATTTGTGACAGCATGAATGAACTTTTAGTACATTATGTCAGGTGAAATAAACCAATCACAGAAGAACAAATATATCATAGTTTCACTTATGTGAGGTATCCAAAATAGTCAAATTCACAGAAGCAAAAAGTAGAGTGATGTTTGTCAGTGGCTGGGTCGGGGGAAAGAGAAGGTACTGTTTAATGGGTATAAGGTTTCAGTTATGCAAGGTGTGAACATTTCTAGAGATCTGCTGTGCAATATTGTGTGTGTAGTTAATACTGTACTGTACACTTACAATTTGTTAAGAGGTAGATCTCATGTAATGTGGTTTTTTAACCATAATAAAAAAGATAAACCAGAAAGTATACTCCTCAATACATATTGATTAAATAAAATAATTTAGAAATTAGAAAACATTTGAACTAATTGGTAATTAATACTACACAGAAACACCTATGCAGGCTGTAAAACTTTATTTCTTAAGAAATTTTGAATTTTCATTGTATATATTAGAAAATAATCAAGATTGAACATTAATGAGCTTGTCTCAAAGTTAGAAAAATACAGCTAAATAAATATAGATGATGTGAAATTTCAAAGAGAGAAAGGGAAACAACCAAAAGAGGAATTAGACAATGTCAGGCATGAAAAAGAGAGTGACATTAAATATTCTAAAATATTACACTGAAAGTAAAAGTATAATAAGATCAACTATATGCTATATATATATTTGATGCAGAGTTTTCCTCTGTTACCCAGGTTGGAGTGCAGTGGCACAATCATGGCTCACTGCAGCCTCTGCCCCACTGGTTCAAGCAATCCTCCTACCTTGGCTTCCTGTGTAGTTGGGACTATAGGCATGTATCACCATGCCTGGCTATTTTTTTGTAATATGCTAATACATTTGAAAATTTCAATGAAATCAAGAAATTCTTAGAAAATTGTAGTTTACAAAATTGATTCAAGATGAAATAAAAAACTTGAACATTCCTATAACGAAGTATAGATTTGGTTTGGTAGTCTATAGTCCTACTACCAGTCACATTGACTTTATTAGAAAACTGTACATATTTGGAAAAAAAATAACTACCCTCTTATGCAGTCATATCTAAACAAAGCTGATAATACGTTGCCATTTATTTTGTGATATTAGTACAAGAAAAGAAAGGGAAATTATAGGCTATTCTCTTTCATGAATATATGTGTAGATATAATACCCTAAGGAAAAAAATGCATTTGTCAGGTTTCCAGAAGAATAAATATTGTTATATTCAATAATTTAATTAAAAAGAGATCAGTAAATAAGCCATTTGCAGTTCCATTACTACTATCCCTGTGGAATACTGCAGTGTCTAGAAATTAAGCAAATGCAAGAATCCAATTCAACCTTCAAGTTTAAAAGTGTCTGGCAAGAGCTGTAGCTATGACTGAAGCATTGTCTTATGAGAGCTGTGGCTGTAGCCACTGATATAACCTCATCACCAGAGGAAACAGAATGCTGGTGACAGCGTAGTGACAAATAAATTCCTTGACATCTATCTGCTCTCAGCTCTCCTCATAGCATCTGCTAGTCTCATTGGATGAAGTCAATTATAAAAAAACGCACTCTTTTGAAGTACATGTATAATAAGCAAACAATAACAGCAACACCACAAAAACATGTTTTACACTATTTGTATCAACAGATTAAAAGGGCTAAAAAGATTAGCCACAGGGAGGGTATATCTAAAATGTTCGTAATTGATAAAGGATAAGTATCCAGAGTATATAAAATCTTCTACTTTGGTTCCAGATGCTTAAACACCATGCCAAAGAATATTTCTAGCTCATACACAAGGAGACATGTAAGATACTTCAATGAAACATAGTATGCATTTGCAAAAATTTCAAACCAGCCCAAATACACACAAATAGAATGTCAAATATATAATTTATACTCTAGTCATATCTTAGAAAACTAGTCAGTGTTTAGGTGAATCAATTAAATCCCTTAATTCAACGTGAATAAATCCAAAAAGGACAATATTGAGTGACAAAAACAAGTTTTCATTTATATAACTTCCATAATAAAAGTATAAAATATGGATGGAAACATTGGTGGGACTGAAGTACGGTGCTTACTCTGAAAGAAAGGACGTATTTGTATGACTATGAGCTTCAACTGTATGTTTAGAATTTTATATAGTTGAAGCCATTTGTGGTGGTGTGCCCCTGTATTCTCAGCTACTCCAGAGGCTGAGGCAAGAGGATTGCTTGAGCCCAGAAATTCAAGGCCAGGGTGGACAAGATAGTGAGAACCTGTCTCAAAAAAACAAAAACAAATCAAACTTTTTAGAATTATTTGGTTACATAAAAATAGTTCAGAAGAAATATATCAAAAAATATGTAAAGTTAACATATTGAATGAATAATCTAAATTATAACTGATTCTTTTTACATTTTACTTTTTAATTTAAATATTATAATTTTATGGGAACAGGAGGCTAGAAATTTTTAGATATATGAAAATTTAGTAATTGCATTTTTAGTAAAATTAGTTCTATTAAAACTGTATATAGTTTCATATTTGTGGCATTCTGACCCAATAATGCTGCCAAACTACCATGGCTCTAGTTGAAGACAAATGATGACAGAAACATTGCAGCTTTAAAGGTGACATAGATCAGCATTCAGGACTCTCAAAACCGCTTGAAATTTAATGGGGAAATGTCAATTAGACAATTGCCAAGGGAATAAGATCCAAATTCTAAGCATAAACTCTGCCCAAACCCTGGCTGACAGCTAACATACACATGCATGAGGTGAGATTTCCAAGGAGCCTGGCAAAAAGAAAGAAGGAGGCAGAGAGGACAAAAAGCTACTCTTGAAAAATAGTGCTACACAGAGGTAATTTGTGACTTTTCAAATCCCTTAGTCCACTAAATGGAGATGGCAGAATAAAGAATCAAAGCACCTGAAAATAGATGAATAAGTTGACAAATCTCCTGCAAAAGAAAGAAAACTTAAAGAGAAATAATCAGGATTTCAGTTTTGTTGGACAACATCAAATAGTGCAATATTTATGTAACTAGGAACTCAGAAGAAGAAATGAGGTATCTGCAGAATGAATACTTGATTAAATAATGGCCATCAACTTCCCACATTTGATATAAAACGTTAATTTTTCAGATCTAAAAACCATACATTTCATATAATTCCCTTCATTTAAAATTCTAAAACACGTTAACTAGTCAATAATGTCACAAAGCAGAATCATGATGACGGGTACATTAAAGTTACTGACTGCAGTAATTATTTTACTATGCGTATATATATGAAAACATGTTGTATACCTTATTTGTATATAATAAAAATAGCAAACAAATACATACATAAGTGGAATCAGGATTTACCTGATGGAGGGCTGAATTGCAAAGGGGCATTGTTACAGAATTCCTTCGGTGGTGCTTTGCCAGCTGGAAATCTCTGTGGCTGCTGTGACCTCTGCCAGGGGCCTCACTGAGGCCCACCAGGCTCGAACCCTGGCCTGGATCCAGTGCCTTAACAGAGACTCCGTGCTCAGCCAGTGGATGGACTGGTCGTGCTGTGGGCGATTTTCACATTGGGTGCCAGAGTCTAGACGAGAAAAATGCAATGGCGCCCTAACACTTGAAGATGCCAGCAACTGCGGTTCCCCAAGGGTGTCAAAGTCCCAAAGTCTGAGCCAACAAGAAATGTTGCAGCTTTTGTAGTCTGGGGAGACAGCCAGAAGAGAATGGTGTCTAACTGCTTTGCTTCTTCACCCCCACAGCTAGGCAAACAGGGGAACGTTACAGCTTTCCCAACCTCCCACAGTTTGCTGGACAGGGGTGTGTTACAGCTCATTCATTCCTGCCACCTGCAGCTCAGTGAATGGGGACATGTGAGACCCAGTGGTTTTTTTGACTTCCATAGCTCTGCAAGCAGGAGGGCATGTTACAGTTCTTTTTGCAGCCACTGTTGGGGGTTAGGGGTTCCAGGTTCTTGTCCCCCACCCAAGAGGAATGAGGTATGCAGATACCTGAGAGTGTGCAAAGCAGAGGATCATTTTATTGAGTGACAGAAAAGCTCTCAACATGAGAGAGGAGCCAAAGTGAGTAGCCTTCTGTGTGAGAGGGGGTCCCCAAATGGGTAATCCTCTGTGAGACTGAGTCCAGGGTTTTCATGTGCTCAGACCAGGGGAGTGCATGCTGATTGGTTCATGGGCAGGCCTGGAAAAAGCACCATTCAATTGGCTAAAAGGCATCAAGGAAGTTCTCACTCTGGTTGCGAACTCCACCCAAATCTGGCAGCTTGGTTTTACAGCTTAACACTGTCTATGGCTTGACGTTTGGGTTTCACTGGGGACCCATCACCATATGACTAGGAATTTGTCTGTCTCCTGTCACTATCAGCATGAAGATTCTTTGGAGGAGTGATAGCAGTTTCCTGATTGTTTTGGTAGTTTCATAGTTATATATTTCTATCAAAACCAATTGTGTTGTATATTTTAAATGTATAGAGCACAAGGCATATAAATTATACTTCAATGAATTATAAATATTAAAATTGAATAATTTACAAGAACATGAGTAGTTTATCCACAATAGAGTTATTTAAACAGGTATATATATAATTAAATTTCCAAGTTCACAAATAATTCAATAAATATTATTATATGAAATAATCATATAATTTCTCACCCAGCAACCTGTCAAAATTAAAAAAAATAATACTTGGTATTGATGGAGTCTAATAAATAGATGCTACAGTGTAGTCTTATTTATATTATAAGTATGCACAATATTCTTTATCTCTTAAGTAAAAATATATACAAAGATATACGTTAATCCCTGTATTTTTTGTGATAGTAAAGAAAATGAATAACTTAGTGCACACTAATAGGGCATTGGTTTAATACATTACAGTTTATAAAAAATGGAACAGTGAAAGGAAGGGCATGGAGTTCACATTACTTGAATTTGCTTTTCCAGTGGAAGGTGTGTAACACTGGCAAGTTATGTACGCTTTCTGATTCCTCTTATGTAAAATTTGAATGATATTAGTGAATTTTAAAGCAATCTTAGTTCCAACGTAGCAGCTTTAGTTGGCAGTAAGTAAAGTTACCCCAATTTGGCAGATCTCTGTCTGCACACTGCTTAAAACCAGTGATAAACACTCAGAATGAAAAGCAGATAATCTAGAAAAATGAAAAACCCAGAGCCAAAATTTCAGAAATCAAACCAGAGTTAAGAAAATTAACCATAGCTGCTATAGTTCTATTGATTAACTGGTCCCCTTAATAGGACATGGACTGGCCCCGTGCTTTTATTTATGCTTTCACAGAAATTTTTCACCAGTCTAAACATGTTTGTAAATCTCTAGAAATCTCAGTCTCATAATTATCAATCAGCCTTTACTGAGTAGAGTTGTCTGATTATAAGAAGGTTTGTATCTATTCACATTTGTCACATTTACTGAGTTGCTACCACTTTGTGTGTCAGGCATCAAAGATACAATGAGAAAGCAAAATATCACATCTCTGCCCTAATAGAGTGATCATCTATTTAGAGTATTTACCTTTGAAAAATAATTGAGGTAAAATAAGAGTAAAATAGGCATATATACCACCAGAAAAATATATATACATACATACACACACCTGGTGTATAGACCACCAGAAAACTCTGGGAGCAAAATAAATCTATGCCAGTAATGGTGGAAGGGAGAGATTTTTAAAGTCTTATAAAAATTTGACTTTTTCTTTTTGAGATAGGGTCTCACTATGTTCCCTCCTGCGCTGGAGTACAGTAGTGTGATCATGGCTCACTGCAGCCTTGACCTCCCTAGTTCAAGAGATTTTTCCCACTTCAGCCTCCCAAGTAGCTGGGACTACTAGCGCACACCACCCTGCCTGGCTATATTTTGTAGAAATGGGATTTCACCATGTTTCCAAGGCTAGACTCAAACTTCTAGGGTCAGGAAATCCTCCAGCCTCAGACCCTCAAAGGGCTGGGATTACAGGTGGGAGCCACCACGTGTGGATAAAACGATTGCTTTGGAGCTGGTTCTTGAAGAATGATAAGGCAACACAAGAAATTTTCCAGCAGGGATAGTTCCAAGAAAGATAATGATATTTTCAGGACTTGTAAAGTATTGATATATGCAAATAATTTTGCAGTTGCATAAATCAGGATTAGCAATAGGTTGCTTGCAAAGAGGTCTTTTGTTATATATTTGCATAAATAATAATCATATAAACAATTTGTTCTAGTTTATTTTTCCAGTGATAATTCGAGTCAATACATAATGTAGGATGTTTCATGGCCATTTGGAGCCTTGCAGATGGAAGAAATTAAACACAAAACGAGGACATGTTTAGTTTTGTTGTCTAATTTAATCTTGATTTCCAGGTGTTATCATGACTTCTTTGACAAATGAAGTGATAAATAGCTTGATTAATAGACTAGTCATTTAACTTGATTTTCCTTTTTGTGGTTTCTACTTGTTTCTCTATGTGGCCACAGGTGCATTTAGCTTATTTTTTTAGCTACTTTTTATAAGGAGCATAACACAGAAGGATAACAAAGTTTTTCAGTGAAATTCTGTGTATATGTATAGATATGAGGTGCAAAACATTGTTGACAATCTTGCTGAGACTGTCTATCCCGAGGCCATACTTTGCTTGATCAAGAATCTTAAGTAAGCCCAGCTATAAATACACCAATGAAGTAACATAGAGTTCAAGTATTACTTGAATGGAAAACTCTTCATCAATAGAGCAATTTATTAGTAAATGTCAGCTTTTGCCTCTCTCTTTGATTCTTGACAGACATTCTGACAGCACGTAGAATAACAAAAGAACAGATATGCTTTACATGACTATGTCATTAGACCGGGAGGAAGAAGCAATTTAAATAAGAAACTTTAAATATAAAAGCTATATTCACAACCATGAGTGAGGAGATTTAAAGAATCCCAAGGGTTATCTTGTCAAATCTCCTTATTTTACAGATGAGAAAAGTAAAGTTCAAGGCTTTAAATGATTTCAACTGGGTAAATCACCCTGAACTTCCAGTCCAGCATTGTTTCAATTGCATCAATCTGCTTCCACATTCGATTATAAACTATCTTCCGTAATTTAAAATAGCGCCATTTGAAAATGCACATTCTAATTTGAAATATAATGTAAGTCCACAGAAGTGCTACAACAGTGATCTTTGAGTCTATGACATTAAATCATCTAATAAGAATAAACCAAATTTTGACCATCAGTCATCACTGCCTTTGAATCAAATCAAAGGCAGTTCTGCTTTACAGTAACAAAATAATTATTAAGTTTACCTTAGGATAAATCATTATATAGTACATATCTGAGTTAGATAGTTACTAGTATTATTTCTATTTTTAAACAAGAATGGTAAGAGAGTTAAATGAAGTTAAATAACTTGCCCAACCAACATTATGTAAATTGGAAATGATAGACCAATATTAGAACAAATATAATCCTCTTAATCATTACTCTTTGGCAATCAAGTCTCTTAAAAAGCCTTTATAAGCCTGAGAACACAGACCTGTATCTGCACTTTGGAAATGGCTGCCTGAGTCCCTCCCATTTCTTCCTTTTCTCCCACATATTTTGGTTCCAAACTAGACTGCAATTACACCAGGTGATTCCTCTCTAACCAGTCCCCTGCCTACAAATTTTAGGTGATTTAGGAAATTTAAGAACATAGAGCTGTTCTTGAATGTGTATTTCTCCCACTATTTCTGATTAAAAGAATAGAAAAATGGATAGAATCAGGGAAGTTGGTTTAAATGCCTGGTTTTTTCACCACATTTCTTTAAATAGAATACTCTATGTCCCTCCAATTCACTGCTTATAATCTGTGTGAAAATGGTTGTTAGCCTTATAGGTTATGTTAATGCCTCATAAGAAGAGTTACTCTTCTCTTGAAAGAAAATATAAGAGTAAAACTTAATAACCCTGGTTAGGTAATGATTTCTTAGATGCTTTACCAAAGCACAAATAAAAACAAAGAAGATTGGTAAATTTAACTTCATCAAAGGTAAAAGCTTTGTGCTTTAAAGGATAGACACCACCAAGAAAATAATAATAGTAATAAAAATCCAGAGTAGGTAAGAAAATGTTTAAACATCATATATTAGAAAAGGAACTTTTTTCTAAAATATATAAGGCAATCTCACAAATCAATAATGAGAACAACCAATTAAAACTGAGCAAAAGTTCTAAATAGACATTTCTCCAAAGAAACATGAATAGCCAACATTCACATGTAAGAATGCTCAATATTATTAGTCATTAGGAAAATGCAAATCAACACCATAGTGAGAAACTATTTTACAGCTACTACAATGATAGTAATTAAAAAAGATTCATAATAAGGACTGTTGGTGAGGATGTGGAGAAATTGGAATCCTCACACATTGCAGGTGGTAATGTAAAGTGATACAATCACTTTAGAAAACAATTTGGCAGATGCACAAAATGTTAAACAGAGAATTACCACGTAACACAACCATTCCTCTCCTAAGAATTTCTCTCCAAGATAAAGAAAAATATATGTCAACATTAGAAAGTGTCTACAAATGTTCATAATAGCTTTATTCATAATAGCCAAAAAGTAGAAACAACACAAATGTCCATTAACTGAGGAATGGATGAGCAAAATGTGGGATAATTATACTGTAATAGTTAATTTACATGACAGTTTGGGTAGGTACTGGAGCCCAGTGATTTAGTCAAACACTGATCTAGATGTGTCTGTGAAAGTTATTTTGTATATGTAATTAACATTTTTGATCAGTTGATTTTAAATAAAGCAGATGAGTGTCCATAATTTTGGTAGGCCTCATCTAATCACTTGAAGGTCTTAATAATAAAAACAGAGGTAGAATCCCATATATCTCTATATACTACATATCCATATTTATATAGAGATAGATAGCCTATTGATTCTGTTTCTCTGTTCACTGAATAATCCCAACTGATACACATACCATGGAGTATTATTTGAAAATATAAAGAATAAAGTACTGGTGATTTTTTATCCAAAATGCTTGGGACCAGAAGTGTTTTGAATTCCTTTTTTTAAAATTTTTGGAATATTTGCATATAAAGAATGATATATCTTGGGAATGTGTCACAAATCTAAACACAAAATTTCATAAACACCTTATACACAACATCTGAAGGTAATTGTATACAATATGTTAAATAATTTTGTCCACTCAAATTTTGAAACAAAGTTTGTATACATTGAACTATCAAAAAGTAAATGTGTCACTATCTCCTGTTAGTGCTCAAAAAATTTCTTATTTTAGAGCACTTCAGATCTTTGATTTTTGAAGTAGAGATGCTCAACCTATAACTGATAAGCGATAGGTTATCACTTTGAACATGAATGCCCTTTGAAAACATTATGCTAAGAGAAAGTAGCTAGTCACTAAAAATCACATATTTTATAATACTTAAGATGATATTTAAAAGTGGGGAAGATAAAATGACCTAAACTCCCAAACTGAGGTAAAATTTTCATACTATTCTAGAAGTGATAAAATGTTGAAAACGAGACTGTGATGTCACATACATATATAATAATATCTACAGCAAACACTATGAAAATTATGGGAAAATACACTTGAAAACACTATAAATAAGTCAAAATGAGATCTAAAAAATGTTTAAGTAACAAACATGATGTCAGGAAAAATGAAAAAGAGAAGAGAGTGCCAGAAGAAATAAGCAGTAAACAAACAAAAAGTAGCCGGGCGCGTTGGCTCAAGCCTATAATCCCAGCATTTTGGGAGGCCAAGGCGGGTGGATCACCTGAGGTTGGGAATTCGAGACCAGCCTGACAAACATGGAGAAACCCCATCTCTACTAAAAATACAAAATTAGCCAGGCGTGGTGTCACGTGCCTGTAATTCCAGCTACTAGGGAGGCTGAGGCAGGAGAATCGCTTGAACCTGGGAGGCAGAGGTTGCGGTGAGCTGAGATCACACCATTGCACTCTAGCCTGGGCAACAAGAGTGAAACCTCGTCTCAAAAATAAAATAAAATAAAATAAAATAAAATAAAATAAAAAATAAAATAAAATAACAAGTAACAAAAAACAAGTAAGATGGTAGAGTTAGGAGTTGACATATCAATAATTGCCTGATATAAATGCTGAAAATATACCAATAGAAAAATAGATTGTCATAGTCTCTAAAAATCATGATGCAAGTATATGCTGTGTATATGAAACTCACTTCAGATTTAACATATGTAGTTTGAAAGTAAAAGAATGGAAGACAACATTACATGTAAGTATTAATTGAATTAATTCATTAAATTAGTTTAGGTTAATTAATTTATTAAATAAATAGGAAAGGTAAGTAGAATATGATAAAATACACATTAAAGCAAAAAGAATTACTAGAGCCTAAGAGAGCTATCTTATCATGACAATAAAGAAATACATAAAAATCCTAAGTCCCTGCAAACTAAATAAAATCTCAAAACGTATGAAACAAAAACTGGCAGACGTAAAAGAAAAAATAAGCAAATACACAACTGTAGCCGTGGACATAAAAAGCTTCCTCTCAGCACCTGATAGAGACACTACACGAAAAAATGAGCAGCAATATAGATCAGAATAACATAATCAATCAAGATTATCTAATGGACATATATGGAACAATCTATCAAACAATAGCAGTATATACATATATTTCAAGAACTGAGGGAATATTTGCCAAGATAGACTATTTCATGGTCCATAAAAACTTCAAGAAACATAAAATAATTGAGATCATAATGTGTGTTCTTTGACCATAAAAGAATCAAATTAGACATCAATACCAGAAAGACAACAAATCTCTAAACATTTAACAATCAAACAAGACACATCCAAACAATCCATAGATCAATCAAAAAGGCATGAATAAAAAATAAATACAAGTGAATAAAAATACAACATATCAAAATTTATGGGATGCAGCTAAAGCAGCATCAAAAGGAAAAAGTAATAAATGCTATAAATTCCACAATAAAATTAAGAAACATGGCAAATCAAAATAAACGCTCCTACCTCAAAAGAACAGAAAAAGAAGAAAAATTTACTCAAAACAGGCAAAGGAATAAAATTATAATGAGCAGAAATCAATAAAATTGAAAATAGAGAAAAGTACCAAGATATATCAATAAAACAAAAAGCCAGTCTTTACAAATATCAGTAAAATGATAAACCTCCTGCACAGCTGACCAAAATAGAAGAAGGAGGCCTGGCACGATGGCTCACACCTATAATCCCAGCACTTTGGGAGGCCGAGGCTGGTGGATCATGAGGTCAGGAGATCGACCATCCTGGCCAACATAGTGAAATCCCGTCTCTACTAAAAATACAAAAATTAGCCAGTGTGGTGGCACATCCCTGTAATTCCAGCTACTCGGGAGGTTGAGGCAGGAGAATCGCTTGAACCCGGGAGGCAGAGGTTGTAGTGAGCCGAGATCATGCCACTGCACTGTAGCCTGGGTGACACAGCAAGACTCCATCTTGGGGGGGAAAAATCGTGTAGGCATCAAAGGCTCAGAGAACACTATATAACTGCACTCATTAATTTTAACTTAGAATTAATGGGCAAATATCTGAAAAGCCACAAAGAATCAAAATGCAACCAAAATGAAATAGACAATATGGATAGCCCTGTAAGTATTAAATGAATTGAATTTAATCCGGGCATGATGTCATGTACTTGTGGTCCCAGGTACTCAGGAGTCTGAGATGGCAGGATAACTTGAGCCCAGAAGTTAAAGGCTGCAGTGAGTGAAAACTGTGCCACTGCACTCCAACTTGGGAGACAGAGCAAGATTCCATCTCCAAAAGAAAAGAGAAAAAAAATTGAATTTGTAATTGTGATTCCAGAAAGAGAAATCTCTAGGCCCACATAATTTCACTAGAGAATTGTGACAAACACATAAAAAAGAATTAATGGTGGTTTTATGCAATATTTTCCCAGAATAGAAAAGTAAGGAAAATTTCATAACTCATTTGATGAAGCCAATGTCATTCTGATGCAAAGGTGGTACAAAAAACTAAACTACAGATTGAAAGTTCTCATAAGTCTATATTCAGAAATTATCAGCAAAATTAGCAATGCAAATCCAATAATGTATAAAAAAATTATGCTTCATGACTAAGTGGAATTTATTGCAGATATGCATAGCAGTTTCAATGTCTACAAAATAAATATATTGTATGCACCATATCAACATGCTAAAGTAAAAAAGAAATCATGTGACAACTGAGGTAGAAGAAAGCATTAACAAAATTCAGTACCTGTTAACCTATCATGTTAAGAATAGAGGAAATTGAGGAAATAGGAATACAGTAAAATTACATCAGACCTACAGCTAGCATCATACTTAATCATGGAAAATTGAATATTTTCCACATAATATCCAGAACAAGATAAGAATGTCTGATCTCACCACTCTCATTCAACACACTATGGAAAGTCTAGCCACTGCAATAAGGCAAGGAAAAGAAATCAAGACAATATGGCATTGTCTATGGAGACACATAGACAAATGGAACAGAACACAAAAGCCAGATATAGACTAGTGCAAATACATCAAATTGATTTTTGACAAGGGTGCAAAAAATATTCAGCAGAGAAAAAAAAGTATTTTCAACAAATGATTTTGGAACAATCTGACATCCAAAGAAAAGAAGAAGAAAAAAAACTTCGATCTAAATCTCACACCATTTATTTACCTTAGCTCAAAATGGATTGCAGACTTAAATGTAATTGTTAGTACTATAAATACTGAAGAAAAGCTAGGAATGGAAAATTTCTGGGATTCAGGTTTAGGTAAAGAATTCTTAGATTTGACACTAAAACCTCAACCCATGAAATAAAAAAAAAAAAACTATATGTTAGATATTATCAAAATTAAAAGATTTGGCCATGCAAACTTTCATGTGAAGAGCAATAAAGACAAGGTACGAATGTGGAGAAAGTATTTGCAAATTAAGTATCCAACAGAGGGTGCTTTTGTGGTATACATAAAAAAATTCCTAAAACTGAATAATAAAAGACAATCCAATTAGAAAATGAGCAAAAGACATTAACAGACATTTCGCCATAAAAGATTTACAGATGGTAAATGAATGTTTAAAAAATGTTCAACATCATTAGCCATGAGGAAAATGCAAATAAAAATCATGAGATATTACTACATATCTATCAAAAAGGCTAACATAAAAAGTAATGATAACAAAATTCTGGCAAGGATGTGGAGAAACTGGATCTTTCATATATTTTGGGTGGGGATATAAACTGGTGCAGCCACTCTGGGAAAATTATGACAATTTATCTTCAAATTAAATATGCAATAATTATACTACTCAGCAGGCACACCTTTGGACATTTGTCCCAGAGTAATGAAATCTGTTCACAGAAAAACTTTAATGCAAATGCTCATAAAAGCTTTATTTGTAATATACAAAACTTGAAATAACTCAGATGTCCTTCAACAGATGATGGGTAAACAAACTGTGGTATGTGTATGCATATACATACATATATATATGCTATATATATAGCACATATATATGCATATATATAGCACATATATATGCATATATATACATAATATATATGTGTGTATATATATACATAATATATGTGTGTGTATATATATATATAGTGTAGTGCCACTGCTTTAATTTCTGCTAAGGCACATGTGATTTTACTTACCATCAGTTCTTTTGCAATCAGTGTAAACGTCAACACAGTGAAAAGGCAAATATAAAATAATGTCTAGTCCTATTTTGAAAAGAATTTGACCTCACAACTACCTGAAAGGATCAAGACTACTCTAATGGGTCAAAGGATCACATTTTCAAAATGACTTTCTTAGTGATGTGGGATTTCATTTAATTAATTGGATAGGTATAAAGTAAATGTTTAAAAAAAAAATGAGGCTGGATGTGATGGCTCATTCCTGTAATCCTAGAGCTTTGGGAGGCTGATTTTGGAGGAGTGCTTGAGCCCAGGAGTTTGAGACCAGCCTGGGC
The DNA here is from genome assembly GCF_006542625.1 of Nomascus leucogenys. Lineage (NCBI taxonomy): Eukaryota > Metazoa > Chordata > Mammalia > Primates > Hylobatidae > Nomascus > Nomascus leucogenys. The sequence continues at coordinate 106,769,675 of NC_044383.1, read as the reverse complement.
AACATGGTGAAACCATATCTACAAAAAGTACAAAAGTTAGCTGTGGTGCACCTCTGTAGTTCCAACTACTTGGGAGGCTGAGGCAGAAGGATCACTTGGGCCCCAGAGGTTGAGGCTGCAGTGATCTATGATCATGCCACTGTACTCCAGCCCCAGTGACAGAGTGTGACCCCGTTTCAAAAAAAAAAAAAAAAGCAAATGACAGTTGACTTTTCCAATATAAGATTGCTTTGCTTTTTAAACCACTGAAAATTGAACTACAGTCATGTGCCATAAAAGGACATTTCTTAAGTCAAGGACCAACCTTATATGTTGGTGGTCCCATAAGATTACAATGGAGCATATATAGAAAGCTGATATATGGCATTGATATTGGCACTGCAGATCAAGTAGAGGATTTGATTTATATTAATTAATAATGCTGAGTCATTTGAGTTTTCACCTGAAGGAATATATAGAAATTTAAAATATATACTATTTATCTAGTTTTGTGTAAGTATACTCTGTAACATTCCCACAATAATGAAATCACTTAATTATACGTCTCTCAGAACATAGCTTCATAGTTAATTGACACATACTGCATAATAAATTTCTGCCCCTAAAGTAAATGATAGGGACTGGTTTATTTTTTCACTATAAAATAAATAATTAATTTTCATTTTTCAGGGGGTTATGTGAATGTGGGGGCCAATATCTTAAGATTCCATTGTTTATGTGCTCTTTAATGCATTGAAATTAAATATTTTCACGTCATATCAATTTTATTGAAAACTAATTAGGGTTTTTTCCATTATAAATAATATAATAAATTATAAATTAAAATTTACTTACTGAGTTTTTTGAAACAATATTATAAAACTTCTCTAAATGTCTTTAGCAATAATAGCTTAGTATAATTTGACTTTCTGTCCAATGTTTCAAACTTTCAGAACTTAATGTGATAAACAAGAAACATAAAATTAAAAGTAATTTCAGTTATTTAACCTAACTTTAATTTTGCTTCACATTGGATGATGGACATTTATTAAGCACTTAAAAAATAATGTCTAAAGCCTTAACCATCCTAACCTCTATTATAGATAATCCATGCATAGATAAATCTAATGGATTAATATGCATTTAAGACAATTCTTTCTTTTTTATTTTTTAATTATACTTTAAGTTCTAGGGTACATGTGCACAACGTGCAGGTTTGTTACATATGTATACATGTGCCATGTTGGTGTGCTGCACCCGTTAACTCGCCATTTACATTAGGTATATCTCCTAATGCTATCCCTGCCCCCTCCCCCCACCCCACCACAGGCCCTGGTGTGTGATGTTCCCCACCCTGTGTCCAAGTGTTCTCATTAGACAATTCTGATAAACTAAATAATAATAATATGTTTGAAATTTTGATATGAGTAATTTGCTTGATTGATGAGCTCACAAACTGATTATTTCAAGCAGATTTACAATGAAGCAAGCTCTTACTGGAAAGAGGGCTGTCATTTATTGGGAACTTGAAGTAGAAAAACAACCAAAGAAAGCTTTCAGGTGAAGAGGAAAGTCACAAAGTGTGTGAATAAAAAGAACAGGTTCATTTATCTTGTCTTTTTACACCTGGACAGAATGCTAAGCTCCATCTGTCAAAACTACATGCAGTACAATAAAGGCCATTTTGTTTATCTGTGAATAAATTAAATGGACTTGAATGCAGTTTTAATGGAACTATGTACAATTTAGATTTCCAAACAATCAAGCTTGGCGTTTCCTTCAACAAGCTTTTGAAGGAACTCTTTGGAGGGCAATGCTCAAGGAGAATTCCTCTTTCCTCTTTAACTTTTTGTAATATGGGCATTCGACCAAATTTTTTTCTCTTTAATATTTGGCACATTCTAGATCAGTAGGAAATGAAAAAACCATTCCAACCAGTCTCCACCATAAGTCTTTGCCTTGGGATGGATAAATAAATGAAGCGAAAATATACTTTTATTTAGAATGATGAAAATAGGTTTTCAGAATTATTGATGGAAATAATATATATTTTATAAATGGACACACTGAGTAAATAAATTATTCACTACAGAATAGTACACCAATTTTCGACTGTGTTTTTCTTTTTAAATAATAACAAACTGTGGGGGAAAAATATAATCATTTTTTCAAACATTTTACAGTTTCAATTTTTAATTAGATTGGCAATCTATGGAATTCATACATACAGAATTGAAAACATTAAAATAACGTAGAAAACTTAGGAAGTGAAATACAATTTACAAATATTATGTTTGTCCTTGGAAATAGCAATATAATGTCTTAAAAATTAGAATTTATAAAAATTGTGTTAGAAAGCTTGATGTTAAAATGTCTAGTTTCATTTACGTACTTTTGACAAACTTGACAAAACTGAAAATATTTCTCAGAAATAAGATGTTTCTGTGAAATAGACTTTTAAAATGCATCAGTATCATAACTATATAGATTTGCAAACAAACAGGGAAGCACGATTCATGTACAGAAGTGGAAAGTGTGAAGTGAATTCAAACTGTGCTTTAAGAGCTTAAATGATAGACTTACTAGACAAAGACTTTAAATTGCCTATTAAAAATATAGCCAAAGAACTAAAAGGAATCATGTCTGAAATATTAAAGAAAAAAAGTATGAGAATGAGATCTTACCAAATGAAGAGCATCAATAAAGAGATAGAAATAATAAAAGAAACCAATGGAAATTCTATGGATAAAAATATACAAAAACTTGAATAAAAATTTTTCTAAAGAAGTTCAACACCTGTGAATTGACAGAAGTAAAACTTAGTCAGCTTGAAGATAGTTCAATTGACAAAATCCAGCCTGAGGAACAGAAACAAAAAAGCACAAAGAAAAATAGACCTCAGTGACCTATGAGACAGCATCAAGTTTATGAATATACAAATAGTAGTAGACTCATAGGAAGAGTAGAGAGATAAAAGGTAGAAAGAATCTTTGAAGAAATAAATTGTTGAAAATTGTCCAGATTTAAAAAAAATTATTCTATGCATCCCAGAATTTCAACATAAACCAAGTTGGAGGATAGTTCTTTTGGTAGTCTTGAACTTAACCAGTTCTCCCCTCTTTCATGTTTGTGATTCCCAAGATTAACTGTAGAATATGCTAGGAATGGGATCTCTTTTCTTTTTTTTTAATTTCCAACTTTTATTATAAGTTAAGGGGTACATGTGAAGCATGTCCAGGTTTGTTACATAGGTAAATGTGTGCCATCGTGATTTGCTGCACAGATCATCCCATCATCTAGGTATTAAGCCCAGCATTCATTAATTATTCTTCCTGATGCTCTCCCTCCTCTCACTCCCCACCTCTGACAGGCCTCAGTGTGTGTTGTTCCACCATGTGTTTATGTGTTCTCATCATTCAGCTCCCACTTATAAGTGAGGACATGCGTATTTGGTTTTCTGTTTCTGCATTAGTTTGCTGAGGATAAAAGCCTCTAGCTCCATCCATGTCCCTGCAAAGGGCATGGCGTCATTCCTTTTTAAAGCTGCATAATATTCGATGGTGTATATGTACTACATTTTCTTTATTCAGTCTATCATTCAGGTTGATTCCATGTCTTTGCTAGTGTGAATAGTGCTGCAATGAATATATACATACATGTATCTTTATAGTAGAACAATTTATATTCCTTTGCTTATATACCCAGTAATGGAATTGCTAGGTCACATGGTATTTCTGCCTCTAGATTATTTCAGGAATCACCACATTGTCTTCCACAATGGTTGAACTAATTTACACTCCCACCAATAGTGTAAAAGCGTTCCTGTTATTTTTTCACATTTTAACAATCACCATTCTGACTGCTGTAAGATGGTATCTCATTGTTGTTTTGATTTGTATTTTTCTAATGATTAGTTATGGTGAGTTTTTTTCACACTTGTTTGGCTACATGTATGTCTTCTTTTGAGAAGTGTCTGTTCATGTCCTTTCCCCACTTTTTAATGGAGTTGTTTGGTTTTCTTCTTGTACATTTGTTTAAGCTCCTTGTAGATGCTGGATATTAGACCTTTGTCATCTGATCTTCAACAAACCTGACAAAAACAAGCAATGAGGAAAGGATTTGCTATTTAATAAGTGGTGCTGGGAGAACTGGCTGGCCATATACAGAAAATTGAAAATGGACCCCTTCCTTACGCCATGTACAAAAATCAAGTCAAGATGGAATTAAAGACTTAAATATAAAACCCAAAACTATAAAAACCCTAGAAGAAAATCGAGGCAATACCATTCAGGACATAGGCATGGACAAATGTTTTATGAGGATGACACCAAGAGCAATTGCAACAAAAGCAAAACTTGACAAATGGGATCTAATTAAACTAAAGTGGTTCTGCACAGCAAAAGAAACTATCAACACAGAAAACAGACAACCTACAGAATGGGAGAAAATTTTTGCAATCTATTCATCTGACAAAGGAATGGGATATCTTGAGATAGGGAGAAACTGCCTGAAACAGTGTAGGATCCTGTTCCTGTTCTCCTGAGAAAAGTAATAAAGAGAGCTAAAAAGTAATACCCTAGGACAGCTTGAGACTAGTTCCTCTCTTCCCTGGAAGTGGGATGCCCTTCAAAGCACTTCCCAGTGAGTCACATGGCCCCTAAATTCTATAAGCCAGGGCAGACTACCTTTTAGGGTCCCTCAGCTCTAGTGCAAGTGGTTTGGTTAAGACTCAGTCTGCCAAAGGCAGCTTTCTTGAGCCTTGGAGGATCAACTCACAAGAGATCCTAGGTTTCCCTTGTCCCTTGCTACATCTCTGTAAACACTAAACCATTTTTATATAACTTGTTGACTGTGAGTGTGTTCTGATTCACTAGACTCAGAAATTGGTAACACTGTAGCTAAGGATGCAGTGGACAGAAATATTTGGACTCTCATTTCTGGTGGTTGGCATGGTGATAATCTCTGTTATTCTCTATGGAGTGACAGATCTCCACTACAATTGGTTATTATGAATCTACTTCACACAAGTAGGATCAATTCAAGGAGATCCACATTTGGACACATCATAGTTAAACTGTTGAAAGAGAAAGAGAAAATAATGAAACCAGTGAAAGAAAAATTTTCCATAGTGTACAAGGGACCCTCAATAAGATAAACAGATGACTTCCCACAGAAACCAAAGAGAGCTGGAGTGGCTATACTAATATCAGACAAAATAAACTTTAATACAAAAATTCTAATTAGAGACAAAGAAGGTACTCTATAACGCTAAAAGATCCAATCTAATAGGAAAATAACAAAGTTAAAATTATATAGCTAACTGAATTCTCAAATTAAATGAAGTGAAAACTGACGGTTTCCTAAATAAATTTTAAACTCAATACCAAACATGAAATGTTTTAAGACACAATTTGAAATTCATTCAAACATTTTTCAAAAAGTACATGTGAGTTTTAATATTTATTAACATAATCATAACTTCCATTTACAAGTAAGAATAAGAATTCTGAGAAACGACACAAGAAAAAATAAAAGATCAACTATATAGTCTACAAAATGGAAATAAAATTCTATGAGATGAAATTAAGACTAGTGAAGACAGGAAAGAATGATTGTATTGAAATGAACTAACAGTGAAAAACTAGGACTAGATAATTAGTGACGGCCAAGAAAACAGGACAAATGTGGAAAAGAAAAACGTAAGAAACAGATGTTAACGTTTGTGAGCACAGCAAAACATTGAGGCATTGTCCTTAGAAGCTTCATCTTTCTCATTCCATCTTGTACAAAAATGCCTTTCAAAATCAAAGGTAGACAAGTTTTGAAGAAGCAGAAATAACTAACATTCATTGGCCATTGTTATATGCCAAGTTCTTTTCTAAATATTTCATACATATACATATCAATTGATTTAGGCCTCATGATAACACTATGAAAAGTCATACTTTATAGATGTAGAAACTGTAGTTTATCAAGATTAAATGACTTGTGCAACATTATACAGCTGGCACTTCGAAAAACCAGGATGTGAATACGTTCAGCCTGGCTTCAGAGCTCCACTGCTTATTTTATACTGCCTTCTAGAACATGCTGATAACTTTTATTAATCTACATTTAAGCCTGGGCAACTCTAAAGATTTGATCATTGAATTAAATTGTTTACTTCAGAAGTGTATTGTTTAATCTTACAAACTTTGAATGGGTGAAAATACAATTAAAATGGATTAATTTTTTAAAATAATTATGATTATATTTTGGATCACCTTATTTTGATACATGGTCCCACCCATAACAGTTTGTAAAACACTAGTTTCATTATCATGCATATTACTATATATTGCCCCCACTGTATTTTTCCTGACAAGTTTATATTTCTGGATTCATAAGTTCTTGTGTCTTCCACCGATCTTTGTAATCCCAGAGTGATATTTGTAAGGTGGCTATGAACTCAACCTATAATTATTACTGGATTTTTTTACTGAAATTGAACAACAGAAAGATAAATCTTTACAAAATTGCTACATCTGCCTGTGCAACCCTGCATTTCATTTTCAATGAATGTGGTTAACCTTAGTTTTTAGTCCTTTTGAAGAATCAACGGCTTTAAAATTAAGCCATAAATTTCTTACTAGGCAAAATCAATATTCAATTCTAAACATAAAGCTATGGAGAGAAAAAAAATCTTAACTCTTGGATGTGGCAGTAAAAGACCAAAAACAAGTTACCAAACAGTATGAGGGAAGATAATTAAATATAAATACTAAATTGGACGAACATATCACCATCTCATTAGAAATATTTTTCATGAGCATATTGTTGTCTTATAATAAGGACCAAGAACTCTGCTAGTAAGTTTGTGTGGAGAGTCAGGTTTAAGTAAAAATCACTCCTCCACTGAAAATATTCCCATTTTGAGATAATTGTTTGTTTATTTTTGCTGCTGGAATATTTTTGTGAGTCCAGAGACATGCCAGATCAACTATTAGAATTCTGATAAAGACATCAATGAATTCTCATTTTATTTCAAATTCTATACTCAGAAGGATTAATTATTTCTATTTTCAGTGCTGCCTGTATTATCAATGTGAAGGTATTTCAACCGGAAAATAAGCAATATGCTTTACACTCTATTTTTACCCTGTTGACATTAGATTTCTGCCATGGGAATAATTATATTTTAGTCATATGGCTATAAAATTAGAATGAATTAGAAGTTTTAAAGTTAGAATTAGAAAGCCACTATTAAATACCTTTTGAAAATTAATCAACCAATATATTGTGAACATCTTAAATTTTATATGGGAAAAGTTTGAATGCTTGTCTAACTGCTCACCTAATTGAGAGCAACGGTATAATCTCCAAGTGTTGCTAAACAAAAATGCTTCACCTTATTCAACAGAACTTGGGATATACACTCATTAAATAGAATAACTCTAATTAATAAATATTTTCTGAAACAGTATAGATTGGTCTAGAATAGAATGCTTTTCTGCTGAGTTGAGCCTTCAAGTCCTGTATGTTAAACCTCCCTATAACGTAAAATAGCCCCTCACTTTCCACAGACTTTCTTAAAGGTCCATCTAATGCGATTCTGAAAGACACACACAGACAGACCTTAAGAGAAGAGGAAAATGAAAAGGAAAAATACAGGTTTAGAAGCCTGGAGAGAAAATTGGAACTTGGACATATTAGCTATAAAATAGGTCTTAACAAATGTTTCAAAATAAAGATATTAACAATGAAAAACTGGTAATGGAAACATAAAAAACACAATTTTATTGACAAAATATAATTTAAGTTATAGGTTATAACTTTAGTTAAGGCATATTTTTGTTTTTTTATGGCATATAAAATACAAAATCTATAATCAGTCTTTAGTCATACCATAGAATAATTGATCTAATCCTAAAAAATTTGGATTTCATCAGTTGTTCTGATTTTCTGTTGTTGTTTTAGCATATACTTATTATTTTTAAAGTTCTGTAAGTGGTTGCAATGTGTCATCTTAAACTAGCATCTTTGAACATGACGTATTGTCATATTGCAACATGAGGAATGAATTCATAACTAAGTCTCACTGAGGGCTAGAAAATTGTTACATGCTCTTTGACTTCCAAAAAAGACAAAATCCAAAACTCAGTGAAACAAAACAAAGAATGCACATTATTGCTTCTGGCTTCTAACCATAGATAGAGTTCAGACTACTGGTCAAAGAATAATAGTGATATTATAATATTTCCTTTTTGTGAGAATAAGAGAGAAACATATCTGTAAACAATGCAATGTTCACACAATGTTCAGTATTATTTTAGATAACTGAACTGTGTTGTATTTCTCCAATAGCATCTCTTGTCTTTAAACACAATTTTTCATATTAAAATAGCAAACAGGATAAGATATTGCAGAATATAAGAGACTTTCTCTTTTCAACAAGTATCTTCAAAGCTAAAGGCTACAGTTAACAAAATAAAATGAAAAACAAAAATAAAACATGAAGCTATGATGCTTAAATAAGTGCATGCCATCTGTACTTAACCTTAAGGTAAGTTCTCCCTTGTGGTTAGTATTTTTAAAATACTTTCAGTCCTATTCCTACCAAAATACACTAGGATTATTTACATCACATGGAAACATCTGGAGGGCCAGGAATTCAGGAAACTCTCAAAAGGGCAGCTGCAGAGGGGCAACGCGGAGTTCCCTCTGTTAGACACAGAGTGTTCGGGAGAAGTGTATGTTTAGAATTGGTATGGGAGGACGTGGGAAGTAAATGAGCTTTGTATCCATAAAAAAACTCACATTAAAATATTATTGTTTTTGCTTTAACAAGTCCCCCGTTTAGAATACTAAGAGAAGAAATCAGAATGATAGTCTTACGTATTTACCCAGCAGCGAAGAATCTCCAGTGCTTTTCTTTCCTTTGTGTGGATATGGTTCTCTATTTGGCTTAATTTCTCTTCAGCCTTGAACACGGTCTTTAGCATTTTTTGTAGTGCAGATCAGCTGGTGAATTCTCTCAGCTTGTATCTAAACATTTTTATTTTACCCCAGCTAAAGACCCATGTGCATTCCCATGCCAGCTTCTGTGTCCCCCATTATGTGTAACCACTAGAACAGCCCAGAGCTCTGACCTCTGACGTGTTAACTTGGGCAAGATTGCTAATCCATTTAGGCTCCACGATCTCCTGTTACAATATAAAGTGTCCCTTGGCAAAATACTACTATGATTCTGGGTTTCTGTTTCTGAGTTTTCCTTTTCTCAAGGATTACTACTCTCTGCTGCCTCTTGTTCAGTGCCTTATACAGGTTTTTAGTCATTTTTGGCAGGAGGGAAAGTCCGCCGGTTAGTCTGCCATATTTAGAACTAAAAGCCAATTATTGGCTTTTTAATGAAAATCACAGAAGTACAAATAAGTTCTCACTGACGGAATTAGAGTATATGGATATTTAGATTTGCCAGAATATTTAAGAGAATTTCCCTACCCTTTGCAACATCCCATCACAATACCATAATTATATGAACAGGGAGTAAATACCTAGCAATCCCTGTAACCTGTTCCCTTAAAGAAAGTAATCTAGTCTCAATCCCTAAATAGCCCTGTGTCTCTGCTGGTAATTGGAAACTTGGCTAGAGTCTTTCTGCCTCTAATATATTTAAGGTCTTCTCAGAACACTATAAAGAACCAGGATCTAGGACTCTACCAACCTTATATGTGCAAATATTGTAGAATTTTGTCTAAAACTTCTTATTATTTCATTACAACATGTTAAGACAGGACATGGAAGGAAAGCTGTTCCTTCACTTCCGCTTAAAAGAGGCTTTGCAAGACCTATGAAAATGAGCTGATTCCAATAATCTGAGAATTGTGCATGTCCACACAATTTTAGTTGATTTTACTACACATATCTAGTGGCAGAAAAAGGCAAGGTGTTTCACAGAGAAAGCCTACAGTTTGTCATCCTCATTGGCAAAGAGAACTAGAAAGTTCTCTTTGGAAGTGTGAATTCAAAAGATCACCTAGAAAATTATTGTAGATTTTGAGAAGTAGGTATATCAGGTGAGAATATAAGAATTCAGAGTATGTGTGGTGCTGAGAAAAAGAAATGTATTTTAATCTTTAAAAAAAGAGACTATAGAAAAATTTTCATGATCTTACCAATAGCCCGTTATTTCCACTTATGAGAAAAACTGCTTCCACTGCAACATGTGAATTATAAAATATACTGAAGGAAACGTTTCCTGACATTTTGAGATTGAATGAAAATGAGTTGGCCAAACTTATAGAATTTCTTTCTTTGAAATGTGCTAACAAAACACAAACCAAAGGATTTACCTCTTAATAGAGATGGTCTATCTGAAGGCAAAGGGATGTTCTAAGGTACCAAATTTATTGTACTAGAAAACAAAGAGGTAATTATATCTAAGCAGAACTGTAAAAGGTTTAGAGTAGGAAATGCAGTTTCCTAAATTTGAAATATACCAGGCCTAATTAGCATTGCTACTCTCAAGACCTTTATTTCAAGCCTCATCTGAAGAAAGGTACTACTATGGGTGTTTTCATATAGGCTGAGATATAATTATATATATTTAGGTCCTATTAATTTATCAGATATCAGATAATGGGGTTACAGAGTATAGAAAATAATTTTAAAGATGGCTATTGCTATAGGTTAGATTTCACCTGATGGTGGACCTGGGAAAAGCCGGTTGCACTCATACAACCTTTTCCTTTTCTGATGAACTTTGCACGTCACTTTCTCATAAATCAACTACTTTGCTTTCTAGCCATTAAGGATTGGAAATTCTCTTTCATGGCAAAATGTCTTTATTATCATACCTCATAATAGGAGACCTGTTTCACTTTATCTTTTGGATTTCCAAAGATTGGAGCTTCAGTGCCCCCTCCACCCCCTGCATCCCCTAAGGGTGAGGTTTATAAAGGAATGTAAAATGTGTAGGTTTAGCAACTTCTCTCTTACTTATATGATTGTAAAACATAACAGAAAAGTTGAGCAATAATTCTTTGTCTCTTTATATCCTTTCTCTTCTTAAGAAAAACTAAGTTCTGGACTAATGTGCTTGTCCTGAAAGGTGTAGACCGATTAGCTTAGGCCAATGCCATTCTAAGGAGTAGCAAAAATGCTTTCTCTTTTTTCCTGATTGATAGTATTTATTTTCCAATTGTTTCAATTTTCTTTTTAAGTTCATAGTACTTGTTTAAAAATATATCTGTATGTTTATTATGCTTTCATTCAGTAAGTTAGGGGTTTCATGTAAGTAAAGGAATTGGTACTTAGAATTTACAGTTCTAGGTCACTTTAGCAGACCTAACTTATGTGAAAACTTGTTTGAAAGGTTTAGCCCTTTTCTCTAGACTTCAACATTGAGACTTGAAATTCCTAGCTAAAAATGAAATATGACTTTGCTTGTCATTATCTTGTGTACATGTTTCTTTCAAGAACCTTATGTAGAGGGTTTTTTGTTATTTATTTGAGGTTACATTTATAATGTGTGTAGAAAGGGCACCAAGTCTAATAAGAAAAGGAACCTGCTACGGAGTGAGGGAAACACGTTTTAGTCATTTTCGTTTCAAAACTTAGTCTACTTAGAGAATATACAGTTATTTCAGGTAATGCTCAATCTTTTGGAAGATAATTGTTCAACCTCTTTCATATTTTATTCTATCCCCATCCAGGGAGAGGTGGGATCATCTGACCTCATAATGGCAAAATAACTGAGTCCTCACTTCCTTGGAGTGTTCTCTGAATACTCCGGTCCGATTGCAAAGTGGTCGGTTTGATAGATTTTTAGTGTCGCTAGTGTGGTACCGTCCCTGGACACCCTGATGTTGCTTGGTACTGGCATTTGTGATCAGAGTTCTCTTTTTTAGATAAATGAGGTTTGGATATGGCTCCCTGCTGCCTTAGTTTTCTTGGCTGAGCCTCTGCCTCATAGCTCCTCACTTATGTACTGTATAGGCAGTGTTTTCTCAAGGCCATTTCACCTCTGCCTCAACAGATATCATGGTAAAGCTACCAGCTACCAGATCCCATCTCAATATCAGTGTTGAAAAGGAAAGTATCTGGAGTGCAACCTCAATCTTTCCAGCCCAACTTCTTAATTATACTGCCAAGAGTTCATGCAGGTTTCTCTCTCCTTAAACTTCCAACTGCAACCTCAGAGAGGAAGCAATTATGAGGCAACAATACAAGCAATGCTGATTGTTTACCTCAAATAAATAAGAATTATGATAAGGAATGGTATGAATGCACACCTGCGACCGAGTTTCAATTTTTTTCTTTTTTCCCAGCAGGCAGGGGCTCTTACTAAAGATAAGTAAATTATACGAATAAATAATATTCCTTCTCTCCATCTGAGTCACTGAGATAGTGAAGATGTGACTTCCAACAAACTTGTAATTGCTGTTTACTTCTCCAAAACTTAAAATTACCCTGCTTATATATACATACATGATAGCTTGTTTTTGGTCTAAGTATCAGACTCCAAAAGGAATTGTGAACATTAGCTTTTAGCATAGAAACGAACACAGAGATACCCAACATTTTCTATTGGTTAATTCTATTACCACAATTAACAAAACATGATACCAACTTAGAGCTGCTACAGAAACACAGAAAGATTCTGACAGCACCACAGTAAATTTTATGTCAAATAACATTTAACATGGAAAATTATCCTTCCCTTGGAGTTAACCAGCTGTTTACTCTCACCAATATCAGATTTAAAAAATTCAATGTATTTATTTTCTATAATTCAGTTTGTAGATCTATGCCATTATCATTAGAGATTGCTCATAGTTCCCTTCAGAGTGCTCATAGAAACCCTCTACAAGGTAAAGTTTTCAACTTAGTAAAATATATATTGAAACAAATAGGTTCCAATTATAAATATTTTAATAACATATACAAATTAACTTGTTTAAAAATTTAATTTCTCTTAGAGAAATAATCCTGAGAATAAACTTCACACAGTATAATGTATGATCAGGTTAGTCTTATCCTCTAACAGATGACCATAAATTAACAGAATGCAGAAACTTGTCTCAATATGGTGTCTCTATGGAGATGCTTGAAATATCAAGCACCCAATTGCTCAATAAATGCTAATTGGTAAAGATAATAATGATGTCTTAACTCATTTCCCAAAAGGCTTTCTTACTCTCTGTTGATTTCTCCATCCATCTGCTTTAGAATATTGAAAGGAGAAAAAGAATTCAGTACTCATAAGAAGTATAAAATTTTCTACAATTTTTGTAGTTTGAGACATTTCTCATTATACATTTTTATTATACACATACACACACACCTTACTACAGTTAATTAGTTTATAATGATTAACTTTGGAAGCCTCTCCCTTCTTTGAATTAAAACATATTTCAGAAATTACTTGGATGAAAAAAAATGAGGAAGAGGCCTGATCTATGTTTATTGTTACTCTCTTTTTGTGACTATTCCTTCCATATTTGTGTGCATCTACCACAAGGTTATTTATTCTGTTCCAGTGATCTACATGTCAAACCCTCTGCCATTTACACAGCCTTACATATTGAAGCTATATAATTCTTGAAACTGGTAAATTAATTTTTCCTCCTTTATTCATTTTCTCCCCAATGCTATTTTAGTTATCCTAAGGTTTTTGCCCTGCCATATAAATTGTAGAATAATTTTGTCTAGATTTACAAAAAAAAAAAATCTTGCTGAGGGTGTTATAGGAATTGATTAAATCTGTATATAAATGTGATGGGAACTGACATCTTTAATATGTAGAGTCTTCTAAGCGATAATCACAATATACTCTCCATTTACCTATATTTTTAAAAACTTATTTCAACAGCATTTTGTAGTGACAAGCAAGCAAATCCTTTACATGATTTAATAGATTCACACTTACACATTCTATTTTTTGAGCCAGAATATATGGCGTTGTATTTTTAATTTTGGAGGTCATATTTTCATTGCCAGTACATGGAAATACAGTGTACTTTTGTGTTTGTGCTGTGTCCTTTAAACTTCTTGTAGTCACCTATTATTTCTATGAGGTTTGTTTAATTTTGTTTTTGTTTAGATTCCTTAGGATTTTCTATATAGACAATCATGTTATCTATAAGTAGGGACATTTTTATTTCTTCCTTTCCAATTTGCATGCATTTTATTCCCTCGACTTTTGTTATTATGGTGGCTAGAAAGTCAGTCACTATGACTTATAAAAGTTGTGAAAGCAGATAAGCTTGACTTATTCCTGAACTTAGAGGGAAAATGTTTAACCTTTTGTCATAGAGAACAATGATAGCTGTAGGTTTTTGAAGGTGATCTTTTTCAAGTTGAGGAAGATCCTCTCTAAGTCTAGTGTTTGAATTAATCGATGTTTGTTGTATAAAATGAACATACTGAGAATAATTTCTTACTAAGTAAATTATACGAATAAATAATGTTTCTTCTCTCCATCTGAGTCACTGAGATAGTAAAGATGTGATTTCCAACAAACTTGTAATTGCTGTTCACGTCTCTAAAACTTCAAAATTGCCCTACTTGTATATGTGTACGATTGCTTGTTTTTGTTCTAAGTATCAGACTCAAAAAGGAATTGTGAACATTAGATTTTAGCATAGAAATGAACACAGAGATACCCAATATTTTCTGCATTAATTAATATATTTATTTTTCCTCTTTAGCTTGTTAATCACATTGATTTTCAAATACTGAAATAGGCTTATGTACTTGGAATAAACCTCATTATGTTGTAGCATGTAATTCTTTTTTAATATGACTAAATTCTATTTGTTAATATTTTGTTGATAATTTTTGCATCTGCATTCATGAGAGACATTGGTCTACAGTTTTCTTTCTTTTTTTTGCATTATGCTGTCTAGTGTTGATATTAGGGTAATACTAGCTTCTTCAAATGAAATAAAAACCATTTCCTACTCTTCTATTTTCTGGATTATATTATGTAGAATTGGTGTTAATTCTTCTTTAAACAGTTAGTGGTTTCTGCAATGAAACTATCTGGGCCTAGAAATATTTTCTATTTTGAGAGTTTTAAAGTTAGAAATTCAATTTCCTTCCCAGAAAATAGCTATTATTTCATATTGTGTGAGCTGTGGTGGTTGTTTATGTTTCTTTTGAGGAAGTGTCTTCATTATCTAAATTGTCAAATTTATGGGTGCGGAGTATTCCCTATGTCTTTGATGTCTTCAGAGTCTATAGTAACACTACTTGTTTTATTCTAGTATTGATAACTTACGTATTAGTGTGTGTGTATCTGTGTATGTGTGTGTGTTTTCTCATCAAACTAGAGGTTTGTCTGTTTCCTTGATATTTTCAAAGAATGAGCTCTGTGTGCCATTGATTCTATTATTTTTAATTTGAATTTTATTTATTTATGCTCTTATTTTTATTATTTCATTCCTTCTACTTGTTTGGTTTTATTTGGTTCTTCTTTTTTATTTTCTTGAAGTGGAAGCTTAGATAATGGAGTTAGGACCTTCTACCCAAATATGCATTTCTCTCAGCACTCCCATAGCTCTGATTCACAAATTATAATATACTTTATTATAATTTCATTTTGTTCAATGTAGCTCTAAATTTTTCCTTGACACATCTTCCTTGACTTATGAGTTATTTAGAAATGTGTTATTTAATTCTAAGAGTTTGGATACTTTACCATTATGTTTCTTTTATTTATTTACAGTTTGATCCCACTGTGGGCAAAGAAAACACTCCATATTAGTTTAATTCTTTAGAATTTATTAAGATGTATTTTAATGCCCACAATATAGACTATCTTGGTACATATTTTGTGAAGAGTAGAGTAGAATGTGGGTTCTTCTCTGGTTGGGTGAACTGTTCTTTTAATGTTGATTAGCTCCTCTTGGTTGATGCTATTGTCAAGTTCTTGCAAATTTTGTATCTAGTTTTTATATTAATTGTTAAAAGAGGGCTATTGAAGTCTCCAACTAAATTGTGACTTGTCTCTGTCTCCTTTCAGTTTTATCAGTTTTTGTTTCACACATTTTGCAGCTCTGTGGTTTAGAGTATGTACATTTAGAATGGGTATGTTTTCTTAATGGGTAGTCATTTTCAATATATAATACCCTCTCTGTCTCAGGTAATGTTCTTTACTCTGAGGTTTATTTTATCTCATATTAATATAGCTTCTTCTGCTTCCCTCTGATTAACATTTGCATGATATATATTTTTCTCTCCTTTTAGTTTTAGACCTTAATCATTATATTTGAAGTGAGTTTCTTATAGACAGCATATAGTTTTGTTTCATCCTTTTTATCTATTCTACCAAACTATTTTTGTTTGTATATTTGGACCATTTACATGTGAAGGAATATTGATATCTTAAGACGTAAGTGTACCATTTTATTTGTTTTCTGTTTATGTATTTGTTGTTTTTGTTTCTGTTTGTTTTTTTCCTCCTTTCCTGTGACTTTGATTAACTTTATTTTATAATTTTAGTTTGATTTTTCTACTGTTTTTCACTCCATCTCTTTGTATAGCTTTTTTATTGGTTCTTTACACATTACATTAATATACCTATTATAGCCTACTGATATCACAATTTTACCATTCAAAGTGAAATATAGAGACCTTACCTTTTTTGGTGTCATTTTACCCTCCTTTATTTATAATATAATTATCTTAAATATTTCCTCTACATACTTTTAGATCATCTCACAGTTTTAAAACATTCACTCTAACTGTCAAGCTTAGTTTAAGAAAACTCAGGAGAAGAAGAAGTCTATTGTATTTTTCTTTATTTTTGGTAAGCCTGATCTTTCTTCCTTATGTACTAAAGTTCCAAGATTCATTCTTTTGCTATTACCTTATTGTTTAGAAAACTTCCTTTATCATTTTTTAGGGCAATACATTCTCTTAGTTTTCTTTCTCTAAGGATGTTTTTATTTCTCCTTTATTTTTGAATAATATTTTTGCTAGATATAAGACTGTTGTTAACAGTTCTTTTCTTTTAGCACTTGGAAAATAGTGTGACACCTTTTTTGGCCTCCATGGTTTCTGAGGAAAAATTTGCTGTTACTCACGTCGTTTTATCCTATAAGTAAGGTGTTTGTTTCTTGCTGGTGCTCTTATGATATTTTTGGACTTTATTTTTCAGAACTTGTAACTGTAATTTGCCTTGGTGTGGTTTTTCGCCTTAGACTTATTTGACTTTTTGACTCAGTGAGTCAAATTTTGGAAGTTGTTAGCATTATTTCTTCAAGTACATTTTCAGTCCCTCTCTCTTTCTCCTCTTCTTCTAAAGAGGGCTACTTGTCATTAATTTTAGGTATTTTGTTATAGTTTCACAGGTTTATGAGACTCTGCTCTGTTTTCTCTCTGTTGTTCAGATTAGGCTATTTCTATAGCTATCTTTAAGTTCATTGATTTGTTTCTCTGTCCTTTTCGTTCTGCTGTTGAGCCCATCAATTGAGCATTTTAAATTTGGTTATCATGTTTTTCCATTTTAAATTTTTCCTTTGGTTCTACTTTACATATTCTACTTATTTGCTGGGGTTTTCTATATTTCAATTTGTTTAGCACATGTTTGTAATTACTAATTAAAATATTATTAAGATATCTCCTGAAAAATATTTGTCAGGTAATTTTTGTCATCTCGTTGTTGGCATCTGTTAGTTGTCTTTATTCATTTACTTTGAGATCTTTCCTGTTGACATGATGTTTTTTTTTATTATACGTTATTTCTAGGGTGCATATGCACAACGTGCAGGTTTGTTACATATGTATACATGCACCATGTCGGTGTGCTGCACACATTAACTCGTCATTTACATTAGGTATATCTCCTAATGCTATCCCTCCTCCTTCCCCTCACCCCATGACAGGCCCTGGTGTGTGATGTTCCCCTTCCTGTGTCCAAGTGTTCTCATTGTTCAGTTCCCACCTATGAATGACAACATGCAGTGTTTGGTCTTTTTGTCCTTGCGATAGCTTGCTGAGAATGATGGTTTCAGATTCATCCATGTCCCTACAAAGGACATGAACTCATCCTTTTTTATGGCTGCATAGTATTCTATGGTGTATATGTGCCATATTTTTTTCCTTTTTTTATTGTTATTATTGTACTTTAAGTTTTAGGGTACATGTGCACAATGTGCAGGTTTGTTACATATGTATCTATGTGCCATGTTGGTGTGCTGCACCCATTAACTCGTCATTTAGCATTAGGTATATCTCCTAATGCTGTCCCTCCCCCCTCCCCCACACCACAACAGTCCCCGGAGTGCGATGTTCCCCTTCCTGTTTCCATGTGTTCTCATTGTTCAATTTCCACCTATGAGTGAGAACATGTGGTGTTTGATTTTTTGTCCTTGCAATAGTTTACTGAGAATGATGGTTTCCAGTTTCATCCATGTCCCTACAAAGGACATGAACTCATCATTTTTTATGGCTGCATAGTATTCCATGGTGTATATGTGCCACATTTTCTTAATCCAGTCTATCGTTGTTGGACATTTGGGTTGGTTCCAAGTCTTTGCTATTGTGAATAGTGCTGCAATAAACATACGTGTGCATGTGTCTTTATAGCAGCATGATTTATAGTCCTTTGGATATATATCCAGTAATGGGATGGCTGGGTCAAATGGTATTTCTAGTTCTAGATCCCTGAGGAATCGCCACACTGACTTCCACAATGGTTGAACTAGTTTACAGTCCCACCAACAGTGTAAAAGTGTTCCTATTTCTCCACAACCTCTCCAGCACCTGTTGTTTCCTGACTTTTTAATGATGGCCATTCTAACTGGTGTGAGATGGTATCTCATTGTGGTTTTGATTTGCATTTCTCTGATGGCCAGTGATGATGAGCATTTTTTCTTGTGTTTTTTGGCTGCGTAAATGTCTTCTTTTGAGAAGTGTCTGTTCATGTCCTTCGCCCACTTTTTGATGGGGTTGTGTGTTTTTTTCTTGTAAATTTGTTTGAGTTCATTGTAGATTCTGGATATGAGCCCTTTGTCAGATGAGTAGGTTGCAAAAATTTTCTCCCATTTTGTAGGTTGCCTGTTCACTCTGATGGTAGTTTCTTTTGCTGTGCAGAAGCTCTTTAGTTTAATTAGATCCCATTTGTCAATTTTGGCTTTTCTTGCCATTGCTTTTGGTGTTTTAGATATGAAGTCCTTGCCCATGCCTATGTCCTGAATGGTATTGCCTAGGTTTTCTTCTAGGGTTTTTATGGTTTTAGGTCTAACATGTAAGTCTTTAATCCATCTTGAATTAATTTTTGTATAAAGTGTAAGGAAGGGATCCAGTTTCAGCTTTCTACATATGGCTAGCCTGTTTTCCCAGCACCATTTATTAAATAGGGAATCGTTTCCCCATTTCTTGTTTTTATCAGGTTTGTCAAAGATCAGATGGTTGTAGATGTGTGGTATTATTTCTGAGGGCTCTGTTCTGTTCCATTGGTCTATATCTCTGTTTTGGTACCAGTACCATGCTGTTTGGTTACTATAGCCTTGTAGTATAATTTGAAGTCAGGTAGTGTGATGCCTCCAGCTTTTTTCTTTTGCTTAGCAATGTCTTGGCAATGCAGGACGTTGTTTGGTTCCATATGAACTTTAAAGTAGTTTTTCCCAATTCTGTGAAGAAAGTCATTGGTAGCTTGATGAGGATGGCATTGAATCTATAAATTACCTTGGGCAGTATGGCCATTTTCACGATATTGATTCTTCCTATCCATGAACATGGAATGTTCTTCCCTTTGTTTGTGTTGTCTTTTATTTCGTTGAGCAGTGGTTTGTAGTTTTCCTTGAAGAGGTCCTTCACATCCCTTGTAAGTTGGATTCTTAGGTATTTTATTCTCTTTGAAGCAATTGTGAATGGGAGTTCACTCATGATTTGGCTCTCTGTTTGTCTGTTATTGGTGTATAAGAATGCTTGTGATTTTTGCACATTGATTTTTATCCTGAGACTTTGTTGAAGTTGCTTATCAGCTTAAGGAGATTTTGGGCTGAGATGATGGGGTTTTCTAAATACACAATAATGTCATCAGCAAACAGGGACAATTAGACTTCCTCTTTTCCTAATTGAGTACCCTTTATTTCTCTCTCCTTCTTGATTGCCCTGGCCACAAATTCCAACACTCTGTTGAATAGGAGTGCTGAGATAGGGCATCCCTGTCTTGTGCCAGTTTTCAAAGGGAATGCTTCCAGTTTTTGCCATTCAGTATGATATTGGCTGTGGGTCTGTCATAGATATCTCTTACTATTTGGAGATACGTCCCATCTATACCTAATTTATTGAGAGTTTTTACATGAAGGGTTGTTGGATTTTGTCAAAGGCCTTTTCTGCATGTATTGAGATAATCATGTAGTTTTTTGTCTTTGGTTCTGTTTATATGCTGGATTACATTTATTGATTTTCATATGAAAATCAATATGAACCAGCCTTGCATTCCAGTGATGAAGCCCACTTGATCGTGGTGGATAAGCTCTTTGATGTGCTGCTGGATTGGGTTTGCCAGTATTTTATTGAGGATTTTTGCACTGATGTTCATCAGGGATATTAGTCTGAAATTCTCTTTTTTTGTTGTTTCTCTGCCAGGCTTTGGTATCAGGATGATGCTGGCCTCATAAATGAGTTAGGGGAGGATTCCCTCTTTTTCTATTGATTGGAATAGTTTCAGAAGGAATGGTACCAGCTCCTCCTTGTTCCTCTGGCAGAATTTGGCTATGAATCCATCTGGTCCTGGACTTTTTTTGGTTGGTAGGCTATTAATTATTCCCTCAATTTGAGAGCCTGTTAATGGTCTATACAGGGATTCAACTTCTTCCTGGTTTAGTCTTGGGAGGGTGTACGTGTTCAGGAATTTATCCATTTCTTCTAGATTTTCTAGTTTATTTGTGTAGAGGTGTTTATAGTATTCTCTAATGGTAGTTTGTATTTCTGTGGGATCGGTGGTGATATCCCCTTTATCACTTTTTATTGCATCTCTTTGATTCTTCTCTCTTTTCTTCTTTACTAGTCTTGCTAGCAGTCTATCAATTTTGTTGATCTTTTCGAAAAACCAGCTCCTGGATTCCTTGATTTTTTGAAGGGTTTTTTGTGTCTCTATCTCCTTCAGTTCTGCTCTGATCTTAATTATTTCTTGCCTTCTGCTAGCTTTTGAATGTGTTTGCTCTTGTTTCTCTAATTCTTTTAATTGTGATGTTAGGGTGTCAATTTTAGATCTTTACTGCTTTCTCTTGTGAGTATTTAGTGCTATAAATTTCCCTCTACACACTGCTTTAAATGTGTCCCAGAGATTCTGGTATGTTGTGTCTTTGTTCTTATTGGTTTCAAAGAACATCTCAATTTTTGCCTTCATTTCGTTATGTACCCAGTAGTCATTCAGGAGCAGGTTGTTCAGTTTCCATGTAGTTGAGCAGTTTTGAGGAGTTTCTTAATCCTGAGTTCTAGTTTGATTGCACTGTGGTCTGAGAGACAGTTTGTTGTAATTTCTGTTCTTTTACATGTGCTGAGGAGTGCTTTACTTCCAACTATGTGGTCAATTTTAGAATAAGTGTGATGTGGTGCTGATAAGAATGTATATTCTGTTGATTTGGGGTGGAGAGTTCTGTAGGTGTCTATTAGGTCCGCTTGGTGCAGAGTTGAGTTCAATTCCTAGATATCCTTGTTAATTTTCTGTCTTGTTGCTCTGTCTAATGTTGACAGTGGGGTGTTAAAATCTCCCATTATTATTGTGTGGGAGTCTAAGTCTCTTTGTAGGTCTCTAAGGACTTGCTTTATGAATTTGGGTGCTCCTGTATTGGGGGCATATATGTTTAAGATAGTTAGCTCTTCTTGTTGAATTGATCCCTTTACCATTATGTAATGGCCTTCTTTGTCTCTTCTGATCTTTGTTGGTTTAAAGTCTGTTTTATCAGAGACTAGGATTGCAACCCCTGCCTTTTTTTGTTTTCCATGTGCTTGATAGATCTTCCTCCATCCCTTTATTTTGAGCCTATGTGTGTCTCTGCATGTGAGATGGGTCTCCTGAATACAGCACACTGATGGGTCTTGACTCTTTATCCAATTTTCCAGTCTGTGTCTTTTAATTGGAGAATTTAGCCCATTTACATTTAAGGTTAATATAGTTATGTGTGAATTTGATCTTGTCATTATGATGTTAGCTGGTTATTTTCCTTGTTAGTTGATGCAGTTTCTTCCTAGCTTCGATGGTCTTTACAATTTGGCATGTTTTTGCAGTGGCTGGTACCACTTGTTCCTTTCCATGTTTAGTGCTTCCTTCAGGGGCTCTTGTAGGGCAGGCCTGGTGGTGACAAAAACTCTCAGCATTTGCTTGTCTGTAAAGGATTTTAAAGCTTAGTTTGGCTGGCTGGATATGAAATTCTGGGTTGAAAATTCTTTTCTTTAAAAATGTTGAATATTGCCCCCACTCTCTTCTGGCTTGTAGAGTTTCTGCCGAGAGATCAGCTATTAGTCTGATGGGCTTCCCTTTGTGGGTAACCAGACCTTTCTCTCTGGCTGCCCTTAACATTTTTTCCCTCATTTCAACTTTGGTGAATCTGACAATTATGTGTCTTGGAGTTGCTGTTCTCAAGGAGTATCTTTGTGGCGTTCTCTGTATTTCCTGAATTTGAATGTTGGCCTGCCTTGCTAGGTTGGAGAAGTTCTCCTGGATAATATCCTGCAGAGTGTTTTCCAACTTGGTTCCATTCTCCCCGCCACTTTCAGGTACACAAATCAGACGTAGATTTGGTCTTTTCACATAGTCCCATATTTCTTGTAGGCTTTGTTCATTTCTTTTTACTCTTTTTTCTCTAACTTCTCTTCTTACTTCATTTCATTCATTTGATCTTCAATCACTGATACCCTTTCTTCCAGTTAATCGAATCGTCTACAGAAGCTTGTGCATTTGTCACATAGTTCTTTTGCCATGTTTTTCAGCTCCATCAGGTCATTTAAGGACTTGTCTACATTGGTTATTCTAGTTAGCCATTCGTCTAATCTTTTTTCAAGGATTTTAGCTTCTTTGCAATGGGTTCAAACTTCCTCCTTTAGCTTGGAGAAGTTCGATCATCTGAAGCCTTCTTCTCTCAACTCGTCAAAGTCATTCTCCATCCAGCTTTATTCCGTTGCTGGCGAGGAGCTGCATTCCTTTGGAGAGGGAGAGGCACTCTGATTTTTAGAATTTTCAGCTTTTCTGCTCTGATTTTTCCCCATCTTTGTGGTTTTATCTATGTTTGGTCTTTGATGATGGTGACATACGGATGGGGTTTTGGTGTGGCTGCCCTTTCTGTTTGTTAGTTTTCCTTCTAACAGTCAGGACCCTCAGTGGTAGGTCTGTTGGAGTTTGCTGGAGGTCCACTCCAGACCCTGTTTGGCTGGGTATGAGCAGCGGAGGCTGCAGAACAGCGAATATTGCTGAACAGCAAATGTTGTTGTCTGATTGTTCTTCTGGAAGCTTTGTCTCAGAGGGGTACCTGGCCATGTGAGGTGTCAGTCTGCCCGTACTAGGGGGTGCCTCCCAGTTAGGCTACTTGGGGATCAGGGACCCACTTGAGGGGGCAGTCTGTCTGTTCTCTGATCTCAAACTCCATGCTGGGAGAACCACTACTCACTTCAAAGCTGTCAGACAGGGACATTTAAGTCTGCAGAGGTTTCTGCTGCCTTTTTTTCAGCTATGCCCTGCCCCCAGAGGTGGAGTCTACAGAGGCAGGCAGGCCTCCTTGAGCTGCAGTGGGCTCCACCCAGTTCAAGCTTCCTGGCGGCTTTGTTTACCTACTCAAGCCTCAGCAATGGTGGGCGCCCCTCCCCCAGCCTCGCTACTGCCTTGCAGATCCATCTCAGACTGCTGTGCTAGCAATGAGCGAGGCTCCATGGGCATGGGACCCTCTGAGCCAGGCGCAGGATATAATTTCCTGTTGTGCGTTTGCTAAGACCATTGGAAAAGCGCAGTATTAGGGTGGGAGTGACCTGATTTTCCAGGTGCCATCTGTCACCACTTCCCTTGGCTAGGAAAGAGAATTCCCTAACCCCTTTCACTTCCCAGGTGAGGCGATGCCTTGCCCTGCTTTGGCTCAGCCTGGGTTGGCTGCACACACTGTCCTGCCCCCACTGTCTGACAAGCCCCAGTGAGATGAAACCAGTACCTCAGTTAGAAATGCAGAAATCACCCCTCTTCTGCGTGGCTTACGTTGGGAGCTGTAGACTGGAGCTGTTCCTATTCAGCCATCTTGGAACCACCCACTCCATGATGAAAAATTTTTTATTAAAACTTGTATTATATCATGAGACTTTGGGTCTTTTTAAACTTTGGGGTTTCCCTGACAGCACTTTAACAGAGGAAGAGTGGGAAAGCTGCCCTATTTCTGTCTGGTTAGGGTAAAAATCCTGGTTCTCTGCTTGGAGTCTGTTGACACCCAAGGTTGGGTCCTTATTAAGTGAGGGGATCAGTTCCAGCTCCCTTATAAACTTACACTGATACTTCACTGACTGAAAAAAGTAGGAGTGCCAAATTACTTCTCCCACATGTGACTTCCACCACACATTGGGTGGAGGTCAGTGATGGGTAGCCTTGTAACCATTGGATAATGATGACTGAAAATGTCACGGGATCCTTGGAGTGTTGCTTCATCAGCCAGAAACCTCTGTGGCCCATAGCGCCTTCTGCCTTAGTATTGCATGCGCCTGCTGGGCTCATTTCGCCCACGTGGCCCAGCAGGCTGTGCTTGGCTTGAGTTTCCAGCCTGGATCCCATACCTGCCAAGGGAGAGGTGAAAGGTGTTTGGGCGAGCAAGGGTAGGGTCCGGGCACTGTGCACAACCAGCCACGCTGGCTTCTGCAGCGGGGTGGGCAGCTCCATGCAAGGTTGCGACTGGACCAGATGTATGGCACAAAACTTCTGCTATGGGCACCTCAGTAGAGTTGTTGAGGGCTTGATGTGGTTGGAGTGCTTAGTTGCAGCTTGATGAGTTTGGACATCTAGGCTCACTAGTATAGGTGGGTGTAGGACCTCTGTTTTCTCTGTGTTGTTTATTTGAAGAAAAGTGTTTATTGTGTAAAAGTTTTCTGGTCTGTGAAGCTGCCTCTTTCCAGCTGATTTGATTAGAGAGAGCAGGCTTTTGCTGTTGAATGTATGCATGCATGTGTGCGTGCATGTAAATGTGCATATGTGTATGTGTCCATTGTTTCTAGGTTGCTGTCTTCTGGGATAAATGAAGCAAAAGAAACCCAGGGAACTTCATCATGTTTTTTCCTGGTCACATCCCCATGTGACAGGCACTCCTGTTTTTCTCAAGTGGTAGGGTATCAGTGTAAGTCTTGAATTGAGCTGAAACTCTGATCCCCACCCATAATGAGGACCCAACCCTGGGTTCAATACAGCAATTAGAGAGCCAGACATTCCACCTGGAGCTAACTGAAATCAGGAAAATTCCTCACCCTTTCCCTGTAGGAGTGGTGTCAAAAAGTTTAGGATCCATAGTTGGGTTCTGAACCTCACCCAATCTTCCTTCTTCTCCCCACCTTTCTTTCTTTCTTCCTATGTTTCTTTTATATATAATATCCAGGATTTGGGGTTATACTTAGTTAAAGGAATAGGGAAAACATATCTAACTGATCTTTCTATAATTAGATGCCCCAATATTTTAAAAATTACTTTCTAATAAACTTATTCTTACAGGAATCTGTTTCTAGAAGAGACAAGTAAGTCAAAAGTCAAATATTATACAGCATCTTCTTATTCAACTCATAATGTTACTCCACACAACTTACAACCTGAATAGGATTTCAATAGTTTTTTTAAGACCACGCACAAAAGTATTTGAAAACAGAACTGTTAAAATATGAATGCTTTAAAAAATCATTTCAATGTTCTTACATATCAGACACCCTATTAAGCTTTATCATATATGGCAATATTAATTGCAACAACATTCTTTCTCTTTGAAACTTCCCCATTATGGCTGTGGTTTAGGGATTATCCATATTGCTCATTATACAGTTTTCTTTCTGAAATAAAAATTCTGCATTATCAGGTGATAAACTATGTGGTGATTTTCACATATCTTCCCTACTTCAAACATATTATATTATCTGTAAATTTTCTTTATCTGTACCTCCCCTACCTTCTCTCATTGAGCCCCAAAGTGTCCATTTACTTACTTTACCAAGAATTCCAGAGCCCGATTCCTAATCTGATGCATATTCAGATTGGAAAAATTGTCCTAGGAGCGGTTATATAACAAATAACTCCTGCAAAAGGACCATGTATTCATTCATGTATTTATTCCAAAACAGTGTGATAATCTGTTCTGTAACCATTTAATGTGCACTAAAGTTGATTTTGCTACACTTAGAGAAAGTAGTTATATTTCTTCAGTCAACAGCTTGCTTTTTCCAAAATAGTCTACTATGGAATAACATTTCTGGCATTTTATGTTTATATACATGCATTAATAGGTTAATGCCTCAGTAGCTAGTACTTTAGTGCTATTTGCATACACTTAGATAATTGTTTCCATGCCTTGGCTTCAGTGCATATTTCTAACAATGCAGTTATCCAAAAATATTACTATGCAATTTTGCTTGTGTAGCAATGGAAGCAAAAAAAAACTATATAAAATAACTATTATTAAAAATTACAGATATCAATATTATAACATCTTCAAGTGTACTAATTTTACTTTGTAGGCATAGAAGAAGGAATTGTGGGTTAACAGCACTGTCCAAGGACCTAACTACATGACTTCTCAGTAGCAACTAGAATAGTGACCTTTTGAGGGCTTTAATGTATCTCCAAGGTGGAAAAAAAAATGGCAACTTTAGGTCAAACATTAAAGTTGTACTTCAGTGAAGACCCTATTGAAAAAAACACTCATTGTGCTCCACTTAAAATCACTCTCACACTCCAACTTAAATCTTGAATGATCATAAATTGTTCATATAAAAAGTTGCCTTTGTTTGTGCCAGATAAAAGTTGGAAAACTGAGGTGTATAAATTATTTTAGAGATCTAAAACAATGGATGAGCTATTGAACAGAATTAGCAACTTCAAACAATAAAGCATCTGCCAAAATGTCAGAGGGCAGATGAATGCAAATAAGAAAGGGGAATATTCTTTGGTTCTAAAATAGGGATTGGTAGTCAGTAGAGACAACTTGAGGCTGATGTGTGATAATTTTTATAAAGTAGATATAATGGTCCATGAAGATTTTCATACATGTGTCAAATAGATGTCAAAATGGGAGATAAAAAGCCCCAAAAGCTGAAATTAGAGGAAACATAAAGTATTTTTAAAAAGCTCTAATTAATATACTCAGATAAATTCAACGAGATACTATTAATATAAAATATAAACAGCATAAAATGAATAAAAAATATTCAGAGAAAATGAACCACTGAAAAATACTGAAAATGAAACTCATGTTGATAATTTTTATGGTAAAATGCAAAAGTAAATAAATTAATTGATTAAAAGATAGATATACCATTGATACACAGATAACCCAGAGAAAATTTTCCTAATATTTTATTTCTTAACATGTTAATGTAGACCCAAAACAATACAAAACAGACTGAGTGTATAATTAAGTCATTGTAGACACTAGCATGGTGTTTCTCAAAGTGTAATATATGAGCCACTTACACCAGAAACAATGGGGATGTTTATATACGAATACAATTTCTCATATCCACAGAAGTCCTACTAGATCAGAATTTCTGTAAGCATAGCTGGCAGATGCATTTTAATAAGCCTTCTTAGGCAGTTCTAAGTTTGCTAACATTTGAAAAATACTGTATTCAAATTACTTGAAAGATTTCAAAATGTTTGAATAACTTTCAGGTCTTTTTTAACATACATTTATTTATTTATTTATTTATTTATTTATTTATTTATTAGACGAAGTTTCACTCTTGTTGCCCAGCCTGGAGTGCAATGGCACAATCTTAGCTCACCGCAACCTCTGCCTCCCGGGTTCAAGCAATTCTCCTGCCCCAGCCTCCCAAGTAACTGGGATTACAGGCATGCACCACCATGCCTGGCTAATTATTTTTTGTGTTTTTAGTAGAGACAGGGTTTCTCCATGTTGGTCAGGCCGGTCTCAAACTCCCAACCTCAGGTGATCCGCCCTCCTCGGCCTCCCAAAGTGCTGGGATTACAGGCGTGAGCCACCACGCCCAGCCTTAACATTTATTTTTAAACTTTGTCAAATCAAAGAAGCACTTTCAAAAACTAGGTATCTTGTCACTATAAAGAAAAGCTTGTTTATGCTTCCATATCACCATGTTATACTTAATCTCTGAAAATATTTGTCATATTTGGACTACTTGTTAACATTCTCCATCACCAAATTCCAAAATTCAGAAACTAAATATAGTTAGAATTTAACTTACAGTTTATACTGCACTCATTCTATGTTTTTGGAATTAGGAGACTAGAAGTGCACTGTTAAACATAATATCCACTACCCACATGTAACGGTTGAGGTGGCTCAGGCCTTGAAATGTGGCTAGTTAGAATTGGTATAACTTATGTTTAGAAAGAATATAATATCTCACTAATATTTTACAGTAATTACATATGAATTGAGTTGACCATGGCTGGCAAGCAATAAAAAAACAGTTTAGGATTCTAGTTCTTCTAAGTATTGTTGGTAAAGTTTTCCCTTTCTCTAGAGTACCTTGAAAATGTGTAGTAGAGTTTATTCCAAAAGTTGTAGATTGTAAGTATTTGTTTTCTAATCAGAAAAACATTCTCATTAAGTCCCCTGGGTTTTAAGGAACAGATTGCTATGAGGCACATGCAGAATAATTAGGGAGTGAGGAGCATCTAAATGTTTATCTTTGCATTCACCCTTTCTTGTCTCAAAAGTACAAACAAAAGGAGAATCTATTAAAATTTTAATTAATTCCGATTTCTTTCCTTTTTCTTTCTTTCTTTCTTTTTTTTTTGAGATACAGTCTCACTCTGTTGCCCCAGCAGCCATGCAGTGGTGCGATCAAGGCTAATTGTAGCCTCAACATCCCGGGCTCAGGTGATTCTCCCACCTCCCTCCAGCTTTCGGAGTAGCTGGGACTACAGGCATGTGCCACAAGGCCTGGTTAAGTTTTTGTTTGTTTGTTTGTTTTCTTTTCTGTAGAGACGGGATTTCTCCATGTTGCCCAGGCTGTTAATTCCTATTTCTAACCAAGCAAACTGCGACAATGCTCCCTTTCTCATATTTTTTGTTTGTTTGTTTTCAGAACTAGGTTAAGTGAGGAAACGTTTAGCTAGCATTCTCACATGAAAATATCAGTATTTTAAAAATCACTTCAAGTAAGAGAGATATAGTTATGCAGGGGAGAAGATGTGAAAAAATTGATATGTTATCATTTATATATATACTTGTACTTTTAATACAAACATAGATATTGATATTTTTATCTTTTATTTTAAGTTCAGAGGTGCATGTGCATGTTTGTTATATAGGTAAACGTGTTATGGGGATTTCTTGTACAGATTATTTCATCACTCAGGTATCAAGGCTAGTACCCATTAGTTATTTTTCCTGATCCTCTCTTTCCTCCCACACTCTACCCTCCAGTAGGCCCAGGTGTGTGTTGTTCCCCTCTATGTGTCCACTGGGTCTCTTCATTTAGCTCCCACTAATAACTGAGGACATGTGGTATTTGGTTTTCCATTCCTGTTTGCTAAGAATAATGGCCTCCAGCTGCATCCATGTCCCTGCAAAGGATATATCTCTTTTTTATGGCTGCATAGTATTCCATGGTGTATATGTACCATATTTTCTTTATCTAGTCCATACTTAATGGATATTCAGGTGGATTCCATGTCATTGCCATTGTGAATAGTGCTGCAATGAACATAAACGTGCATGTGTCTTTATAATAGAATGATGTATATTCCTTTGAGTATATACCCAATAATGAAATCACTGGGTCAAATGATATTTCTGTCTTTAGGTCTTCGAGGAACTGCCACAGTGTCTTCCACAATGGTTGAACTAATTTACACTCTGACCAACAGTATATAAGCATTCCTTTTTCTCCACAACTCGGCTAGTATCTGTTATTTTTTGACTTTTTAGTAATAGCCATTCTGACTGATATGAGATGGTATCTCATTACTGCTTTCATGTGCATTTCTCTAATGATCTGTGATGTTGATATGATTGTTGGCTGCATGCATGTCTTTTGGGAAGTGTCTGTTCATGTACTTTGCCCACTTTTTAATGCGATTGTTTGTTTTTATCTTCTAAATTTATTAAATTCCTTATAGATGCTGGATATTAGACCTTTGCCAGATGCATAGTTTGCAAAAATTTTCTCCCATTCTGTAGGTTGTCTGTTTCCTCTGTTGATAGTTTCCTTTGCTGTGCAGAAGCACTTTAGTTTAATTAGATCTCATTTGTCAATTTTTGCTTTTGTTACAATTGCTTTATTTGCGTGAAGTTTGTTCTGAGTGCACAAACCTATTGCCTAGGTTGTCTTCCAGGATGTTCACAGTTTTAGGTTTTATATTTAAGTGTTAATCTATCTTGAGTTAATTTTTGTATATGGTGTAAGGAAGGGGTTCACTTTCAATCATCTGCATATGGCTAGCCAGCTATCCCAGCAACATTTATTGAATAGGGAATCCCTTCTCCATTGCTTTGCAAGGTTTGTAAATATCAGATAGTTGTAGGTGTGAGGTCTTATTTCTGGGTTCTCTATACTGTTTCATTTGTCTGTTCTTGTCTGTGTATCATCTGTTTTGATTACCATAGCCCTATGGTATAGTTTAAAGTTGGGTAGTGTGATACTTCCAGCTTTCTTCTTTTTGCTTAGGATTGTCTTGGCTATTTGGGATCTTTTATGGTTTCATATAAATTTTAAAAGAGTTTTTTCTGGTTCTGTGAAGACTGTCAATGGTAGTTTAATGGGAATAGCATGGAATCTATAAATTGCATTGGGCAGTATGGCCATTTTAACAATATTGATTCTTCCTACCCATGAGCATGGAATGTTTTTCCATTTGTTTGTGTCCTCTCTGATTTATTTGAGCTGTGGTTTATAGTTCTCCTTATGGAGATCTTTCATCTCCCTAGTTAGCAGTATTCCTAGGTATTTTATTCTTTTTGTGGCAATTGTGAAATGGTAGTTTGTTTGTGATTTGGCTCTCAGCTTGACTGTTGTGGGTGTATAGGAATGCTAGTGATTTGTGCACATTGATTTTGTATCCTGAGATACAAAACTTGGCTGAAGTTGCTCACGAGCTTAAGAAGATTTAGGCTGAGATGATGGGGTTTTCTAGATATAGGATCATGTCATCTGCAAACAGGAATAGTTTGACTTCTCTCCCTATTTGAATGTCTTTTATTATTATTTTATTGTTTATTATTGTCTCTCTTGTTTGAATGCCCTGGACAGAACTTCCAATACTATGTTGAATAAGATGGTGAGAGAGGGCATCCTTGTCTTGTGCCGGTTTTCAAGGGGAATGCTTACAAGTTTTGTCCATTCTGTATGATGCTGGCTGTGGGTTTATCATATATGGCTCTTAATATTTTGAGGTATTTTTCTTTAATACATGCTTATTGAGAGTTTTTAACATAAAGGGACGTTGAACTTTATTGAAAGACTTTTCTGCATCTATTGAAATAATCATGTGGCTTTGTCTTTAGTTCTGATTATGTGATGAATCATGTTTATTAATTTGTGTATGTTGACCCAACCTTGCATCCCAGGGATGAAGCCTACTTGTTCATGGAGAATAAGCTTTTTGATGTGCTGCTGAATTTGTTTTGTATTTTCTTGAGGATTTTTGCATCGATGTTCATCAACGATATTGGCCAGAAATTTTCATTTTGTATTGTATTTCTGCCAGGATGATGCTGGCCTCATAGAATGAGTTAGGGGGGAGTCACCCCTTTTTAATTTTGGAGAAGAGTTTAAGTAGAAATGGTGCCAGCTCTTCTTTTTACAACTGGTAGAATACAGCTGTGAATTTATCTAGTGCTGGGCTTTTGTTGCTTGGTAGGTTATTTACTACTGCCTCAATTTCAAAACTTGCTATTGGTCTGTTCAGGGATTCAATTTCTTCCTGGTTCAGTCTTGAGAGGGCATATGTGTCCAGGAATTTATTCATTTATCCTAGATTTTCTACTTTATGTTCATAGAGATTTTTATAATATTCTCTGATGATTGTTTGTATTTTTGTGAGGTCAGTGGTAATATCCCACTTACCATTTCTGATTGTGTTTATTTGAATCTTCTCTCTTTTCTTCTTTATTAGTCTGGGTAGTGGTATATATATATTTTATTAAATTTTTCAAATGCCAGCTCCTGGATTTGTTTATCTTTTGAACGGTTTTTGTGTTTCTCTCTCCTTCAGTTCAGCTCTGATTTTGGTTACTTCTTGTCTTCTGCCAGCTTTGAGATTTGTTTGCTCTTGGTTCTCTAATTATTTTAGTGGTGATGTTAGGTTGTGACTTGAGACCTATTTTTTTGATGTGGGCACTTAATACTATAAATTTCCCTGTTAACAGTGCTTTATCTGTGTCCTAGAGATTCTGGTATGGTGTATCTTTGTTCTCATTCGTTTCAAAGAAATTATTGATTTCTGCCTTACTTTCATTATTTACACAAATCATTCAGGAGCAGGTTATTCAATATCCATGTAATTGTATGATTTTGAGTAAATTTCTCAGCTTTGATTTCCAATTTGATTGTGCTGTGGTCCAAAACACTATTTGTTATTTGTACTTTAAATGCAAACATAGGTATTTATTTTTATTTTTCCAATTAAATGGGTAGAAAACACAAATATTTTTTCAATTTTAATGACATAGTATTGACTACTTTTGTTTTCCCTCCCTTTCAGTTTGTTAATTCCATTTAATTCATTTTATTATTAATATCATATAATTGCAAATAGCAAATATTTAAATATATATTTTTCAATTTTTAATCATGTGTGTATAAAAACATGATTTCTGAATGTCTAAAACTCAGATTATTATTGATAGATATTTACAGTGGCATTTGTTGTCATAATATATCAGAATAGAAAAAGCTGGTCTAATGGTAAAGTCCCAAATTATTAACAACACTTACCCAATATCTAATTTCACTCAAAGTCATGTCCATAGTGGACACAGATAAATCATGAGGTAACTAACTGAAATTTAAATTTTCTGTTTAGCTATTGTACCATTTTTTAATTTAATGCTACAATAATTTTGCTATATATTCTATCCTCTCTCCCACATTCTTCCTTTCTGTTTTGTCTTTTAAATATGAGCTTCTTTGATTGTGTATTCATTTATTTTTAATAAACAAGTGTGATGGACAATTTTCTTTTTCCTTTTCTAATCTATACTCTGCAGGATCTTTCACCATTTTTTCTTTTTCGTGATTTACTATTTTTGGAAGAAATGTTATTTTAGTAAAAAACAAAAGTGCTAAGAGAGAAAACATTGAAATAGTGAGTGTTATGACTAGACTAGAGATTGGTGAAAATATGCTTGAAAAAACAGATGATATATGTGGCCCACGTATAATCACAGTGTTTTTGGAAATTTGTGTATAAAATGGAATATGAATAAAAATATTATAATGCCATAGTATTCAAAAGCTGGTTGCAAGTTTTTTTTTTTTTTTTTTTTGAATGTGGCATTATCGGCCTGGCATGGTTGCTCATGCTTGTAATCGCAGTACTTTGAGAGGCCGAGGTGGGCGAATCATCTGAGGTCAGGAGTTCAAAACCAGCCTGGCCAACATGGTGAAAACCCATCTCTACTAAAAATACAAAAATTAGCCGGGCACCGTGGTGCTTGCCTATAGTCCCAGCTACTTGGGAGGCTGAGGAAGGAGAACTGCTTGAATGCAGTTGAGGCAATTGAGGCAGAGGCTGCAGTGAGCAAACATTGCTCCACTGCACTTTAGCCTGGGTGAAAGAGTGAGACTCCATCACAAAAAAAAAAAAAAGAAAAGCAGGATTATCATTGTATATTTCCATGAGTACATCTGGGTTCTGCTGTATGGGAAATGTCTTGGAAGATTTATAATTTTTGTTTTGTTTTGTTTTAGTGAGAAAAAACAGTATTCTTCACTCTGGATTTCTTTTTTTTAATACATATTTGATACAGTTTACTTTACAGTAAATGCTTACTATTATATGGGGACTAACTAGAAAGTGGATGTCCAATAGTTACTTGACTAAAAGAAATTTGCTTAAAATTGAGTAATTTAAAGAACACCTTAACGTTCTGTTACTCAGATCATCAAAACAAACCAATTTGTGTTTTAAAACTAATGGCTAACTTATAATTATGTTTTCAGTAAAAAACAAAAAGAAAAACACCCAAACTTGATTTTACTTTTAAATAGAACATAGAAAATCTCGTGATTTATACTTCCAATCTTAACTACTGAAACAAGTCAGACTATATTACTATATTTTTCCCTCATGAGATAGTTGAAGATTCTAATAAACCTAAATTAATTAAAATATAGAGAAAGAAATTCCTAGAAAACAAGGTACACAAAGATGTTTTAATCTCTGACAAAAAGGCATGAAGGAAGAATTTGGAATAAATACTGGTAAGAAAAACAAGTCAAAACTTTAATAAACCTTAATGTTCTGGTGTGAGCCAGTGTAACAGATGAAAATTACCAAGACCTCCAGTCACAGAAAGAATTTGTACCCACCATCAGCCTTTTCCCAAAGAACATCTCAAACTGCGTAGGAATAGTTCACAAAAGGCTGGGGTAAAAAGGTGAACTGAGAGAATATCTACTGAATTACGCATTACCCAGTGGGAGATATCAGGGCCAGAGGGCTGAAAGGAATTTATCTCACAAATTCGAGACCTTTACTGTGCAAGCCAGTGGTTTCTGGCTGCTGGCTCTGAAATCTGGCTGTACGAGAGCTGAGAGAAATCACTGTGAAGCTCTCTATACCTTCAGTGAATATATTGCAGAGATTCTTCAAAGGTTGGAGGTAATGCAGCAGGGTAGAGAGATCCCCTGATGTCTATAATGCCAGGATTGAAATGAACAAACAAATCCATGTCAATCCCCAAAACTGGAAAGCTATGCAAAGCAAAACAAAATATCTCATGAATGAGAAACTGAGCTGCTGGGCTGGAGAGGAAAAAAATGTCTGCAGTCTCCCTGGTACTCAGATATCAAGGCATGCTCAAGTGACAGTGCAGATCTCACGTGAAAATTATGATCTGAAAAGGAAATAGAGTCTAATTTCAACTTCAGCTCAATTCAGATTAGTAGATGTAGAGCAGTAGAGGTGATTTGTGTTCTGGATATAAATATTATTCATATCAATTCTTAATGTTTACTAATACACATTGTATAGCAAGCAAAGAAGCAAGATAAAGTTACCCATGGTCAAGAGAAGGAGAATTCAATAAAAGCAGACTAAAGGATAGGCAGTATGTAGGTATTATCAAAAAGAACTTTAAAATAACTATGATAAATATGTTAAGGAATTAAAAATGCATAACCAGTGAACAGTATCAGTACAGTGATAAAAAATTTAAAAATTGAGCCAACTGAAAATGCTACAAATAAAATGTAATATTGGAGATGACAAATTCACTTGAGGTTCTTAAAAGCTTTTTGCATACAGCAGAGAACAGACTCGTGAACATGAAGAAGGGTTAATAGAAATTGTCAAAAATGAAACAATAAAAATAAATAGTAAAAAAAGAAACAAAGAATTTGAGGTTCATAGAACAATACCAAACAGTCTACAATAACATTAAGAAAAGGAAGAGGAGTGAGATGGAAGAAATACTTGGATAGGTAATGACCAATTACCTATAATATAGGTAATATAGAAAGCTGAATTAAAAAAAAAAAGTCAAAACAAAATAACAACCACCACAGTAAAATACACTTAAGAACATCAAGGGTAAATACTGAAACAGAAAAGTATCTTTAAAACAGCCAAAGAATAAAACATACATTCCATATATTGAGTAAATGCTAAGACTGACAGTTGCTTTCTTATCATAAACAATGAAAGACAGAAGACCATGGAATGTTATTTTTAATGTGTTGGAAGAATAAAACTATCAGAATTGCTTTGACAGCGAAAGTAACTGTCAAAACTGAAGCACAACTTAGAGGGGACATATTTAGGATTAAACGCTTCTATAGTAAAAGTATAAAATCAATGATCTTAGTTTCTACCTTATAACTCTAGATAACAAGGAACAAAACTCAATGTAGGTAAATGGAAAAAATGAATGAATGAAAGTAACAGTGGATATCAATAAAATGTACAACAGACAGAGAAAAGAAGATGATAAATCAGTTCCCTGGATAGATTAATAAAAGTAATTATCTCCTAACAAAAATCCAGTCAAGTATAAAAACCAGAGAAAACAAAAATGACAGATATCAAGAAGGAAAGAAAAAACATCACTACAAATACTACAGATATTAAGTGATAAGAAGACAATATGAAAAACTTTATGACAAATAATTGATGATTTTGATAAAATGGATGGATTGATGAATAAACATAACTCATCAAAACTGACACAGAAAGGAATATGTAAGAGCCAAATTTGATGAGTTTAAATACTATTATTACAGAATTATTATTAGTAGTAGAAAATGTACCACTCACAAAGAAACTTCTAGCCCATATGGCCTAACTGGTAAATTTAATTAAAAATTTAGAGTGACTATATTTAACAACAATATATTGTATATTTTTAAATAGCTAAAGGAGAATATTTGAAATGTTCCCAACAAGCAAATAATAAAAAAAAATTGTTTGAGATGATGGATATCTTATATACCATGATTTGATCATTATATGTTGTATTACATGTGTCAAAATATTGTACACATATGTCGAAAATAGCCCATAAATACGTCCAATAATTATGCATCAATAAAACATGTTTAAAATTATGGAACAAATAGAACCAGTTTTATATAAGTGGTTTTATGAGACTGACATAAACCTGCTTTACACTTGATAAGACATTTTAGGAACAAAATTACAAATTAAAACCTCTCATGAACATAAGTGAAATAAATACTTCATAAAATATTAACAAAGGCCTGTGATACATAAACAACATAAGATACTACAACCAAATTAAATCAAAAGCCAATGTAACATTCAAGAATCAGTCAACATAATTCAGTGTATTAAGTGAGTAATTAACAAAATTATAAGATTAAATAGTTGCAGATTAAAAAAGATTTGACAAAGACTCTAATTTTCTCAGCAAACTACGAACAGAAAGGAAGTCCAACAATCTGATAAAGGGCATCTATGAAAAATCTACAGGTAACATCACAGGTAATAGTGAAACACTGAACACTTTATGCCTAAAATTGGAAACAAGGCACAGAAAGTCTTTTCCCAAATGTCAACTAATACATTTGCAATTTTTCAGAAGTATTTACATTTAGGTATTTAATTCCTGGCGACTAAATAGCTTCTCTGCTATACACCTGAGTGTGTACAAGAAGACTCATTTTTTCTTCATATCAAAAGTATAGTAAACTTAATTTTCTTACATACATTTTTTTCTTTGTTAAATTAACAATTTTATTTTCTCTCTAAGAAACTAAATATTTGTTCTACATTCTAAAGCGTAGGCAAACAATAGCTAGTTTATCACTTATTGAACAGAAGTTATTAACCTCATTCAGAACAAATAGGAGAATAACAGGAAGTATTGACTAAAGGTCCGCATGTGTTCTAAAGCCAAAATTCTCAATGTAGTATGTCATTTTCACTTTTCTAACTTCTAAGTTCTAGAACACATCATGTTACATTTAGTTTCCTAAATAAATGTATAAGTGCGACTTTTATTCAATGTCAGATCAACAGAACCCCCAATCAGAGCTTTGTAATTGTTCAGCATAACATTTATACCTAAGATAAATCTGAATAATTAAAGACTATTTGAGCCTGACAATATGGTATGTAACTAGATGTTCCCCCCTGTATGCCTAGGAGAATCATTCAGCATTGTTAAATACAATATTCCTGCTTCCTAAAGTAGAGCACTCTAAAAAGAGTAGCATATGTTATAAGTAGCTGAATCATAAATCAATGGTATGCCTCAGACCACTTGTATCTTTGACTTTCGATTGAAGGGTTTTATTTGAAACCAATGCTTGTTTCCCTTGTGTGACAGCATCTACATATATGTGGCATAGCTCTCCCAATTATAAATAATTTTAATGGTATTTTAGTTTTAGCTCTAGATGATGACTGCCTCTTTTTAAAAATAAATTGCATATACTATGCAACTTCCATGTCTTCATTTTCTATTAATTTAACAAACCCATATTATTGGGCACCCAAATTTTTCTAGATAGAAATGTTGTGCTGAAAAAGATAAGCATAATTCTTGCTTATCTTGTCATAAATAGTTTATCTAGAACATAAAATATTACTAATAGTAACCAGGTAACCACATTATATATTATGATGAGGTAAAAGGTGGGTTTGGGTGGAAACTCTGGAGTTAACTTTTTCATGTTGTTTAAAATGTTATTTGCCATCTCAGTTGCAAAGAACAGTTGCTACATTCAAAACTTGGATATATAGAGTAAGCAATTGAATATATATATTTGAAATTCAGCACTTAGAGTAAACAATTAGGAGAAGAAAACACATCAATGGCATTTAATGTATTTTACCCAGGAGAAAATATCAGAGAAAGAATATATAGGGAGAATATTTTCTATAGCCAAGCCTTAGTATACACCTATATTTAGAGGTGTAGCAGAGAAAGTGTATCAAGAAAAATAAAATGTAGAAAGAGAGTCAGTAGGATGGTTCAATTCAGTCCATATCAAATAGATTTTGAAAGTACACTAGCAAATTTTGTGTACAATAACAGAAAGATACAAATTTAATATTATTTATTTATAAAAGTAGTAAATAATGCTACAAGAACTTGAAACATTTAACATTTATTCAAAACCAGAGAATAATTTTATTCCTAGAAAATTACTCAAGTGGTAATTTTGCATAAATCGGGCTTTCAGTTATTATTTTCGAGGACATTATGCAATAAAGTTTTTCTTAATAGAATGCTGTTGCTTTTGACTTTCTTGTGACTCTACAGCTAAGGGTCAACAAAGTTCTCTGGTTGTAACAGTTATGCATATTCAAAATCCTTATGCATATTCAAGTGCTCTGGATCTTTTTGCTCACACTAAGAATTTCCAAAATGATAAAGATTGATTTTTCTCTTGTCATCTTCTTTGAATGTCACTTTGTTTAGATTATGTTTACATAAACATTATCAGTTACGCAATAAACTTGTAAAGCCTGTTAATCACAGGTCAATTTTGACAGATTTTATGACTAAAAATGGACAACTAAATTTTCCTTTCATAATGCTGAGAAATGTGTTATCAGAGAAAAAAAATTGCTGGAATTTAGTTCTTCATTATGATTTGTAATTGATTTTTAATGTACTCTGCTTTATTTTTTCAGACCTCATCTGTCATTTTTTGCTAAGTTGTATTTTCATATTCAGGCTGTACAAATAAGATTTTGAAGATGGAAGTTAATATCCTTTCATTGTCTACTATAATATTAGAGCCTTCATCTCTGTACTTTTTTTTTCCCTAAAGACTTTGAATAGTCTTTATATAAGCATACATGCCTCCTTTCCTGAAACCACTTCTATCATATCTAGTTTTACACTACAATCTTTGATTAAGAGATACTGTGAACGGAATTGTGTGTCCCCTATCCACGCACTTCCAAATTCATATGTTGAAGCCCTAACCCGCAATGTGACTGTATTTGGAGATAGGACCTTTACGAGAGGTAATAATGGTTAAATGAGGTCATAGGGTGGGGCACTGATCCTATAGGACTGGTTTCCTTATACAAAAAGGAAGCAATACTAGAGAGCCTCCACTCAGAACTATGTTTTATAACTCAATGGCAAAAAATACTTTTATAAAAAGTCAATGCTATTTTATAATTTTTTTAATGCTAGGTACTTGCATATTTATTAATTTTTGTTTTATACTTTTCAGATATCTATGTGGTATCATCATGAATAATGGCTGATTCTGAATGGTTTTTAGTAATTTTGAAGGAAATATATTTTTGAGGGAGAAAGTTTTGCAATCACTGAGAATATGTAACACAGTATTTATTTTCTCTGAAAATAAATCCAAATGAGAATTTCCAAATATGTTGGGCCAACATCATGTTAAAAAATGATTAAAATCCATGACTTGGAGATTAGCCCATATCGATATTTGAGCAATGCATTAGAGTTGGAGAAAGGAAACTGTAAAGAGCTTTGACTAGACACCAATGCATTGGGGCAGAAGGAAGACAAAGAGTTATTAACCTGCTGACAAGAGACTGGCTAAGGAGTATTTTCACACCAGTCAGGAATCATCATTATAATAGAGAAAACAAAAAGGTATTACTGTTTGGCTCCATAGGATTAAATTTCACCAGCAGGCCACAATTTGGGGACATCTTTAGGTCAGAAGAATCAAGTGAGTAATCCTTATCTAGGAATATACTTTTAATTACAAAGATTCAACCATTCACTCACTTGTATATTAAATATCCTTTTGACTTCTTCAAGTCTCCAGACCCTGTGTTGGGTACTAGAGATGTAAACCTCAAAACATAACTAAAGCCAATTATTATACCCATGAAATTTATAGGCTAGTGGAAATGGAAAATAATAAGACAATATGATAGAAGCAAGCAAAGCTAATAAGTAACAACAAAGGGTGAGAGAAGATTGACTTTCAATTCAGAAACTGGTAGTTAAGAAAAAAGAATTGAGTATTATTACATATTGAAGGAACAATGGTATCCAATGAGCTACAAATATTGCTGGACCATTAGTTACCCTTGGAAGGAGAGTCATGTGAAGCAGCTTCATACACAGGCACGGGCTGGATTATGAAGGCTATTGTGTGTCAATATGGAAACATCTGGATGATTTTTAAAAGAAAACAGTAGGACAAAATTTGTGTTTTGAACAAAT
This sequence comes from Nomascus leucogenys, assembly GCF_006542625.1. Lineage (NCBI taxonomy): Eukaryota > Metazoa > Chordata > Mammalia > Primates > Hylobatidae > Nomascus > Nomascus leucogenys. The sequence continues at coordinate 106,728,693 of NC_044383.1, read as the reverse complement.
CACTTACATAACACCCTGGGAGGAACAAATTGGATAGGAAAGGTGTGTGGGCAGAGTGCTGCATTAAGGAAACTATTATAATAATGAAGTTGTGAATTAAGAAAGGCAGAAATTTACCTAGCAATGGTGAATCAAGATTAAGGGCAGATTGACAGCTATTTACCTGGTCAAATTAACATGATGTTGAGACTAACTAGACATAGGTTAAAGAGCATGACAGAAAGAAATTAACGGTAAAATAGATATCAAGCTGGAAACTAGGAGAAAAGTAATGACATTCATTGAGATGGAGGATGCACAAAGAAACAGATTTGAGTGACGGAGTTTAAGATTAATTAAAATTTAGATGTGTATGTGTTCCACACTTTCTTTATCCAATTTGCCATTGATGGGCATTTAAGTTTATTTCATGTATTTGCCATTGTGGGTAGTGCTACAATGAACATATGCATGCGTGTGTCTTTATGGTAGAATGATTTCTATTCCTTTGGGTATATAACCAGCAATAGGATTTCTGGATTGAACGACAGTTCTGTTTTTAGCTCTTTGAGGAATCGCCACACTGCTTTCCACAATGGTTGAACTAATTTACACTCCTACTAACACTGTATATGCATTTCATTTTCTCTGCTACATTTCCAGAATCTGTTATTTTATGACTTTTTAATAAAACCATTCTGACTGTTCTGAGTTGATATCTCATGTGGTTTCGATTTCCATTACTCTATCAGTTATATTGAACTTTTTCATATGCTTTCTGGCCACATGTAAGCAAAATGTGGTACATATACACCATGGAATACTGTGCAGCCATTAAAAAGAATAAAATCATGTTCTTTGCAAGAACATGGATGCAGCTGAAGCCATTGTTTCTAGCAAACTAACACAGAAACAGAAAACCAAATACTACAGGTTCTCACTTATAAGTGGGAGCTAAATGATAGGAACATATGGGCACAAACAGGAGAATAATGGACACTATGGCCTACTTGAGGGTGGAAGATAAGAAGAGGGAGAAGATCAGAAAAAATATGTGTTGGGCACTAGGCCTAGTAACTGGGTGATGAAATAATCTGTACAACAAACCCCTGTGACTTGAGTTTACCTATATAACAAACCTGCACATGTACCCCTGAGCCTAAATAGAAGATTTTTTTTAAAGATTTAGATGTATTTCTCCTTTTTTCCCTTTTTCTTTCTTTCCTTCCTTCCCTTCCCTTTCCTTTCCTGTCCCTTTCTCATTTTCTTCTCCTTATTCACTTTTTCTTTCTTTCCTTCCTTCCTTCCTTCTTTTCTTTCTTTCTTTGTTTTTCTTTCCTCTTTCTCCTTCCTTCCGTCCTTCCTTCCTTCCCTCCCTCCCTCTCTCCTTTCTTCCTGTTCTCTCTCTCTTTTTTCATTGTCTTTCTTTCTAGCTTAAATCACAGAAAAATATTAGGTTGGTGCAAATGTTATTGCAGTTTTTGCCATTACTTTTAGTGGCAAAAACCACAGTCACTTTATCACCAACTTAATATGTCAATTTGGCCTTGCATAAGTTATCTGGATCCGAAAAAATATCTCTGTTTTGATAATCTTAATAAATGTAGTGCTGGTGCCATTTTATGGATAGGGGAGTAGGGAAAGTGGTTACCAGCCCCATGGTTCAAAACAGGAACATAATATGTAGAAAACAAAGCAGAAATCTAATCTTGTGCATATAAACAAGATAAAGCTATAGAAAAGGATGACAAAAAGTGTGGATATACTATTATTTGGGGTCTGGAATTATATTTATTTATACAACAGTTCCCAATCTTGTGAAGTAAAAGGTAAACAGTGGAAACACAACTATTATTTTTGAAGTAATGGAGTCTGATAGAAGAGTAAACAGTTTTTCCTCTATCTGCCACTTCAGAAACACTCTACCGTTTTCGCCCTTCTCTGTGTTATATGAGGCTAATTTGTTTGATTGAATTATTTGGGATACCTTTCTTCCTGTCTTCTAGTTGGAGTCAGGTAATGCAAAATGCTAGCAGGAGATCGTTATGTTGGACAAAAGGTTGGGGGAATTATGTTCTTCGTTTTTTCCACACCTGTGCGTGTTTGAATAGTGGCATCAATTTTCTACCTGTTGCCATAATTGCTTTGAGGACACCTTCTTTCAAATCAAAAACTCTTCTCAGTTTTCATTTACCATCATCCCTTTCCTACTTGAGCCTATGACTAATAAAGAATTTATGCTGTTGCTAGTGACTGGGTGAATAATCTTTCCTTGTTTGTTGCCTTAATCCTACATACACCTGAGTATATAATCTCTTCATTAGACCTTTTTTTCACTTTCACTTTGAGTAAGCCATCTTCTGGAACATAGAACAATAGAGTGGTACTATGAGTGGGTCCAGGAAAAAAACCCTCAAAATAGGATTTTAAAATTTGGTAGGTCACATAGATTAATAACTCATGGGAAGCTTCCTTGCTGAACAAAAAAATGGAACAGTAATCAGATAGTGGTACCATGATTACTTAAGTTATTAACAATAGTGGCATGAGGTAGAAAAAGGGTAAAGTTTGGTAGAAAAAAATGGTTATAGCACTTAGACATATGGGATCGATTATGATTACAAAGATTGTTGGATTGGCATCTTTTGTAGCTATAAGAAACATACAGGCAAAGTAAAAATTCAACGCCTTAAATTAACAAATTCAATAAACAGATTCGAAATTAGAAAGATTAAACAGTTTCTTTGATAATTTTAAAGTAATTCCCTATTTGACATGGGTAAAGGGCAGATGTGTCTGAGGGTAAAGCCTAGAACTGAGTGCAATGCTCACAGAGTTGAAGCAACAAATAATACACACCTTTGGCAGATATCTTACATTAAAGAAAGAACAGTGATAGGGAAGAATTGCAAACTATTCCAATAAAAAGGAACTTCTGAATAGACACAGAGAAATTTGATAATGTTGAAACTACCATTACCTAGGAGCCTTCTTGAGAGAATAGCATCTTTCCATCTTCACCTTCACAGGCATCTGAGGAAAACATCCTCTTAAGCACAGAATGCCTTAAGGGCTTCACATGGGTCATTGTCTCATAAGGGGATACTTTTTCTCCTTGGGATAATAAACCACTCCTTGTTGCTTCCAAAGGACTCAAAAGGAGAGCTAAATCATTATATATGCTTGTATGAGAACTTATGTGGGAGAAGATGGGTTATATACCAAGAAGTTGCAGGATTTGCCAGTTTTGAAGAATCTGAGAAGAATGCGTGGGAATGGAAGGGTGAAAGGCAAAGAAGGACTGAATATAAAATGATTATCAACATGAATGTATTTCCTCAGCACTCAGAATTTATTATCTTGGATGAGTTGTGTGGTCATAGAAGTTTCTGGAACTCATTGAAGGTATGATGAAAAATAAGTTAAAACCCAACAATGAGTTTGTAATCATCTTCAAATAAGGCATGCAACCATACAGCAAATTTAAATCCCTATGCTATTATGTAAGGAACATGTACACAGTTCATTATTCAAATAAACCCCAAAGGATTATCAAGTTTTACAAATGTTATTCTAATATTTTAATATGCATTGACATCAATCAGATACCTAATTGAATGTTCTAATTGAATTAATGTCATGGTGAGTGGTAAGAAAAAAGTGATCTGCTTCTTAAATATCATGATTCCTCAAGCACAAATATGACAAATTTCCTCTTTAATGATGAATAGAATTTACTGTAAACATTTGCTAACAACAGGGATAACTCCATTCTATAGGCTCAAAGTGATATTTGATTCTTTTAAACAAACCAAATAACTGGAAAATTCAGGACACAGAAAACCTATGGCATAAAGAGAAATTTATTATTTTCCTTCTTCACTATCCACTAAATTTAAACAATTTAAAACAGTTACAGACAAAACAAAACGCTTAGAACATTCCAGTATGATCATAAGGTTTTTGACCTTTGTTTATAAGATGAACAGTTTTTCATTTTTATTTTTCTGTATATATATATATATATACACGTATATATATATACGTGTATATATATATACACACACGTATATATATACGTATATATATACGTATATATACATATATATGTATATATACGTATATATATACGTGTATATATACGTATATATATATACGTGTATATATACGTATATATATACGTATATATACGTATATATACGTATATATATATATACACACGTATATATATATATATATATATGGACTTCCTACATTTTATGGGGTTAGATACAATGATTTTACTCCAAAGGAAAAGGAGTTTTTGATCCTTCTATAACACTTTTTGAGGAAGATATAACTAGCATTGATTATAGCCAATAACAACTCCATTTACCTGAATCAAAATGAGTTAAATGGATACATTTTTTTCATGCATTATTAGCAATATTAATAAGCCCACTGGCTCAAATACAGATTTCTCAACTGGAGCTTTGCAATCATAAAATCTTCTATTTATTACAATGTGTAACACCTTTCTGGTCAAAGTGAATATTTATTTTGTTTTAAATTCCATTAACACAATAATTAATACTAAAAACCTACTTCCAAATTTTTCCCACAGATAACACTGGTAATAAATTATGCAACAAGTTAGCTTCCTTTAAAAATATCCTGTATAAAGTATAAATTTCAAAAATGTCCATCTGAAAGCATCAGTTTTATTAATTGAAACAAAAGAAAAACTGTGCACCAATATATAATTAATTACTCTCTGAACTCCAGAGATTATTCTATATTATAAGTAATAAAGGAAGTTCTTAAAGTCATAAATGGAATTAATATAACCTATTGCAAATGAGTAAAGTCTACTTGTGTACATCAGAAATATTTTGAATTATATTATTATTTTGTTGAAAATGTTAAATATTTTCTCCTGTGGCATTGGTTACTACAAATTCTCTTAACTTGGCTGAATTTCATGTTTTATTTACATCTTCAGATTTTTTCAAAATAATGATTAAGATGACTACTTGTATCATTCAGTTTTCTCTCTTGAGCTTTGTAAACATTATACAATTTTTAGCAAACTAAAATTGCTGAGTATGATCTTTGACAGGTTAAATGTTTCTTTTGTCTTCTTCCTGTATTCTTACAGGATTCTTTCTCTAAACTTGAATTTGAGTCACTTCCCTAGTATGAGTCTTGGTAAAATTATTAATCATTTATTTCTGGAAAAAATGAACCTTTTTATCTTCTATGGGACCTTGAAAAATGAGTTCTTTTTATCTATGATCTACTCTCTTAAAACAATAGTCTATAGCATCTCTCTCTAGTGTTAAAATCATAAATTAAAGAAAGTAAGTAAGAAGGTAAGAGAGGGAGAGGCAAGGTGCTTCCAATATACTGGGCAAATTCTATTCTTGGTGTGTAATGAGAATATCTGTTCATCTTGAAACACACATCATACATACACTTTCATCTGTGATATAGTCACAATAAAGAATTCAAAAATATAAGAAAACATAAAAAGATAGGTGTATATACTTTTTAGTATGTTTCACCAAAAAAATTTGAAACTTAGGTTTATTTCTTCCTTCCATATGTATTTGGGAGTTAGAAGAACCTGGTTTCCAGTACTAGCTCTGACCTTTATCGTGTCATTAATACAAATTACTTTTATCTTTGCATTTTATGTTCTCTATATAGTTAGGCACCACATAAGATGTTTTGGTCAATGACAGGTCACATATACAACCGGGGTTCTGTAAGGTTATAATACTATGTTTACTGTACCTTTCCTAAATGTTTAGATATACAAATACTTGCCATTATGTTACAGTTGCCTACAGTATCATACAGTGACGTGATGTACAGGTTTATAGTCCAGAAGCAATAGGCTATACCATGTAGCCTACATGTGTAATAGGCCATACCCTCCAGGTTTGTGCAAGTACACTCTATGATGTTCACACAATGACAAAATCACCTAATGAGGCATTTCTCAGAATTTATCCCCATCATTAAATGACACGACTGTATATACCATTACAAGATTAGAGCCTGCGGTATTAAAAACTTCTTATAGCAGTTACATCCTTGCTTTCAGATGTAAACTGCTTACATGCAGTGTCATAACCATATCATAACCAGCAAGTAGTATTCTGATTGCATCAATGATTATGCAACTTTTATTCTTTAATAACAATTAACAGAAACAGTTGGAATTACAGATAAATATTATAAAGCCTCTTGATGTCCTGTAAAAACATTTACTTAAGTGAACTGTATTATTGAATGAAAGCAAGCCATAAGTGGCAAGAAACATTCTAAAGTATCCTTAGATATAGAAACAGTGGCAATGTACAATTCTGTAAGATTGAATTCAGGTAGCATAAACCAATAAATTCTTCATTTTAAAATTATAATCTACCCAAATATATAAACAATAGGCTTTTCTTTATATAATATACTTCTATCTGAATAATCCAAAGGTTTTTAAATAATATCCTTTTCTTAGCTGGAAAAAACAGATAAATAGTAATATTTTAGTAGCGAACATTTTGGAAAAAATCTAGTTAAAAATAATATAATTTTGAATTAGTAATTTGTACAAACAAAGGAATTAATACTCCATATACCATGAAACAGAAGATTGATGACTCAATAAGAAAAGGCAATAACCACAAGGATAAAATAAAACCTTTAGGAGAGAAATATTTTTGTAAGTTTACAAAGCATTAATAAGCTAAATAATTATCATAGAAAAATCAAGTAAAAAATAAATTTTTGAAAAAAATGACATAAATAATCTACAGAAGAAGAAAAACGAGATGATTGAATCAGAGAGAAGTTCTTTTCAGGAATAATGAACATTAGATGCCCTATATAAATTAGCTGCTAGACCCGAAACAAATAGGAAAAAAAATAAACAGAAATCTATCTAATCTATATAGAAAGATAAATACATATGAGAAAGGACCAACAGCATCCTTGTACAGTTTTTTTATGTGGTATCTTTCCACAGCAGCATAGAAAAATAGTAAAAGACACTTCAAAGATGTAGAGTTTCTGATTTCATGGAAACAATCGGGTCCCAGACGGGGTGAGTGTGAGTAGCAGGTATTAAACCCCCAGCACAAGGTGCGAGTGATTGGTCTAATAAGCCATAGAGATGTGGGTAACCAGATTGTGTTCTTTCTTCAGCAGTCTGTAAGGACGGATGACTCATTTCAGGGCCCCAAGGAATCTAACAGATGAGCAGTCTATCAAGGGGCTACATGAATCATGTAGAAAATGGAAGAATTCTAGGTCTTCTTATTAACAAAGAGAGCAAATGTTCCAATTATGTTCTAACTTGGAAGAAAAATTTTGACCAAGAGACAGTACAAAGATAGCAGGAAACTTTACTGAAAAGAAATATAGTGTAAAGAGGTTATTGCAGGAAAAAAAAAAAGTATTCCCCAAGAGAGGAGAGGGCTGATCCTGTCGGAAAACAGCTCCGAGGGTCCTATGCAGGGAGTCTTACTATGTTAGACTTCTTCAAATTCCTGCCCCTGTCTCAAATCTGTACCTTTTTCCTTAGTGTAGTTTTCCCGCTCCTGCCTTAAGTCCTCGCCTGTGCTCCGCCCCCCTTCCCCAGGCTTGTGGGACCCTCTCTCACTGTTGGTTAATGTGCATGCGCTGGCCCATGATTTACTATGAATCCTGTCTGATGGCGGCCCTACTCATTATTGCCACCCTAGGAAGGTTGTATAGCTGTCAAATCTATACCTATTGCACCTGAGTATCTCTTTGGAATTTCCTTCTTTCCCCTAATCTGTACCTATGGCGCCAGGTTTCTCTTAGGAATATCCCTTTTGCCCTTCTTATCAGCATATAACTAGTGATGTTCTGATACTGTAATTGCAGAGTGAATGATTATTGGGGTGTCTTAAGAGGTGTCTTGGGGCATTTCTTTCCGTGTAGCTACCTCTTCTTCCCTACCCACATTTGACTAAGTGCCCACCCACTCCAGCAGTAGAGATGCTGTTAATATGCAAATTTCGGGTGGTCCTGGAATGAGCCTTCCCAGACTTTTCCCTTCTCAGGAGCTCCCTCTCCTGTTCATTTCTAGCTATCGGCCTACTCTAAAATTCTGGGCATACAACTGACTTGAATTGCTGTGAAAGGGCTTCAAAATTTCATACCCAATTCTCAGATGCAAGCCAATTAACAGATTCAGAGCTCCTTTTTTGAAAGATCCTGTGTTAGAAAAAAGAAAAGATACATAGTTTGAAAGAAGTAAAAAAGATAAATGGGTATCCTTTCAGTGAGATGCAAGGTATTGTTTAGATCTACAGGGACCTCTCAGGATAATCTCATAATATAAGAATCTGAATCTTTTATTACCTTTGACTATTTTGCAAATTTTGGAGAAAGAAGTACCTTATAGAGAGTTTATGCTATCATCAGTAGTTATTTCAATAAATGCAAATGAAAGGTTCCAGTGAAGATGTAATTAGCATTTTTCATTACCTGTGTATGTGTGTATTCCTTGAATTCTCTTTTGAACTGGTTCTCTCTTAATCGAAAAAAGTAAACTCTTGGATACATGTTCAATTTGTTGCCAAGATGCCAGGGGTTTGGTCAAGGTCCTATTGCTCATCACATGGAAAGCCAATCACTGAAACAATGAATATAGCCACGGAAGAAAGGCTTTAATCAGGTGAGGTCATCCAACAACACTGGAGATAAGTCTCAAATTTGTCTCTCCAACCAACTAAAATCGGGTGTATATATAGCAAAAGGTAATGAAAACAGGAATTAGGGAGGGGTAAGGAGGCAATCATGATGAATGAGGAGTCTGGTATCTCATTGTCTGGATCTGGTCATCTGGTGAGTTCCAGTTTCTTAATACCATCTGTGAGAGCTGAGGGTCAATTTGCGGAGGAAGGAATTCAGATAAAACAAATGTAAGTTTCAATCTTTAAAACCAAGAGGGCCAATTACAAAGCGATGCTAAACATCAATTCTATGAGACAATTGGGCTAATTTCAAATTTATATTTTTATGAATGCTATGGTGTTAGTTTTAAAATATTTTAACAGTTTAGGAGCTTACTGAGATGCTGAAAATATTTGCCTGACAGGGAGAGATAAACCACACTGTCAAGGAAGTGTTATTCATAATAACTTAGACCTAGATACAATTTTTTTTGATTCCCAGAGAGAATACCATGCAGCAAAAACCTTAACTTTTATAACTCTCTGTTTCCTTAGAAAATTTTTCCACTTCACTGATTATATATGGTGTTTTATTGTGTTTTCTTATTCACGCATGAGTGGTAACTTTTCCCTTTGGTTGCGGCAGTGATTGGGAATTTCGTCTTATGATCTCAACTATTTGGTGATCTCTGTAGATAGATAATAGTAATCTGTTGAGTGAGAGACAATAAAGATCCAGTTTGTTAATCCGTTGCATTTGTTTATCTATTATTCTATTTTAAACTCAAACATTTAAGAATTTTAAGTCTATTGAGAGAAAGGGCCTTTGAAATATGGAGTAGATGCTTGTGTTTCTGTTTTTACTCTTGACCTAATACTCTTGAAATTGTAGAACTGACACTATAAGCTATAGTTTATATGTCTGTGTCTTTAATTCATGGAGCTATGTACCTCTTGTGTAGATATGAAATCTTTTCTTTTTTCAAGAGAGTATTTGATTTATAAGAAGAATATAATTGATTTTAATATCTCTTAAATATTGATTTTGTTTTGTTTATAAAGATAATTAGGCAGTTAATTAAATGGAATATTTTTAAAATTCCCAGGAAATAACTAAATTGGGTTTTGTATACTTTAAACGTGATAAAGAGAAAAATTCTTCTTTCAGTAATTGTAAGCTCAGGAACACTTTAAGAATCTAAGTTTATAATTGTGAATAGTGCCACAATAAACATACGTGTGCATGTGTCTTTATAGCAGCATGATTTATAATCCTTTGGGTATATACCCAGTAATGGGATGGCTGGGTCAAATGGTATTTCTAGTTCTAGATCCTTGAGCAATCGCCACACTGTCTTCCACAATGGTTTAACTAGTTTACAGTCCCACCAACAGTGTAAAAGTGTTCCTATTTCTCCACATCCCTACAGCACCTTTTGTTGCCTGACTTTTTAATGATCGCCATTCTAACTGGTGTGAGATGGTATCTTATTGTGGTTTTGATTTGAATTTCTCTGATGGCCAGTGATGATGAGCATTTTTAGACTGGATTAAGAAAATGTGGCACATATACACCATGGAATACTATGTAGCCATAAAAAAGGATGAGTTCATGTCCTTTGTAGGGACATGGATGAAGCTGGAAACCATCATTCTGAGCAATCTATCACAAGGACAGAAAACCAAACACCACATGTTCTCACTCATAGGTGGGAATTGAACAGTAAGAACACTTGGACACAGGAAGGGGAACATCACACACCAGGGCCTGTCTTGGGGTGGGGGAAAGGGGGAGGGATAGCATTAGAAGATATACCTAATGTAAATGACAAGTTAATGGGTGCAGCACACCAACATGGCACATGTATACATATGTGACAAACCTGCACGTTGTGCACAGGTACCCTAGAACTTAAAGTATAATAATAATAAAAAATAATAATCTAAGTTTACATAATTAAGGTCAGTCTTTGGCAGATGGAACTATTGTGCGTCAAAGTACTCTGATAGACTGCTAAAGACTTATATCGCAGGCAATTCTGAATTATCCAGGGCCCCCTGTGAAATAGAAATTAGCTACTTTTGGTAAATGTTACCATTAATATGAGTAGTTGAGACTATACTAGCAGCAATAGTGGCACAACTAAAACTGTATGTGTGTGGTGTTTTTAAGGTCAAAGAATAATTTTATCCTCAAGAGCTATTTCAATTCCTTGATCTCAGGATATAATTCATCCATTAAATGAATTCTTGAATACACTGAGGACAAGCATTCTTTTAATACTTTGTAATAAAAGAAATAAAAACTGAAAATGTTTAAAATATTTATCCTTAAAAGATAGCTCATGTTCATGGATTGGAAGAAATAACAGTGTTAAAATGTCCATACTATCCAAAGTGATCCACAGATTCAATGCAATGGCTATCAAATTGTCAACGTCATTTTTCACAGAAAAAAAAAAATGGTACAGTATACAACCTAAAATTGGTATATTACTGCAAAAGACCCAAAATAGCCAAATCAGTTTTGAGCAAAAAAGAACAAAGCTGGAGGCATCCAACCAGAATATATAAGGAAATCAAACAACTAAATAGCAAATAAAACAACACACACAAAAAAAACAGCAAATAATACAATTTAAAAATGGGCAAAAGATTTGAATAAACATTTATCAAGAAAAGACACACAAATAGCCAACAAGTATATCAAAAAATGCTCAACATCACTAATTATTAAAGAAATACAAATCAAAACAACAATGAGATGTTATCTGACCCCAGCTGAAATGACTATTAAAAAGAGAAAAAATAAGAGAAGATGGCGAGAATGCAGAGAAAGGAATGCTCGTACACTGTTGATGGGAATGTAAAGCAGTGCAACTGCTATAAAAACAGTATGGAGGTTCATCAAAAACTAAAAATAGAACTACTCTATGATCCAACAATTCCCCTGCTGGGTATATATATCCAAAAGAAAGGAAATCAGTATATCAACAAGGTATCTATACCCCCATGTTTATTGCAGTACTAATATTCACAACAACCAAGATATGGAATCAACCTAGTTGTCCAACGACAGATGAAAGAATAAAGGAAATTTGGTATATGTACAGAATGAAATATTATTCAGCCAGAAAAAAATGAAATTCCATAATTTGCAGCAACATGGATGAAACTAGAGGTCATTATGTTAAGTGAAGTAAGCCAAGCACAGAAAGTCAAATATTGCATGTTCTCACTCATATGTGGGAGCTAAAATAGTGAATCTCATGAAGATAGAGAGTAGTTCTGTGGATTGAGCCATGAAGAAATTCAAAACATCAACAGACCAATAACAAGTAATGAGATTGAAGCCATAACAGAAAGTTTCCCAGTAAAGAAAAACCTGATACCCAATGCCTTCACTGCTGAATTCTGCCAAACATTTAAAGAACTAATACAAATTCTATTTACACTTTTCCAAAAAAAAAAAAATAGAGGAGGGAATACCTCCAAATTCATTCTACAAGGCAAGCATTACCCTGATACCAAAATTAGACACATCAAAAAAAGAAAACCACAGGCTAACACTTGCAATGGATATTGATGCAAAAATCCTCAACAAAGTAATAGGAAACTGAATTCAACAACACATTAAAAAGTTCATTCATCATGACCAAGTGAAATTTATCCTAGGGATGCAAGGATGGTTCAACATATGCAAATCAATGAATGTGACACATCATATCAACAGAATAAAGGATAAAAACCATACAATCATTTCAATTGATGCTGAAAAAGCATTTGATAAAATTCAACATACATCATGATAAAAATCCACAAAAAAACTGAATATAGAAGTAACATAACTAAACATAATAAAAGCCATATAAAACAGACCCACAAATAGTATCATAATGAATGAGAAAAAAACTGAAAGCCTTTCCTCAAAGATGTGGAACACAACAAGGATGCCCACTGTCACCACTGTTATTTAACATAAAACTGGTAGTCCTAGCTGGAGCAAAAAGACAAGAGAAAGAAATAAAAGGCATCCAAACTGGAAATGAAGAAGTCAAATTATTATTTTTTGCATGTGATGTGATCTCATGTTTGAAAAAACCTATAAACTCCATAAAAAAAATTCAGTAGCTTTTTAACTACTGAAAACTTTTCAAATAACAAATTATGTTTTGTCTATTTTCTTTATTGTATATTTGCTTGCTATTCCATTGATTTCTAGTTTTATCTTTATTTCTTTTTTCTAAGTTTATCAATTTATTTGTATTTTGTCTTAGCTTTATGAGATGAACATTCAGATTTTTAACCACCAGTCTGCCAAAAATTTAGAGAAACATTTATTCATAATATTATTTTAAATCTCTATTTATTCATAATAGTTTTACTCATATAATTTTTATTAATTTTGACAAATATAACTATATTTTAGATTTTTAATCTTATGCGTAGTGTGTTTTGTGTCATATTTTAGTACTTAATGTTTTTAGCTCATTAATCATATTTCTTCATTCTTTGAGCTTATTCTGCCTTTTTTTTGCAGAGTAATTATTTCACATCAATGGAGTGGAAAAATTACTCTGCTTTAAGAAGAGGAGGAGCAGCTGAATATTAGCTGAACGACATTCCAATCCATCACTTGGATTATTCTTTCAGTTTTTTATGAGCTACTACAATCTATAATTTATCATCTATTTATTTGTATAGTTACTCTTTGATAACTTATTACTGAAATATATTCTATATATTAACATATTTATTACCTCTCTCCTTTAATATTTTCCAGTTTTATTTTTTCCCTCATCTTCATTTTAATGTTTTTGTTTTATGATGCAGTTATATCCTATAAACAGCATAAAGCTGGAATTTTTTTAATTCATAATCTTTTTTAATTGATAATTCAGCTCATTTAAATTTATTGTGTTTACTCATATTTTGATACATTTCTGACAAAATATTAGTGCTATCTATTTTATTTTTAAATTTTCTTTTCTCCTTTTTATGCTTTATTATAATTAGATTTGTTTCATATTTCTCCCCTCTGCATCTTTTTTGGTTTCATTTATATTTACTAAAGAAAGGGGAAAATCTCCCACTATTATAGTAGATGCAGTCTATTTATTCCTTTTTTTTTTTTTTTTTTTTTTTTTTTTGAGATGGAGTCTCAGTTTGTTGCCCAGGTTAGAGTGCAGTGGTGTGCAGTTTTGGCTCACTGCAACCTCTGCCTCCAGGGTTCGAGTGGTTCTCCTGCCTCAGCCTTCCAAGTAGCTAAGATTACAGGCATGCACCACCATGACCAGCTAATTTTTCTATTTTTAGTAGAAATGAGGTTTCACCATGTTGGCTGGGCTGGTCTCGAACTCCCAACATCAGGTGATCTACCCACCTCGCCCTCCCAAAGTGCTGGGATTATAGGCGTGAGTCACCACGCCAGACCTATTTATTCTTTTATTCTTATCTAATTATGTGTGTGTGGACTTGCTGCAATAATAATATATAATAAAAATCCCCAAATTCAGTAATTAAACCACAGGAATGTATGTATCACTTATATCTCTACTGGTTCTCCAATAGCATTAGCTTATTCCATTGGGGCTCATTTGGAAACTATATTATTCCTTATGCCCATTCTTTTAGTCACTTCCCTCTAAATGTGGGCAGGCTTGCTAACTAAAACTTTAAAAATAGCCAAAGTCTTTATCTTCATATTTAAACAATGCGGGGAACTTGGAATGCTTTAAGTCTCATCATCTGGAATGCATATATTTTTAGTACGTTAGTGTTATTATTAGTTTTGATAAATGTTAACCTTACACGTCGTTATCACCTTATGCAGTCATGTTATTTTTAGATATATCCACATATTTACCAGCGATTTAACTTCCATTAAATTCCCTTCAGAGTATAACTTTTTATTGTTTGAAATTTTCTTCTCATCTCCATAATCAAAAGTTTACTCGTATGTAGAATTATAGTCATTTTTGTCTCAGCACATTGAAGGCATTCATCTTCTCTCTTCTGACCTCTATTGACACTACTGATAATTCTGATTTCCAATTTCTACTCTTTTTAAATGATCTTTTAAAATAATCTGTCTTTTCTCTTTGGACATATTTATGTTTCTTTCATGGTAGTGGGTTTTCAGTGGTTTCACTATAAGCTGTCCTTGTTTCTTTATTTTTAAAATTTATGTCATGTAGGATTTGCAGAAGTTATGAATTCTTCTTCAATGTTTTCAATCACTTTCAAAAATTTATTTCATACTTCTCCGAATATCATTCCCTCTTTATTCTCTGAACATCAAATAAGAACTATCTGCTGTTCATGGTGGTTAAATACTCTTTGTTGAACATTGCACTACGGGCACTACTGCCAAACTGTAGCCTATACACTCAGCTATATTTCTGTATCATTTTTTCTGTTGTTTTGTAGGAAAGTAATTTCATGCATTTCCAAGTCAGAGATAAAACCTGTCCTATGTTAGTGGCAAAAAGTGAGAAGCAGTGTGCTTCTTCACAACATGTGAATCACCCTGTTGAATATTTAAAAAAAAATAAAGTCAACTATTTCATAAGTTTTTCTTTCATAATTCACTGATAAGTTCTGTCTTGTCTCTATCCCTTATCTAAAAAAATTCCAATAGTCATAGTTCATTTTTAGATGTGTTCATTTTCAAATATTAATACTATAAAGGTATTCTGGCTATATCAGTTTTCAATTAATTAGTAAAGACAGTTGAGTCACTGATATGTCTTATCTATCAACTATAAAGTAAGGAATTCCTCTAAGTTACTTCCTGTGCTGGGCTTCATGCCACTGCCCTGGTCCAAGCAGGATGCGATGACTGTAAACAATTAAAACACAGAAAATTGAAGAGCTGTTTAGTTACATCTTTCAAAAGTGTATCAGAATAGACTTTTCAAAAGTGTATCAGAATCAAACGTGTCCCAGAATCAAGAGAAAGTATATAATATTATATGGAGGGCCTTTAAAATTATTTTTAAGTCATATATTCATATGTTTTAAAAGGTAAATGGTACAGAAATTATCCACTGGTATATTTGTCTCGGCCTCTGCTCCCATAAACTTTAATCCCTTTTCAAACAGCAAGTCACTTTTGTTATTTTTGAGTATCCTTCTAGTGTCTTCATGCAAGTGATATACAAATACATAGTCTTAAGTTTCTTTATCTTACATAAAATATTGCATCCTGTATACACTGTTGTGAAGGCTTTTTGTTGTTGTTTCCTTGTTTGTTTTTTAAATAATCCTGGAGATCTTTCCATATCACTTCATATGGAATTCTCCTATTAAGAATTCAAATCCCTAAGGAAATCTGATGAAATTTTCATCATGGGAATAGAGAGAAAAAAACTTCCTAGAAAAGCCCAAAGTAAATTTGTTGAATAGAAAGTCTCAACACAGTATAGGATATATAAAATAGTATATCATATGTGCCATTATATTTTAAATTTTACTTTCTTGGTTCTTTTTAGTATCTTCATTTATTTAAAAAATAAAAAAAATACTCTTCTCACTTTGAGTTAGACTATCTGTAACTATCATTTCTGCCACTCTTTAAAAATCTTCCAAATGATCAACGATGCAAAGTTGACATATATATGGTTGAAAGCTTACTTCAAAATATGTTTACAATACTTAAATTCTCACAGGGAAATTACTAAATAGAGACATGCAGAGGAAAAATAAGCAATAACAAATCTCTTTTGGACCTTAAATATGTTGGTTTGTATTCAATATTGAAAAATAAAAAGACTGACTACAGAGAAAAATAGATCCCTAAATTGTCATGTAGTCAATCACAGGTGATTTCAGTTCATTACCTTTCTTAGAGTATGGTTAAGGCATATATTTTATATTTTTAGTATGATTTTAAAAATAATAATTATTTACTTTAAGATGAATGCAAAAATCACTGACAGAATCTAAGAAGAAATATTCATTTTATCGTAATTATTTTAAATTGTAATTTTGTATTTAATTGGGTAGTAATTAATTTCTGTCGTTTTCACTGTTAAACAAGCTGGTAAATGAATAGTGAATTCATTAAAGAACTGCCTGTCTCTCCTGAGAGTATATTCTTAAGGAATACAGTCAGTTGAATAGGTGAACTTCACCATAGAAGCTGTAATGTCAACACCATTACACGTTGAGCAAGACATGTTACTAGTTTTCTCTCAGAACAGCTTATTGTCATTATGGCTAATTTTCAACTTAATTTTACCCTTTCTTTGAAATATACTTTTAATTTTAAATGAAAATTAAAGTACAATATTATTAATTACATCCAAATTATCTTAAGTGTTTTTAAGATGAACACTTTATTTTGGAAAAGACTATAAAAAAAGGTACACTGTGACTTAAAATACAGTTTTAAGTGGTAAATAATGTACACCATACTAGCTTCAATGCAGTCAAGACTTAAGCAGAAAGGAGGAATAGGTTATCTAGCCTATCTAGAGGGGAGAAAAGAGCTGCTGATATGGCACTGGATTGACAATGAAAATAAATTTTGGGGGGCTTATTACCAAAAGTTTTGTAGTTTTACAAGAATAAATACTTCCCCCTTCCCCCACTCCTTTTTTTTTTTTTTTTTTTAACACAGGGTCTCACTCTGCTGCCAAGGCTGTTGTGCAATGGCATGACCAGGGCTCACCACAGTCTTGACCTTCTGGTCTCAAGCAATCCTCCCCACACAACCTTCTGTGAAAATAAACATTTTTTTTTGTTTTAATGTCTCATCTGAGCCCTGTAATAAAAATGATTTGGTAAAGACAGCATCACATTGATTGGATTATTACTGAACATATTTTTTAGTGACAGAAAAGTATTCAGGCTGGGCATGGTGGCTCATTTCTGTAATCCCAATACTTTGGGAGCCCAAGGCAGGAGGATCGTTTGAGGCCCAGTAGTTCAACACCAGCCTGGGCAACACAGGGAGACCCCATCTCCAAAAATAAATAAATAAATAAATAAATAAATAAATGTTAGCCAAACATGTGGCATATGCCTGTGGTCCCAGCTACTTAGGAGGCTGTTTTGGGAGGATTGCTTGAGACCAGAAGGTCAAGACTGTGGTGAGCCCTGATCACGCCATTGCACACCAGCCTTGGCAGCAGAGTGAGACCCTGTGTCCAAAAAAAAAAAAAAAAAAAAAAAAAGGAGTAGGGAAAGAGGGAAGTATTTACTCTTGTAAAACTACAAAACTTTTGGTCACAAACCAAAAAAAATCTTAAACCTTAACTTCAAAAACTATAAAATGATTTTTGAAATGATTTTTATGAATATAAAGTACTTAAAATTACACTAAAATTCTCCTGTGACTTTATTTTTTGGCCTGTACTAATTAATTGCATTGAATGTTTATTGCCTGATTAATTATGCACATATTTTGTTTGATCATGTTCTAAAGTGTGATTTCATGCCTTGGTTGTTGATTCTATATTAGGATCATGTTTAATTAAAATCTAAAGAAAAAAATACTAGTTCAAACATTATATTACATCTCAACAACTTGTGATTACATATAATCAAAGTTGATCACATACAGTCATAAAGTTCTACATCTTCAGGGTGACTTAATTTATATCCTGATAAAATAATAATTTTGAAGTCCACAAATATAATTATTTTCTTTGGTTTCACCTCCCTTCACTTATTATATCCTTATCACTGACATAGTGGCTTTTCTTTGAGCATACTAATTATATCTCCAGAAGCCAGCATGACCCTTGGTAGATCACTATAACAGTTCATGGGCACTTTATAAACAGCGTTTGGCTGCTCATTTTTAATCACAAGAACTGATACATTGTGCTATTTGCCTGCCCGCTTACCTGAATTCAAATAGCCTAGTACAGAACTAAAAGCACAGGCTCTTAAATGCAAATTACCTAGAATATGCAAATTACAATTTGTTTAAAAACGTGGGTGTTTGGTTAAGCACAGTAAATCATTTTTCTATCCAAAGCTATTTTGCTTAATTACAAACTTGAAATGCACATAGAAAACAATCCTACTCCCAAATCACTCAGGTCCAACATACACTTCTTTAGCATCCTCTTAATTAAATCTGCCTTATGAACATTAATTATGAGCTCTATAGCGATAGAACTGATTGAGGTAATTTAAAATATTTGCATATAAGCTGACCATTTAACATGAAAGTTATCTTTACAGAGAAGAAATCCCAACTCCTAAGTAAATGTCACAAGGAAATTGTACAAATGTGCTATTATGTGATGCATAGATTTAAAGTGAAAAATGAGCTGACCAGACTATATAATCATATCTAGGTGACAACTAGCGTCAAGTTGAATTTACTATAAAAATATTTTTAAGCATCCACTAAATGTAATATATTACTAACTTAAGAAAATGCTTTCATTAATTGCTATACAGCCATACCTCATTTTATTCCACTTCACTTTAGTTTGCTTCGTAGTGTTTTGTTTTTGTTTGTTTGCTTTTACAAATTGAAGATTTGTGGAAACCTGCATTCAGCAAGTCTTTCAGCGTCATTTTTTTTAACAGCATGTGTGCATTTGTTATGTCACATTTTGGTAATTCCTGCAACATTTCAAATTTTTCATTATTGTTATATCTGTTATGGTGACTTGTGATCAGTGATCTTTGATGTTAGCATTGTAGTTGTTTGGGGGTACTGCAAAATATGCCCATATAAAATAATGAACTTAATCAGTGTATGTTTGTGTTCTCATGCTCAACCAACTGGCTCTTCCCATGGCTTCTCCCTTTCCTCAGGCTTTCCCATTCCTGAGATACAGCAATATTGAAATTAGGCCAATTAATAAACCTACAATGATCTCTAAAGTGTCAGATGAATGGAAGAGTTGCATATCTCTCACTTTAAATCAAAAGCTACAAAAGCTTAGTAAGGAAGGCATGGTAAAAACTGTGATGAGTCACAAACGAGGCTTCTCATGCCAAATAGCCAAGTTTGAATGCAGGAAAGTTGTTGAAAGAAATGGAAAGTGCCACTCTTTTGAACACATGAGTAATAAGAAAACCAAACAACCTTATTGGTGATATGGAGAAAGATTTCGTGGTCGGGATAGAAAATATGACCAACCACAAAATTTTTCTAAGCCAAAATCTGACCTAAAGAAGGCCCTCACTTTAATTGCCTTCAACTTTATGAAGGCTAAGAGGTGAGAAAGCTGCACAAGAAAAGTTAGAAGCTAGTAGATGTTCCATGAGGTTTTAGGAAAGATGCTATCTCCATAACATAAAGCGTAAGGTGAAGAATCACATGCTAATGGAAAAGTTGCAGCAAGTTATCTAGAAGTTCTAGCTAAGATCATTGATGAAGTTGGCTACACTAAACAACAGATTTTCAATGTAGACAAAATAGCCTTCTATTGGAAGTAGATGACATCTAGGACTTTCATAGCTGGAGAGAAGTCAATGGCTGGCTTCAAAGCTTCAAGGGACATGATGACTCTTGTTAGGGGTTAATGCAGCTGTTCACTTTAATTTGAAGCCAATGTTCATTGACCATTCACAAAATCCCAGGATACTGAAGAATCATGATAAATCCGCTCTGCCTATACTCTATAAATGGAACAACAAAGCCTGGATCACAGCACATATGCTGACAGCATGGCTTACTGAATATTTTAAGCTCACTGTTGAGACTTGGTGCTGAGAAAAAAACATTTATTTCAAGATATTATTGCTCATTGACAATGTACCTGTCAACCAAGAGTTGTGATGGAAATGTATATAGAGATTAATATTTTCATTCTGCTAACACAACACCCATTCTGTAGCCCATGGATCAAGGAGTCATTTTGACTTTCATGTCTTATTAGTTAAGAAACACAATTTTAAAAGCAATAGCTGCCATAGATAGTGATTCCTCTGATGGATCTTGGCAAAGCAAATTGAAAATACTCTGGAAATAATTCACTATTCAAGATGCCATTAAGAACATTTATGATCCATGAGAAAGTGTCTAAACATCAAATATTCAGTCATAACTTATGAGATTCTAAAACATTTAGTTCCACATACATGGAAATTTTATACCACAATTTGTCATTTTTATATCACTTCTTTCTGATATTTGTAGTTTAAAAAATCTTATTTGCATACACTGGTATATTGAGGTAAATGTTCAAATTATAATTTATTTAATAGGGTGAGCACTCTAAAATACTTCTTTTTGCATGTTGTTTTCAAGTTGGCATAGTTTTGGTGAATTTCTCAGGGAACACGCAATATCAAATAAGAACTAAACTTTTACTTATCAAATTAAAAGTTGGCCACAACTCAACCCCCAAAAATATAAACCTAGGAATTTATCTTTTGTAATATATTCTAAAGACAAACCTTAAAATACAAGAAGCTATGTTTCCCTTTTTTCCTAACACAAATGGCCACTGTATTTCTGCTAAAGTGACAGTGACACAGATAAAGCAAAATGATGAGAGGACGTATCAGGTAACAGAAGTGCATGTAACAGCAAGTTAACACAGAAAGATACTTAAAAATAGCCCTTTCCCTCCTGAGTTAAATGAACCCTTGGGTCAATGTATGTGCAGAAAAAGCAGATTTTGCCCTTCAGAAGGCAAACTGAAAAAAAAGAAGAAAAATAAAAGCTCCATCAAGGTGAATTGCCATGAGCTGGCCTGAAGTGTGGAAGGCGTCTCATGGCCAAAAATGGTCTGGTTCAATGACAGCCAGGTATGAGAAGGAAGAGTCGAGGTGTAGGGCTAGAGGTGTATGAGTACAGGTTTGAGGGTTTCCTTTCAACATATACCATAATGCCCCCATCCCCAAACCCAAAACACATTCTCCATGATCCTTAGCGTGACATCATTCTGCGAGTCCTACTCTGGGGTGTGTGGTGCATGTGAGAGAGAGTGTGGCAAAGATGATTGCCTGGCTCTAGCACACTCATGAGAGACCAGCTCTGGGCGGAACAGGTGAGAAGAGGGACACTGAATTATCTGCTCAACCCCTCAAGGCTTAGGGGAAGAGAGTCAAATGCTACCCTCCCTGGGAACTATGAGTTAAGCTACATGGCCTAGGTATGTTTCTTATCTATTTATTAAAAAGAGCAATGTAGTTTACAAATGATTGTTGATCTATGGATTTTATTTTATTTATTTATTTTTTTAATTTTTTTTTTGAGATGGAGTCTTGCTCTGTCGCCCAGGCTAGAGGGCAGTGGCTGGATCTCACCTCACTGCGAGCTCCACCTCCCGGGTTCACGCCGTTCTCCTGCCTCAGCCTCCCGAGTAGCTGAGACTACAGGCGTCTGCCACCACGCCCAGCTAATTTTTTTAATTTTTAGTAGAGACGGGGTTTCACCGTGTTAGCCAGGATAGTCTCGATCTCCTGACATGATCTGCCCTCCTTGGCCTCCCAAAGTGCTGGGATTACAGGCGTGAGCTACCGCGCCTGGCCAATCTATGGATTAAAAAAAATAAAATTGAAACTGTTGGGGATAGTTAATATATATAAATAATATATATTTTTAAAACATTTATTTTAATAGTTAAATAAAAGCTACATAAATATGCTTTGAAAAGATTTAGCCAAAGGGTAATGATACATAGAAAAATGTTTCCTGCCCTGTCCTCAGTCTCTGTTTTCATTTTCTTCCTCAGCAATAACCACTGTCAACATTTTAAGATGTCTTCTTTCCTTTATATATTTTTAGAAGCATACATTTGCATTTATGCCACCATATATTTACATGCATATGTTTTCATATATATGTGTAGATAGGCAGATAGATGGATTTCTACATACATAATTTCATGTATAAAAGCATATAGGTTCATGTATATCTATATATTTTAAAATATATGTATTATTCTATGTGGGTTTTTTTGCACTTGACATTTTTTCTTTATACTGTCTTAAAAATTTTTATGTGATAATGCATGTATATCTACCTACTTGTTATTTCCAAATGATTCTAGTAATTTGAGGGGTAAATGAACCATGATGAATTTAATCAATTATTTGTTGATGATGAATTTGGGATTTTTCCAATCATTCAATATTACAAGCAATGCTTCAGTGATCATATTTGAACACATGTGATTATTCTGGTAGTATAGATTCCTGGAAATGGAAGCACAAAGTAAAATCCCTGCATGTTTACATTTTGTTTTTCATAAGAGCTTTACAGTTGAAATACTCATCAATATACTTAATATTTTACATTTTGAAGAGCAATAAGGAATTCTGTATCTGTATTTTAATTTGTATGCCATCGTTATGAGTATGTTTAGGAATTATCTTTTATTTTATATCTTTATTTATAAATTATTAATACCCTTTGCTCATATTGATTTTTAGAAGCATTTTTTTATGGTTCTGACTACTAACATATTTTTGGTTATAAATATTACTATATTTTCTCTCAACCCATTAAGATTAAATAAACAAACTTAATTGTTACTTTTTCCCCAGATTCCCATGTATTAACATCATCAAATCTATGGACAGGTAATAGTCTTGAACATAGCTCTCATGCTTTATGAGGATAAATCAAAATTGTACAATATGTGAGAGGGATTTGGAATAAAATCCTAGAGATATTGGTGGACTCTATTGACTTTAGAATTGACTTTAGAAGTTCAGGACAAGTAAAGAGCATTTACATTATTCAGATTAAGAAATTATGGTTTCTGTAGAGCCAAATTATCATGAAATATTTTTCTAGCACAGATTCATCTGATCTATTGTTTCAAATGTTTAGCCTAATATTTATCCTAAATATCCTCTTCTAATTATATTATTTCTCCTTGTTTCCATTGCCTTTTCTCATTGTCAGTGTTTCTCATTTGCTTTTCTGTAATTTTTTTTTAGAATTTCCAGATATATTTGATCTATTTATCTTTACAAAATAACCAGCTTTTTTCACGTTTATTATTTCATATATTTACGTATTTTTATTTTATTATTATCTATCCTTTATTTTTGTCCATTTATAATCAATTGTTAAAGGAAATTGCTATGCTATGCACTTAATGCCATGATATTTTCTTCTGCAAATTTTTTTATTCGTATACATGTTGGTATGTATTATGCTGTGTTTTTGTTATCATTCCTTTCTTAATAGTTTCTGAGTTTAGTTTTGATTTCTTCATTTATTTCATAGTTATTTAGAAGGGTTTTTTGAAACTTTTATGTTTCCATTTGGATTGGTTTGTTTTTTGCCTGTGCTTTTTATTCTACAAAAATGTTATGCTTTTGACAACAAATAGAAGAATAAGTAAATATTTATATTAAAAATACAAATAGAAATTATATATTAGGGAATGCAAAACAAAATAAGAAAACTTTTCTAAAGCTCAACAAAATTGCTATGATTGAGTTTCAAATGTATCTTGTTTCCTGGCAGCCATGGCAAAAAGGGAAACCATATCAATTATACACTGAACTATACTAGATAGGAAATAAATCTCAGAATATGGAAAACAAAACTGAAAGTTTTCTTGATATTTAAAATAAAATCCTCATATGTATCATATATAGTAGATTCTAATTCATGTAAAAAATATTCTTAGTATTATGCATATAGCAAATGTGGCCTAAATGACCATGTAATTACGATTTTTTATATATATATTTGTTTTAAGCAATTTAGATTTGTGGTGGCTATATTTCTACTCCCTAAATATTTTTAGTTCTTATTCTAGACATGAGTGATGACAGCACTTCTTTGCTCACTGTGATCATCCAGTCATGTGAATACTTTAGTTAATGGTTGTTAAATGTGAGTGCTCTGTGTTACTTAATTGCCTGTGCGGGTCCTCTAGAGCTTTCTCTTCTTTCTGTTATGGTGCAATGACCATGCTCAGTATGGTAGCCATTTCTTAGCCTGTGTACAAGGGTTAGAATAATGCAGAGAACTGGAGACTCATAATGGGCATAAAGCATGAATAAGAAATAAAATCTGAGTAGTTTAAAGTCTGAGATTGGGAGGTTTTTAAAATTATCTCAGCATAATCTAGCCTGATATAAACTGGATTTCAAAACTGATTTCATTCTAAGTAGTTTCACGTTGAACTAAAATATTAAGTTATACTTTGTAAGATGTCTTTTGATCCAAGGATATATATGAGTCATATAAGTTATATAAGCATAAGAATTTCCTCCCAGTATTGCTGCACCTTTGACAGAAGCTACATAGGAGCTAGTTCCAACTTGCTCTTTTAAATAGAAGCCAGAAATACAGAATTACTATAAAAAAGGGAGATTCAAATGTCCTGAAACCCGTAATGAGTCTGTCAGACTTGTAGCTACATTATGAAAATCTAAAAGTTTAGTCTTCTAAGCATGTACGACTTTCCATTTGCACACAGAAATTAAGGCAAGAAAGGGTAGAACCTTTCTTCAAAAGCAGCTTGGAGTCTCATCTTCCTCCACCAAAAGCAATATCAATTATCATTTGACTCTTGTATATCAAAATGTGCCCTGGAATGTTTACCACCCAATTTGAAAGGGAAAAAATATAGATCTATAATTATTTTTCACAAAAATTGGTATGAAGTTTAAGCTATAAAGACTCTGAAATGAGACACAGAGCCCCCACATATTTCAACTGTATCATTTTTCAATTGCCATCTGTTGTTATTGTTGTTTCCTTTATTCTCATGCTGTCCTCTGGCTTTACAAAATCCGACTTGCAGTGCTTGTGTAGGTGGTGGGTTGGCCTCCCTCAGCAATTCCCTGATTAGTAACCACTTTTCAAATGTTCCCTTATTTTTTGTCTTATCCTGTAAACTGTAGTTCTGAACTCTTTCCTACATTTGAAAACTCCAAAGAGCTCACTGCAATAAATGGATAACTGAAAAAATAGCAGACCTCCCTTCTATGCTTATGTCCCTTTGAATATAGGAGCATTCCTTCATGACATACAGGAATTACACGGCTTAGAATTTTTGAGAGGTGGCGCTCTCAGTACACTTCAAATCCCTCTGTAAAGGTCTCTCCACCTATTGGTTGAAAGTGGTAACTACCTGAAAAAAACGATATAAAGTAAATTGACTGATTTCTTCCTGCAAGGGCATTTATTTGATACATTACTCTATAGTAGTAGTAGAAGTATTGTGTCACCTTAACATGATGCTGAATCTCTCAAACCCTTAAGTACTTGGATTTTCAAGTAAATTACATAAAGAAAAATCTTAAAATTGCAAAGACACCTATTTCAACTACAAACTCCAATACAAACTAGCAATTATTTCCAGAAAATCAGTCAGTATACAAATGCCTAAACTATCAGCTTATGCCACACAGAAACATACAAACAACTTAAAGAATTTAAGGAATTCTCTAATTTTTTTAAAATTATTAACTTTGTCATATTTAGCGACAAAACAATATTGTGATTAACTTGGGAACATCAATTAATTAGATCATCCAGTTTATAATGCTCATAATCTAAGTATCATTATTTAGTCAAGCATTCACACAAAAAATATGTTCCGGAAGAAAATGTTCTGCTAATCTACATGATGTCCATTTACATTTGTGTTACTCCAACTCCTATATTTGTGTATCTCAGATTGAAGAATAAAAGCAAAGAAAAAATCTAAATATAATACATAGGAGACAAAAGAATTAGAGATGTGAATTATAAAGAAACTGGAGCCAAAGGGAATTACTGAAGTTTGATTAGGTGGGAAGATCCAGAGAAGAAATCACAGTCTAAGTGTGAAGTTGTCCTAGAGAATTGAGAATCAGAAGTGATTGGAGAAATGGCTATGTTGGGAAAGGGCAAATTTAGACAGGAGGAAAATCAGAAACATTCATTGGTAGAAAGAGATCACCCTAGATAATTCTGCTAGCCATGTTTTCCAACATATTCTTCATAAACAAATACTATTTCAGAGACTGGGAGTGTCTAACAGTCATAAGTCAAAACCTCTAATGCAACCCACTCAATTGCATGGAGCCATCAAGACAATTAAATGTAAAGCCAGGGGCAGAACCCAAGTGTCTTATTCTGTCAATTGTCTTATTACTCCTGCCTCAGATAAACACAAACAGAACAAAATAAAAACATGATATAAATTACAGGATTTATTGGTGATCAAACATCTGTTCAGTGGATTTTTCAATATGAAACATATTTCAAATTGGCAACCACTTCTGTTCCTGAATTGCACACTAACATTTTATCATGAAAATTGCATACCTAACATACCTAAATTCAGATGAATCAATCAATGAAACTGTTCTTTTATAACCTGCACAGCTTTCTAGAAAATTTATTGTCACCTTATACGTTCTATTGCTACAGATGCATTCTTGGTTAGCATTTTCAGTCTAATGCTATTTTGTTCAAATTCCTGAGGGAATTGGGATTGATAGAGTACATGTCTAACTAGATACCATATCCTAATTTTTAAAAATAAAACATGTTATATTTTATATTAAGTACTTGAGTAGGTATTAGTAATATATACTTTTACACTTAAAGTAATAAAATCTCTTTTAAATTCTGGTTGAAATGCAGTGGCTCCTAAATTGCTCACTGTTTTAAAAAATTATTATACATACGTAAAAGTTTTTGAATAATTGGAACTAACACGCTTTAATCACTAATGCTAACTTCTTTTTTACACATTTTTAATGGAATTTAAAAAAAAATCTTTCACATACCATGATACTGTTTCCTCAAACAAGACGGTATATATATGCTAAATGTCTTCTGGGCCGGGCGCAGTGGCTCATGCCTGTAATCTCAGCACTTTGGGAGGCCAAGGCTGGTGAATCACCTGAGGTCAGGAGTTTGAGATCAGCCTGACCAACATGGTGAAACCCGTCTCTACTATATAAAAATTAGCCGGGCATGGGGGCGGGTCCCTGTAATCCCAGTCACTCGGAGGCTGAGGCAGGAGAATTGCTTCAACCCTGGAGGCAGAGATTGCAGTGAGCCGAGATGGCACCACTGAACTCCAGCATGGGCAACAGCAAGACTCCATCTCAAAAAAAAAGAAAAATTCTGAAGAATCAAGCTCATAATCATTTATATTTATAAACCTTTAGAGATAAAAGAGATGAACTGAGGATCCTAGAGAATCACGTTCAGAAAGCACTGGGAAGCCTAGAACTCCAACCTAGGTCAGTGGCTCCTTCCACTCTCCACATTTGCCTGTTTCCTTTCTGCCCTCTAATTGATGAGATTTACAGTTGTGAGGTGAATGGATCTTTCTGTCCACCTATACATACTATAGCTTTGAGCTCTTAAGTACATTTCAATTTTTGTGGTTGTCTTTGGTTCTTAGTATAATTTCCTACATGTTGTTGCCTTTAAAATATTGTAATCTGAAATCTCCTTTTCATGATAATAGTAGGTTAGGAATGACAAACAAGGTAAATAACATTTTATAATTGAGTATATCATAAATGTAAGAAAAAAGGACTTGGATTTTCCCTCCACAATATATATTTATATGCTTTCTGATTTGTTTATTATGGGGCAGGTATATTTTCACATTTAAATGTTTAGGTTATGTTTAATTTTTCAATTATGATATGGTTATCTTAGTGACTTGTGGTGAAGTGAGTTTTGTCATGATGGTTTAAGGTAAATGTCACAATACATTTTCTATAATTCCCAATGCCTTTTCTAAATTCAGATTCAAATTTATTGTAGAAGTTATTAGCAGCTGAAAAATATATATACACACATATATTCAAATGTAATCATCTAGAATTTGTGTTGAAGTAAAAGAAGAAACAGTGGAGTCTGAATATATTTTTATGCATGAGTATAATGTATGCATATGACATAAGCATATAGTGTTAAAGGAGCAGAGACTTAGAGACATACTACACCTACCAAATGTCTAAAATGTTAAGGATAATCTTTAAAAGTAAACCGAAAGAAACACAACAAAAAATTCACTGCTGTTTCTTGATTATATTCCTAATGATTCCAGACTAAGACCAGTTGTGTTGACTTATATAAAAAGCTAGGGGCATACTTCCATTCGCTGAGTGCTTAATGAGCCCTGGCGTCTGTCTTTATGATCTTGATATAACTTATACCATTCAAACCTGTACCATTTCCCAAAGGCTTTGGAACTAATTGAATCCTCTTTAATGTTCAGTAAACAAGGAGCACATATTTTTACCTTCCGTGCATTACAGAAGGCTCACACCTCCCGGTGACTCTGTTCCTGTTTTGCCCAAGGCTTGCTTTCTAGAGGATCCTGATATGAAGGGAGGAGTAACGTTTCATCTTTGGAAAGCAAAGGTCATTGGGTTGCTTTATTTCAGGGTTATTTTAAAGTTGAATACCTTCCTGAGGAATTGTTTCTACAGTGATTGCCAATTTTCTGCTTGAGAGGTTTATGATCAAATTGTCTTTGGTAGGAGTTTTTAGTTGGGATTTTTTTTACTGCTGATGTTCGAGGACATTTACTTGCACATGTTAAAATTTCTTTTTCTACTGTGGTTAACATTTACAATTTCGAGCATCCATCAAAATGAGTTATCCAGAGCATATGGCCTAGAAATTGATAGATTTAATTTCAAGGAGGAATAAATGAATACAAGACTTTAACATGGAAGGCGGCAAGGCTGTGGGTAAACCAGAAAATAAAATAAAATAAAATAAAATAAAATAAAATTAAAACAGAAAATAATCTTCAAAATGAAACTTCAGGATATAAAGATTCTGCTAAAGGATAAATAATGTCTCTTGGAACCTGGTAAACACATAGGGAAAGGTCTAAGGTAAGTTGCAATAAGAACCACAATTAAACCCTTGAATAAACAAAGTCACTTAGATAAATACCTTATTTTCCTCTGGTTTTTACTTTTCATACATTACCTAAAAGGAAACCAACTCTCTCAAGCCATTCTCATTAACTGTCCCTAGATGTCACCTTAATGAAAATATCCACCAGGGCCTTCGGAGTTTTCAGGGCATAAACATTAAGTGAAATAATGAAATGAATGAATAAAGAATGTCTTTATTCTTTATGAAGGCAATGTAATGATACTAATACTACATCCTGCATGAAATTAACACATCTAATGTGACACACAATGTCCAATACTAACTCTGCAGATTGCAATGCCCCAGTATTAAAACTCTATATAACAACAACATCAAAAGATGTTTACGTCTTTTTCAGAAACTGAAATCACTAATTCTCTACATTATATCAGATATCCCAATTTTCCAGTAGGCAGAAAAATGAATATAGAACCGGTTTTATTTCAAAATATCAGCTTCATTTTAACTTTTGGCTCAGTCAGCTTTATGTCAGAAATACCTATCCCTACTTCATTTGACTGTTTACAAAAGGAACATATGTATAGTATATTAATAAATAGAAATGTAAATCCATTCCAAAGAGTTCAGTCTAATCAATCTAAAATAAAAATTGCTAAGAATATCAGTGGAAACATTATTTAAATATTATAATTTATGAATCATTCCCAAAAGTAAGACACATATTAAGATGGTGCTAATTACAACAATGAATTACAAAATAACGACATTTTTTCAAATAACTCTCAAATATTTTTACAAAATTATTATAATTTTATATTCTGTATTTTTATGTACTCAGTATCATATAACATTGTATTATGTCCCCAGATAGTAGTATTGTTGAGCCTATACACAAAGGGAGATTAAAGAAATTTCAAATTAAATGAGTCACAATTTTAGAATGTCATGAATTCCCTTTTCTGAATCAAAAGCTCAACCTCTGTCTCTCTATTGTATTCCTAACCTTGTGTTTAACTTTCAAAATTGTTTTCCACACATGGTAAGGAAACACATTAAGGTTTGAGTTCTTTAGCTTTTCCATTATAGACACATACATACAGTGGAAATAATTAAAACATTGTTAGAGTTTCCTACAGTTTTCTCAAACCAATTGAATGAATTTCACAGCACATAATTTATTAGTTTAAATATAACTTCCAGGTAAAGTGTAAGAGATACATATGCAAAAGCATCAACACTTTCAGAGAAAAGGAGGTCATTTAATGAATGAGCACCATGTGTATAAAAATAAAATATAACTAGTCTGAAAAAGTTAACAAATTCCTGTAAACTATCTACATCCATAGACAGCACTTTTTACAAGCAAAAACCCACATGGAAAAAAAATAGTGAATTTTTAACAATAAAATCTACAGACATTTACATACAATACTAATATTGAAAACCAAAATGTACCTCCTGAAAGAGAATTTCTGGTGGAATTATTATTCTGGTTTCAGTTACTCAAAATCAGTAACAAGCCGGGCATGGTAGTGGGCTCCTGTGGTCCTAGCTATTTGGGAGGTTGAGGCAGGAGGATTGCTTGAGACCAGGAGTTTGAGGCTTCAGTGAGTTATGATCATGCCACTGCACCCCAGCCTGGGTGACAGAATGAGACCTTGACTATAAAAAGAAAAAAAGAACGAAGTCTCTAATAAAGGAATTGCATTGTGTCAAAATTGTGCTTCAGAAATGATAAAGTATTTTTACTTTTATGTGGTTTCAATATAATGCAATATTGGAAAGGGTGAGGAAAAGAGAGGAACTTAGTACAGGATAACAATTTCTATGATAGAACTACAGTGAATATTAACAGAATATATACAGGGTTCCCCAAAGGTGAACTCTGAAGACAGAGCAAGTTTATTGTAAACTTCAGGAAAGAGATGATGATTGAAATCTGGGAGATAGTTGTCCATGTGGAAGGAGGAAGCACATGCAACAACTTGAGGAGAAACAGATCTAGTATACTGGTGGGACTTGGAATACTTTCTACTAGGTTGGCGCAAAAGCAACTGTGGTTTACTTTCAATGGCAAAAACCACAGTTACTTTTGCACCATCCTAATATGTCTGGCGCTATGGCCAAAAGGAAATTAGAGGTGATTGGAAAAGAATGGGGAACCAGACGCTAATTTAGAGAGGAGTATGAGAGTTTCGTTAAGGGAGTTATCCTTTTTACTAAAGGCAATGAAAAACAGCTAAAGCATTTTTAATAGGGAATGATTTAATCATATATTGTAGATATATTTACTTTGACAGCAATGTAAATAATAGGTTGAAGGAAGTATTTGGGGTACAGGAAGTTATTTTGATAATTTCAGTGAAAACTGAAGATGGCAACTTCTAAAGTTGTGGAAAAAGTAAAAAAGAGTTAGGCAAATAAAGAAGTATAAACAGAGCCAACAGGATTTGATAACTGATTACTTGAATAAAAAGGAGAACTGAATGATGGTTTCCTATTTAATGGTGTTGACAGCAGGCTGGAAGGCTGGACCATTAACTGGTACAGGGAATAAAGAATTAAATTAGACTTAGAGTGAAGAAGGAGGTGATTGGTAGATAATCGGCTTATTTTTGTGTGTAACGAACTTGAAGGTCGTATGGGGATATCCAGTGGGGAACAGGTTATATGGTTTTGGAAAAGATGACAATTAATATACTGAAGTTTCTCACATTGTAGATGGCCTTCAAAATTTTGGAATACTTTAGGTGAGATTAAATGAAAGAATGATTGAAAATGGAACTCTATAAAATATCAAGATAATTAGCATGTTCAAAGGAAGAGGAGAAAGAGATATAAGATTACTAAAAAATAAGAGAAGAAAAATCAGTATTTTTATGTAAATTAAGGAATTGACAATTTCCAGACAAGCATGATCGAGCAGTTTAAAACTATTATAATATAGTCAGGTAAATTAGAGCCTTTAAAATTTCCATGGAATTTAGAAAAATAGCCATGGCAAGAATAGTTTTAAAGGAGTTATGCACAAGAAAAACAGAATGCAGTGGGTTGTAGATTAAATGAGATATTTTTTAAAATTCCAGAATCTGTTTACTGATTAAGTAGAGAATTCCTTCGTATGGAATAACGGCCTATACAAGAGATCTGAGATAAAATTATGAAGAAAACAGACATGGTCTCTATCCCGTATATTGTCCATTAGGGGAGATAAGCCTCAATTACAATGTATTCTGACTTATCCTGTGATTGAGATACTGTAAGGAGGTTTACTTTTTTAATGAAGTGTTTAAGGGAAGGTAAAGATTGAGGGAGAAAGTAAATATTGGGCATTATTAAAACTTTTCTCATTTTTTATTTTATTTTTATTTATTTGGCTGTGATAAGAACACTTAACATGATATCTATCCTCTTAGGAAATGTTTAAGTTGTACTCTATAGTACTGTTAACTATAGGCACAATGTTGCACAGCAGATCTCTATAACTTATTCATCCTGAGTCTCTAAAAATTTAGACTTGTTGATTAGCAGATCCCTTTTTCTCCTCCCCCTAGCCCTTGAAAGCCACCATTCCACTCTCTGATTCTATGATTTTTTTAAATTTTAGATACTTCACATAAGTTGAATCATACGGTATTTGTCCCTGTGGTTGGTTAATTTCAGTAAGCATGTCTTCAAAACTCACTCATGTAACTGAATACTCCTTTTTCTTTTTAAGGCTGAGTAACATCACATTGCTTGTGCAAATCACATTTTCTTTACCTATTAATCTATTGATAAACATTTAGATTGTTTCTAGATCTTGGCTATTGTGAATAGTACCTCAGAAAAACCACAGGAGTCCAAACATGTCTTAGAGATTCTGATTTCAATTATTGTGCATAAATACACAAAAGTAGGATTGCTGGATCATATGTTATTCTATTTTTAATTTCTTGAGAAACCTCAATACTGTTTTCCACAGCATTTGCATCATTTTGTATTCTCATACAACAGTGTGGAAGAGTTACAATTACTCCACATCCTCACTTGTCGTTTCATTTTATAATATTAGCCATCTGAACAATCAACAATGGGATGATATCTCATTGTGGCTTTAATTTGAATTTCTTTTTTGATTCATGACATTGAGCTTCTTTTCAAGTACCTGTTGGCCATTTGTATGTCTTCTTTGGAGAAATGTCTATTCAAGATTTTAGTCTATTTATAATTGGGTCGTTAGATTTATTTGTCATCAAGTTGTAGGAGTTTCTTATAAATTTTGGACATTAACTTAAACATATGGTTTGCAAATATTTTCTCCCATTCCATGGGTAGCCTTTTAATTGTGTTGATTGTTTCCTTTGCTGTATACAAGTTTTTAGTTCAGGGAAGTCCCACTTCTCTATTTTTTTATTTTGTTGCCTTTGCTTTTGGCGTCATATCTGTGAAATCATTGCCAAGACTAATGTCATGAAACTTTACCCCTATGTTTTCTTCTAGGAATTTTACAATTTCAGTTATTATATTTAAATTTGTTAATCTGTTTTAATTTTTGTATATGGTATAATGTAAGGGTCCTATTTAATTATTTTTGGATATGGATATCCAGTTTTCCCGCATCATGTATTGAAGAGACTATCCTTTTCCCATTCTGTATTCTTGATACTCTTGCAAAGATCAGTTGACTGTATTTGCATAAATTTGTTTTTAGGCTCTCTATTCTGTTCCACTGGTCTATATGTGTGTCTTTATGCCAGTATCATACTGTTTTAATTACTATAGTTTTATAATCTGTAATATGTTTTTAAATCAAGAAGTGTGAGACCTCTAACAGTTTGCGTGCCCTTTTTCATCGTTTAATGCTGTGTTGCCTTCATATATTGCTTTATCATCTTTAAGCAATTTGCTTTCATTTATAGTTTATGGGAAGTTTTTCTTCTAATAAAAAGATGCTTAACTTTGTCACACTGCTTTTCCTCATCTATCGAGATAAACTTGTGATTTTTATCCTTTATTATGTTAATGTGGTATATCACATTACTTGATTTTCATATGTTCAAACATTCTTGCATTCCAAGAATTCTCACCAGATCATAGTGAGTCATCCTTTTAATGTGCTGCTGATTTGGTTTGGTGGTATTTTATTAAGGACATTTGAAGTTATATTCACTAGAAACATTGGCTTTTAATTTTATTTTGTTGTAGTATCTTTGTCTGGCTTTGGCATCAGGATAATGCCCATCTCATAAATGAGTTCTGAAATTTTTTTCTCCTCTTAAATTTTTTGGAAGAGTTTAGAAAGCATTGTTGTTAATTCTTCTTTAAAACTTTGGTAGAATTCACCAGAGAAGCAAAATGTTCCTGGGCTTTTTTTTTGTTGAAAGGTTTTTAATTACTCATTCAATCTTCTTATGCAGCATAGATCAGTTTAGACATTTTTTTATTTCTTTATGATTTTGTTGGTAGTTTGTATGCTTCTAGAATTTATTATTCTTTCTAATTTATCCAATTTGTTGGCATATAAGTGCTCATAGCAGTCTCATGATTCTTTTTACTTCTGTAGTATCATTTGTAATGTCTTCTCTTTCAGTTCTGATTTTATGTATTTGAGTATTCTTTTTTTTGTTTTCTTAGTCTAGCTTATGGTTTGTCAATTTTACCTTTTCAAAAAACTACCTCTTAGTTTTATTGATTTTTTCATCTGTTTCTCTATTTCCTATTTTATTTATTTCTCTTCTAATCTTCCCTGCTTCCTTCCTTTTGCTAATTCAGGCTTAATTTGTTATTCTTTTTTCTAGTTTCTGAAGGTATTAGGTTGTTTATTTGAGACCTTCCTTTTTTACTGTAGGAATTTATCACTATTAACTTACCCCTTAGTACTGCTTTTGCTGTATCTGATAAGTATTGGTATGTTGCTTCATTTTTTTTGAGCCTCAAGATAATATCTAGTTTCTCTTTAAGTTCTTTTTTGATCACTGGTTGTTCAAAAGTGTGTTATTTAATTGCAACACACTTGTAAATCGTTAAACTTTTCTTCTGCTATTTATTTAAAGTTTCATTCAATGTTGGGGGGAAAATATACTTCGTATGATTCAATCTTCTTAATTTTGTTCAGACATCTTTTGTTATCTATTATGTTATCTATCATGGAAAATGTTTGCACTTGAGAATGTATATTTAGTCTCTGCTTGGAAAAATGTTCTGTATAAGTCTAGTAAGTCAATTTGATTTATAATATTAGTAATATTAATAATAATAATATTCAAGTTTGACTCATTGTTTTTTTCTATCCATTACTGAAAGTAGTGTATTAAATTTCCTTAACGTTATAGAGTTGCTGTCTATTTCTCCCTTTACTTATGTCAATGTTTGCTTTATGTGCTCGGAAATTAGGCACATATATATTAACAATTT
Source organism: Nomascus leucogenys (assembly GCF_006542625.1). Classification (NCBI taxonomy): domain Eukaryota; kingdom Metazoa; phylum Chordata; class Mammalia; order Primates; family Hylobatidae; genus Nomascus; species Nomascus leucogenys. Next base: position 106,692,873 of record NC_044383.1, on the reverse strand, counting down.
GCTACATTTCTTGATGAATTGATCCTTTTACTATTATATAATGACTTTCTTTTTCTCTTGTGATAATTTTTTTTTTTTTTTTACACAATGCGTAGGTTTGTTACATAGGTATACATGTGCCATGGCACCTTGCTGCAACTATCAACCCATCCTCTAAGTTTTAGGCCCCACATGCATTAGGTATTTGTCCTAATGCTCTCCCTCCCCTTGCCCCTTCCCCCCGACAGGCTCCATTGTGTGTTGTTCCCCTCCCTGTGTACATGTGTTCTTATTATCCAACTCCCCTTATGAGTACGAACATGTGGTATTTGGTTTTCTATTCCTGGATTAGTTTGCTGAGGATTATGGCTTCTAGCTTCACCCATGTCCCTGCAAAAGAGATGAACTCATCCTTGTTTATGGCTGCACAGTATTCCATGGTGTATATGTCCCACATTTTCTTTATTCAGTCTATCATTGATGGGCATTTTGTTTGGTTCCATGTCTTTACTATTGTAAATAGTGCTGCAACAAAGATATGTGTGCATGTGTCTTTATAGTAGAAAGATTTATATTCCTTTGGGTATATACCCAGTATTGGGGTTGTCAGGTCACATGGTATTTCTGGTTCTAGATCCTTAAGGAATTGCCACACTGTCTTCCACAATGGTTGAATTAATTTACACTCCCACCAACAGTGTAAAAGCATTCCTATTTCTCCACAGCCTTGCCAGCATCTATTGTTTCTGACTTCTTAATAATTGCCACTCTGACTGGCATGAGATGATATCTCATCGAGGTTTTGATTTGCATTTCTCTAATGATCAATGATGATGAGATTTTTTCCATATGTTTGTTGGCCACATAAAAAGAGAAGCGTCTGTTCATATCCCTTGTCCACTTTTTGATGGGGTTGTTTTTTTCCTGTAAATTTGTTTAAGTTCCCTGTAAATTCTGGATATTAGACCTTTGTCAGATGGGTAGACTGCAAAAATGTTCTCTTATTCTACAGGTTGCCTGTTCACTCTAATGCTAGTTTCTTTTGCTGTGCAGAAATAAAGCATATTCAAATAGGAGGAGAGTAAGTCAAATTGTCTCTGTTTGCAGATAACATAATTCTGTATTTAGAAAATCCCATCATCTCAGCCCAAAAACTCCATAAGCTGATAAGCAACTTCAGCAAAGTCTCAGGACACAAAATCAATGTGCGAAAATCACAAGCATGCCTATATACAAGCAATAGAGAAGCAGAAAGCCAAATCATGAATGAACTCCCATTCACAACTGGTACAAAGAGAATAAAATACCTAGGAATACAGCTTACAAGGATGTGAAGGACCTCTTCAAGGAGAACTACAAACCACTTCTCATGGAAATAAGAGAGGAAACAAACAAATGAAGAAACATTCCATGCTCATGGATACGAAGAATCAGTATCATGAAAATGGTTATGTTGCCCAAAGTAATTTATAGAGTTCATTCTATTCCCTTCAAACTACTATTGATGTTCTTCACAAAAATAGAAAAAAAAACAACTTTATATTTCATATGGAACCAAAAAAGAGCCCGCATAGTCAAGACAATCCTAAGGAAAAAGAACAAAGCTGGAAGCATCACACTACCTGACTTCAAACTATACTACAAGGCTACAGCAACCAAAACAGCCTGGTACTAGTACTGAAACAGACATATAGACCAATGGAACAGAACAGAGGTCCCAGAAATAACATCATACATCTACAACCATCTGATCTTCAACCAACCTGACAAAAACAAGCAGTGGGGAAAGGATCTCCTATTTAATAAGTGGGGATGGGAAAACTGGCTAGCCATAGGCAGAAAACTGAAACTGGGTCCCTTCCCTATACTTTATACAAAAATTAATTCAAGATGGATTAAAGACTTAAATATAAAACCCAAAACCATAAAAACCCTATAAGAAAACCTAGGCAATACCATTCAGGACATGGGCAAAGTCTTCATGACGAAAACACCAAAAGAAATTGCAACAAAAGCCAAAATTTACAAATAAGATCTAACTAAACTAAAGAGGTTCTTGTGATAATTTTTTACTTAAATTCTATTATGTTTGATATAATATAGTTATCCTTGCTCTCTTTTGGTTACCATTTACCAGGGATATCTTAACCACTTCTTTCACTAGGTGTGTCCTTAAATCTAAAGTGAGTTTCTGGTAGGCAGCAAGTATTTGGATGTTTTTTTATTATACTTTAAGTTCTGGGGTACATGTACAGAACGTGTAGTTTTGTTACATAGGTATACATATGCCATGGTGGCTTGCTGCACCCATTAACCTGTCACCTACATTAGGTATTTCTCCTAATGCTATCCCTCCCCTAGCCCCCGACCCACCAACAGGACCTGGTGTGTGATGTTCCCCTCCCTGTGTCCATGTGTTCTCATCAACTCCCACTTATGAGTGAGAATGCAGTGTTTGGTTGTCTGTTCTTGTGTTTGTTTGCTGAGAATGATGGTTTCCAGCTTCATCCATGTCCCTGCAAAGGACATAAACTCATCCATTTTTTATGTTTGCATAGTATTTCATGGTGTATATGTGCCACAATTTCTTTATCCAGTCTATCATTGGTGGACATTTGGGTTGGTTCCAAGTCTTTGCTATTGTGAATAGTGCCACAATAAACATATGTGTGCATGTGTCTTTATAGTAGAATGATTTATAATCCTTTGGGTATATAGCCAGTAAAGGGATGGCTGGGTCAAATAGTATTTCTCGGTCTAGATCCTAGAGGAATCCCTGCACTGGCTTCCACAATGGTCGAACTAATTTACACTCCCACCAACAATGTAAAGCATTCCTATTTCTCCACATCCTCTCCAGCATCTGTTGTTTCCTGACTTTTTAAAGATTGTCATTCTAGCTGGCATGAGATGGTATCTCATTGTGGTTTTGATTTGCATTTCTCTAATGACCAGTGATGATAAGCTTTTTTTTTTTTTTTCAAATGTTTCTTGGCTGAATAAATGTCTTCTTTTGAGAAGTGTCTGTTCATATCCTTTGCCCACTTTTTGATGGGGCTGTTTGTTTTTTCTTGTAAATTTTTTAAATTTCTTTGTAGATTCTGGATATTAGCCCTTTGTCAGATGGATAGATTGCAAAAATCTTCTCCCATTCTACAGGATGCCTGTTCACTCTGATGCTAGTTTCTTTTGCTTTGCAGAAGCTCTTTAGTTTAATTAGATCTCATTTGTCAATTTTGGCTTTTGTTGCCATTGGTTTTGGTATTTTAGACATGAAGATTTTGCCCATGCCTATGTCCTGAATGGTATTGCCTAGGTGTCCTTCTAGGATTTTTATGGTTTTAGATCTTACGTTTAAGTCTTTATTCCATCTTGAGTTAATTTTTGTGCAAGGTATAAGGAAGGGATCCAGTTTCAGCTTTCTGCATATGGTTAGCCAGTTTCCCCAACATCATTTATTAAATAGGGAATCCTTTCCCCACTGCTTGTTTTTGACAAGTTTGTCAAAGATCAGATGGTTGTAGATGTGTGGTGATATTTCTGAGGCCTCTGTTCTGCTCCATTGGTTTATATATCTGTTTTGGTACCAGTACAATGCTGTTTGGTTACTGTAGCATTGTAGTATAGTTTGAAGTTAGGTAGCATGATGCCTCCAGCCTTGTTCTTTTTGCTTCGGATTTTCTTGACTATGCGGGCTCTTTTTTGGTTCCATGTGAACTTTAAAGTAGTTTTTTTCCAATTCTGTGAAGAAAGTCAATGGTAGCTTGATGGGGATAGCATTGAATCTATCAAATACTTTGGACAATATGGCCATTTTCATGATATTGATTCTTCCTATCCATGAGCATGAAATGTTTTTCCATTTATTTGTGTCCTCTCTTATTTCCTTGAGCAGTGGTTTGTAGCTCTCCTTGAAGAGGTCCTTCACATCCCTTGTAAGCTGTATTCCTAGGTATTTTATTCTTTTAGTAGCAATTGTGAATGGGAGTCCACTCATGATTTGGCTTTCCATTTATCTGTTACTGGTGTATAGGAATGCTTGTGATTTTTGCACATTGATTTTGTATCCTGAGACTTTGCTCAAGTTGCTTATCAGCTTAAGGAGATTTTGGGCTGAGACAGTGGGGTTTTCTAAATATACAATAATGTCATCTGCAAACAGAGGCAATTTGACTTCCTTTCTTCATATTTGAATACTCTTTATTGTTTTCTCTTGCCTGATTGCCCTGGCCAGAACTTCCATACTATGTTGAATAGGAATGGTGAGAGAGGACATCCTTGTCTTGTGCCAGTTTTCAAAGGGCATGTTTCCAGCTTTTGCTCATTCAGTATGATATGGGCTATGGGTGTGTCATAAATAGCTCTTATTATTACGAGATACATTCCATCAATACCTATTTTATTGAGAGTTTTTAGCATGAAGGGGTGTTGAATTCTGTCAAATGTCTTTTCTGCATCTATTGAGATAATCATGTGGTTTTGGTCACTGGTTCTGTTTATGTGATGAATTCCTTTTTTTTCATTTGTGTATGTTGAACCAGCCTTGCATCCCAGGGATGACACCAACTTGATCGTGGTAGGTAAGCTTTTTGATGTGCTGCTGGATTCGATTTGCCAGTATTTTCTTGAGGATTTCCCATCAATGTTCTTCAGGGATATTGGCCTGAAATTTTCTTTTTTTGTGTGTCTATCCCAGGTTTTGGTATCAAGATGATGCTGGCCTCATAATATGAGTTAGGGAGGATTCCCTCTTTCTCTATTTTTTGGAATAGTTTCAGAACGAATGGTACCAGCTCCTCTTTTTACCTCTGGTAGAATTCAGCTGTGAATCTACCCGGTCCTGGACTTTTTTTGGTTGGTAGGATATTAATTATTGCCTCAATTTCAGAACTGGTTATTGGTCTATCCAGTGATTTGACTTCTTCTTGGTTTCAACTTGGGAGGGTGTATGAGTCCAGAAATTTATCCATTTCTTCTAGACTTTCTAGAAGAGGTGTTTACACTATTCTCCGATGGTAGTTTTCTAGATTTCTTCTAGATTTTCTAGTTTATTTGCGTAGAGGTGTTTATAGTATTCTCTGATGGTAGTTTGTATTTCTGTGGGTCAGTGGTGAAATATCTCTTACCATTTTTTTTTCAAATCTATTTGGTTCTTCTCTCTTTTCTTTATTAGTCTGGTTTGCAGTCTAGTTTGTTGATCTTTTAAAAAAAAACAGCTCCTGGATTCACTGATTTTTTGAAGGGTTTTTCGTGTCTCTATCTCCTTCAGTTCTGCTCTGATCTTAGTTATTTCTTGTCTTCTGCTAGCTTTTGAATGTGTTCGCTCTTGTTTCTCTAGTTCCTTTAATTGTGATGTTAGGGTGTTGATTTTAGATGTTTCCTGCTTTCTCTTGTGGGCGTTTATTGCTATAAATTTCCCTCTACACACTGCTTTAAATGTGTCCCAGAGATTCTGGTATGTTGTGTCTTTGTTCTCATTGGACTCAAAGAACATCTTTATTTCTGCCTTCATTTCATTATGTACCCAGTAGTCTTTCAGGAGCAGGTTGTTCAGTTTCCATGTAGTTGTGCAGTTTTGAATGAGTTTCTGAATCCTGAGTTCTAATTTAATTGCACTGTGGTCTGAGAGACTGTTTGTGGGGAGCCAAGTTCACATTCCCATGCATTGGCAAAGCCTGCAGACAGGGAAGTAGGTGGCATGGCAAAGACCTGACCACTGAAGATCCTGTTATGGGTAGCTTCCTGTTCTTACCAGATCAGTGAAGCGCTGTGAATGGCTTTTCATAGTTAATGGTTAGCACAGGACAGACTGCAGAGGCTGCATCAAAGGAAAACAAAAACAATTATTGTGTGGATTTTTAACCCCTGACATGTATAAAAGCACTGAATAAACCAGAGCTTGGCGGCGCTTCCCTATCAGGGGACCGTCCCTCCTAATCCCGCTTCTCTGTGTCTTTTTTTCATCATTCTCCTCACTACTTCTCGGTGCATCCCTGAATAACCCCTGCGGCAGGACCGCTAGAACTGTTTGTTATGATTTCTGTTCTTTTGCATTTGCTGAGGAGTGTTTTACTTCCAATTATGTGGTCAATTATAGAATAAGTGTGATGAGGTGCTAAGAAGAATGTATATTCTGTTGATTTGGGGTGGAGAGCTCTGTAGATTTCTATTAGGTCCTCTTGGTGCAGAGCTGAGTTCAAGTCCTGGATATCTTTGTAAACCTTCTGTCTTGTTGAACTGTCTAATATTGGCAGTGGGGTGTTAAAGTCTCCTACTATTATTGTGTGGGAGTCTAAGTCTCTTTGTAGGTCTTGAAGGACTTGCTCCATGAATCTGGGTGCTCCTGTATTGGGTGCATATATATTTAGGATAGTTAGCTCTTCTTGTTGCAATTCTCCCTTTACCATTATGTAATGGCCTTCTTTGTCTCTTTTAATCTTTGTTGGTTTAAAGTCTGTTTTATCAGAGATCAGAATTGCAACTCCCGCCATTTTTTTTTTTTTTTTTTTTTTTTTTTTTTTTTTTTTTTTGCTTTCCACTTGCTTGGTAAATGTTCCTCCATCCCTTTATTTTGAGCCTGTGTGTGTCTTTGCACGTGAGATGAGTCTCCTGAACACAACACACTGAAAGGTCTTGACTCTTCGCACCTTGCAGACCAGGAGATTCCCTCCAGTGCCTATGCCACCAGGGCCCTGGGTTCCCTGCACAAAACTGAGCAACCATTTCGGCAGACACAGAACCAGTTCCAGGAATTTTTTTTTTTTCCATACCTCAGTGTCACCTGGAATGTCAGCAAGACAGAACCATTCACTCCCAGGGAGCCAGTGGTTTGGCTTGGCTGGGCCCACCCCCACAGAGCTCAGCAAACTAAGATCCACTGGCTTGAAATTCTTGCTGCCAGCACAACAGCCTGAGGTTGACTTGGGATGCTCTAGCTTGGTGGGGGGAGGGGCATCCACCATTGCTGAGGCTTGAGTAGGTGGTTTTACCCTCATAGGGTAAACAAAGCTGCCAGGAAGTTCGAACTGGGCAGAGCCCACCACAGCTCAGCAAGGCTGCTGCAGCCAGACTCCCTCTCTAGATTCGTCCTCTCTAGGCAGGGCATCTCTGAAAAAAAAGGCAGCAGCCCCAGTCAGGGACTTACAGATAAAACCCCCATCTTCTTGGGACAGAGCACCTGGGGGAAGAGGCAGCTGTGGACACAGCTTCAGCAGACTTAAAAGTCCCTGCCTGATGGCTCTGAAGAGAGCAGTGGACCTCCCAGCACAGCGTTGAAGCTCTGATGAGGATCAGATTGCCTCCTCAAGGGGGTCCCTGACCCTTGTGTATCCTAACTAGGAGACACCTCCCAGTAGGGGCCCACAGACACCTCATACAGGAGAGCTCTGGCTGGCATCTGTTGGGTGCCCCTCTGGGACGAAGCTTCCAGAGAAAAGAATAGGCAGCAATCATTGCTGTTCTGCAGCCTCCACTGATGATACCCAGGCAAACAGTGTCAAGAGTGGACCTCCAGCAAACTCCGCCACACCTGCAGCAGAAGGTCCTGACTGTTAGAAGAAAAACTCACAAATAGAAAGGAATAGCACATCCACTCAGAGACCCCATCCAAAGGTTACCAACATGAAAGTCCATAGGTAGATAAATCCATGTAGATGGGGAGAAACCAGTGCGAAAAGGCTGAAAATTCAAAAAACCAGAATGCCTCTTCTCCTCCAAAGGATCACAATTCCTTGCCAGCAAGGGAACCAAAATGGACAGAGAATGAGTTTGATGAATTGACAGAAGTAGGCTTCAGAAGGTGGGTAATACCAAACTCCCCTGAGCTAAGGGACCATGTTCTAACCCAATGCAAGGAAGCTAAAAACCTTGAAAAAATGTTAGACGAATTGCTAACTAGAATAACCAGTTTAGAGAAGAACATAAATGACAGGATGGAGCTGAGAAACACAGCAGGTGAACTTCTTGAAGCATACACAACTATCAATAGCCGAATCGATCAGGTGGAAGAAAAGATATCAGAGATTTGAAGGTCAACTTAATGAAATAAGGTGAGAAGACAAGATTAGAGAAAAAAGAGTGAAAAGGAATGAACAAAGCCTCCAAGAAATATGGGACTATGTGAAAAGACCAAATCTATGTCTGATTTGTGTACCTGAAAGTGACGGGGAGAATGGAACCAAGTTGGAAAACACTCTGCAGGATATTATCCAGGAGAACTTCCCCAATCTAGCAAGACAGGCCAACATTCAAATTCAGGAAATACACAGAACACCACAAAGATACTCCTTGAGAAGAGCAACCCCAAGACACAGAATTGTCAGATTCACCAAGGCTGAAATGAAGGAAAAAATGTTAAGGGCAGCCAGAGAGAAAGTCGGGTAACCCACAAAGAGAAGCCCATCAGACTAACAGCAGATCTCTTAGCAGAAACCCTACAAGCCAGAAGAGAGTGGGGGTCAATATTCTACATTCTTAAGGAAAAGAATTTTCAACCCAGAATTTCATATCCAGCCAAACTAAGCTTCATAAGCAAAGGAGAAATAAAATCCTTTAGAGACAAGCAAATGGTGAGAGATTTTGTTACCTCCAGGCATGCCTTACAAGAGCTCCTGAAGGAAGCACTAAACGTAGAAAGGAATGACCGGTACAAGCCACTGTGAAAACATACCAAATTGTAAAGACCATTGATGCTATGAAGAAACTGCATCAAATAACGGGCAAAATAACCAGCTAGCATCATAATTATAGGATCAAATTCACACATAACAATGTTAACCTTAAATGTAAATGGGCCAAATGCCCCAATTAAAAGACACAGACTGGCAAATATATGGATCTTCTAAAAAATTTTAATTAGCCTCTTTGTGCCTTTTGAATGGGGACTTTCATCCATTTACACTTAAAGGTATTATTCATTGGAAATAATTTGTTAATACTATGGCTGTTTTGTTAGTTGATTTCTGTCTTGTATTTCTCTTGTCCCTCTTTTTCTGTCTTACTCTCTTTGTGTTTCATTGATTATTTTGTATTGATATAACTGTATTTCTTTCTTTCTTGTTTTATATAACCTATGTAGGTAGTGTGTGTGTGTGTGTGTGTGTGTGTGTGTGTGTGTGTGTGTGATCATCACAGGACCAACATAAAATATCTTCTGGCCCAGGTGTGGTGACTCATGCCTGTAATCTCAGCACTCTGGGATGCAGAGGCAGGTGGATCACCTGAGGTCAGGAATTCGAGGACAGCCTGGCCAACATGGTGAACCCGTCTCTACTAAAAATGCAAAAAAAAATTAGCCGAGTGTGGTGGTGGGCACCTGTAATCCCAGCTACCCAGGAGGCTGAGGCAGGAGAATCACTTGAACCCAGGAGGCAGAGGTTGCAGTGAGCTGAGATCATGCCATTGCACTCTAGCCTGGGTGACAAAAGCAAAACTCTGTCTCAATAAATACATACATACACACATACATACATACATACATACATACATAAATATTTTCTAACAGTCTATTTTAAGCTGACAACAACCAAGTTCAATCCCACGCAAAAGTTACACTTTTACTTCTCCCCCACTGTACATTTATTGCTGTTGATGTCACAATGTACATCTATTTATACTTGTATCCATTAACATATTTTCAGTTATGATTATTTAATACTTTTGTCTTTTAATTTTTAAGATAAAATTGTGATTTACCCATCACAATCACAGTAATACAGTATTTTTATTATTTATATATTGCCTTTACCATTGAGCTTTATACTTTCTTAGGCTATTGTATTGCTATTCAGGGCTGTTTTATTTCCCATTGAAGAACACTCTTTTGCATTTCTGGTAAAGCAGATCTAGTTATGATGAACTTCCTCAGATTTTGTTTGTCTAGAAAATTCCTATCTCTCTTTAATTTTTTGAAGGATAGTTTTGCCAGGTTTAGGCTTTTTGTTGTTGTTATTTTAGGTGTAGTGTTCTTGATTGACAATTTTTGTCTTTCAGCACTTTGAATATATCAGTCCACTTAAAAAACCCTCTAGTAGTTTTCTGAGGGTTACACTGTTTGTCATAAGTTGCTTTCCCTCTGCTGCCTTCAAGACACTCCCTGTCTTTGACTTTTACCAATTTGATTATAATTTCCCTTAGTGTGGATTTCTTTGGGTTTGTCTTATTTTAGGAAATTTGAGTTTCTAGAATCTGTATATTCATCTCCTTCACAGATTTAGGAAGTTTTCAGCCATTACTTCTTTGAATAAATTTTCTGCTCCTGATTTTATTCTCCCTATGGGACTCCAAAAATGCATGTAGTGACCTGCTGGATGGTGCCCCATAAGTCCCTTATGCTTTCTTTACTCCTCTGAATCTTTTTGTCCCTCTGACTAAATAATTTTTTTGTGACCTGTCTTTGAGTTTGCCCATCCTTCTTCTGCTTGATCTAGTCTGCTGTTGAACTCCTGTAGTGAAATATTTAGTTTAGTTATTGTGTTCTTTAGCTCCATATTTTCTGTTTGGTACTTTTTAATATTTATCTTTAACAGTATTCTTACTTTGTTAATGTATTGTTCTCCTGATCTCAGTGAGACTCTTTATGAGGGTTATTTGAATTCTTTGTCAGATAAATTATGTCTCTGTTTGATTAGAATCTGTTTCTGTTTCTGGAGATTTATCTTGTTTCTTTGTTTGGAACATATTTCTCAGCTGTTTTTTTTTTTGTTTTTTTTTTTTTTTTTTTTTTTTTTTTGAGACAGAGTCTCATTCTGTCACCCAGGCTGGAGTGCAGTGGCTTGGTCTTGGCTCACTGCAACCTCCACCTCCCGGGTTCAAGCGATTCTCCTGTCTCAGCCTGCCAAGTAGCTGGGATTACAGGCACGCACTGCCATGACCAGCTAATTTTTTTTTTTTTTTTTGTATTTTAGTAGAGATGGGGTTTCACCTTGTTGGCCAGGATGGTCTCGATCTTTCAACCTCGTGATCCACCCACCTCTGCCTCCTAAAGTGCTGAGATTACAGGTGTGAGCCACTGCACCAAGCCATATTTCCCATTTTCAAAAATTTTTCTTGATTCTCTCTGTTGGTGTCTGCCTATTAGACAAAGCAGACATCTCTCTTCACAAAATGGCCTCATGCAATAGGCTTTTACCAATCAGTTTGGAAAGATTCTTGGGACCTCTTAAACCTTTGTTATAGTCCAACCTACTTCCTTTATTGTTAGTGTCCCCCAGACATCTATGGTATGCCAGGTTCATCAGTGTGTATGCCCCCTGAGCCGCAGAACCAGCAAGTTTTTATTAGTGAATTTCAAAGGGGAGGGAGTGTATGAATAGGGTGTGGGTCACAGAGATCACATGCTTCAAAGGTAATAAAATATCACAAGGCAAATGGGCAGGGCAAGGTCACAAGGCCAGGGTGAAACTAGAATTGCTGATGAAGTTTCATGTCCCACTGTGCATGCATTGTCATGGATAAACATCTTAACAAGAAACAGGATTCAAGAGCAGAGAACCGGTCTGACTAAAATTGGCCAGGCTGGAATTTCCTAATCCTAGCAAGCCTGGGGGTACTGCAGGAGACCAGGGCATGTTTCATCCTTATCTACAACAGCATAAGGCAGACACTCCCAGAGTGGCCATTTTAGAGGCCACCCCCTGGTAATGCATTCTTTTCCCAGGTCGGTTAATTATTAATATTCCTTATTGGGGAAAGAATTCAGCAATATTTCTCTTACCCGTTTTTGGCAATAAGAGAAATATGACTATGTCGTGCCCAGTTCCCAGGCAGTCAGACCTAATGGTTATCTCCCTTGTTCCCTGAACATTGCTGTTATCCTGTTCTTTTTTCAAGGTGCCCAGATTTCATATTGTTCAAGCACACATGCTTTGCGAACAATTTGTGCAGTTAACACGATCATCACAGTGTCCTGAGGCAACACACATCCTCAGCTTACGAAGATGATGGGACTAAGAGATTAAAGACAGGCATAGGAAATTATAAGAGTATTTATTGGGGAAGTGATAAATGTCCATGAAATCTTCACAATTTATGTTCAGAGATTGCAGTAAAGACAGGCATAAGAAATTATAAAAGTATTAATTTGGGGAACTAACAAATGTCCATGAAATCTTCACAATTTATGTTCTTCTGCCATGGCTTCAGCCGGTCCCTCCATTCAGGTTCCCTGACTTCCTGCAACAAGTATGCCCAGGTAGGTGAGATTGAAGCCAATTATTTGGGAAGCCTGCAGAAAAGTTGGATCTTTAGATTATTTGTCCACATCTTTCTCCTTCCAGAGAGAAACTGGGATCTTTTCTTGTTTGTTTGTTATTTGTTTTTGTTTTACTTGTTTTCTATCTGTGTTGGGCTTGGGACGAGCAGCTATGGTGACTAGTTGCATACTAGCTCAAATCATTGTTTTTGTTCTCACTGCCTGCCAGGTGGCTAGACTAGGTGGCCTGGTTCCATTTGCACTCTGAGGCAAGCAGGAAATAATTCAGTCCTTTGAACAACTCAAAAATGTGGGGATTTAAGCATTCAGTTCAACTCTTTACCTCCGCAGAGAGAAGGTGGGGGTTTAAGTTGTTAATCTGCTTGTACTGTACTGAGCCAAGAAGAAGGGCTGTAGTGACTGCCAGCTCAAATTGCTATCTCTGTTCTCATTAGCCCTTAGGTGGCTAAATTATGTCAGGTCCCATTAGCACTCCAAGACAGAAGCCAGTCCTTTGGGTAGCTTCCAGAAAATGTGGGGCACTGGATGCACAAACCAACTCTTTGCAAACCCAGACATAAGAACTGAGATTTTTTTTTTTATCCACTTGTTCTGTGCATACTGGAGGAAAGGACTGTGGCAACTGCCATCTGAAACTGCTGTATCTGTTGTCTTCCAGGTGGCTAAAGTATTTTGGATCCCACCAGTGCTCCATGAATGTGAAAACAAAAGTCAGTGCTCTGGAAAGCCCCCAGAAAAGTTGGGGTAACAAATGTTTGTTCCAACTCTTTCCCTCCCCAAGGAGAAGCTAAGAGCTGGAACATTTTTCCTGATTTGGTGTTATTCTGGGTGTGGAGATTCTGGGGAGATGGTGTCTCAGATTTTCCTACTGGTGTTGACATGTCTAGTTTTTTGTTTGCCTGAGGTGCAGAAGCCTCCAAACTAGTTTCTGTTTTTCCTCACAAAAGGACAGTGTCCATGATTTATTATTGAATCACTATGTGGGCAGAAGAAGGGTTCAGGTTTTCCTATTCTGCCATCTTACTTGCAATCAACTTTTCTCATTTATACCTAAAATTATCTTAGATGAGAGGGTTTAAGATATTATATAGATATAATATTTATAATACAAAATTATAATTATGCTGTAAACATGGGGAAATACAATCAGCACTTGAAAGTTCATACCCTGTCAGTTGATATTAAAGAACAAAATGAGAAAAGCTCAGACCCTAAATTTGAAGGCATGTGGAAAAAGGATTATAAAGTAAAGAAAAGGTAAGGAGAAGAATTTTTCACTCGTACTAGGTATTGTAGTAAGTGCAAACAATACACAAATATATCTCTATATTAAAATTATCAACAGGTAAATTCCTTAGAGGAAAGGCTAGGGTTGATTTATTTTTGTTTATTTATTTTTTGAGACAGGGTCTCATTCTGTTCCCCAAGCTGGAGTGGCATGATCATGGTGCACTTCAACCTCAACTTGCTGGGTTCAAGCAGTCCTCCTGCCTCAGCCTCCTGAATTGCTGGGACTATAAGTGTGCACCACTATACTTAGCTAGTGTGTGTGTGTGTGTGTGTGTGTGTGTGTGTGTGTGTAGTCAAGGTCTCGCTATGTTTCCCAGGCTGATCTTGAACTCCTGGGCTCAAGCAATCCACTCTCATCAGCTTCCCAAAGTGCTGGTATTATAGGCATGAGCCACCACACCAAGACTGGGGTTGATTTAAACTTCATGTTAAGATTGTGCTGAATTGCAAAAGTGACTGCATTGAGCTTCTAATTATTTTAGATGCTAAATATTATTGTCAGTGATACCAGATATGAGAACAAAATCCAAATGATTAGCCATCTTTAGAAATAATGCAAGCTAAGAAATTTTTTACAAATAATATTTTAATAGTATTAGGTTACTTTGAAAGTATTATTAATGAAAAGTAAAAGATAGCTTGTTCAAAACAAAATCTCAGAATATGATGTGACTTTAGAGATCATCTGGCACAGAAAAGCTCAAAATTAATTAATACTGGTTGGCTCTATCTGAGTCAGCCTCTGGGCCAGCTGTACTTTAGTCAGGAAGATGGGGCTTGCTTTGGTGCATTTGAATCTCCATGATGACCAGTTATCTTGGCTGTATTCCCAAGGACTTAGGACTGTTTCAGTGAGATCCAAAAATAATTTTGTACAAATTCTTTATTTTTCTTATAACAGGCAATACATGAGTTCTATTTTATAAGAAGTTGTGGTGTCAATGGATTTCTACACAGAATTAAATTAAAAATTAAGAAATTCTGATTCCAGGTCTAGGAATGGAAGTAGTTATTGAAAACTTAAGGGATCTAATAGGGGAAGATAACTTTCAGAATGAGTAGAGAAATTATTTCACAGACTAAGGAGGTATCTCCCTATTCCCTCACACTGGCATGATAATCTAAAAAAAAAGATACATATAAATTAGTAAGCAACTCTGTACAATATTTACAGTATGTGAGATTCTGGAATTACAAACATAAATGAGATATTACAAAGAAAGAAAATGATTCCTTTAATATATCACTATTTTTTGTTAGAAAATCGATGCATAGATGAGAGAATAAAATGTAAACAAGTGAAAAAATTAAGAAATAATAAGAGAAAATCTTGTAAACTGAGAAAAAATCTATTAAATCAGAGACCACAATTATGTCAATTCTTGGAAATCTAAACTCTTAATTTTATTGAACATGTAATTTTACAACAGAAAAGATCTGTATACTCAAAATTTGTCAAAGGCTTAGAATATTTTCTTTCTGGAAAGTCCATTTTTTTCTTATCAAACATATTGTAATGCTATAGAACACCACGAAGAGAAAAAAAGACAGCACCTCCTGGGAAAATCCTAAGCTTCATGTTGTAATCTGACAAGTTCCCCACCGGGTTACTTAGGAATATGCAGCAGCTGCTTGAACACTGAATGCCAGGAAATGAGTCAAGGCCATGGTGCCCAGATGAGCAGCAGGTATCCCTGAGAACCCAAACATCCCAGAGTCTGGGAACATACCAAAGAAAACATTTTCATCACTCAAACACAGTAGTCAAAGAAACTAAAAATTAGCTTAAGAGTATCTTATAGATGGGTGACAATGTGTATCTCTAGGGCTGTCCTGTCACCATCCAGGACTGCCCTGTATGTAAGCTTTCCATGAAAGGTGCAGGGATTTCCCAGAAATGAGGGTTCCTTTCCTTTTTAGACTATATAGGGTAACTTCCTGACTTTACCACGGCATTTGTGAACTGTCATGGCATTGGTGGGAGTGTCTTTTAGCATGCTAATACATTATAATTAGCATATAATGAGCAGTAAGGACCACTTGCGTCACCATCTTGGTTTTGCTGAGGTCACTTGTGTTGCCATCTTGGATTTTGTGGGTTTTGGCCAGCTTCTTTACCACATCCTGTTTTATCAGCAGGGTCTCTGTAACCTGCATCTTGTGCAGACCTCCCATCCCATCCTGTGACTAAGAATGTTTTAATCTCCTGGGAATGCAGCCCAGCAGGTCTCAGCCTCATTTTCCCCAGCCCCTATTCAAGGTGGAATTGCTCTGGTTCTAGTATTTCTGGCATCATGGCATCTGGCAAAGGACTGAGGTCAGGGGAGACCACTACCTCCTTCAGGTGGGATATGCCAGAAGTACTATAGGTGTCTTGTAGCTACAATTTCTGTTACAGCAAAAGGGCCTGGGTGGCCACCTGTACTCCTTGTGGGATGCTGTTTCTCCGACAAAAGCAAATGAGCAGTTCAGTACAGGGAATCATAGGCTCAGAGTATCATAGCCTCTGTATTCAGGAAAGCCCAGTATATGTCCAGCAATTGCTGCTGTAATAACACATAAAATGGGGCTAAGGAAGAAAGTTTCTAGCATCAGAATACCATAAACAATTAGTAATTATGGCTGGCTCCAAGAGGCATGAGAGGAATTTACGAGAGTAGGTTAACTATTTTAACTGGTGTGAAGGGGCAGAGACATTTGATCTGTTTTGTCAAGCCACTTGTAAGTGCCAATGACTTAATTTTTATTACTTGTTAATTACTTGAGAGCACCCATGCTCACTAGGGATATTTCAGGGTATGAGAATAGGAAAGTTAGGCAAAGCAATAGCTCAGAGGATAAAGTGAAGCATAACTATTTGTCTTTTATTTTATATTTGGCAATTAATCTAAAAGTATAAAGGGTACCTTATTTATATTTAGAGAGATTCCCAGGCATAAATGTAATTTGAGACACTGTATTGATTAAGGCCATGGAGGTCTGCTAGTTGGTACATCTCAGTAGATGTTAATGTTGATTCAGAACTTATATTGTAGAGGGCTGGGCACAACGGTTCATGCCTGTAATCTTAGCACTTTGGGAGGCTGAGGTCAGTGGATCACCTGAGGTTAGGAGTTCGAGACCAGCCTGGCCAACATGGCAAAACCCTATCTCTATTAAAAATACAAAAATTAGCAAGGTGTGGTGGCAGGCGTCTGTAATCCCACCTACTCGGGAGGCAGAGGCAACAGAGAATCACTTGAACCTGGGAGGTGGAGGTTGCAGTGAGCCGAGATCGCACCACTGCACTCCAGCCTGAGTGACAGAGCAAGACTGCTTATGACCAATTAACCAATTTAGAAATTTATTTTGCCAAGGTTGAGAAAGCACCTGGGAAAAAGATCTTACTGTCAAGTCACCGAAAGATCTATGGCCCACGCTTTTTCCAAAGTGGGAAAAGTTAACACGAAATAGAGGAAGAAGTCAAATATGCATTTGTTTTGGAGTGGGCAGAGGGATGATTTGTAGTCTTGTCCTACACCAGTTGTTAATTTACATCCTCAGGTTGAGGGAGGCCACCTGGGGAGATATGTGGCTTTTTATTTTGCAGCTATCTGTTTGGAACAAAAGGAAAGGCAGTTTGTCCCATGACAGTTTCCAAGCTTGACTTTTTTCTTTGGCATAGTGACTTTGGCATCACAGTCACAAGATATTATCATCCTTTCACGGGTGCAAAATCTACTTAGTGCCTTTTTATCTTTTTATTACAGAATTATTTTAGTAAATATACAATATCTAATTGGGTCGAATTATGGAAACTTTTTTTTAGACATTTTGTTTGTTTTTTCCTCTCCTAGTGTCCAGGGTTTGTTTTTCCTTCCTTCCTTCCTTCCTGTCTTCCTCTTTCTCTCTCTCCTTCTTTCTTTCTTTCTTTTTTCTTTCTCCTTTCTTTCTTTCTCTCTCTTCTTTCTCTTTCTTTTTCTTTCTTTTTTCTTTCTCTGTCCCTCTCTTTCTTTCTTTCCTTCTTTCTTTCCTTTCTTTTCTCTTTCTCTCTTCTTTCTTTTCTATCTTTCTCTTTCTCTCCTTCCTTTCTTTTGTTTTCTTTCTTTCTCTCTTTCTCTTTCTTGTTACTGGATATACTTTGGGTGGATAGTCCTAATTTCCTTGTTCATATTAACAAGTTTCTTCCTCCAGAGTCACAAATTAGTATCATCAAGATTAGGGACCTTTCCCATGGCAATTATTACTTTACTGAGTTCAAGGATCCTAAGTTTAAATCAGGCTTGTGGGTTTTTCTCTATAATGATGAGGATCTAGATCTTTGTTGCAATATAGACATAGGTAGTAGCATCAGCAAAGACATTTTGTAGGGTCCTGGTGAGTCCTCTACACTTAGGAGTGTGACCGCTGCATGTCATGAGATGGCTACCCTTCCTCCACACAAGCTACCACCCATTCATCCCATATGTTTCACAAGGTATTAGTCTTGCCCTTGAAACTCTATAGATTGGAGTCAATGCTAGGTTGATACACAAAACCAGCAGTTACAGGGTAAGAGTCATTGTACTGAGCATAGTGTCAGGCAGAGCTTATGTTAGAATTGAGATTAATGATTCAATGTAAAATACACAGATAGGTGTGGAGTGAGACACACAACCCAATGCCACTTTAAAGAAAGCCCCAATTGCATATTTCTATTCACAAGTGTTTGAAACTTTTGACACAAATTGACCAAATCTATAACATGAGGTTCCATAAAACTCAGAAAATGCAGTACAGAAAAAGCTATAAGTTTGTCAGCAGGTAACATCTCAAAACACATGCTAACCATCAGGCAGCAGAGCCAGTTAGAAAGCCAAAGCTGAGGAAGAAAGACTTCCAATAGTGGTGGTGGTCACACAGCAGACACCCTGCTCATTGTGTCAATTGCTGTGGCATGAGCCCTTCTACCCATAATATAGTTTAAATGTTGGGACTGATGATATCATACACAAACAAAGAAGGTATCAGAGGTCTATTAATTACATACTGAGCTTTCTGGGTAGAGCAGAGTATGCTCTCAGGCTGGTCCCAAAATGGCTTGAAAGAGAGAGAAAATAAAAAGGGGCAATGGCTTAAGGTTGTATCATGGTTAGGTGAGGGTTCCCACAAACATGACTGAGTTTACATGGTGTGAGTTTCTCTATAGTGCCAAAGAAGGAGCACCAATAACTTCTTATCCAGTTTGTCCAGATGTGGGACAGAAGTGAAGGGGAAAGTGCTACTTGAAAGTTGTCAACTATCCAATATCAAAAATTGATTCTTTATTAAATCTCTTTCCTTATCTCTTCAATCCTCTTACCATATTTTAAATTATTTAAGTGGGTGTAGGGCAGAGTAGAGAAAACTTCAACTGCTCATATTATTGATTGAAAAATAAAAACACTGTAATTAGAAAAGAAGACCTAAAATTGAATGTCTAAATCCTAATGCTAAGTGTTCTTACTTTTATATGTTTCTTTTTTATTTCTCACATTAGTGAAGTGGGAATGAGTGCCTTAAGTGGTCACACAGTTGGAAAAGAGCAGAAATGGGTTTGAGACAGGCATTGGTGTCTATATAACTACAAATCACTTTTTTCCCCATTACTCCATGATACTTCTCATTTCAGTATTTTCCCCCATGTGGTTCTCAGTTACAAAAATCAAATGGACAGAATAATTGAATACAGATTGCATTTCAGAGCTATTTTTTTGTGTGTAGTCTGTGTATGTATGTATGTATATCTAGCTAGCTAGCTAGCTGTATTTTCTAAGAATCTTAATGTTTAACATTTTTGGACTCAGTTTATAAATGTTAGTATATTTTATTTGCGCCTTAGGGAAGAGAAACCAGCATCTTATTGAATAAACTTTAGTCACTGGATAATTATCTGTGTATAGTCTCATAAGATTTTTTCCCCTGGGGATTCAATAACTTATTTTGTTACATTGTATAGCTCTTTTGGTATAGCCACACTAAAATAGATTTTCTGTCACAGTGGAGGAGGAAAATGGAGCTAAATGTTAATATTAGTTACTTTACTTTTCTATTTTCTTTGGTAAGGACCCTGCATGTTGTGACTTTAAATGTATTATACAAGTTTAATAATTATTTCTTGTATTTCAGCTTTTGAGATGGTCAAACTAAGATATAATTTTGCAAAAATTCTATTTGGCTTAGAATAACAAAAGTTAATTCCATATTTCTTCAACCTCACAGTTTTTACTTTTTCTCATGTAAATAACTTAAAGAACAAATGGACTATGCACCAAAACAAGTGCATTTGTGGCTTAATATGTGATTCAGTAACAATGCACAGAAACTAAGTGAAAAATTTAAAAACCTATATACTCTTCTTCTATAGTTGATATGTTTGGATCTAGTGTCCCCACCCAAATCTCATGTCATATTGTAATTCTCAGTGTTGGAGCTGAGGCCTGGTGGGAAGTGATTGGATCATGGGGGCAGTTTCTGATAGTTTAACACCATCGCCCTAGTGTTGTCTCATGATAGAGTTCTCATGAGATCTGGTTGTTTAAAAGTGTGCGGCACCTCCCCTCTCTCCCTCCTCTTGCTCTTGCCATGTAAGACATGTCTGCTTCCCGTTTGCCTTCTGCCATCATTGTAAGTTTCCTGAGGCCTCCACAGAAGCGAAGCAGATGGCCAGCATCATGCTTCCTGTACAGCCTGTGGAACTGTGAGCCAATTATTTATGTGGATGTGGGTATTTACAAAGAAAAAAAAACCCTCTTTTCCTTACAAATTACCCAATTACAGGCATTTCTTTACAGCAGTGTGAGAATAGACTAATACAGTAGTTTTTGGGCTTATTCAAGAGGATGACAGGCCAGGTACTGTGGCTCACGCCTGTAATCCCAGCACTTTGGGAAGCTGAGGTGGGCGGTTCACTTGAGGCCAAGAGCTCGAGACCAGCATGGCTAACTTGGTGAAACCCCGTCTCTACTAAAAATACAAAAATCAGCTGGGTGTGGTGGCATGCACATGCAATCCCAACTACTTGGGAGGCTGAGGCAGGAGAATCACTTGAACCTGGGAGGCAGAGGTTGCAGTGAGCTGAAATCACACCACTGCACTCCAGCCCAGGCAACAGGGCAAGACTCCATCTCAGAAAAAAAAAAGAAAAAAAAAAAGAGGATGACAGACATTCTGGAGGGACAAAGATCATGACCTGAGAAATACTGTTAGTCTCCATAGTATTTATATGAGAAAATATAGGAGATGAGAGAGTCAGGAAAGTGTTTTTGCCAATGGCTCATGTTACTCACCTATTCATTGCAGAGACTCAATGGTAAGACAGTTTTGAAAGCCATTCTGTAACATGGCACAATGGAATCTGCCCACCTACTAAATGGCTGCCCTTTATATCTTTTAATCATTGCCCATATTTTAAACAGAGAAATGCTCTTTTAACCATACATTCTTTACATTTTTCCTTGACTGCTGACATGCCTTTGTTCTGGAATTCATTAACTCTTCAATTTATGTTTTTGCTCACTAGCAGTAGAATCACTTTAGACAACCCCTTGGGAGCTAGGAAGGGAGAGAGCACATAGATGAGTAACAGCTATCTGTGTCCTGCAGTGTTGCCTTTACAGAGTTGATGGTCAAGTAGGAGGTAAAGTCAATAGGGAAAGACTCTTGGAAACACTATCCATAAACAATGTGATATGTTCTATGGTGAAGAGGCATGGGTTAAGAACTACAGAAGCAAACGAGGTAGTGACACAGGTAAAGAACAGCCTTGGTGATAAAAAATGATATATATCACGTCTGAAAATTTTCAGATATTTCTAAGGTCATTATCTTAGATATTGCTAAGGTCAGGGTCTTACTTCTCCTGGTATATTCTAAACTTCGTCAGCATAGGGATTCCTATACCATTTTGCCATCGTGGAGCCTACAACTGTGTGTGTGTGTGTGTGTGTGTGTGTGTGTATGCTTATGTGAGTGTGTGGAATAATATTTTACAGTTCAATGGAACAAAATATAAAAGAAAATAAATAGTATTATTTATTATAATAAATACAGGTGACAGAATTATATTCAATTACATTAAATGTGGGCCTGTATCTTTTTCTGTAAAATAACTACTTCTTGACATTTTCCCAACTTCAAACAAAATTACTCACATTATAAAGATGGAAAAAATCAAATAAAACACTATCCATATTGAACTTCATAGCCCCAAGTGTTCTCCCAAATATATATTATATCGTAATTAATTGGCTATTGTAGGATGCCACGTTATGTTTAAAACTCTTGCTTTCATCTCATTTGATCATATTTTCAAACCTTTTCTCACCACACATTTTATACATCCCTCAGGTTAGAGATTTGTGTGAGATCCTAATGAGGATCAGTAAAACCACCCCCAGAAAGCTATTGAATTCAGATATTCTGCTCTTTGAGGATACCCTATGTTTCTGTTCTTTTATGGTTTTGACTCATGGCTATGCTAGCATCACTCCTACCAGGTCCCAGGTCTCTTTCTTACTCTGCATTTGAAGAATATGAACTTATCACTTGGGTTCTGCATTATTCATGGTTCTCCAGTGAAACACTATATATATTTCTATGCTATGTATGTTGTGTGTGTGCACATATATACACATACACATATATCTATATCTGCTGTGCATGTAAATATATACACATTATGAAGAATAATCTGCTTCTGCTGTACTCAGATTCTACTGTGTATAAATATTAATCACATCTAAAAATATCTTTACAGCAACAACTAGACTTGGATTTGACCAAACACTGGGCACCATAGCCTAGCCAGGATGATATATAAAATTAACCATCACAGGATCCATTACACACACAAATCCAAGTAACATAATTTTTTCAGGTTGTGCTTTAACAGCCAAATACAGACGTGTTTCCTCAGAGAAAGCAATATAACACAGACAGGATAACTCTATTAAAAGGGCCAGTGTAATGTTAAAACAAAATTCTGATATCTGTAAAAAAATAAAGATAACATATGTTTTATCACCAGGTCTGTCAAAGTGTCTATAAAATTAAATTTACTTCTTTTTAGAAAAAAATCCTGTTTTGTTATTAAGACAGAACAAAAAAATAAGAAACAGGTTGTTAGGCACCTGGATCATAGGCAAATTCTGGAAGCCAGAAGTCCAAAATCAAGGTGTCATCAAAGACATGTTGCTTGTAAAACCTATAGAGAAGAATCCTCCCTTCTGTGTTCTAGCCTCTGGTGGTTTGCTGGAAATCTTTGGTATTCTTTGGCTTGAAGCTGCAGCACTTCAATTTCTGCTCTCATCATGAATTATTCTCCCATCATGTGTCCATGTGTCTTCTCTTCTGACACTATGCATATTGGATTAAGAGGCCACCCTATTCTAGTATAACCTCATTATAAATTAACTTATCACATCTACAATGATCATATTTCCAAATAAGTTCACATTCTGATATATATATACACACACACTATATATATATATATATATATATACATATATATATACACACACACACATACATATATAATGCATACATGCACATACACACAATATGCCACAAGATATGTATTGGTGTCCTAACCTCAAAGGTCACATTGTGATATGTGTACCAGATACATATCAGATGTATATATGTGTAAGCATATATACACTATACATTCTTCTCTATATACAGAATATATATGCACATATATATAAAATGCATACATATATAGTGTATATATGTACCAGATACATACATATATAATGCAAACATACATATGTATTGTGTGTATATTGATGCATGCATTATATATGTATGTGTATATATTATATATAGAGAGAGTAATTACAGTGTGTATATGTGTTTACACACACATACATATATACATGATGTGTATCTGGTACGTATATCACAATGTGACCTTCTTTGAGGTTAGAACATCAATACATATCTTGTGGGACACAATTCAGTCCGTAACACTTGTCTTTGTTGGAGATCTCTCTAGGTCTCAATTTTATAATCCATAAAATTAAAACTATAAGCAAAATAATTTCTCAGGTAAGTTCCAGTAATACCATTCTACAAATTTTAGTTTTATAAATTTTATTTATAACTTTTTAAAAATTTAACATTCATGAAAATTATAATATCCAAAATACTCAGAATATAAAAATAAGTAACAGTTCTCATAGTCAGGGTCTTCCAGTTCAGAGTGGAAGCTGAAAAGTATATTGTAGTATCATACTTTCTAATATATATCAGGTACATTGCTGGGTGGAGTGCTAACAAGAGAATGCTTTTTAGAGGAGAGGAGTTCTGAAAGATGAATAGGAGTCCGTGATTGAAGAAAGCAAGCACTGATATTTAAGCAAAACCAAGAACTGAGAGAGTATTTTCAAAGGCATGAAGGTGCAAGAAAAGATTTTGGATTCAATGAATATCTGGTAGCTTTATGTTCACAGGAGCCTCAACTGCCAGAAGAGAACTTGAAGAAAATGAGACTAGAAAGATAGATTTGGCAAAATTATAAAGAAAAATTAATATAATCCTAAGGAATTTTTACTGCATCTTATAGCCATGGTGAATGTAATGACTAGCATTTAATACACTGTATATTATTGAAATTTATTCTGGCATTAGAATAGAATATAAGACATACATTAAGTCATTGTGGAAACAGAAAGACCAACTAAAATGCAAATAATATCATTCAGTCAAAAAACAAAAACAAACAAAAACAACCACCAAAAATGTAAGGGCCTAAATATGGCCATGGCTGAGAGAGTGTGAGTAAGGCAGTAGGTGGGGAAGATATAGAGTTGCCATAATTTGGTAATAAATTTGGAGGAGGCAGATGCTGATGAAAAAAAGCCAAGGATCTGTCAAGGTATCTGGTTAACTTTATAATGGCGTTTTACACAAATTGGAAATACTTGAAAAAATAGAAGCTGAAAAGCACAGTTGAGAAGTATAGTTTGGTGAATGATGAGCTGGAAGCGATTTAGGACATCCAAACAGAAATGTCCCATGTACAGTTGGATATGTACGGCATTCTGACTGTACTGTAACTGAAGTGCAGAGGGAACAAGTTCCTCTGATATATCCAGGAGCCATAGTGGGCAGAAGCTACATGACTGAATTGGACAAAGCTCATCTTCTCACCATCTATGGTTTTCTAGTTCTGATTTCCATAAAAGAGGAGCCTTCTCTTTTGAAAAAAGAACTGGAAACTCAACCTCTTCTTTGTGTTCCAAATTATTATACCAGGACTGTTAAGTTCAAGAGCAGGGCTGGGCAATGAAATACTGATAAAACATTTTATCATGTGTACTATTGGGGTAGCTTGTATACTATAGATAGGGATGAACAGAATGCACTGGTTCTAGACCTATAAAATCATTGATAATAATAACAAATCTACATATGGGATATAAATCTATACATGAAATAAGTGAATCTATGAATGGGATGAAATTGCATAGAAACACACACACACACACAAACGCAGGTTAAAAATGGTGAAAAGTGAGTAAGATCTGTAGCCTAGTTAATGGTCACATACCAATGTCAATTTCTTGGTATCGATGTTGTGCTGCAACCACATAATGTGTCACATAGGGGAAAATTAGGTGAAGATATACGGAACTCCTATACTATTTTTGTAACTTTCTTTGAATTTATATTTATTTCACAGTAAAACATTAAAAGAAAATAATTTTGCTTTCTGTACCTCTTCTCTATCCTTCACTGATGACCATTTTGATTGTCTGGCTCAGAAGTGGAGGTAATGACTTGGTCACTGGGTTTTACCCAGAGGAGAAGACAGATTGGTGGATATCTTCACAGAATGTCCAGGTTTCATCAAGTCACAACTGCAAGACTCTAGCTGCAGCAATGTTGGAGATCAAGTCTCTGTGATGACAGGGACAAGTGGCTGCTTCAGAGCCCTACAGTAGTGAAACTTCAAATGCATTTCACCTAGCAAGTTATAGTAGTTAAAGCAGGATTAAGGTTATAACTGTGGTTACCTTGGGACTTTCTCCTTTACTTTTCTTGCTTCTCTTTAGTCATACACGGTATAGATAGGTATAGATCATATGAAAAGAAAATATCTTGGGCCTCCAAAATCACTAAACTAAAGGGAAAATTCAACTGGGAAAGGCATATGGCAAACCTGCCTCCCATTCTGTTGCAAGTTATCCCTCTGATCACTGAGATAAATGCATATCTGATTGCCTCATTTGGAAAGGCTAATCAGAAACTCAAAAGAATGCAACAGTTTGCCTCTCACCTATCTGTGACCAGGAGGCCCCCTCCCTGCTTCCAGCTTCCAGTCTTCCTGCTTTTGCTTTGAGATGTCCCGCCTTTCCAGACCGAACCAATGTACTTCTTACATATATTGATTGATGTCTCACGTCTCTTTAAAATGTATAAACCAAACTGTGCTCTGACCACCTTTGGCACATATCGTCAGGATTTCCTGAGGCTGTATCATGGGCATGCATCCTCAACCTTGGCAAAATAAACTTTCTAAATTAACTAGACCTGTCTCAGATTTTCTGGGTCCACAATCAGCAAGATGTTTTATCCCTTAATTGTGTTTCAATACGAAATCATAATGTTGTTGTTTAAGGTATAGGCATGTAAATATCCAGTTTATGGATAGACAATAGTAGCCCAGCAACAACCATTCCAGCAGGCTAGGGGTTGTAGAGTCTCTGAGTTCTTGATACAGCAGCAGAGAGCAAGGACAAGTGAGACAAATTCTAAGACATGAATAAATATTCCTGGGCAATCTTAGAGACACAGGAAAGCTGATGGGAGGGAATGTAGGTAAATATGGATGTCCTGTAAACTTGGCAACTATGGCTTCAGAGTTGTGATTACTTCCAGTTTAAATGGAGAAGAAACTCTGTTTATATCTCAAGCTAAAAAAAATAGGTTATGCATGTTACAGATATACAGGTTTTAGGTGGTAATCACTTATGCCATTTCCAGTCATATTTGAAGAGCATTACTAGAAAAGTAACCTATCTGAGAGTATGGCTGCTTTTATTTTCTTATATAATAATAGTGCACCTGTTGTTTAAACCTGGAAAAGTCACTTAATCTTTCTATTCCTTAGCTTTCCCATCTGTAATGGAGATTACAGTTGCTAATGGTTGTACAGAGAATCAAGTGAGTTAGCCTATGACAACACTTGGATCATGTAATTAGAAAGCATTATCTTTGTGATCAATGTTTTCCGGTAGTTTCCAGAAAGATGCCTTGCCTATATTAAAAGGACATTTGGAATTGCATTTATGTAACTAGTCTAAAATCATATCATGTAAATGCTTATTTCAGTATGTAGCACTCCTACTCTGCAAAAATTCTGTAGTTATTTTTGCTGACATTAGAGCCTTTAATGTTTCAAAATTACATGAATAATCACAGATTTCAAAAGTGTCACTCACAAATAGCAATTTAATGACAACACTGTACTGCTGCAATTCCTTAAATATTTATTAGAGAGTGATTCATCTACATTTTGTGAAGGAAATCTGATTTTCCAAGAAGATACTGACCCTGTAAGAATCTATGAAATTTAGACCAACTCACAGTGTTTATAATTGATTCACCTACTTGTAAGGTCTATCGATTATAAAATGAATGATAATGTTTCATATCTGCTTTCATTTATGACTTAAACTAATCAAGAAACAAATAATAATAACACATGAAAAATGTAACAGTAAACAAAGTTTGAATTACAGAAACTAAAGAAGGCAGCATGCATTTACCTGAAAGAAACATAAGAAACATGTTCTATAGAAGCAGTCCTCAACCTTTTTGTACCAGGGACCTATTTTGTGGAAGACAATTTTTCCAAGGACAGTGATGGGAGTGGATGGGATGGGAGATGGTTTTGGGATGAAACTGTTCCACCTCAGATCATCAGGCATTAGATTCTCATAAGGAGCCCACAATCTAGATCCCTCACTGTGCTGTTCACAACAGGGTTCTCGCTTCTATGAGAATGTAATGCCCAGCTGATCTGACAGGAGGCAGAGCACAGGCAGTAATGCTTGCTCACCCGCAGCTCACCTTCTGTGTGGCCTGGTTCCTAACAGTCTGGGGACTGGTACTGAGAGGTGACAGCGTGCTGGCAGTCCTCACAGCCCTCGCTTGCTCTTGGCGCCTCCTCTGCCTGCACTCCCACTTTGGTGGCACTTGAGGAGCTCTTCAGCCCTCCGCTGCACTGTGGGAGCCCCTTTCTGGGCTAGCCAAGGCGGGAGCCAGCTCCCTCAGCTTGCAGGGAGGTGTGGAGGGAGAGGCGCAAGCAGGAACCGGGGCTGCGCGCGGCGCTTGCGGGCCAGCTGGAGTTCTGGGTGGGCATGGGCTTGGCGGGCCCCTCACTCAGAGCAGCCGGCCGGCCCTGCCGGCCCCGGGGAATGAGTGGCTTAGCACCCAGGCCAGCGGCTGCGGAGGGTGTACTGGGTTCCCCAGCAGTGCCGACCCACCGGCACTGCGCTCGATTTCTCACCGGGCCTTAGCTGCCTTCCCACAGGGCAGGGCTCGGGACCTGCAGCCCGCCATGCCTGAGCCTCTCACCCGCTCCATGGGCTCCTGTGCGGTCCGAGCCTCCCCGATGAGCGCCACCCCCTGCTCCACGGCGCCCAGTCCCATCGACCACCCAAGGGCTGAGGAGTGTGAGCGCACGACGCGGGACTGGCAGGCAGCTCCACCTGCAGCCCCAGGGTGCAGGATCCACTGGGTGAAGCCAGCTGGGCTCCTGAGTCTGGTGGAGATGTGGAGAACCTTTATGTCTAGCTCAGGGATTGTAAATACACTAATCAGCACCCTGTGTCTAGCTCAGGGTCTGTGAATGCACCAATCAACACTCTGTATCTAGCTACTCTGGTGGGGCCTTGGAGAACCTTCATGTCTAGCTCAAGGATTGTAAATACACCAATCGGCACTCTGTATCTAGCTCAAGGTTTGCAAACACACCAATCAGCACCCTGTGTCTAGCTCAGGGTTTGTGAGTGCACCAATCGACACTCTGCATCTAGCTGCTCTGGTGGGGCCTTGGAGAACCTTTGTGTCGATACTCTGTATCTAACTGATCTGATGGGGACGTGGAGAACATTTATGTCTAGCTCAGGGATTGTAAATACACCAATCGCCACTCTGTATCTAGCTCAAGGTTTGTAAACACACCAATCAGCACCCTGTGTCTAGCTCAGGGTTTGTGAATGCACCAATCAACACTCTGTATCTAGCTACTCTGGTGGGGCCTTGGAAAACCTTTACATCTAGCTTAGGGATTGTAAACGCACCAATCAGCGCCCTGTCAAAACAGACCACTCAGCTCTACCAATCAGCAGGACGTGGGTGGGGCCAGATAAGAGAATAAAAGCAGGCTGCCCGAGCCAGCAGTGGCAATCGCCTCGGGTCCCCTTCCACACTGTGGAAGCTTTGTTCTTTCGCTCTTTGCAATAGATCTTGCTACTGCTCTCTCTTTGGGTCCACACTGCTTTTATGAGTTGTAACACTCACCGCGAAGGTCTGCAGCTTCACTCCTGAAGCCAGCGAGACCACGGGCCCACCGGGAGGAACAAACAACTCCAGACGCACCGCCTTAAGAACTGTAACACTCACTGCAAAGGTCTGCAGTTTCACTCCTGAGCCAGCGAGACCACGAACCCACCAGAAGGAAGAAACTCCAAACACATCCGAACATCAGAAGGAACAAATTCTGGACACGCCACCTTTAGAACTGTAACACTCACTGCGAGGGTCCACGGCTTCATTCTTGAAGTCAGCGAGACCAAGAACCCACCAATTCCGGACACAGTACCAGTCCACAGACCAGGGGTTGGGGACACCTGTAAAGTACAAGTGATCAATCGGATCAACATTTATAAAATTTAATCACAAAACTCCTTTAGAACTTTTTTGAAAAATATTTGTATTTAATTCAAAATTAAGCTGACACATGACTGTATTGCTTGCCAATTTATCAATTTCTGTATTGATACTTTTAGTGAAAAAAGTTCTTACTCCTACTCAAACAATCTCACATTGGTTTTAAATTATACAATTTAAAGTTATAAGTGGGCTGGGGAGAATGACCTCTCTCTGCTGATGTATAATGTTTGGACTTACTTAATTTTTGGTAATTTCTGAAAAAAATTCAGTGATTTATTAAGTATTTTGTTTCTAACAATTATTGACAATAATACCACATGGTCTTGATGATTGTTACTTTATAATAAAGTTTGAAATCAGGTAATATTCTTGCAACATTGTTCTTATTTTTACAGTTATATTAGTCATTTTTGGTTCTATGCATTTTCATATATATTTTGAAATCATGTTTACAATTTGTTAATGAAAAATCTTCTGCAGTTTTGATTTGAATGGCTTTGAAACTATAGATAAATTTGAAGTGAATTGACATCCTAGTGAGATTATTTTTTCCAACCCATTAACGGGGTATATCACTCCATTTATTTAGATCTACTTTAAATTTCCCAGCAATCTGTTTTTAGTTTTTAATATACAGGTCTTGAAATTCATCAGAGTTATTCTGATTATTTTATATGTGATGCTGCTGTAAAGTTTAACTTCCAGTAGTTTGTTAAATACAATTGATAAACCCTGCATCCATTAGCAGTCATCCTCCCTCCACATATTCCCTCACCCTTGGCAACCACTAATTTAATTTCTGTCTCTATGGACCCAAGTCTGGAGACATACAACATGTGATCTTTTGTGTCTCACTTCTTTTACTTAGTATAAGTATCTTTTGTGTCTCACTTCTTTTACTTAGTATATTTTCTTAGTTCCTTTGTGCTGCTATAAGAAAGTAATTGAGACTGAGTAATTTATAAACAATATCCATGTATTTCTTGCAGCTCTAGAAGCTGGGAATTCCAAGATGAAGGCTCTGGCAGGTTTGGTGGGAGGTGAAAGCCTAATGTTTACTTCCCAGTTAGTACCTTGTTGTTGCATCCTCCAAAAGGGATGAATGCTATGTCCTCACATGGCAGAAGGGACAAAAAAACAAAAAGAGCCTAGTTAGCTTCCTGGACCAGCCCTTCACAAGGCACTAATGTTAGCTATAAGGGTAGACTCCTTGTGGCCTAATCACTTCCGAACAGCTCAAACTCTTAATATTGTTGCTTGGGGATTAAATTTACAAATTATTTTTGAACTTTGAGGCCGACAGACATTCAAACCATAAAAAAATGTTGTCAAGGCTTATCCATGTGGTAGCATGTTTCAGTACTTTACTCCTTGCATGGTTAAATAATATTCCATTGTTTGGATATTTTAAATTTTGCCTATTCATTTATCCATTGATGTGCATTTTGGTTGTTTCCACATTTTTGGCTATCGTTGAAAATGATGCTATGAAAATTCATCTATATATTTTTGTGTGAAAGGTTTTTAATTCTATAAGAGGAATTGCTGGGTCTTATAACTCAAAGTTTAACTTTTTTGAGGAACTGCTGAAGTATATTTAAAAGTGGTTTCATCATTTTACATTCCAACCAGTAAAAAAAAAAAATATGTATATATTTGAGGGTTCCATTTTCTTCACAACCACAATAACATGTTATTATTTACTTTTAAAATTTACAGTCATCCTAATAGGTGTGAGATGGCATATTGTCATTTTTACTGGTATTTCCCTAATGATTAATGACTTTGTGCATCATTTCATGTGCTTATTGGCCCTTTATACAGTTATTCCTTCTTTGGAGAAATGTCTATTCAAATTCTTTGCTTGTTTATTAATTGGATTATTTGTATTTTTAGTGTTAATTCATGAGTTCTTTATATACTACATATAATAGACTAATCAGACATACGATTTGCAAATATTTTCTTGAATTCTCTGAATGAAACAACTTTTCACTTTCATTATAGTATCCTTTGAGGCACAAATATTTTTAATTTTAATTAGGTCCAACTTACCTATTTTTTCTTTGTTTCTGTGTTTTAGGTGTCATATTTAATAAACCATTGCCTAATCCAAGGTCTCAAAGATTTGCACTTATATTTTCTTCCAAAAGTTTCATACTTTTAACTCACATTGAGGTCTTTATGCTATTTTTAGTTAATTCTTGTATATGGTGTGACGGGTTACTACTTCATTTTGCATATGGATATCTAGAGATTTCAGTATCATTTGTTGAAAGCAATATTCTTTTCCCATTTTGGCACCATTCTAAAAATCAATTGACAGTAAATAAATTTGTCTATTTCTGGAGTTTCCATATCATTCTATTAATCTATATGCCTATAATTAAGTCAATATCACACTGTCTTGATTAGTGGAGGTTTTTAGTAAATTTCAAAATTAGAAACTATGAGTCCTTCAAACTTGTCATTTTTCAACATTGCTTTGGCTATTTTGGGTCTCCTACATTTCCATATGAAAGTTAGTATTTTTCCATTTCTGCAAAACATTCACCTGGGATATTGATAGAGATTAGGTTGAATGTATAGAAAAATTTGAGGAGTATTGCCACATATTAACAATATTGACCCTTTAACCTGAGATTGTTTTTCATTTATTAAGGTCTTCTTTAATTATTTTAATTACTATTTTGTAGTTTTCAGTGCATGTCTTGAACTTCTCCTTTTAAATTTATTCCTAAATATTTTATTTTTCTTGATACCATTGTAAATGGAATTGGTTCTTTAGTTTTATTTTTAGATTGTTCACTGCTAGTGTTTGGAGGTATAGTTGATTTCTGTGTATTGAACTTGTATCATGCAAACTTGCTGAATTAGTTTATTAGCACTAACGGTTATATGTCTAATAGTGTGTGTTGTGTGTTATTTAGAATTTTATGTAAACAAAATTATGTCATCTGAAAATAGAGAGCATTTTACTTCTCCTTTTACTATCTGAATGACTCTTATTTTTATTAGAGCCTAATTGTTTAGGCTAGAACATTCATTACAAAATTTTATCAAAGTAGAGCGGACAGCCTTGTCTTGCTCCTGTTCTAACGGGGAAAACTTTTATTCTTTTATGATTAAACATAATGTTAGCTGAAGGTTTTTGTAAATGTTCTTTATCTGACTGAAGGAGTTGCCTTCTTTCTCTAGCGTTTAATCATGAAACTATCTTAGATTTTGCCAAACATTTTTCTTTATCTATTGAGATGATTGCATGAATTGTCCTTTATTCCACTGATATGGTGTATTACATTGATTTTCATTATGTTTAATAAGTATAAATCTTGTATCCTGCAACATTGCCAGACAGACTGGTTAGTTCTAGTAGCTTTAAAATTTTTTATCATATTTTCTACGGAGAAATTATGTCATCACTGGAAAGGGGGATTAATACTTCATCCTATTTAATCTAGAATCTTTTTATTTTCTTTACTTGCTGTATTAAATTAGCTAATACCTCCATAACATGTTAAATAATTGTATTGTCAGTAAGCATTCTTGTCCTATGCCTGCTTCTTGGGAGAAGGATTTAATCTTTCTACACTAAGTAAAAATGCTCTTTATTAAGTTGGATTATTTATTTTTACTCATGGTTTGCATAATTGCTTTATTAAAAAAACTAGAAATGCATGTTAGATGATTTCAAAAGATATGTTCTATATCTATGGAAATAATTATATGACTTTTATGTTTTAGTTTGTTAACATGATAAATTATATTGATTGACTTCAATAGATGTTGTTGTGGATGCAGTGAAAAGGGAACACTTTCACAGTCAGTGGGAATGTAGACTAGTACAACCACTATAGAAAACATAGTGGAGATTCCTAAAAGAACTAAAAATCCATCTATCATTTGATCCAGAAATCCTAGTACCAGGTATCTACTTATAGGAAAAGAAATCATTATACGAAAAAGATACTTGCACATTCATGTTTATAGAAGTACAATTTGCAATTTCAAATATATAGAACCAGTCTAAATGCCCATCCATCAATGAATGGATAAAGAAAATGTGACATATACACACACACACCATGGAATACCACTCAGCCATAAAAAAGAAACGAAATTATGGCATTCACAGCAACCTGGATGGAATTGGAGACTATCATTCCAAGTGAATTAACTCAAGAATGGAAAACCAAACATTGTATGTTCTCACTCATATGTGGGAGCTAAGCTATGAGGACACAAAGGCATAAAACCAATACAATAGACTTTGGGTACTCGAGGGAAAGGGTGGGAGGTGGCAAGGGATAAAAGACTACACATTGGGTACAGTGTACACTGCTGGGATGATGAGTGCACCAAAATCCCATAAATCACCACTAAAAAACTTATTCATGTAAACAAACACCACCTGTTGCTCAAAAACCTATTGAAATAAAAATAAATTTTTTTTTAAAACGAAGCACCAAACCAAAATCTGTGGAATGATGGACGTTTGCAATGTTTTAGATCCCTGACTTTATTTATGCTCCAAAGTAGGTGAAAATCAAGCTTGAATATATTTAAAATATTCTATTTGTAACACCTTTGTGACACTTCATTAGTGGGCTTTAAAACTGTCACATATTTTCAAATTCCAGTGTTTTTATTTTCATAAATGTTACTGTTTTGCTTCTATTGCATACATTTAAGGTATACAGCATGTTTTGTTTTCTTTATACACATATATGTAGCGATATAAATGTCACCATTTTAAATGTCAAAAAAAGTTTACACTCGAGATAAGCTCAACTTAGTAATATTGTACTGCCATTTTATATATTGTTAAATTTGATTTGCTAAATCTTTTGAGAAATTTTGTATTTATACATAGTTATAGTATTTTTTTAACTAATTTCTGGTTTTGGTATCAAGATGTTAACTCCATAGGATGAATATAGAAGTAGTCTTTCCTCCTCAATTTTCTGGAAGAGTTTGTATTTGAAAAATTGGTATTATTTCTTCCTTAAATGTTTGGTAGAATTTATTAGTGAAACCATATGGTCCTGGAAGTTTCTTTGTAAAAATATTATACATTTAAATTTAAAAAATCAATATAGAACTATTAAGGTTATATTATATTCCTGTATTGAGTTTTAGTGCTTCTCTTTCAAAAAAATTTGTCTATTTAATGTGACTTGTTAAATATATTGACATAAAGTTGCCTTATTCCATGATTATTCTTTTATCATTTGTAGAATCTGTATGGATGCCATACCTCTGATTCTTGAATATTACAATTTATGTCTTCTCTTTTTCCCTAGTATTCTATAGATTGGTCAATATTATTAATATGCTCTAAGAATGAGTTTTAGCTTCATTGATTTTCTCTATTGTTTTTCTGTTACCTACATCACTGATTTCCACTCTGATTTTGATCATTTTTTCCCTTTTGCATGCTTTGGATTCAGCTGGCTCTCCTTTTTATAGTTTAATAAGATGGACATTGAAATCATTGTTTTGAGACTTCTTTTTCTTTTCAATACATGTGCTTTCATTTTTAGTCAGCTTAAAATATCTTCTACTTTCCCTTTTTATATCTTACTTGATCCATAGGTAATTTAGAAGTATAGTATGTAGTTTCCAAAAATGCAGAAATTTTTCAGAAAGTTTTTTTGTTATTTATGTGTAATTTAAGTGATTAGAGAACATGCAGTATATTACTTAAATCTTTTAAAATTTACTAAAATTTGTTTTATGGATCAGAATATTGTTTATATATTATATTATATATGAAACAAGAAAAGAATGAAAATCTCCTATTTTGAGGAATGTTAAAATGTTACTTAGGTCAAGTTGTGTGACAGTTGCTTTTTTAAGTCTTAAATATTCTAATTAATTTTTTAAATATTTGTTATATCAGTTTTTGAGAGAGGGAATTGAAATTGTATACTATATTTGTATATTTGCCTATTTTTCTCTGACATTCTATCAATTTTTGCCTCATTTATTTTGAAATTCTGTTATTAGATGCATAAACACTTAGAATTGTATTTTCTTAAAAAATTGAACACTCAGCACTTTGGGAGGCAGAGGCGGTCGGATCACAAGGTCAGGATATCGAGACCATCCTGGCTAATACGGTGAAACCCCGTCTCTACTAAAAAATACAAAAAAATTAGCAGGGCGTGGTGGCAGGCGCTTGTAGTCCCAGCTACTCGGGAGGCTAAAGCAGGAGAATGGCGTGAACCTGGGAGGCGGAGCTTGCAGTGAGCTGAGATCGCGCCACTGCACTCTAGCCTGGAACAGAGCAAGACTGCGTCTCAAAAAAGAAAAAAAAAATTAACACTTGATCATTATGAAATGATCATCATGAGCCATGTACATGTCATTTACTTTGAAATCAACTTTCTCTGTTATTAATATAGACAACATAGTTTTCAAATAATCAGTTTTACCACAGCTTCTCTCTTCCATCCTTTGACTTATAACCTATTATTGCCTTTATATTTAAAATAAGCTATTGCAGGCAACATATGTTGGATGTTACATTTTAAAATACAATCTGATATTATCTTTTTCTGAGACCATTGATATGGTTAGGGTTAAATGTACCAAGATGTTGTTTGTTTTCTGACTTTCTATTTGTTTGTGTATTATCTCCTTCTTTTCCTATGGTTTTGCATGCTTTTGTATTAACTGACTATATTTCAATCCAATTTATTTCCTCTTAAATTTACACTGTTTTATTATATGTTTTTCTTTAGAGTTTAAAATGCACATCATTGACTTACCATTGCCTACCTTCAGCAATATTACATCATTTTATATATAGTACAAGGAGTTGACAGTAGTATACTTCCATTTTTTCCCTCCTGAGCCTTATGTAATTCTCATTATACATATCACTATTTGCTTCTGTGTTATATACCACATAAATCATTATTTTTATTTAAAAAGTCTATTCACCTTTGGAGAATTAAGTAATTAAAATATATATTATATATTTACTTATGTAGTCTCCATTTCCAGTTTTTTTATTCCTTATGTACATCTATACTTCATGTGGTATATTTCTTTTGATTAAAGAATCTTTAAAAATCATTTCTTACAATGTAAATATGTCTATGCTTAATTCTTTTGGCATTGTATACCTGAAAAAAAATTATTTTGCTTTTATTTTTAAAAGCTATTTCATCTATGTGTAGAATTCTTAGCTGACAGTATTTTTTCCAATACTTTAAAAATATTGCTCTATTGTCTTCTTACCTACAGATTACTGAGAAATCTTCTGTCATTTTAATTTTTCTTCCTGTGTACATAATGTTATTACTTTTATCACTTGTTCAAATATATTTTTAATCATAGTTTTGAGCAGTCATATTGTGATGTAATGGTGTCCTTTTAAAATATTTCTTATACCTAGGGTTTGTTGAACTTCTGAGATCTATAGGTTTATTGTATTCATCAAATTTGAAAACAAGTTACTCTTATATCTATTTTTCTTCCTCCACCTCACCTCAGACTTTGCAGATGAATTTTCCCACAGATAACTGAAGCTGTGTTCTTTATTTTTTCTCAGTGTGCTTCATTTTAGTTCCTATTGCTCTATGTTCTAGTTCAATAACCTCTTATCCTGTCATGTATAAAATCCCTTTAATACCAGCCAATGTATGTTTACCTCAGATATTGTCATCTTTATCTCTAGAGGTTTGATTGTTTTTTTAAATTAATAAACTTTATTTTCCAGAGAAACTTTAGGGTCACAGAAAAAAAAAATGACAGAAAATTACGGAGCATTCCCAGATACCCTTTCCTTTTCTACACAAAGATCTGTCACCATCAACGTCCCACAGTAGTGTGATACAATTTTTAGAACCGATGAACCAACATCATTATCAACCAAAGTCTAACATTCACATCATTATTGACACATCATTATCAACCAAAGTCTAACATTCACCTTAGAGTTTATTTATTGTGCTATTCATTCTATGGATATGAATAGATGTTTGCTGGCAAGTACTTACCATTATAGCATCATATAACATAATTTATCTGCCCTAACTCCCCCTTGTGCTCCATTCATTCATCCTTCCTTCTCTCCTCCTGAACTTCTGGCAACCACTGATCCTTTTACTGTCTCCATAGTTTCTCCTTTCCCAGAATGTCTTGACATTGGATTGGTATGGTATACAGCCCCACAGATTGACTTCTTTCACTTATTAATTTGCATTTATGTTTCCATCATAACTTTTCCCTGGCTAGATAGCACATTTCTTTTCAGCATGTAATAATTTCCAATTTTATGGATGCAACAGTTTATTCTTTCACCTATTGAAGGACATCTTGGTTGTTTCCAACTTTTGGCTATTATAAATACAGCTGCTATAAAAATATGTGCAAATTTTGTATGGACATAAGTTTTCAACTCATTTGGGTAAATATCAAGGAAAACAATTGGTAAATCACTTGGTAAGAGTATGATTAGTTTTGTAAAAACTGCTGAATTGTCTTGACAAGTGTCTGTACCATTGTGAATTCTCACCAACAATGAATGAGAGTTCCTGCTGCTCTACGTCCTCCTAGTACTTAGTATTATGAGTGTTTTGATTTTTTGCATTCTAACAGGTATGTACGCATATCTTATTGTTTTAATTTTCAATTTCCTAATGACATGTGATGATGAAAATCTTTTCATATGTTTATTTCTCATATTAATATAATTATTGGTAAGATATCTATCTGTTCTCGGGTCTTTTGTCCATGTTTTAATTGAGTTGTTTATTTTCTTATTGCTGAGCTTAGTTGTTCGATAATTGCTTACCTGTTGAGTTAGTTCTTCATATGCAGTCATGTACCACATAACAACTGTAAAATTATATGGTTTGTCTTTGGTTCCCATAAGATTATAATATCATATTTTACTGTGCTTTGTCTATGTTTAGATATGTTAAGATACATAAATAATTACCGTTGTGTTAGAATTGCCTACTGTAGTTATTACAGTAACATAGTGTGCAAATGTGTACCCTAGGATCAATAAGCTATATCATACATCCAAGGTGTGTAGTAGGCTATGTTATCTAGGTTTGTGTAACTGCACTCTATGATGCTCAGTGATAAAACTGCCTAGCAATAAATTTCTAAGAATATGTCTCCATTATTAACTGACACATGACTGTATTTTGAATAGCAGTTCTTTAATAGATATGTATTTTGCAAATATTTTTCCAGGTCTGTGACTTATCTTCTCATTTCCATGACAATGTTCTTCACAGAGCCAAGTGTTTATTTTAGTGAAATCCAATTTACCAGTTTTTTTTATAGGTTGTATTTTTAGTGTTGTATCTGAAATGTCATTATCAAACCCAAAGTCACCTAGATTTTTCCCTATGTTATCTTCTGCATATTACAGTTTTTGTACTTTAAATTTATGTTTAATAACTGACCCACTTTGAGTTAATTTTGTGGAGCATGAAGTCTATGTCTAGATTCTTGCAGGCTTATGAGTTCATTTGTTTGTGTGGTCAACATTTCCACTTCATATTTTCAATCTTTCTTCTAGCTTATTTAACTTATAAAAAGTTACAAAAACACATAAAAGTACTTGTCTGCTAATTCTAACATCTTTGTCAGTTCCACATCTGTTCTAATTGACTGATTTTTCTTCTTAGTATGGGATGATAATTTCCTGGCTGCTCTGCACATCTGGAAATTTTTACTGGGAGCTAGACATTTTGAATTTTCTTGGTTGGGTGTTGAATATTTTCATATTTCTATAAATATTACGCTTTGTTCTGGCATGGGATTACCTGCAAATGGTTTGAGCATTTCAGGTCTTGGCTTTAAGTGGGATTTTCCAATTGAGACCAAAGTAGCCTTTAGTCCTTGACTATTTTTTTTTTCAAATTATCAAGGCAAATCCTTCTCTGTGCTCTATTTAATTCTCCATGAATTAAGAGTTTTCCAGTCTGTCTGGTAGGTTTGACTGACCCTATTTGAGCTTTGCGCATTCTTTCACCAACCATGGCATGTCATTCCTTTCCTTGCCATATGTAGTTTCCTCACATGCATAACCTGATCACCACACTGCTAAAGATGTAATGCAGAGGGGACATTGTATAAATCGCTAGAACTCTCGGTGCAATTTAATTTCTTTTGAACTTTGCAGTAACAACTGAAGTTGCTTTAGTCTCTTCAGGCTTTGAGTTTGGTCTTCTCAACCTAAGGAGTTTGCCAGAATTCAACTAGATTCTTCCTCTCTACTTTGCGGTTTGGAAATTTATTCAAAAAATAAGCTGAGACAATCATAAAGCACAGTTTTTGATTTCTTTTCTCCCATGGATCACTGGTTTTTTGCTCCCTAACATACAAACCATTATCCCACACAACTTTTGTTTCTTCTTGTTGTTTTAGGTAAGAAAGTAAATCCAGTTTCTGGTAATCCCCTTTTCCCAGAAGGAGAAGTTGTACTTTTACTGCTTTTATGCTTTATATTATAGTATATTGACTGTTAAATTACTATGTTTAGAGATACTGCTATCTCCTTAAATCTACCACTTGGACCACTGAAGACAACTCTTAGAAAAAGCTGGAGAAATATATCTAGGTAAGTCACCTCATATGTAACTTTCTCACATTAAATATAGCACAATTTAAGGATTAATGAACAGAAAATGATTTTCAAAGAAAGCTTCTAGTTATATTTAAATAGAAAAGATCTTTAAAAACATAAAAGACAAGCTTTTCTCTTTAGAAGAAGGATATTAAACAGTTTACTGCCACTTTTAGTAGCAAAAACAGACATCTAAATACTATTCTTTTTTTGTGTTCAAAGTGCCTATTAAGAAAGCAATCATTTAGAAATGGGATAGCATCAAGCTGCCAGATATTTGTTCATGAAAAATACCCATAAAGGCCAAACTATTTTTCAGGCTCAAGAGAATGCTTGAATTCAGAATGATGAATAGGTTTATTTAAAAAATAAAGCAAACCAAAAAAGTAGTAGACCCAAAGAAAAGAAAGACTATGTTAAACCTAAATATTAAAACATCAGTAGATGCAAAAAGTTGAATATAACACAATGTAGCTTTTGGATATATACAAAGGAAAAGGAGATATCAATTTGAAAATTAAAGCCAATTTCCAAATGAGAGCAAATTTAAATTTAAGAAGACAGTCTCACAGATTTTAAGAGTTACTAGACTAAACAAAATGAGTCAACTACAAAAGAGGACTCTTCTGCAATTCGAAGCAGAGAATATACTGCTGACATCAGAGTGGCAAACGTCTGTCAGGGACACTATTAACTTATTCAGAAAGGACAAAAAGTGCCCTAATGTGACCCTCTTAGAGAGATAAACTAGCGCAAAGTATACATCCCACCTACCAGTACTGCATTAGCCCTGGCAAAGCTCAAAGGGTTTAGAAATATTTGCTCAGATTAGTCTTTTCTTACCTTCTTTCAGTGCAGGTCTAAATCTAAGCTAAATGTGAAATGGAATCATCTTAGTCCATTTGAGCTCCTATAACAAAAATATCATAGAATGGGTGGCCTATAAACAACAGAAATTTACTTCTCACAGTTCTGGAAGTTGAGAAGTCTAAGATCAGGTGCCAGCAGATATGGTATCTTGTGAGAGCCCATTTCCTGGTACATAAAAATCTATCTTCTTGCAGTCATTTCACATGATGAAAGGGCTAAGGACATCCTTTGACGTCTCTTTTATAAGGGCACTAAGCCCTATCACAAGGTCTCCACCCTCATGACCTAATCACCTTTCAAAGGCCCTACCTCTTAATATCATCATATTGGGATTAGGTTTTCACATATAAATTTGGGGGGAACTCAGTCTTTCAGTCTGTAGCAGGGAAACCTTTCTTTGACATCATCCTTGACTTATCTCTGGATACTTTTATGTTCGATTTCACGCTTTACTTGAAAGAAAGACTAAATTAATGGACAACCATATATTTCATTTCATACATTTCTGTTCTTCTAAACAAACAGTAAAAATCATCTCCAAACAAGACTCTTGAGTAACTTTATTTTTTTCTGGAAAGTTCTTCAGACTAGTGGATTTAAGCAAGAAAACTCAGTTATTATCAGTTCCCAACAGTAATTCTATGTGTGTACTACTATTTTCTGAAAATACACTCCAGAAAATAGGCGGATAGCAACATATCACTACAGGTACCTAACATATTATGAGACCTATTCTTATTTTTAAAACTAATATCCCCTTTAAAAACAGCACATTGAGGCTATTCATTGTTTCATTTTCAATATGACTAAAAACTTAAGTTATTATTATTATAGCTGGATGCAAAACACATTGGAAAGTACACAATTAACTGTTAGCATTGATTTGTTATGAAGTACTAGTAGTGTGACATTAGAACGTAAGGTGAACAAACACATTGTTAGCAATACTCCTCATTTATACATATTTATATAATGTTGTTTGCTTGACTGTTTATGCAGCTCAAATTTCAGAAAGCATTTTCTCATGAGTCAAATTTAAATTCTACAAGCTCTGGATGCTACTTTACATAGCATTCCTATATCAACTATATTTTACCTTTATGTGAATAATTAAATCTGATATTCCCCTCAATCAACCAGTCTTTCTCACTGTTTATTTCACATCTTTTCAAAGAGTGCTAACTCTAACTAATAGTTTTGTATTTTCCTTTTAGTCTGGATAATTTAGTTGTCACTTCTTCAAGAGAGTCTTGCCTGACCTGCATTTAAATCCCACACCAATTTATCAAGGATTCCTCATTCATGTGCTTCCATATCCTCTTGGACATGCGTTAGTCATAAAACTCAATGTATTATATTGTGGCCACTTGTTCATACATGTGTCTCCCCTACTAGAGTACAGACTCCTTGAGATCAAGGACTGTTATGCCTTTCTAATATATGCCTACTGAAGTATTCTCTCTTGTATGCACAGCTTGAAAATTTTCAGATTATTGTTTTCAGTCAAAATACAGTCATTCAAGGAATACATATTTTGAAAATAATATGTACACTGGATGTAAACAAATGTATGTGTGTGTGTGCATACTGTGTGTGGGTGAGAGTATAATCATGAATCTCAAAAATGTAGCAAAAAGGTTCTCAGGGTAATTTCACTTGACCCATGCAAAACCACAATTTAAGATGTATAAAAAAATACAAATATGTAGAAAATCTTATAACACAGGACAGAAGATAAAGATGTATTCATGATCACAGAAATGTAAAGAAGGTTATTCACACTATGGTGCAAAATTGGCCACATTAATAAAAATACTAAAGTCCAGATCAAAACTTCATAAATACATGCAGTTTTGAGATAAACGTGTAGAAGTGAGTCAAGACGCAGCAAATAAGCCTAATTCAGAGGGATTAAGGTGGGTGCTAAATAAGGGGGATTCTGGATAGAAGAAATGGTGCTTAAATTCATTTTTATTTTGCAGATAAACAAGTGAAATCTGCTATCTCTGTTGAAAAATAGTGCCAGTAAAAAAGCCATAAATAAAATACCACAGCTCAGCAGATTATATAACATGGCTGGAGGTGATGCTTCTTTGCTATATTTAGCTGGTGTGAAGGTAAGCAGAGAAGAAACTTGGGTATAAGAAACATAACTCAGGTATAGTGGGCAGAGTAAATACAGAAAGGAATCTTTAATGTCATGGTCCAGGCAACAAAAATGAAATACTAATATTTTTTAATGAAATACTGATACATCAAACCATGGATGATTATTTTTTCAAAAGCATATGATAAACATAATAGGTAAAAACAGAGGAATGAGTACTAAATGATTCCATATGTGAAGTTCCACATCAGATAAAACTAATGATAGAAATAAGATTCAAGTGCACCTGGGAAGGAAGGTATGGGGATTGACTTTAAAAAGAAATAAAGAGATTTTGAAAAAACAAAATGAAAAGTTTTATATCTTAACTGCAGCATGGTTATATGGATACGAATATTTTTCTAAATGAATCAGTAGCAACTAAATGATGTTAACAACTGTGTTAATACTAGAAACAAGGGGTGGAGCCAAGATGGCCGAATAGGAACAGCTCCGGTCTATAGCTCCCAGCCTGAGCGACACAGAAGACGGGTGATTTCTGCATTTCCATTTGAGGTACCGGGTTCATCTCACTAGGGAGTGCCAAATAGTGGGTGCAGGACAGTCGGTGCAGCGCACTGGGCACGAGCCAAAGCAGGGCGAGGCATTGCCTCACTTGGGAAGTGCAAGGGGTCAGGGAGTTCCCTTTCCTAGTCAAAGAAAGGGGTAACAGAGGGCATCTGGAAAATTGGGTCAGTCCCACCCTAATACTGCGCTTTTCCAAAAGGCTTGGAAAATGGCACACTAGCAGATTGTGTCCCGCACCTGGCTCGGAGGGTCCTATGCCCATGGACTCTTGCTGACTGCAAGCACAGCAGTCTGAGATCAAACTGCAAGGCAGCAGCGAGGCTGGGGGAGGGGCGCCCGCCATTGCCCAGGCTTGCTTAGGTAAACAAAGCAGCCAGGAAGCTCGAACTGGGTGGAGCCCACCACAACTCAAGGAGGCCTGCCTGCCTCTGTAGGCTTCACCTCTGGGGGCAGGGCACAGACAAACAAAAAGTCAGCAGGAACCTCTGCAGACTTAAATGTCCCTGTCTGACAGCTTTGAAGAGAGTAGTGGTTCTCCCAACACGCAGGTAGAGATCTGAGAACGGACAGACTGCCTCCTAAAGTGGGTCCCTGACCTCCGAGAAGCCTAACTGGGAGGCACCCCCCAGTAGGGACAGACTGACACCTCACTCGGCCAGGTACTCCTCTGAGACAAAACTTCCAGAGGAACTATCAGACAGCTGAATTTGTGGTCTCACAAAAATCTGCTGTTCTGTAGCCACCACTGCTGACACCCAGCCAAACAGGGTCTGGAGTGGACCTCTAGCAAACTCCAACAGACCTGCAGCTGAGGGTCCTGTCTGGTAGAAGGAAAACTAACAAACAGAAAGGACATCCACACCAAAAATCCATCTGTACATCACCATCATGAAAGACCAAAAGTAGTTAAAACCACAAAGATGGGGAAAAAACAGAGCAGAAAAACTGGAAACTCTAAAAAGCGGAGCACCTCTCCTCCTCCAAAGGAACGCAGTTCCTCACCAGCAACGGAACAAAGCTGGACAGAGAATGACTTTGACGAGTTGAGAGAAGAAGGCTTCAGATGATCAAACTATTCCGAGCTACGGGAGGAAATTCAAAACAACGGCAAAGAAGTTAAAACCTTTGAAAAAAAATTGGACGAATGGATAACTAGAATAACCAATGAAGAGAAAGGCTTAAAGGAGCTGATGGAGCTGAAAGCCAAGTTTCGAGAACTACACAGATTGCAGA
Source organism: Nomascus leucogenys (assembly GCF_006542625.1). Taxonomy (NCBI): domain Eukaryota; kingdom Metazoa; phylum Chordata; class Mammalia; order Primates; family Hylobatidae; genus Nomascus; species Nomascus leucogenys. The sequence continues at coordinate 106,648,113 of NC_044383.1, read as the reverse complement.
AGCCACGGTAGCCAATGCGATCAACTGGAAGAAAGGGTATCAGTGATGGAAGATGAAATGAATGAAATGAAGCGAGAAGGGAAGTTTAGAGAAAAAGGAATAAAAAGAAATGAACAAAGCCTCCAAGGAATTTGGGACTATGTGAAAAGACCAAACCTACGTCTGATTGGTGTACCTGAAAATGACGGGGAGAATGGAACCAAGTTGGAAAACACTCTGCAAGATATTATCCAGGACAACTTCCCCAATCTAGTAAGGCAGGCCAACATTCAGATTCAGGAAATACAGAGAACGCCACAAAGATACTCCTCGAGAAGAGCAACTCCAAGACACATAATTGTCAGATTCACCAAAGTTGAAATGAAGGAAAAAATGTTAAGGGCGGCCAGAGAGAAAGGTCGGGTTACCCACAAAGGGAAGCCCATCAGACTAACAGCTGATCTCTCGGCAGAAACTCTACAAGCCAGAAGAGAGTGGGGGCCGATATTCAACATTCTTAAAGAAAAGAATTTTCAACCCAGAATTTCATATCCAGCCAAACTAAGCTTCATAAGTGAAGGAGAAATAAAATACTTTACAGACAAGCAAATGCTGTGTGATTTTGTCACCACCAGGCCTGCCCTAAAAGAGCTCCTGAAGGATGCACTAAACATGGAAAGGAACAACCGGTACCAGCCACTGCAAAAAAACGCCAAATTTTAAAGACCATCCAGGCTAGGATAAAACTGCATCAACTAACGAGCAAAATAATGAACTAACTTCATAATGACAGGATCAAATTCACACATAACAATATTAACTTTAAATGTAAATGGGCTAAATGCTCCAATTAAAAGACACAGACTGGCAAACTGGATAAGGAGTCAAGACCCATCAGTGTGCTGTATTCAGGAAACCCATCTCACGTGCAGAGACACACATAGACTCAAAATAAAGGGATGGAGGAAGATATATCAAGCAAATGGAAAACAAAAAGAGGCAGGGGTTGCAATCCTAGTCTCTGATAAAATAGACTTTAAACCAACAAAGATCAAAAGAGACAAAGAAGGCCATTACATAATGGTAAAGGTATCAATTCAACAAAAAGAGCTAACTATCCTAAATACATATGCACCCAACACAGGAGCACCCAGATTCATAAAGCAAGTCCTGAGTGACCTACAAAGGGACTTAAACTCCCACAAAATAATAATGGGAGATTTTAACACCCCACTGTCAACATTTGACAGATCAACGAGACAGAAAGTTAACAAGGATATCCAGGAATTGAACTCAGCTCTGCACAAAGTGGACCTAATAGACATCTACACAACTCTCCACCCCAAAATCAACAGAATATACATTTTTTCAGCACCACACCACACCTATTCCAAAATTGACCACATAGTTGGAAGTAAAGCTCTCCTCAGCAAATGTAAAATAACAGAAATTATAACAAACTGTCTCTCAGATCACAGTGCAATCAAACTAGAACTCAGGATTATGAAACTCACTCAAAACCACTCAACTACATGGAAACTGAAAAACCTGCTCCTGAATGACTACTAGGTACATAATGAAATGAAGGCAGAAATAAAGATGTTCTTTGAAACCAACGAGAACAAAGATACAACATACCAGAATCTCTGGGACACACTCAAAGCAGTGTTTAGAGGGAAATTTATAGCACTAAATGCCCACAAGAGAAAGCAGGAAAGATCCAAAATTGACACCCTAACACCACAATTAAAAGAACTAGAAAAGGAAGAGCAAGCACATTCAAAAGCTAGCAGAAGACTAGAAATAACTAAAATCAGAGCAGAACTGAAGGAAATAGAGACACAAAAAAACCCTTCAAAAATTAATAAATCCAGGAGCTGGTTTTTTGAAACATCAACAAAATTGGTAGACCACTAGCAAGACTAATAAAGAAGAAAAGAGAGAAGAATCAAATAGGTGCAATAAAAAATGATAAAGGGGATATCACCACCGATCCCACATAAATACAATCTACCATCAGAGATTACTACAAACATCTCTATGCAAATAAACTAGAAAATCTAGAAGAAATGGATAAATTCCTTGACAAATACACCCTCCCAAGACTAAACCAGGAAGAAGTTGAATCTCTGAGTAGACCAATAACAGGCTCTGAAATTGTGGCAATAATCAATAGCTTACCAACCAAAAAGAGTCCAGGACCTGATGGATTCACAGCCGAATTCTACCAGAGGTACAAGGAGGAACTGGTACTATTCCTTTTGAAACTATTCCAATCGATATAAAAAGAGGGAATCCTCCCTAACACATTTTATGAGGCCAGCATCGTCCTGATACCAAGGCCTGGCAGAGACATAACCAAAAAAGAGTATTTCAGACCAATATCCTTGATGAACATTGATGCAAAAATCCTCAATAAAATACTGGCAAACCGAATCCAGCAGCACATCAAAAAGCTTATCCACCACGATCAAGTTGGCTTCATCCCTGGGATGCAAGGCTGGTTCAACATACGCAAATCAATAAATGTAATCCAGCATATAAACAGAACCAAAGACAAAACCCACATGATTATCTCTATAGATGCAGAAAAGGCCTTTGACAAAATTCAACAACCCTTCATGCTAAAAACTCTCAATAAATTAGGTATTGATGGGACGTATCTCAAAATAATAAGAGCTATCTATGATAAACCCACAGCCAATATCATACTGAATGGATAAAAACTGGAAGCATTCCCTTTGAAAACTGGCACAAGACAGGGATGCCCTCTCTCACCACTCCTATTCAACATAGTGCTGGAAGTTCTGGCCAGGGCAATCAGGCAGGAGAAAGAAATAAAGGGTATTCAGTTAGGAAAAGAGGAAATCAAATTGTCACTGTTTGCAGATGACATGATTGTATATCTAGAAAACCCCATTGTCTCAGCCCAAAATCTCCTTAAGCTGATTAGCAACTTCAGCAAAGTCTCAGGATACAAAATCAATGTACAAAAATCACAAGCATTCTTGTACATCAATCACAGACAAACAGAGAGCCAAATCATGAGTGAACTCCCATTCACAATTGCTTCAAAGAGAATAAAATGCCTAGGAATCCAACTTACAAATGACGTGAAGGACCTCTTCAAGGAGAACTACAAACCACTGCTCAATGAAATGAAAGAGGATACAAACAAATGGAAGAACATTCCATGCTCATGGCTTGGAAGAATCAATATGGTGAAAATGGCCATACTGCCCAAGGTAATTTATATATTCAATGCCATCCCCATGAAGCTACCAATGACTTTCTTCACAGAGTTGGAAAAAACTACTTTAAAGTTCATATGGAACCAAAAAAGAGCCCGCATCGCCAAGTCAATCCTAAGCCAAAAGAACAAAGCTGGAGGCATCACGCTACCTGACTTTGAACTATACTACAAGGCTACAGTAACCAAAACAGCATGGTACTGGTACCACAACAGAGACATAGATCAATGGAACAGAACAGAGCCCTCAGAAATAATGCCGCATATCTACAACCATCTGATCTTTGACAAACCTGACAAAAACAAGCAATGGGAAAAGGATTCCCTATTTAATAAATGGTGCTGGGAAAACTGGCTAGCCATATGTAGAAAGCTGAAACTGGACCCCTTCCTTACACGTTATACAAAAATTAATTCAAGATGGATTAAAGACTTACACGTTAGACCTAAAACCATAAGAACCCTAGAAGAAAACCTGGGCAATACTGTTCAGGGCATAGGCATGGGCAAGGACTTCATGTCTAAAACACCAAAGCAATGGCAACAAAAGCAAAAATTGACAAATGGGATCTAATTAAACTAAAGAGCTTCTGCTCAGCAAAAGAAACTACCATCAGAGTGAACAGGCAACCTACAAAATGGGAGAAAATTTTCACAACCTACTCATCTGACAAAGGGCTAATATCCAGAATCTACAATGAACTCAAACAAATTTACAAGAAAAAAACAACCCCATCAAAAAGTGGGTGAAGGACATGAACAGACATTTCTCAAAAGAAGACATTTATGCAGCCAAAAAACACATGAAAAATGCTCATCATCACTGGCCATCAGAGAAATGCAAATCAAAACCACAATGAGATACCATCTCACACCACTTAGAATGGCCATCATTAAAAAATCAGGAAACAACAGGTGCTGGACAGGATGTGGAGAAATAGGAACACTCTTACACTGTTGGTGGGACTGTAAACTAGTTCAACCATTGTGGAAGTCAGTGTGGTGATTCCTCAAGGATCTAGAACTAGAAATACCATTTGACCCAGCCATCCCATTACTGGGTATAGGACTATAAATCATGCTGCTATAAAGACACATGCACACGTATGTTTATTGCGGCAATATTCACAACAGCAAAGACTTGGAACCAACCCAAATGTCCAACAACGATAGACTGCATTAAGAAAATGTGGCACATATACACCATGGAATACTATGCAGCCATAAAAAATGATGAGTTCATGTCCTTTGTACGTCATGGATGAAACTGGAAAACATCATTCTCAGTAAACTATCGCAAGGACAAAAAAGCAAACACCGCATGTTCTCACTCATAGGTGGGAATTGAACAATGAGAACTCATGGACAGAGGAAGGGGAACATCACCCTCTGGGGACAGCTGTGGGTTGAGGGGAGGGTGGAGGGACAGCATTAGGAGATATACCTAATGCTAAATGACGAGTTAATGGGTGCAGCACACCAACATGGCACATGGATACATATGTAACAAACCTGCACATTGTGCATATGTACCCTAAAACTTAAAGTATAATAATAATAATAATAATAAAAGAATCTATAAGTCTACCGAAAGAAAAGCCTACAGCATTACATGTTTGTATCATTTAATTTTTTAAAATTGAAAGAACACATAAACCTAGAGAATAGTACAAGCAAAAATGAAAGATCGAATAACGAACAAAATTTTAAAACATGAGTTATAAAACAGAAAAGATATAGAAAAGAAAGGAACCAGGAATAGGAATTATAAGGATTAAAAAATAAAAAAAACTCTAAAGCATGATGTTTGAACAACTAAACAAAATAAAGTACTATGCAATATGCACACATACACACACAGACACATATATCATGAGACAAAGCAGCAAACTTCTGCCTTTGGCCAGCCACATAGTGAGAGTCCTTGCTACGAAGAATCCACTTTTGGATTTTCAACTATTTTCACCTTTTTCAACAAGAGGTTTTCAAGTATTTTTCAACTATTTTCAACTTACGATGGATTTATTGGAATGTAACCCCATAGTAAGTTGAGAAGGATCTGTATTTTAAACTACTTTCTATTGATATATATTCAGAAGTGCAAAAATTCTTTGTGTACAACTTGATGACATGAACATATCTGACCATCACCTAGGTCAAGAAACAGTATTGGCACTCATTCAATAGTCCTTTTTATGTCCCATTTTCAACACTCCTCCCCTACCATAACTTTCTAAAGGTAAGCACAATTCTAACACTATAGATCAATTTGCCTAATTTTAAAATATTTATGTAAATAACATTATTTATACATTTGCACATTTGGTTTCTTTTACTCAAAATTTTAAAATGAAATTATTCACTCCACTACATATAGCAGTAATTTAACTCATTTTATATTTAATACCACCATTTATTCATAATGCTACTGGTGGTAATATGGATTATTTACAATTTAAGGCTATTGTATATAATACAGCAATAAACATTCTTGTACTGGACACTGGACTCACCACTTAGGTGCTTACTCAGATTTCCTCTGCTATGTGGATTCCTTTTGAAATGCATTATGATCTCTGGACCAAATGGTTATTGGGCCTGGGGTTTTTAGCTTCTCTAACTACTCTCTTTTTTTTTTTTTTTTTTTTTAATGGAGTTTTGCTCTTGTTGCCCAGACTGGAGTGCAATGGCGTGACCTAGGCTTACTGCAACCTCCACCTCCCAGGTTCAAGTGATTCTCCCACCTCAGCCTCCCAAGTAGCTGGGATTACAGGCATGTGCCACCACATGCAGCTAGTTTTGTATTTTTAGTAGAGTTGGGGTTTCACCATGTTGGCCAGGCTGGTTTCAAACTTCTGACCTCAGGTTATCCACCCACCTCGGCCTCCCAAAGTGCTGGGATTACAGGTGTGGGCCACCATGCCTGGCCTCTAACTACCCTACTCTTAAGTGAAACACCAAATCACAGAGTTTGGGATCTGGCATCCTGAATAGGCACCAAATAAAATCAGAAGACAAAACAGGAAAGCCAAGAATGAGTTACCTCTGGCCACAGGCCAGGAATTGACCAATGGAAAAACAAGAGGTTGGAGAATTCATCTTCCTTCCTCCGCATCCTGGACTACCCTGAGACAAATTTTCTTTTTGTATTTCCACTTCAATATTCCTATCTGCCAACTGGAAGCAGTTAACCATAAAATTCTTCACTAACCAGCATAAGAAGGTAACTTACAAGGTAAATCATCATCTTGCAATGTTTTACATTATCCTTGCTTTATTTTTCTTTTTCTTCACCCTTGCACTTTGGCAACTGCATCTCTCAAAGTAACACACTTTCATCATTGTTTCATATTTCTATGGACCATAAGACAAGTAATCAACATATTTTAGTGCATACATGTAATATATGCAGTTCTGTTGTATATATATCTAGGAGTGGAAGTGCTGGTTCACAGTACACATGCATGTTAAACTTTAGAAAATAATGTCAAATTGCATTCCAAAGCAGAGGTGCTATGTTGCAAAAGGTATTCCCAGCAGTAGTCATTGAAGGTTATGCAAATATATTTGAACCTTATTTAGAATACATGTTTTTCTAGAAAAATTATAGTTTATCAGAAATGTTCTGATATGGATTGGCTGTGTCCCCACCCAAATCTTTTTTTTTTTTTTTTTTTTGAGACAGAGTCTCACTCTGTCATCCAGGCTGGAGTGCAGTGGCATGATCTCGGCTCACTGCAACCTTCCGACTCCTGGGTTCAAGCGATTCTCTGCCTGAGTAGGATTACAGGCGCCCACCACTATGCCCAGCTACTTTTTGTATTTTTAGTAGAGACGGGATTTCACCATCTTGACCAGGCTAGTCTTGAACTCCTGACCTCAGGTGATCCACCACCTCGACCTCCCAAAGTACTGGGATTACAGGCGTGAGCCACCATGCCCAGCCGCCCAGCCAAATCTTTTCTTGAATTGTAGTTCCCATAATCTCCACCTGTCCTGGGAGGGATCTGGTGAGAGATAATTGAATCATGGGAGTGCTTATCCGCTATGCTGCTGTTCTCCTGATAGTGAGTTCTCACGAGATCTGATAGCTTTATAAGGGGCTTTTCCCCCTGTCACTTGGCACATCTCCTTGTTGTCCTCATGTGCAGAAGGACGTGTTTGTTTCTTCTTTTGCCATGATTGTAAGTTTCCTGAGGCCTGCCCAGCCATGTTGAACAATTAGACATCTTTCCTTTATAAATAATCCAGTCTCAAGTTTGTCTTTATTAGCAGCATGAGTACAGACTAATACATGATCTCAGTAGAGACAGAAAGTTTAAATACACTAAATTATAAATAGAAATTTTTTAAAAATTGAGTTTAGAAAAGGAAAAACATGAAAACAATATGGTTGCAGAGGGGATTTCTAAAAAACTCAAAGATCAGAAAATGTCAATGCTAGCCAAGATATTGCAAATAATTGAAAAAAAGCTTTCAAGTTATTTTGTGATATTATTTCACAGTCATAAAAACACACTCACATCAGTGTCACTTATGAATGTTGATGTAGGAATCTCAAGTAAAATTGTGGTAAGAAGGATCCAGTAGCATGAACAAGTGGAATTTACTCCAGAAATGCATCAATGTTAAAAAATTGATCAATAAAATTTATTATCATGGTTAGATATTTTCTAAAATACTGTTGTAATTCCCTTGTTGCTTCTTTTACTATATGTGAAGAGTAAAAAAAAATAGTGGTTTCCTTTCGGATTACAATTTATATCTTAATTTAACATAATCTAGTTCAGATTAATACCAAATTAAATTTTATACAGAATTATTTCTGTATAAATTATTTCCATCCCCCATCCTTGGTGCTATTATACAATTTGCATTCTAATGCATTGTGTACCTATTCACACAGATTTATAACTATTGCTTTATGCAACTGTCTTTTAATTCGAATAGGATAAAAATAATTACAATTGAAAACTTTTCATGTTACAACCTATATATATACATATATGTATATATTTAACATTTTAAGTTCAGGGATACATGTACAAAACGTGCAGGCATGTTATATAGGTAAATGTGTATCTTCAGGGTTTGTTGTACAGATTATTTGATCACCCAAGTATTAAGTCTAGTATACAATAGTTTTTTTTTTTTCCTGACCCTCTCCCTCCTCCCACTCTCTGACAGGCCCCAGTGTGTGTTGTTCCCCTCTATGTGTCCATGTGCTCTCATCATATAACTCTCACTTATAAGTGAGAACATGCAGTATTTGTTTTTCTGTTCTTGCATTAGCTTGCTGAGGATAATGGCCTCCATTATTCCTAATCCCCCATGCCGTTGTAAAAGATGTGATCTCATTCTTTTTTATGCCTGCATAGTGTTACACAAAATATATTTTTTTATTTCAAACTAATTAAAAACAAAAAAATATATTTATTGACTTTTATATTTACTTATTTAGTTACCTTCCTCAGTGCCCTTTATTTCTTCATTTAAATTCTAGTTACTTGCCAGCATCCTTTCATTTCAGTCTGAAGAGCTTTCTTTAGTGTTTCTTTATGACAAGTTTGGTAGTAATGAATTCTTTGTTTCCTCCTTCATTTTCAAAGGATAGTTTTGCTGGATTTAAATTTTTTAATTAAAAGTCTTTCTAAAAATTCCATCTTCTATGCTTTCTGATGAGAAATCAGCTATTAATATTATTGAGAATCCCTTGTTTGCAATAAGCCACTTCTATCTTGCTGCTTTCAAGATTATCTCTGTCTTTGGCTTTAGAGAGTTTTATTATAATGTACCTTGGCATAGCTATCTACAAATTATAGTACTTGGGTTTATTGAGCCTCTGGGATGTGTAGACTAGTGGTTTTTGTTTTGTTTTATCAAAATTGTGAAGTTTTCAGCCATTATTTCTTCGCATATTCTTTCTGCTTCTTTCTCTTCTGTACTTCTGAACCACCAATATCCATATATTGGTATGCTTGATAATATCCCACAGGTTTCAGAGACTTCTTGATTTTCTTCGTTCTTTCTTGATTTTTTTCTTGATTTCTTGATTTTCTTCTTTCTGTTTCTTAGGCTGGATAATCTCAACTGACATATTGTTAAGTTCTCCAGCTTTCTAAAATTTGCCATTGAAACCCTCTAATGAATTTTTCCATTTCATTACTGTAATTTTCTATGTCCAAATTTCTGCTTGCTTCTTTTAAAAAGCTCTATCTTTTTATTGACATTCTCTATTTGGTGAGATATTATGCTTATAGTTTCCTTTCATTCTTTATATATGAATTGCTTTCACTATATGGATATATTTAAAGTAGCAGATTGAAAATATTTGCCTAGTAGTTCTAATGGCTGAGATTCTTTAGGAGCAGTTTTTTAGTTTTTCCCTATGTAGAACACACACTTCATAGGTTTTTTTACATGTTTTATAGTTTTTGTTGAAAACCAGATATTTAAAGTAGTGTATTTTGGCAATGTTGAATATCGGATTCCCTACAACCCTCAAAAAAAAAAACATGGTTCATGTTTTCTTTGTAGTTGCTACTGTTTACTTTATGACTTTTCTAACCTAAATCTGTGAAGTCAGTGTTCCTTAATTATGTGGCAACTGAAATCTTTTCTTGGTTAGCTTATTAATAATCTACTCCTTACACAGATATTTATTTAAAAGCCTATTAAAAAATAGGTCTCCTAATCTTTGTTGCAGAGCCCTGAGTGCATTCTGGAGTAATCTTTAACACTGTGTTAAGTTACACAGTTGAAAACTTTTTTAGGCTTCACTTTCTGCATGAAGAAAGCCTCAAGGTCAGCCAGAGGTACAGACTTAGGGTTTTCTCACATTTTGCTGTGTCTGTCTAGATTCCCAGGAGTATGTCAACATTTTCAAAGCCTCCATAAAAAAATCTCATTCCTCAGTTTTCATTTTAAGCTCTTTGTTTTGCTTTTTGTTTGCCCCAACTCTTATCTGCCACTTCAGGCAGCCACAGAGTGAAACAATTGGCTCCAGTTGTTTTTGACAAGATCCCCAAGGGCAAAAGGGGCTTAAGACAGCTCTGCAAATGGAGTCTTTCAGGGAACTACCTGATAGGTCAAATAATTATATTTTGGGTGAATGAGACCTCGAAGGCACTCCAATCCCTTTCTGCTATCTCCGTTGGATACTAGGCTTCTAGTTTTCTCTGTGATTGCAAGATGTTTATTTTCAAGGCTACTTAAGAGCTAACAGAGGGATAGGAATAGTTCAAGTTAAAAGCCACAAATTTCACTGTTGTTACTGAGGTTCAGCCAATATTCTTGAATAGAGTGTTATAATCCTCTAATTAATATCTAAAGTTTTTTAGAAAAGTTAATTTTGAAAATTTTTGTTAGTTTTCTCATTGCTTCTATGGTGAAGAGAATTGTTAGAAGTCTTTACTCCTCCATTTTTGCCAATGTCCTTACCATCTGTATTGGTTTGGTAAACTGCCATGAAAAAGTACTACTAACTGAGTGGCTTAAACAATGGAACTCTACTGTCTCGCAGGTCTGAAGTCTGAGTTTAAAATCAAGATGTCAGTAGGATTGGTTCCTTCTGAGGGCTGTGAGGACAGTCTGTTTCAGATCTTTCTCCTTGGCTTATAGACGGATATCTTCATATTTTTGTGGCACTTTTCCTGCATGAGTGTCTGTTACCAAACATCCCCATTTATAATGACACCAGTCATATTGGTTCAGGGCCCACTCTAATGATTACCTCTGTAAAAGCCCTGTCTCCAAACAATATCATATTTTGAGACATTAGGGGTTAGAACTTCAATATATAAATTCAAGGGGAACACAATTCAATCTATAGCACCATCTTAATTCATCTATGTAGAGAAGTCATGTCATTAACTTCATTGATGCAAAAGGATTATGTTATAGGACTCAAAACATATTCATGTTGGAAGTAGTCAATAAACTATAATTTGGTAAGTGTTTCCTCAACATGATATCCTCATGTACACATATGTGTATGTTTGTATTCCTCATCCCCTATAAATTTGCATCTTACTTAATAGGGATACACTAGAGGCTTTCCTGCTATTGTCAGAAAAAAAATACAAGAATGATTATCATCACTATTGCTATTTTATATAAGGCTAAGAAGTTTAGCCAATGAAATTGGACAACAGAAAGCATTAGATGCATTATAGTTGTTAAGACAGATGCATGATTATGAGTTATTATTATATGTTTGGATAACTACCAAGAATCAATGTAAAAAAAATCTCTGTAAACAACATGAGAACCTAGTAGATTTGTAACCAATATAAAAAAGGGTACCACTTTCAAGTATGACAGAGTAGTTTGCAAAAAATCAATGCTGCTGCCAAAACAAGTTTTTAAAAAATCCAGATCAAAATAGAAGTAGATAATCCAGATAAAAATGCATTTGTTTGAAGGCATTATGGAGGTGCTGAGAAAATCAATAATGAGGATTCATAATCCTTAAGAATTTAGCCAATGTTTTGGGAATAAAATTAACAGATTGATGTACTCATTTCTCTATTACAGTCTTCTCATCAGAATCCTAATCCCTGAAGTTTATCATTTTGGTCACTCGAGCTCTATGGGGCTATCAAATGTCTGCTTCTTTCTCTGAATCTCTGTACTTGCCCTCTACATGGCCATTAACTGATTGATCTGTGTCTTGCACCATCATCATAACTGCCAAATTTCCCCACAAAAAAAAGTAGCTGCATAATTTTCTTTTATTTCTCTGTTCCTTTATTACTTTGAAATTTATAAGGAGAATAACTTAAACCTAGAATTTCATATTCAGGCAAACTTTCCATCAAGCATTAAGATAAAGATAATCTTCAGGCACACAAGTACTTGAAAGTGTGCTTCCTATTTAACCTTTATTAATAATTTATATGGGGAAACCCCTGATTTAGATTTGTAATCAGATAATTAATGGATTCAACCTAGGTGAATGTCAAAGGAAAGTCCGAGGACAGTAGCCATGTAAAAGGAACAAAAAATTACACTTATTCTACTTTGGAAAAGAAAGTAAGAAAAATCCAAAAGAAAAGTTTTCTAGGAAATAAAGGCTTTTCTGTGGAGTGGCAAATACAAGGGAGAGACTGAGAAAACTTATATACTTTATAAAGAAGGAAAATATTTAAAAAAAAAGAAAAACATTAGGCGTCTCCAGAAGAAACAAAAAGTTATAGAAGAGAACATAGTACATACAAAGCCAACTGTTCAAATTAAAATGAAAATCTGTATGTTCAATAAGACAACAAATTAGTTTCTAGTTATCGAAAAAAATGTTCAGAATATTGGGAAGTAGGCTTGCCTTTATTCTCCTAACAAGAAAAAAGAAAGGCAATCAGAAACCCCACAGTAAAACACTAATATCATCTCATATATTATTAGCATAAAGAGATAATAAAGCGAGTTTAGCTTTCTCTAACTCTCATTCCCTTCCTCACCTGCCCTTCTGCCTGCTGCCATGGGATGATGCCACAAAAAGGCTCTCACCAGATGCCAGCCCCTCGATATTGGACTTCTCAGCCTCCAGAACTGTGTGAGAAATACATTTCTTTTCTTCATAAGTTACCCTGTATGTGGTATTTTCTTATAGTAACACAAAATGAACTAAGATAAAGGCTAAAAATTTTCTAGGAAAATATTTTTAAAAATCACCCCAGAGACACTGGAAAAAAACTAGCAGTATCCTACAAATTAGCAACGACAGACATTAGAAGACAATGGTCCAATATTATTAAAAGGCTGAAAGAAAATGCTTTTAAACAGGGAATGCTATTAATGGACAAACATTCGATTGGGGCAATATTAGAAAGTGTACCAAATAAAGACCCTTCCCCAAATGACTTATTATGAATATAACCAGACCATAGTTTATATTTATCAACATGATTTTTTTCCTAAGTCCAGTTAGTGTATCAAATGGGAATTGTACAGCACTATGTCAAAATCATATGAGAGCATGTCATTGTTGAGATTAAAGAGAAATATTACAAGACTACCACGAAGGAACCAAAGTCCCCCATCAGCCTTTTCTCAAAATAATGGCTACTGTGCAAGGCTTATAACAACTTCTTCAGTCTAAATTTTTATGTTCTTAACATGGAACTGTACTATATTTGAGATTGGGAGGTATTTTCGAATGTTAGAACTGGAAGGTATAACTGTTTCAGATGTTCAGATGAAGCAATAAAAGACTGAAAAGTTGCAGTTTTAAATAAATAGAGTTCATCACAGTTAGAAACCAACTTTAAGGATTTATCATTTATTTTTTTCTGGCCCTATTTGACTTAGCATGAATACTTCCAATAACAGTTTGTTAAAGAGTTCCAGTGTTTAAATTTTATTAGTTTATATTAAATGACAACATGCATTCTCATCTCTTCTACCTAGTTTTCCTGATTCGGCCTTCTGGAGTACTATTTGGCATTTTAAAGGCTTTAAAGAAAACCCCCTCACCACCTTTGAATATGCAGATATGTCTGTGAAGGATAACTACTTAAGATTAGATTTACGAAAGGCACTTTTTAAAATTTAGTTGGGTTCTTTTGAAACTGTAATGAAAGAAATTTCTTTGGAATTATGATTTCCCTGGTAATGTGCTTTTAAAACTAAAACACAAATGTTTGGCAATTAATTCAATACATTTTTTTCCATATATAGGCTCCTCCAGATCCATGTCACTATTCCTATAAATAAAATCATAAAACATTTTATATTACCATATAACAAACATATTTTATTGCTCAAGCGTTTTAGGAATTTATCTATAACTTCATTTTATAGTCACCAGGGATATAAGGTATACATAACGTCAAAATATAAGCAATTTAGTATAAATATTTTGTCATATTTTATAGATTTCAATAACAGAATATGATAAATAATTGCTATTTGTCTGAGATATAGAAAATTATTATTTATTTTCCTGTTTGAAAATATACAAAATGTGACAGTAAGTAGTCTCACTGTCCCTGCTTCAGTAATAATGTTTCTGTAACTGAGTCTTTGAAAAGCTTAAAAATAGGCACATTTTATAATAGCAATGTTTTATGAAAAAATAGTACTTATGATCACATATACTCTTTGTTCACAAAGTTCTTGCTTTGCTTGGTGATTCTGTTATAGCTACTCACATAAGATGTTTCCTGAGTGCTTTGATATGTTTTCTTATGTCATAAAAATAACAATAAAAATATGTGTTGCCATAACAATGTTATGGCAAGACATTTTTACAAAGCAGTATGAACAATTTATAAATGCCATTATGTGATTAAGCAGTAAGGCACAACAGGTTATATTACAAGTTCTATAATAGGTGCTAAAATTGCCTCTCAACATCACACCTGGGAGTATCTCTGTGAAATTTTTACATGATCATTTCACAGGTTTATAAAAAACAAATAAATAAAGTCATTACAAAACATTTTTCTTAGGTAAATTTGAATGCTTTCCATCACACAGTGTGCAGTCGTTAAAGCCTAATGCATTTTCCTAGGAAAATATTTCACAAGACTGTTTAGCTTTTTTTACTGGTAACTCAAAATTTGTTAAATTTGACTTTTTAAATTTGGTTTCTATCTTGGAAAATAATGGAGACAATTACCTTCTACTCAATTTCTAAGGTGACAGTTTATCAGTCATACTAACAAGTGCTTGTTTCTTCATATCATCATATTTGACTCAGTAACTTTTCTGTATTTCCTCAACCCTCAGATTGCCTTCAGTACTTTTTTGTGGAATTTTCCTTTCTGTCTCAGATGAGAGTGGGAATGCCCTTACTACTGATTGTGAAAGTTTACCAAACAGAAGAGCAATCCAAAGATATAAATGGCAGATAGCAACCTACTCCCCTAAATTATATATAAGAACACCAGAATCAAATATTTTAACTTACACTTTGGTTATACAAAGTGAATGACAGTATTATTGTGTTTATCTATGAAATAGTAGAGAAGCTATGTTCACCTTTTTAAAGTATTTTTACTTTTTTCTAAATCACCCAAAAGTAAGAGCAACAAATGCTTTTGATCTCTTAACCAAATTTCAAATGCCCTCTCATAGTATTTGTCTCTGCAGAAACTGACCCTGGGAAATGTGTATTCAAGACAAATAGATTGTTAGGGACACCGGTGGGGAAGAGAGATCTGTGGTTCCAGAAACAAACGGCTGAGGAATAAAGCAGATGCTGGCAGTTTTAAGTTGTGTTAAACACAAGGCAAACTACATTATTTTCTATTACATACAATGTGGTAATCATATTTTCTACCGTTTCAACTAAGATACTGACAAATATTTATGAGTGGAGATTATAAAATGGAATTTAGGCTTCCATGTAGAGTGAATACATACACTCATTAATCTTGTTTACTCTTGGATATTAACTATGCATTCTTCAATTGATAGTTGAATGAACTCATACAAACTATGAGTCATCTTCCACTCCATATGTTGAAGGTCCCTAAGTTCAGCCATATCTAGATGTCTCTCCTGAGTTTCAATCATTTGTCTTCTTTTGTAGATCTTCTAAGTAATAATATTTTAAGGAAATGGCAGATAACTTAAGTACAGACTTTGTGCTAAACACTACCTTATGCAATAAGCTTTGATATGTGATATGGCTCGGATCTGTGTCTTCACCCAAATCTCACCTTGAATTGTCATCCCCAAAATCCCCACATGTCAAGGGGAGGACGAGGTAGAGGCAATTGCATCATGGGTGTGGCTCCCCCATGCTGTTCTCATGATAGTGAGTGAGTCTTACGAGATCTGATGGTTTTATAAGTGTCCGGCATTTCCCCTGCTTGCACTCACTCCTTCTCCATCCTGCTGCCTTATAAAGAAGGTGCATGCTTCTCCTTTGCCTTCCATCATGATTGTGAGTTTCCTGAGGCCTTTCCAGCAATGTGGAACTGTGAGTCAATTAAAACGCTTTCCTTTGTAAATTACCCATTCTCAGGCAGTTCTCTATAGCAGCCTTAGAACGGACTAATACAATATGGATTATCTCAATTAATCCTCACAACAACCCAAGAAACAGATACTGTTACTGTTAATATTTAACAAATGAGGAACCAAGGCTTGAGAGTTTAATTAGTTTGTTTGAAATTAGCTAATGTGTGGTGAAGTATGAATTTGAATCAGGGATTTTGATTCTGAAGTCCTGGTAACAATCAAAGTTCATCCAGGGATATACAGGAGATTACAAGGAATTGGCTTAAGCAATTGTGGGGTTTATTTGGCAAGTATGAAATCTGCAGGGCAGGCTATCAGGAAGGACAGGCTGTAACTCTTGGGCATAAGTTGACTCTGATGTCCATAGTTGTACTTCATTTTCAGAAAAAGCTTTAGTTTTATTCTTAAGGCATTTCAACTGATTCAATCACTCCCACCTAACTTGCGTTAGACAATCTGGACTTTAATCACCTCAACCAAATACTTTCCTAGCAACACCTAGATTAGTGTTGGATCAAATAACTGGAGAACACAGCCTAACCAAACAGAAATATAAAACTAAACAGTGTCTAATCATTAGAATAGATGCTTTTACTTAAATGATCAACAATACTTCAAACTCAGCAAGATCAAAACATTTCCTTAAAATAATGATATTTTTCTGTATTTCTCATCTCAGCCCTGTCTAAAACCTCCCATGAGAAATAAATCCAAACATGTTGATTCCTTCTACAAAACCCCACATCATTTTTTAAATCATTTTGATATTTACTACATAGCTAATAGCATAATATATGTGAAATATTCAACAATTGTCTGTTTGTGTGAATGTATCAATTTACCTTTACCCCACACGAATTTTTTTCTTAAAAAACCAAGATATGTTCATTAATATATTTTTGCAATCCATATGTAAATAAATAGATGATGTATTATTTAAAATTCATTCATCATTATGAAGGCTGTATAAAAATAAAACGATGTTAGTTTTCCTAATTTCAATGTATGGGTATTTAAAATAATAAAATGTGAAACAAATGAACACATATCTACATACTATAAGTTCTTTCCAATTAGCCATTAGGTAAGTCTGTGTTTACTCCATACTATTACTTAGTAATAAGGGCAAGATGATAGCTTTAAATAAATACATGTTGATAAAATTAATTCAATAATCTCAGGCCTTCTGTTGAAACATTTATTCATTTATCCATTCATTCATTAAAAACTCTTTAATAATGTATTGTTATTCAGGCACAAGAGGTGTAAAATTATATGATATAAATTTTGCCATGAAAAGGTCAAGATCTGTTTTATATTATCTAACAAAGAAATCTAGTACTATGATTTCATGGTATTTCTTAAGCTCACATATTTATAGAAAAAAATATGGCAAGTTAAAAATAATTTAAAATGGTTGGTAGAAATGTGTTTATATTGTGGTTTAGATAGAAGGATGATTTTGGTCAAACTAAACAGCCACAGGATAAACATTCATATTTTATGAAAAATAACTAAAAAGTTGAAAGTGTGCATGTTATATGACACCATTATAATTTCACATGTACACCTACACTTTCTCAATTCACACAATTCCAGAACATTTGAAACTACAAAGCAGTTTGTCAGTTTATATTTAAAGCAAAAATTCTACAAAATAATGCTGAGGATAGTGAAAGTATTCCTTTATGGATAATGAATCGTCTGGAGAATTTTGATTAAGTAATTCAAAGCAATCACATTGTTAATGTCTGTAAATTGTGTATTTTCAGAATAATTTATCTTACTTTGTTGGGCAAAACTGTAAACCAAAGAATAGATTGATAGTGTGACAGGATGAATAAAGAGCTGGTTCTGTGCAGTACTTTTTTCCAGTCTGACATGTTAAATGAAGAACAACTAAAATCTCGAAAAGAAAGAGGCAAAACAGCATGATACTGGTATAAAAATAAATGCATAGTTCAATTGAATAGAATAGGGAACCCAGAAGTAAAGCCACATACCTGCAGCCAACTCATCTTTGACAAAGTCAACCAAAACCTACACTGAGGAAAGGACACCTTATTCAATAAATGGTACTGGGAAAATTAGATTGCCACATGCAGAACAATAATACTGGACCTTCATCTGTTGCCATATAAAAAAAAACTACCTTAAGATGGATTAAATATCTAAACATAAGACCTGAAGCTATAAAAATACTAGAATAAAACCTAAGAAAAACTTTTCTGCACATTGGCCTAGGCAAAGAGATCACGACTACTAAGACCTCAAAAGCAAATGTAACTAAAACAAAAATACACAAACAGGGCTTGATTAAACTAAAAAGCTTCTTCACAGCAAAAGAAATAACAGAGTAAACAAACAACCTGCAGAATGGGAGAAAATATTTGCAAACTATGCATCTGACAAGGGACTAATATCCAGGATCTATAAAAAAGTCAAACGACTCAACAACAAGAACAAAAAGAACAATAAAGAACTCCACTAAAAGTCAAAGGACATGAACAAATATTTTTCAAAATAAGACACAAAATGGCCAACAAGCATATCAAAAAGTGCTCAATATTAATAATGCCAAAGAAATGCAAATTAAAACCATAACAAGAGACCATCTCACACCATGGCTATTTTTAAAAAGTCAAAAAACAACAGATGTTGTCAAGAATGTGCAGAAAAGGGAACATTTGTCCACTTGGTAGGAACATAAATTAGTACCAACTCTATAGAAAACAGTACAGAGATTTCTCAAAGAACAAAAATAGAACTACTGTTCAATCCAGCAATCCCCCTACTGGGTATCTATCTAAAGGAAAATAAATCATTGTGTATAAAAGATCCCTGCACTTGTAGGTTTATTACAGAATTACTCATAATAGCAAAGATATGGGCTCAACCTAAGTGTCCATCAATGGAGGATTGGATAAAGAAAATGTGATATATATATATATATATATATATATATATATATATACACACACATATATATATATATATACACACATATATATATATACACACACATATATAAATATGCATAACATTTTTAAATCCAGGTATACACACACACATGAGATATATGTGTATATATATATTATACCACATATATATGTGATATAAATATATATACACACACATATATATGTGATATACATATACACACACACACATATATATGTGTTATATATGGGATATCTATATCCATGTGTACACATTATTTAATGGCCCACGTGTGAGAACACACAGTATTTGACTTTCTGTTTCAGTTATTTCACTTAAGATATTGGCCTCCAGTTTCATCTATATTGCTGCAAAAGACATGATTGCTTTTTCATGGCTGAGTATGTATGAGTGGTATGCATACGCACACATACATGCACACACGTACATCACATATGTCTAAATCTGTACTTTTTTTTAAAGGAAGAGTAGAGATTTAATGGTACTCAACATTATACTTACTGTTTTGCTATTTAGAATTGATGAAGAGACAGTAGTTGAAATTGCTTTTTTTATTCAGAGGAAAATGTGATTCTCCCATATTTCATTTCCAGAACAGGAAGAAAAACCTTAAAAATTAGTAATCAGGCTGGGCGCGGTGGCTCACACCCGTAATCCCAGCACTTTGGGAGGCCAGGGCGGGCGGATCACGAGGTCAGGAGATCCAGACCATCCTGGCTAACACGGTGAAACCCCGTCTCTACTAAAAATACAAAAACAAAATTAGCCGGGTGTGGTGGCAGGCGCCTGTAGTCCCAGCTACTCAGGATGCTGAGGCAGGGAAATGGCGTGAACCCGGCAAGAGGCGGAGCTTGCAGTGAGTCGAGATCGCGCCACTGCACTCCAGCCTGGGCGACACAGCGCGACTCCCTCTCAAAAAAAAAATAAATAAATAAAAAGTAAAAAATAGTAATCAAAAGAAGTTACTGGAATAAAGATTGCCTATCAATAAGATCTATAATCCAGTGTATATTTTTCTTTCAGATATTTTAATAGTATTAAAAACAAGACATAGATTTGCACCCCAAAATCAATTTTATTTATTCAATTAAAAAATGTTATGTATTAAAGGACACAATAGGTGACATTTTCCTTTTATGTGGATCTTTGTTTGATTTACCTCCCCATCTTTTTAATCTTGGTTAAGGAAGGTGTATCAAGTTAAATTCCCCTACTATGCCACAGTCCCAGGGCATAGCCTCCCAATAGCAATACCACCATTGACTTTGCCCAAAGTATACCACCATCTACCAGTTTCTCACTGCTCAGTGCTTACAGCTCTTGAGTTCTAGTTTTAGTTACATTGTGGGGGAAAGGAGGCTGGAGTAGTCTTTTATTTTCTGAAAGTTTAGGAATAAAATAAAAAATACGTATTTTTCCTAAGATCTAGTTGTTTTCTAGTGAGAAGACCGTTTAGAAAATAAAGCTGCCATACAGTGGGTGTGGAACCTACATTTAGATACTGAACTCTGTAAATGTATTAACCTATATAAAAAGTAAATTAATTAGAAATTATTAGAATGGCATAAGACAAATCAAACATGAATATTCAGCATGACTGATGTGAAAAACAACTGCAAGGCCAGTTTCTTGGAAGACTGAACATATCTGGCACTAAAAAATAGAGGAGGGGCCGGGCACAGTGGCTCACGCCTGTAATCCCAGCACTTTGGGAAGCCGAGGAGGGTGGATCACCTGAGGTCAGGAGTTCAAGACCAGCCTGACCAACAAGTTGAAACCCCATCTCTACTAAAAATACAAAAATTAGCCAGGTGTGGTGACGGATGCCTGTAGTACCAGCTACTTGGGAGGCTGAGACAGGAGAATTGCTTGAACCCAGGAGGCGGAGGTTGCAGTGAGCCGAGATTGTGCCACTGCACTCTACCCTGGTCAACAGAATGAGACTCCATCTCAAAAAAAAAAAAATACAGAAGAGGACTGATGTATAAAAATTAATACTTTTAACACCATGGCCACAGAATCAGAAGTACAGTAGAAATAAGGAAATGACCTTTGGTTGATGATCAACTTTGTAATATATAAAACTTAGAGTTTTCTGATTTTAAAAGTTACAGTGTGTTTCACCTTGTTCTGAATGACATTATTTTCGACATTCTAAAAATTACTTTTACTGTCTTAGTTACTTTTTAATGTAAAGTAGGCTTTTCATTTTATGTATTACATTTTTAGTTATTTTGCTTCCACTTGTCAAAAATTCTTCATGTGATTGATTAAATACAAATTCGAATTTGATAGTTTCAAATTCACCAACTTCTACTCAAAATTTTTTATATAACTCACTCATCCTATCAAATCTGTTTTCCTTTATCCTCACAGCCACAGTTCACTTCTTGACAATCCCTCCCTTTGATTGCTGTAAACTTCTCTTTTTGGTTGTTGTTTCCACCCGTTCCCTTCCATTCTAAACTTGAGCTGCTGAGCTGATGTTTCTAAATGACGCAAATAAGATTTTGAGTACCTAGAATCCTTCATTGCCTTTCCACTGCTAAATAATTTTATTTTCCATTGTTACATTATCTGACCCAAAGTATGACACCTAAGACTTTTCATAGTCTGGTTTCTGACAGTCTCTTCACCTTCGTTTCTCACTAATCTCTGCCTAACCTCAGTCAGGTTAACCCTTACAGAACTATTCTAACTCTAACAAATGTTCTGTGATATATACATTTTTTTGACTTGCAAATGATACTATCTTTGCCTGAAACCCAGTGAAGACATACAGAGAATGGTAACAACATAAACTGAGAGAAGAAAACAAAGCTAAAAAGAGAAATAAAAGATGCACCTAATTTCCTGGGAAACTAAACTAGGAAAATAATACAACTATATCAATCCCAAAGATCAGAGAATAATTATATTAGAGAAGAAAACCATTAGAAATTGATGGACTACTTAACTATCTGAAGAAATTTAAACAATAATAGTAAACCTAAAGGAATATCAAAGGATAGAAAAAGAAATGTAAGAAACAAGTGAATGAAATACAAAATAATATAATAGTAAATACAACACAGAGGATCAACAACCTCAAAATTGTGACTCTAATAGGAGTCTGGAACAACTTAATCTCAAACCCTTCAATTATTTTCTATTGGGAATTATGGAGATAGAGGATAATGAAAATCAGACATTAAGGCTTTATACCCAGAAAAATGAAACAGCCTTTATTAGCAACTGACATGACAGTTTAATTACGTGGAAAATTCTAAGGAATCTAAACCCTCTCCCCCAAATCTCCTAAAACAAATAAATTACATAGAAACAAATCTGATCACATATGGATGATATATTGGGTCATCTACTATAGAAAATAATAAGGTTAATTCCAATGTCTATTTTGTGTACTATTCTTGACATCTTCAAAATAAACTGCTGATTATATTTTGGAGTTTGGGTCAGTCTGGACTTGGTTCAAAAGTCAGAGGCCACTGATCCATTGATTCAAACAAGAAAGAGAACATGAAATACTCACATGATGAGCATGACATTGATATGGCACTGTAACAATTGAATAGAAAATCTATTTCTCTAAAAGGAACAAGAAATGGTTTAGATAGGGAGACAAACTGTGAATTAACTGTAAAATCCTGTAAAATCATATACCATGGGGTGGAAATATGTTTTAATTTTTGTCATTGTTCCATAGTTTTCCTCCAGAGTGTCCCAGAAATAAGCCAAATTGCTCATCAGTGGTGCTAAAAACATAATTAAAATGATTATAAAATTTTACTACCTTTAAGTGAAAATGTCATTGGTATCTATGCTTGATTCTTAGTATCTTTGCCACCAACATTTAAACTCATTCTCAATAGAAAGGTTTTTTCTAAATATTACTATTTACTTAAATATGACACATATTTTCAATTCACATGAGATAAGGCCTCAGTCATGCCATATTACTAGCTTACTTCAGAATTAGTAAGATCCTTTTAATATTTCTCAAGAAATTCACCTAAAGAGGATTGAGGGGGGAGAAAGTAATTACTGACCATTTGTATCCTGTTAATATGTTAGCATTCAGTGTTTAATATATTTATTTGAAGTCAGGCTTCCTTATATATTTGATCTAATAAAAAATGGGGTCCACCAGATAATAGTATATCTTCTATTTCTCTTTATAATCTCCATTTTATCCGATTTTTTTCAAGCCTCCTATAGAGGTCAAAAAGTTATTAATTACTCCTGAAATGAACTGCTTTTCTCAGGGAAGATAGCATCTGTGAATCTGAACTTTCTAGCATTTACATGCGTCTACAGAGCAACAGTATATTTATATTGGTTTACATAATGAGAGTACTCTCAAAAATATCCATCATGAGAACAGTTCCAACATTTCTTGACAAGTTCCTTTGTCTCTTCTAAGCCAAATGTAAACCCTTATTAAATCATTTTCTCTTTTGGAATAATTTGTGCATTGATGGCAATTAGATTAGAAAATCACAAAGGTTTATTACTTTCAATTGACCTTTTATTTCTTGTTAAATATAGGAAAACTGCCTTAATATTATCACTTTGCAAGTTTTTTCCTGGATAAATGAGTATATCGGCGACAAAAGGTTTCAGATATTATTTTCTTTCATTTTCATCTTTTACAGAGCCATGGGTAGAAGAGTGGCTTTTGGAATTAATATGTAACTAAGTACATTTGTGATAAAGTCTAAACTTGTTTATGCTGATTTGTATTCTAGCTTACAATATTATTACATAGGCAACACTGCATTCTCTGAAACTGTCAATAGGCTATACTAATGTGTGGATCAGCATATTTACTTTGTGGAACATTTGTCACTAATAATAAAGAAATATGTGGTGGAAGGTTAAGTGGTTTCATTTTATTAATTGATTGTTACATGTTTTATTTTTAGTGATAGGACCAAGCTAAAAAAATTAGTAGTTTATACTGTGAATTTATGTGGCAATTTAGAAAAACACCCTGAAATTTCTAGATTAGTAGGTGTAGATAAAATGAAAAATTAACTCAAATAAAATCTCAAAGCTTTTGCTTAAAAGGCTCAAAGAAAAAATAATAAACATATTTTAATAATAACATTGAGATATCTTAAAGATTAATAAGGTAACTTAGATTATATTTAATGGTAAGGATGAAAGGAGCATTGGGATCCCAAAAGAAGCAGTTATTTCAAGTGTACAGGAAATTAGGATATAAAATATAAAGTATAAGGGTTTTAAAAATTATGAAAATAATGAGGAAATTAGCAAAAACAGCAAAGGGAAAAACAGCATTTTAAGTCATTATAGCTACTTAGAAATTTGAAATTCTTCTTTTTTAAAAAAGTAAAAAAGACAGTGATGTAATCATATTTAGTATTCGGTTTTAATGAAATTCAATATTTTTATTATAAATTATTTTATCAAACTGTTGAAACAATGTACACAATTTGGAAAAGAGTGAACATAATTAAATATATATGTTTATTTTACTTTTTACTTAGAAAAATAAGCAAATTTTTTAAAAATGGTAAAGGTATATATACTGAAGAATTTATTATATTTAATGAAAAGAGTTTCTGGATATAGAAATTAAAATGATGAGTTAGATATGATGTCTTAAGTTTATATGCACTTTAAAACACTCACGTTCCTTGTTACATGATGTTGAAAACTCAATATAAGAAAGTATGGGTCCTGAAATTATACATTCCAGTGAAATAAAGCTTACTTTCAATGTGTCCTGATTTGATTATTAAATAATCAATAATGCCCTAAACATTTATTCTCTTCTTCCAAGACAGGGAAGTGGCACTTCTCAGCATCCGTGGCAGTTAGGCATAGCCAAACATTACTAAGTGCGGTTTGAAATATAGATACATAAATGGAGAGATATGCCATATTGATGGCTAAGACCAATATTATAAATTCATCATCTCTACCAAGATATATGTATAGAGATAATGCAACCTGAATCACAATCTCAATATTTGTCATGATAATTTTGTGACTACTTTCATACCAATGAAATGTGAATAGATAGAAAATGGATGATATACAGAACTGGGTCATAAGAATGTGTTTGTCCAAGTTCACTCTCCTCTTTTCACTGTTTGGGTGTAGTGATTCAGCTTCAGTCATGCATATGATGGCAATGCTTTTGTTGGGCAACAAACGGAATCAACCTGGAACCTAATTAATCATAGGTAACAGTGCCATCTCACATACATGGATTGCTTAGCTTGAAACTCTTATGTGGGTGATATGGTTAGGCTTTATGTCCCTACCGAAATATCATCTTGTATTGTAATCCCCATAATCCCCAAGTGTCTAGGGAGAGACCTGGTAGTAGGTGATTGGATCACGGGGGCTGTTTCCCTCATTCTGGTCTCATGATAGTGAGTGAATTCCCCTGAGATCTGATGGTTTTATAAGGGGCTCTTCGCTCTTGTCTCCTCACTTTTCTCTCTTGCCGCCACGTGAAAATATCCAAGCTTGCTTCCCCTTTGCCTTCCTCCATGATTGTAAGTTTCCTGAGGCCTCGGAAGCCACGAGGAACTGTGGGTAAACTAAACCTCTTTCCTTGGGAAACCTTTTTCCTTGGGAAAGAGCTTTAGTTTACTCACAGTTCCGCATGGCTGGAACTGTGAGTAATACAGTTGTGGGCTAATACGTTGTGAAAACGGACTAATATAGTGGACAAGTCCTCTTTTCTCTAAGTTATTTTTATTTTAGATTACTTTGTTATATTAGTTTGAATTAACTCCTTGGTTCATAGAAATCAATGTGACTTGCTCTGGCCAATAAAAAGTGACTGAGGGTAAAATTCCTTTCAGAAATGTTGCTTTGAAAATCAGCACAATGTTCATCATGTTATTTTTCTTTCCGTGTTCTAAGAATATTAATATTCCAGAGATTTTTTTCTGTCAAATTAGTTCTGGACTAAAGACAACATGGAGCAAGCCGTAAGCCAATCCATTATGAATACGTAGCATGTGGGCAAGAATTAAGCCTTTGTTATTATAAGGTATTGAGATTTGTAGTTTTTTGGTTGCTGCAGCACATCGTTTACTCTCTGGCTAATTTAAGAATATTATTTTTAACCCTGATTGATACAACCCCACTTAGCCATTTCATAGCTTTTAATCAGTTTTACTGCCATAAAATAAGAAGTGGAAAATTCAGTGACTGCTTCTGTATAGAGTATAAAAGAAGCAAATACCAAATGCAAAATATTTTTCTTGCAGATGTACAAGAAGAATATGTTATCTACAAATTTAATGGAGAAAAGGTAATACATAGATCAATTATACACAACCGATAAAATCCAAAGGTAAATTTATTAAGAGAGTAAGTATAATGAAGAAAGCTGATATTTAAAGATAGAGCACTGGTGGGTTTCTCATTTTAATTAGAAAGTATAGAGGAAGAGTTACTAAAGAAATTACAAAAATAGGTCAAAATTAATGTCAAATCAATACTGAACCTGGAGAGAAAGGCTGAAAATGGGAGGATGACTAGCTGTGCTGTTTCCAGTACAAACATGAATGCAGTTTGGAAGAAAAGAGGGATGGGAAATGCATTTGAAGAGGTTACTGGACACTATCACATGTGTGGCCTCAGACAAAACCAATTTAGCATGAGCCCAGGACAAACTGAACGGAAATAGCAGGAAAAGAATATACACTCCAAGTATTTGGAATTGAAAAGAAAGCAAAATGAGAACAATAAGTGGAGAGGGTAAAAAAGCCAAAGAAAAGCACTTCAAGGATCACTGGAAATGCTTGAAAGCAGAAAAAAAAAAAAAAAAAAGGAAATGAAAGTAAATCCCTACAGGTAAAAAAAAAAAAAAGTGGAGCAAGCTAGGATTCTGAGTAAATGCAGGAAAAGAGCAAGAAATAATAGAATCAGGGAGCAGCTACCAATATAGAAAATAGTGGAAATAAAACTTATTCCAAAGCATATATATTTTATTATTCTTTAAGTGTCTTGAATGAACTACTCTAACTACACATCATGTTTTCCCTTCATGAAGTAAGATTATAAACACTTTCACATTATTATAGCTTGATTGCAAGAATCAGCTAATTTTTCAAACTTATTTTATGCTTCATTTTTAACAACTTTATTGAGAAATGCAACATATACAGAGAAAATGTACTTGCATAAAATATCTATGTACAGATTAACAAACACTCATTAAGTGACCTTCCTTGCAACCACCCAATTCGTCATAAGTAAAACATTGGAAGCTATCCCCAGACCCTCTTTGTGTCCCTTCCTTTTCACAACCACCTCCAGCCCTTCCTACAGGTAACCACTATCCCATGCTATAATTATTACTAACATTTCAAAACAGTTTTATCATGATAACTGTTTTCTTAAGCCATAAATTTTGCCAACTTTTTAAAAATTTGTTTGATTTATTTATTTAGGGATGGAGTTTCACTCTTGTTGCCCAGGCTGGAGTGCAATGGCGCAATCTCGGCTCACTGCAACCTCTGCCTCCAGGGTTCAAGTGATTCTCCTGTCTCAGCCTCCCAAGTAGCTGGGATTACAGGCGCATGCAACCACACCTCGCTAATTTTTGTATTTTTAGTAGAGATGAGGTTTCATCACATTGGTCAGGCTGGTCTCGAAATCCTGACCTCAGGTGATCCACCTGACTTGGCCTCCCAAAGTGCTGGGATTACAGGTGTGAGCCACCACACCAGGCCAGTTTTACCAAAAACTGTATATAAATTGAAAATTTTAGTATATGTCATTTCTGACACATTTCTTTTAAACTTGACATTATGCTTGTAAAATGCAACAATGTTAATGTATTGCTGTTTATTCATTTCCTATACTATCCTATTGAATGATTACTCCACCATATTGCCATGTAATGTTGATGAAACTTTGACTTATTTCTAATTCAGAAGTCTTACAAGTAGTGTAGTTATGTGCATTTTGGGGCCAGGTATTCTGGAGAATTTATGAGTGCACTTAGCAGAATTCTGGATCAAGTTTTGTTTTGTTTTTTACTAGACAATGGCAGTTGGTTGTAAAATGTAGATTCTGAATAACAGCATATTAGAATTTCTGTTGCTCCACATACTTGTCACAGTTGGTTTTGTCAGAATGTTAAATGCCACCTTTCTTTAATGTTCACAATTTTAAGTCATTGTGATCTTGAACTGTATTTTAGTCATGACTAACGGGATTAAACTTTTATTTCTGCAAAGTTTATTTGGCTCCTCTTTTGTACATATATTTGCAAATGTTATAGATTTGTTTTTTTCCTTATTTTTGTATGTCTATTCTATTTTCTTCTGTATGATATCTAATTGTCCCAGCACCATATATTGAAACAGACGTCCTATTCCCATGGATCTACAAAACCTCTCTCGTATGCAAGTATCCAAAGTGTGTAGGTCTGTTTCTGAGATATCTTCTCTGTATTATTGAATTGTCAATCCATAAGCCAAAATATTAACTATATTTTCCATAGACAATAGAATTTCTTGTTTTCCAGCGAAGCGAGTCATCCCATTTTTCTTATACTTCTCTGGGAATACTCTAGGAATATCCTGAATATTCTTGACATTTGCATTTTCCTACAGATTTAAGAGTCCAACTTGTCAATTTTCACATGCACAAATCATCAGATATCAGTTGACATCGTACTGTGTATATCAGTTGGGGTAAAGATTATATATATATATATATATATAAAAACAATATATATAACATATATAACATATATATAACATAAAGTCTATAGCACATCAAT
Source organism: Nomascus leucogenys (assembly GCF_006542625.1). NCBI lineage: Eukaryota > Metazoa > Chordata > Mammalia > Primates > Hylobatidae > Nomascus > Nomascus leucogenys. The sequence continues at coordinate 106,619,170 of NC_044383.1, read as the reverse complement.
ATATCCATTTATTGACACATATTTTAAATTACTCCCAGTAAAGGTTTACATTTTTCCCTGTACAGAGCTTGAAAATCTGGTGTTAGATATATTTTTAGGTAAATAGTAGTTTTATGCTAATGAAATTTTGAGGGTTTTGTAGCTGTTATTGTTGCTGAGACATATGGAACTACAAATAAGTTCTGTATTGATTTTTAAGCTCTTCTTAGTTTTAATGACTTATTAGCTGTTTTCTATGTACACAATCATATAATCTCCAAATAATGACAGATTGTATTCCTTCTTTTCCAATCCATATACATTATATTAACTTTTCTGGCCTCATATATTGGCCATGCCATTTAATAAAATGCCAGTAGGCATCAAGAGAAACTTTGCCTTGTTTAATATCTCTAGGAAAATATTTCTAAAGTGTATCAAAAATAATGCTTGCTGCAGGTTTTATTGCAGATAAGCTTTAACAGAATAAAGAAGTCCCCTATATTAGTTTACCATGAGTTTTTTTTAATCTTGAATGGATGTTAAATTTTATTAAGTGGCTTTTCAATGCATATGTGAAAATAATTATATATATATGTTTTATTTTCAACACTTATTATGGAAAGTTTTTCTTATTAAATTTCTCATCAAATTAATTACAATTAATTTGACATCAATTTCTATTACCTGGAATAGTTTAGGATTCTTGCATGTATGTTCAATTGCAAGACTAGACTTAATTTTTCTCTCAGTGTTGTCTCTGCCAGGTGTAACTATATGTTTTATAGTAACTTCATAAAACTATGTGAGTAATCCTGCTTTTCTATTCTAAAAGATTTGCATAACCTTGGAATTCCTCTTTTCCTAATTTTTTTTAAGCTGGATGTTTATAACAATTCACCAGTGAAGCCACTGCACCTGTATATTCTTCATGGAAACATTACTAACCACTATCTAAATTTCCTAAAAATATAACATTATAGATGTTTCCCAAGTCATCTGGAGACAGTTTTGCTAAGTGTTTTTTTATAAAAATTGTTTATTTTAATCTAAGTTTCAAATTTTTGATATATGCCTCTTCTGTAGTGGTAAAGACCTTTGAAAATCCATTCCTCCATAAAAGCAAAAAGAAAATAAACATTTGACAACATTGCCTTTTTTAAAAGCATGGAAATTAAATTAAAAACTTGCAACAATTTAAGCAGTATTTCTTCAAGAAATGCTTCTGAATCTTGGTAAAAACATTGAGCTTTGTGGCATTTAAATTTCCCTATTCTCATCTCACTCCCCAGGTCCACAGTACTCTTGAAAAACAGTACACTTGCAACTGTGGCGCTTGTAAAACCTTGTGACTTAGAAGCCACTAAAGTTTATAGGCCCTCAAAAACTTCATCCACAGCAAACTGAGGATGACCCCGTTCATAGGGCTTATTGTTATTCAACCTGATTCAGAGCTTACTCAGTGGCAAAAACTCTATCCCCAGGATGTTTGCCAAAAACAGTTAAGTGGCAATTGTTTAACATTACAGCAGCTTGAAATGATTGATACCAGTTAGAGTAAAAAAATAGAAGAAGTTGCCCAAAATGTATGTACATAATCAAATTCAGAATACCATAATACTGTAATGATGAAGTATAAATCACTACATCCTTAATAGAAAGGTTAAAAGTCAAAAATAATATAAATAATAGCTAAAATAACTTAAGAGACATGCAATATAAAAAGATGTAAATTGTGTCATCAAAGTTTCAAAATATGGAGGGAGGAGTAGTGTAGAGGTTTTTTTTTGTTGTTTGTTTTGTTTTTTGTAATCTGAATTATATCATTCTCAGCTTAAAATAGCCTGTTATAAATATTAGATATATTTTGTAAGCCTCATCATAATCACAACCATAGTAGATGCACAGAAACTAAAAAAGCAAGGAATCAAAATATACCACTAACAAAGCCACAAAATAAGACAACAGTAGAGAAAGGTTCTACAAAACTATTTGAAAGAAGTTAACAAAATGGCAATAGTAAGTTTTTAACATATTGATAATCACCTATAATGTAAACAGATTTAATTCTCCAATCAAAAAATATAGTGTGACTTAATAGATTTTAAATAAACAAAAACAAAAACAAGACCCAAATATTTGCAGCCTACAAGAGACTCACTTTAGCTTTAAGGACATACATAGACTGAAATTAAAGGAATAAAAAATGATATTATGTAATAGAAACCAAAAAAAAAAAAAAAAAGCAAGGAGTAGCTATATGGCTATATTCATTCAAGATGAAATAGAGTTCGAAACTCCAAAAAGAGAAAAAAGGTTATTACATATTGAAAGCTATATCAACAATGAGAATATAATGATTGTAAATATATATCCACCCAACATTGAAGCACCTAAGTATATAAAACAAATATTAAAAACTAAAGAGAGAGTAGACTGTGATACAATAATAGTAGGGGGTGTTAATACTTCACTTTCAGCAATGAACAGATCATCCAGACAAAAAAATCAATAAAAATCAAAATTAAATTACATTGTAGATCAAATGGACCTAACAGACATATACAGAATTCCATCCAACAGCTGCAGAATACACATTCTTCTCAACTGCACATAAAACATTTTCTGGGATAGACTGATCACAATTTAGGCCACAAAGCAGATATAAACAAAATTAAGAAAATTTAATTATATCAAGTATACTTTTGGCCACGATAATATAAAACAATAAGTAACAGGAGGAACATGGGAAAATTCACAAATACATGAAAATTAAATATCATGCTTCTAAAAAACAAATAGGTCAATGATGAAATTTAAAAGGAAATTTAAAAAATCTGGAGACAAAGAAATATAGAAACACAACAAACCAAAACTTAATGGAATACAGCAAAAGCAGCTCTGAGAGGGAAGTTTCTAGCAATAAATGGCTTTATCAAAGGATCTACCTCAGAGGAATAACCTGACATTTCACCTAAAAGAACTTTTGAAATAAGAAAAAAATAAGCCCACAGTTAGTGAAAGGAAAGAAATAATAAAGATCCAAGAAAAAATAATAAAGACTAGAAAAACATGGAAAAGATCAACTAAAAAGAGTTTCTTGAAAAAAACAAATAAAACTGACAATCTTTTAGCTAGACTAAGAAAATAGAGATTTAAATATATAAAATGAAAAATGAAAAAGTAGACACTACAACTGATACAACAGGAATACTAATGATCATAATTGACTATTATAAACAATTACATGCAAAAAATTGGATAACCTAGAAGAAATGGATAAATTCCTGGATACATACAATCTATCAAGGCTAAATTGTGAAGAAATAGAATATCCTAACAAACCAATAATGAGTAAGAAGTTTAAATTAATAATAGTCCAGGACCTGATAGCTTCACTGCTGAACTCTACCAAACATTTAAGGAAAAACTGAAACCAATTTTCCTCAAACTTCCAGAAAATTGAAGAGGAAGGAATACTACCAAACTCATTTTATGAGGACATCATTATCCTTATATTAAAACAAGATAAGGATACAACAGAAAAAGAAAGCTACAGGCCAAAATCCCTGATAAACAAAAAGATCCTCAGCAAAATATGAACAAACGAAATTCAGCAGCACATTAAAAAGATCATTTATCATGAACAAGTGGGATTCATTCCAGAGATGCAAGGATAGTTAAAACACGTAAATCAATAAATGTGATATATCACATTAACAGACTAAAGAAAAAAAAACAATAGCACATAATCATTTCAATAAATGCAGAATAAAATTTGACAAAATTTAACATTCTTTATAATAAAAACTCTCAACACATTATGTAGGGAAGAAATGTTCCTAAACATAGTAAAGGTCATATATGACAATGGAGAAATTTGAAAGCTTTTTTGCTAAGATCTGGAGCTAGACAAGAATGCCCACTCTTGCCACTTCTATTCAATATAATAGTGGAAGTGCTAGCTAGAGCAATTAGGAAAGAGAAAGTAATAAAAGGCATCTAAATTGGAAAGAAAGAAGTTAAATTGTGCCTGTTTGCAGACAACATGGTATTATACATAGAAAACCCTAAAGACTATATCAAAAAATTGTAAAAACTTATTTGAAAATTTAGTAAATTTGCAGGATACACAGTACAAAAATGAATAACATTTCTATACACCAACAAAAAAATTATCTAAAAAAGAAATGAAGGATTGGTATGGTGGCTCATACCTATTATCCCAGCACATTGGGAGGCCAAGGCAGGAGGATCACTTAAGCTGAAGAATTTGAGACCAGCCTGGTCAACATAGCAAGACCTCATCTCTACTAAAAATTTGTAAAAAAATTATTTTGGCATGGTAGTGTGTGCTTGTAGTCCAAAATACTTAGGAGGCTGAGGTGAAAAGATCACTTGAACCTGAGAGATCAAAGCTGCAGTGAGCTATGACTGTGTCACTGCACTCCAGCCTGAGTGACAGACAGAGACCCTGTCTCAAAAAATAGAGAAAAAATGTAACATAAAAAAGAAATCAAGAAAACAATGCCATTTACAATAGCTACAAAAAGTAAAAAACTTAGGAAAAAATTAAACTAAGGAGGTAAAAGATCGCTACTCTAAAACTATAAAACATTGTTAAAAGAAATGGAAGAAACACAAATAAATGAAAACGTATTTCTTATTTATTGATTGGAATAATTAATATTGTTAAAATGTCTATAGTACCCCAAAGAGATCTACAGATTCCATGCAATACCTATCAAAATGTCAATGATATTCTTCACAGAAATAGAAGAAAATCCTAAAATTCATGTGGAACCTCAATAGCCCTTAATATCCAAATAAATTTTGAGCAAAGAGAACAAAGCTGGAGCCAGCACAGTACCCAACTTCAGCATATACTCCAAAGCCATGATAACCAAGACAGCATGATACTGGCATAAAAATGGACCCATAGACCAATGAAACAGAATAGAGAGCCCAGGAATAAATCCAAGAATATATAGCTAATGGATTTTTAATGAAGGTGACAAGAACACACAATAGGGGAAAGAACAGTCTCTTTAATAAGTGGAGTTGGGAAACTAGATATCCACATGCCCCCCAAAAATATAGACTCATCTTATACCATATTCAAAATAACAACTCAAAATGGATTAAATCCTTATGAACCTATGAAACTACTAGGAGAACACAGGGGGAAAGCTTAATGACATTGGTCTGGGCACTGAGTTTTTGGATAGGACCCCTAATGTATAAATGACAAAAGCAAGAATGGACAAGAGAGATTTCATCAAACTGAAAAAATAACCAACCAACAACTTCTGCACAGCTAAGGAAGCAATCAACAGAGTAAAGAGACAACCCACAGAATGCAAGAAAATATTTGCCAAAAATGCATATGATAAGGAGTTAATATTTAAAATACGTGAGGCACTCAAACATAACTGTTTGAGATATAACAGTTATAAAAGATATAACAGATATTTTAGATATAACAGATTAACATATATTTTAGATATAACAGATATTTGAGATATAAAAGATATAACAAAGAAACAAATAACCCAATTTAAAAAAATGAGCAAATAACCTCTAAATAGACATTTCTCAAAAGAAGACTTACGAATGGCCAAGAGGTATATGAGAAAGGGCTCAGCCTTGCTAATCATCAGAGAAATGCAAATTAAGACCACTATAAGATATTACCTAACACTTTCTAGGATTTCTATCATCAAAAATAATAATAAAAAAAAAAAGTAACAAGGGTTGGTGAGGATGTAGAAAAAAAAGAAACACAATTTGCTGGCAAGATGGCCAAATAGGAAGAGCTCCAGTCTGCAGCTTCCAGCAAGATCAATACAGAAGGTGGGTGACTTCTGCCTTTCCAACTGAGGTACCCGGTTCATCTCCTTGGGACTGGTTGGAGAGTGGGTGGTGGCCCACTGAGGGCAAGCCCAAGCATGGTGGGGTGTCACCTCACCCAAGAAGGACAAGGAGTCCAGGAATTTCCTGTTCCTAGCCAAGGGAATCTGTGAGAGACTGTACTGGGAGGAACAGTGCACTTCGGCCCTGATACTGAGCTTTTCCTATGGCCTTTGCAACAGGCAAACCAGGAGATTCCCTTCAGTGCCTGGCTCAGCGGGTCCCACTCCCACAGAGCCTAGCAAGCTAATATGCACTGCCTTGAAATTCTCACTGCTAGCACAGCAGAATGAGGTCAACCCAAGACGCTGGAGCTTGGTCGGCGGAGAGGCGTCTGCCATTGCTGAGGCTTGAGTAGACAGTTTTACCCACACAGTGTAAACAAAGCCGCCTGGAAATTCGAACTGGACAGAGCCCACCTCAGCTCAGCAAGGCCGCTGTGGACAGACTGCTTCTTTAGGCAGGGCATCTCTGAAAAAAGGCAGCCCCTGTCAAGGACTTCTAGATAAAACCCCAATCTCACTGGGACAGAGTACCTGGGGGAAGGAGCGGCTATGGACACAGCTTCAGTAGACTTAAGGACCCCTTCCGGACAGCTCTTAAAAGAGCAGCAGATCTCCCAGCACAGCGTTCAAGCTCTGATAAGGGACAGGCTGCCTCATCAAGTGGGTCCCTGACCCCCATGTATCTTGACTGGGAGTTACCTCCCAGTAGGGGCCGACAGACACTTCATACAGGAGAGCTCTCACTGGCATCTGGCAGGTGCCCCTCTGAGACGCAGCTTCCAGTGGAAGGAACAGGCAGCAATCTTTGCTGTTCTGCAGCCTCTGCTGTTGATACCCAGGCAAACAGGGTCTGGAGTGGACCTCCAGCAAACTCCAGCAGACCTGCAGAAGAGGGGCCTGACTGTTAGAAGGAAAACAAACAAACAGAAAAGAATAGTAGTGACATCAACAAAAAGAAGGTCCACTTAGAGACCCCATCCGAAAGTCACCAACATCAAAGACCAAAGGTAGATAAATCCATGAAGATGGGGAGAAACCAGTCCAAAAAGGCTGAAAACTCTAAAAACAAGAACGTCTCTTCTCCTCCAAAGGATCACAACTCCTTGCCAGCAAGGGAACAAACCCGGACAGAGGATGAGTTTGGCGAACTGACAGAAGTAGGCTTAAGAAGATGGGTAATAACAAACTCCTCCGAGCTAGAGGAGCACGTTCTAACCCAATGCAAGGCAGCTAAGAATCTTGAAAAAATGTTAGACAAATTGCTAACTAGAATAACCAGTTTAGAGGAGAACATAAATGACCTGATGGAGCTTTAAAACACAGCAAGAGGACTTCATGAAGCATACACAAGTATCAATAGCCAAATAGATCAAGCAGAAGAAAGGATAGCAGAGGTTGAAGATCAACTCAATGAAACAAAGCGAGAAGACAAGATTAGAGAAAAAAGAGTGAAAAGAAAGGAACAAAGCCTCCAAGAAATATGGGACTATGTGAAAAGACCAAATCTATGTTTGATTGGTGTACCTGAAAGTGATGGGGAGAATGGAACCAAGTTGGAAAACACTCTTCAGGATATTATCCAGAAGAATTTCCCCAACCTAGCAAGGCAGGCCAGCATTCAAATTCAGGAAATACAGAGAACACCAAAAGATACTCCTCGAGAAGAGCAACCCCAAGACACATAATCATCAGATTCACCAAGGTCGACATGAAGTAAAAAATGTTAAGGGCAGCCAGAGAAAAAGTTCAGGTTACCCACAAAGGGAAGCCCATCAGACTAACAGTGGCTCTCTCAGCAGAAAACTTACAAGCCAGAAGAGAGCAGGGGCCAATATTCAACATTCTTAAAGAAAATAATTTTCAACCCAGAATTTCATATTCAGCCAAACTAAGCTTCATAAGTGAAGAAGTAAAATCCTTTACATACAAGCAAATGCTGAGAGATTTCACCACCAACAGGCCTGCCTTACAAGAGCTCCTGAAGGAAGCACTATACATGAAAAGGAACAACTGGTATCAGCCACTGCAAAAACATGCCAAATTGTAAAGACCATCAGTGCTATGAAGAAACAGAATCAAGTAACAGGCCAAATAACCAGCTAGCATCATAATGACAGGATCAAATTCACACATAACTATATTAACCTTAAATGTAAATGGACTAAATGCCCAATTAAAAGACACAGACTGGGAAATTGGATAAAGAGTCAAGATGCATCAGTGTGCTGTATTCAGGAGACCCATCTCATGTGTAAAGAGAAACATAGGCTCAAAATAAAGGGATGGAGGAATATTTACCAAGCAAATGGAAAGGAAAAAAAGCAGACATTGCAATCCTAGTCTCCGATAAAACAGACTTTAAACCAACAAAGATCAAAAGAGGCAAAGAAGGCCATTACATAATGGTAAAGGGATCAATTCAACAAGAAGAGCTAACTATCCTAAATATATATGCACCCAATACAGGAGCACCCAGATTCATAAAGCAAGTTCTTAGAGACATAAAATGAGACTTAGACTCCCACACAATGATAGTGGGAGACTTTAACACCTCACTGTCAACACTAGACAGATCAACAAGACAGAAAATTAACAAAGATATCCAGGACTTGAACTCAGCTCTGGACCAAGCAGACCTAATAGACATCTAAAGAAATCTCCACCCTAAATCAATAGAATGTACATTATTCTCAGCACCACATCACAGTCATTCTAAAATTGGCCACATAATTGGAAGTAAAACACCCCTTAGCAAATGTTAAAGAATGGAAATCATAAGAAACAGTCTCTCAGACCACAGTGCAATCAAATTAGAATTCAGGATTAAGAAACTCACTCAAAACTGCACAACTACATTGAAACTGAACAACCTGCTACTGAATGAGTACTGTGTAAATAATGAAATGAAGGCAAAAATAAAGATGTTCTTTGAAACCAAAGAGAACAAAGACATAACATACCAGAATCTCTAGGACACATTTAAAGCAGTGTGTAGAAGGAAATTTATAGCACTGATGCCCACAAAAGAAAACAGGGAAGATCTAAAATCAATATCCTAACATCACAATTAAAAGAACTAGAGAAGCAAGAGCAAACAAGTTCAAAAGCTAGCAGAAGACAAGAAATAACTAAGATAAGAGCAGAAACTGAAGGAGAGAGAGACATGAAAAACACTTCAAAAATCAATGAATCCAGCAGGTGGATTTTGAAAAGATCAACAATATAGACTGCTAGCTAGACAAATAAAGAAGAAAAGAGAGAAGAATCAAATAGATGCAATAAAAAATGATAAAGGGTATATCACCACCAATCCCCCAGAAATAAAAACTACCATCAGAGAATACTATAAACCTCTAGGCAAATAAACTAGAACATCTAGAAGAAATGGATAAATTCCTGGACACATACACCCTCCCAAGACTAAACCAGGAAAAAGTCAAATCCTTGAATAGACCCATAACAAGTTCTGAAATTGAGGCAGTAATTAATAGCCTATCAACCACAAAAACGTCCAGGACCAGACGGATTCACAGCTGAATTCTACCAGAGGTACAAAGAGGAGCTGGTACCATTCCTTCTGAAACTATTCCGAACAATAGAAAAAGAGGAAATCCTCCCTAACGATTTTATGGGGCCAGCCTCATCCTGATACCAAAATCTGGCAGAGACACAACAAAAAAAGAAAATTTCAGGCCAATGTTCCTGTTGAAAATCAATGTGAAAATCCTCAATAAAGTACTGGCAAATCAAATCCAGCAGCACATCAAAAAGCTTACCAAGTATGATCAAGTCAACTTCATCCCTGAGATACAAGGCTGTTTCAACATATGCAATTCAATAGATGTAATCCATCACATAAACAGAACCAATGACAAAAACCACATGATTATCTCAATAGATGCAGAAAAGGCATTTGACAGAATTCAGCACCCCTTCATGCCAAAAGTTCTCAATATTGATGGAATGTATCTCAAATAATAAGAGCTATTAATGACAAACCCATCGCCCATCTGTTTTCAGATGTCCTGATTGTATATTTAGAAAAGCCCATCGTCTCAGCCCAAAAACTCCTTAAGCTGATAAGTAAATTCAGCAAAGTCTCAGGATACAAAATCAATGTGCAAAAAACACAAGCATTCCTATACAACAATAACACACAAACAGAGAGCCAATTCATTAATGAACTTCCATTCACAGTTGCTGCAAAGACAATAAAATATCTAGGAATACAATTTACAAGGGATGTGAAGAACCTCTTCAAGGAGAACTACAAACCTCTGCTCAAGGAAAGAAGAGTGACACAAACAAATGGAAAAACATTCCATGTTCATGGATAGGAAGAATCAATATCATGAAAATGGCCATACTGCCAAAGTAATATATAGATTCAATGCTATTCCCATCAAGCTACCATTGACTTTCTTCACAGAATTGGAAAAAAACTACTTTAAATTTAATGTGGAACCAAAAAAGAGCCCACATATCCAAGACAATCCTAAGCAAAAAGAACAAAGCTGGAGGCAACACACTACCTGACTTCTAACTATACTACAAGGCTACAGTAACCAAAACAGCATGTTACTGGTACCAAAACAGATATATAGACCAATGGAACCGAACAGAGGCCTCAGAAATAACACCACACATCTACAACAATCTGATCTTTGACAAAACTGACAAAAACAAGCAATGAGGAAAGGATTCCCTGTTTAACAAATGGTGCTGAGAAAACTGGCTGGCCATAGGCAGAAAGCTGAAACTGGATCCCTTCCTTAAACCTTATACAAAAATTAACTCAAGGTGGATTAAAGACTTAAACATACAACTTAAAGCTATAAAAATCCTAGAAGAAAATCTAGGCAATAATATTCAGGACACAGGCATGGGCAAAGACTTCATGACCAAAACACCAAAAGCAGTGGCAACAAAATCCAAAATAGACAAATGGGATCTAACTAAACTAAAGAGCTTCTGTACAGGAAAAGAAACTACAACCAGAATGAATAGGCATCCTACAGAATGAGAGAAAATTTTTGCAATCTGTCCATATGAAAAAGGGCTAATATCCAGAATCTATACAGAACTTAAACAAATTTACAAGAAAAAATAAAAAACAACTGTAACTACAGGCAGGTCCTTCAGTAGTTAATCCAGAGGAAAGTCACTGTTATTACAAGAGATGTCAGCTGCATGCTTGTTATTGCCTCTGAAGACCTTCCAGTGGGATAAGATAATGGAGGTGGAAGACAGTGATTTAATGATCCTGATCCTGTGTAGGCCTAGGATAAGATGTGTATTTGTGTCTTAGTTTTTAATGAAATTTTTCAAAAAGTTAAAAAAATAAGAATAGAAAAATGTTTGCAGAATGAGGATATAAAAATATTTTTGTACAGCTGTAAAATGTGTGTCTTAAGCTGTTATTACAAAAGAGTAAAATGGTTTAAAACTTTTAAACGATTATAGTAAGCTAAGGTTACAGTAAGCTAAGGTTAATTTATTATGGAAGAAAAAATTATTTTTAATAAATTTAGTATAGCCTAAGTTTATAAAATCTACAGTGGTGCACAGTGATGTGCTAGGGCTACACGTTTATTCACCACTCACTCACTGACTTCTTTAGAGCAACTTCCATTCCTGCAAGTTCATTTCATGGTAAGTGCTATACACAGGTGATACAGTTTGGCTGTTTGCCACCCAAATCTCATCTTGAATTATAACTCCCACAATATCCATGTGTCATGGGAGGAAGCTGGTGGGAAGTAATTGAGTAATGGGGGTGAGTTTTTCCCATACTGTTCTCATGACAGTGAATATGTCTCACAATATTTGATGGTTTTAAAAACTGGAGTTTTCCTTCAAAAGCTCTCTTATCTGCCACCATGTGATATGTGCCTTTCACCTGCTGCCATGATTGTGAGGCCTTCCCAGACACGTGGAACTATAAGTGTATTAAATTTCTTTCTTTTGTAAATTGCCCAGTCTCAGGTATGTCTTTATCAGCAGCATGAAAATTTGCTAATACAGTCAGTTGTCCCTTTCTATGTTTGTATCTACCCTATTAGTTCTGTCCCTCTAGAGAACCCCGACTAATACGCCAGATGTACCATTTTTTCATCTTTTAAACCATATTTTTACAATATCTTTTATGTGTTTGGATATAAAAATACCATTGCATTGCAATTGCCTACATCATTTAGTATAGTAACGTGCTGTGCATGTTTGTAGCCTAGGAGCAATAGCCTAAGTGTGTACTAGGCTGGATTATACAGGTTTGTGTAAGTACACTCTGATTTTTGCACAATGAAAAAGTTGCCCAATACCACATTTCACAGGATGTATTCCCATTTTTATGCAATGCATGACTATATATAGAATTGTTTTTATTTCTATCTGTATCTGTATAAATATATATTACATATAAATGCCTTGCTATATTCCAATCCATTAGTTAATATTTCTAACATATTCAAAATATTACTTATTTATCATTTGAAATCTGTACTATAAATTTGAATAATACATAATAAACAAAAACAAAATCATTTCAAGTGACAACAATCCTATATGATAAGTGAAACAATATTAACAAAACAAAGAAAAACACTGAATCAGAATTCTGGATATATGTATTGTTTTCATAATTTAGAAATAATGTACCCTGAGAATACTGGCAACCAAGAACTAGAAATATGAACTATCCAGGTCTCATTATCTTTGGGAGGAAAATGCTTTTTTTCTAAATGCTAAGTAAATTTATGGTATTGATTTCTCTGTAAAGAATGTTTTTCAATATCCTCTGGAGCAGATACATAAAGAATAAAAATTGGCTTTATGTAGCCACTTCTTGTATCAATTGCCAATAAAATTCATGGATATACAATTACATTACATTTCTGTGGAAGCACATCTCCTTGCAGTTAAAGAATATTGTCAAGTTACATAGGGTTTAGGATATATACTGGAGAGAGTAAGATTAGAGACCTATCAGGATGAGTCATCATACTGTCATTTGGACATCTGTCTCACATGTCACTTTTAAATGTCTCTGATTAGAGATATGGCAGGTTTTTGACAACTTATGTCTCTATCCAACACCATATTTCTTATTTTGAATCCTGAAAAGATATTTTTTCTATAGCTTATCATCAGGTTATAGGATATGTACTCTCCAAGTTGAACAATTTTCTAAGTGAAGGCTTCCCCAGCTTCATACAGAGGGAAACTGAAAGAGATGTTTGTGATGTAAAACACTTATAAGCAATAATTAGCATTCCACTTCCTAAATCATGATAGAAACAGGTTTTTGTAGAAAACTGATTTTTTTTTTTTTTTTTTTTTTGAGATGGAGTCTCACTCTGTCACCCAGGCTGAAGTGCAGTCGCGTGATCTCGGCTCACTGCAACCTCCGCCTCCCGGGTTCAAGCAATTCTCCAGCCTCAGCCTCCTGAGTAGCTAGTACTACAGGTACATGCCACCGGGCCTGGCTTTTTTTTTTTTTGTATTTTTAGTAGAAACAGGGTTTCACCGTGTTAGTCAGGATGGTCTCAATCTCCTGACCTTGTGATCTGCCTGCCTCAGACTCCCAAAGTGCTGGGATTAGAGGTGTGAGCTTGATAGTTGGTAAAGGTAAATTTTAAATGATTGTGCAGGAAAACTAAATAAAATATTTTGTGTAAATGTGAATTGGTCATGGAGAATAACAAATTAAAAATATTTTTATATGCATATTTATATTTTTATTTATAAGGACAGTAGAAGAGGTATATTATTTGAAAATGCATTAAATCTACTACTGGGGAGAAAGATAGAAGTCATAGCCACACTCGGTAAATTTCAGTTCGCCAAAACCCTCATTCATGTTAATATTTATCTTCTTTGGAGCCAAGATGGCCGAATAGGAACAGCTCCAGTCTACAGCTCCCAGCGTGAGCAACACAGAGGACAGGTGATTTCTGCATTTCCATCTGAGGTACCAGGTTCATCTCACTAGGGAGTGCCAAACAGTGGGTGCAGGACAGCTGGTGCAGCGCACTGTACGCGAGCCGAAGCAGGGCGAGGCATTGCCTCACTTGGAAAGCATAAGGGGTCAGGGAGTTCTCTTTCCTAGTCAAAGAAAGGGATGACAGACCACACCTGGAAAATCAGGTCACTCCCACCCTAATACTGCGCTTTTCCAACAGGGTTGGAAAACGGCACACCAGGAGATTGTGTCCCGCACCTGGCTCAGAGGGTCCTATGCACACGGAGTCTCGCTGATTGCTAGCACAGCAGTCTCAGATCAAACTGCAAGGCAGCAGCGAGGCTGGGGGAGGGGTGCCCGCCATTGCCCAGGCTTGCTTAGGTAAACAAAGCAGCCCTAGGAAGCTCCAACTGGGTGGAGCCCACCACAGCTCAAGGAGGACCACCTGCCTCTGTAGGCTCCACCTCTGGGGGCAGGGCACAGACAAACAAAAATTCAGCAGGAACCTCTGCAGACTTAAATGTCCCTGTCTGACAGCTTTGAAGAGAGTAGTGGTTCTCCCAGCAGACAGCTGGAGATCTGAGAACAGGCAGAATGCCTCCTAAAGTGGGTCCCTGACCTCCGAGTAGCCTCAATGGGAGGCACCCCCCAGTAGGGACAGACTGACACCTCACTCGGCCGGGTACTCCTCTGAGACAAAACTTCCAGAGGAATGATCAGGCAGCAACATTTGTGGTTTACGAAAATCCGCTGTTCCGCAGCCACCGCTGCTGACACCCAGCAAAACAGGGTCTGGAGTGGACCTCTAGCAAACTCCAACAGACCTGCAGCTGAGGGTCCTGTCTGTTAGAAGGAAAACTAATAAACAGAAAGGACATCCACACCAAAAACCCATCTGTACATCACCATCATCAAAGACCAAAAGTAGGAAAAACTACAAAGATGGGGAGAAAATAGAGCAGAAAAACTGGAAACTCTAAAAAGCATAGTACCTCTCCTCCTCCAAAGGAACGCAGTTCCTCACCAGCAATGGAACAAAGCTGGCTGGAGAACGACTTTGACGAGTTGAGAGAAGAAGGCTTCAGACGATCAAACTACCCCAAGCTACAGGAAGAAATTCAAACCAATGGCAAAGAAGTTAAAAACTTTGAAAAAAAATTAGACGAATGTATAACTAAAATAAATAGTGCAGAGAAGTGCTTGAAGGAGCTGATGGAGCTGAAAGCCAAGTTTTGAGAACTACGTGAAGAATGCAGAAGCCTCAGTAGCCGTTGCGATCAACTGGAAGAAAAGGTATCAGTGATGGAAGATGAAATGAATGAAATGAAGTGAGAAGGGAAGATTAGAGAAAAAAGAATAAAAAGAAATGAACAAAGCCTCCAAGAAATATGGGACTATGTGAAAAGACCAAACCTACGTCTGATTGGTGTACCTGGAAGTGACAGGGAGAATAGAACCAAGTTGGAAAACACTCTGCAAGATATCCAGGAGAACTTCCCCAATCTAGCAAGGCAGGCCAACATTCAGATTCAGGAAATACAGAGAATGCCACAAAGATACTCCTCGAGAAGAGCAACTCCAAGACAAATAATTGTCAGATTCACCAAAGTTAAAATGAAGGAAAAAATGTTAAGGGCAGCCAGAGAGAAAGGACGGGTTACCCACAAAGGGAAGCCCATCAGACTAACAGCTGATCTCTCGACAGAAACTCTACAAGCCAGAAGAGAGTGGGGACCAATATTCAACATTCTTAAAGAAAAGAATTTTCAACCCAGAATTTCATATCCAGCCAAACTAAGCTTCATAAGTGAAAGAGAAATAAAATACTTTACAAACAAGCAAATGCTGAGAGATTTTGTCACCCCCAGGCCTGCCCTAAAAGAGCTCCTGAAGGAAGCACTAAACATGGAAAGGAACAACCGGTACCAGCCACTGCAAAAACATGCCAAATTGTAAAGACCATCGAGGCTAGGAAGAAACTGCATCAACTAATGAGCAAAATAACCAACTAACATCATAATGACAGGATCAAATTCACACATAACAATATTAACTTTAAATGTAAATGGGCTAAATGCTCCAATTAAAAGACACAGACTGGCAAATTGGGTAAGGAGTCAAGACCCATCAGTGTGCTGTATTCAGGAAACCCATCTCACGTTCAGAGACACACATAGACTCAAAATAAAGTGATGGAGGAGATCTACCAAGCAAATGGAAAACAAAAAAAGGCAGGGGTTGCAATCCTAGTCTCTGATAAAATAGACTTTAAACCAACAAAGATCAGAAGAGACAAACGAGGCCATTACATAATGGTAAAGGGATCAATTCAACAAGAAGAGCTCACTATCCTAACTATATATGCATCCAATACAGGAGCACCCAGATTCATAAAGCAAGTCCTGAGTGACCTACAAAGAGACTTATACTCCCACACAATAAAAATGGGAGATTTTAACATGCACTGTCAACATTAGACAGATCAACGAGACAGAAAGTAAAAAAGGATATCCAGGAATTGAACTCAGCTCTGCACCAAGCGGACCTAATAGACATCTACACAACTCTCCACCCCAAATCAACAGAATATACATTTTTTTCAGCACTACACCACACCTATTCCAAAATTGACCACATAGTTGGAAGTAAAGCACTCCTCAGCAAATGTAAAAGAACAGAAATTATAACAAACTGTCTCTCAGACCACAGTGCAATCAAACTAGAACTCAGGATTAAGAAACCCACTCAAAACCACTCAACTACATGGAAACTGAAAAACCTGCTTCTGAATGACTACTGGGTACATAACGAAATGAAGGCAGAAATAAAGATGTTCTTTGAAACCAATGAAAAAAAGACACAACATACCAGAATCTCTGGGACACATTCAAAGCAGTATGTAGAGGGAAATTTATAGCACTAAATGCCCACAAGAGAAAGCAGGAAAGATCCAAAACTGACACCCTAACATCACAATTAAAAGAACTAGAAAAGCAAGAGCAAACACATTCAAAAGCTAGCAGAAGGCAAGAAACAACTAAAATCAGAGCAGAACTGAAGGAAATAGAGACACAAAAAACCCTTCAAAAAATTAATGAATCCAGGAGCTGGTTTTTTGAAAAGATCAACAAAATTGATAGACCACTAGCAAGACTAATAAAGAAGAAAAGAGAGAAGAATCAAATAGACGCAATAAAAAATAATAAAGGGGATATCACTACTGATCCCACAGAAATACAATCATCAGAGAATACTACAAACACCTCTATGCAAATAAACTAGAAAATCTAGAAGAAATGGATAAATTCCTCGACAAATACACCCTCCCAAAACTAAACCAGGAAGAAGTTGAATCTCTGAATAGACCAATAACAGGCTCTGAAATTGTGGCAATAATCAATAGCTTACCAACCACAAAGAGTCCAGGACTTGATGGATTCACAGCCGAATTCTACCAGAGGTACAAGGAGGAACTGGTACCATTCCTTCTGAAACTATTCCAATCAATAGAAAAAGAGGGAATCCTCCCTAACACATTTTATGAGGCCAGCATTGTCCTGATACCAAAGCCTGGCAGAAACATAACCAAAAAAGAGAATTTCAGACCAATATCCTTGATGAACATTGATGCAAAAATCCTCAATAAAATACTGGCAAACCGAATCCAGCAGCACATCAAAAAGCTTATCCACCATGATCAAGTAGGCTTCATACCTGGGATGCAAGGCTGGTTCAACATATGCAAATCAATAAATGTAATCCAGCATATAAAGAGAACCAAAGACAAAAACCACATGATTATCTCCATAGATGCAGAAAAGGCCTTTGACAAAATTCAACAACCCTTCATGCTAAAAATTCTCAATAAATTAGGTATTGATGGGATGTATTTCAAAATAATAAGAGCTATGTATGACAAACCCACAGCCAATATCATACTGAATGGGTAAAAACTGGAAGCATTCCCTTTGAAAACTGGCACAAGACAGGGATGCCCTCTTTCTCCATACCTATTCAACATATTGTTGGAAGTTCTGGCCAGGGCGATCAGGCAGGAGAAGGAAATAAAGGGTATTCAATTAGGAAAAGAGGAAGTCAAATTGTCCCTGTTTGCAGATGACATGATTGTATATCTAGAAAACCCCATTGTCTCAGCCCAAAATCTCCTTCAGCTGATAAGCAACTTCAGCAAAGTCTCAAGATACAAAATCAATGTACAAAAATCACAAGCATTCTTGTACACCAATCACAGACAAACAGAGAGCCAAATCATGAGTGAACTCCCATTCACAGTTGCTTCAAAGAGAATAACATACCTAGGAATCCAACTTACAAATGACATGAAGGACCTCTTCAAGGAGAACTACCAACCACTGCTCAATGAAATAAAAGAGGATACAAACAAATGGAAGAACGTTCTATGCTCATGGGTTGGAAGAATCAATATCATGAAAATGGCCATACTGTCCAAGGTAATTTATAGATTCAATTGCATCCCCATCAAGCTACCACCGACTTTCTTCACAGAATTGGAAAAAACTACTTTAAAGTTCATATGGAATCAAAAAAGAGCCCGCATCTCCAAGTCAGTCCTAAGCCAAAAGAACAAAGCTGGAGGCATCACGCTACCTGACTTCAAACTATACTACAAGGCTACAGTAACCAAAACAGCATGGTACTGGTACCAAAACAGAGACATAGATCAATGGAACAGAACAGAGCCCTCAGCAATAATCCGCATATCTACAACTATCTGATCTTTGACAAACCTGACAAAAACAAGCAATGGAAATAGGATTCCCTATTTAATAAATGGTGCTGGGAAAACTGGCTAGCCATATGTAGAAAGCTGAAACTGGATCCCTTCCTTACACCTTGTACAAAAATTAATTCAAGATGGATTAAAGTCTTACACGTTAGACCTAACACCATTAAAATCCTACAAGAAAACCTAGGCAATACCATTCAGGACATAGGCATGTGCAAGGACCTCATGTCTAAAACACCAAAAGCAATGGCAACAAAAGCTAAAATTGACAAATGGTATCTAATTAAACTAAAGAGCTTTTGCACAGCAAAAGTAACTACCATCAGAGTGAAGAGGCCGCCTACAAAATGGGAGAAAATTTTTGCAACCTACTCATCTGACAAAAGGCTAATATCCAGAATCTACAATGAACTCAAACAAGTTTACAAGAAAAAAACAAACAACCCCATCAAAAAGTGGGCAAAGGACATGAACAGACACTTCTCAAAAGAAGACATTTATGCAGCCAACAAACACATGCAAAAATGCTCATCATCACTGGCCATCAGAGAAATGCAAATCAAAACCACAATGAGATACCATCTCACACCAGTTAGAATGGCCATCATTAAAAAGTCAGGAAACAACAGGTGCTGGAGAGGAGGTGGAGAAATAGGAACACTTTTACACTGTTGGTGAGACTGTAAACTAGTTCAACCATTGTGGAAGTCAGTGTGGCGATTCCTCAAGGATCTAGAACTAGAAATACCATTTGACCCAGCCATCCCATTACTGGGTATATACCCAAAGGACTATAAATCATGCTGCTATAAAGACACATGCACACGTATGTTTATTGCAGCACTATTCACAACAGCAAAGACTTGGAACCAACCCAAATGTCCAACAACGATAGACTAGATTAAGAAAATGTGGCACATATACACCATGGAATACTATGCAGCCATAAAAAATCATGAGTTCATGTCCTTTGTAGGGACATGGATGAAACTGGAAACCATCATTCTCAGTAAAGTATCACAAGGACCAAAAACCAAACACCACATATTCTCACTCATAGGTGGGAATTGAACAATGAGAACACATGGACACAGGAAGGGGAACATCACACTCCGGGGACTTTTGTGGGGTGGGAAGAGCGGGGAGGGACACCATTAGGAGATATACCTAATGCTAAATGACGAGTTAATGGGTGCAGCACACCAACATGGCACATGGATACATATGTAACAAACCTGCACATTGTGCACATGTACCCTAAAACTTAAAGTATAATAATAATAAAAAAATAAAAACATATTTTTCTTCTTTGAGATAGAGTTATATAAATAGATGAATAGAAATTTCTATATTTATTTTTACATATAGTTCCTATGAATAAATACTTGATGCCAAATGAATATATTACTTGGTAAGTTAAAGTTTTTTTATTCATATAAATAATATATACCAATAAAACACATAAAATAAATAGGTAAAAAATACGAAATAATATGTAATATATCAATAATCTGTAGCATGTAAAAAACAGCAGATTATGAGATTGAGCAGTAAAGGGCTGCAATTTAGTGAAGAGAAAGCTGGTGTAGTGAACTGTGAAGATAGAAGATACTGCACTTTAGAAAAATGGATATAAAGGCAATGACAGAAAATTTTACTAACATTTGAGTCTGAAATATCCAGAGGTTTATTAAAGTAGACGTGCTGAAATCACTCTAACAAATCCAAACATGCATTAGGAAAAGTAGAATTTTCTTTCTTGCTTCCATATCCACGGTCTAGTGTGGATGTGTATGTTGTATGGATCGTTTACATATAGTGATTTAAGGATGTAGCCTCCTTCCTTCCACCCATTATCCTTTAGACTCTGGTTACCATCCACATGCATCTAACAGAAGGGAACAGAACTTAGAGGAGGAATACCTGTTTCTTAAATTCTTGGTCCACAAGTGGCTCTTATCACTTCTTCACTAGATCTATTGCCAACACACGTAAGTGCAGAGCAGGGATAGAAACCCAACATACTAAGATTAAAAGAAGGGGAGAAAAGACATTGATGAACATCTAGCAGTCTTTACCACAAGAAAATGTGAGTAAAGAATCATATGTAGAATGCATTAAATTTTTGAAATTCTCACAATTACATAACGTAAGTTGGGGAAGCTTTATTATATCCATTTTTCAGCTGAGGAAATGTTGAGACCTTTATAAAATTATTCCAATTTTTCCAGTTTCCTCTCACATAGTTCTGTTTCATTAAGGGACTATGTTTATCAAAAGGGATCATGTTTAACATAAGGCATAATTGATAACTGCCATTAGTATAAAGTCATCTTGTCAGGTAGTTAATTCAGCTTTGGTTTTAGATTACTGTTTTTTTCCTTGTGTATAAATTTCTGTCTTGGACAAAAGGCATGACGATCTAGAACCTGGTCTTTGTGTTGCCAGGATCCCTACCACATGTGAAATATTTCCTTTGAATCCAAAATAAGAATGAGGTCTTGGTATCTCCTGACAGACTACCTTCAAGAGGCCTGTTTGCCTGCTTCTATAATCTAGTGTTACATCTCCCATGATTTTTCACGTAGGGCTCTCCCTGCTAATTTGCTTCTCAGTGTCCCACACTCAACTCTTAACAGATTTGCCAATACCATCTGCCAACTTCCACCCTGACAACATTCATATGCTATTCTGTCAGCACCATGGAGTACCCTCAGTGCTAACTTGGGTCCGCTCTCTAGCCCTTTAACTGCCTCAGGGGATGAGTCTGTTTAGGTCCCCAAACCACCACCCTCCTCTCGGCCTCCTTTGGTACTTTAGTCCTAATTGTATCACAAGATAAGACAGAAATGGAATGCATCCACACACATCAATCAGTAGTCTGATTTGAAGTCCATAAAACATTTACCATACAACCATAACTTCAAATGAGTGACAGTGAAAAGGTCATAGTCATAGCTGGTTCCGAGATTTGCAGCTGTCTCCCATAACACATATTGCAACTTATGAGAGACAAGGCAATAAGTTTCTAATTTCAGGCTTGTCATTTAGGTCCAATTTTGCTTTTTGTTTTTTAAACTTTTATTCCACTGTAGCTTTTAAATGTTAATAGGCATCTGAGAGTGTATTAAAATTCTTGAAGCTTACTTAGATTTAAACAAGAATATAGCTTGTCACAGAATGTCTGGAAACATTTAGATGGCCCTTGATATTTCCATACCCTTGAATGCTATGACACCGAGACTTAGTTTGAAATTATTCCATGCAGGGTTTTGAAATGTATGTACACTTGTACATGATGCAACTCCTGGCCACTTCTCAGCCCATATGTTTTCTTTCCATATGGAACCAAATGAAGTAGTGCAAAAATATACAGCTATTTAATTCAAGACTATCCTCTCCACTAAATATGCTCATGAGATTGGCAGCCAGTACTACTCATTGTTCTGCTAAATAAGCTTCCATGACTTCAAACAACTACCATGTGTTATATTTTAACAAGTGTGGAGAACCAGCTTCTTTCAAGTTGGCAAGAGACATCTGTAAGGCATTTCTGGGTTGGTACCAACATAGGGAATGACACAAGTGACATCACCTCATCTTCAGTATTCCCTCTCTTTCCGAACATACTTATCAAGAATTTAGTAAGGGTGTTTCCAGAATCAATGCCAGATATTTTTAATAGCTTATTTCCCATAAATTTGATCCTTTTGGCCTAAGTCTGGTTGACAATGAGAGAGCAGCCTGTGGTTAGGGAATGTTTCTCTGTTTATCCCTTCAATATTAGAAAGTGTCTAAGCCTCTTTTGATGCAGATGTAGCTGCTCTGTGAGACACTCACATTGTTTTTGCTGTCAGCTTTCCTGCTAAAGACACATGTGTTTTCTTTGTGCTTCATTCAGTTGTCCTATTAGTTGCTACTTCTGGTTCCTGCTTAGGAAACAGTGATAAGAGATGAAAATGTGAAAATTTTGCCATTGTGCTAAGTCGCAAGTTAAAATTTTGGACATAATGTTTTTAGAAGGATTGTAAAATTGAAGCAATTTATAATATGGAAAAAAGATAATCTTTATAAACAGAGTAAACATTGAATAATTAAAAATAATAATCCTACAAAATGTACAGTCATGGTGCTTCACTCTTCCAGTCTTTAATGGTTCTATTTAAAATTAAAAACAAGATAGTCATGTATGCAATTAATCATATAAAATATATTTAGAAGAAAAATGAGAGCTCTATGTATTATAATACATAGAATATGTGATTCTGTTAGATGTTTTATCACCAATTTATGTTCTGAGAAGGGTAGAAATGAGTAAAAAGAAAGGTAGTGAACAAATTTAAAATCACTTTGAGCTATTCAGAAAAATATGCTAAGTAAATTGAAGTAAAACTTTATTAATGCTGTAAGCCCAAATACTACAAAAAAATGCATATATAGACCTTTAGGTCCTCTTCATAGCTCATTAGTTAGTTCAACTTTCACAAATTACATATGCCATTTATTTGTCATGCCCTCTGATAATTTGAGCACATGCAGTTATCATTGTCCTCAGGAATATTATTCTTAGTGAGGATGTTGACAAGAGGAATGAGATTCTAACTGTCTCTGACAGTGAAGCCAATCGACAAACAGATTGCATAATACTTTATACTAGAATATCCTTACCAAGAGTGCTTGTGAAACTTACTACAACATTGTAAAATTGAATATACTGGCTGATGTGGAGATAACCACTAAACATAAATTTATAACCCAACAGAGATCTCTAAAAAAGAGTGGGTGGTCCAGGAACATGACATATTCAATGTTATAGAAACATTTGCCTCATGCAAAAATATCCAGTGTTAAAGTGTTTTATTTAAGGTTCAGACTTCTGACATATCAGCAGAATTTAAGCAAATAAAGCTAGCAACCACTGATGATCACAATGTTTCAGGAAATCAGCTAGAGTTAAACTATACTCTGAATGACCATGAAATAATCATGAATGACAATTATGAGACTGAAGCATAACACAACATAAGGAAAATATAGTAAATGTAAGTGTGAGCTGCACATTTATTTAAATTTTTTTAAAAAACTAGATATGTTGGCTATCAGTGCCTTCCTACACTTACAGTGCAAGAATTTAATAGCAATAAAAACAGATCATGTTTAGCATATCCACAGACTCAAGGTAGGAGAAATTTATTTTACTGTTATCCTTATTTTCTTATTATAACAATCTATTTTTAAAATTTGTTATATGAACCTAACCAGCAAACACTGAAAAAAATTGATGTTTCTCATCAGGTTTACTTATCACCTGCAAAATAAAGTAAGCATATTAGAAAAATAAATTTCAAAATATTCATTGGCATAGTTCAAAAATGTGTACAAGCAGGTAATTTCATGGAAGACAGCATACTGTGCATGCTTTTAGATATTATCAATTAGATGTTTTATTTATAAGTCCCTGAAATCACTTAACATATAACACTGGGAATTCACTTACACTGTGCATTGCCATACTATTTTGGCACCTTTGATCAGCTTTGCCATTTCAGACATTTAGTAGTTTTTGTATTGATTCATTCATTAATCAGGGCATTTTTATTTCAGAATTAGCATATACCAAAACTGTTCTGAGTTATAATGCAAATATGTCCTATCAAAGACTAAATTAACATTTTACTGCTGTTAATTAGAGGCAATGTCTCATAAAAAATTAGATGACTATGCCAAAACTTTACATTCTGAGCTGTTTAAAATTACAAGATTTCTAATCCATGCTTATAGATGAAAAGGAGGAAGTGTACCTCCTCCTTTCCCTGCTGACAAAATAAAATGCCAGGTTTCAAATCTCAAATGAGAGTTTCGATGTCTCATTAACGTACCTATATTTTTAGAAGCAAAGAAACAACTAACAAGATTATTTAATTCCTCAATAAAATTTATATAATTAGTAAGTTCATGTTTACATTAAAGAAGAGCAAATGTAAAGAAATATTAACATTATATTTCTAATCCTCATGCAAATTTATTGGTGTTATAGAATACAAAAGTTCAAGTAGTTTCCAATTTCATCACTGAAAGATTATAACTGGCTGAAAAGAAAAGCAAATGTTTATTCATCTTTGTGAGTGTAAACGTGTCAGTTGGTAAACGTTTTATTTAGCAACTTTCCACAGGCAATAGTTATGCATTAGTGTTCACCCAGAGAGATTCTGGCTTAACCCTTAGGGGTTTACACGGCAAATGTTACATTTTTCTATGTGCGGATAAATTCATAAATCAATGCATACAGCTCATATTGCCTGAATCTTTATAGTAAATTTTAATCAGCTAAACACATACAAATTTCACCACACTTCATCCACTGCTGAGATCAGAATACAGCAGATGTAGCTGCATGACAAAGAAATAATGCAATTAATGTCAGGCAGATTCTGGGTAAAACTAACCTTATGAAACTGTGACTAACATTTTATTTCGATGATTCAATCATGTTTTTGCACTGTAAAATAGAGTGAGAAGATAATTTTTCTATTCATATGAGAATAGTTTCAGATATAATAAACAGATATTTTTGTCAAGTTTCCACAAAGTTTTGTTGCTTTGGAAACCTGAGTGGAGACATATATTTAGGCCATAAGAATGGAAGAAGAGAAGAGAAGAAAGAAAGACTAGAGATTACATCATCTTGTCTTGTGAAGTTAAGAGTATGTACCTGGTTGTGTCCATTTAATAACATAGTTCAGAAAATGTTCTACATTGGTCAGGATCTCGACTAAAATAAAATTAGAAGATTGTTGGCAAGGCGGTTTGGAAGAGAGGTATGAGGAAAAACATTTTCGAATGGACACAGAGTGTAAGGATCATCTGTATGCCTATAAGGGGCTAACACTAAGGCCTGTATGACACTATTTCCTGGATGGAAGGGAGGCAGCATGCCACCAGGTGGCAAGTTGGTGATGGCAAGCTGATTACATAGAATGCTTTCTATCTTGGAGGTTTGGAGGGCGTAGGGGTTGTACTCAAGGAAATAAATATGTTACTAGAATATGAATTTTTTCCTTTTGTGCCTCAGTGCTCATGCTATTATCACTATTTTGGACTTACAGAGTGCCTGAGTCTACAACACAATATTGTCTTTGACTAAAGGATATATTTTATATGAAAGAGGTACATCTATGGGTTAATACTCAAAGTATTCAATTGTTTACCATGTGCCCATTCCCACAAAATGATGAGGCATAATGGTAAGGACTCATTCACAAAGTACACTGGGAGAAAACATTCTAAAAGGCTGAAGTGCTGTGCCAGAGGGTACATTAAGCCTTAAATCAATGGTCAATATGTATTGCCATTTCCCACATAGCCAGATTATGCAGGTACACCAACAAAAAGGGTAGAAGTATATGTGGGCCCCTTCACATTTATAGCCAATAATAATAACACACTTAAGGACTTTATTTTCTTACAACTCTAGGGACAATATACTCGAAACTTGTAGGACTGAGAGCTAAGTGCTTCTACAGGGCAAACAGTTGGTTTCAATGAACTGAAAATTGAGTCACCTGGCAATTTTGTTATGTAAATATCACTGAATCAAAGAGAAGCAAATCAGTGATCCTAATTAAAACTTATAATACAAAATGAGGGCAAGGAGGAGGTGTGTCAGAATCAGTGTTGACTGCATTGACACTTAGTATTCCCATGCTTGATATATTAGCCCGTTTTCACACTGCTATAAAAAAATACCCAAGACTGGGTAATTTATAAAGGAAAGAGATTTAATTGACTAACAGTTCCGCATAGCTGGGGAGGCCTCAGGAAACTTATAATCAATGCAGAAGGGAAAGCAGGCACCTTCTTCACAAGGTGGCAGAAGAGAGAGCACGTGAAAGAGGAACTGTCAAACACTTATAAAACCATCAGAACTCGTGAGGACTCACTCACTATTATGAAAACAGCATGGTGGAAACCATCCCCATGATCCAATTACCTCCTTCCCTCAACATGTGGGGATTGCAGGTCCCTCCCTTGACATATCAGGATTACAATCAAGATGAGATTTGGGTGAGAACACAGAGCCAAACCGTATCACTTGATAACACTATTCATGGAAAACTGTGGAAACTCAAGACAAAACTACTGAAGATTTGTATTTTTCTATTTTGAGAACACAGTTTTTTTTTCAACCAAAGGTATAGAGTGGTTGCTATACTGTAGTATATATTCTCTGTTTGAACCTCTAGGTGTATTCTCTATCCTTCGCTGTCTTTCTCTTTGAATGACAGAAACTATTTCCTAGAGTTTCCATCTGAGTTCAATTAAAGGGAGTCTGGCAAAAAAAGAGAGTGGCTTGGTATTGATTTCCTTTGTTTCCTGCCATTCAGTCCACAATTCAGTAGGTTCTGCATTCTTCTACTAGAGCCATAGCTTCTGTCTGGGCCTCATTCTCAAGGAAATAGCCTTCACTGGGTTACAGCAAGGGTCCCTTCCCTTGTCCATTTAGGCCAAAACATGATGATAATTTCCCACCATTGATTGGTCCCAGAGGCTTTAAATGCTTTTCATTTTTGTTGCCTACTCCTCTATAAATTATCTTTTTTAAACTCTCTTCATATACCCCACTAAGCCTTTTCTTCTGTTCCTAGTCAGGTTTCTAACAGGTTATCATAGTAAATGGCCCAAGAAAAAATTATGCATTTTGGGTAATTAAGAATATTTTAAGAAAATCATAGAGGAAAAAAAATGGAATGGAAGAGAGGAATGTAGAAAGAGGGGGCCCAGAATTGAATAATGGAGTCTAATAAAACAAAAAGGAGCTTGAAAAACTAATGTATTTTTAAAACCCTGTGACATCAACCACAACATTAAACACAAAACATTAAGCCCAACTTCATATAATGACATTTTAGAGCATTGTTTGGATTATAAGACAAAGAATGTGTCTTCTATATAAGAGGGATCTGCTACTATTTTTTGGCTGTCTGCCCTAGAGTTATTTTGTACTCTTTCATTGCCAAATTGTTTAGAGATAAAATCAATAAATGCATTGACTCCTAATGAGCTCACTTCTAAACTTTGGAATATCAACATTTTGGAGTAGTTTTACTCTTGGATGGATCACTAGAGATAAAATATCTGATTAGCAAAACTGCTATGGTTTGCGTATATCCCCTAAAGTTCATGTGTTGCATTCTAATTGACGTAGTAAGTATTGGGAGATGGGAACTTTAAGAGGTAATTAGGTAATAGGGAATCCATATTCAGGACAGATTCATGTTATGAACACACAGGAGTAAGTTGGTTATTGTGGGAGTGGGCACCTGATGAAAGGGGGTGGTCTAGCCCTCAGTTTCCCTCTCTCACATGCCTACTACTGCATTATACCTTCTACCATGAGATGACCCTTGCTAGAAGCTGGTATCATGCTTTAGAATCCCAACCTTCAGAACTACCAGCCAAACCAGAGCCATGGGAGCAAAGCCAATGCAGAGACACCCTACTAGGTTAATGCCTAGTGAAAATGTGGATTTGAGGCTTCCAGAGAGATTCCCCAGTAGGGCAATGCCTAGTGAAGCTGTGGCAGTGAGACAGCCCCTAGGAACCCAGAGCCAGTATGCACCTCCAATCCGAGAGAGCTGAAGCATGAGCTGAGCCCAGGAAAACCATAGGAGTGGGGCTGCCCAAGGCATTGGGAGCCCAATCTGCCCAGTGTGCCTAGGTTGTGGGACAGGAAGTTAAAGGAGATAATTCCCCAGCTTTAAGACTTAATGTTGTTTTTCCCTTTGGATTTTGGACTTACTTGGGGATGGCTGTCATTTTCTTGTTGCCCATTTCTCCCTTTTCAGAATGTCTATCCTATGCCTGTCCCACCATTGTATTTTGAATGTAGGTAATTTAATTTGATTTTGTGGACTCACCATTGGAGGAATCTGCCTCATTACAAATTATGCTCTGAGTTTCACCCAGATCAAATCTAGATGAGGCTCTAGACTTTGGATTTTGAGTTGATGGTCGAAGAAGTTAAGACTTGTGAAAACATTAATGATAGAATGAATGTGTTTTCCATTGTGAAAAAGATACAAATTTGGAGGGCAAGGAGGTAATGCTATGGTTTGAATACATCCCTCAAGATTCATGTGTGGGAAACGTAATAGCTATAGTAACAGTGTTGGTAGGTGGGACCTTTAAGAGGTGATTAGAGCATGGGGGATCTGCCTGCATGAATTACTCAATACCATTATCTCAGGAGTGGTTAGTTTTTGCAAGAGTGGGCTCCTGGTAAACGGGGAAAATTTGGTCCCCATTTTCTCTCTGACTCATTTGCTTGCATCTGCCTTCTGCCTTCCATAATAGGATCACCCCCACCAGATGCCAGTGCCATGCTCTTGGACTTCCCAACCCCTAGAACTGTGAGAAATAAATGTCCCTTTTAAATAAATTACTCAGCCTGTGGTATTCCATTATAGCAGCAGAAAACACACTAAGAAAATACCCTACTTTGAAAAAAGTTGTCATACCAAAAATGCATCTACTGCCATATTTGCTATACTACCTTTTACCTTAGGACAATTATTCTCTTTCTAAGAATACATTTTTAAGTTATTTCCATGATTAAAGTCCATGAAACTTGGAAATTTTATATAACAGAAATATTGTGAGCAGGAAGGCTAGAGTAGCAATGAAAAAATAAATTTGGGTAATTTTAGACATTAAGGGGATCTGGTATCATGAAAAGGTCAGTACTACATAATAACAGAATTGATTTCCTCATCAGGGTGAATATAGATTTTCAAATTATTATATATTTAAGTTCAAATAGGAAATGTGAAACATACAATGTTAATTATAAGAATTGTTATTTATAACTTTAAAGTTAAAACATAAGTCAATATTTTATGTATATATGTGTATGTGGTTTTATAGCTTTATTTTTATATTTTTAATTGAGATATAAAATTAGTAAAATGAATATCTTTTATTGCTGTAGTTCTAGAGCATTGAAAAACAGAGTCACCACCACCACAATCGGCAGAGGTACTGTTTTTTTCTTATCAGGTTTGTTGAATATTGTCAAGTACCTTTTCTGCACCTATTGAAATGATCATGTATTTCAAAAAATTGTAATATTTAGTTGGTGAGTAATATGCGTTGATTTTAAATTATTGAATCAAATTTGCATTCTTAGATAAACCCAGGCTGGTGCTGTTATACTATACATTTATATATTATTAGGTTTGATTTGTTAATATTTTGTTAAAAATTTTGCCTCTGTGTTTATTATAATGGATATTAATCTCTAGTATTATTTTCTTATAATATATTTGGTTGGGGATCAGAAAAAGTTTAGATTAGTAACTTGAGAACTTTATTTTAAGCTATCTATTAATATATTCAAAGTGAGTTTCTTGTAGACAACCATGATTGTTTTGTTCTGTTATTTCATTCTAACAATGTCTGTAATTTCTGGGTTGACGGCTTGTCTTTAAGAATTGTATTAGCCTGTTTTCATGCTGCTGATAAAGACATACCTGAGACTGGGTAATTTATAAAGAAAAAGATTTACTGGACTCAGTTCCACCTGGCTGGGGAGGCCTCACAATCATGGTGGAAGCTGAAAGGCACGTCTTACATGGCAGCAGACAAAAGAGGATGAGAACCAAGTGAAAGGGGTTTCCCCTTATAAAACCATCAGATGTCATGAGACTTATTCACTACTAAGAGAACAGTTTGGTTGAAACTGCCCCATAATTCAGTTATCTCCCACCAGGTCCCATCCACAACATGAGGGAATTATGGAAGTTACAATTCGAGACGAGATTTGGGTGGAGACATAGCCAAACCATATCAAGCACTTTAAAAATATTTTGCCACTTCCTTCTATTCTTCTATTCTAAATCTCTGGGATTTCTGATGAGAAATCAACTGTCCTTCAAACATTTCCTTCCCTATAGTTAATGCATCATTTCCTTCTGGCTGCTTTTAAATGCCATCTTGAAAATGTTTCACCAGTTTTATTATCATGTACCACAGCATAGATTTCTTTGAATGTATTTTGTTTGGAGTTCAGTTAGATTCTTGAATCTGTAGGTTTGTGTCTTTCACCAAATTGGGAGGCTTACAAACAATTATTCAAACTTTTTTTTTTTTTGACATTGCAGTCTTTTTTCCTCTCTTTATGGTATTCTGCTGTCATGAATGTTAGATATTTTGTTAAAGTCCCACAGGTCCCAAATTGTGCTCTTTCTTTTTTCTCTCTGTTTTTCAGATCTCATAATTTCTCTTTATTTATCTTCAAATTCACTGCCTTTGTTTTTAAATCTCAATTCTGCTATTCAGTTATTCAGGTATTAAGAATTTTCCTTTTTTATTTTTAAAAATGCTATTTGTATCTTCTATTTCTTTGTTAAGTCTTTCATTTACTCATTTACCCAAGAATGTTTGTGATTGTGCAGGCTGGCGCATTTTTAGATGTGACTTAAAACCTTGGCCAGATAATTCTCACATCTACATCATATTGGTATATGCTTTTGTTAATTATTTTTTCTGATGCAAGTTGGGATTTTCCTATTTTACATATGCAATTTTAAATTATATCCTGAATAGTTTTAATTTTATATAACTAGACTCTAGGTTATGTTTGAATCATCTAGAGAACAATGATATTTTTCCTTTATCAAGTAATCAACTAGATTGGTATTAGAAAGTAAGTTCTAAGCAGCTTCCCATGGGTTGTGGTTCTAGGATTTACCTGGTTTTCAAAGCCTTTACAATACTATTTCTGTCTCATGTATGTATTACCCTCTTATCCATTGTACTGATTGAAATTCTGGCATTGATCTATCTTTAGTTCAATTTTTAAAGTCTATGCTGCTGTTTTTGATTATTGTAACTATGTTTTAAATGATGCAAATGTCTGGAAAACAATTTGACACTATGTATAAATAATATTAAAATAATTTATGTATCTTGAACCAATTATTCTCTTAAAAATCTATTCTAAAGAAATAAGCAAAGCAATGATCAAATATTTATGAACAAAGTTCTCCTTTTTCCCATAATGCATAAGAGCCAAACTTTCACCATATACAAATGTTCCATAATGGGGAACTTAGGCTATTATTATCAGTGCAAACTTCTAATAACAAGAAATAGAGCTATCACAATGTTGAAAAGATATATGTGGCATTACAGTAAGTTGTGAGGATCACTAAAACATACAAAATATTAGACCTCTTCTTTAATAATTAATTAGAAAGATTATACAAATAAATGTAACATTTAAACAATAAAATATTAAGTGAATATGAGGTGTTAAAATAACATTAAATTATTTATAGAGAATTTTAGAGCAATTAGATCTTAAATTTTTTGAAGAACTGTGAGAATAATTATCAACTTATATATCAGATTTTAATTTTTTATATTCCACATTACATTATGTTCCACATTACATAAAAAAGTAAACATTTCTGGGAGTTACTTTATCAAAACATACAATTAATAATCCTTCATTTTACAAGTTCATGGGAGGGAAATAAATCCCTGTAGGTCACATATAACTGGCATTCAAAAAGACTCTAGAACTTGGAGTAGTTCAAAACAAATAATTGAAAACATTATAAATATCCAAGTTCTAAAGTCTTTTCAAATGCCAGTTATAAGTGGCCTATAGGGTTTTATTTCCCACCCATGAACTTGTAAAATGAAGGATTATTAATTGTATTTCTTGGTAAAGTGATTCACAGCAATGTTTATTTTTGTCATTATTGCTATTATTATTAATACAATAATTATCTGTTCCATGGTACGTTCCTATGGATTCAGGAAACATAGCTAAGAAGTGTATTTATCTATTATGACTAGAGACAAGAAATAACTAAAAAGATATCTGTTTGCTTATGTGTCTAGATAAAAAAATGTCTTCATATGGGCAGGCTGGGGCTCATGTAGGGTCCACTGTTATTGGGTTCCATTTATCTCTTATATTGTTTTAAAACTTTTAATGGCGAGGTACAATTCTATGTGTTTATCATGTGCAATGTGATGTTTGGAAGTATATTTACATTATGGGGTGACTAAATTTAGCCAATGAATATGTGCATTACCTTCCTTGGTTATCAATTTTGTGGTGAGAATGCTCCTTCACTCATTTAGCATCTTTCAAGGATACAATATATTGTTATTAACTATAGCCACCATGTGGTACAATAGATCTCTTGAATGTATTCCTTATATTTAACTGAAATTTTGTACTCTTTAACTAACATCTCCCCACTCCCCTACAGCCCTAGCTGCCCCAGCCCCTGGTAATCACCATTCTGCTCTTTAGTTCTGTGAAATTAACATTTTGCTTAGATTCCAGATGTGAATGAGACTGTGTGGTGTTTGTCTTTCTGTGCCTGGCTTATTTCATTTAATATAATGCCCTGCAGGTTCATCTGTGTCATTGCAGATGTGTCCCATTTATCTTTATGCTCCACGTCTTTGTCATTTATCTTCACAAACTCCTAAGTTCTCAGACAGCAGAGGCAGTTCCAACCACCACATATACATTGAATACCAAAAAGCAGAATAAAGACTTGTTTAAAAAGTCATTACATCGGAATGGCGCTCACCCTTCTCTCAGGACTGACTGTCCCACGTTCAACTGCTGTTCACATGGAACCCTTCTCCACTTTGGCATTCAAAGTTCTCATTAAAAAGTATGAACAATGTGTTTCAGTTGACTGTATTGCATACTTTTTTGCTGAAGACTTTTTCTGTAAACAGAACTGCCTTGTTCAGCTTTGTTGTAAACTTACCATAAGATGCACTGTTTTTGTTTGTTTGTTTGTTTGTTTTATTATACTTTAGGTTTTAGGGTACATGTGCACAATGTGCAGGTTTGTTACATATGTATCCATGTGCCATGTTGATTTCCTGCACCCAATAACTCGTCATTTAGCATTAGGTATATCTCCTAATGCTGTCCCTCCCCCATCCCCCAACCCCACAACAGTCCCCGGAGTGTGATGTTCCCCTTCCTGTGTCCATGAGTTATTGTTCAATTCCCACCTATGAGTGAGAACATGCAGTGTTTGGTTTTTTGTCCTTGTGATAGTTTACTGAGAATGATGTTTTCCAGTTTCATCCATGTCCCTACAAAGGACATGAACTCATCATTTTTTACGGCTGCATAGTATTCCATGGTGTATATGTGCCACATTTTCTTAATCCAGTCTATCGTTGTTGGACATTTGGGTTGGTTCCAACTCTTTGCTATTGTGAATAGTGCTGCAATAAACATACGTGTGCATGTGTCTTTATAGCAGCATGATTTATAGTCCTTTGGGTATATACCCAGTAATGGGATGGCTGGGTCAAATGGTATTTCTAGTTCTAGATCCCTGAGGAATCGCCACACTGACTTCCACAATGGTTGAACTAGTTTACAGTCCCACCAACAGTGTAAAAGTGTTCCTATTTCTCCACATCCTCTCCAGCACCTGTTGTTTCCTGATTTTTTAATGATGGCCATTCTAACTGGTGTGAGATGATATCTCACTGTGGTTTTGATTTGCATTTCTCTGATGGCCAGTGATGATGAGCATTTCTTCATGTGTGTTTTGGCTGCATAAATGTCTTCTTTTGAGAAGTGTCTGTTCATGTCCTTTGCCCACTTTTTGATGGGGTTGTTTGTTTTTTTCTTCTAAATTTGTTTGAGTTCATTGTAGATTCTGGATATTAGCCCTTTGTCAGATGAGTAGGTTGCAAAAATTTTCTCCCATTCTGTAGGTTGCCTGTTCACTCTGATGGTAGTTACTTTTGCTGTGCAGAAGCTCTTTAGTTTAATAAGATCCCATTTGTCAATTTTGGCTTTTGTTGTCATTGCTTTTGGTGTTTTAGACATGAAGTCCTTGCCCACGCCTATGTCCTGAATGGTATTGCCTAGGTTTTCTTGTAGGATTTTAATGGTTTTAGGTCTAACATTTAAGTCTTTAATCCATCTTGAATTAATTTTTTGTATAAGGTGTAAGGAAGGGATCCAGTTTCAGCTTTCTACATATGGCTAGCCAGTTTTCCCAGCACCATTTATTAAATAGGGAATCCTTTCCCCATTTCTTGTTTTTGTCAGGTTTGTCAAAGATCAGATAGTTGTAGATATGCGGCATTATTTCTGAGGTCTCTGTTCTGTTCCATTGATCTATGTCTCTGTTGTGTATGCTTTCTGATGTGTGTTTGATAAGAGTGATAAAATAAAAGCTTTTTAAAAAAAGCCATTCCAAAGCCTTTTTGTCCCTATTTGAGGGGTTCTCTGTTATTCCCCCAAATCATTTTTGCTTGTACCATGAGCCAGAACCTTTTTACATGGGCACTTGTGAATAGTTAGCTGCAGTATAGGCAGGGATATGTAGACTTTAACTGAGCTCTTGTATTGTTCTCTTCATTCTTCCTTTCTTTTATTGCTGTTTCCTTTTTTTTTTTTTTTTTTTTGAGAAGGAGTCTTGCTCTTTTACTCAGGCTGGAGTGCAGTGGTGCTATCTCGGCTCACTGCAGGCTCCGCCCCCCCAGGGTTCACGCCATTCTCCTGCCTCAGCCTCCCACGTATCTGGGACTCCAGGCGCCCACCACCTCGCCCGGCTAATTTTTTGTATTTTCAGTAGAGACGGGATTTCACCGTGTTAGCCAGGATGGTCTCAATCTCCTGACCTTGTGATCCACCCGCCTCGGCCCCCCAAAGTGCTGGGATTACAGGCGTGAGCCACCGCGCCCGGCCTCCTGTTTCTTTTTTCTTTCATTTTTGCTTCTAAGAAAAAAAGAATGAGTATTGAAACTGCAACTAGCAATCTCTGTTACAACAACTCTATTGATTGCCAGTGTTCAGTAACTGAACCAAGCCTAGGGCACTCTCTAACGAGATTACCATTTTTCTGGATGCAAAACTATCAAGTCAATTGAAGACATATTTATGATATTCATTATATACATTTCTCTCTAACATTACTAGTAACAATTTTAAAGAATCATTCTATTTGTTGATGAGTAAAATGCAGGGGGAAGAAGCTGCATCTAATTAATTAGTCTGAATTAGGCTACTCCTAAATCAATTCAATGAGAAATCAAATGCTTCATTCAAATAATATCAGCTATAATCCAATTCAAAAGCCTCTTTTGAACACTTAATTTCTCTTTAAAAAAGTAAAGAAAACCTAAACTAACCAAGAAACGATAATATACAAAATTGTGGCATCCTTCAAAAATGCCAGATTATCTATTCAGACAATATTGATTACATATTGTGGTGGGCAATGCTGCTTGCTGCATTATAATCATTCCTTGTATTCCTTAATGGATCACACTTGCATTTGGCTTTAGGAATCTGTAAACTTCAAGAGAGATTGGCAACTTCCAAACCTCAGGGATAAACATTTATTAATCTAAGCCAGTCATGTAATATTAATCCTACTCTAATTACTGGTGATTAAGTTAAGATTGGACAGGTGACAAGATTTTTACCATTTAATACTGTGGGATATATCTGTTATAAGCATTTTTGTAAATATTTAATAATTTAAAAAATGGAGAGAAGGAACTATTGTACTTATTTTTCAATTTCTGGTTACCCAACCCCTTACCCCAAGGGGATAATTCTTGGAGTTTCATGAAGCCAACTTGTCATTATGAGGGAACAAGCTTGGAAGTAGTCTCCAACTGACATCTCTTATTCATAGGACTTTGGGCTTCAGCTTCAAGTATCTTACTCTCCAAGACTACAATTATCCAAACAGTGATTTAATATTCTGCTGGGAAAAAATGTATATCACTTTCCCTCTCTCTAAATAATTATGTTCATTTCTGGACATTTAAACGAGAAACAGGTTTAGATTTCCTTAAGGGCTATGTCTGTTCTTTCCAGTCTAAACTTGTTAAAACTAGAAATCATAGCATAAAGCTTGCCTTGGGAATTAAATGCAAGCTCTCTGAATTTTCCCAGCAACTTGGTTAGAGAGTAACCTGCAGAAAGTCATCTATAGAAAAACTGTTTTCCAATCAACATTATAAACAAATATAAAGCAAAATAAAAATATTACAAATTTTTCACAATTTCAAAAAAAAGCCTCTTTTATAATTATTAAAAATTCTGCAAAAGCATATGTCAACAGATTTAAATTTTAAAATCCCAGGTTTTTATTGAATGTATATGTGACCTCCTGAGTTTTCATTTTTACAGTAGAGTTTTGGGTGACATTGGACAGCCTTAAATGCATAATATAGAAGAAGAAAATGAAATTAATTTTCTTATCTTCCAGGTTTAGGTTTAGCAAAGATTCATCACTTTACAGTTCATTAAACAAGGAATATTTTTTAAAATATATAAAATAATGCATCAATGACCTGAAATGCAAAACTAATGAGGTCATACATGTGACTCTAATACAAAAATATCATTTTATGCAAATGTTGCATAATCTTATAGCTACTTAAAATTAGCCTTACAATACTTGTCTCAGAATTTCTGTTGCCATTGTAAAGGTCAATCACATTTAGATGAAGAAAGATATTTGTGCTTTATTCATTATGTGCAGGATTTATCTAAGTGACATTTTGAAAATACTTTATGAATAGACCTTTAATAATTTCTAACACTTTAATAATTGCCCCTTTCCTCGTTGTTAGTGGAATTTACACATGAAAATGAAGCATTGATTAATGAGCTTTTTATATAACAAGAAATATTATTAAGGATTCTTCTCTACAAGCATTTCTCAATAAGAAGTCATCAGTTCTATAGATAATAATTACTTAACTGACCACAAAGAATATAATCCAATAACCCAATGATTAAGATAACTCAAGTTTCTGTTACCTAGCTTCTCAGAACTTTATTTTCCTTCTATTAGTTAGGGTAAACAATCCTAGCTGCTAGATAAAGCCCAGAGATTCAGTTACTTTTATTTAGAAATAAAATTTATCTCTTATTTCCATAAGCATCCATTGAAGGTTGATTCTTTGTGTGTGTGTGTGTGTGTGTGTGTGTGTGTGAGTGTGTGTGAGAGAGAGAGAGAGAGAGAGAAGAAAGAAGAAAGAAAAGTAGCTATGGAGCTATGGAGCACGTGGGAACATTATGTCTTCATACTCATTCAGAGGGCCGGCTTCCATTGGACATTTATATGTGGCTTTAAGGTTTTCCTAGCATTATCAAGAATGAAGAAGGGCAAAAAGAGAGAGGATAAAGAAGGCCGGCATATCTGTTCTCCATTGCTCTGAAATGCAATTGACCTAGATCACTTACCTTAAATTTTGGGGGGATA
Source organism: Nomascus leucogenys (assembly GCF_006542625.1). Classification (NCBI taxonomy): domain Eukaryota; kingdom Metazoa; phylum Chordata; class Mammalia; order Primates; family Hylobatidae; genus Nomascus; species Nomascus leucogenys. The sequence goes on along the minus strand of NC_044383.1, from coordinate 106,581,256 downwards.
CCTATTCATTTGGCACCAGCTAGATGCAAAAGGACTAGGACACATGGTTTAATTTTGTGCTCAAATGAAAAGAAAACGGATTTGTTAATAATTGTGATGGTAATGCCAAGTCCCTCATCCAAATATTGTAGTAATGATAGCCTTAATATTTGTCAACCAGTGTCTGGAACATCATAGACCATTTATTCATGTTAGTTTTTATCTCTGTCTCAGTAAAAAGAAATCCCTGCCAAATTGCCTTTGTTAGTGTTTCTACTATTTCAGGGTAAGTTGAAATCCATGAAAAACCTTTTTTTAATTAAAGAAGTTAGCAATGACTTGCACTTACTAAAACATTTAGTTTTAGCAAAATATAAATTTTTAATAGTTCCTTGTTTATAGCTTAGTTAATAAAATGGTTTAAATAACTTTTTATCTTAAGGACACATTAAATATATTATCAGCTCTTTTAACTGCAGTATAATGTGACCTACAGAGATAACTTATGCTTACAGCTAGTTCTCTAGGTTATTATTTTATAATTTTCAGTATTTTATTTTGAAAATTATTCTGTCCTTATAAGGTTTTTTTAATTAAATAGTTGGTGATTCATGTTAGCACCTAAGCTTACGCTGCATAACTGAAAAAAAAAAAAAAAAAGAAACTCTGAATCATTTGAGACTTTCAATATCTTCACACTTCCCTTCTCCCTGGGATCTTGGGCCCAAATCTCTTAGCTGCTTTCATAGACCCAAACTCTAATTTTTATGTCTCTATTCACATAGATCGCAAAAAGCTCCATTGTCTTTTGTCTGACTTCTCAGTTTGATGCCCTACCATAATTAAAATCATCAAATGATCCAAGGGCAAAAGTGATGGCAATATGTCATGCTTCATACACCACACCCACATTCACAAGCACGTGCACACACACACATACACACACACTTGCATTTTCTCAAGGATCCTTTCTCATCAAGCCCGGGCTGCCTCGGCAGCTCTTCTGTGACTTCAAAGGATTTTTAAAATTCTGTTTGTGACGGAAGTGTTGATCTTCTACAAGACATTCTGTCATATCCAGAAGGAAAATTTGTGTAGTTTTCAGTTGCACTTACTTATTTCATATCAAGAAAAGAATTTCATGCTTTATTGCCCATTTATGCTTCTACCTCTATAAATTGTCAGTTCGCAATTGTATACCATTTTCTACTTGTTTAAATTTCTCTCATGATTTGCAGAACTTATTTATATATTTAAGAAAATCATATATTATGAATTTCACTTGACACATATATTTTCTCCCAGAAAGTCCCCATAGAATACAGGCGATTTTTTCATATTTTAAATGTTTTTAGTTGAGTAGTTATTTTGAGATATCAAATTTATCCATATTGGCACTCAATGATTTATTCATATTTTAACCTAATTTATCAAATAAGAAGTTTAATTATTGAAGTTTTAGTCTTTCTTTTATTAAAGAGTCCATTATGGACTACAATTTCTTCTCAAAGTATGATCTAACTGCATTAAAATTTTTAAAGTGCTTTAGGTTTAACCTTATAAAATTGCCATTTTTATAGGTCAAATGGTTGAAAAACCATGACACTGTAGTGTACTTAAACCTAAATACTATAAAAATTATCAATTGTTTTTCATTTATTAAGATATCATTTAAATATAGTAAAATTCAGCCATTTTAGTGAAGAGTTCTGTGAATTTAACAAATGCCCACACTTGTGTAACTATCGCCTTAATCAAAGTATAAAATAGCTCTATTAACCCTCCTCAATTCTGTGCCTATTCATAGTTTAACTTTCCCAAACCTCCAACCGCTGGCAGTCATTGATCTTCATTTTTGCCTTTAATGAGTGTTGTGTAATCTATAGTATGCAGCCTTTTGAGTCTGGCGATTAATACTTTGACTTAGCATAATGCACTGAAGGGTCATCCATGTTGTCATGTAACAGTATTTAGTACTATTTTTTATTACTGAACAATATCCCATTATGTAAATATATCACAATTTGTTTATCCATCCACCAATTGAAGGACATTATGTATACTTTCTGATTAAAATGTTCATAACAGGATTTGTGCTAATATGTTTTGTTTTCACTTGGGTAAATATATAGAAGCTGTATTTTTTAGTCATGTAGTAAATGTATGCTTAACTTTCAAAGAAAAGGCCAAACTGCTTATAAAGTAGTTGCACAGTTTTGCAATCTAATTAGCAATGTGTGAAAATTCCTGTTGCTCCAGATCCTTTCCAACAATTAGTATTATCAGTTTGCATTATTTTTTTGCCATTTTCTGAAGCATATAGTGGCATCTTTTTTGTGGTCTTAATTTGTGCCTTTTCATGTGTTTATTTATAATCTACATATCTTATTTGTTGGAGTATCTCTTCAGATCTTTTCTCCCATTCTTTTTATTATGTTGTGTGTTTTCTTACTATTCACTTTAGAGAGCTCTTTATATATTTCATATACCAGTCTTTTATCAGATACATGATTTGCAAATATTCTCTCCTGATCTATATCTTGTCTTTTCAATCTGTTAGGTGAAACACTTAGATTGAAAAACTGAAGTTGTTAATTTTGACAAAGTACGATTTTTAATTTTTTTCTTTAGTGATTTGTTTTTGGCCTAACCCAAGGTAACAACAATTTATTCTGCAAGAAGATTTAGAGTTTTAAGTTTAACTCTATTTTTATTCATTTATATTTTTATTTCTTTTTTTTATATTACATGATGTATGAAGTTCTTTTTTTTGATACAATTGTCTGGTTTAATTTGTTTTACAGACCATTCTTCACAGAACAATGTTTACAACATGTTTGAAAATAAATGATCTATATGTGTGTTCACCTTTTTCTTTTACTATTTTCCATTGATTTCAATATCAGTCTTTTTGTGATTATCAAACTGTCTTATTTACTGTGTTTTTACAATAAGTTTTGAAATCAGGTTGGGTGAGTCCTCCATCTTTGCTTTCCTTTTAAAATATTTTTGCAGGACAAATTAGATGTTTTCATTTTGCCTCTCATATGTATTAACATGTCTTTCATATATTTTTTAATTTCTTTGTCTCTCTGAATTGGCTTAGCAGTAATTTCTTCAGATTTATTTTCCAGTTCACAAGTTTTCCCCCATAACAATGTGTATTCTGTGTTAACCTATTGTGTGGGTTTTTAACTTTGGTGATTGCATTTACTGTTTCTAGAAATTGTTCTTTTTTCAATCATGTTAGCCGCCTTGGAAAGCCAGTCATTTTCTGTTTGTTTCCAGTTTCTTCTACTTAAAAAAAAATCACTGCATTATATGTCTGAAAATTTTAATATATGAAGTTATTGTAAATCTGAATCTGCTATTTGAGGGAGTTACTGGTGACTCTTCCTCATGGGGTATTACTTTTTCTTGTACATTTTATCCTGACTCCATGTTAAGTTGCACTTTATCTGTAGGAATTCTAAGAGTACTAAAATCTGTTTCTCTAGGGAGAATGGGTTTTTACTTCATGCAGCTGCCTAGTAAGATAACAATCCATAACTATTTTAACTATTAGTTTGAATTTGCTGTATAATACAGGAAGTGTATATATGTCTGTGAGGCCAGTGGAGCTTTTGCTAAGAATTCTTGGAGAAGTGAACTATTTCCTGCTTGAATCTGAGGCCAACTACAGACAAGTTTCCTTGAAATAGCTCTTTGCCATCTGGTGGAATTTGCACATATACCCTTCTATAAAGGTGTATTTCTTCCACATTCAGTATGTTTGTAGTGCTCTCATTTCATTGTCACCTCACACGATATCACAAATGCTCCCAGGGCCCCCACAGCTTTAGTAGCATACTAATCTCTTTGTTTCAACTCTTCTTACTCTTTCCACTGGAAATTAAGAAAAAATTTATTTCAAACTTGGCTTTGAATTAAAAAAATTTCAGACTTCTTTTAAAGAGAGATTTCTGTGTCACACAGTGCTCCCCTTTGCTTAGGACTAATTTATTGATTATAGGTGATATTAAGTTGTCAACTCTCTCTAGATAAAAACATTAGAGAAACACAGCCTTCATGGAGAGAATTAAAGAAGACACACAAAGAGGAGGGTATGAAAGGTATAGAGGCAATTCCAAATGACATGATCATTTCTAGTTCCTGGTCCTTTTTGAGTCTCTCACTATAGCTTTGATTTCTCATTAGAGAAGACATTTCTATGTCCTTATAATTCTCCTTTTGCTTAGTCTAGGCCAGGGGTCTTCTGATGCTTTCAAAGAACATTCTAATCCCATCCTAAGCAGTTGTTGTCTGGCTCCCAGTTCCAGACATTAGACACCGCACTTCTAACTTTTGGTTTCACCAGTTTTCTGGCTTGCCTTTATCTTCCCTGAGACACATAAATAGTCAGGGAACATGGTACTTTAGAGTCGCAGTACATTACTGTCTCATTTGCAGGAAACTGGTCTTCCACACAGCACTTTTGTTACCCTCACCAATGGCTAAATCTCTGAGCCACCTGAAAAATGTTAAATTCAGACATTGTGCACTCTCTCCACATCAGTTCTCCCTTCATATTTCTTGTCCAATTGCTTTCACTACAACTGACTTTTGTTTTTCACTTCTTCTTGTTTCCCTCCTCCATCTCCTCCTCTTTGTTCTTCATCTTCATCTTTGTCTTCATCTTCATCTTTGTCTTCTTCTAAGTAGCGGGATCTCTATTCCTTTTATTTCTCTGCTTGCTTTCTACAGAATAAAACTCTTTGTCTTCAATTTATTCCCTTATGCGAATGGGCCACCATTTACCACCCTCTGGCCAAAATCACCTAATTGTTCCCCCATGAACTTCCTGTCTCACTTGTCTGACAAAGCCACAACCTTAGATCTATCCAAATTTTCCCAGGACCTATCCAAGCTGCTGAACACTATTGGAGATAGTCATGCCATCACATTATTGTCACTAATATTCTCGCCCATTATACTAAAGTGAGCCCTCCATGATGCCAGAAAATCCTTCCTTGATTTCCACGTCTTTCATTCCTACTCCAAATTGTCTGTTGTGAGATTCGCTTTCCCCAAACATTAATCCAACTGCTGTTGTTCTTCATAAATACCTCACCTGTACTATATACAGATAAAATATTTAGAGAAGAGAACTCTCTCAATATCCTGCCAGCAAACCTGCATTTATGCCTATTCTGGTAATTATAGTTTAATGTTCTGCTTGCACTGTGTGCTAATTCTATCCACCCAAATGAATGCCATTTTTGAATAAAGTATCCCATATGGATACTTATTAAAGGAATAAGTAGCCAGGCGCGGTGGCTCACGCTTGTAATCCCAGCACTTTGGGAGGCCGAGGGGATCACGAGGTCAGGAGATCGAGACCACGGTGAAACCCCGTCTCTACTAAAAAATACAAAAAAATCAGCCCAGCGTGGTGGCGGGCGCCTGTAGTCCCAGCTACTCGGAGAGGCTGAGGCAGGAGAATGGCATGAACCCGGGAGGCGGAGCTTGCAGTGAGCCAAGATTGCGCCACTACACTCCAGCCTGGGCAACAGAGCAAGACTCCGTCTCAAAAAAAAAAAAAAAAAAAGAATAAGTATACTTTAATACATATCAAGTCTCATAATTTTCTTCTTCTCCATATGCCCTTTCCATCAATATTTAAATATATTCAAGTTTGCCCTGTCTGAAAGAGTAAAGGTTAAAAGATGGCATTATTTGAATCTATGTTTTCTATTTTTTTTTTTTAACTTTTCCTCTCTCTGGAAATATTATTATTATTAAAAGCCTACAATCACTTTTATCTGGTCAACTACCAATACCTGACAATATTATTTTTAAAGCAATATTTAAAAAAAAAATCTACAATCACTTTCTCCATTCTTGAACTACTGATAATTTCTCCACCTTTCATAGTCTGGCATCAGTCTCCACCACTTCAAGAAAATTGCCTTCATCAGTTTCACCCAGGACCTCTTTGATATTAAATATAATGGATCACTCACAGTTTCATTTTCCTTTAACTATCTGTGATATTTCAAATTGTTAATTCTTCAATTCTCCTTTTTTCTTTAAATTCTATCTCCTTGGTTTCTATGACAGCACACTCTGATGTCCAGTTCTCAAAGTATTTTGCTGGCTTCTCTAATATCAGGCTATCACTCAAATAATGGCATTTCTGATTCTCCTTTTTTTGGATTCTCTCTCACTTTTTTTTTTTAACTATTTTAAGTTCTGGGATACATGTGCCTAATGTGCACATGTGTTGGTTACATAGGTATGTGTGTGTCATGGTGGTTTGTTGCACCTATCAGCCCATCATCTAGGTTTTAAGCCCCGCATGCATGAGGTATTTGTCCTAACGCTCTCCCTCCCTCTGCCTTCCACTCCCTGACAGGCACCTGTGTGTGATATTCCCCTCCTTGTGTCCATGATGTTCTCATTGTTCAACTCCCACTTATGAGTGAGAACATGCAGTGTTTGGTTTTCTGTTCCTGTGTTAGTTTGCTGAGGATGATGCTTTCCCGCTTCATCCATGTCCCTGCAAAGGACGTGAATGAACTCATCCTTTTTTATGGCTGCATAATATTCCATGGTGTATATGTCCCATATTTTCTTTATCCAGTATTTCATTGATGAGCATTTGGGTTGGTTCCAAGTCTTTGCTATAGTGAATAGTGCCATAATAAACATACATGAGCATGTGTCTTTATAGTAGTATAGCATAGATTTATAATCCTTAGAGTATATACCCAATGGGATTGCTGGGTTAAATGGTATTTCTGGTTCTAGATACTTGAGGAATCACCACACTGTCTTCCACAATGGTTAAACTGATATACAATCCCACCAACAGTGTAAAGTATTCCTATTTCTCTGCATCCTCACCAGCATCGGTTGTTTCCTGACTTTTCAATGATTGCCATTCTAACTGGTGTGAGATGGTATCTCATTGCGGTTTTGATTTGCATTTCTCTAATAACCAGTAATCCAGAACTTTTCTTCATTTGTTGGCCACATAAATGTCTTCTTTTGAGAGGTGTCTGTTCATATCTTTCACCCACTTTTTGATGGGGTTGTTTTTTTTCTTATAAATTTAAGTTCCTTGTAGATTCTGGATATTAGACCTTTGTTGGATAGATAAGATTGAAAAAATTTTCTCCCATTCTGTAGGATGCCTGTTCACTCTGATGATAGTTTCTTTTGCTGAGCAGAAGCTCTTTGGTTTAATTATATCCCACTTGTCAATTTTGGCTTTTGTTGCAATTGCCTTTGGTGATTTAGTCATGAAGTCTTTGCCCATGCCTATGTCATGAATGGTTTTGCCTAAGTTTCCTGGTTTTATGGTTTTAGGTTTTATGTTTAGGTCTTTAATCCATCTCGAGTTAATTTTTGTATAAGGTGTAAAAAAGAGGTCCAGTTGCTGTTTTCTGCATATGGCTAGCCAGTTTTCCCAGCACCATTTATTAAATATGGAATCCTTTCCCATTGCTTGTTTTTGTCAGGTTTGTCATAGATCAGATGGTTGTAGATGTGTTGTGTTATTTCTGAGGTCTTTGTTCTGTTCTATTGGTCTATATATCTGTTTTGGTACCAGTACCATGCTGTTTTGGTTACTGTACACTTGTAGTATAGTTTGGAGTCAGGTAGCATGATCCCTCCAGCTTTGTTCTTTTTGCTTAGGATTGTCTTGGCTATACAGGCTCTTTTTTGGTTCTACATGAAATTTAAAGTAGTTTTTTCTAGTTCATTGAAGAAAGTCAATGGTAGCTTGATGGGAATAGTATTGAATCTATAAATTACTTTGGGCAGAATGTCCATTTTCAAGACATTGATTCTTTCTCTCCACCAGCATGAAATGTTTTTCCATTTGTTTGTGTCCTATTCCCTTGAGAATGGTTTGTAGTTCTCCTTGAAGAGGTCTTTCACGTACCTTGTAAGTTGTATTCCTAGGTATTTTATTCTCTTTGTAGCAATTGTGAATGGAAGTTCACTCATGATTTGGCTCTCTGTTTGTCTATTATTAGTATATAGGAATGCTTGTGATTTTTGCACACTAATTTTGTCTCCTGAGACTTTACTGTAGTTGCTTATCAGCTTAAGGAGTTTTTGGGCTGAGATGATGAGGTTTTCTAAATATACAATCCATCACCTGTAAACAGAGATGATTTGACTTTCTCTCTTCCTATTTGAATATCCTTTATTTATTTCTCTTGCCTGATTGCTCTGGCCAGAACTTCCAATGCTATATTGAATAGGAGTGGTGAGAGAGGGCATCCTTGTCTTGTGCCAGTTTTCAAAGGGAATGCTTCCAGCTTCTGCCCATTCAGTATGATATTGGCTGTGAGTTTGTCATAAATAGCTCTTATTATTTTGAGATAAACTAATACCTAGTTTATTGAGGGTTTTTAGCGTAAAGGGGTGTTGAATTTTATCGAAGGGCTTTTCTGCATCTATTTAGATAATCATGTGGCTTTTGTCACTGGTTCTGTTTATGTGATGGATTACATTGATTAACTTGCGTATGTTGAACCAGCCTTGCATCCCAGTGCTGAAGCCGACTTGATCATGGTGGATAAGCTTTTTATGTGCTGCTGGATTTGGTTTGCCAATATTTTATTGAGGATTTTCACATTGATGTTCATCAGGGATACTGGCCTGAAATTTTCTTTTTTTGTTGTTGTGTCTATGCCAGGTTTGGGAATCAGGATGATGCTGGCCTCACATAATGAGTTAGGGAGGAGACCCTCTTTTTCTATTGCTTGTAATAGTTTCAGAAGGAATGTTACCAGCTCTGGTAGAATTCGGCTGTGAATCTGCCTGGTCTTGGACTTTTTTTGGTTGGGTTTTTTTTTTTTGTTTTTTTTTTTTATTGAGATGTAGTCACACTGTTGCCCAGGCTGAAGTGCAGTAGTGCAATCTGGGCTCATTGCAACCTCTGCCCTCTGTGTTCAAGCGATTCTCCTGCCTCAGCCTCCTGAGAAGCTGGGATTACAGGTGCGTGCCACCATGCCCGGCTTATTTTCATATTTTTAGTAGAGACAGGGCTTTACCATGTTGGCCAGGGTGGTCTTGAACTCATGACCTCAAGTGATCTGCCCACCTCAGCATCCCAAAGTGCTGGGATTACAGGTGTGAGCCACTGCACCCAGCCTCTTCTCTTCTTTTTTAAATCCATGTTCCTTGAGGGACCTTATTTATTTCTATGTCCTGAATTATTATTTCTGTAATGATTTATTCCAAAACTATTTCTGAGGTTAAGGATCTCAACTGAAACCTCATATCTATATTCAATCACCTCTTTTATGCCATTATTTGGATGATCAAACTTCACACATGTATAAAAATGATAATCATTATAACCTTCCTAAATCCTGTTCCATCTTCTGTGTTTAAGACAACAAGCAGCCCATTGCCTTACTCCTTTAAATATCTTTATTTTTGTTTATTTTTCTTTGAACATAATGTGAGAACAATATTTATCTGTTATTCGGTTCTATTCAGGGAAACCCAAACCAGCAAATAGACAATCACACTCACACACACACACACACACAACAACAACAACAACAACAACAACTATCCTTGGTTAATTCAGAATGTTGTCACTGTAATATATGAGCAGGGATTTTTGCAATGATTATTTCAAAGACCAAATAAAAGGCATGAGTTTAGCCCTCACAATTTTCCAACATTATCATTTATTGATTCAAAAATACCCTCAGTTGTAATACTCACACTACCTCCAAAAGCATTTTCTATTTTTCTGTAGTGGAATATTTGAGAAAGTTTTATACTTAATGTTAAACATGATGAGTTCCCAACTTCATTGCTATAATGAAAAGAATTGGGTCCTGCACCTCCCTCACTAACCAGTCTGATTTAACAAACTATGCATTTAATGTCACATCAGATTGAGAATCTTGTATTAAAAAGCTCCAACCCATTCATTGTATATAAAAAAAAAACTATCTGGTTTTTGATCACTTAAGTATTGGAGCCAGGAGAGAAATGACTCTCCATGATTTGGGAGTAATTGTCTAGTCGATTGTTCTCCATAGTTTTGCTTCTGCCTTCTGGCAGGACCTTCACTTCTCATTATACTCTTGGGATATATCTGTAGAGGACACTGGAAAGCAGAATATCTGTAAGAACTGATCAGTTTTCTCAGTCTGTTTCATGCCCTTAAGGAGAGTGAAATAGTTTCAATATGTTATTAATGTGTTACTAATATTTTAGTATAAACAGATTATATTTAATAGCTAACATTTAATAAACAATACAGTTCATCAAAAAAGTTTTATCCACCATAAAACTTTATCAATTGATACCTAATTGTTTTACATATTTACAGATTAAATTTGCTATATTGATACATGCATACAATGTGTAATGGTCAACTCAGGATAATTGGCTTATCCATCACCTCAATTATCATTTATTTGTCTTGGGAACATTATTTGCTAGCTATTTTGAAATATATAATAAATTATTGTTGAGTATAATCACCGCATTTTGTTATCAAATGCTAAAACATAATTCCTTCTATACAACTGTATTGTTTTGGCCATTAAACAACTTCTCTTTTTCTATCCTTCCCCCCACCACCTTCCAAACCTCTGGTAACCATCATACTACTTTCTACCTCTGTGAGATCATGTTTTTTAGCTCCCACATATGTTTAAGAAGATGTGATATTTGTCTTTCTTTGCCTGGCTTATTTTACTTAACATCATATCCTCCAGTTCTATTCATGTTCTTGCAAATGACAGGGTTTCATTTTTTTATTGCTGAATAATGTGTACATACCACATTTTTAAAATCCACTCATCTGTTGATGCGCACTTAGATTAATTCCATAGCTTGGCTATTGTGAATAGTGTTGTAATAAACATGGGAGTGCAAACATTTCTTCAATATACTGATTTTCTTCATTTTGGATACATGCTCAGCAGTGGAATTTCTGGATCATATTGTCATTCTATTTTTAGTTTTTTGAGAACCCTCCATGCTGTTTTCCATAGTGGCTGTACTAATTTACATTCCCAACAACAGTGTACAAGTGTTTTCCTTTTACTCACATCCTTGCCAGCATTCATTTACAGTCTTTTGGATAAAAGCCATTCTAACTGTGGTGATATGATATCTCATTGTGGTTTCCATTTGTATTTCCCTGATGATTAGGAATATTGAAGATTATTTTCATATACTTCTTGGCCATTTGTGTGTTTTCTTTTGAAAAATGTCTACTCAGATATTTTGCCCATCTTCTAACTGGATTGTTTGTTTTTAGACAATTGAGTTGTTTGAGTTCCTTGCATATTTTGGTTATAAATCTCTTGTCAGATGTATTTAATAAATAATACATTATACCATACAAAGCCACCATAAAACCTTTACCTTTCTTTTTATTTTAACTTTCTTCACCCAATTAGTTGTTTATAATCATCATCTTCCTAAACTGCTGATAGATTTTTTTTCTTATAATTTGTCTAAATTTAGCCCTTTTTTTTTAACAGATACATTTAAACCAGTCTCTCCAATATCATCTCCTTTCTCTTCATTATCCTATTTCATTCCCTGAGGAAAATTACTAAAAGAAAATTGGTATTTTGGCATAAGTCCCTTCTTGATGAAAATTATTGTGAGAAGTGTAAATAGTAGAAAAGGACTAAAAGAAAATCTGGGCCCTGAAACTGTCTATGTACGTCAAATATGTTTATTTATTTAAAGACTCTGAGGAAGAAAGCACATTCAAAATTATCTGCAGGGAGATAAACAATGTCCTTTAGGAGAGGTGCAGGTGTCCAGGAATTTGTATCTAGCCAGTAGGTATACAGTTTATGGAATAACAGTGTGAAAATGATGACTACACTTGAACTGTTATAAGCATAGCTCCAAACCCCCAGGTCAAGCTTTCTTCTCAGACATAAAGCTAGACGAATTCTCTATGTATGGCCTATATAAATATATGCCAAAGGCCAACTTTCTGAGGCAAAAGTAATGCATAGATCTCATTTTCACAATACATAATATGCATGCCAAGGTACAGTTTAGAGTTCACTCAAATATAAACATGATTTCATCAATATGTCTCAACTCCCAGACAAACACAGCCTCATCCAAGAAAATTTATGAGCTTAATACATATAATTGGAATTAGGTAGGTTATCCAGAGATCTCTATGAATCAAGCTAATCAGGAATTCTTTAGTTAGCCATGGCAATCATTTGGAAGAAGGTTATTTACAAATAGAAATGCTTGGTCATAGAATATGTACAATAGACATTTTTTTTTTCTTTCTGGCCACTTCCAAATTCCCTCACTCTCCCCATTGAGATTGTAATCAACCAAATTTTGTGAGTTACTATTTCCTACTAGCAATTTAAGATATATGGCAGGAGGTATATATCTTGTGAGTTACTATTTCCTACTAACAATTTAAGATATATGGCAGTATGAGATAAGGTCCAAGAGGAAACAGCCAGAATAATATGAGGCCACTTAGGCCATTATCAAGACAATGACATTTACTCTGAATGAAATTGAGAGTCAATACAGGGGCTTTACTGAAGACTGACATGATGTGATTTATTTATTTAAAGGAGCATATTGGCCACTGTGTTAAGAGTAAATGTCAGGTTGATATCACTTTTCTTCCTATTTTACAAAGTGATACTAGTCAACTAATTCAATAATCCAGATAATGACTTGAATTGACATGATAGCACGGTAGATATTGAGAAGTGATAGGACTTTGAATATATTTTGATGGTATGGCCAATATCATTAATTAATGATTAATTAATTAATGGATTAGATCTATGGTGTATGAATGAGATCTATATTTTGAGAAAAACAGAGTCAATGAAGCCCATGAGTATTTTGTGCTAAGAAGACAGAACGATGGAGTGGCCATCAATTGCTGAGGAAGGTTGTAAGGTAAGAAGAATTGGAAGGGATGCAAATTTTAGATCTGGTCCTTTTGAGTTATAGGTATCCAGGCCATCTAAGGGGTATTGTTGAATTAAAAGTTGTACATATTAATTTGGATTTCAGAAGTTAGAATTTCTGGAGTTTAGGCATGTAGGTGATATTTAAAGCCATGATACCAGATGAAATTACCAAGATGGTATGTGTTTATAGAAAATATAAGAAGACTCAGGAATAAAAGCAGAAACCTGAATGAAATTAAAGAAGGAACAAAATGTGTGTTTAGGAAATAGGGTATGGTGTCTCCAGAGCCAACTGAAAAACAAAATATATCAAGAAGAAAGCAGTGATAAATTGTTTAAAATGTGTCTTATTGATTAAATAAGATGTGAACTGATAATCAAACATTATAATTAGTAATACTGAGTCATTGATAACTTTGACAAGAACAGCCTGAATAGAATGATACAATGAAAATCAGATTAAAATGGATTCATAAGTGGTAGAAGAGGAATTGAACAGAGTTAATAGATATAACCCTTACAATATATTTTATTGCATAAAGGATCCAAAAACAAAAAAAGGAAAATAGCCAATGAAGGAAGTGGGGCCACTTTTTCCCCCGTCTATGTTTCAAGTAGTGTTTTCTGTTGATGCCATTTGTGATGAAGATCACCTTTAGAAGGGTTGGAGAAACAGGGATCCTGGTTTTGATGGGCCACACATTCCACAGAACAAAATGCAATCGTTTTAGGAGTTGGAGCTAGGTAACAAATGGAACAAAATATAGTTCAGTTGCAGATGAAGGATGGACAATGTGGGTTTTTAAAATTATACTTTAGGTTCTGGAGTATACGTGCAGAACATGCAGGTTTGTTACATAGGTACACACGTGCCATGGCGGTTTGTTGCACCCATTAGGTATTTATCCTAATGCTATCCCTCTTCTAGTCCCCCAGCCCCTGACAGGCCCCAGTATGTGAGGTTTCATCCCTGTGTCCATGTGTTCTTATTGTTCAACTCCCATTTATGAGTGAGAACGTGTGGTGTTTAGTTTTCTGTTCCTGTGTTAGTTTGCTGAGAATGATGGTTTCCAGCTTCATCCATGTCCCTGCAAAGGACATGAGATCATCTTTTTTTATGGCTGCATAGTATTCCATGGTGTATATGTGCCACATTTTCTTTACCCAGTCTATCATTGATGGGCATTCGGGTTGGTTCCCAGTCTTTGCTATTGTGAATGGTGCTGCAGTAAGCATATGTGTGCATGTGTCTTTATAGTGGAATGATTTACAATCCTTTGGGTATATACCCAGTAATGGGATTGCTGGGTCAAATGGTATTTCTGGTTCTAAGTACTTGAGGAATTGCCCCACTGTCTTTCAGAATGGTTGAACTAATTTACACTCCCACCAACAGTGTAAAAGCATTCCTATTTCTCCACACCCTCGCCAGCATCTGTTGTTTCCTGACTTTCTAATGATCGCCTTTCTAATTGTTGTGAGATGGTATCTCATTGTGGTTTTGATTTGCATTTCTCTAACGACCAGTGATGATGAGATTTTTGTGATATGTTTGTTGGCTGCATAAATGTCTTCTTTTGAGAAGTGTCTGTTCATATATTTCACCCGCTTTTTGATGGAGTTGTTTTATTCTTGTAAATTTGTTTAAGTTTCTTGTAGATTCTGGATATTAGCCATTTGTCAGAAGGACAGATAGCAAAAATTTTCTCCCATTCTGTAGGTTGCCTGTTCACTCTGATGATAGTTTATTTTGGTGTGCAGAAGCTTTTTAGTTTAATTAGATCCCATTTGTCAATTTTGGCTTTTGATATTGCTTTTGGTGTCTTAGTCATGAAGTCTTTGCCCATGCCTATGTCCTGAATGGTATGCAGATGACATTATTGCCAATCATCTTAGCCCAAAATCTCCTTAAGCTGATAAGCAACTTCAGCAAAATCTCTAAATACAAAATCAATGTGCAAAAATCACAAGCTTTCCTATACACCGATAATAGACAAACAAAGAGCCAAATCATGAATGAACTCCCATTCACAATTGGTACAAAGAGAATAAAATACCTAGGAATACAACTTACAAGTGATCTGAACGACCTCTTCAAGGAGAACTACAAACCACTGCTCAAGGAAATAAGAGAGGACATAAACAAATGGAAAAACATTCCATGCTCAGGGATAGGAAGAATCAGTATCGTGAAAACGGCCATACTGCCCCAAGCAATTTATAGATTCAGTGCTATCCCCATCAAGCTTCCATTGACTTTCTTCACAGAATTAGAAAAAACTACTTTGAATTTCACATGGAACCAACAAAAGAGCCTATATAGACAAGACAATCCTAAGCAAAAAGAACGAAGCTGGAGGCATCACACTACCTGACTTCAAACTATACTACAAGGCTACAGTAACCAAAACAGCATAGTACTGGTACCAAAACAGATCTATAGACCAATGGAACAGAACAGGGGCCTCAGAAATAACACCACACATCTACAACAATCTGATCTTTGACAAACCTGACAAAAACAAGAAATAAGGAGAGGACTCCCTATTTAATAAATGGTGTTAGGATAACTGGCTAGCCATATGCAGAAAACTGAAACTGGACCCCTTCCTTACATCTAATACAAAAATTAACTCGAGATGGATTAAAGACTTTAATGTAAGACCTAAAACCATAAAAACCCTAGAAGAAGGCAGTGTGGGTTTTTAGGGCTTCTTTTGTTTTCTTTTGTTTTTTGACAAATAGAAAAGAAAGATGTGATGATATTAATACGTAAAGAAACAGAGGCAAAAATTAAATAAAATTTGTTCCCCATAATTACACAGCTAGTAAGTGGAAGATCCAGATTTTGAGCATAATTTATCTGCAGAATTATACTCTTAACTACGGTACAGTACTTCCAATATTTAAATGAGGAAGACCTATTCAGGCTTCAAGTTGTTCTACAAACATTGTTCACCTTCTCTGTTCATCTCTGTGCTTTTAAAATTATTTTTTCTTATGTTAATCTGGATGATGCTTTATGCAAGTTTACCTCTTAGATTGAGTTTTATAGAACATCCAGTGCAATATGAAGGTATATAGAACCTGAAACTTTTCTTATGTGTGTGTTTTTTATCTTGCCTGTGTTTTATACAGATGCTACAATACAGGTCTGCACACTGCTACCGCTAAGGGAGAAATCCCATAGAACTTCCGAGTCTTCTGTTATTAT
Organism: Nomascus leucogenys; assembly: GCF_006542625.1. Classification (NCBI taxonomy): domain Eukaryota; kingdom Metazoa; phylum Chordata; class Mammalia; order Primates; family Hylobatidae; genus Nomascus; species Nomascus leucogenys. Next base: position 106,565,110 of record NC_044383.1, on the reverse strand, counting down.
AGTTGCTGCAAAAACCCTAGGGCTCCTCAGTGAAGTTGCTGTCAACTTTTCCAACCTGTGATAGGAAAGAGATTCCAGGTTTCAGACTCATCATGATGCTCATGGCTCATATTTCTTTCTAGCCCTATATCCTTTAAATGGGGGTTAGTGTGATCTTGACACAATTCTCCTCACTTCTGAGAATGCTGGTTGTCTCAGAATTGAATAGTTTTTTAGTTAGGCCTGTGTCTTTATTCAGATTACAATGAGGAGCAGAAAGTTTTTTTTAAAATGACTTACAAATAGTCCCTTCTCTAATTTTCAGTGACACTTGAAGATTTTGAAAAGTGTATTTCCTGGGCCATTTCCCTCATGGTGAAATGCAATTCTTGGAATTGCTTATTTGGGTTGTGGGTGGGGGAATGGGGCTATAGGAGATGTTGGGAAAAAAAAGTTGTCTTAGATTCCTGTGTTAAGTGTACCTTCAGTGTGTTCATTATTGAAAGGAAAATATCATTTGATTAGCAAATCAAAAACAAGCAAAAGAAGAAAATCAAGAGTGTATTACACTTTCAGAGAAATTTGTTAAGTCAGGAAAATTTGGGGATATTTATGTTATGGATATTTAGTTCTTTGACATTTTATCATTTGTATTTGACGAGTTATACCCATGAGATGCCATTTGACTAAGACATTGCGATCTTAGACATATGTATTTGATAATGTGTCCTTAGTTTCACTTGGTTATTATTGACGCATTCATCACCATCTAATTATGAGAGGCAGTCTCAGTGTAAACAGCAATATATCCTTTGTAGAGCTGCTCTGATGCAATATAATATTTCTTGTCAAAACAAATTAATGTTTATCTCATCCACTTTACTGTAGACTATGGGCCTTCAGCTCTTTTCTACTTACAGAAAATACCTTTTGTCAATATGATCACAAACAACTTATGATGCATTACAGAATAAGTAAATTTATTTGGCTACCATTTTCAAGTGACAAGTTCAATTAACAATGTTTATTCTTGTATGTCATATTTGCCACTTAGTCTGTCCTCTTTCAACTAATTTTCCTTGTAAAATTATCAACAAAAGGAAATTCATCCAGACACTACATAAGGCTATTACAAAAATATATTTTTGCATTCTTTGCTTTACTAAACTTATGACAAAAACATTTAACAAGTTTTATATAATTATATAATTACAAATTGACAAAGAATCATAACAGAAAAATGTCTTCTAATAACACTGGATACAAGTCAGATAAAAATGTTTGCCACACCAATATATTATGAAAGTTTATTCATAGAAGAAATTAATCTTTAAAAAAATTAACTTATGCAATAAAATAGTTATAGATCCAACTTTTTATGCATTTTTTTGTTTCTAAATTAATTTTCCATCTCATCTAGTAATGAAATGACATATGAAAATACTTCCTAATTTCTGAGTGATCATACTAAATAGAGAGTGAACATTCAGAGCTGGCTTCACTTATACTATTCCAAGACTAAGTTTATATGCAAACCAGGAAGATGAAAGAAGAAAATGCAGCATAAATGATGGTTTTCACTTTTCCTTGAATAATGAACAATTAACCCAGTGAATTATAATTAAACATTTTAATAGTCTTCACCTTGTTCTCTTCCATACTCCCAGTCCAGAAGTGATGCTTGCTGGAGACAACTTGGAAAATTATATCAATTCCAACCTTCTTTGAATTTGAATTAAGACTGTTACATTGCTTTCTTTTGTCCCTGTGGAAATTTGTGCCAAAATGTATTCTAATTTGCTTTGTATTCCTAGATAAAATTTATTTTTTATCTAACTATTTGCCAGCAGAGTATGTGTATAACAAGGTTTCAAAAATGCCCAGGACTTTTTGATAGGAGAATTTTTCCAAAGGAGTAGCTGAATCAAGTTGCTGAGTTGCCTAGGGTTCGAGTGTAACTCCAGTCAGTATGACTATTATCAAAGTTTTACCCTCACCATATAGCATCTTTTTCTCTCCCTTAGTTTATTATTCTTTTCCTTTAAGTTTCTTTCCCTCGCTTTGTCATCTGTGCAGTAAGATGCCTTGCCACCTACGTGGTAAAGCCAGGAATTCTGTGGATCTTTGAGTCTGCTTAGCATACCTTAATGTTGTAGATCACTGAGGTCTGCCCATGGACAAGGCTGAATAGCTGAAGGAAAACTCTCTGTGGCCAAGCCCAAGTAATCAAGAGACTGATGGGTTTTGAAACTTAAATGTCCTTAGTTTTTCTGGTTGTGATATATACGTATATGAACCTTTTATAAGGACAGACTGCAGAATGAGTGAGTAAAGTTAGGTATGTTAGGTCCTGAGAAAATACTATGCTTTTGAAAATAACCAACAGGAATTTAGGTGTTGTCTTAATCTGCTAGGGCTGCCATTATAACACAGACTGGGTGACCTGAACAACAGGTATTTATTTTCTCACACTTCCAGAGGCTGGAAGTTTAAGATAAGGGTGCCAGTATGGTCCCTTTCTGGTGAGGGCTCTCTTTCTGGCTTGCACACGGCTGGCTTACTGGCAATGTCCTCACATTATCTCTTTGGGTGTCTCATCTTGTGAAAACACTAATGATATCTGATCAGGGATCCACCCTTACAATCTCATTTAACCTTAATTACCTCACACATGGGTATGAATTTTAGAGGGACACAAATATTTAGTTCATAATGGGTATGATTGCATTTATGACAGGAAGAGAAAGGAAAGTATATCAAATGCTTTCAAAATTCTTCCACTCCTTAGGAAGTGAAACAGAAGTACATCTAGACATAGTAGAAAAGCCACATTTTTAGTCCATATTTTGTTGAATAAAGATGAGAACGGGGTATAGGGTGAAAAAGAGGACAAATAGAAAAAAGAAAGTCACACCCAATTAGTCAGGCCACTGCCTTTAAGATTGAATATACACTGAAAAAAAATTAGGACCAAAAGTTTATAAGTGACCTAATCTTTTTGTCTTATATGATCAAGTCTTAACAAAGGAGTTTTTTTTTTCTTTTCAGCAATCTCCAATCTACTTCCAGATTGAACTGCAAATTGCTGCTTATGCTTTTCTCAGGCTGCTTAAAGTTTGAATTTCTGTCAAAGCTGCCAAGGAAAGCCAAAGTCTGAACAAACCAAATCAGCACTGTCAGTTTACTGTGTCTATGTTATGAGGAATTAGCCCTAATGAGGAATGACTTCCCAAAGGAGGAGACCCAGATGGATGAGGAGACAGCTCATGAGTGCTTGCCTTCAAAAGGAGCTTCAAGGTGAGTTGTGTCTGAAATAGGATTTATTTTTTAAAAGTTAAATATGGCATAGGATATAAAGTATTAGAGTACAGAAGTTTCTTTACATTTACTGACAGAAGATTGCACTTAATTTAAATGACAACAATTTGCCATTGACAGAATTTCAGGAAGAAAAATAATTGGGTCAAAACAAGGAACATACAAAATAACTGTGAATAGAGTTAAGGGCAAGCTATAGCTAGAAATGGCCAGACAAGGGTAATTTTGAGAGCTAATTACGTGAAGGTAAGAATATCATAATGAGCGCTTTACTGATGATAATAAGAAGAAAGTTAATATATGTGAAACTAAAACACTAGAAATTAGAAAATAAAAGGTGGCTTAAATCAAAATTAGTAAAATGGTAAAGTAGTAATATTGACAATAAGGATAAAATTAGACAATAAAGAAATTTCAGAAAGAAAATGAAGAAATACATGCAGTTTTATCGAATTTGGGGTACCAGAGAAAAGGTTTAGAAGGTACATTATGGCAGAAAAAGTTTTATTTGGTACTTACTACAAAAATCCTGTGACATATTAATATTACTTACATAGATTTGCATTTGTAAATTTAAATATAACTTTTATTTATTTGAATATCTTATTGCAGACATGTGATTTCAGGTTATTCCAGGTAGAGCTATTCTAATGATTTTATGCATTCAAGAATCTACTGTAAATTCTATCCAAGAAAATCTACTAATACCAACGATAGATATAAACAATAGAAATCATACCATAGAGATTAAGACAGAAGTTACTCTTCACATATAAACTGCAACATTTCAAGAACTTTGCTTTTGATGATATAAATTTATGTTAGAGTATCAATGAATGTCAGGTTTGAGTATTAAAATGTGAGTGTGGTTGCAATAACAGTTTGCTTCCTTTAATAGAGTAAACAGCTTCTGTGTGCTAACACTGTCCTTTGTATAATACAAATTTCTTTGCTCATAGTCTTTTTTTCACTGGAATTTGTCTCCCTACTATGTGATAAGTTTCCTTACACTCTAATGCTTAAGCTATCCTGGGATGTTTCCTTTAATTAAAACGCTATTATGTAGGTAGATCGCAGTTCTACCAATTTGAGCTAAATGTGCATTCACTGCTGAAATTAAAACTCATCTATGATATGTCTAGAAAGCTTATATAGCAGATTAATTAATGTATCAGAGACTTCCTGAGAATGAGACTTCTCATCCTAAACGATGAGAGAGTCTGGCAGATAATATTTGCCTGATAAGAAAAGTTGAATCATATCAGAGAAGGCAAAATCTCTTCTTGTTTCTTTTGCTCTACCCTAACCTTCTGCATTTTTTGTCCTAGGTAGCCACCATACTCCTAGTTAATTTGTCCATTCTAGAGTTTTATAAAGGCTCATACTCCTAATTAATTAAATATGTCAATTCTAGAGTTTTATAAAAATTTAGTGTTTTTTGTTTTGTTTTGTTTTTTACCTCCCACAAGTAAGAGAAAAAATGCAAAGTTTGTCTTTCTGTGCCTGGTTTATTTCAATTAATGGCCTCTAGTTCCATCTATGTTGTTACAAATGATAGTATCTCATTCTTTTTTATGGCTGAAGAGTACTCCCTTGTGTCTATGTACCAAATTTTCTTTATTAATTCATTTGTTGATAGTCACTTACATTGCTTTCAAATCTTGACTATTGTGAATAGTGCTGCAATAAACATGGGAGTACAGATATCTTGTCCATATGCTTATTTTCTTTCTTTTGGGTATGTAACTAGGAGTGAGATTGCTGGAACATATGCTAGCCCTATCTTTAGTTTTATGAGGAAGTTCCAAACTGCTCTCCATAGTGACTGTACTAGTTTACATTCCCGCCAACAGGGTACAAGTGTTCCTTTTCTCCACATCCTCTCTGCCATTTGTTATTTCTTGTCTTTTGGATAAAATCCGTATTAACTGTGATGTGATAATATCTCACTGTAGTTTTGATTTGAAGTTTTCTGATGATCAATGATGCTGAGCAGCTTTTCATATGTCTGCTTGCCCTTGGTATGTCTCCTTTTGACAAATGGCTAGTCAAATACTTTGCCAATTTTTTGATCAGATTAGATTGTTTCCTATACAGTTATGTGAACTCCTTACGTATTCTGGTTATTAATCCCTTGTCAGATGGGCAGTTTGCAAACATTTTCTCTCATTCTGTGGGTTGTCTCTTCACCTTGTGGATTGTTTTCTTTGTTGTGCAGAAACTGTTTAACTGGATGTAATTCCATTTGTCCATTTTTGCCTTGGTTGCCTGTGCTTGTGCATCTCTTTACTTTCAGTTTATACGTCTTTATAGGTAAGGTGAATTTCTTGTAAGCAGCAAATATTTGAATCATGATTTTGTTTTTTGTAATTTTTAAAATCCATTCAACAATTCTATATCTTTTGAGTACATAATTTAATCCATTCATGTTCAAGGTTATTATTGATATATGAGGCTTTGTTCCTATCATATTTACTGTTTTCGGGTTATTGTATATATTCTTTGTTTCTTTTTCTCACTGATTTTCATTGTAGTTTGGTGGATTTCTGTAGTGGTTCCATTTGAGTCTTGTCCCTTCCTCCTTTTTGTAATTCCTTTGCCAGTGAATTTTATACTTTCCTATGTTTTCATGATGTTGATATAGTTTGGATGCCTTTGCCCTCCGAAGCTAATGTTAAAATATAATCCCCAGTGTTGGAGGTGAGGTCTAGTGGGAGGGGTTTGGGTGATGGGAATGGATTCTTCTTCTTCATGAATATTTGTTGCCCTCTTCATAGTAATGAGTTTTCACTCTATTAATTCATGGGAGAGCCAGTTGTTGAAAAGAGTGCGATGTCTTCCTCTCTTCTCTCTTGCTTCCTGTCATGCATTGTGACACACTCACTCCCCCTTTGCCTTCTGCCGTGATTTAGGTTTCCTGAGGCCCTCTCCAGAGCAAATGCCAGCACTGTATATCTTGTGCAATCTTCAGAACGATTAGTCAAATTAACATCTTTTCTTTATAAATTACTCAGTCTGAGATATTTTCTTATAGAAATTCAAAACAGACTAATAGAGATGGTAATTGTCATTCTTTAGTTCCCAGGATTAAGACTCCCTTGTTCATTTCTTGTAGGATTGGTCTAGTGGTAAAGAATTCCCTTAGCATTTGCTTTTCTGGGAAAGACTTTATTTATCTAAAGTGTATTTTTGCTGGATACAGTATTCTTGTCTGACAGGTGGTTTTTTATTTTTTTTTCTTTCAGCACTTTAAATATATCATCCCATTCTCTTCTGGTCTATAAAGTAGCTACTGAAAAATCTATTGTTTGTCTGATGAGGTTTCCTTTATAGGTAGACACCTTTGTTGTTTTTAGAATTTGCTCTTTATTCTTGAATTTAGACATTCTGACTATAATGTGCCATGGGGAAAACACTTTTGCATTGTATCTGCCTGAGGATTGCTGAGGTCCCCATATAGAAATGTCTAAATTTATTTCCAGACGTGAGAGGTTTCCATCTATTATTTTGTTGTATAGATTTTCTATTCATTTCTTAGTCTCCTTGCCTTTGGGAATGTCAATAATTTGAGTAGCTTTTCACATGCCTGTTTCATATTTCATATGCCTTAATATAAAACAATATTCAACTGTTTTATGTTGTCCCAAATGTCACAAAGATGTTGCTCATTCTTTTTAATTTTTCTCTTTTTGTCTGACTATATTCATTTCAAATGAACTATCTACATATTATGAGATTCTTTATTCTGTATATTCTAGTATGTTGTTGAAGATTTCCAATGTATTTTGTATTTCCCTCAATAAATTGTTCAGTTCTAGAATTTCTATTTGGTTCTCTTTAAAAAGTATCTATCTGTTTGGTAAATCTCTCATTCATATTCTGAATTGCTTTCTGCTTTTTTTTTTATTGTTTTTCAGGATTCTCTTTTATCTCTGAGCATTTTAAAAATCAATATTTTGAATTATTTGAATTCTAGGATTTCAAAAAAATTATTTGATTAAGACCTGTTGCTGGAGAATTATTGTATTCCTTTGTAGGTGTCATATTTTCTTGCTTTGTTATGTTTTCTATGTTTTTACATTGAAATCTCCATGTCTGGTGTAACAGTCATTTCTTCCTGATCTTGAATTTACTTTTGTAGAGAGGAACTTTTTCTGTGTATGTATCTGTGATGTTGGTTAGATGAGGGACTTTGACTATAATTCAGGGTGCATGCACTCATGTGTCTATGTGATTTCTTTGGCTAAAAATAGTGTTAGTGTTGTGATTCATTGGAAAGTAAGGGTAGGGATATTAGTGGAGGCTGTGGTGAAGCTGTGCTGGGGACTTGGATGCCAGATGGGCCAGTCTTTAGGCCCCAGTATTGGCAGTGGTGGATTGAGCATGCCTATCTTTGTGCCCCAAGGCAATGTAGGTAGGCACCTGGGTTGACAGTTACCAGTAGGCCAGTTCTTGGGCTGGTGGTTTGCACAGTGTGCTAGGTGGCTCAGAAGGTTCTTCGGTTTCTCAGAAGCTGGCATGGGCATGGTGGCAGTAGCAGTGGTGGGACAACCCTCTGGGTCCCAAGCAGGGTGAATTGGTGGTGTTGGTGGCTGTAGAACAGAGTTGCCCCACACAGATGCAGATGCATTACTCTCAGATCTTCTGTGCTCTGCAGCAGCAGTGTCGCAGCACAGAGAAAAGTGTGAGAAGAGCGCTGCTCTTTTGCACCTGAGCCTGGATAATAAGCCAACGACCAGTAAGTCTCGATCTCCACTCACAGCCTCAAAAAGGCAGCCCTCCAGCTCGCTTGCCCTAGCCTACAGTGACAGCAGTAGTGGGCATGCAGATGGGTAGGAGAGATCACACTCTATATGGAAGCCTGAGCACACAGTTTGCTTCTCCACTCAGAGGGGATTTTCCCCTCTGTTTTCAAAGCCAAGCACACAGTTTATGCCACCAGAGAGAGTGGTGTTTTGTGGCACTGCTGGGGTATGGACACTTCAAACAGGCCTGGATGGGGAGCTTTCAGGAACTGGGAAGCATGTGTTTTTGTTTTTTTTTTAATGTCTCAGGGGCTGCCTTTTTTGTTATGATTCATCATCCTTTCCCCAGAGAGTAGTAATCCCTGTGGGCTACAGTAGTGGAGTCCCTACAGCACCTTTGGGTCTAGCCAGCATTGTGCTGTGGCAGCCTTCTGGGTGGACAGTGAGGAATACCAGTGGGAGCTTCCAAGATGTGGAGATATGGGGATAGTGGTTCCCAGGGCTGGATGTAGTCCTATGATGGCTGTACTCCCAAGTATCACACTGGCACAGCCTCTCAGGTCTTGGTGCCATGGGGAGAGGGGGTTGTGTTTTGTGACCCAGCATGAGTTCCTTGTCTTCTGCAGCGCTCTCACTGGGTCTTCAAATCATCATCCACATTACTGTCAGGGTTTGTTGGGGTAGAGATGCTTTTCCACGGTTTGGATCACGACAGTTCGCAATGAAAATGTGAACCGCTGAAGCTCTCTCACTTGCCCTTTTCCCACAAAAACAAGCCCCTTAGGGCTTCCAGCTGATCTTAAAAGTACTGGAAGAAAACAGGGAAACTCTTTAGGACATCAGCCTAAGCAAAGATTTAATGGGTAAGACCTCAAAAGCACAGGAAATGAAACAAAAACATAGACAAACAGGACTATATTAAACTAAAAAAAACTTCTCCACAGCAAAAGAAACAACCAGTAGATTGAAGGAACAACCTCTTGAATGGGAGGAAATCTCAGTCCCTAAATGGGAACTAACCACTTCTTTCTTTCTTCTTCTGTGCCACAGGTTTTTTCCTGTGAGTTCTCTGTTGGACTCAAATGTTCTCTACTGGATGTCCTATTCGAGGTATGATTATCTATTCATAAAATTTGTTCTTCTTTCTGGAGAGGATGGGTATCAGATGTCTCCATTTAGCCATCTTGAATGAGGTATCTCTTTAATATACTTATTTCTTTTCATTGGGATAATTTCTCTGTAGAGGATTGCTGGATTGCATGATAGTTCTATTTTTAGTTTTTTGAGAATCTCCATACTATTTTTTATAGTGTTCTAATTTACATTCCCCCCGACAGTGTATAGGGATTTTTTTTTATCTACATCCTTGCCAGCATCTGTTATTTTTTGTCTTTTTAATAATAGCCATTCTAACTGGGATGAGATAATATTGTATTGTGGGTTTAATTTGCATCTCCCGATGATTTGAAATGTTGAGTAATTTTAAGTATATTTATTGTCCATTTGTAGGTCTTCTTTTGAGAAATGTCTATTCATATCTTTTGCCTACTTTGTAATGGCATTATTTGTTGTTGTTTTGTCACCCTTTAGTTGTTTGCATTATTTGTACGTCCTGGATATTAGTCCCTTGTTAGATGAATAGTTTGGAAATATTTCCTCCTATTCAAGAGGTTGTTCTTTCATCTATTGGTTGTTTCTTTTGCTGCAGAGAAGTTTTTATTTTAGTTTAATACAGTCCTATTGGCAACAGTGTTACCTGGATGTGACACATGGAGTCAAAGGAGATTATTTTGGAGCTTTAAGATTTAATAACTGCCCTGCTGGATTTTGAACCTGCACTGGGCCTGTAGCCGTTTGTTTTGGCCAATTTCTCCCATTTAGAATGGGAGCAATTATCCAATGCCTTTACCTCCATTGCATCTTGGAAGTAGTTAACTTGTTTTTTAATTTACAGGCTCCTAGGTAAAAGGGACTTGCCTTGTCTCAGATGAGACTTTGGTCTTGGAATTTCAAGTTAATGCTGGAATGAGCAAAGACTTTGGGGGATTGTTGGGAAGGCATGATTGGTTTTGAAATATATAAAGGACATGAGATTTGGGAGGGACCAGGGGTGAAATATTATAGTTTGACTCTGTGTCCCCACCCAAACCTCATATCGAATTTTAATGCCTACATGTCAAGGGAGGGACTTATAATCCCCAAACGTCAAGGGAGGGAAGTGATTGGATTATGAGGGCAAATTCCCCCATGCTGTTCCTGTGATAGTGAGTGAATTCTCATGAGATCTGATGGTTTTGTAAATCGTAGTTTTTCCTGCACTTACACACATGCTCCCTCTTGTCTGTCACCACGTAAGACATGCCTTCTTCCCCTTCTACCATCATTGTAATTTTCCTGAGGTTTCCACAGCCATGGGGAACTGTGAGTCAATTAAACCTATTTGATTTTAATAAATTACCCAGTCCAGGTATGTCTTTATAGCAGTGTGAGAACAGACTAATACATTGGGGCAGCTGGGTTACTGCCAATGTCTCATGCTTCAACCAGGGTGACAGCAGCCAGCTGTGGTGGTGGCTGTAAGCGTAGGAAGTCGGTGGGGCTCTAGGAATGAGAATATGCAAGGACTGTTGGGCCCAGGGCCTGATGCAGTCTAGTGTGGGCTGGGCTGACAAAATGGCACTATACAGTAGCTGCCTAAAACTCAGGAGTGTGTGCAGCCCAGTGTGATCTCCCTCTCTGGAGCAATTTCATCACGCAGTCTCCAGACAGCTCCTTATGTTAGTCTCAAGGCCCATGAAGGTTGAAGGGCTTTCCTGTGGATAGGATTGCAGGATTCTTCATTGGGATTATGGAGCTCTAAGGATCCATCACCTTCCCTTTAGCCACATTCAGGAGCATCTCCAGGCTTACAGTTGATCTTGGTTTAGCAAGCTCTCTCACTTCCCTCTCCTTCCTTCCCTTAGGTTTTTCCCTTTCACTTTCCTGTTGAATTTTAGTGTTCCCTTAGATGATATATTCAAAGTGTTATTATCTAATTGCTGTTTTGGTTCTTCGTGGAGGAGACAAGTAGCAGATGCCTCTAATCAGCCATCTTGAATGAAGCCCCTACCCAACATATATTTTACAGAGGAAATATTTTAATTTTGCAAAGGTCTCTTTTATCAATTTGTCCATTTTTTAAGTTTTGGTTTTATATTTTATATTTTGTATTTAATATCTGCATTTATATTTCAATTCTGTATACACACCCTTTTCCTATTCCTAGCTGAAAAATAATTTCTCCTACATATTTTTCAACAAGTTTTAGTTTAGGCCTATGCTTTATTAAATATTTATTTATATTTTAATTCTGTGTGAACACCCTTTTCCTATCCCTAGCTAAAAAAAAAATATTCTTCTATATATTTTTCAAGAAGTTTTAGTTTAGGCCTATGCTTTATTAAAGCTACAGTTTATGGCCTGGTGTGGAGGCTCATGCCTGTAATCCCAGAACTTTAGAAGGCCAAGGTGGGAGAATCACCTGAGGTCAGAGTTCGAGACCAGTCTGACCAACATGGTGAAACCCTGTCTCTACTAAAAATTAAAAAATTAGCCAGGCATGGTGGTGCACGCCTGTAGTGCCAACTACTCGGGAGGCTGAGGCTGGAGAATTGCTTGAACCTGGGAGGCAGAGGTTGCAGTGAGCCGAGATCATGCCATTGCACTTCAGCCTGGACAACAAAGTGAGACTCCATGCCACGTTTATAGTTAATTTTAATTTTTATGTATGGTGTGAAATAGTCATTATCTTTTACATGTATATGGAGTTGTTCATATACCATTTGTTGAAAAGGTTATTTTTTTCCTAATAAAGTACTCTCCTGGCTTTTCAAAAACTGATTGTCTTTGAATGTCTCTTTCTGGTCTTTATATTCTGTTTCGTTAATTAATATGTTCAGACTTATGCCAGTACCATGGTGTCTTGATTATTGTAGCTTTATACTTTAAAATTTGGTAGCATAAGTTCTCTAATTTTGACTTTTTTATCTTTTCAAAATTGTTTTTGCTATTCTAGAAACATTTCACACTTCTATTATGAACTTTAGAATCAGTATGCTAATTTCCACAAAAGTCTTCTGGGACTTTGAGATTGTGTTTTATTTCTAGATGAATTAGAAGGAAATTACACTTTAATAACATCAAACTTTCTATGAATATAGTATTTATTTCAACTTATTTATATTTAGTATATAATCCATGAATATAGTATATATTTCAACTTATTTAGGTCTTCTTTAAATTTTCTCAGATATGTATTGTAATTTCCTATGTGTAGATTTTTCGCATATGTTTTTTAAAAATACAACTAAGCATTCCTTGTTTTCATCGATATTTTTGAAATAATGGTTTAAAACTTACTTTCTGATTGCTTGTTTCTAAAATAGAGAATACACCTGATTTTTATATATTTCCTTTGTATTCTGAGATATTGCTAAATTCTCTTATTAATTTATTAATTTTAATAGTATCATACCCTTTTAAACCATATGTGATCTGTCCATTTTCCTTTATAAGAAGATTAGCTCTCTTCAGAGTCTAAAGTGTACTTTAGAATTCTTCTTAAGTCTAATTCATCAGAAATGATTATAGCTTTCCTCACATATTATTTCCATCTACCTTATTAGCCTCCAAAATTATGATATCTATTACTCATATAAAATACATATAAATGTTTGAATAGCAATCTGTAAGCTACTTGAAGCAGATTCATCCAGATCTTAAAAATTCCCACCTCTACAGTGCTCTTAAAAATAACTACCCCTTGAGACATCCTTATGATAATGAAAAAATATAAACACCTTAATGACATTGCTAAAATATTAAATAATTTTCCATCATCCTTTAAGTGACAAAAGAATGAAAATTCCTCCAGATAATTATCCAAACACTTCATGAAATATAGTAACCAAAAAAATTTATAATATTTCTATGAAACCCAACTACAGACATAACTAAATGTTCAAAGTTTAAAAGAGCTTACTTGTATTTTATTGTTGTTGTTGTTTTGTTTTTTAAGACAGTGTCTCGCTCTGTTGCTCAGGCTGGAGTGCAATGGTGCGATCATGGGTTACTGCAACCTCCACTTCCTGGATTCAAGCAATTCTGCCTCAGCCTCCCAAGTAGCTGGGACTACAGGTGCACACCACCACATCCAGCCAATTTTTGTATTTTTAGTAGAGACAGGGTTTCACCATGTTGGCCAGGCTGCTCTAGAACCCCTAACCTCAGGTGATCCTCCCACCTTGGCCTCACAAAGTGCTGGGATTACAGGCATGAGCCATCACGCCCAGCCTTACTTGTATTTAAGATGAGACTAATGGAAAAAATTTGATGTCTTTTATTTTTTTATTTTTTGTTTTTATTTATTTATTTGAGACAGAGTCTCACTCTTTCGCCCAGGCTGGAGTGCAGTGGTGTGATCTAAGCTCACTAGAACTTCCGCCTCCCAGGTTCAAGCAATTCTCCTGTCTCAGCCTCCCGAGTAGCTGGGACTACAGGTTCATGTCACCATGCCCAGATAATTTTTGTATTTTTAGCAGAGATAGGGTTTCACCGTATTGGTCAGGCTGGTCTCGAACTCCTGACCTCAGGTGATCCACCCACCTCGGCCTCCAAAAATGTTGGGATTACAGGTGTGAGCCACTGCACCCAGACAGAATTTGGTGTATTTTAAAAGCAACATAGTATTTTGCAATAACATAAAACATATTTTGGATAGCATTACAGAGAATTATTATTCATTCCAAAGAAATATTTTTAAATAAGTCATCATTCTATTTAAAGTATTACTATAATTGGATGCCTGTTTATGAAATCATAACATCCATTTCAATGACCTTTAATATTTTTTTAAAAATCCATCAATGTACATACATTTGCTCACCTTTCCATAAAGTAGCAGCAAACACAATGAGAGCAAAAGTTGACTAGTTTTCCTAATTGTTCCAAATAGATACAAAACACTCAAAAAGGTAGTAATAAGTTACTTTCTATTTCAATATTTTTTTTTCCTCTCATCACACAGTTCTCTTGTTCTCACTCCTTTTTAGTTTCATGAAAAGGGCCGTGAAGGCTTTTACTGATGGAATGGGGCTGGAAAGGTTATTCCTGACATAGCAAGGAGGAGGCCTTCTACCAAGTTTAGAAAAAACTATCTAGGATAGAAGACTTTGCACTCATTAGGAATTACCCGATATGTACTCACTAAGTCCAAGGGAGCATGGTGAGCACCATTCAATAAGCATTAGACCAATCGATGGGCATGATTGTTCTAATATAATCCCATTCCTCTTGCTAACTCTTGACTTAAAAATGGGTATATGACCCAGTTCTCACCAGTAGATGTATGAGAGGGAGACTGCTGGAGTAGATTCTAAGAATATTTTACGTTATTAAAAGTGATATCGTCATTAAGAGATACTATATCTTCTATTTTATGATGTTTGTATCTGGATAGGATATCTGAAAGTATTGTAGCTTTGCTTTATGTCTGATGATAAAACCAATGTTGAGGCCAGGAGAGTGGAGAGATAAAAATAACCTGGATCCTTGTGGATAACAGTGACTGAATTAAATAAACCTCCAAACCATCCTACCTCTTGATTTTCTGATACATGAGATAATAAATAGCTTTCTTATTTAAGGCAGCTTGAGGCAAGGATTATTGTTCATGTGGCTGAAGCATCAAAATCTATACAAGTGAAACCAGAGATTAAGGTAGGTTTTTGGACACACTGCTCACCAAGACATTTTGTGGGTTTACCTTTGACAATACCCTAACCTTCAGTACACCAAAGAGTCAGTGAGAGAAGAGCAAATTATTTCTAGATTCTCCTCACTAGGATGGGATTTCCTACTAAATCAGGTCAAGCTGTCACTTACTCAGGGAATAAACACCTATCCAAGGAATAAATTACTCACAGTTGGGCAGGAGAACAGTCAGGCATTAGTGATTCCTGGGTATTTCACTCATTTCTATTGTCAATTTGTATCAGATACATTATGTCAAAAATGAATCCCTCTCTCTCCCAGAGAAAACTTACTATTCCCGGTGCACAGTGTTACAGTTCATAGCAGCTGTCTTGCCCTTTTCTGATTTGTATTGCATCTCTAACTCTAAGTTGCTTAGCCTTTTGGGAGAAAACTACCAAAAAGAAAGAAAAAAATGATGAAAATTCCAATATTTATAGCAAGATGGAGAAGGGAAACTCTTAGAAGAATAGCGGAGCACTGAAATGATATGCAACACGAAAAGATGATTTGGCCAATTGATCAGAAAATTTAGAAATATATACCCTTGACCCTTTCACTCATGAGTTGCCTGCAGTATCTACACTAATTCAATTAGGAAAGGAAGCAAGAACAAAGGCAGCATCACTGAACTATACAATATACACTAAGTGCATTAAAAGCATTTTATAAATTATTTCAAATAGCTTAGACTCACAATTTACTTATATGATGCACAGCAAACTATGTCATTTTATCCTTCAGTCTCATTTAATGAAAACTAGAAGATAAAATTTTCTAATCAACACTTGAAAGGATAATCAAATAATCATCCTTGAGTAGAATGAAATTAAGGAAGAAATAAGAACCAGATAAAATAAGACATTTTCCATATTCCATCTTCAGCACATTTCTCCACACTTCCATTCTCCCTAAGTAAAGCAAAAGTAGGCATGGTTTTACAATGCATATGTGTAGTGTTTTTCTGTCATTTGTTTTTTAACCAAGGACCATGCTTAGATTTACTCATATTTGAGGTCTAAATTTGTAAAGAGCACAGGAAAATATTAATCAGGTACTTGGAAAGCTTATTTGACTTACCATGGTTCATCATGATCTATATGAAATAAGAAAGTACAGATTATTCTATTTGACTTGGCAGTGCAAGTAGAGAGCATTCTCAAAAAAGTTTTAGAAAAATTCATAAATATTTCCCATTGAGGTACACCGCTAAATAACAACACCCCATTTATTGAAGGCTTACTCACTCTGTCAAGAAATTCTAACCAACAAACATGTATTATTTCATGGAATTTTTAAAAAACAATATAACACAATAGGTATTATTTTCAGAAATGGAAACAGAAGTTTAGAACAATTAAGTAATCACTCATGATCGCACTGCCTATTAGTTTTGGAGCTGGAGTTTAAACTGAGTTTCCTTGAACTCAACTTGTGTAATAATAAACAATGAACTATTTGCCCCAACAGTAATGGAAAATATGTTTAAAAATCTATTTAGCTAAATAGTAGGAGGTGTTGGAAGAAAAGATACAATTTGTATCTTCACAATTCATTTGAAGGAAGAATACGTACATGCATAAGTGTTTACTACTTAGAGAAATAAAAAATATTTTTATACAGAAAACAACAAGAGAAAACAAGTCATGCTAATATAATTTAGAATTGTTGTTTATAATTGAAAACATGATTAATAATCACATTATAATATAGTCATGTGCCCCATAACGACATTTCAGTCATCAACGGACCATATGTACAATAGCAGTTCCATAAGATGATAATACCAAATTTGTACTATATTTTTACTAGGTTTAGGTACACAAATTCTTATCAGTGTGTTATAGTTACCTATAGTATTCAGTGAAGTAGTAATGTAAACACGTTTGTAGCCTCAGGGCAATAGTCTATACTGTATACCCTAAGTGTGTAGTAGTCTGCACCATCTAGTTTTGTGTAAGTGCACTCTGTGATGTTTGCACAGTGAGGAAATCACCTAATGGCACATTTCTCAGAATATACCCTTGTCATTAAGCAAATGTTTGACAGTACATCATATTCAAATAGAATTTACTCTGAAAACAGGATACTTCAAAATAAATAAAACAATGTATAAATATTATTCATCACACCAATAAAAATAAACATATTCCTCAATAGTTACAGAAAATATGATTAAATATAAACCAAGTATAGCTCTAATTTTAAAAGTATAATAAAAGATATATTCTTAGCCTGGTAAATATTATTACGTTAGTAAATTAAGCAAGTACATCTTTTCTCTTTTGGAGCTGGAGATGCAACATTAAAACATAAATTTAATTGAGATAAAATCTGCAGTGAAGAAATTCAGGGAAACATAGATAGACAGCATACTCTGGTTTGATCTGATCAAAAAAGCTGTTTGAAGCTAAATAAGGGACAGGAATAAGTTCTGTAAAGAGAGGAGAGGTGAGTACTCTAGGGGGATGGACCATCACTCCCAAAGGACCTGAGGTAGATAAGATTATGATATATTCAAGAACTTAAAAAGTCCAGTGTGTTTGGGAAATAATGAGAAAAGGAGTGTGACAGGAGAAGATACCAGAAGATTTAAGACTTACATTCTAAGGGCAATGGAAGGTCATTTGAACTTTTTACTCATTCAAGAGATGTTTTAACTAATTCATTCTTTCTTCAGTTATTCAACAATTATTATTAAGCATATACTATGGACCAGACTGTTCTACATATTGTGATTTGGAAAGGAACACAACAAAGGAAGCTGTTCCCAATGAGCTTATGTTGTTTTAGAGGAAGACAATTGATGAACCAAATTACAAGTTAATACATAAATATGAGGAAGCCATATGTACTATTTAAAATGATAAAAACAGGGGATAGAAAAAAAAACTACTCAAACTTGAATTTTGACAAAAGTCATCTATGGATCTTGTTAAGATGTAGATCCTGATTCAGTAGGTCCAAAGTGAAGATTGAGATCCTTATTTCTGATAGCCTCCCAGGGATGTACAAATGCTGGACTGTTTATTACACTTTGAGTAGCAGGGAGACAGAGAATAAGAAGTTATACGGTCTTCTGACAAATTATATTTAAATAGAGTCACCAGTAGAGACCTAACAATAGATCCCTCAAAATGTATGGAAAGATAAAGAGACAGTTGTACAATAATAGTTGGAGACATCATATCACAGGGTTTTTGTTTTTTCAGTGTAAGTAGGTACCATCAAACAATAATGCACTTTTAATAACGGATAGAATGACCAGTCAAAATATCAATAAGAAAATAGAGGACTTGAGCAACACTATCAGCCAATTAAACCTAGCAGGTATGTACAGAATACTACACCTAACAACAGCAGAAGACACATTGTTCTCAAGAGCAGATGGGACATTTTCCAGAACAGACTATATGTTCAGGCACAAAACAAATCTTAAAAAATTCAGAAATATTGAAATCATACACAGAATGTTTTCAGGCAACAATGGAATGCAGCTAGAAATCAATGACATAAGGAAAACTGGAAAACTCACAGATATGTAGAAATTAAACAACACACTCTAAAAACCCAATAGGTCAAAGAAGAAATCACAAGGAAAATTTGAAAATACTTTTACATGAATTATAATAAAATGAAACATACTAAAATACATAGGATACATTGAAAGCAGTAATGAGAGGGAAATGTATAGCTGTGTATGCCTACATTAAAAAGAACATCTCAAATGAATAAACTAATTGTACACTTTAAAGAATTAGCAAAAGATAAGCCAACTAAACCGTTAGCTAGTAGAAGGAAGGAAATAATAAATATTCTAAAAGAGATAAATCAAATAGAGAATAAAAATAATCATTAAATTCCATCAGCATCACAAACAATAAATAATTATTAACTCTAGGAGAAAAATGTTGAGGTTGTCATACGAAAAAAGCCAAGTGGCAAGGTTTTAGCTAAGCATGGAGCTCAAGTGAAAATAATTCACTTACCCTGAATCATTTTGTTTATGTGAAACAGGTATTGTGATATAAAAATTTTGAAGAAGAAAACATAATTTTAAAAAACTAATTGGCTCTGTAGTAAACAATGCTTATAAATGTGATTTGATTTTCAGTTATTGAAATTAACTTATCTAGAAGAGGGTTGAAGACGTGTGGAGAAAGGAATAACTATTGTCAACTCTTACATAGTATTAAATTTTTTCAAAAAAATTAAATGATTTAGCAAATTAATAAAAAACAATTTTTCAGTAAGTAAAGGAAAAATGTTATCTCAAGACAGTGGCCAGATTATTAAGTCTCTGGGGAGAACAGATTGTCATTGACTTCTCAATGCAGTGAGTCAGTAACCAGACAGTGCCTCAAATGGGAAGAACTATATATGTCAAAGGCTTAAAGCCTTGTGACTATAATTAGGACATTCAATAATTTCCTTTCTTCAAAGATTAGACAATCAATCAGCCTGTGAGCAAGGCATCTTGGATAAACCATTCCTCATTTTGATTTCATATTGTTTTTGAAGTCATAATCAATGAAGCACTTTATCAAATGAAACTAAGAAGAGCAAATATTAGAATTAATAAGACTATACAATCATTATTTTTAGATGGCAGGCTATATACCTAGAAAAGTGAAAGAAATTAGAATTGATAAATTAGTGTAATAAAATAGGATGGATACAAGTACTATATCAAATTCAAAAACATTCTTTCATAATAGCTTCATCTAGCTAATATATATAAAGAAAAATGTATCACCTGAAACAAATATATATGAATCTATAGAAATAATCTATAGTGCCA
Organism: Nomascus leucogenys; assembly: GCF_006542625.1. Lineage (NCBI taxonomy): Eukaryota > Metazoa > Chordata > Mammalia > Primates > Hylobatidae > Nomascus > Nomascus leucogenys. The sequence goes on along the minus strand of NC_044383.1, from coordinate 106,545,478 downwards.
AACTTTTTGAAACAATTGCCTAACTGTCCTTTCTCAAATTTTACATTTTTAGTCTAGCCCCCATTGACATCTAATTCCTTTTTCGTATCAAAATCCAAATATACATTTCTCATGGATTATTTTACTTTACCTTTCAGCTAAGCACATGCCTGTTTTTGAAGAAGTCTATTTTTATTGCTATTAAATCACACATTCTAAGACTTTCAGCTACTTTGATCTTTCTCCATGTATTTGCTTTCATTTCTTCATCTACTCTGCTTTAAATATTTAACTTAACAGGGTTCAGTTCTTAGCTTCGTTTCCTCATCACTCTACAAATTCTTTCCTGCCCTTCCATTACATAAGTTTCCATGTTCTAGATAATTGCCAAAATACTAACTCCAGCCTACATCACTCATCTAGAGTTTAGGAAAACTCCATGTGAATATTTCTCATATATCCTAAATGCCACATTTCTCATGTAGTGTTTATAATCTTTCCAACTTCATGTATCAGTGCATGGCTCCAGCATCAATCAACTGTGCAAATCAGAATTCTGAGTGTGAGATCTGATTCATCATTCTCTTTTGCCTCACTTACCTGTTGCTCTAAATATTCTAAATAATTCCTAAGTTAATCCTAAATATTTCTTAAATAAACCATTGTTTTAAAAATTTACCTAAAACTTATCTATTCTTATATTCATGTCTACTATTCTGGTTACATCTACCAGTATCTTTCACATGGATTATTGCTGTAGACTCCAAACTGTTCCCTCCCACTTCATTTTTGATCTCCTTTAATACATTTTATACAAGCAACAACAGCCACCCCTTAATATGTTAATCTTACAGTCTTATGTTCCTACATAAAACATTTAAATGGCTTATCATCTCTCCTTAAAATAAAGTCTAAACTTAAACTAGCTGCCAACACTTTCTGGTCCACTTATTTTTCTGGTCCATGGTCTGGTCTGCTTATTTTCCACTTTAGCATTATTTCTCAATATATCTGTTAGAGTTAGCAAATCAGCCACACTGAGTTTCTTTCAATTCCTTGAAACTGCCACATAAATTTTCTCCTGGGTTTGGTCATGCTGTTTCCTATCTTAGAATACTCTTTCCTATACCATATACTGCTTTGATAGTTATTCTTATACCTTCTTTAGGTCTCGGTTTAAATTCTGCTTCATTGACTATCTCAAACTGAATTTTACCTTCTTGCCATGTATTTCTGTGACATACCTTACTTTTTAAAATTACCTATATTATAATTGTATCTCTGCAAACTTGTAAATTCTTAAATTGGCAAGAGTTGTGTCTACTTTGTTCATTTTTGTCTGGCTAGCTCACATCAAACATGGCACTTATGCACTCAGCCTTGCTTTCTGTTTCATAAAGGCATAATTCTCTCAATTTCTCCAGCTTTTACCTATAAAAATTTACATCTGTATTAACCCTCTGACATTGTCTTCATTCCGATAAAAAAAAAGATTTTGTTTGCTTTATAGTGTAAGCCAACCATGTGTATCTTTGTTCTTATATTGCCTATTCACTTTCTCTCACCTATTTTCAAATTTCTCCTCTCTAGGATATATACTGCAGAGGATAAATGTTCAAATTATCTTGCTAATAAGTATATCTACCCCTGAGCTTCTATTTTCCTTGAAATACTGCCCTCTCTTTTCTTTTACCATGAAGGCCTTCAATAAATTTTCCAAACTTGCTGCCTCTACTTTTTTACTATTATGTTCCAAGAGAATAAATTTACTAAAATAAGCATCAATAACTGTCTTCCCTGATTAGAAACCATTTGATGGCTTTACATTGCCTCCAAGAAAATCAAATATAGTAGAATATAAAAGCCCTCCTGTCTTACTGCTGCTTTTGTGAACATCATATGCCCTTGATGTCTTACAGAGGACAGAATTCCCAATGTGTCTTTTGAAACAAAATAAATTATTAATAGCTTTACTGTTTCCTCCTACTTAGCTCATGCACTGGTTTGAAGAGTGCCACCTCAAAATTCATTCTACTTGAACCTCAGAATGAGAACTTATTTGAAAATAGTGTTTTGCCAAAAAAACAGATGTAATCAAGTTAAAATGAGAACATATTGGATTAAAGGTGGGCCCTAAATCCAATGACTGGTGCCCTTATGGAATGAAGTTAATTTGGACACAGAGACATACACACAGGGAAGTTGATGTGAAGACATAGAGGAGAATCCCGTGAAGACAGAGGTAAGTAATGCTTTTACAAGCCAAGAAAGGCCGAGGATTCCTGGCTACTAACAGATAATAAGAGGCAAGGAAGGACCCTAAAGTCTTCATAAAGGGCATGGTTCTGTTGACACCTAGATTGCACACTTCCAGCCTCCAGAAATATGAGAAAACACATTTTTGTTGTTTAAGCCTCTTGATTTGTGGTAATTTATGTGGCAGCCCTACAAAATTAATACACTAAGAATTCAGCACAATAGCTCCTGGTAGTGGCTGGTTACACAATTCCAAATCTGACTGGATAATCATCTATACATTTCATTTTTCTTAACTGTTGCGTATGTAGTTATTCTGCCATTCTCTACATAGTCTTAGAAACTCTTCTTTATTGTGATATAATCTAAATCCTAGTATATAGAACAAATTACATTTGGGATTGCTCATAGTCAACCATAGCTTAATAATTGCAATGAAAGTAATTGAGAATAACTGGGGTAACTGATTGAGATCTGTCTTCATTTTGTAAATGAGGCTTCCGACATAGATTTTTTTTTTTCATTTTTAAACTTAAAGGAGTTTCTGGGAAATCATAGGAAATGGTGTCCTGAAAAAAATATTTATCTCCATTGTTGCTTGTGCTCCTTTTTCAGTCACTACTGACAAGTACTCTGCACATTCAGAGGCATTTATAAGGGCTAGGTGGTATGTTAAATAATCTCCCCAGTCAAGGGGACCCATATTTGTCAAATCAGAGATGACTTTTGTTTCAGTTGCTACAAGACCTCAGGAACCTGCTGAGACTCATAAATTCATTTCGCTTACATTGTTTATTGGGAAGGCCACTGGATCCATTTAGCTTTAAGGTCATCACTTTCTAATTTCTTTGCTTGTAGGATATTCCTATATCTCTCACTTTTTAAAAAAAAAGTGTGCATTTTTTCTTGCATGCACACACACACATGCTCACACACACTCATTTTCTCTCATAAATCAAAGAGAATCACCAGCTAATAATTTTATTGTATCTCTATGGAGATTGTGATTTACTTTCATTTGCATTCAAAAGGGAAGACAAAATTCTCAGTAAAATTTAAAAAAATGCTTAGCTTTGCTGGCTTAATAAAGTAAAACTATAAGGTAAGGCACTGATTTTTTTTTTTTTTGTAGTATTTAGACATGTGATGGTTAGTGGACTTTAGTCTGGGGAAAAAAATCTTTCAGTGATATTTTGGTTTGAAGACTCAAAGCTAAAAAGCATGAAACTTGGTGAGAACCAGGACACTATCTGACAGAGTAAAAAGGTCACCATTCATGCTTCATCCTCTTCTACAAACACAGAGACCTAAGGAGTGTATTTTAGGAAAATTCTGTCAGAAGAAACAGCACCAGAAGCAACACTTAAACAGAGCTGTAACTGTAATCATCATAATTGCACTACTAAAACTAATGAAATATCATATTGGAATTCTTCCTCGAAACAGTCATGATAAAGTACATATTTCTTCCATGCTGTTAGTCATCAGTCTTTGAAAAAGCATTGTGGGAGTAAAAGTCAACTCTTTTTTCATTTAATGTAACTGCTAAATTCATAGGAAAAAAAATTCAGACACAGCAATTACAAAGATGGGCAAATGACAGAGAAAGCAAGTCTGTCTGATGAAGAGATATTTCAGAGAATGTGTTACTGTAATGCAAATGCTACATTTTCCTGATGTTTTTGTTAAAAGGAGAAAATATTTTATTGCTGTTGTCAATGTAAGGCAAATGTTTTTGGTGTGCTGGACATTTTGAGCTCCCAAGTTCATTTCCACTTTGAAGCAGACTCCTCCAGGGAACAGGTAATAAATCTGCCACTCTACCTGGATCCCTGAAGAAGACAGTGCTTCAGCTTGTGAGCAGTGCATGTCAGTCCAGGCATATCTGTGAGAAGATGATGACCTTACAGCTACTAATGTCTTTCAAGTAACAGACAGGTGGCAAAAACAAGCCTGACAAAACCGATGAAGAATTTAAAAAATCAAGGGTAAACAAAATAGATCAGTCTGGTTCACAGTGAGATGTACTTTGTCATTGAGCATTGGTGTCAGAGAACTTTAAATGAGATAAAGTTGGCAAGATAATTTATATTTCATCTAACACATTCAATGGCATATTGAAAATTTAATATGCTGTCCATATTAAGAACTTCTGACATTATCATTAGCAGCCATGAGGCTTGACAATGATTCCATCATCTTTCTTTGCCCCTTTCCAAAGATGGAACAAGCTTCTCTTTACATCAAAGTTGATATGCCTGTTCCCTCAAAAGACTTAGTAAATAGTTATTGACCAAGAAAGTGGAGAAATTTTTATTTCTTGAAGAAAGTTTAATCAGTGAAGTGGCCTGAGATCAGAAGAATAAATAGAGAAACGCTGCAGCCTCACTACACCAGTCCTAAAATGGGTGAAATGTTTGTCATACAATTTTCAGAATATTTTTCTGAAATATATTGAGACTCATTTATAATTTGGATAATTATTCCCCTAGAATTAAAACTATCTCATTATTATTTTCTGACACATTTATATTCTATATTCCTCTGTATCTTTTGGAAACTCATTCTATTTTCTAAGAACTGTTTTTCATTTTCCATGTGATTTTTGAAAAAATGAACCATTCACATTGTGATTTTTAGAAAGTGAGATGTTTCCTAGATACTGTGTGTTCTTCCTCACTTTACCTCTGGTTTTCTTCAACTAGAAGAGAGAATGATTTTCAGAGGTTTAAAATATCTTTCTCATTGGCAGAGCTCATTTTATATAATTTGATATTGAAGCTCCAGAAAATGCCACACTCAGGAAGCTCAACACTTTGCTCAGATTTCCTCATAAACTCCATTTCACAGTTCTCCTAAAGTACTTGTATTGAATGTATCTATGATTTCTTAACCATATAGTTGCTCTATCCTCTCAATTATTTGCTTTAGAAAAAACTTTCATACCTTCTTTGTGTTGGGCATTGTGATAAACCCTTTGGAGGAAAAACAAATAAAATACAATAACCTTCTTGAGGATCCCAGTGTGGAAGAAACTCACCTTTCTTTCCCATTCCATAAGCAGACTGGCCTGGCTTACAAAAGTCAGCACCTACATTTACTTTTCTGAGTGTTTTCTCTAGTAGCAATCTCATTCTCTACTTTGTTCACAGCAGGCCAGACATGCCAGAGAATACAAGCATTCTAAGATCATCATCACTTAACCAGTGACTGGTGGGAGTCAGTATATCAGTATAGTGACTCCCTTTTCTTTTGTGTAAAATAATTCTGAGGCTCCTATTCCCCATTGTCTTCCATGATTCCCTAGTGGGAATAAGATCTTATTGCTTATATTGGTAACTTGCTTTATAGCATTCCTTTGAATGACAGTTTTCTCTTTACTTTCTCTCTTCCTGTCTTATTTTATGACCCTCCAGAAGCAGAGGCATAGTATTTGGGAGATGCAGGAAACATTAGAAGGGAAATGGGTAGGTGCTAGAGAGAAGAAACCAAGCTTGAAGTGTGCGTTACTAATCTAGAAACCACAGGGTTGCTTCACTCTAGGGGAAAGGGCAAAGGGCAAAAGCATGCCTTGGAATTGTGTCAACCAAGAGAAGAGATAATCTGAGATTATATACCAATAACCATAAATTACTAATTGAGGGCTTTTGGGGTGGTACATTTAATTCCCTGGTACTTCTAGCCTGCCAATTGCACAAGCAGAGTGGTCTACATATTGGGGAAAATCCTTATGCATGGAGAGGCAGATACTGGTCTCTGTAAATCGAACAAGCAAATTGAAATGAGAAGATTTGAGGATGCTTAGTAGGGTACAGAGAGTGTCTGCTATCCTTCACCATTTGCCTACCAGATTTATCTGGGATCTTTCCTAACAACTTATTTGCACTAGAATTTTTGTCTCAAGAGTTGCTCTTGGAGGATCCTAAACTATGATAACCATGTTTGCTTGTGAAGATACTTAAGGTGTCACAACCTGAAAAATACTAAATTAAATGTTAAGAACATGCTACAATGCCATAGAAGGAAGAAAGGCAGGAGAATCAGGAAATATGGAGAAGAGAAAAATAAAAAAAATTTTAGGACCAGTAGGAGTTAGGCAGATTTAAACAGAAAGAAAGAGGGCGGGTGCTTGGAACATTTCATCAAGTGGCCCTGGAGCATCAAGGGCTGGGCAGTTGGAGTTGGCTGGCAGGAGCAGGCAATAAGGTGATGCATTTCTTCATAGATAATTAAAAATAATAATAATACTCAAAACTAGTCCTTTTTATTATCACAATTTTTATCACTGATATAAAAATATATTAGTGTTCTAAACTATTATCTATGTTCTAAACTATCTAAATAAGGTATGTTGTTCTAAATCAAACTATCTATAGTTTTCAACATATACATATTATCTATATGAACATATTATCTATCTATAATGTTTATGTTCTAAACTATTGTTGCAGTTGCACAATACATGTTATGCTACATAATGCAATTTTTGTTAGATATTTTTAAAATAAATATTATACTTCACACAGAAGTTAATTTAAAGAACCTCTAGTTATTTAGTGCTCAGGTACATATGTTGGTTTCAAGAATTTGTAGTAGTATGGAGCTTTGTTCTGGTGACATTTTTGTCTTCCACCCAGACAGTGCTTTATATTTCTGCATTTAAACAGTAGGTTTGAAATAAGCAACAACAGCACAGTGAATATAAGCTGAAGCAACAGAAACTGAATTACTTCTATCCTGTCGTTTTCAAATGCCAGGACAAATGACAAAAGACACTGCTTTTACATTATCAGCACAATTAAATTGTCAATGTTTGAATGACTTGGTTTTTTTTATCATGGGTTTTCTTTTTTTTTCTTTTTTTTTCTTTTTTTTGAGATAGAGTCTCATTCTTGTTGCCCAGGCTGGAGTGCAATGGCACGATCTCGGCTCACTGCAACCTCCACCTCCCGGGTTCATGCGATTCTCCTGTCTCAGCCTCCCAAGTAGCTGGAATTACAGACATGTGCCACCATGCTCAGCTAATTTTTGTATTTTTTGTGGAGACAGGGCTTCACCGTGTTGGTCAGGCTGGTCTCAAATTCCTGACCTTAGGGGATCTGCCTGCCTTGGCCTCCCAAAGTGCTAGAATTACAGGCACGAGCCACCATGCCCAACCTTATCATAAGTTTGCTATAGAAAATTACATCCATGTTTGGCATCTTTCAGCCTTTTTGTTTGTTTTAGTGTAAACAAATCTTTAGGAATTTTAATAAATATATTAGCAATTTTGGAAATTTTTGATGCACATTTTCATGTGAAAGAATTTTTTATATTAAAATATATAAAAATATAGTTCAATCAAGTAGAAAAAGTTGATAATGTGGCTATACTGCCTGTGGAAGTTAAACATATTAAAAAGTCTACATATTTCTATTAAATATAAATTATATAGACATTTGGGTGTATAGTCTTGATTTTTTTCTTTTCAACTTTTATTTTAGGTTCAGGGGGTACATGTGCATGTTTGTTACGTGTTTAAATTGTGTGTCACTGGGGTTTGGTGTACAAACCATTTCATCACCCAGGTAGTGAGCATAGTACCAATTGGTGGTTTTTCAATCATCACTTGCCAGCCTCTAGTAGGCTCCAGTGTCTATTTGTCTCTTCTTTGTGTCCGCATTTACAGTATTTAACTCCCCTTTACAATTGAAAACGCAATATTTGGTTTTCTGTTCCTGCATTAATTCACTTAGAATAATGGCCATCACCTATATCTGCATTACTGCAAAGGACACAATTTTATTTCTTTTTATGGCTGCATAGTATTCCATGGTGCATATGTACCATATTTTCTTTATCCAGTCCACTGTTGATGGTCATCTAGGTTGATTCTGTGTCTTTGCTAATGCAAATAGTTGTTGAACATACAAGTAAATGTGCATTTGCATTCCTCTGGATGTATACCCAGGGAGTATTGCTGGGCTGAATGGTAGCTCTGTTTTAAGTTCTTTGAGAAACCTTCAGACTGCTTTCCACAAGTGGCTGGAATAACTTCCATTCCCCCGAGCAGTGTACAGGTGTTTTTTTTTTTTTTTCACAACCTCACCAACATGTTATTTTTTGACTTTTTAATAATAGCCATTCTGATTGTGTGAGATGGTAAGTCAATGTGGTTTTGATTTGCATTTCTCTGACTAGTGCTGTTGAGCATTTTTCCATATGCTTATTAGCAATGGGTATGTCTTCTTTTGAGAAGCATCTGTTCATGTCCTTTGTCTAATTTTTAATGTGACATATTGCTATTTCATTGTTGGTGTTTAAGTTCCTTGTAGATTCTGGATATTAGACCTTTGTTGGAGCATAGTTTGTGAATATTTTGTCTCATTCTGTAGGTTGTCTACTCTGTTGATGGTTTCTTCTGCTGTGCAGAAGATCTTCAGTTCAATTAGGTCCCACTTCTCCATTTTTTTGTTGCAATTGCTTTTGAAGACTTTGCCATAAAATCTTTGCCAAGGTCTATGTCTGGAATGATATTTCTAGAAATGAAATTTCCTGAAAACCCTAGATTTTCTCCTAGGGTTTTTTAGTTCTGGGTCTTACATTTAAGTCATTAATCTATCTTGAGTTAATTTTTGCATATACTGAAAGAAGGGGTTTCAATCTTCTGCATATGGCTAAACACTTATTCCAACACCATTTTTTAAATAGAAAGTCCTTTCCCCATTGCTTCTTATTGTCAACTTTGTCAAAGAACAGATGTTGTAGGGGTGCAACTTTATTTCTGATTTCTCTAGCCTATTCCATAGGCCTATGTGTCTGTTTTTCTACCAGTACTATGCTGTTTTTGTTACTGTAGGCTTGTAGTATAGTTTGAAGTTGGGTGGTGTGATGCCTCTGACTTTGTTCCTTTTGTGTAGGACTGCTTTGAATATCTGGGCTATCTTTTGGTTTCATATAAATTTTGTAATAGTTTTATCTAATGCTGTGAAAAATTATATGAGTAGTTTGATAGCAAGAGCATTGAATCTATAAATTTCTTTGGGCAGTATGGCCATTTTAATAATATTGATTCTTCCTATCCATTATCATAGAATGTTTTTCAGTTTGTTTGTGTTGTCTCTGATTGCTTTCAGCACTATACAAAACAAAAGTGTGTGGTTGTCTAAATCTCTTCATAAGTCTCTAAAAACCTGTTTTATAAATCTGGGTGTTCCAGTGTCGGGAATATATGTATTTTGAATAATTAAGTCTTCTTGTTGAATTGAGCTCTTCATCAATATGTAATGCCTTTCATTTTCCTTTTAAATCATACTTGCTTTAAAGTCTGTTTTGTCTGAAATGAGAATAGCAACTCCTACTGTTGTTTTCTATTAAATTGACAGATCTTTTCCCACCCCTTTACTTTGAGCATCTGGGTGTCATTGCATGTGAGATAGGTCTTGTGCAGACAGCACACAGTTGGGCCTTGCTTCTTTATCAAACTTGTACATTGGTTAGCTGTATTACTAAGTACTTTACTCCTTTTGTGGATATTATAAGTTGGACTGTGTTCTTGACTTGGCTGTCAGACATTATTGGTATATAGAAATCCTCTTGATTTTTTGACACTGATTTTATACCTGAAACTTTACTGAAATTGTTTATCAGATCTAGGAATTTTGGGGCAGAGACTATGCGGTTTTCTCAGTATAGAATTATATCTCCTGTGCAGACAGATGGTTTGACTTCCTCTCTTCCTATTTGGATATATTTTATTTCTTACCATTGCCTGATTGCTCTGGCTAGAACTTCCAGTACAATGTTGAATAGGACTAGTGAGAGGGGACACCCTTGTCTTTTTCCAGTTCTCAAAGGGAATGGTTCTAGCTTTTGCCCATTTGATATGATGTTGGCTGTGGGTTTGTCATAAATGGCTCTTACCATTTTGAGTTATGTTCTTTTGATGCCTAGTTTGTTGAGGATTTTTAGCACAAAGAGATGTTGAGTATTTTCAAAGTTTTTCTGCATTTGAGATTATCATATGGTATTTTTTAGTACTGTTTATTTGATGAATCACATTTATTGATTTGTGTAGGTTGAACCAACCTTGATTCTCAAGAATAAAGCCTACTTGATCGTGGTGGATTAGCTTTTTGATGTGCTGCTCTGTTCAGTTTGCTAATATTTTGCTGAGGATTTTTGCATCCATGTTCATCAGGGATATTGGCCTGAAATGTGTGTGTGTGTCTCTGCCAGGTTTTGGTGTCAGAATGATGCCAGCCTCATAGAATGAGTTAGTGAGGAATCCTTCCCCCTCAATTTTGTGGAATAATTTCAGTAGGATTGGCACCAGCTCTTCTTTATACCTTGGGTAGAATTTGGCTTATGAATCTGTCTGGTCCAGGGCTTTTTTGGTTGGTAGGTTTTTAATTGCTGATTCAACTTCAGAACTTGTTACTGGTCTGTTCAGGATTTTAATTTCTTCCTGGTTCAATCTTGGGAGATTGTATGTCTCCAAGGATTTATTGATTTCTTCTAGGTTTTCGAGTTTGTGTGCATAGAGGTGTTCGTAATAGTTTCCAAGGATTTTGTTATTTCTGTGGGATCAGTGGTTATGATACCTTTGTCACTTCCGATTGTGTTTATTTGGATATTCTTTTTTCTTTATTAGTCTAGCTAACATTCTATCAATCTTATTACTCCTTTCAGTAAACCAACTTCCTGTTACATTGGTTTTTTGTGTGAATTTTCACATCTCAATTTTATTCAATTCAGCTCTGATTTGGGTTATTTCCTTTCTTCTGCTAACTTTGGGGTTGATTTCCTCTTGTTTTTCTAGTTCCTCTAGGTGTAAGGTTAGGCTGTTAATTTGAGATCTTTCTAAATTCCTGATGCAAACATAGTGCTGTAAATTTTCCACTTAATACTACTTTAGCTGTGTCCCAGAGATTCTGGTAGGTTGTATCTTTGTTTTCATTATTTTCAAATAATTATTTGATTTATACCTTCATGTCATTCCCTAAAATATTACTCAGGAGCAGGTTGTTTAATTTCCATGTAATTGTATGGTTTTGAGAAAACTTCTTATATTGATTTTCATATTTATTATGCTGTAGACTGAGAGTGTGGTTGGTATGATTTTTTTAAATTTGTTTACAGTTGTTTTAGGGCAAATCATATGGTTGATCTGAGAGTATGTGTTATGTACAGATGAGGAAAATGTGTATTCTGTTGTTGTTGGGTGAAGTACTCTTTAGATGTCTGTTAGGTCCATTTGATTAAGTGTGGAGTTTAGTTCCCTATCTTTGTTTTTTGCCTTGATATGTCTAACGCTGTCAGTGGGGTGTTGAATAATGTGGTCCCACTCTTAGTATGTGGTTGTCTAAATCTCTTTATAAGTCTCTAAAAATTTGTTTTATGAAACTGGGCATTCTGGTGTTGGGTGCATATACATTTTGGATAGCTAAGTCTTCTTGTTGAATTGAGATCCTTCTCAATATGTAATGCCTTTCATTTATAGACCAATGGAACAGAATAGAGCCCTCAGAAATAATGCCACATATCTACAACCATCTGATCTTTGACAAACCTGACAAAAACAAGAAATGGGGAAAGGATTCCCTATTTAATAAATGGTGCTGGGAAAACTGGCTAGCCATATGTAGAAAACTGAAACTGGATCCCTTCCTTACACCTTATACAAAAATTAATTCAAGATGGATTAAAGACTTAAATGTTAGACCTAAAACCACAAAAACCCTAGAAGAAAACCAAGGCAATACCATTCAGCACATAGGCATGGGCAAGGACTTCATGTCTGAAACACCAAAAGCAATGGCAACAAAAGCCAAAACTGACAAATGGGATCTAATTAAACTAAAGAGCTTCTGCACAGCAAAAGAAACTACCATCAGAGTGAATAGGCAACCTACAGAATGGGAGAAAATTTTTGCAATCTACTCATCTGACAAAGGGCTAATATCCAGAATCTACAATGAACTCCAACAGATTTACAAGAAAAAAACAAACAACCCCATCAACAAGTGGGCGAAGGATATGAACAGACACTTCTCAAAAGAAGACATTTATGCAGCCAAAAGACACATGAAAAAATGCTCATCATCACTGGCCATCAGAGAAATGCAAATCAAAACCACAACGAGATACCATCTCATTTTCCTTTTAAATCATTATTGTTTTAAAGTCTGTTTACTCTGAAGTAAGAATAGCAACTCCTGCTCTTTGTTGTTTTGTATTAGATTGATAGATCATTTCTCACCCCTTTACTTTGAGCATCTGGGTGTCACTGTATGTGAGTCAGGTCTTGTGAAGACAGCATACAGTTGGGCCTTGCTTCTTTATCAAACTTCTCACTGTTTGTTTTTTAAGTGGGGCATTTAGCTTATTTACATTCAAGGTTAGTATTAATATGTGAGAACTTGATACTGTCACAGCTGGTTGTTACATAGACTTGATTGTAGAATTGCTTTATAGTGCTAGTGGGCTATATATTTAAGTGTGTATTTTTGGTGGCCGGTAATGGTCTCTCATTTTTATGTTTAGCACTTTCTTAAGGACCTCTTGTAAGGCAGATCTTGTGGTAATGAATTCCCTTAGCATATGATTGCCTGAAAAGGATTTTCTTTCTCCTTCACTGATGAAGCTTAGTTTGGCTGGATATGAAATTCTTGGTTTGAATTTATTTCCTATAAGGATGCAAAATATAGGCCCCCAATCCCTTCTGGCTTGTAAGGTTTCTCCTGAAAGTTCTGCTATTACCTTCATAGAATTCCCTTTGTACGTGACCTGCCCCTTCTTTCCAGTTGCCTTCAAGATTTTTTCTTTCACAGTTACTTTGGAGAATCTGATGACTATGTCTTTAAGATAGTTGTCTTGTATAGTTCTTGCAGGGGTTCTCTGAATTTCTTGAATTTGCATGTGGACCTCTCTAGCAAGATTGGGGAAATTTTCAAGACAATATACCGAATATGTTTTCAAGTTGCTTGCTGTCTCTCCATCTCTTTCTAGAATGCCGATGAGTTACAGGTACTCTCTCTCTAGGCAATCCCATATTTCTTGGAGTTCATTTCATTCAATTCTTTTTTCTTTATTTTTGTCTTCCTGTGTTGATTCAAAGGAGCTGTCTTTGAGCTCTGAGATTCTCTCTTCAGCTTGGTCTATTCTGTTATTAGTGCTTCCAATTGCATTCTGAAATTCCTGTAGTGAATTTTGTATTTCCAGAAGTTTAGTATGTGTTTTTTGTTTTTTTTTTTTTAATGGAGTCTCACTCTGTCACCCAGGCTGGAGTGCAGTGGCACAATCTTGGCTCATTGCAACCTTCACTTCCCAGGTTCAAGCAATCCTCCTGCCTCAGCCTCCCAAACAGCTGGGATTACAGGCACCCACCATCACACCCAGCTAATTTTTGTATTGTTAGTAGAGATGAGGTTTCACCATATTGGTCAGGCTGGTCTCGAACTCCTGACCTCAGGTGATCCACCTTCCTCGGCCTCTCAAAGTGCTGGGAGGCATGAGCCACTGCACCTGGCTGGTTCTTTCTTAAAATGGCTTTGTCTTCTTTCTAATCTTGGACCATTTTACTGCTTTCCTTGGATTGGATTTCAGTCTTCTATTATGTCACTGACCTCCTTTGCTATCCAGATTTGGAATTCTGCATTTGTCATTTTAGCCTCTTCAGTCTGACAGAGAACAGCCAAATAAAAAGTTGCTGGGGAGCTAGTGTGGTCATTTGGAGGTAAGAAATCATGCTAGCTTTGGCGGGGCATGGTGGCTCAAGCCTGTAATCCCAGCACTTTGGGGGGCCGAAGCGGACAGATCACGAGGTCAGGAGATCAAGACCATCCTGGCTAACACGGTGAAAACCTGTCTCTACTAAAAATACAAAAAAATTAGCCAGGCGTGGTGGTGGACGCCTGTAGTCCCAGCTACTCAGGAGGCTGAGGCAGGAGAATGGCTTGAGCCCAGGAGCTTGCAGTGAGCCGAGACTGCACCACTGCACTCCAGCCTGGGCAACCAAGGAAAAAAAAAGAAATCATGCTAGCTTTCAGAGTTGTCAGATTCATACAGCCACTACCACAAATAAAATACAAAAAAGCAAAATCACCACAATTTTCTCAGGTTATTCATTTGCGTTCATAGCCTCTACCCACCCCTAAAAAGTGGCAAATATTTACAATGGATATAAAGCATTGTCTTTTGGAGAACATCATACAGATTAAACCATATAGTGTATAACCTTTGTGTCTATTTCTTTCATTCAATACAATACCTAGGTGATACATCCAAGTATTTGCATATATAAATAAGTTGCTCCATTTAATTGCTGAGTAGTACTTAAGTATGTGGATATACCACAAGTTATTTGTCCACTTGTACTTAGAAGTTACTTTTCTTCCCCCAGGTTTTGGTAATTATTAACAAAAATTTTAAAGACATCCAGAGTAAGGATTTTTTTGAAATAAATTCTCATTTCCCTAAATGTCTGGCAGTTGTATTTCTGGGCCATAGGAAAGTGTATGTTAAGTTTAAAAGAAGCTGCTCTGTTTCCATAACAGTTGTATCATTTTGCATTCCCAGCAGCAATGTATGAGAGTTCCAGGTGTTCCATGTGCTTTCTAGTACTCAATATTGTCTCTGATTTTCATATTAGTCATTCTAATGGTTGTGTAATAATGTGTTATTGTGGTGTTAATAATTTACATTTCCTAAGAGACTCATGATATGGAAAATTATTTTCATGTTTTTATTCTGTATCCATATATTATTTTTGGTGAATCATCTAAGATATTTTTTCCATGTTTTAGTTGGATTATTTCTTTTTTCCTAGCTTTATTGAGGTATAATTGACAAATAAAAGTTATATATATTCAAAGTGTACATGTGCTACTTTGCTATGTGTATACTTCCTGAAATAATTACCACAAATTAATTGACACATTAATTGCCACACAGAGTTTCTACACTTACCCTTGTGTGTGTATGTGTGTAGTGTGAATAATTAAGATATATACTCTTAGTAAATTTCAAACAAACAATATGGAATTATTAACTATAGTCACTATGCTGTACACAAGATCTCCAGAACTTACTCATCTTATAACTGACAGTTTTTATCCTTTGATCAGTATCTTCCCATTCCCCCCATCCTGAGCCACTGACAACCACCATTTTGCTTTCTGCTGTTAGAAGTTTGACTTTTTTAGATTCCACTTATAAGTGAGATCATGTGGAATTATTTTTGAGATACTGACTTCATTTCCTTTGGATATATACACAGAAGTGGGATCATTTGATGGTATTCAGTTGTCTATGCCTGAGTTATATCACTTAGCATAATGCCCTCCAGCTTTATCCATATTGTTGCAAATGGCAGGATTTCTTTTTTTATGGTTGAATAAGATTTTATTGTAAATACATAGACACACTTTTTTTTATTCATTCATCTAACAATAGACACTTAGGTTGTTTTCATATCTTGGCTATTATGAATACTGCTTCAATAAACGTAAGAGTATGGATATCTCTTTGAGATGGAGTTACATTATGTTAGATTTATGCGTCAGTATTTAATTTTGAAGAGCTCTTGTAAATGGTATAATTTTGAAGTTTCAAATTCCATTTGTATTGCTAATGTATAGACATTTTAATGAAATATGTGCATTGAAATTATATTCTAGCTAATATTTTAGAAGGGCTATCTTTTTCCTTTCATTGTAGGTTCTTCATAGTTTTCTAAAAATGATTTATATCAGTGTGAAGAAAAATTGTACTTTTCCCTTTCAATTGGTATACCTTTTATTTGTTTTACTTCTTTTTTGCACTGACTTATCAATGTTAGGTTGTTTACGAGTAGAGAGAGAAGACATTCTTCCCTTCTCACAGATCTTAGAGGAAAATAATCATTATTTTACCATTAATGTTGCTGTTACCTGTAAGTCTATCCTAGCTGCCCTTTATCATGTTGAGTAACTCCTGTCTAGAGCTAGCTGGGGGAGTTTTACTATAAATGGGAGTTGAATTCTGTCATATGATTTTCTGTATAAATTGATATTAGCATATATTTTTTCCTCCTTTGCAGTTAATATAGATTGTATTGATTTATTTTTTAAATATAAGACCATCTTATCATTCTCAGTATAAACCCAATTTGGGAACAATGTATTATTATTTTTATATATTTATGGATTTCATTTGCTAATATTTTTGAGAATTTTGTGTCTATATCCATAAGGATTGGGGCCTGCAGTTTTACTATTTTTTTTTTTTTAGTTTTCTACGGCTGCATAACAAATTACTACCAACTTAGTGGCTTAAAACAACATTCATATGTTTGTTGGCTGCATGAATGTCTTCTTTTGGGAAGTGTCTGTTCATGACCTTTGCATATTTTTAAATTTTTTTTCTTGTAAATTTGTTTGAGCTCCTTGTAGACTCTGCGTATTAGACCTCTGTAAGTGGATAGATTGCAAAAATTTTCTCCCATTCTATAGGTCTCCTATTCACTCTGATGGTAGATTTTTTCCTTTTTTGGCTGTGCAGAAGCTCTTTAGTTTAATTATAACCCATTTGTCAATTTTTGCTTTTGTAGCAATTGCTTTTGGCGATTTCATCATGATACCTTTGCCTATGCCTTTGTTCTGAATGGTATTGCCCAGATTTTCTTCTAGAGTTTCGATAGTTTGGGAGTTTACATTTAAGCCTTTAATCCCTCTTGAGTTAATTTTCGTATGAAGTGTGAGGAAGGGATCCAGTTTCAATTTTCTCCAAATGAATGGTCAGTTCTCCCAGCACCATATATTAAACAGAGAATTCTTTCTCCATTGCTTGTTTTTGTCAGGTTTGTCAAAGATCAGATAGTTTTAGATATGCAATCTTATTTTTGAGTTCTCTATTCTGTTTCATTGGTCTATGTGTCTGTTTTTGTACCTAGGTGATGGGTTAATAGGTGCAGCAAACCACCATTGCACACATTTACCTATGTAACAAACCTGCACATCCGGCACATGTACCCCAGATTGAAAAATAAAAATTAAAATTAAACAGCATTCATTTATAATCTCAGAGATTTTGTGGGAGTGGGAATTAGAAGAATGAGAACAGCATAATTGAACTCTCTGCTCAAGGTGTCACAGGCTGAAATCAAGGTGTCAGCTAGGCTGTAATCTCATCTGGAGTTTGGGCTTTTCTTCCAAGCTCAAAAGATTATTACCAAATTCAATTTCCTTTCAGCTGTAGACATTCTGAAGGCTGCATATTCCAGGCCAGCAGAATGCCTCTAAGATGCTTCTTTTATTAAAGGCTCATCTGATTAGGTCAGGACCACCCACATTCAGCTTCATTTTGATGAACTCAAAGTTAAGACATTAGTTATCTATTCATGAGAGTCATATTCCATCATATTCACAGACCATGCTTCAAAAATTCTGCATAGGCTTTTTAGAAGTCTTTTGCTAAAAAATACAAAAAGAAGTATGCTTAGTTCCTTGTACCTTTTGCAAAGAAGATAAACTGTGATGAAATCTATGACAAACTTGTAGGGATTAAGGTTTCAAAATAGGAAGAATAATGCTATTAATATATCAACAAGCCAATATATAAATATAATCCCCGTTTAAAATATATATTAATGTAATAAAATTATTAATCAGTTATTTTATCATACTATAGAATTATTTTAGTGTTTTTTCTCTCTGTTTTTTACTAGCATGATTATGTAAACAACCTTCAAGAAGATTGTGGTATTTTGTTTTGTTTTCTTTCTTTTCTGGCCATTAAAATTGATCATCTCATTTCATGATTTTTAATGGAAAATATTTTGTCAAATAGAAGAGAGGGAGCTAATAATTACACTCCAACTTTCAAATATTCAAAGATTGATTTTGCTGGAGAGATCAGTATTGCAAATGTCAGGGAGGAATGACATAACATGACAAGTTTGGAACTACAAAGAATTCAGCATGTCTAAATGAAGGGTAAAAAATTTCAGGAGGTAAATGTAATATAGTTAGCGTGTGTTTTAAGACTGTTGATTGAGCGTGTGTATTGAAGCTCAAGTTAATACAGTAAAAGGACAAAATAACAACAAAAATTAACAGGAGAAAAAAAGAGAGCAGGAAAAGAGATAATACTGATCACAGTCAAAAAAGGCCCTAGAATGAAAACTGTAGGTGACAAAAAGGAAGTAAATAGTCAAGATTATGAGTGAGAAATTTTATATAGGAGAAATATCTTCAAGAAAATGAAATTAATAGAATATGTGATATGTTTGATTATCTTAAGATTTATATTTACTTTAGAGAGACTGGAAATTAGTTAATAAGAGTAATACAGAAAAAAGACAAAAACAAAATGACTAATTCTAAAGAAAACAGAAAAACTGTATAAAAATATAAATATGCCCTACCTGAGAATGGTATTAACAAGTAATAATAAATACTTCATATATATTTCTTTCACTAAAAATTATGACTACTGTGGCATAAGTATCTGATGTGTTTAAGTAATAATTTATTGCATACTGGGTATGTGAAAAGAGTGAAAAGCTCATCTTGATTTTATGTATGGCCAAGTGATTATTTCTGACCAATGGACTATGAACAGAAATAATGTACAGCATTTCTAGATGTTCTCTAAAATATCTCAAAGTCTCCTTCACTTTCTTGCTATTTCCTCAAATTCAGCTGGATACAGGCCTCTATGAGAGTGGTGTTTAAGGTAGCATCCTAAATTGGAACAGCTTGAATCCTGGAGTATTTGATAAAAGGAAAACTTCCTAAAGAATCATGCTACCAAGAATAACTACGTTAGATTTTTATTGAGAAATACATGTTATATTAAGTCACAGAACTCCTTGATCATGTATTTGTTTTCATATAAGAACTAGTATTCCTTGACCTAATTAATACAGAAATTGAAACTGGAGTTCCACAATAGCGTGTGGATGATTAGCATGGTTAGAGCTGTCATTCTATGTTGAAAGGTAAGACTATTTCTGAGGTTTGAACGTGTTCTAGACCATTCTTTCAGGTACCTTAGCATTACAAAGTAGAAGAACTATGGAATAGCACCAGAATCAGGGTCTAGGTTATTTCCTTTCTTCCTTCCTGTATTAGTAAGGGTTCTCCAGAGATACACAACCAACAGGACACACACAGACACACACACACACACACACACACACACACACACATAATGTCAACATAAAATACAGAGAGACAAATCTCTAAGTAAAAAGTTTTTTTCTTTTATTTGGGAATAATATACTAGAAATAGGATGGCAATTCAGGACACATACAGATCAGGGTGGTCTCCAGTATATCTGGAGAACAAAGGATAAACAGGATTTCACTGGGAAAAGATAAGCTTACTGGTGTCAGAATGTCTTTTGGGAGCTGGCAAGCTGTGATTGGTGAGTGGTGGCAGTTGCTAGATAAAACTTGTAATCTTAGATATAGCAGGCTGTTTCATAGGATTGGGCTTGTGAGACAGTGTGTCAGGCAAATGTTTTTGTATAAGCAGCTAGCTGTCCTTGTACTGCTATCTGTCTTTGTGTGACTCATGCAGTAAGCTGTGGTTTGGAAAAATTTCTTGTGATAGTTTCTGTTATCAGGCAAATTGTGCATGAGAGCCCTCCCTTCATGGCCTTTGCCAGCTCTGTTTTGCCAGGATTTGACACAACTGACTCTATTTTAATTTGACAACTTTCACAATATGTGTGTGTGTATATATAGACTGACTCACATGATTATGGAAATGATTATGGAGACTGGGAAGCCCAAATGTAGTGTGGGACGTCAGGCCTGAGACCCAGAGCGGCCCATGGTACAGTTCTACTCTGAAAGCAATCTGCTGGACAATTTATTCTTGTTTGAGAGGTGGGTCTTTTTATTAGATTCAGGCACTCAACAGATTGCATGAGGTCCACACATGTTATGGAGGGCCATTTGCTTACTGAAAGTTCACTGATATAAATGTTGATCTCATTCAAAAACATTTTCCAAGTTGACACATAAAGTTGACCATCACATTTCTCTTTGTTTCCTTTCTTCCTTCCATGATAGAAGTGTTTTCAACTGGTGTATATGCTTATCTGCTAAAGGAGCCACAGGAAAATAGCCCAGAGCTTGAGGAGGAGGAGGGATGATGGATGAGGCAGTTTGCCTGAGTTATACAAAGTATAAATGGAGATAGTTCTCCTGCTGAGAAGGGAGGAAGCCCTAGTGCTTTCTGTCTCCACTCTACTTCACTGTCACTCCTCCACCCCTAGCTTGGTTGTAAATATACCGTCTTCAATGTCTATAATACCGTAGTTCTTCTCTGGGACTGCACCCATCTATCTCCTTTCTGCATTTACTGCCTCTGCCTCATCAGCAAGACTGTGAGTCCCTCACTCCTCCAAGCCCTTAGTTATAAGATTCAATAAATAAATAAAAATGCATCTCATAAGGCTCCTTGCTCTATAAAACTTTGTCTCCTTATTTGCTAATTCAACACTCTTCTTCATGTTCTTCCCCTCTAAATTCAGTCTCCTAAACATTATCAGATACATTTTTTAAATTTTGTCTATTGAATTTAATACAAATTCATACTGCTTAACTTCATCCAGGGCCTCACTAAAAATCAGAAACGTGTTTGCATCTTACTGATAGCATGTTGACATTTCTGGGGGCTAAGATGATTTCAGCATTCAGCATTCAACTTTGTTTTTGCATGCTTCTATTTATTTATTTATTTATTTATTTGAGATCGAGTTTCACTCTTGTTACCCAAGCTGGTGTGCATTGGTGCGCTCTCAGCTCACTGCAACCTCTGCCTACCGGGTTCAAGTGATTCTCCTGCCCCAGTCTCCCAAGTAGCTTGGATTACGCATGCCTGGCTAATTTTGTATTTTTAGTAGAGATGGGGTTTCGCTATATTGGTCAGGCTGGTCGCGACTCCTGACAACAGGTGATTCACCCATCTCAGCCTCCCAAAGTGCTGAGATCAGAGTTGTGAGCCACTGCGCTGGCCCTGTTTTCACATGCTTCTTTCTTCCTCCTACACAAACTTTATTTAACTTACATGCCACTTTAATGAGATTACACTAATATTACCCACGATTTTCTTATAACAGAATAAGTAATCTTTCTTCTGCCCCTATATTCCTGTTTCTGCAGGATTTCATGATTTACTATGTCCTTCTTCAAAGTATCTCATTTCTTGGTTTTTATTAGTCATTTTTCTGTTTTGTCACACTTCCAAGACAAATCAAAATTATCCCTTAAAGTTTGGTTTGTTTACTGAAAGTCCACATTTTTTAAATGTAAATTCTCTTTTGTACTCACAGCTACACATGGAAATTTTGAGGACAAGTTAATGGTTTTTTATCTTGACCAACACCTAACAAGGCTTTAGAAGTGAATATTTTTCAAAAGATGTTATTTTCTCTAGCTAGCTCAGGATACTTGGAGCCATTTGGAAATATTACAACAAGCATTACTTAGTAAAAATGAAAGGGCTATACTACTTTAATATAGAATGAAGGAAGTATAACTGATTGATCATCTAAGAAGACAAAATTTGATATAGCTAGTGAGTAGAATTGCATGTATGCAGCTGGAACCAAAATAAAGGGACTTAAACCACAGATGGTGCTAAAATTTGTATTTAAAAAAAGGCATTTTACAAAATTGAGGCTGTCTCTAACTTAAGCAGTAAGGAGACTGACTATAATCATCATATATATATAAATATTTATTATAAGAAATAAACTAAGCTTAAATCACAAAGTTAGGATTTAGGCTCAAAATAAATTAAAACCTCCTTCTCTTTGCAAAGGTCATTAAATATTGAGATAAATGAAGAAATTTATAAAAAGCAAGGTCTTATTCCTTCAATGTTTTTAATAACAGAATTGGCACCAATTTATATGATCTGAAATAAACACAATGCACAGAGTGGAACTAAGCAGGTTGTTGAGAAATCTGTAATGCTATATGCTAAGAGCCATGAGAATTACAATGAACTTACCGACAAAAAGGTTAGGATGCACTCAGAAAATAAGAACAATTGGGATAGATATTAGAGCACTACTAAAAGGAAACTATATTTTCTTTGCTTTTTATATTTTAGATAAATAGGAAATACATGAAAACTTTTATGCAGATATTTTGGATGGAAAAACACTTGCAAACCTCAGAAAGAACAAAATTTCCTGGTAAAATTATTCAGTTATTTTATTGGATGACATTATGCCATAATAAGCAAAGTCCTTTATTTTTCTTTTATTTATTTTTTCTTAGATTATAAATAATAATCTAATTAAAGATGTGTGTGTGTGTGTGGGTGTGTGTGAGAGAGAGAGAATTTGGAGCATAATTATTTTTTTATTTTTTACTTGTATTTACTAACATTGCTTTTTTACTTGGAAGTGTACAGAGAGAAAACTCACTTCTTGGTCTTTAAATTAAGGACAGTTTGAAAGAGAATCATATCATTGAGCTAGAGGTGAAAAACTCTGCCTCATGGTAGCTCAAACCTTTGATCCATCCAACACACTAACAATATTATTTTTGACAGAGATCCAATGAATTTTAAATCTTGTCTCTATAAACCATTTATAGCTATAAGCAATCCTCACAGGCACTCTTATTCGGTATTTATGAATCCTTTTGGAACAGATTTATTACTATATGTCCATCTGATACGAATAGGAGAAAAATTGAATATCAATATATTTCAAAATATTTGTCCCTAGACCGTATAATTATACTCAATGAAGAGCTTGCTAGAAAAAGTAAAACTTATTCACAATCAATTGCCACTTTTGTACCAAGCAAATTCATTTGAGAATGCCATGATGGACATTTGCAGGAAATGATAGAAAATGCACTGGCTGAATATCTCATAATTTGGCCTGAGTAAATCTTCCTGGAGAATACAAAGTGCTGGAACTCTGAGCAAGACAATGCTATGAATACATTTTGGAAACTTTTACAAGAAGGAAAACATGCTGATCTGAAGGATGACTTCTTTTGTTTTTGCCATCTTCAGAATCCAGCAATATAACAGTAAAAGCTTGCTTTGAGGCTAAAAAGCTATTAATAATGAATCAATAGCTCAATGTTGTAGTCCGAGGGGGAGGCGGAGGGAAATAGCAATGGCCTCCAGCAGTCAATGCTATCCTTTTATCATTGGCTGTTTCACTTAATCACTGATATACTTACAGAGCTTGTGGCAGAGCAAAGATCCACGAGCTGATGAGAAAATAAACTATATCCTTGGTGAGAATTAAAAGAATAATCTCATATTTTCTAGCCTTAGGGATGAAGTTTCAGTTTAAAGATTGTACCTTCAACAGTTGTGTCTGAAATGCAAATGATGGCCATCAATATTTTCCTTCCAGCCCAATTGTCATTTTAATTCCTATGCTAATAATTACTGAAAAGCACACTGAAGAGCCACCATATGTAAAACTGCCACAGAGTTCAACAGACAGGGTAAATCATCACTTGAAAGAATTTCAAACAATAGGTAAGAATTTTTTAAAAAGTGAACCAAAAAAAGAATTGAATTATAAGGAAGTAAAATTTAAAAATTGTCAATTATGCTGTACTCATAAAAACATATCAATTCACCTCTACAAGTAATTTAATTGCAAAATTTTAATGATTCTATAGTTTCTTCTATGTGTATGAAAAAAACACTATGAAATATTTTTGGTATCACAACAAAAAATAACTTCAATCTCTTATAGTATCTAAGTATCTGTAATGCTATATTCATGCATTTATACTGTGCTCATAATATGTACTCCACTCAACCAGATACTACTAAGAGAAATTCTTTTATTTGCTATGGAGAGCTGTGATGATGGTTAATCTTACATGTCGCTTGGCTAGGCTATTGTGGCAAGTTATTTGGTCAAACACTAGTCTAGACATTGCTGTGAAGGTATTTTAAATTGTAATTAACACTGATTTTATGTCTGAGTAAAGCAAATATGATTCAGGCAATTTCATATATGTAGCAGCCATCAAATGGTTCCAGATCTACAGAGGATTGTCTGCTCTATTTATATAATTTCTTTTGAAATTCATATTTTAATTTTTTAAAATTTTATTATTTTAGGTTCAGGGTACATGTGCAGGTTTGTTATATAGGTAAACTTGTGACTCACAGGTTTGGTGTACAGATTATTTAGTTAGCCAGGTAGTAAGCCTAGTACCAAATAGTTATTTTTTCTGATCCTCTACCTCCTCCCACCCTCCACCCTCAAGTAGGCTCCAGTGTCTGTTGTTCCCCTTTTTGTGTTCATGTGCTCTCATCATTTAGTTCCCACTTATAAGTGAGAACATGTGGTATTTCATTTTCTGTTTCTGCATTAGTTTGCTACAGATAATGGCCTCCAGACTTATCCAAGTTCTTGTAAATAACACGATATTCTTTCTTATGGTTGCACAGTATTGCATGGTGTGTATGTACCACATTTTCTTTTTCCAATCTGCCATCAGTGGCATTTAGGTTGATTCCATGTCTTTGCTGCTGTAAATAGTGCTGCAATGAACATATATGTGCATGTGTCTTTATGATAGAATAATTTTTAATCCTTTGGGTATATAACAAGCAATGGAATTTCTGGGTCAAATGTTAGTTTTGCTTTTAGCTCTTTGAGGAATCACCACGGAATGGTTGAATTAATTTATACTCCTAACCCTGTATAAGTGTTCCTTTTTCTCTCCAAACATGCCAGCCTCTGTTATTTCCATTTTATTTTATTTTTGAGACAGAGCTCTGTCTTTCACCTCCCTGGTTAGTTATATTCCTAGGTATTTTATTCTTTTTGTGCCTATTATGAATGGGATTGTGTTCCTGATTTGGCTCTTGGCTTGGCTGTTGTTGGTGCATAGGAATGATAGAGATTTTTGTACATTGACTTTGTATCCTGAAACTTAGCTAAAGTTGATTATTGGCTGAAGGAGCTTTTGGGCCAAGATTATACGGTTTTCTAGATATAAAATCATGTTATCCGCAAACAAAGATAATCTGACTTTCTCGCTTCCTATTTGGATTTCCTTTATTTCTTTCTCTTGTCTGATTGCTCTGGCCAGGACTTCCAATACTGTATTGAATAGGAATAGTGAAAGAGAGCATTCTTGTCTTGGGCTGGTTTTCAAGGGGAATGTTTCCAGCTTTTGCCCAATTAGTATGATGTTGGCTGTGGGTGTGTCATAGATGGCTCTTATTTTTTTGATGTATACTCTTTCAATACCTAGTTTATTGAGAGTGTTTAACATGAAGGGATGTTGAATGTTATCGAAACCCTTTTCTGCATCTACTGAGATGATCATGTGTTTTTTTTTTGTCTTTAGTTCTGCTTATGTACTTAATCACTTTTATTGATTCGCATATGTTGAAACAACCTTGTATCCCAGGCTTAAAGCCTACTTGATTGTGATGGATCAAGCTATAGAGTGGTTGCAATGAAAGCAATAATGTCTAAGGCTGCAAAACAGCAAAGATGATAGACCACCCCTTATTCTGGGAGCTCTGTCTCAGGGAGGTGTAAGACTGCTACTGGTGGTTGTCTGGAGTTCCAAACCAGTAGGTTTTACCCAGTGAAATGCCATGGAAATACAGCTTGCAGATCATTGCTGCTCAGCCACCTGGATTCAACTCCTTCCTGGGAGTATGTATGGGATTTTAGCCTCTTGCTTAGCCGACTGGATTCAGCTCCTTTCCTAGGAGTATGTACAAGGTTCTAACCTCCTGCTTTGCCAAAGTTGTAGCTGCCTTTGCTGGGAAGCCCAGATTTCTAAATCTCTTGGGGCTCCATGTGTGCCTGAGCAGCTGCTCTGATGAGTGTCCATGTAGCTTTATGTGTCAGATCGAAGGCCCTGGTGGAGTGGGTTCACAAGGGGATCTCCTGACCTGAGGGTTGCAAAGATCCGTGGGAGAAGTGTGGATGGCCAGGGTCGCTCACTCACTCACTGCTTTCCTGAATGGGGGAGGCTCTGCTGGCTCCATGTTGCTCCCATGTGGGGAGGAGTCATCTTGTTTTGCTTTACTCCATTCTTCACGGGTTGAGTTGTTTTATTGATGATTCTTAATCACTGTACCTGGATGTTCCAGTTGAAGGTGCTGTATCTACTCATCCCTTGTATTTCTCTCCGTGAGAGTGGAGCACACTAGCTATCTCTAGTCAGCCGTCTTGGTCAGACTTCTGATTAACTTTTAAAGCAGTAGACTTTGAGTAGAAAATATTATCTTCCATAATGTGGGTAAGCTTCATCGCGTCAACTGAAGAACTGCAAAGACTGAGTTTCCACAAACAAGAAGAAATTCTGCCTCCAGACTGCTTTTGGATTCAAAATTGCATCATCAATTCTTCTTCAGATCTCCAGCCTGCAGGCCTGCTATGAAGATTTTGGAATTACCGGCCCTACAATCATATGATCCAATTCCTTAAAATCTCTCTGTCTATACACACACACACACGCTCACACACACATCTTATTGGTTCTGTTTCTCTGGAAAATGTTAACTAATATAAGAACTTCTTCATTCATTAATACTCTTTGTGAACCTCCTAAAATTGTGCCTTTTATTCCTATTCCTAATATAGAAGTTACTTACTTGCTTTTATATGTTTATTAATATTCAAAAGTAAGAGCTTTCAGGATGTGACATTTCTAGACAGCCCATCCTTATTCATTTATTCAAGATTATTTATTGAAAGAGATGTAAAAGTGCTCTAGCATTCAAAGATACAGTAGTGAATAAGATTAAGTTTCTGTTCTCAAGGAGGTTCCATTCTTACAAAGATAGCCAGAAATACCTGAAAAGTCACTAAATTTTTAAATACAATTTATTGTATATTAAATGCTATCTAATGTTAATAGTTGCTTATACCAAAGTGTCTAAATAAAATTAAGATGCTTCTAGATTAAACAGATCTATTTCATGACAGTATTTAATGATTTAAAAGCTTTCATCTAGGCTGGGTGCAGTGGCTCAGACCTGTAATCCCAGCACTTTGGGAGGCTGAGGCAGGAGAATCACTTGAACCCGGGAAGCGGAGGTTGCAGTGAGCTGAGATCACACCATTGCACTCCAGCCTGGACAACAAGACTGAAACTCCATCTCAAAAAAAAAAAAAAAAAGCTTTCATCTAATATTTTGCATACATATAGAAATGTAATTGTATGATATTGACTCATTAAATTTACATATCTCTTATATGTCTAAGAAGTATTTAGGACAACTTGAAGAGAGGGCAAGTAAATGTAACTGCAATTTATGTAGTTAATAGTATAAAGTGCAAAAGAAATAGCCAGATACAGAGATACCAGTTTTTTCCTTATTAAAATTTAAACTCATATTCTAATTTTGTACAAGAAACTACTTCTGTTAAGTGCATTCAGAAAGTAGTTGCATTTCTAATTCACATTCTGGTTTCTAAGTACTGTTATTGGCTGTAATAGAGAACTTCATTATTTCTCATTAGGACTCTACTGCTAGCCGCTGAATAGATGCCTTTCACCTCCAGGCTCTGCCATCTTAAATCTAGCCAATCCACCTATATAAATATGTAGAGACCATATTTAAACAAGTTCTGTGATCCCATATCTCAGCTATCTCCACTTTCAGTTTGGGTCCTTTACAACATTCACAACTCACTCTCTAGTACCAGATAGACTTCATTTGATGTTCCTGTTATCTGATACTCATCTCAGCACATTGTATTATGTTGGTGAAAAAGGAATTGCGGTTTTTGAACTAACCTAATGTATGTAGCTTACTTCTAGAGTTCTGAATATATTTATATTAAATTATCACTTGAATTTTTGTTTATAAATATTTGTTCAAACTTCCCTCCTGAAAATGGCTACTACTCAAAATTCAATATATCAACAGAAGAACCAGGTAAAGCTAGGGTAACTATGATACAAATAAATCCCGTCATGTTTAGAGAATTGTCTTTGGCTCATGAAAATGTTTTGCCAAGTACTGTGAATGAGATGGCACCAATAAGAGAGTAAAGTAGGAAATGCAAATCTTCTTCTCTCTGTCTCCACAAAAAAATAAAATAAAATAAATAAATAAATAAATAAAAATTGACAGTTATCCACCAATGAAAACAGCTTTGGGAGGGCTCAAGTGTCCATGTAAGCACATGCAGCAACATGGTGGAGCATATATAAAAAAGAAAACGAATAACTGAATAAAAGGTATTGCTACAAAGTTTGGTATATCTGAGGTTCCTGGAGATGGCTAGAAATAAAGAAGAAATATTGTGGTTATTAGTATCAGCCACAGGGTGGGTGCCACCACAATCCTCATCAGCTTGCTTTGCAAATGACATTGACAATTTTTGCCATTGAGGTAACCAACAGTCATCCCTGTTCTATCCCTTCTGGAACATACTGCAAAAAGAAGTTGCTATTGTATCTTCCTGGGACTGGAGCTGTTACCCTTCCCAGCATCATGCATGCCCATGCCCTTAGGGCCATAGTCACCCCACATGTGCCCATACACCAAATCTCACCTCTTTAGCCACTCTATGCTTGCTTGTGTTCCAGACTTGGACTTTACGGCCATGCCAGGAACATGAAGGCCTCAAACATCAGAACCACTGTGGCTATGGGCTAGCTGCACCCTGGACCTTAGAACCATGGTTGCTCTCATGTCCCCTAACTTCCGACTCTAGCTCCACAGCTATTCCATGAGCACCCATTTCTCTGAAATTTGAGCTACCAGTACAGCAAGCTAGTCCACTCTCTAGATCCTAAAGTTGCTGTAGCTCCTTACATTCCCATGCCCCAGATTCTAACTCTGTGGCTGCACTGTGTACACCCATACTTCAGACACTGGAGCCAGTGTCACTATAGACTACTTTGCATCCTTGGCCTTTGAAATGCTGCAGCTCTGCTCATACCTGGACTCCAGACCCCAAATCCCTGGCTGTCCCACAAGCACCCATGCCTCATACACCATTCCCAATGTGACAGTGAGGGTGTCTGTGTTTGTGACACTGGTGTTACCACTGCCCCAACCCTAGAGCCTTGGTTTCTTTATGTATGTTCATGTTTCAGACTCCAGCTCTGTGGCAGCTCCATAGGCATTGCAAACCAGACCCCATGGCCATTACCACAAGAAAGCCCTCCAGCCAGAGCCAGCACCAAGAAGGATCCCCTTGGTCATGACTTTTCAGGTGGGATAAACAGATTGGAAGGGCCCTAGCAGCCTTTTCCACCAAAGACCCCAAAGCTATGGTTGCCACTGTAATCATCCACATCCTTGGCTGCATATAATCCCTACTTTGCCAACACAGACCTCAGCTGACAGAGCTCAATGTAAACGATACTCCTATGCCCACAGAGCCAGAAGTATTACAAACTACCTTGCTAGCACCCCCACACCCACCCACAGGGGAAGGACTTTTCCTATTGAAACCAGTTCATTAAGTCTGAAAATGGTGACTGCTCCATCAAATGTGTGGACATCAATGCAAAGCAACAAGAAATATTTTTAAAAATAGGGAAACATAACACCACCCAAAGAACATAATAATTTCACAGTAACAAGCCCCAAATAAATGGAGATCTATAAATTACATGACAGATAATTAAAAATAATTATTTTATGGGAGCTCAGCAAACTTCAAAAGAACATAGAAAAACAACTAAACAAAATCAGAAAACAATACATGACCAAAACAAGACATTTACAGAAAAACTGAAATAATAATAAAGAACAAACCGAAATTCAGGAGTTAAAGTAAATAATGAATGAAATTTAAAAATGCAATAGAGCACATCATCAACAGCAGAATTGATCAAGGAAGATAAAGAACCTTTGAACTCAAACACAGTTACTTAAAAATATGCAGTTAGTAGGAAAAATAGACTGAAAAAGTCATGAAGAAATCTTATGGGATTTACAATAAAACATCAAGAGAGCTAATTTACTTATTATAGAATTACAGGGAGAAGAGAAAGAAAGGAATAAAAATCTGATTTAAAAAATAATGGCTTAAAAATTTCCAAATCTGAAGAAAATATAAACAACCAAATACAAGAAGCTGAAAAGTCTCCAAAGGTATTCAATCCAGGGAAAATGGCAACAAGACATATTGTAGCCCAACTGTCAAAAATCAAAACAAGAGATTATTGAAAGCAGCAGCAGCAACAACAACAACAACAGAAACAAAAAACAACTAAGATCCTAACATACCAGAGAATACTCATAAGACAATGGATTTCTCAACAGAAACTAGGCCAAGAAGGAGTGGAATGATATATTCAATGTGCAGAAAGAAAAAGTAAAGCTTCTAGCCAAAAATAATTTACTCATCAAAGCTTTCCTTCAGAAGTGAAGGCAAAAAGAAACTTTCATAGAGAAACAAATGCTAAAGGAGCTCATCACCACTAGACCTACCTTACAAGAAATGCTGAGGTGAGTCAAATGCTGACACAAAAGGAGATAATTAACGTTATGAAGACATATAAAATGATAACATAAGACTCAATTGTGTGTTGCCTATAAGAGACTCACTGCAACATAGCTATTATGTACCCATAATAACTGAAAATTTTTTTAAAAAGTAAAAATAAAAAAGATATTGTAAAAGATACCCACTTCCACATTGACGATATTCACACTGAAAGGGAACGGATGGAAAAAGATTTTTCATGCAAATAGAAACCAAAAGAAAGTAGAGATACCTATTTTTCTATCAGACAAAATTAGACTTTAAATCAAAAACTGTAAAAAGTGACAAGGAAGGTCATTAGATAATAATAAAAGTGTCAATTAAATGACAAGATATAACAATTGTAAATATATATGCATTCATCATTGGAAAAACTAAATATATAAAGAAATATTAATAGATCTGAAGAGAGATAGATTACAATAAAATAATGGTAGAGTACTTCAATACTCCAGTCTCAAAAATGAATAGATTATACAGACAGAAAATCAGTAAGGAGACATTGAACTTGAATTACACTTTAGCAAAAATGGACCTAACAGACATATATAGAACATTCCATCTAACTGCATCTGAATAGACATTCTTCTCAAGCCCACACAGAACATTCTCCAGATCACATATAGATCATAGGCTAGACCACAAAACAAGTCTTAACAATTTAAGAAGACTAAAGTCATATCATGTATCTTTTCTAACTACAGTGTTATAAAACTAGAAATCAACATCAAGAGGAATTTTAGAAAATTCACAAGTACATGGAAATTAACATGCTTCTGAACAACCAATGAATCAATCAATCAATAAAACCAATTTTTAAGTATCTTGAGACAAAACAAAATAAAACACAACATATCAAAACATATGGGATGCAGCAAAAGCAGTTCTAGGAGAGAAATTTATAATGATAAATGCCTACATTATAAAAGATGAAAGATCTCAAATAACACAATGTGACACTTCAAGGAACTAGAGAAGGAAGAACAAAGTCAAAGTTAGTAGAAGGAGGGAAATAACACAGTTAGAGAAGAAATAAATAAAATGGAGACTGGAAAATAATAAACCTGATTAACTGAGATTTTTTTAAAGAAGCAAACAAAAACAACAAACCTTTAGCTCAATTAAAAGGAAAGAAGATTCAAATAGAATTATAAATGAAAGAGAAGACACTACAACTGACACAACAGAAGATAAAGGATAACAAGTTACTATTAAAAGTACTCATATGCCAATAATATAATCTGGAAGAAATGTATACATTCCTAGACACAAACAACCTACTAAGACTGGATCAGGAAGGATGGAAATCTGAACCGACAAATAATGAATAAGGAGACTGAATTAGTAATAAAAGAAATCCCATTAAAGAAAAGCCCAAGTTATGTTGCCTTCACTGCTCAATTCTATCAACCATTTAAAGAAGAACTAAAATATCAATTTTTCTCAATCTCTTCCAAAAAAAAATAAAGGGGAAAGAGGGGGATACTTTTAACCTCATTTTATGAGACCAGCATTACGTTGATACCAAAGTCATTAAAAAATGCTACAAGCAAAGAAAATTACAAGCAAATAGCCTTGAAGAATATAGATACAAAAAGCTTCAACAAAATGCTAGCAAACAATACAAAATTTAAGGATCACTTAGCAATCAAGTGGGATTTATTCCTGGGATGTAAGAATAGTTCCACATATGACAATCAGTAAATGCAATAGAACACATTACCATTTTATTATTATTATTATTATACTTTAGGTTTTAGGGTACATGTGCACAATGTGCAGGTTTGTTACATATGTATCCATGTGCCATGTTGGTGTGCTGCACCCATTAACTCGTCATTTAGCATCAGGTATATCTCCTAATGCTGTCCCTCCCCCCTCCCCCCAACCCACAACAGTCCCCGGAGTGTGATGTTCCCCTTCCTGTGTCCATGAGTTCTCATTGTTCAATTCCCACCTATGAGTGAGAACATGCGGTGTTTGTTTTTTGTCCTTGTGATAGTTTACTGAGAATGATGTTTTCCAGTTTCATCCATGTCCCTACAAAGGACATGAACTCATCATTTTTTATGGCTGCATAGTATTCCATGGTGTATATGTGCCACATTTTCTTAATCCAGTCTATCATTGTTGGACATTTGGGTTGGTTCCAACTCTTTGCTATTGTGAATAGTGCTGCAATAAACATACATGTGCATGTGTCTTTATAGCAGCATGATTCATAGTCCTTTGGGTATATACCCAGTAATGGGATGGCTGGGTCAAATGGTATTTCTAGTTCTAGATCCCTGAGGAATCGCCACACTGACTTCCACAATGGTTGAACTAGTTTGCAGTCCCACCAACAGTGTAAAAGTGTTCCTATTTCTCCACATCCTCTCCAGCACCTGTTGTTTCCTGACTTTTTAATGATGGCCATTCTAACTGGTGTGAGATGGTATCTCACTGTGGTTTTGATTTGCATTTCTCTGATGGCCAGTGATGATGAGCCTTTTTTCATGTGTTTTTTGGCTGCATAAATGTCTTCTTTCGAGAAGTGTCTGTTCAAAGCGAATAAAATACCTAGGAATCCAACTTACAAGGGATGTGAAGGACCTCTTCGAGGAGAACTATAAACCACTGCTCAATGAAATCAAAGAGGATACAAACAAATGGAAGAACATTCCATGCTCATGGGTTGGAAGAATCAATATCGTGAAAATGGCCATACTGCCCAAGGTAATTTATAGATTCAATGCCATCCCCATCAAGCTACCAATGACTTTCTTCACAGAATTGGAAAAAACTACTTTAAAGTTCATATGGAACCAAAAAAGAGCCCGCATTGCCAAGTCAATTCTAAGCCAAAAGAACAAAGCTGGAGGCATCATGCTACCTGACTTCAAACTATACTACAAGGCTACAGTAACCAAAACAGCATGGTACTGGTACCACAACAGAGACATAGATCAATGGAACAGAACAGAGCCCTCAGAAATGATGCCGCATATCTACAACTATCTGATCTTTGACAAACCTGACAAAAACAAGAAATGGGGAAAGGATTCCCTATTTAATAAATGGTGCTGGGAAAACTGGCTAGCCATATGTAGAAAGCTGAAACTGGATCCCTTCCTTACACCTTATACAAAAATTAATTCAAGATGGATTAAAGACTTACATGTTAGACCTAAAACCATTAAAATCCTACAAGAAAACCTAGGCAATACCATTCAGGACATAGGTGTGGGCAAGGACTTCCTGTCTAAAACACCAAAAGCAATGGCAACAAAAGCCAAAATTGACAAATGGGATCTAATTAAACTAAAGAGCTTCTGCACAGCAAAAGAAACTACCATCAGAGTGAACAGGCAACCTACAGAATGGGAGAAAATTTTTGCAATCTACTCATCTGACAAAGGGTTAATATCCAGAATCTACAATGAACTCAAACAAATTTACAAGAAAAAAACAAACAACCCCCTCAAAAAGTGGGCGAAGGACACATTACCATTTTTGAAGAACAAAAATCATATAATTATCTCAATAGATGCAGAAAAATCATTTTATAAAATTGAATATAAAAATTCCCAACAAATCTGTTATAGAATGTACCTCAACCCAATAATTACCATATATCACAAGCCCACAGATAACATCATACTCAATGGCAAAGAGTTGAAATCATTTCCTCTAATATCAGGAAAGAGATAGTGATGCCTACTCTAGCCACTCTTATTCAACATAGAATTGGAAGTCCTAGCCAAAGCAATAAGAAACAAAAATAAATAAAAGATATCCAAAATTGGAAAGGAATAAGTAAATTTGTCTCTGCAGCTGACATGATTTTATATATAGCAAACTTTAAAGACTCCAGCAAAAAAAAAAAAAAAAAAGGAGAGAGAAACTGATAGATCTAAAAAACAAATTCAGTTAAGTTGTAGTATAAAAAATTAACATATAAAAATCAGTAGCATTTCTACACATTAACAATGAACTATCTATAAAAATTTAAGAAAATAGTGCCATTTACAACAGCATCAAAAATAATAAAATACTTAGGAATAATTTTAACCAAGGAGGTGAAATATCTGTACACTGAAAACAACAGAACATTGATGAGGGAAGAAATAAATGGAGGATATATTGTATCAATGGATTGGAAGAATTAATCTTGTTAAGATATTCAGGCTACCCAAGTAATATACAGATTCAATACAATTCCTACTAAAACTCCTAATTCCCACTAAAATTTTTCACAGACATAGAATAAGTAATCTCAAAATTTGTGTGGAACCACCAAAGACCCTGAACAACCAAAGCAATCTTACATAAAAATAACACAGCTGGAGATATCAAACTCTCCAATATCAAAACCTATTCCAAAGCTATAGTAATAAAAAAATGTATGGCACTGGCATAAAAATAAATGTATAATCAATAGAAGAAAATGGAGAGTCCAGAAATAAATCCACACATTTCTGGATAAACTGATATTTGACAAAGGTGCCAAAATTGAAAAAAAACCCTTGCTCTCCACATGCACAAAAATTAAATTGCACCTTTATCTTATCCCATGCATAAAAATCAACTGAAAATGGATTATAGATTCAAATGTAAGGCCTGAAATTGTAAAACTGCTAAATTAAAACTTGCGTAAAATGTACCTGAGGTTGGTCTTGGCAAATAATTTTTTGATACAACCTCAAAGGCATAAGAAACAGAACCAAAAATAGGCAAATAAAATTGCATCAAACTAAAAGGATTCTGCACAGCAGAAGAAACAACACAGTGAAAAGACAACTTGTGGAATGGGAGAAAATATTTGCAAACCACTCATCTGATAAAAAGTTAATATTTAAAGTATGTAAGAAACTTAAATAACTCAATAATAAGAAAATAATGTGATTGGGAAATGGACAAATGGCCTGAGGACATTTCTTCAAAAAGACATACAAATGGCCAATAGGTACATTACAAAATGCTCAATATCATTCATCAACAGGGAAACGCAAATCAAAACCACAATGAGATAGAATGGCTATATCAAAAAGACAAAAGATGTGTTGGAAACAATGTGGAGAAAAGGGAACTCTGTTCACTGCTAGTAGAAGTGTTTAGAAAACCAGGAGATATTGGTCAAAGGGTGAAAAGTTTCAGTTAGACATGAGGAACAGATCTGAAGATCTATTTTATAGCATGGTGACTGTACTTAATAATATACTGTATACCTGAAAATGTCTAGGAGAGTAAATTTTAAATGTTCTCGCCCCCCCAAAAAATAAGTATGTGAGCTTGATTTTATTATTCTACCATATGTATGTGTATATATATATATATATATAAACACCCATGTATACATACACATATATACACACACACACATTTTGTATGCCAAAAATATATACAATTTTTACTTGTCATTAAAAAACGAACTATGAGTAGTCTGACATGTTACTGTGTGTGTGTGTGTGTGTGTGTGTGTGTGTGTGTGTGTGTGTGTATCTGTACTGAAAACATGAGACATTGGGTCAAGGAAGATAGCTCTTGCTTTTTTTTCACTTTTATTTTAGGTTCAGGGATACATGTACAAGTTTGTTATACAGGCAAACTCGTGTCACAGGGATTTGGTATACAGATTATTTCATCACTCAGGTGCTAAGCCTAGTACCCAATAATTATTCTTTCTACCCCTCTTCCTCCCTCAACCCTCTACCCTCAATTAGGCCCCAGTATCTATTGTTCCCCACTTTGCATCCATGAGTTCTCATCATTTAGCTCCCACTTATAAGTGAGAACATGCAGCATTTGGTTTTCTATTCCTGCATTAGTTTGCTAAGCATAGTGGCCTCCAGCTCCATTCATGTTCCTACAAAAAACATGATCTCATTCTTTTTATAGCTGCATAGCACTCCATGGTGTATAGTTATCCCATTTTCTTTATCTAATCTGTAATCAATGGACATTTAGGTTGATTCCATATATTTGCTCTTGTGAATAGTGCTGCAGTGAACATTTGCCTGTATGTGTCTTTCTGGTAGAATGGTTTATATTCCTCTGAGTATATACCCAGTAATGGGATTGCTGTGTTGAATGGTAGTACTGTTTTAGCTCTTTGAGGACTCACCACACTGCTTTCCACAATGGTTGAACTAATTTACACTTCCACCAACAGTGTATAAGTGTTCCTTTTTCTCCAAAACCTCTCTAGCATCTGTTATTTTTTAACTTTTTTTATTTTTTGACTTTTTAAATTTTTGTTTATTTATTTGTTTATTTTCGAAACGGATCTCGCTCTGTTGCCCAGGCTGGAGTGCAGTGGCTCTATCTCGGCTCACTGCAAGCTCCGCCTCCCTGGTTCATGCCATTCTCCTGCCTCAGCCTCCCGAGTAGCTGGGATTACAGACGCCCGCCACCACGCCCGGCCAATTTTTTGTATTTTTAGTAGAGATGGGGTTTCACTTTTTGACTTTTTAATAATAGCTCTTCTGACTGGTGTGAGATGGTATCTCATTGTGGTTTTGATTTGCATTTCTTCAAATAATCAGTGATGTTGAGTTTTTCGTGTGCTTGTTGGCTACATGGATGTCTTCTTTCAAAAACTGTCTGTTTCAGTTCTTTGCCACTTTTTAATAGGGTTGTTTTTTTCTGTAAATTTGCTTGAGTTTCTTATAGATGCAGGATATTAGAACTTTGTCACATACATAGTTTGTAAATATTTTTTCCCACTGTATAGATTGTCTGTTTACTCTTGATAGTTTCTTTTGCTGTGCAGATGCTTTTTTTCTTTCTTTCCTTTTAAATTTTTTTTTTTTTTTTTTTGAGACAGAGTCACTCTCTGTCACCCAGGCTGGAGTGCAGTGGCACCATCTTGGCTCAATGCAACCTCCACCTCTTGGGTTTAAGCAATTCCTCTGCCTCAGTCTCCCAAGTACCTGGGATTACAGGCGTGCACCAACATGCCCGGCTAATTTTTTTGTATTTTTAGTAGAGATGGGGTTTTGCCATGTTGGCCAGGCTGATCTTGAACACCTGGCCTCAAGTGATTCGCCCACCTCAGCCTCCCAAAGTGCTGGGATTATAGGTGTAAGCCACTGCACCTGGCCCAGAAGCTCTTTCTTGATACAACCAGATCTAAACAGCCAGAGTAACATGATTATCATCCACCCTGCACCTGCCCACACACAAAACTAGACCTGTAGGCAAGGCTATAAAATTTGGTTAAAAACTGCCTACATGAGTGTTGGAATACTCTCCCTAAACTAGGGATGAAATGGAGAACAATGAATTTTCTGTGCTTTTATGTGGGCAAGAGGTGGGTTCTATCTCCTCTTCCCCTGTAAGAATGGAGATAAGCCTCTGTTCTTTTATGTAATGTTAAAGACACTAGGCTCTTACTCTAACTCTTTGAAAGTATAAATACATAATGAGAGCCAGATAAGCCTCACTGTCATAATACAGATATGTCTCCAAGGACTGGGCTTTATCCCTTTACATGTAAATATCTAGGGGGATAGATCTTTAGTCTTCCTGGAACCTTGGGAGTTTAACTTAGAGGCTTAGTGTAGTCTATAACCATTAGCGTTCTTAGGTAGATAGCAGTTTTATTGTCCTTTTTGGATCAGCACAATTAACTAGACCAATGGCAACAGCTCTAATTTCTCACGGTATGTGAGGGGAAAGTATTTTGGAAAAGAAATGAAAACACTTCTTTATATTGTCTACATCTCCACATCGGAGGAGGCAGGCCTTTTTACAGGAGCACTGAAACATTTTCATATTAGGTATGTTCCATTTTAGTGATAGAATAGTGCATTTAGCTTTGCTGTAGTCTGGAAAGAGGCTTAATTAAGATGTTGGATAACATCTCTTTATGCCAAGCAAAATTTGGTTATAATTTGATTTTTTTCAAGCCATAGAAGGAAAAATGCACTTACTAGAGTATTTAAGTCTCTTTGTAAGTTATTTTTATCACATTAATGAATAAATTATCAATCTCTTGATGATGCTATTCTCTTATAAATTGGTTAGAATAAGTCAGACAAACTAAGTATGATCTTTTCTGGAAACAGTGATTAAATCTAACTTCTAGAACTATAAAACTAACAAGTAAATACCATATCTTGTTTTTTTTCAAGATAAAACTATCCTGAAGTTTGGTTGACTAGCTTTTAGATTTTCCTAAAGAAATAATGTTTACATTTCTCCGCGAAATGATCCACATCTTTCAGAATGAGTAGAATTTTTGGAGTGGTCATATCAGCCTTTGTTCACACGATCTTTCTTACCTAACCTGATTAAAATAGCTTCTAGGCAAATATTGATAGCCCAGGATGGTCCTGGCAAAATTCATTTGAAAAACATCTATTCTACAGATGTTCTACAGATACTACAGAGACCTTAGTATCCCTCTATCTTGTCATGAAAACCACTTCTCCAGCGTTCAGGCTTTATGTTGCTCCTTGACTGTTCAGTATTATCATTTTTCACTTCTGGGCCTTTATTATCTTTAGAGGTTCCTGCCCTTAGGTAGCTCATTCTATTTCCCTTTATCTCAAATATATTTTCTGATGTTGTGTTCTTTCTCATTGGGTTTATCTAATTGCTTTGTGAAAACAAGGTGGAAAAAGAGCTCCTGTTTTTCTGGTCATGGATACTCACTCATTCACTGACTGATCAAATGTGTATCTGCCATGTGCAATGTGAACATGCTGAACACAGTTCCTAACTTGATGTATCTAACATAACAATCTAGGATGATACATGTTTAAACAGAAGGCTCTTAATCCTTAATTGGGGGAGTATCATTAAAAAATGGTGTGTGCATGTGTGTGTATGTGTGTATGTGCGCATATGCACACGTCAGATCTTTTATTTTTAATAGATGCTTTCCTGGAACAAAACCCACATCTATCTGGAACTCTAGGCCTTGTACTCATAAACCAGTCATATTAGTAGACTTGGATTTTGTCTTGTTCTCTTTCTCAGAATATGGCTTCCAAAATGCCTTGTTATAAAAGTAACTCTCTCAAAAGTGAGTTTATTATTTTTGTATTATATTCCTTCTTTCAAATTATCCACTACCATCACTAGTACCACACAGTATTCATTTTCTATGGTAATAATTTTCTTTTAATCATAAAAATGTGCACTCGGTGAAGAAAAAAGAGAAAACCAACAAGGAATAAGAAATAATTATGAGCACAACTGCTAGTATTCCAGGCTTTCATTATTTATCCCAATAAATGTGAAAAGTCTGAAAAATTATTTCTGTTTTATTCACATTTTAGCTAAATAAGACCACTTGGTCAGCTTGTTTGCATATGAATATAATTCTGTACGTTCTTTTTTCCTTCTTACAGATGCTTCTTTACTGATTAAAGGAAATGCTTTGGGGTGGTGACACAGTGGGCTATGACACTAATAAAGAGATGTAAAAATATATGCTGCAATTTTTACCAAGAAATGTATAATATGAAACTGGTTTTCTACTAAAGGCAATTAAATATTTAATTCATATGCTTATCTTCTCCCAGACTGTTGAAATTATGCATAAACAGTTTTAATATTTGCAAAGAACTAAGAGCATCAACATACAATATCTCATAATGTTTGCCAGTTTTCATATGATGCTTGTTATAAATAGCTTTTGCTAAGTTAGATGATATGAGATTAGTAATACTGAATGACTCACCAAAAATATTTTGCTTCTCTCTGATTTGTGAAAGGAAAATAGCCAATTAGCACTATTAAAAAGATCTGAGTCATATCTAACAAATCTCCTTCAATATGAGTTTCCATGTCCTGATTAGATTTTCAAATTTTTAAATATTTTAATTGATATATCATATTTATACATATTTTGGGTAGCACATGTAATATTTGGATACATGTATAAAATATGTAATGATCAAATCAAGGTCATTGGGATATCTATCACCTCAAACATTTATATTTTCTTTGTGTCAGGAACATTACACCTGAAATCTTTTCTCTCCTTAATTATGTCACTTAATATGACATAAATTTAAACTTCTTTTTGTATTGATATAGTTAATCAAAAAATACTAAATAATTGAGTAACTATGAACAAATATTTTCCTTATATTTACCACACATCAATGAATAGAATGATCTAGAAAGCTGTATAAAATGGGGAAACTACCCACAAAAACTCAGCTTTTCTTTTCTTCAACAAAAATAGCATACTGAGTTTTTAAAATATTATTGCCTAAGTCTCACCTCAGAGATTTTGAATATGTAAATATGAAATAAACCCTGCATATGTGTATGTTTAAAGGACTCACTATAATTTCCGATTATAGCCAGGATTGAATTAGCAATGAATGTATTTCTAAAATAAATTTTTATAACATGTATATTTTTGGTGGCCACCAAATCTGGAAAACAGCAAATATCTTTTCATGAGAATTAATTTTATGAAAACATTATTTTCATCTGAGTCTGAGAACAAGTCAAAATATTCCTGAATGCTTTTGATTAGCACTTTATTGGAGAAAGAATTACAAACAAGACTCTTTGATCACACTGAAGTAAAACTAGAATTTACTCAAAAAAACAAAAACAGAATAGTCCTTCCACCTAGAAATTTGTAGACCACTTATTAGATATCTCTTGGGTAAAAATGACATAGAAATTAACAACAAGTATGTTATATATTAGAATTTATAAAATGCAATTAAAGGGGAGATAAGCTGTAAATTCATTGCACTAAACACTTTCATCAATTAAAAATAAAAGAATAAAAAATAACTAAAATCTCTAACTCAAAAAATTATGAACAAGGATATCAAGGAAATAAAAAGAAAACATAATAAAGAAAATAATAAATATAAAATCATAAATTATGAGATATAAATTAGAAAATAGATTTAATTAATTATTCAGTTTTTGAAAACAATAAAATAGAAAACAACTGGAAAATCTAAAGGAAACAAGAAGAATGTACAATTATAGGAAATAAGAAATAAGAGGCAAATAGCCATTAAAATAAAATAATTATTTTTTAAATGATAAGACTACTTTGCTGACCTCTAATGAAATATTTTTGAAAATGTAGATGAGATGGACAATTTCTTTTGTATTTCTTCTAAAAAAATAAAAACAGGATACACATGAGGAATATACAGGTTGTTTACATAGGTATACGTGTGCCACGGTGGTTTGCTGCACCTATTGACCCATCCTCTAAGCTCTCTCACCTCACCCCCCACCCCCCAACAGGCCCTGGTGTGTGGTATTCCTCTCTCTGTGTCCATGTGTTCTCAGAGTTCACCTCCCACTTATGAGTGAGAACATGTGGTGTTTGGTTTTCTTGTCCTGGGTTAGTTTGATGAGGATGATGTTTCCCAGCTTCATCCATGTCCCTTCAAAGGACATGATCTTATTCCTTTTTATGGCTGCATAGTGTTCCATCGTGTATATATACCACATTTTCTTTATCCAGTCTCTCACTGGTGGGCATTTGGATTGGTTCCATGTGTTTGCTATTTTAAATAGTGCTGCAATAAACGTGTGTGCATGTATTTTTATAGTAGAATTATTTATATTCCTTTGGGTGTATAGTCAGTAATGGGATTGCTGGGTCAAATGGTATTTCTGGTTCCAGATCCCTAAGGAATCGCCATACTGTCTTGCACAATGGTTGAACTAATTTACATTTTCACTAACAGTGTAAAAGTGTTCCTATTTCTCCACATCTTCTCCAGCATCTATTGTTTCCTGACTTTTTAATAATCACCATTCTGATTGGCATGAGATGGTATCTGATTGTGATTTTGATTTGCATTTCTCTGATGATCAGTGATGTTGAGATTTTTTACATGTTTGTTGTTTGTTGTAAATGTCTTCTTTTGAGAAGTGTCTGTTCATACCCTTTGCCCATTTTCCTTTGAAAATTGGTACAAGACAAGGAAGTCCCCTCTCACCACTCCTATTCAACATAGTATTGGAAGTTCTGGCCAGGGAAATCAGGCAAGAGAAAGAAATAAAGCAGATTCAAACAGGAAGAGAGGAAGTCAAGTTGTCTGTGTTTGCAAATGACATGATTTTATATTTAGAAAACCCCCTCATCTCAGCCCAAAAATTTCTTGAACTGATAAACAACTTCAGCAAAGTCTCAGGATACAAAACCAATCTGTAAAAATGACAACCATTCCTTTACTGCAACAATAGACAAGCAGAAAGCCAAATCATGAGTGAACTCCCATTTACAACTGCTACAAAGAGAATAAAATACCTAGGAATACAGCTAACAAGAGATGTGAAAGGACCTCTTCAAGGAGAACTACAAACCACTGCTCAAGGAAATAGGAGAGGACACAAACAAATGGAAAAACATTCCATGTTCATGGATAGGAAGAATCAATATTGTGAAAATGGCCATACAGCCCAAAGTAACTTATAGATTCAATGCTATTCCCACCATACCATTGGCATTCTTCACATAATTAGAAAAAACTATTTTAAATTTCATATGGAATCAGTGAAGACCCTGAATACGCAAGACAATCCTAAGCAGAAAGAACAAAGCTGGAGGCATCATGCTACTTGACTTCAAACTATACTGCAAGGCTACAGTAACCAAAACAGCATGGTACTGGTACCAAAACAGACATATAGATCAATGGAGCAGAACAGAGACCTCAGAAATAACCCACACATCTACAACCATCTGATCTTTGACAAACCTGACAAAAACAAGCAATGGGGAAAGGATCTCCTATTCAGAAAATGATGTTGGGAAAACTGGGTAGCCATATGCAGAAAACTGAAACTGGGCCCCTTCCTCACACCTTATACAAAAATTAACTCCAGGTTGATTAAAGACTTTAATGTAAAACCCAAAACCATAAAAACCCCAGAAGAAAACCTATGCAATACCATTCAGCACATAGGCATGGACAAAGACGTCATGACAAAAACACCAAAAGCAATTGCAACAAAAGCCAAATTGACAAATGAGATCTAATTAAACTGAAGAGCTTCTGCATAGCAAAATAAATTACCATCAGAGTGAGGAGGCAACCTATAGCATGGGAGAGACGGACAATTTCTTAAGGAAAGGCAAGTTATTAAATGTGACCTTATTTGAGATATAATGTTTAAACAGATCAATTTTTTATTTGAGAACTTTAGAAAATTTATTCTTGGAGTGCTTTCTTTTTAGCCTTTCAG
The DNA here is from genome assembly GCF_006542625.1 of Nomascus leucogenys. NCBI lineage: Eukaryota > Metazoa > Chordata > Mammalia > Primates > Hylobatidae > Nomascus > Nomascus leucogenys. The sequence continues at coordinate 106,501,614 of NC_044383.1, read as the reverse complement.
ATCCACTCACCATGCTTCTCTACCCTAATACCTGCTCAAAAAAACTGTCCTCTTTGACCATATTAATCATCATTCTCAACTTCAAACTTCTAGTAGTGTTCTTGAATCTGACCCCATGCTTTTATCCATTTAAGGGACATGATCACACAATTTATTTTTCTAATTACCTCTAACAAAATGATGAATTGTACAACTGGATTTCTAAATATTGAGCCATCTTTGCATGCCTAGATAAATATTATTTAGCTATGATGTGCATTTGCATTTTTGTCATGTTTTTGTTTTGTATTTGTCTATTTTTTAAATTATTAATTTTTTAGCAATTTCACCATAAAAATTCAAATGTAAAATACAACTATCACCCATTACACACCCTCCATAAATAATAATATCCTATTAATTATTTTGTATTAACTATTCCTCCCTCCACTCCACAGCACCTCAATCAGTTATTATTCCCATTATTATTATGTACTTCTTGAGATAAATTTACATCAATTGAAACACACAAATCTCCTTTTCTATTATCAAATATGCCATTTTTAGCTACTTTTTTATATTGCATTCTGAAAATAAAAATTAGCAACTCTGTTATTATTCAGAACGCTGAATTTAGCTGTCTGAAATCTGCTTGTCTTGAAACAAGCAGATTTGTGCTTTTACAGTTTTATAATATTTATTTAGTGCTGGTTATATCTTTATTCATGATGTTGGATCATCTATTGGACTACATGAGAATATTAGTTTCCAAGGATTCTCTCAAAATTATTACTATGCTTCATTGACTATGAGCACAAAAGCATGTGTTACTTAAACCAAGCAGAAACATGTAAACAGTAATTTATTTTCTAATCATGTTTAATTCACTCTTCAGAATTTCAATACTGCCAAGGTGGAATGACACATGTTCAAACCACTTTTTCTGTTGAACTTCAAAGGTCATAATCAACACATTCCAATAATATGATCTCTTTCAAAGTTGACTAAACCCCTTCACACATGTTGATCACAGTAGAAAAAATAAAGGAAGAGAAAAGAGCAGTCCCTTTTGCTAAAGAATACTTGTTCCTGTCCAGCATGGCTGAAGATTGACTCAGAACAGGACAGTACCCTATTTATCACAGGTGAGAGAAAACAGCAATCTTAATGAATTTTTGTCAGTGTCAAGCACTGACAAAGCCCTTTGCAGAGAAAGGCATGGCCTCATGAAAGTGCTCAAAATGTAGCATGAAGACTGTGGACGAGTTAGGGTGTCTACCCTGGATGCCAGAAGTGAAGAGTGCACAGGGTGAAGAATGCCTGTAGCCACCCCCACTAGAGGACGCACTGTGATCAAAACAAAGACAGGCAAGGTCTGATACGTAAGCCACACATGTGACTCAAGCCCAGAGCCTGGCAACAGACCTCCGATAGCCTAGAGCCCTGAAGTCACCCTATGTCTGACTCGAGTGAGAAACTGCCCAAATCAGCACCATCCTGGCAGCGTAATCTTTTGTGATCATTTGAAAGAAAGGCCACAGCAGCCAGTGAGAAGACTCTGCTCCTCTCGCTAGAATGACCTTCCCCAATCTCAGGCTCAGGGCAACTCATAGGCTCAAGTCTCTGACTACCATAAGACAACCAGTTGAGCCTATACCTAGAGTATATGGTCAGAGAGAACAAACTGGAAAACAGAGACCAGAACTCAGAGGTCCTGGATGAGGCTCCGGGCAATATGACCAAGATGTTCCTGCCAGCCCACGTTGGGCCCAAGCACTGAGAGTAGGACTTAGAGGGACTGGCCCCCCAGGCCAAGGTTTTAGGGTGATACTGCTTTTCATCATCACTCCAGCAATGATATTTTCCCCTGGAGGTAGAAGTTGTTTGCAGACACCAAATTACCCTGGCATACTCAGACTGAATATTATGAGGGTCTTTCAGAGGTGACACCAGCCTGGAAGCATCTCACTTCCAACATCTGAGCTCCAGCTTTGGAGACTCCTTCTTAGATGCTGTAGATTTGGGTAACCTCTACTTCTTCCTCTTTACTCCATCCCTAAGGGAGTTTACCTGCTTTCTGATGCTATCTTGCAGTAACCTCAGAGGTTCATTTTTGCTCATTAAGTGCTCCAGTACCCCTGTAAACAATTTTCTTTATTAAATTCCCTCTATCGAAAGAACTAGTATAATTTCTGTTTTCTTGACTGGGCCCTGGACAGATACACCTATAAATCAGGGATAAAGAAATCATACATGGAATGGAAACAACTTTCTAATTTTGTTGAATATAAGATGTTTTACTGTGATTTGTTTATGATTTATATCTGAAAACTGGTTTCATTGAGATAGACCCAAATTTTTTGCTCTCTTTGTAGATGAAACTGGCTAATTTATATAGATTGGAAAGTAGTATGAGATTGATAATTAACATATATGACATATATATATTTTAAACTTAACTTACTGCAGGAAAAAATTGTTGATATTACTCAATGTCATTAATTGACAACATATTTTAAATATCACACAATTCCTGTTTTTGTTTTTCTGATTTCCCCACCAGAATTAATTCAATCCTCTGTTATAAAGTGAATTTTGATGCTTGACTCTTAAGACTCTTGCATTTCTTTCAGTGTTCTGTAATATTTAAAAGCAACGGATATAATTACTGAAAGATAAAACCTGGTAAATATTCCAAAGGTGTGATAACATAATGAGCATGACTTTAAATAAAAGACGTTTGATCATACATGATTCAGCTAAGGTTGTTCTATATTTTATTATTTTTTCTATCATATATTGCTTTTGCTATATGAAATGAACTAGAAATAAATACTAATGGGATTAAATATGCACCACTCCATATCTACCATCACATGTGTATTTACTTGAAGCACTGTAGTACAGGATTAGTTAAGTTTCCATAATAAAAGGTGAACATAATCTATTCTCTAAACTGATACCTCGGTTATTTAAAAGGAGAAATTACACTCAACAGTATTAACAAATAACATAGAACATCCGCTCATTATGGTGAAAAGCAGTAACATCTTTTATTGTGCTTACTGCTATTTTTCTTGAAAAATGTCGAGTCAAACAATTCCTCTTATCAGTGAGAAATATTTTAGATAGTACATTCTTTTCATATGCTAGTACTCAAAATGTGGTAAACTGTAAAACTGCACACAGCAAAAGTCAAGCATATTATCCTGGTTAGCAAGATGACCCAGATCAATAGGTGAGGATGGGAACATATAACATCATTTGAACACTTATCTTACTCTCTGATTTATCCCAGAACGAAAAGAATTCTAATTAATCAGATTCCAACTTATGAGTGTCAGGAAAACTTTTTTAGCAATTCATTTTCTGGCCTAAATATTTTTCTTTCCTTCTCCAAATGTCTTATCTTTATATTCATTAATTTTGAAGTGAAAGTAGCATTCAACTTAGTAACAATTTGTAGGCAATACTAATGTCTAAATAGAAAAAAAGTGTATATAATTTTACATTTCCTTAATATTTAGACTATACTGATCTTCAGTAAATGATAAATAATAGACAATTACTTAGTATCACTTATAAAGCAGAATGTAGTATTTCAGAAATATGAGCTGGATTATGTGCATTAAAGTTTTACATAATAAAATGAGTTCTCCCACTATATATACATATATATATGTATGTTTATATGTATGTGTGTGTGTGTGTGTGTGTGTGTATATTTATATATATGTATGTATGTTTAAGCACAAGCCACCAAGGAAAGTTAAAAAGTACTTAGTTATGCTTCAACTTATTTGTACACAATTTCCCCATAGTAGAGCTTGTCCTATTGCCAAATAGCTTTGTAACTGTAACTATGGGTTTCAAAATATCCATGCAGCACTCATCTGTGCAAAATCTATGTAATAATAACAAAAAAAAATCATGGAAAAAGTGTTAGGCACTAAATATTTTACTATGTTATACCTCATTGTAATATTCAGTTGAAATGTAACTAACCTTTAAGCTTGACCTATTCTACTAAATCTTTTTAATATTCATGTAATTAGTGGAACAAATTTACTCGACATAACCCCTTCCTACGTACTGATCTCACACTACTTTGTGCATAAAATATTTAAGTTTAACAAAAGTGTATGAGAGAATCTGTACTTTCCACAAGAGCAAACAAATATACAACATCTAATGAAGAATCAAATATTTAACAAAGAGTCAGATTCTTTTCACCTATCCCTGCGACAGGATGA